>NC_083351.1:128660408-129867075 GCF_030254825.1 Meriones unguiculatus
ATACATACATACATACATGCATGCATACATACATGTGTGGCCATGCTCTCTCTCTCTCTTTCTCCCCTTTAAATTTTGAAGACAGCATCTCAGGGAATTTGTCAACTAATCAATTTGATGCATTTTACCCAGGGATGTAGTATTTATCCTGCCTGCATTCTACAGCTGCACCTATGTTTGCTGTCTCCATGCATGTGCATAGCTACTTATCTTTGCAGAAACCATAGAGAGAAGTCAGAGAGCATCAACTTTGGATATTGCAGAAAGTTCAGTGATAAAACAATTTGTAAATGTACTTTAATACTCAAAAAATTATGACATTTAAGATATAGAACAGAGAACATCGCAAGAGTTTTTAGACTTTCAAACAATAAAAGGTAATCCAAACAAATAGAAATGTTATGTTGAATTTAGTCTCGAGTAGTTTGATCCATTTATCTCTAATTGATGGTATGGGAAGAAAATGCCAGCTGTTTCTGAATAAATAAAATTGAAAGTTTGCATCTGACACTAGCATAATTTTTAGTTATTTAAATTTCTGAATATTGATTTATTAGCAGCAGTTTATCTGATTCCTAATCTAAGTGAAGAAGCTGAACAAACTCTGCTGTTGATCAACATTCACAGAGAAGTGTATGAGTTTAGAAAAGTTATAATTAAATGTTGTAAGATCAAAATAGTTAAATAATCACTACATACTAGGAAAGTCAGCAAAGACTTTCTGCCTCACGACAGAAACAGGATGCAAGTTTAGATACTACTCCAACCTTGTAAAAGACATTAAACAGAAGCAAGTAGAATCATACGCAAATATATCTAGATTTCATATACTATAAATGAGCTCTTTGGATTTTTGAATGTATTTTTAGTTTTTATATCTTATTTTATGTAATATGAGCTTAATTTTATTATTACATTTTCAAAAATGTATACAGTGTATTTTGACTGTCTCCATTGTTTTGCCCCCCACTCTTGCATTTATCTTCTTCCCTCCATGTCTTCCAATGTCATTACCTTGCTTCTTTCCATTTTTATTTTTTTAACTATTGTGTGTCCCACTGAATATAATTACAGCTGCTTATAGCATCATGAATAAAGATTATTCACAGAGCATACACATCTTACTAGTGGCTACAGGCTGGGAAAAATGTCTCTCCTTTCCCCCAACAACTATCAACAGCATTTATATCCTCAGGGAAGAGGAGAGCTCCAGTTTCTCATCTTCCTTCAAGACTTTTCAATTTGGCTTTATTGTTACCTTTCTATTATGTAGTACATAAAAATATTTTAATATAAAAAGGCATGGAAAAACAATTATAAAAGACAAAATAGGTTTAAAATAACGTTATTTGTTGACCTTCAAATAAAGTATGTCATTGAGATCAAAATAAAAGAACATTAATAGCAAAAACTGTTAAAATTATGCAGAAAGAAATAAATGGTGCCTCTATCAAAATTCTTTTTAAGTTAGGTGGCTCCGTGGCATAAAAAGCAACTTTTGAGGGTGGTGCACTGGGGCTGTTTTATTCTGTAGGCATTATATGGGAAAAGAGTTAAATCTGTTGTATAAAAGACAGTCTATGCATTGAAGTGAGGGTAAATAGCTTAATGTGGGATTTCTCCAAAGGAAATATTTTAATAACATTAAATTCTATTTAGAATGATGCTTCCTAATGTCACCATTTACACTGAGATCTTTTCTATTGTTTAATCTAAAATAGAAGCACTACTTTGTGAGGCTGAAAAAGAGACAGAAAATTTTGTCTTAACTTTTTCTCTTTTTCCCTTTTAATTTCTTTCTTTCTCTCTTTCTCTTTCTTTCTTTCTTTCTTTCTTTCTTTCTTTCTTTCTTTCTTTCTTTCTTCACTTTGCAGCCTGATCGAAGCCCCCTCCCTACTCTCCTCCCAGTCCCATGCTCACACATCTTCCACCCTTTACCTTTTCTCAGAGAAGGGGAGGCCCCAATGGGTACCAACCCATCCTGGCACTCCAAGTCACAGCAGGGCTAAGCACATGTCTCCCACTGAGGACAGACAGGGCAGCTCAGGTAGGGGAAAGGGGCCCAAAAGCAGTCAATAGAGTCAGATGCAGGCCCTACTCCCATTGTTTGGGGATCCACATGATTACCAGGCTGCATTCAACTGAAGAATGGATAAAGAAAATGTGGTACATTCACACAATGGAAATGCTACTAAGTTATTAAAAACAAGGAAATCATGAAAATTGTAGGCAAATGGATGAAGCCAGAAAGTATCATCCCGAATGAGGTAACACAGACCCAGAAAAACACACATGACATGAGTCTAGCATAACTGTCCTTTGAGAGGCTCTACACAGCCATTGATTGAAACAGAGGCTGGGATTCACTGGCAAACATTAGGTGGAGCTCAAGGAATCATGTGGAAGAGTTGGGGGAAGGATAGAGGTACCCAGAGGGGACAAGAAAACTTACAGAATCAACTAACCTGGGCTCACAGGAGCTCACTGAGACTGAACCATCAACCAAAAAGCATGCACGGACTGAACCTAAGCCCACTACACATGTGTAGCTGATGGATGGCATGATCTTCACATGGGTCCTCAAGCAATTGGAGCAAGGAATATCTCTGACATGGACTCCATTGCCTGCTTTTGGATCACTTTCCGCTTTCAGCGGAAGATGTGGAAGATGTGCTTAGTCCAGATATGTCTTGATGTGTTGATATGAAGTTGGTATGGGAAGTGGAGAGGAAGGGGCTCTTTTTCAGAGAAGGGGAGGGGGAGATGGGGAAGAAGGTGGAAGAGTGGGACTGGGAGGAAAGGAGGGGGGGTTTCAGTAGGGATGTAAAGTGGATGAATGAATGAATAAATAAATAAGTAAAATATTTTTTCTTAGAGGAAAAACTGATATGTAGAATCTGATATCAAAATATACTAGTTTCCAAGTTGTATACTTTAAAAATTTATTCATTGCTAAGTGTGGTGGCACAAGCCTTTAGTCCCAGCACTCAGGAGGCAAAGGCAGACAGATCTCTGAGTTTGAGGCCAGCCAGGCTTAACAGAGTAACTTCCAGGACAGCTAGCACTACAGAGAAACTCTGTCTCAAAAAAAAAAAAATGAGAGAGGGAGAGACTCATTTAAATAGGCTTGGGATTAAAATGCACTAGGCAATGCAATGCACTGTAGGCAGCATTAAAGAAGGTGTGGAGGAATAGGGCCAAGATTCATGGCTTAAAACTGGAGGGTTGTCAGGCCATTGGTATGGCTTTTATTTTCTATACTATTAAATTAAAATGTTGCTTCATGAGATTCTTATAAGGAATGAGTCAATAGCATAGTAGGACTAGAAATATATACTATGTAGCACGATAAACATAACAGCAATTAAAGTTTTATATTGTTATAACTACTTAAGACTAAGCAAACATCATCTGCACAAGTGTACACAGGGTGGCGGTACAAGCTCTTCTGGGGGAGGCAGATAAATATTGAAGTTGCAGGATTAAGGTTTGGAAATGTTTATTAAAAATTAGTGTCCCAGTCACCTCATGTCCAAGTATAAAACAAAAGAAAAATACCACATTTATTGTTGTTTTGAACATCTCAAGACTTATATCCATTATATTTAATAATAAAAATAATATAGACTAGCTTCTAGTCCTCCTTCTTCAATATCCCTCCAGTATTATTTATGCAAGATCTTCCAGATGAATTTTTGGTTGCTCTCTGTGTTTGACCATAGCTTCATTTCAAATAACAAAATTATAGGTGATGATATATATTGAAGAAGATGTATCAAGTCAACTTCAGTGTAAATGGCCCAGCAAATTAAAGTCTGAGCGGTGCATATGAATTTGGTTCCATTAGCCACAGCTGTACCTTTGAATCCAGGCTCTGACTGTGTCACAGTAAAAACACGATCTATCCTTGCCCTGGCAAAACACTGAGCTTGCTTGTGACTCCCCAGGACAAGAGCCTCTGTCTCCTCCTCCATTCCTCTGAGAATCCTACAGCAAGTTTCTTGGGTACTTGATAACTTGGTTGTCATATGATCACAGAAGTAACGCCATAGTAGTAGGGAAGAGTGTTATCTTCCACTATGAACAAAAATGACTCCTGGGTGAGGATATAAAAAGGTGGACTTGTTTTTGTGACTGGTTTCTGGGGCAGAACAAAAGTGGTTGGTGTTGCTGCCATGTTCCCTGAAGCGGTTTTTCTTTTTATCTTTCCAACAAGGAAGTCCAAATCCTAACTTCATTTCTTCCTGTGTGGTGAAGCACCCTTAACAGTCATGGTGGACGTTCCTTCCCTTGACTTCATAATCTCTACATTTCTAATTGTCACTGGATGTTTGATTATGGTTACCAACTTTTTCCTCTATCTTTGTATCTTACTCTCCACCTAAAACTTTCCCCGTATATGCTTGACTTGAAGCCCAGACTGAAAGCTTTCAAAAACAAAACAAAACAAAACATATTTAAGAAACTAACTTTTAAATATCTAGGTTCATTATAGCATCCAGCTATAGAAGTAAAAAAATATTTTATCCATAGCAATCATTCAAAACCGTTTGCATAAAGAAACACTACAGACGTGAAATAGCTACTTCTAGCAATAATAACCATTTTTTCATATTATGCCAGACTAGGCTGCTTTACACAGGCTCATCAGCCCTTCTCCCTCTTACTGAATTCTACTGTGACATCTCAGAGCAATAGTTGCTGCCGAAGATTATTCATGCTTCTATTCTCCAATGGTTCCTCCTCTTACTCTTGTAAGACTATGAGTACAGAGAGTTATGAGAAACCTTAGGAGTGCTACAGATGACTTTGAAAGACAACCTTCCTGTCGTCTGTGTGACCTCATTACTATTTCTTGGCACAGAGCATGGTATGAACAACGTTAATGCCATCATTATAAAATTAAACCAAAATTCTGTTCAACCATTCTGAGCACTTGGTGCTGGTAAACCTCTTAGAATATTCAACATTTCCCTAGTTTCTTCTCCTTTCTTTGCCATTGTCTTCTTTCAATCTCCCTCATCTGTCTTTTCATTGGGTTTGTCTTCAACTTTTTTCTGCCCCTCAAGCCACACAATATTCAAGTTGTACTGTGTTGAGTTAATTACTATTTTAGAAAAGAAAATAGTATCAAAGAGCTGTTTTTATTTGCTTTCTTTTCATTCTAATACTAGTGTTCTGTTGGTTTGTGCAGATCCCTGAAACAGCTTTCAAATACCACTTTGAGATTAGCAGTTTCCAAACCATCCCTGTTGTCACAGTTCAGACTTCCTCCTCAAAGGTTAGCTTGCTTCAGTCTCTAGAATGGATTTAACCTGAGAGAAAAATATACACACTTCCAGCCCTACATCCATCAACAAGATCCCTGCTTTCCATATTTTCACCATCAGGCTTTGTGACCTAGTAATTTTCCTTGTATCCAGCTCCCCTAAAAGTGTTTACTCTGACAATTCCTACTTCATGAGAATTCAAACGTGCCATCACAAACTACTTGACTGGTTATTACAGTCCCATCTGCTGTAGCTAATATTTCTCAGTGCTTCAATATCAGTGCTTCTCGTAGGTCTCAGCATCGTTCTATGGAGTGCTAAATAGCTCTTTAGCCTCTAATTACTCCTCCTAAATTCCTAAACACCACCCTCTGTGAGGCTGCCCCCTGACTATGACCTTAGAATCATTAAGTCTTACTTCAAAGCCTGTATTTCACAAAATTTGAAAATCTAAAGGAAATGGATGATTTTCTGGATAGATTTCACTTACTAAAGTTAAATCAAGATCATGTAAACAGTTTACATTGTCCTATAACCCTTAAGGAAATAGAAGCAGTCATCAAAAGTCTCCCAACCTCCCTTCCTCCTCCCCCCAAAAAAGGTTCAGGACTAGATTGTTTTAGTGCAGACTTTCAATGAGATAATACCAATACTCCTCAAACTCTTTCATAAAACAGAAACAGAAGGAACATTGCTAAATTCATGCTCTGAAACATGAGTCACTCTGATATCTAAACCACAAAAGACTGAACAAAGAAAGAGAATTACAGACCATTTTTCCTCATGAACATTGATGCAAAAATACTTGCAAACCAAATCTCAAAGCACATCGAATACATCATCCACCATGAACAAGTACACTTCATCACAGGAATGCAGCGATGGTTCAACATATGAAAATCCATCACTGTAATCCACCATATAAACAAACTGAAAGGAAAAAAATCATATGATCATCACAGATTAAGGGAATATCCAACCAATGCCTGGCCCATCCTGAGACCCACCCCAAAGGAGAGAGCTGACAGTATTAAGGACACTGCTACGCTTGCAGAAGGAAGCCTAGGATAGCTGTCTTCTGATAGGCTCCATCCAGCAATTTATAGAAACAGATGCTGAGATTCAGACAACCATTGGTGGAGAGCAGGGAGCCTTGTGGAAAATGGGGGAAAGGATAGAAGGACCTGAAGGACCTGGTCTTCTTCTCCACAAGAAGACCAACAGAGACAACTATCCTGGGTCCAGGGGTCTTGTGGAGACTGAAACATTAACCAAGGACCATGCATGGACTGGACCTAGACCCCCTACACATATGTACCGGATGGGCAACTTGTTCTTCATGTGGGTTCCTTAGTAAGGGGAGCTGTCTCTGACAAGGACTCTGTTGCATACTTTTCGATCACTTTCCCCTGGTGGAGCTGTCTTGCCAGGCCACCTTGGAAGAGGATGTGCTCAGTCCTGATGTGCTGGGGTGGGGGGTAGTTCCCATTTTCTGACTGATAGAAGAGTGGGGTAGGGGGAAGAGGGAGGGAGGATGGGACTGCAGGGAAGGAGAGAGCTACAGTTAGGGTGTAAAATGAATAAATAAATATTTTTTTAAAAAAATACTGAAAGAGGAAAGAAGAAGAAAAAAGATTACCAACAGATCTATAAAAAAAGGAAATGAAAGTCTAAATTACTTGCAACTTCCCACAAAGCATTCATAGCAGACCTCCCCGTTTCCATTCCAACATGCTTTCTGCTGGGCACTGCTTGGCATTAAGTTAAATGGATTCACGCCCTGAAGCTTTGCTGTGTAGTGCATTATTAAACCAATAACAACATCACAAACTGCTAACCTAGAATCACAACAATGGGAAAAATAACTTTCACGAAGGGAAGATACTGAGACGTGTGTGTGTTTGTTTGTCTGCGTATATGTGTGTGTGTGTGTAATTTGAATTACATAAACTTAACAGCCCAGTTTGCCAGATAGTGAGCCATAGTAACAGGCTCTTCTGCCCTTGAGCCACCTGCATCAGTGATATTTAGTCAAGGATGATTTTGGTTCAGGGATATCTGAAAATGTAAGAGGACATTCTGGCTATAAGAACACAAGGAGGCTGCTCTTAGCATAAGATGGGCTGGGGATGCATATGACAGGCAGAAGCCGAGAATGCCAGCAGGTATCCTGCGATACCCAGAGAGCCTTCACAATAAAGAATTAGATGGCGCAAGTATCAATAGTTACCAAGTAGAGACAGCTTTCTCGTGTGCGAACCTTATAGGCAGATAATTTCCGAAGTCTGCCAGAACGTTGAATTAGTCATCTCTACCTGCAATGCTCATCTTTGCAGCTTATCTCACATATATTTTCCATTGTGCCTTTCTACACTGAAGCTGTTCTGAAAGCACACAGCAATGGAAAACTCACATACAAGGGGTCACTTCTGACTTTGGGTAAAAATCAATAGGATACATAGTCTGGGGACTTAGTTCACCCAACTACTTGCTGTTGTTGTTGGTGGTGGTGTGTGTAGTGTGATGTGTTGCTATTTTTACTTCATAATGTCTTTTATTGTTTTGGGTGATTTCCAGGTGAGTACATCTTTTAGGCTAAAATAAAATCATTGATCTCAATCTCTACTCTAGAAGCTCTTTTATGGCACAAGTTTTGCTGAAGAATATTTATCTAGCAATTTAAAGAAATCATTAAATAAACTGAGCACCTATTGGACACATGATCTGCATGTGTAGCTGTGAAGAGACAGGGATTGGGAGAAAGATTAAAAAAAAATAAAACAGGCAAGAAGGAAAAAGGAAGTGAATCCCATCGAGTGTTTCCAATGATGTGCTTCCTCCTCTGAAGAACTGATCATTTGATACATAATTATTGAATGTCTGTTCTATATCAAGCATTTGGACAAGCATTTGAAATAAAACAGCATACAAGTATTATCTGGATATTTCTTTATGGTGTTTATATTACATTGAGGAGAAGCAGGCCGGAAATCACCCTTATCACAAAGAATAATAAATTCTATGATAAACTACACTGGACACCCACAGTTAGAACAATAGTTTAATCCTGACTGGGATGCAATCTGCTAGAGGAAATTACCAGCACATAAATGCAGGGGGTGAGAACAAAAATCTCAAATACATGCAACCATTTAGACAATACTTCACAATGTGTTCTCTAAATGTAATGCATATCTGGTTCACTTGGGAGCTCATTAAAACTTGACTGATTGGTCTTGGGTGAAGCATGAGATTCCACACTTCAGAAAACTCTGTGTTGTCCCACTCTTAGAACAGTGGGCTGTCAAGGTACTTCTTTGCTAATCATCTCTTTGTGAATTTGTCTTCCCTCCCTGAATCTTGCCTTTTGTGCTTTCTCATTTTCAGTGCCAACCCATTCGGGAAAGATAAATGCAAGAATACATAAACGCACATCAACACAAATACTTGCATGCACACAGAGACATATGAACACACATGAGCAGAGATAGCAGCATTCAATAAGGACAAACACACACAGATTTTTGCATGTGTGACCTGTGTTATGTCTATATGAGAGGCTTTTAAGTTTGGATGATATTATATTGTTCATGATTTGGATTATTTCTTTAAATACTGAATCAAAAATAAGAACTCAGCTGATAATTTTCTATTAATAAAAAATCAATATGTTTTTATAATAAACTTTTATTTTGGCAAGCTCTATGAGTTCATTTCTGGAT
Organism: Meriones unguiculatus; assembly: GCF_030254825.1. Lineage (NCBI taxonomy): Eukaryota > Metazoa > Chordata > Mammalia > Rodentia > Muridae > Meriones > Meriones unguiculatus. Next base: position 128,669,401 of record NC_083351.1, read on the forward strand.
AGTCAGAAGATCTCTGACAGTGATTCTAAGTCTCCAAATAGAGAAGCTAAACTCAACTCCATAAAACTGGGAACAAGGTACAGTGTGTATCCTTCTCACCCCCGAGACCACCAAACTGCATTATCTTTCAGCTGTTTTTATTTCCAGGTTCATAATGATCATCCTTCCAAGTGCAGTGAGTCAGGGAGAAGGATGAGCCAATGATGACTAAATAATAAGAAAGCTGCAGGGTGAAGGTTTGTCTGTGAAAGAAATGTAACAAATATATAGAGAAAAACAGCACATTTTATCAATAATTGGCCTTGACTGTTTTGGCATAGCTCAGAGGCAAATTCAAAAGAGACCTGACTACAAGGAAATTATTTGGAAGAGAACCAGAAAAGAGAACAACCTGGTTCTTTGTGGTATTCTGCTCCAAGGTCCTGGACGGCTTTAAAAGGGTCTGGACCTTAAAGAGACACATGCTTTATTTATGATAAAACCCAAGGAAATCTGTTTTTCACAGCAAGATGGCTGGTTCTTTCCCCAATTGCTGCCCCAGAACTGTTCTATGAAATTAAAGGAAAGAGTGTTTTCTATTGTTTTTGGCAGTGATCAAGTGTCCATGGGGTCCACTTAACGTGGACCACTCTCCAGAGCTCTAGTCACATTCGGCTTCTTCCTCTTTCTTGAACACACCAAGTCTATCCCCACTTAGTCTTGCTCTTGGGATCACACTGCCTGTTAACCTTCATATTCGAGTCAACTTAGAGTCTCCCTAAATAAACTACACTATCCCACGTATCTAATTCATTCAATCTTTTGCTTTGTCTCTAAGACATGAGGAACTTTTACTTAGGATTTATAACTAACTCCAAGCTTAATTTTTAATTGTTTATTTTCTATTCCACCAATAGATACTGAATTCTACAAGAATAAGACCAAATCTATCTTACTTGTTAATGCATTGCCCAACAAAGCACAGTGGTTGTCATGCAGAGATATTTAATAACTATTACATGAAATAGTATCTTTCCCTCTCCGTGCGTATCGGTTTCCTTATCTATCAATGGGGCTGATGGAACTATTTTTTGATGACTATAAAACAAGTTAACTGGTAAATACAAAGAATAGTTCACTAAGAAAATGATTGAGAAACATTAGCTTTTACTATCACTCTGGATCAGTCAATGTACATTTCGCAAGAAGACCTGAGTTATTGGCACAGAAATCGCTTTCACCAAATATGAGCTACATGGAGGAAAGAATTAATGAGAATTAAACTGAAAGGTCATACATGCCCATAGATACAATAAAATTTTAGAGTTAGGCAAAGGAAACATTGCATGGATAGATAATTTGTTGCAAAACCTTCTCTTTTCTCATTCCTTGGACCACAACTTGCTGTTCCTGTGCTATGTGTCACAGTATCAATCAAGCCTCTCCAGCTGAAAAGGCTCTCCTTACCATGCAGGGCTCCAGGCTCTTACTGTGAGAGCCCATTTCTCTGATGTCTATAGCTATCACCAAATGCTTGTCCTTTACTCAATCTTCTGAGTATAAGTCTCTGGTCTTCAAGTCCAGGACAGCTTAGTGCAGGACATCTTTGTCCCCAAACATTGTGTTTTTATGACAGGGTGCACCATTGAATCAGAAGCAAAGCTTTCAGCCTCCCATTTGGTGAACTTGCACAATAAGAGACAGAGATGTGAGGATCTTTTCAGCTAGCCTGAGTTTCCTCATTCTTTTTAGGAGTTAATTTTATAAGATGTTGAGGGTTTTTTGTTTGTTTCTTTTGTTTTTATTTTTATTTTTCAGTGTTTTTATTATTAATTACAGTTTAAACACTTTGCATTCTAGCCCCTTCCCTCATCAATTCCCAACCCCACCCTCCTTCCCTCATCTCCTCCCATACCATTCCCCAAGTCCACTGATAGGGAGGTCCTCCTCCCCTTCCATCTGACCCTAGCCTATCAGGTCTCATCAGGACTAGCTGCAGTGTCTTCCTCTGTGGTCTGATAAGGCTGTACCCCCTTCAGGGGGAGGTGACCAAAGAGGCAATCACTGAGTTCATGTCAGAGACAGTCCCTGCTCCCATTACTAGGAAACCCACTTGGACACTGAGCTGCCGTGGGCTACATCTGTGCAGGTGTTCTAGGTTATCTCCATGGATGGTCCTTGGTTGGAGTATCAGTCTCAGAAAAGACCCCTTTGCCCAGATTTTTTGGTTCTGTTGCTCTCCTTGTGGAGCTCTTGTCCCCTCCAGGTCTTTTTATCTCCCCCTTGTTTCATAAGATTCCCTGCGCTCTGCCCAAAGTTTGGCTATGAGTCTCAGCATCTGCTTTAATATCCTGCTGGGTAGAGTCTTTCAGAGGTCCTCTGTGGTAGGTTCCTGTCCTGTTCCTTGTTTTCTCCCTCTTCCTATATCTATCCCATTTGCCTTTCTGAGTAAGGATTGATCATCTTACCCAGGGTCCTCCTTCTTGTTCACCTTCTTTAGGTGTACAGATTTTAGTGTGTTTATCTAAAGTCCAAGTGGATCAAAGACATCAACATAAAACCAGACACACTAAATCTGTTAGAAGATAAAGTGGGGACTAGCCTTCAACTCATTGGCACAGGAGACAACTTCCTGAATTGAACACCAACAACACAGGCTCTTAGATCAACAATCAACAAATGGGACCTCACGAAACTAAAATGCTTCTGTAAAGCAAAGGACACAATCATTAGAATAAAATCACAGCCTACAGACTGGAAAAGAATCTTCACCAACCCCGTATCTGACAGAGGGCTAATATCCAGAATTATATAAAGAACTCAAGAAGTTAAACAGCATCAAATCAAGTAATCCAATTTAAAAATGGGGTACAGAGTAAACAGAATTCTCAGTGGAGGAATAGCAAATGGCAGAGAAACACTTAAAGAAATGTTCAACATCCTTAGTCATGAGGGAAATGCAAATCATAACCACCCTGAGATTTCACCTTACACCCATCAAAATGACTAACATCAAAAACTCAAATGACAACACATGCTGGAGAGGATGTGGAGAAAGGGGAACCCTCCTCTATTGCTGGTGGGAATGTAGACTTGTACAATCACTCTGGAAATCAATCTGGCATTTTTTCAGACAATTAGGGATAGAGCTATCTCAAGATCCAACTATACCACTTATAAGTGCTTTGTTTTGCTTTGTTTTGTTTTGTTTTGTTTTGTTTTGTTTTAATCTCACTGTCCTAAGCTCTTCTGTTGCAGGCAGCTGAGAGTTTGGAGTAGCCTTGGATATCTGAAGCCACAGAGCAGCCCTGATTGCAGAAGCATAGAATGAATGAATGGTCTGGAGAAAGGAGGAGAGAACATTCGCAAAAGTTAAACCCATATCAATAAATCACTTGTTCTGAAATGAATCAAAACGAAACACCTTGTTGAATTTTTTTTTCAACGAAAAGAAACCTGGAAACACATAGTCTAGTTATTAAATTCTTGAATTTGAGGGCTAGAATGCCTTTGAAGTCCTACTGTTCATTTTTGTCTTGTTTGTCCAGGACTATTTAATTTTCTTTTATGAATAATGAAAACCTAAAATAACACACTTTGCCCTTAATCATGTTTGTGCTACAGAAAACAACAACAACAAAAAAATCTCCTTGAAATACAAGCTTTTGATTCTATCATGCTCACAAAACACCACTTTTTGCCATCCGCTGGAGGCTTTTTGTTTGTTTGTTTGTTTTTTATCAAAAAAGTGTTTGGGGTTGTGGATTTTTTCTTTGCTTTTCTTCTTGTCTTCCATTATCTTCCTCTGTCCTTGGGATTTTAGAGGTAGCTGTGTAGAGAACAGCATACCATTCTCACTTTCTAATCGTGCAGGGGGAAGGATAGTACAGTCTATCAGACAGCCAGACACGCGCAGACTGCTTGCCAAATGCCAGAACAAGCTGGGTACAAGCTTGGGTACAAGCTGGGTCTATCACATGCTGATTCTGCATAGCATTGCCTTGATGCTAGAGGATACTTTGTTTCTTCAATCGGATATGACATGCAGACATTCCCAAAACTCTCACTCTCCAGTATATGTTATAAAGCGTTGGGTAAATATTACACTGGGATTAATCATGTATTTTGTTAGTCATGGATATAACAGGCAGAAACACATCAAATACATTAGATAATGTCCTCAGTGCTTTCCTGTAGTGCTGCATTGTCTTCAAAACAATCTAAATCACTGCATTTTGTAACACACACTAATAAATTCTTAAACAAATCCTTATTAGGCTGCACTTCTGAATTTCCTTTTCATTTACATTATACCGAAGTTAGTCCTCTTCTGTTTCTTAGTCACCTTTCAGGAATTCAGGGGTCTCATTTGTTGTCAGATGACAAACTCTTCCTTCTCTGCTGTTTTACTCCTTGTCTCTTCATAGGGTTGTGGGACTACCTTAGGTAAAGGACGGGAGAACCTGGTTGTAGATGTTTGAATTGTAGTGACAGTGACAATGTTTGGCATTTGCTCTAAATAATGTTCTTGTTATATAGTCCACATGCGGTGTGTGTGTGTGTGTGTGTGTGTGTGTGTGTGTGTGTGTGTGTAAACTGTCCCCCAAAACAGAGCCATTTCTTATTTTAACTTTGCAAAGATTTTTTTTGTCTTCATTACTGGTCCTTAGTCACTATGTCTAGTCCCTCAAGAACATATCTCAGAGTCCCCAATGCCAAAGAGAATGATACTATCTGTCCCCACTAACAGACTTTTTAGAGCTCAGCTAGAAACAAACATACCTCATCAGATATGATTCTTAAGAAAGTTTTTTTCCAACATTTATTCATTCACTTTTGTGCAGATGTGGAGGTCAATGGAAAATTGCCAAAGTCGGTTTTCTTCTTGGCCCATGTGGGTTCTGTTCTGGGGATCAAACTCAGATTTTTCAGGCTTGGCACCAAACACCTTTAGGTTAGGGTTAGGGTTAGGGTTAGAGTTTGGGCTGGGTTAGGGTTAGGGTTAGGTTTATTTACCCATTGAGCAACCTCTCTGGTCTCCTCACCCCTGTCTCCCTCATCCTGTACCTCTCCCCTTTCCTTTCTCTTTATCTCTTTATCTCTGTCTTTCTGCCTCTGCCTTTATCTGCCTCTGTCTTTATCTGTCTCTGTCTTTTTATGTCTCTTTAACCCTCTTATTCTCTCTCTATAAGCATTTTTAATTTATGAGAGTGTCTATTCTATACTGTCTTCTGGTTGGATTTATCCAGACTGGTTTACAAATGTGGTCAAATATATGCAGCATGTGGCACATTTAGAAAAACAAAAACAAACAAACAAACAAAAATGAGTGCTGAAAGGATAACCAAGGAAATATATTTTCTAATGCTGGAAACAAAACAAAATGAAAATACAATAAGAGGGAATCATATTAGTTTGTTGGCTCAAACTGGTTAGAGTTTATGGTTACTTTGGGAATTAACACTCAACCAAAGTATATTGAAAATAATTAAAGCCTGCTGCCTAGTTATGAGTTATTTATTTTTATACTTACAAAATACAGATTGTAAGTGAATGAGCCCAAGAATAGGAAATAAGTCACAAATCTTGTTGGATATAAGAAAGGCATTGCTGCGAATGCACTCATTTTCAGGCGCAGGGTAAGCAAGGTGAAAGGAAATGTTTCTGAGGTTTTAGTTTGGTTTTTGTTTGCTTGGTTTGTTTTTGGTTTTGTTTTTGTTGTTTTATCTTGAGACAGGTTCTCCCTACGTACTGCTGGTTGCCCTGGAATTCACTATGTAAACCAAACCTTAAACTTACAGAAATCCTCTTGCCTCTGCCTACTGAATTCTAGATTAAAGTTAGATTATCACCATGCCCAATCCAGCAAATAATAGCACCAGCTTTTGTTTTTTAGGGTTTTTGTTTATTTGTTTGTTTTTTTTTTTACATAAATCAGTTCAAATTAAGTGAATAAATACATGTACCTAACACCTCCAGTGTGAAAAGAGATATACTAAAGTTTCGGGATGCTAAAGATAATGCTAATGTGTAAGGAGTAAGAATAAGCAAGATTACCTCTGGAAGCAATAAATTCATGCCCAGTAAACTTTTGAATATTTTCAAAAGCATAGCTGAATCTTTATAAGGAACTTGAAGCAAGAACTTCTGGGAAATTCTGGTAGAAGTTAACCATTTCAATTTTCTAATATTTATTTGTAACAGTCAATGAATTTGAGCTGTTGGAAGTTTTAGCTGACTGGATTAGCTTCCTGCCCTAAATTTTTCCATTTCCATAATAAATTCAGGCAATGGTCTCATGACTATGTGTTGAAAGGCTTTCAACTCCTTGTGTAATTTTCAATTCTCAATTTGCTGAAAAGTATCAACTTTTTTTGTACTTTACAACATGAAAAGTCGATTTTATGTTTTTAAATCTCTTCAAGAGAAACACATGAAAATATTTTAAATTATTTATTTTAAAAGTACACAGCTTGGCTACTCAAAAAATAAGGAAAAGTCTCTTATTCATTTGGTCAAACCAAATCCAGAATTTACTAGGATAAGCTGTTCTTGAAGTTGAATATCTGGAGGCCATTTATTGATTTAAGAACAATGCACTGAGTGTTTTATAGGCCCAGAGGAGCAAGGCCTTGGATGGAGTGCACTATTCACATGGAGTCATGACCCTCTGAGGCCCAGACAATAGCCTCATGTTTCATTACAGCTCAGTGACAGTGTGGTTTGCCCATTGCAAAGGGAGTTTTAAAGCTGTTTGTCTATTTTGGTCATTGCTTTGTATTCACATGAGCAGGGAAGAGAGTGGGGAAAAAAACAGACAAATTTCTGACTCCAGTAGAATGTAATACTTTGCATTGCGGATATTTTATTTCTTAACCTGGATGGTGATTATGAGTATAATTATCATATGATTCTTACATTATTGTATGTGTTTCTGGTATAGTTATTTCAAAGAAAAATGGTAGGTTATTACAGGCAAAACCAAAAGTAATCATTATTTTCTAATTTAAAACTAGAAAATTGGTAAGAGATGCCACTTATGTACAATACAATGGAAGTTCAAAACCACATGCATTTTCTGACTTTTCAAAAAGAGTATTTCAGTCTGAAAAATCTAAAAAGCTTTATATTCACTCAACACTGATGTATTGAGTCCAGTCACTGACTGCAAATATTGTATGTGCTCAGTCCATGAGTAATTCATTTCCCGGAGACCTTGTCTGAGATTGACAACTTTTTAGAACACCATCACAGGTCATGTGCTTCAGTGCAGCTTTTAATATATCTATCACAGTTTCAGGTTATAAAATACAAAAATAGTTCTTTGCTGTTGATGTTAATTACAAGCTTATTGATGAGTTTCACTGACCATTCAGTTTACACTGACCTTGATCAATTCTGAATTCATAAAGCATTCATCAAGCATATTAATCACTTAGATTCTTAGTTTCATTTTCCATTTCATGGTTATATAAATTTATTATTAAATAATATTCAAAGAAGAAATTCACCTTTCATCATTGCTAAGCAAATTTAGAACCAGGAAGGATGTTATCTGCTTGAAATCTAACTTCTCAAGTTTTATGTCAACAGTCCTATGAAGTGACTAGTCAAAGTATTAGCAAAAAGCAAACTTTCCAAGCCAGTTAGGGTAAGGACAAAAGGATATTTATAACACAACTAAGAAATCAGATTGTGGGGTACCTTGAAGTTACTTACAGTTGAAATTTTAAGATTTCCCTACTTCCAAAGCATAAAGATAAGTCAGGAATACCTCCAGAAATTGGAAAGAATACATTACAGTGTAGGGACTACGAGAGCAACAAGGGCTCAGTGAGCAGAGTTAGATGCTAGAGACAGGGGTTAGAAAGAATGAATACCCCAACTTTACTGTCTTCATTTGGGGATCCTTCACTGGTAAAAACCCATTGACAGATTTAAGAATAGTAAAAATGCTTTAAAAATTCCATAACACTTTAATGGGAATAGTGAAGTGAAAGAGGAAAGAGAGGTATAGAGCAGAAAGCAGATGGTAGCTAGACCAAAGAGCTTGCTCTGGAGTCAAAATATTATAATTCAACAACCACTTTACACTCAAACATAATAGCTCTGCTGCTCAAAAGAGATATCTGATGAATTAAGGTTGGCTGAATGAAAACTTCCCAAGAGGAATAAAGATTTGGGCACCTATCGTTGAGTCAGAGCCCAGTAAGGTGGATCTTGGACTACCTTTTGCTTACAGAATTGGAATCAGGTCCAAAAGCTGTACTCAGGAGCAGATGGAGGCCAATGCCTTCCTAGGGCCAAGTGAGTAAAATGTTCCAAATACCCAGACCTACTCTGCATCCTCTTGCTTAACAGTGACACAACTCAGCATATGGCATGCTGGACACAGTGTGAAGTGTGCTACCATGGCCAAATACAGAATTGGTCTGGTTTAAGAGAAATGGCTTAGTAGTAAGAATTGGGGAGGCAGCTCTGAGAAGCATATTTCCACGGGAAGAGATTCAGTAGACTGAAAGAACTACGGTGCCCTAGCTACCATTTCCCAATGAACAAGAGAGATGGTCTAACAGATGCCAACACAGACTACTGTATCCAGCAAAGTATACAATCAATATAGGTGGAGAAAACAAAATATTCCAATGACAAAACTAAATTTAAGCATATCTACACAACAAACCAGCCCTACAGAAGATACTAGAAGGAAAACTCCAATCCAACAAAAACAACTACACCCAAGCAAAGAGAGGATACAGATAATTTCTCAAAAAAAAAATAAATAAAAGAAAACAAGCAATGCATCACAGTAACACCACCAACTCCACAATAAAAGGAACTAACATTCGTTGGTCACTATTATCTATCAACATCAATGGACTCAACTCTCCAATAAAAAGACACAGACTAACAGAATAGTTGCAGAAACAGGATCCAACATTCTGCTGCACCCAAAAGACACACCTCTGCAACAAAGAAAAACACTACCTCAGAGTAAAGGAATGGAAAAATGTTTTTCAAGCAAATGGACCTAGAAAACAAACTGGGGTAGCTTTACTAATATCTAATAAAATAAACTTTTAAACAAAATTAATCAAAAAAGACGAGGAGGGGCACTTCATTCTCATCAAAGAAAAAAATCCAAGAGGATTACCATTCTAAACATCTATGCCCCAAATATAAGAGCGCCTACATTTGTAAATGAAACATTATTAAAGCTTAAATTGCACATTGATCCCAGCACCTTAATAAAGGGATACTTCAATACTCCACTCTCACCAAGAGACATATCATCTAGACAGAAGCTAAATAGGGAAATAAAGGAACTTACAGGTCCTGAATCAAATGGACCTAATAGATGTCTGAAGAACTTGTCACCCAAATTCAAAAGAGTATACCTTCTTTTCAGCACCTGATGGAAACTTCTCCAAAATAGACCATATAGTTGGTCACAATGCAGGCCTCAACAGATACACGAAGATTGAAATAATCCCTTGTATTCTATCTGACCACCAAGGACTAAAGCTGGACCTCAACAACAACAGAAATAGCAAAAACCCTACATGCACATAGAAACTGAACAACTCCCTACTCAATGACACCTGGGTTAGGGAAGAAATAAAGAAAGAAATTAAAGATTTTGTAGAATTCAATGAAAATGAAGGCACAACATACCCAAACTTATGGGACACAATAAAAGCAGGGCTAAAAGGAAAATTCTTAGCACTAAGTGCCTTCAAGAAGAAATTTGAAACATCTCATACAAGCAACTTAATGCCTTACCTGAAAGTCCTAGAAAAAAGAGAAGTAGACACACCTAAGAGGAGTAGACATCAGGAAATAATCAAACTCAAGGTTGAAATCAATAAATTAGAATCAAATAAAACTATTCAAAGAATCAATGATACCAAGAGCTGGTTCTCTGAGAAAATCAACAAGATAGACAAACTCTTAGCCAATATAATTAAAAGGCAGAGAGAAACTAACCAAACCAGCAAAATCAGAAATGAAAAGGGGGACATAACAACAGACACTGAGTAAATTCAAAAAATCATTAGGTCTTACTACAAAAGCCTATTTGCCACAAAATTTGAAAATCTAAAGGAAATGGACAATTTTCTTGATAGATTGCATCTACCAAAATTAAATCGAGATCAGATAGAAAGATTGAATAGTCCTATATCCCCCAAAGAAATAGAAGCAAAATCAAAAGTTTCTCTTCTAAAAAATGCCCAGGGTGAGATGGTTACAGGGCAGAATTCTACCAGACCTTCAAAGAAGAGCTAACTCAAATTCTCATAAGATTATTTCTCAAACAGAAGGAACATTACCAAACTCATTCTACGAAGCCACAGTCACCTTGATACCTAAACTACACAAAGACCCAACCAAAAAAGAGAAATTCAGAAAATTAAAAAAATTCAGACCTATCTCTCTTATGAACATTGATGGAAAAATACTCAATAAAATACTGGCAAACCCAATCTAAGAACATATAAAAGATATCATCCACCATGATCAAGTAGGCTTCATCCCAGGTATGCAGGGGTGTTTCAATATATGGAAATCTATCAATGTAATCCATCATATAAACAAACTGAAGGAGAAAAACCACATGATCATCTCCTTAGATGCCAAAAAAACATTTGACAAAATCCAACACCCATTCATGTTTAAAGCCTTGGAGAGATCAGGTATACAAGGCACATACTTAAACATAGTGAAAAAGAAAATATATACAGCAAGCCTATAGCCAACAACAAACTAAATGGAGAGAAACTTAAATCAATCCCACTGAAATCAGGGACAAGGCAAGGCTGCCTATTCTCTCCATATCTCTTCAACATAGTTCTTGAAGTCCTTGCTGGAGCAATAAGACAACTAAAGGAGACAAGGGGATTCAAATGAGAAAGGAAGAAGTCAAAGTATCACTGTTTGCAAATGATACGATGGTCTACATGAGAAACCACAAAAATTCATCCAGAGAACTCCTTCAGTTGATAAACACCTTTGGCAAAGTAGCTGGATACAAAATTAACTCAAAAAAATCAGTAGTCCTCTGTATAGCAAAGACAAAATGGCCAGGAAAGAAATTAGGGAAACAAAACCCTTCAAAATAGCCACTAATAACATAAAGTACTTTGATGTGACTCTAACCAAGCAAGTGAAAGACCTGTTTAACAAAAACTTCAAGTCTCTGAAGAAATTGAAGATATCAGAAAATGAAAAAAATCTCCCGTGCTCATAGATCGGTAGGATTAACATAGTGAAAATGACAATCCTGCCAAAAGGAATCTACAGATTCAATGCAGTTCCCATTAAAATACCAACACAATTTTTTACAGACCTTGAAAGAAAAATTCTCAATTTCATATGGAAAAACAAAAAACGGAGAATTGCTAAAACAATCCTGTACAACAACCGATTGTCTGGAGGTAGCTCCATTGCTGATAGCAAGTTGTCCTACAGAGCAATACTAATAAAAACCACACAGTACTGACATAGAAACAGAATGGTGGATCAGTGGAATCAAATTAAAGACCCAGAAATAAACCCACATACCTATAGATACTTGATTTTTGACAAAGAAGCCAAAACCATACAATGGAAAAAAAGACAGCATCTTTAATAAATGAAGCTGGTCTAGCTAGATGTTTACATGTAGAAAAATGCAAATACATCCATATTTATCACCCTGCACAAAACTAAAGTCCAAGTGGATCAAAGACCTCAATATAAAACCAGACACACTAAATCGGTTAGAAGAAAAAGTGGGGAAGAGCCTAGAACTCATTGGTACAGGTGACAACTTCCTGAACAGAACACCAACAATACAGGCTCTAAGAGCCTCAATCAATAAATGGGACCTCATGAAAATGAAAAGCTTCTGTAAAGCAAAGAACACTGTCGTCAGAACAAAATGACAGCCTACAGAGTGGGAAAGGATCATCACCTACCCTATACCTGACAGAGAGCTGATAGCCAGAATATAAAAAGAACTAAAGACATTAAAAAGCTACAAAGTAAGAAACCCAATTAAAAATGGGGTACAGAGCTAAACAGAGAATTCTCTGTAGAGGAATATCGAATGGCAGAGAAACCAAGAAATGTTCAACGTCCTTAGTCATCAGGGAGATACAAATCAAAACAATCCTGAGATTTTACCTTACACCCATCAGAGTGGCTAGGATCAAACACTCGAGTGACAATACATGATGGAGAGGGTGTGGAGAAAGGGGAACCCTCCTCTATTGCTGGTGGGAATGTAAACTGTTCCAACCACTTTGGAAATCAATCTGGCGCTTTCTCAGATAATTAGGAATAGTGCTTCCTCAAGATCCAGCTATACCACTTGTAGGCATATATCCAAAAGAGGCTCAAGTATACAACAAGGACATTTGTTCAACCATGTTTGTAGCAGCTTTATTTGTAATACCCAGAAGCTGGAAACAACCCAGATGTCCCTCAATTAATGAATGGATATAGAAATTGTGGTACATTTACACAATGGAATGCCACTCAGCAATTAAAAACAAGGAAATCATAAAAAATGCAAGCAAATGGTAGGAACTAGAAAAGATCATCCTGAGTGAGGTATCCCAGAAACAGAAAGACATACACAGTTTATACTCACTTATAAGCTAAAACTAGACATATGAAATAGAATAAACCTACAAAAATCTGTACACCTAAAGAAGGTGAGCTAGAAGGAGGGCCCTGGGTAAGATGATCAATCCTTACTCAGAAAGGCAAACAGGATGTACATTGGAAGATGGAGAAAACAGGAAACAGGACAGGAGCCTACCAAGGAGGGCCTCTGAAAAATTCTACCTAGCATTCTATCAAAGCAGATACTGAGACTCATAAACAAACTTTGGGCAGAGTTCAGGGAATCTTAGGAAAGAAGGGAAGATAGTAAGACCTGGAGAGTACAGGGGCTCCATAAGGATAGCAACAGAACCAAAAAAATCTGAGCACAGGGGTCTTTTCTGAGACTGATACTCCAACCAAGGACCATTCATGGAGATAACCTAGAACCCCTGTTCAGATGTAGCCCATGGAAGCTCCGTGTCCAAGTGGGTTTCCTATTAAAGGGAACAGGGATTGTCTCTGACATGAACTCAGTGGCTAGGTCTTTGACCGCCTCCCCCGGATGGGGGAGCAGCCTTGCCAGGCCACAAAGGAGGACAATGCAGCCAGTTCTGATGAGACTGATAGGCGAGGGTTGGAGAGGAGAGGAGGGTTGGAGGGAAGGAGAGGAGCACCTCTCCATGGAGAGGGGCATATGAGCATATGAAGAAGGGAGGGTGGGATTGTGAGGGAGGAAGGAGGGGACTACAGCTGGGGATACAAAGTGAATAAACCATAATTAATATAAAATATAAAAATTAAATTTAAAAAGATACCTGGTCTAGTTGGGTGTGCAATGGAGCCCTGAAAGGCTAAGGTGGACCCACAACACTTTCTGTGCTTGAGGTAACTCCCCTAAGCCTGCACTGCCATGATCCCCAAGGTTCATAAAGTGTGGAGTTTTCCTATTGTGGGGATGACAATCTCATGACTGAGAGGAGATGCCAATTGATGTAGCATGAGCAAAGATACTTACTTCCCAGGATGGTCATGGACCACAAGAAGAGCAATGGTGGGGATGTTCCGTCATAACTTAATAGATATTCTTCTTTCTCTCCTTGCATCTGTGGCTAATACTATTGTAATTACTATTCCTCTGGTCAGTGTATCTCATTGGGATGTGGTTATCAAGTGAAAAAAAAAAAAAACAGCATTTTAAAAATGGATAGCTTCTGCATGTGACAGCTACTATTTTATCCATTCTGGAATAAGAGCTTCAGGAGGGAATACCCATGTCTGCCCTTAGAAACATGATTCTCCTGGATTCCACCGTTGAAGACAGCATGACAAAGTATCTCCATTGTAGTTTGGTGGCTAATGGAAAGTACTGTGACTTCAGAGGAATCCCTGAACAATTTCTGAATCAGTTTTCTCTTTCATTCCCCAGAAACTAGAAGCTTGAGACTGATAACAATACTTGACTTAAATCATGAGAGGGGAATAAAGTTCTATTTGATAAGACTATGGAAAAAAAAAAAAAAACTCCCTTGACTTTTGTTTCACTCAGTTAAGCAGGAAGACTCAATGACTGAATCACCAGTAGTCGGGTAACCATTCCTCTGAGAATTTATGGGAGGATTTCCAAAGAAGGAAAAGAAACTCCTGGAATAGACCAACACCTTCATATTAATTGCTCTTTGATTAGCAGGTAATTGTTGCAAATAAGTTTGTCGACCTTTTCACTGACAACCAGGAGAGTATTGCTGTCACAAAACTGACAAGCCATGGCACAAGCCTGTGAGGATGGGACTTTTCCAAGGAGAAACTGAGAAACAAGATGTATTAATAACTTTTCTATTGCTGTGATGAACTCCATGACCAAGGCAGCTTATAGAAGAAAGCTTATTTAGGCTAATGGTCTCAGATGGTTGCATCCACAATGGCACAGCAGAGACACAACAGCTTCATCTAGAAGCTAGGAGTTTACATATTAAACCACAAGCAGTAGGCAGAGAGTGAGCTGAAAATGTTGCCAGTCTTTAAATTCTCAAAGTTTACCCCCAGTGATATGGTTCCTCTAAACTTTCCAAATACTACCACTAACTGGGGACCAGAGCCTACAGGAGGCATTCTCACTCAAACCATCACACATGAAGAAGGTAACCACAGAAAAAGACTATCAACAGTTCAGCCCTATGTTCTATATGTTTGCAACTAGCTGAATATATTAAGCATGATTTTGAGGGTTAGACATAGAGGCTAAAGTAAAGGATTATTGGGTATTATTTCACTCACTATCTACAAAATAAATAGAATTATTTATGTACCTGTTCTGAAAATTCAGATGACATATTAAAGCTTTGGAAATCAATATCCAATAAATAATCCACAAAATGTAACTTTATTAATAGGAAGAAAAATGTTTAAGGTGATGGATATCTATTAATTTCAAACCACAATATCAAAATTAGCAGTGTTCTAGAATTCAATACAAGTTGCATAGCATATGCCCGTAGGATATCATAATTTTATTTGATATTTGAAAGAAGGGAATCTTTTTTATTATCTAAAGCTCTGTTTTGTACATAAACACAGTTACAGTAAGGAAAACAGGACAAATTTTGTTTTCTCTTTTGTTTGTAATATAAAACACAAAATTTCAAAGGTCTTTGACAAGATACTATGAATGGCATGCAGAGCCACTGGGCTCTGCTCTTCATATATACAGCCACCAGAATTACTTGGGTTAAGAAATCTAAAAAAAAAAAAAAAAAAAAAAAAAAACTGGTGAAATCAACCTTCTATAATAGCTGGGGAAAAAAAAGTCAGTAGAATAAATTTGTAAAGTCTTTTAAAAACTTAGAAATCAAACACAGAAATAAATGGAAACACCAGACTCCCATTAATTTGGGGGTGGGGGACAGATATTACTCAATATTGAATGAGTTTCTACCAGCATAATAAGTACTGAGCTAAATATAAAGCTGAATAGCATCCGATCTCACTGCAAGTTCTCTGATTACTAACTAAACTAGATTAAGTGTTACTAAAGTAAACCTGCTCTCTGGCTTCTGATTTATCCTTTATATTGCCACACTGTGCTACCCACCACACCCTGGCTCATAACTGAGCTTGCTCATGAACTGTCCTAATTGCTGCTGTCCAAATGGGGACTGAATTGCTTATGATGCTTTGGAAGCATATAACCCCAAATAGTTTGTCATTCCTTATGATTCACAGCCACACTGTGTTCAGTTATACCCTGAAGGTTGCACTGCGTGTCACCAAAGTCACCTTGTATATAGTGAGAAGTAGGAGACTGGAGAAAGACCATGACTATATAGCAGTCTATAAAGAGTTAGTGATGGAGAACACAGCTGTTGATTGATGGTGAGTGAAATTTATTTTGCTTTTTAATTGCCTCTTTTTCATTCTGTGTAGGTTATACATGTGAAATTTGGAATGTTTTGTAGAGCCAGTAGGTAGAAAGAAGTAACCATTTTGGAAAAAAAAATAACTTTCCAAAGATGGGGTTTCCTGAGACAAAAAATGTAGCTCTGCATCAAGAACTCCACACTTTCTGGCTCTTTTCAGTGTCTCATACCTACAAATATCTTAAGTCAGACAAAAATCTACACCATCCTCTTCTTGGTCATTCCAAGGAGTTATGGTAATAAAAAGGACCTTAAACATATTATTCAACACAGCCAGGAATAGTAATACACACCTTTCATCCCAGTACTCAGGAAGCAAAGTATATCTCTTCCAGTTCTAGGTCAACCTGCTCTACACATCCAATTCTATGTCAGCTAAGGCTACAGCATGAGACCTCACCTCCAGAGAAAGTACCGTGCAATAAAGTATATTTAAAATAATAAGTACTTGAAATACTAGAATCACAAACTGAATAGATTGCTTAAGGGGTTTCATAGAGCACAATATTTTCTTTCCAATGGAGGAACCTATCAAACCACATTCTCAGGCAGACCTCCAAGATGTTAGGAGAATTGGGGATTTGAAAAAACAGAAGACAGACTATCTGATGCATACTCCTTATACATTAATTTGTAGCGTTGTAAATTGTATTAATTTATTTCTGTGTGTCTGTGTGCTTGCACATAATGAAAGCTAAATGTTGAGTGCAGATATCCTCCTCTTATGCTATCCACCCTACTTTTTGAGACAGGCACTCACTACACCTGAAGCTCATCATTTTACCATTTCAGAGAAGTTGCCTAGCCATAGAGCGTGTGTGTGTGTGTGTGTGTGTGTGTGTGTGCGCGTGCGCGCGCGCGCTTGCTCGTGCGCGCACCTTTGTATTCCCCTGCCTGCCAGTGCTGGAGCTGCAACTATAGGCTGCCATGCCAGGCTTTAACATGAATATTAGAGAAACAAAATTAGGTCTTCATGCTTGGGCCGCAGACATGTTACCTACTGCTCTGCCATCTTTCCAGCCACAACATGAAAGAATTATTTTTTAAGAAATACTGAAATTCTCTCTGTAGTTCCAGTTAGAAGAAAAAGGAAAAAAGAGCTTGGAACTCATTGGCACAAGAGACAACTTCCTGAACAGAACACCAACAGCACAGGCTCTAAAAGCAATCAATAAATAAATGATATTTATTTAATAAACAATCAATAAATGGGACCTCATGAAACTGAAAAGCTTCTGTAAAGCAAAGGACACTCTCATCAGAACAAAATGACAGCCTACAGACTGGGAAAGAATCTTCACCAACCCTTTATCTGACAGAGGGCTAATATCCAGTATATATAAAGAACTCAAGAAGTTAAAGAGCAACAAACCAAGTAATCAATTAAAAAATAGGAACAGAGCTAAACAGAGAATTCTCCATAGAGGAATATCGAATGGCAGAGAAACACTTAAAAGAAATGCTCAACCTCATTATTCATCAGGGAAATGCAAATCAAAATGATCCTGAGAGTTCACCTTACACCCATCAGAATGGTTAAGGTCAAAATCTCAAGTAACAATACATGCTGGAGAGGTTGTGGAGAAAGGGGAACTCTCCTCCAGTGCTGGTGGGAATGTAAACTTGTACAACTTTGGAAATGAATCTGGTGCTTTCTCAGACAATTAGGAATAGTGCTTCCTCAAGATCCAGATATACCACTCCTAAGTATATATCCAAAAGAGGCTCAAGTACACAATAAGGACATTTGCTCAACCATGTTTGTAGCAACTTTATTCATAATAGCCAGAAGCTGGAAACAACCCAGTTGCCCCTCAACTGAGGAATAGATACAGAAATTGTGGTACATTTACACAATGGAATATTACTCAGCAATAAAAAACAAGGAAATCATGACATTTGCAGGTAAATGGGGGGAACTGGAAAAGATCATCCTGAGTGATCTATCCCAAAAGCAGAAAGACACACACAGTATATACTCACTCATATAAACATACAGGATAAACCTACTAGCATCTGTACACCAAAAGAAACTAATCAAGAGGGAGGACTCTGGATAAAATGCTCAATCCCCATCCAGAAAGGCAAAGAGGATGGAGAAGGAGAAAACAGGGAACAAGTTAGGAGCCTGCCATAGAGGGTCTCTGAAAGGCTCTGCCCTGCAGACTATCAATGCAGATGCTGAGACTTATGGCCAACCTTTGGGCAGAGTGCAGGGAATCTTATGAAAGAAGTGGGAAATAGTAAGATCTGGAGAGGACAGGAGCTTCACAAGGAGAGCAACAGAACCAAAAAAATCTGAGCACAGGGGTCTTTTCTGAGACTGATACTCCAACCAAGTACCATGCATGGAGGTAACCTAGAACCCCTGCACAGATGTAGCCCATGGCAGTTTAGTGTCCAAGTGGGTTCCATAGTAATGGGAACAGGGACTGCCTCTGACATGAACTGATTGGCCTGCTCTTTGATCACCTCTCCCTGAGGGGAGAGCAGCCTTAACAGGCCACAGAGGAAAACAATGCAGCCACTCTTGATGAGACCTAATAGACCAGGATTAGAAGGAAGACAAAGAAGACCTCCCCCATCAGTGGACTTGGGGAGGGGCATGAGTGAAGAAGGGGTGGAGGGGAGGGGTAGGGAGGGGAGGAGGGAGGGAGCTACAGGTGGGATACAAAGTAAATAAAGTGTAATTAATAAAAAATTTAAAAAAAATTTAAAAAAATACTGAAATTCTCAAATATAGCTGTGAAAATTCCCATTTCCTAGAATAGCATAATCTTACTGTCCATCAATCTGCATGAACAACCAGCCATATGAGGAAGATAACACTGGATTTAGACACTAATTGCCTCCTCCCATTCATTACTCTTATGGTGGGTGACAAGGTAAACTACTTATTCCCCATGCCTTAAATTCTTTAGGCATAAAATGTGGAAAGTGCCCTGCTCAGTAGGCTGAAATTGTAATTTCAGATGAAGTAATACATAGAAATTACTCAGCACAGGCCTTAAGTACCAAGTAATTAACTGTCAAGATTATGGGTGCTTGGATGGCTTTTTCTCTGTGTTGTCACACCAACAATTAAACACTGTGTTACAATTATGTGGTCTTTCCATTTTTTCTCTTTTCCATGATAAACTCTTCATTTTTTAATTTTAATTATTCTGTCACTTATATTTTATTGCCACAATATGCTTCAAATCTTTAAAAAAATGCTGCCACCTTCAGATGCCACATGAAAGGAGATCAAATGGGTTTCCTAGTAAGCGGAACAGGGACTGCCTCTAACATGAACTCAGTGGCTGGCTCTTTGATCACCTCCCCCTGAGGGGGGAGCAGCCTTACCAGGCCACAGAGGAAGACAATGCAGCCAGTCCTGATGAGACCTGATAGGCTAGGGTCAGATGGAAGGGGAGGAGGACCTCCTATATCAGTGGACTGGGGGAGGGGCATTGGAGGAGAAGAGGGAGGGAGCATGAGGCTGGAAAGGGATAAGGGAAGAGGCTACATTTGGGATACAAAGTGAATAAATTGTAATAATAAAAAAAAATTTTAAATAAAAACAAAACAAAAAAATTTTACAAAGTTAAAAAAAGAAAAGAAAAACAATCACTTTTTCCTTCAGAAATCTAGGAGGGTAAAAGGGAGATTCCAAGGAACTAAATTCCCTTCCCTGCTTTCTTGCCTTGCTAGTAAACAGACAATACTGTTTATGCTAGACTTTGGCCCTCCTGCCCTGATTAGCAATCTGATCCCATTGGTTCTGAGACAGGCCACAAGTCAAATTCTTAGGAGAAATTATCATTTGGACAGTATATTAGCAGACAAATAAGCAGAGACATGGGACTCAAATATAAAAATAACAATATTTCTCTATTGTTAGTCTTTCCCACTCCTTATTTTCCTCCAGTTGTTTCTATATTGTCCTCACAATGTCTTTCAGGAGCCTATTTCTATCTACAACCAGATATGGCCAGAACATATGAAACTAAAGGCAAAAAAGAATCCTACAGTTCATAACACAGGCGGATTGGGACTCTTCTCCACTGTGGTCCCTCTGTCCTTTCCATCATATCTAGCCCACAAGGAGGCCTTTGGTACATGCCTGCTCTCCCACTAGAGCAGAACACACTGGCAGCAACAGTATCTGGTCTCTGAATTCCTATGATTTTTCATTTCTGGTCACACATACATGGAAAATTTATTTAATAGGAGGTCTCCAAATGCTAAGCAGAATGTGTCAGATTCTTCCCCACTTAGACTATTTATTTATTCTTTTTATGCAATTTATTCCAGATCCCATCTTGCTCAATTCTTAATTGCTTTTTAAAATAATTGTGTTCTGTCTGGATCATATCTGACTAATTAGAAAGTAAGGAATTTGAAGATAGGTAGGGACCATGAATTACATTTCTTACAATAGTATGAATAATCTATAGAATATTCTAGTGCTTAGTAGATACTTAAAAACACTGATTGGTAAAAACCAGATGGGTAGGAAGTTTAAATATATTAACAAGTTAGTTCCAGCTGATTGTAAATAAAATATTCAAGCTCAAATGAACCAGGTGCCTTGAAAAATGTTTTTAGGAGGCAAACCATTCAGATCACGTGCTCCAATTGCTCATGAATAAAACAACTTCGATATCATCATACTGTTCCTTCAAGTATTTACTGTCATTTCTAATATAGATTATAAAAGGATTAAATAACTAGATTCTCGCAGATACAGGTATTTTTATAATGCATAAAATGATTTTAGTGTGTGTCTTAGGTGTGTTTACTGAAACTTACATATTGTAGTTTTTGCTCTGTTAGAGGCAACAGAAAAAAAATACATTGCTATTAGCTGCATTTAGACTTTTAATTCTAAATAAACACCATCAGCTGTTTGATCAGCTTAAGCCTTTATCACAACTTCCTTCTCTCCATCTTTCACACCCACCCATCATGCCTTCTCCTTTTTCTGAGTCCTGGAAACACCTCTGAAGTATGACTTCCATCTTCATGAGGAGCAGAGAGATAGTGGTGAAGTTAAGAGTGTAGATGTAGCAGTGTCGGAACAAGTTGAAACCTAGCTTCATTTTGTACCATGCTCTTTGGCCTTGGGAAGTTTATTTACGAGCCTGGATAGGATGGGCGGTTTTTGTTTGGTTTGGTTTCCCTCTTCCTTTTTTTAAAATCTCTTTGGTTAACCCTGGCGTTTCACTCTTCCAAAGGATAGAACTTGGAATAAATTTTTCAGATGTACTGAAAGGCTTATCGTGGTTTTGCTTGAGATTTTATTAATTGGCATAATAATTTGGGGAAAATTCCACTTTTATCATTGACTCTTTTGCCTCCCGATTCCGGACTTCCCTGCATTTATTCAGGCCTTCTTTTATGCCGTTTTGTAAAGCTTATACTTGTATTCATATACATGTGTGCAAAATATTCAGATATTTTCTACTGAGGTTTCCTTGTGTGCTCTTTTTTCTTACTGTGCCAGTAAGCCCTGTAACAACTGCTGACAACTGTTCTTTGTCTTACTTCTGTGCTTAGAACAAAGCCTTTCTGATCACTAACTACAATGCCAGGATTAGTCATGCTTTACATATATTTTATCTGATCAAGGAATCTACCTGCTTTTCATAGTTTGCTAACAGATGTTGATTTTTCTTTAACTGTGAAAGAGAGTTGAATTTTATTAGTTGCTTTTTCTGTATTTGGAACATGATCAAATTCATCTTTTACTGTTGTAAATCTTAGTGCGGTTAATGACATTAACACAGTTTCTAATTTTAAATTATTCTCACATTCTAGTCATGAGCCTTGTCTGATTCTGATTTATGATATTAATTTCCACCCTGCTCTCAAAACATTTATATGAAATATGGGATATTTGTTCCTTGATGGTTTGGTGGATTTTGATTACAAATAGTCCAGTTTAAATGTGTTTTTCAGTTAGTTCATTTCCAAAGACTTCAGTTTTGTATTTAATCATTAAGCTTTCTGGGATTTTCTATTCTAATTAAGTCATTTCAGTAATTTCTATTTTCAAATGTATCGATATAGTGTAATTCTTGGAATTCTAAAAATCTACTGTTATCAGTAGTTATGATACTTTATTATTGGAATTATCTTTATATATTTTCTTCTTATTCCATTTCTCTACATATTAGTGTGTTTAATAATAAATAGACTTTTAGTATTTGGCTTTCTGTATTCTGTTCATAGTTCACTAAGTTTTCTTTCCTCCTCTTAGTTTGCATTTTACTTTTTTCCACATTTATTAAGGCATTATTAGCAAATAAAATTGCATATATTTAAAATATACACTCAAATACTTGGTCATGCATGAACTTTATTTTGAAATAGTACTGTAATTAGTCAAGCAATTAGCATATCCATTATCCTACAGGCTCTTCCACTCTTTCCATCCCTTCCTTCCTTTCTTTCTTCCTTCATTCCTTTTCCTTCCTTTCTTCTTTCTTTCTTCCTCTCTATTTCCTGTCTCTTTCTCCATATCTTCTTATCTTGTTTGTGTGTGTATGCACGCGCGTGCGTGTGTGCTGAGAATATTTGGGGTCTAAGCTTTGAGCGAACCTCCGGGATACAACACAGTTATCTAACCAACACTAACTTTTCATTCTGTCTTAAGAATTCACCTTGCAAAACTCAGAATTTTTGCTATTTGTACCCACCTCTGTCCATTTCTCCTCTCCAGTCCTTTAGCAATAAATACATCTACATCACAGTACCTACATCTGTGGCTCAAGGAACATCACAGAAGCTGGGGAGGAAAGATAGTAAGAACCAGAAAGATAGTAAGACCAGGAAGTCTGCTGGGAAACAGTCTTTCCTAGAAATGGCTGAATAAACAAGACTAGAACAATGACAATACCAATAGATTCATTAAGGTACAAGGGGGAAATTTTCATTAGGATCCACCCCCAGACAAGGAACTACAAGAAACTCTTGACTGCTGGGAGAAGAACTCGCCTTTCCCAGAGATGAGCCCCTGTATTAGTTGTCCAGTGTAGAGTAGTGTAGCCTTGTAAATATATATAGTATTATATATTATATAAATATAAAATTATATATTTTGTTATACATATATAAACAAAATGGACTCATCAGGATCAATTTATGTACATTGCGTATATACATTTATGTATATAAATGCATACATACATATCTATAACAAAAAACAAGAGGCTATCAACTTAAAGAGTAGGGGCATGGGAGGAGTTTGGAGGAGAGTATCTGGAAGAGACTGGAGGTAGAAAAGAAGCTAGATAATTCTATTTCAATTAAAAATCAAAATAAAAAACTAGGGTTCATATCAAAGTTGTGTAGTCTCTGGGTTTGGACACAGGTAGGATGATGCAACAGTATTAGCAGTGATAACACTGCTCCAGCAAACTTTCCAGACCAGCGACAACATTGCGAATCCCCCCTCCCCAGGAACCCACAGAGCTGCTCTGACTCTGTGCCCCTCACAGCAATAGTACTATGGGTGCTCTCACACTGCTGTGCTGGCGTTTTGTTGTTCCTTTAGTTTATACTTCCTTGTTGAGCATCTATTCATGTTCTTATTTGCCATCTGTCTCTTTGGTCACACACACACACACACACACACACACATACACACACATCCAGGTCTTTGGCTTATCTTTGCTGTTATTTTGCTTAATTGTATTTAAACTTGTTTACATTTGTATAGCAGCAGGTTTGCATTTGTTCTTCCCACCTGTGTCTTTTCATGCATTTCCACTCTGTCTGATTGCATACTCTGGGTTTGGTTTTTTAATCACCAATGCTTCAGTTCCCTCTTTTCCTTCAACTGGTTTAGAAGTCACACATATTGTTTCTATTTACTCTCTATCAATCAAAATTTAACAAACATTTAATTTGGAAAAATCTCATTAATATTCCTATCCTTCTCTTGAAGAAAATAATAATTAGAAAACTGATTGTAGAAACTGAGAAGATGGCTCAGAGTAAGAGCCCTTGCTGTGGCAATAAGAGATGGGGCCTCAGTTCAAACACCCAGGATCCAGGCAGATTGTAGGGGGGAGGGTGATGAGAAAGGGCTTTGCCTGCTTACTCAGGTAGGTCACTGGTCAGTGAGACTAGCCAATGTAGCAAAGGTATCTAACGAAACAGACAGGGACAGAGGAAAAGACAACTTCTTTGGGTTCTGCATACAGGCCTAGCATGCACACACTCATACACCACACCCACACACAATGTCCCCTTCTATCTTGCAAGGTAGTTTTGTCTACAATTATTTGGTCCTCCATCCCCTTTTTTGAAATTTCTCCTCCCAAAGCATTGTTTCTAGTAGGTTTACAGTTCATATTTGTTTGTAAGTATGCATATTCTTATTGTTTTCTGTTCACTGCTTTAGAGGTAGTTTATTTGATGAAGGTATTTGAGTGATCAGTATCCTAGTTTTTGTTGTTCTAAAAATGTTTTACTTTATCCTCACTGGGTAATAATTCAACTGTGTCAAGAATTTTAGGATGACTATTAACATCCACATTTTGAAGATGCATTTCACTCTTGTCATTAGTGATTCTAAGAATTCTGATAAATAATATTATTCTTTGTAAAACATCAATGTTTCCTTTTTTGCTATTAAGACCATTGTCTTTTTCCCTAATTATTTTATAATAAATTTCCATGTAGATTTTTATTTTTAAATTTTCTTCTTGGAACTCATAAGAACTCTTCGAAATAAGGATTTATCTTAACCAAATCTGTAAAATATCAGTGGTTATTTCTTTGTATATCATTATTTCCTTTCTTCTCTAATTTTTTCGTGGAACTCCCACTAACTTTAATTTGGATTTTCTTATATTTTTGGTTGTGAGCCTAGCCTTGAATGGCTGAGCTATCTCTCCAGCCTGCAGTCTGGGTTTTCTTAATCTAATCTTTGTGCTGTTTGGCTTCTTTTTCCTATAACTGTCTCTTCCCCTTTATGTTACAAGCTGGTTAATTTTCCCAGCTCTGTTTTCTCATTTGTAACATTTCGTCAGCTGTTTCTAACCAGCTATTTACCCAGTCATTGGATTTGAAGTTATATGTAGACTACTCTTCTAAGCATTGAGGCTCCTACATATTTTTAATATTGTCCTTGCCCTTCTGGTACTTGGCTTTCTTTTCAGCATCTAAACTTTATTTTCATGTAGTAGTGTTATATTTGTGTGAACTTCTCATTCAGGGGATTTGTCTTCTAACTCATTTTTTAAAAGATGATCCTGTAGCCAGACTTGTGTCTGCCGTCTCAAAACTATAGGAGGCAATGTCTACATGAGTTGTCGAGCTTTGTATTAGGGAATCATTTTGAGGAAACATTGTTCTTCCTAAGCAAACTTTGATTCCCTTTCCTAAGGTAAGGTTTTAAGGTATCCTCAAATAATCTGTCATTTCTTCATTCACCCACCCATATCAATATCATTATATATATTAAAAATTATTATTATTGTTGCTTTTGTTGTCACTAATCAGCCTAGGGTTGAAGTATCACTTGGAAAGCACAAGCTCTGACAACAGAGAGAGCACATGGAAATATTTTTAAAAGTGCGTTAAAACCCATAGCATAAGGGCTAAGGTTGTAACTCAATGGGACAGTGCTTGCCTTGCTTATACAAAACGTTGAATTCATCCCTCACTGCTACCAAAACAAACACAGTAAATATCAATATCATGCCTTTTCCCCAAGCCACATGGTGACTATTACTTCCCTTTTTTGGGGGGAGTACACCCCAATTAAGGTCAGATGCCAATCTAAATGCCTCTTTCTTACCATCTTTGGGTCAGAAAGCTACCATGAATATATTAAAGATCTATGCTTTAGCCTTCTCACTATACTTGTTTTACAAAATATAGTGCTTAAACAGAGGCTTCTTTAAGCTTTCAGATCTCTTTCTGCCTGAAGAACAAAAAGAATTTCTGGATCTTTTTCCACAGAACTATTGCATATTGATAAACTCTAGGAAAAGCAGAATCACTACCTTTGTGCCCACTGCAGAATCTACCACCAAAGTGTAACAGAAAATCCAAGTCCATGGACATACAAACAGCCTTGGTTTATCTCAGTGAATTAACAAGAGAATAGTAAGGAAACTGAAGGAGAGATTTGTGGGGAGGTAGGAATGCTGACTGGAATTGGTAGGTGAGAGTAAATAGCATGCATTGTGGGCATATGTGAAATTGTCTAAAAATGAATATAATTAAAAAACAAAAACTACACTCACTCGTTAGCAGGCCTAATCAAGACAGCATCTTCAGCAAATGGAGCTGGTCTAACTGGATGTCTACATGTAGAAAAATGAAAATAGATCCATACTTATCACCCTGCACAAAACTAAAGTCCTAGTGGATCAAAGACCTCAACATAAAACCATACACACTAAACCTGTTAGAAAAAATTTGGGGCAGAGCCTGGAACTCATTGGCACAGGAGACAATTTCCTGAACAGAATACAAACAGCACAGGTTCTAAGATCAACAATCAATAAATGGGACCTCATGAAACTGAAAAGCTTCTGTAAAGCAAAGGACACTGTCCTCAGAACAAAACAACAGCCTACAGACTGGGAAAGGATCTTCACCAACCCTATATCTGACAGAGAGCTAATATCCAGAATATATAAAGAATTCAAGAAGTTAAACAGCAACAAATCAAGTAACCCAATTAAAAAATGAGGTACAGAGCTAAACAGAGTATTCTC
The DNA here is from genome assembly GCF_030254825.1 of Meriones unguiculatus. Taxonomy (NCBI): domain Eukaryota; kingdom Metazoa; phylum Chordata; class Mammalia; order Rodentia; family Muridae; genus Meriones; species Meriones unguiculatus. The sequence goes on from NC_083351.1 coordinate 128,696,105, forward strand.
AATAAAGGAATATTGAATGCTAGAAAAACACTTAAAGAAATGCTCAACATTCTTAGTCATCAGGGAAATGCCAATCAAAATGACCCTGAGATTTCACCTTACACCCATCAGAATGGCTAAAATAAAAAACTCAAGTGACAACACATGCTGGAGAGGATGTGGAGAAAGCAGAACCATTGCTGGTTAGAATGTAAACTTGTACAACCACTTTGGAAATCAATCTGGCACTTTCTCAGAAGATTAGGAATAGTGTTACCTCAAGATCCAGCTGTACCACTTTTAGACATATATCCAAAATATGCTCAAGTATACAACAAGGACATTTGCTCAACCATGTTTGCAGCAGCTTTATTCATAATAGCAAGAACCTGGAAACAGCCCAGATGTCCCTCAATGGAAGAATGGATACAGAAATTGTGGCACATTTACACAATGGAATACTGCTCAGCAATTAAAAACAAGGAAATCATGAAATTTGCAGGCAAATGTGGGATCTAGAAAAGATCATCCTGAGTAAGGTATCCCAGAAGCAGAAAGACACACATGGTATATACTCACTTATAAGTGGATATTAGACATATAATATAGGATAAGCATACGAAAATCTGTACACCTAAAGAAGCTAAGCAAAAAAGCAGACCTTGGTTAATTGGAATAATCCTCACTCAGAAGGGCAAACAGGACAGAAATCAGAAGACGGAGAAAACAGGAAACAGGACAGGAGCCTATCACAAAGAGCCTCTGAATGGCTCTACTTAGCAGAGTATCAAAGCAGATGCTGAGACTCATGACCAAACTTTGGGCAGAGTGCAGGGAATCTTACAAAAGAAGAGGAGATAGAAATACCTGGAGGGTCAGGGGCTCCATAAGGATAGCTACAGAACCAAAATATCTAGGCAAAGAGGTCTTTCCTGAAACTGATACTCCAACCAAGGACCATTCATGGAGATAATCTAGAACCCCTGCACAGATGTAGCCCATGGCAGCTCAGTATCCAAGCGGGTACACTAATAAAGGGAACAGGGACTGTCTCTGACATGAATTCAGTAGCTGGCTCTTTGATCACCTCACCATGAGTGGGGAGGAGCCTTACCAGAACACAGAGGAGGGCAATGCAACCAGTCCTGATGAGACCTGTAGGCTAGGGTCAGATGGAAGGGGAGGAGGACCTTCCCTATCAGTGGACTTGAAAAGGGGCATGGAAGGAGATGAGGGAGGGGGGATGGGATTGGAAGGGAATGAAGAAAGGGGCTACAGCTTGGATACAAAGTAAATAAACTGTAAGTATTATAAAAAATAAATAAATAATGGCATGACAGAAAAAATAAATAAATAAAAACTACACCACTCAGAGCAGCCTGTTGTCCTATGACAAGCGAACTTCCCATGTATTCAAACTTTTCCAGATGAAGCTGAAAGCTAGTAGAATAGGACAAAACTTGCTTTGCTACTAAGGAGGAAACAATTAATTTAGCATATGAAAGTAATTTATTGTACACAAGTGCATGGAGGGAAGAGTGGAAAGGGGGAGAAATGGAGAGACACAGGGAAGAAAAGAGGGTGAGGGAAGGGGAATAAGGAAAAAGAGACAACTAATGAAATTCTCTCTTACATTACCTTTGCAATGTTCCTGGCCTAATGAAATTGGAAAAATTTGTTAAACATGGAATATAGCAAACGAGTTAAGGACCTCCCTCCCCTTGGCTTTGTATCTTACAGGGCTGATTTTCATGTTGCAGAATTTAGTCTCTAAACTAACTGACTTCAAATAATAAATGAAGGCACAAGTCAGTTTTGGAATGGAGGCTCTAAATATGTGAGTGCTTTAGGAAATAAATGTCCTCTTAACAAAAATAAACAAACCAACAAGGAAATACCATAAGGAAGTAGGATGAAAAAAAAAATGAAAGGATAGGATTTATATCTAAGACTGAAAGAGAACCTCTGTTCATACCCAGACAGCTGAACACCTATTAAATTATTTTAAGATTTTTGATACATTCTAATTTTAAATTATGTTTCATTTTGTTATATATTTCAGTGGCAGAGCACTTGACAAGCTAGTACAAGGTTCTGGGTTCAACTCCATAAGTACCCAGGAAAATATTATCCAGAAAGAGCTAATTATAAATATAATAGCAAACATTTAAAAAGTATTTAGTTTCCCACCATTGTTATGATCTTGATAACATTCATACATATATATGAAAGGAAAAGAAAGCAAATGTCACCAATGTGCTTCTTGTCAGCTTGATAACACATCTTGCCAGGATCTAAAACATATGGCCAAACTGTAGAATCACATTGTCTGGATTTGAATCTCCGTTTTGCTACTTGCTAAATGAGCAAGTGTGAGCAAATTGCTTGCTGTCTCTGGTCTCTACTTCCCTTACATTGTAACAATACAACTATTTACAACAACACAACTCCCACAGTTTTTAGAATATAAAAGAGTTGCATTTTTAAGGCACTTTTGACAATTCTTTGTATATAGCAAATACCTTCTAAATGTAAATACACACATGAAGTTTCTTAATTTGCTTTCATGGAAAAGTAAACCCTACAAACATGGACAATATGAGATTATAAAACCAAAGATGTAGAACCAGAAATAGTTGCTATGTCTATAGTTTTCCAGGGTAAAATATATAAACAGTAATAACTCCATTTATTAAAAATAGCTGCAGTTAAAACATCAAAAACAAACAAATAGATAATTTCATGTCTTCTTCAGCATACCCTGGCTTATAGTAGGGAGGATTAAAGAAAAAAATGCAAATATCTGCCATGTGCTTGTGTTGGTTGTTGTTGGTGGTTGTTTGTTTTCTTTGGTGGTGGTGGTGTTTGTTTTATTGTGTGGGGTTTTGTCTGCATGAGGGTCTATACAGCACATGTGTGCCTGGTGTACTCTGAAGCCAGAAGAAGGCATTGGCTCCTCTGGAACTGGAGGCATAGAAAATGAAGAGTTATCATGTGTGTACTAGGAACTGCCAAGTCCGCAGGTGGAGCAGCCAGAACTCTTAACTGCTGAGCCATCTCTCCAGCCCATGTTTAAATTTTTATTTGCATTTTTGCCTGGGTCTTTTCCAGTGCACATTTAACATAAAAGGTGAAGAGAGAATTCTTTGACTGAACTCAAGTACTGTCTGAAGAGGGAAATCACTGAGTTTTTCCTACCTTCATTTCTCAACAGTACACTTTCAAGAGAAACAGTAGAACTTCCCAACTTGAGAACATAAGTTATTAAAGGAATGTTTAAGAAATGACATATCTACCACAAAACCATTTCTGAAAACATATTACCAGGGCTGGAAACATGGCTCAGCAATGAAGATTGTTTGCTCCGCAATCACAGGGACTGTGGTTCTGCCCCTAATACCTACTATTCAGCCATCTGGCAAATACCTGTAACTCCATCTTGGAAGGATCCAATGTTCCTTTCTGACCTTCACACTCAACACCACATGCAACACACATAAGCACACATGAAATAAAGAAAATATATTTTTTTTAAATTATAGCCACAAGCATTTAAAAAATAGGTTAATGATAATGGGTGAGATATTGACAGCAAATATTTGCTTTCCGAACCTACCAAGACACTTCCACCTCCTGCCTATCAGATTGACTCTAGGACCAGCTTTCTCCTCAGCTTTGTGCATCAATGGTAGTCCCCTGTAAACATGTAAGAAGTGCTCTCTACTGAGAAGCTCATTATAAAATTAGCAAGAGACACACCATTCCAGTGTTAGAGAATAGGTAATCCATGACAATTTCCTGGGCTGTGGTCATCTATCTATACATATGTATATGTGTGATTTCATCTCTTCATGGTGATATTTTGCACCAGGTTTGGTTCCCTGTTAAAGTTTTTGTTTAACTGAAAATAAAATGGTTTTAGATAGAACTGTTGGTTTGTTTTCTGGTTTGAAAGGACCTTCGAAACAAGAATATGTATACTCCCTTCTCTCAGTGTGTGTTACTGAGTGTGCTGAGATTTTGTATGTGGAAGTTTTTTGTACAAAAATTTCTTGATACTTTTAAATGTTTACTTTAAAATCATACTTAGTTTTGACTTTGGCATTAACTTACAAGTTGACTGTCATTAGCTACACAGTTACTGTCATGATGAATTTATCTTAAATTTCATGATACAGTAGATCACTTTATTGAGTTCTAGAAATTTCACCACATGCAATTGTGAGGAAAATATTCCCTAGATGTTACAGTAAATGGTTTCCTATCTGTCTACATAGTATACCTCTTTGTTTTTCATTCAAACAAAAAATAGCAGAACAAAATCATTTTGGTTTTTTTTGGGTTTTTTTTTTTTTCTAAAACAAATGTGTACTATTTTACATTAAAACCCATACAGGGAAGTATCATTAACCAGGCTGTCTTGCTGTACTGTTCCTTGTAAACCTCAAATGGAAATAAGACATTTTAATATGAAAAGCAGCTAATTTCAGAACTCAGATAACACTGCACTTAGGCCTGTAGGAAAGCAGTAGTACTGTAGTTACGTCTTACTCTCTCACAATGGGTCCATGAGGCCAGGCAAGGTGAAGGAGTACAGGCAGGGAGAGAAGATGAGCAGAGGCCAGCATTTTGTTTGTTGTAGACACACTGTCTTTTCAAACTATGTGTCCATGGATTAGGAGCCCAGCTTTCCATGGTTCACTGCCTTCAGTTGTCGCAAAACATTTAGCCGTATAGCACAAAGCAGATTGGGAAATTTAGGAGTTCTCCAGGATAAATAATAGAATAGTATAAGCTTCCTCTTCTTATTGTGTAATTAGAAATACACAATCATACTGAGATCATTATTCTTATACTTATGCTAAAAGTAGAGGAACTATTTTATCAATGAGGCAATTATGAAATTCTAGTGAGTGCTTCTGAGTGGGGACACTCTGACTTCTTTAGGTGAGACTGTGTTTTGATGTCCGGCGTGGATTTATTCTCAATAATAATAATAATAATAATAATAATTAAAAAGAAAAGCTAGATGGAAATAGACTCAGAGGAGGGCAAGGAAGGGAAGAGAGAGAAAGATGTATCAAGTAGAGGTTGATTGTTCTTTATTTATAAAATTGTTACAGACTGATTCTCAAGAAATAGTGTTGAAATTGCCCCCTTTCCAAAGACTAATCTCCTAGAGAAGGACAAGTAAGAGAACCATGTTCCAACAAGAAAGTCTCATGTCCCACGAAGGAAGGTACCACATCTCAAAAGGGAATTCCACATCCCAAAAGGGAAAGAACCATGTCCCAAGAGGGAAGGAGCCATGTACTAAAAAGGCTCCGTATCCCAAGAGGGAAGACTCCAAATCTGTGAGGCCTGAGCACTCAGAAAAAAGTCCCTCAGCAGGTAATTGATATTTGCCAAGGAAATGAAAAGGAGGAGGAAGTATCTAGATATTTTTCACACAGTGCAACAAAGAGATGGAAATAAAAACATAGTGAATTAATTGTTCTGCCTCAACAAATACCCAAGATCTACTGCTTTTAATAATTCACTGAGCCGACCTGTTTGAAGGTTGAATTTATTCTGCTTTGTTTCTCATCCTGTGAAGACACAAAAGGCCCCCTGCTCTGTCACTCTGACTCATGTTGCCTTTCAGCCCAGATCATTCAGGAATGTCACAGGGAGCTTGATCTTATTTTCAGGGTTCTGGGCAGTATGTTGGTACTGAAGGAGAGGTAGAATATGGCCCCCAGGAGCTCTTTGTGGCTAACCTTCATGGAGTCCAGTTTTCTGCCCTGAAGTGACATGCATGACATGACTTCTTTGACTGTGTGGCTGTTTCTTTACTGGAATCAGACCAGGATGCATACAGGAATTGGATATTTATCAGCGCGACAACCTTGGACAAATCTTGATTCCTAATACCCTTGGAGCTGCTATCGCAAGTGAAAATAATCGCACTGACCTCATCACTTACGTGAGGATTATTTGCCTGTGAGTCCCTCATGATCATCTGTGGAATATATTAAGTCTACATTTAATGATCTTCATTCTCCTAACCACTCAGCATACCCCTTAGCCCAGCTGCCCATACGAGAGTGCTCAGATTAATTTCTCAGTAACCTCTGAGAGTTTTATAGATTTTTCCATGTTCGTACAGGCACAAGAGAAAAAAGACCCGAGCTCTCTCGTCGTGTTAAAGTATTTCTTCTGTTATTGACTCACAAAGATGACACAAGAAATCAGGACATAAAGTGTGAATCCCAAGAACAAATAAAGGGACATGAATATGACCACACTCATCTCAGCTGATCTAGTCAGCACCCTCACAGCTGGGAGATTAAAATTGTTGTATTACCTATACAGTTATGCATTAAAACCTAATGAATCAATTCTTTGAATGCATAGAAACAAAACCATGAAATGACTCTTTTCCCTTGAGCTAATATGATTTTCCCTCATCCTCTAATCTTTGTCTCTCAAATGCTTTAGGAAGGAAAGGCAAAATAGAATGGGTTATCTGTGTAGTTCTGATGTGGTAGGAGCTGATGAGAGTCAGTGTATTGGAGCATTTCAGCATGGGTGGGCAGGAGTCACAAGCATGTCCTATAGCAGAGCCACATCAATTGTCTCCCAGTGTGGTGGACAGAGGACCTGGGAAATGTGCATGAGGCAGAAGATGAAGATCCTGGAGGTTTCATGCCAGAGCTTTACGGTTCTTGACTTTTCTTTGCTGATTCCCATTACCCTGTTAGCTTTTACTCGCGACACTGTGTTTCGTACTTAGGCTTGAGTTCTGTGTAAGATTTTGAGCAATTAATTCTCTTTACAGTTCCTTCATTTATTTCTTTACTTATCAAATGTTGGTTAAAATAATCTCTATATTAGACACCGTATGGTGTGGTGGTAATATGGCTATCAAAGAAAGACTTGTTCCCTCTTGATGGAGGATGAGATAAGCATTGATTATGGATAACTGCTCATAGCAGAAAGATCTAAGCTTGGAAGAGGGGACAGGGATCTGGGCTTGTGACAAACAACAGCCTGAATTCTCCTCCCCATTTTCTTCCCTCAGTTGCCTTTCTTTACCGAGAGCACAATACACACAGTGGTCATACAGCAAGAGCTGCCATATTAAATCTTTAGAATATGACCATGACTGGTGTGATGATTTACAGGCTACCAAGAAAATGAAGTTATCCAGGAAAGTCTTTGATCTGGACTTGAGAATGTTGATAGTTGGTAATAGTATGAGGCAAAGTAAGCAGCAATTGTGCTGAAAAGCAAGAGATAGGTTAATAAGCACTTGGGTAATAGTGAATTTTGTATAAATGTGGACTATAACGAATGGTTCCAGAGGGATGTTGCCTAGAGCTGATATTAGCACAAAGAAGAGAGAAGCAGTAAAAACAAGGTAAAACTGGGAATTTCAGGCCAGGAAAGGACCTAATGTTTTGATGTATGAAGTAAAAGGAACCTAATGACTTTTCCCTTTTGATACTACACATGAGTATCTAAATTTTGTAGTCAGGTGAAAAGTAAAAAACAAAAAGAGGGTGAAGAGAGGACAGAAATGGAACACACACGGAGGCCCACCCACTACCGTGGGGCATAGGCAGGTGTTTCTACAATGAGCAAGTATGTGGTGGAGAGATGGGAGAAAATGAGAAGTGGAATGGTTTGTACACTCTAAAGAGAGGAAGAACTAGGGACACAAGGGTGGTGAGGAATAGCCTGCTCAGAGTAGCCTGTGCTGCCACCTGAGATCATGGTAATGTCTGTACTGCTGCCGAGGGTCGTGCGTGGGTCCATGGCCCTGTAGCAGTGGGTGTCTGTGTCAATGCTTGTGGACCATGCTACCACCAAGGGCCAGGTGAATGTCCCTGGTCTGAGTAGCTCTGAGGGCTGAACAGAGCTGGCCCTGCCCCTCACAGGCTGCAGCATGCTGGAGAGCTGGCCCGGATGGCATGGGTACAGAAGAGCTTGTCCCTCCCCCTCACCAGGGTGGTGAAATGAGAGTTGGCTCTATCCTTCATTGGCTAAGGCATTTAGGGCAGTGGCACCACACCTTGTCTGAGCAGCACAGTAGAGCTGGCATGGGCACAGGGAGAGCTAGTCCTGAAGAAATGAGAACAGGAACGCTGGTAGATTGACTAACTCCACTCCACCCAGGACAAGATCCTCCCACCCCAACATCTCCCATCTGTGAACTGCCGGAGCATGTGAAGAGGCAAGTCCTAGAACCAAAGCTGCAGGATCTCCATGACACAGGGCAACAACGGGACATTTAAGAGAAGTCCCCAAAAAGATCCCATATTCATGGTGTAGCAGAGGCCAGAGGCCTCAAATCAGACCAATAATTCATCCCAGTGAACATTTGCAAGTAAAGCTGTTTCAGCAAAAGAGTATACTTGTGACACACCACAGCTTCCACAGCAAGATTTTGTTTGCTTGTTTGTTTTGTGTGTGTGGGGGAGGTTGCAAGAGTCAAGGATGGATATGGAAAGATGGGGAGATGACTGGAAATGGGGTGCATGATGTGAAATTCGCAAAGAATCAATAAAAATTTTAAAAATTGTAAACATAGGGTGAAAATTACACACATTGCCAGTTTTTAAAGAACTCATCTACTTGCATCATATAAAGGCAAAATATGCAAATGATTTTAAATGTTACCATGCTGAGAATATGATTCATACTGACATTCTTCATTTACCAATTTTTCTATGCCTTTGGAATTTCGCCAATTTGATGTACAATGCCTCAGCCATTCTATAAAGGTGAAAGATGCGCCTGTGTAGTTGTTTTACACATTGTGTATTGAAAGATGGTATGTCTCAAGTTTGGGATATTATATAATATCTTATGGTAAACATTCTAAATATATTTGGAGTGGAACAAGTTAGGAGCCTGCCACAGAGGGCCTCTGAAGGGCTCTGTCCTGAAGACTATCAAAGCAGATGCTGAGACTTATGGCCAAACTTTGGGCAGAGTGCAGGGAATCTTATGAAAGAAGTGGGAAACAGTAAGATCTGGAGAGGACAGGAACTCCACAAAGAGAGCAACAGAACCAAAAAATCTGAGCACAGGGGTCTTTCCCGAGACTGATACTCCAACCAAGTAGCATGCATGGCAATAACCTAGAACCCCTGCACAGGTGTAGCCCATGGCAGTTCAGTATCCAAGTGGATTCCACAGTAATGGGAATAGGGACTGCCACTGAGATGAACTGATTGGCCTGCTCTTTGATCACCTCCCCCTGAGGGGGGGAGCAGCCTTACCAGGCCACAGAAGAAGACAATTGAGCCACTCCTGATGAGCCCTAACAGATTAGCATCAGAAGGAAGGAAAAGAAGACCTCTCCTACCAGTGGAATTGGGGAGGGGAGTGTAGAGAAGGGGAATGAAGGGAGGGGCTGGGAGGGGAGGAGGGAGGAAACGACAGGGGGGATGCAAAGTAAATAAAATGTAATTAATAAAAAAAATTTAAAAAATTTGTAAGTAAATAAAATGCTAAAAACTGCAAAAAATGTGCTAAATTAAAAAAATCATCAAGAAAAAAAGAAAAAAGCAAACAGTCCTTTGAAACCCAAGACAAACTCCTGGTTTTTGCCAGTGGACACATGTCATTCATTACATGCCACTCTCATGGCCACTGGTGAGAGGTGGTGCAAAGATACAGGTGCATCAAGATATTACTGGGCATGGATTTGCGTTCAAGTCTCTGTTTATGACTTGAATAATCTTTAAAAGTCTTCCCTCTATCTGTTACTCTGATTTGTTATGGGAGAGAGGGAAAACCATTGCAGACTAGGTAAAACTTCTACCTAATTTCCACCTAACTTCTACTTAATTTCCTACTTCTCAGAAAGTAGGAAATAATAATTGACAAAATGAGTGCTATTGTGAAAACATTGAGAATGCAGGATATAGTTTGGAAGTTAAGACTCATGAAGACTAAAGATGCTGAGGTTCTGATAAAAAACAGAAAAAGGGAACTCCCTCATGAAAAAGCGGGACTTAGTGCTCAGCACCATCCTCTGCATGATGCTTTCTTGTCTTTAGAGTCCTCCTGTGCCCCTGCTGGATGATGTCTCCGCACCTGACAGCCTGTCCTGTCTGTAGATACAGGTGAGGAGTACACGGCATGTCTGTTCTGCATGGGTAGCATCTATTCTGATGAATAAATGACCTACACATATTTTGAATTCTGCATTTGTTTCAATTCATAAATGTAAACCCTGAAAGACACCTTGGTAATTAACATTGCAGTCTCTGTGATATCAGTCAGCAAATGCCATCCTTGTAAATACTTGCTAATTCCAAGCAATGTAGTAGTAGTCTTTAAATCAGTGGATATTTTTTTCTTAATAAAATCCAGTTAAGTTCAGAACCAGTCTGTGCCTCTTGCTCTATGATCTTTTAGGAGGCCCTTAAAAAGTCTGAGCCTGGGATGCCTCATCTCTAGGCAGACCCTGCTGAGAAAAAGTAAATCCACAAGGTTATTTCGGAGTTTACTACTTCATGTGCTCCACAGTGCTAGCTACTGCTATTCTCACAGCATCTGGAAAGTTCTTTGTTAACACTTCTGTATAATGTCATCAGCAGATATTCCGCTACAACAAACACCTCAGTCACACCCTTCCAATTAACCCACAATTTCCCACAACCTCTATTCACTAGCTCTCAGCACTGTGCAAAGCAGAAGAACTCACTGCATCAGGTCCAAAGCTTGAAAAAAAATTAAGTAACATAAAACAGCTTTTCATGTCCATGAAGTGCTGAGCAAAAGATAGAAACCTCCTTCAGCACCGATTTTCTTTTTCAAAACTAAACTTAAAATATTGAAAATAAGAAGCCAGCAGAGAGTTGGGTCTTAGAGCCTGAAAACTTGAGTCCAACGACCTGCACTCAAGTGAAAAGGCTGGGTTTCACATATGCAATCCTGGAACTCTGACACCAAGATGGAAGGTGGCCATGAGCTAGCCTGGGTGATGCACAACAGCATGAACAACAAAGACCAGACTCACCAACGGGTACAACAAGAAGAGACACCTGAAAGTTGTCCTCTGACCTTAATTTAATAGAGAGAAATAAAACACACATGTCAAATTCCACTAACAGTCATAAAAAAATTCCATGTCTTCTCTATTTTCAATCACCCAGTATAATCTAGAGAAAGTATGATTCAACAGAAAATGGCCCCTAATTACCTACAAAATCTTATTTACTTATGCATAACATGAGTTAATCTATTCACAGGATCCTGGGGAACAGTGAAAATATCTGAACTCTTGTCTTAAACATTAGCCCTCCCTACTTCAAATTTTCAAAATTATGTTTCCCCCTTTCACTTCATAAACTTATACAAGTGGAAAATTTAAAAGACAAGTGAAATGGGAGGGGCCACCTTTGGAGAGAGATCTTGCAGTATGAGCCCCATGAGATGGTGCTATATGTGAAAGTCATAGGAAGTGGTATACAGAGATATCAGGCCTGCTGAGACGCTGTGGATTTGCATAAACCAATGGACACAGAGAGGCTATGGATACAGTAATCTCCCAAGTAAGTGGGGATTGGGAGGTAGCAAATAAATATTGTAAATAAATAAATCCCCTATAGATATAATTTCAGAAAATATCAATTATTTGAGAATACCAATGGGTCTTACAGGCAATGTGGGGTCATTTGAAGATGACTTCCATGTAGAAGCGACACTTAAATAGCAACTAGAATGCTGAAAAGAAATCATAAAAATGATTCTCCCAGGGAGCTCCATTCTTGACCCACACACAGCAAACTCATGGGCCTTAGATTATGAAAAAGTTTGGTAAGTGCAAGAAATAAAAAAATAAAAAGCCAATGTGGCCAGACCCATGTGGTAACAGCATTGCCACAGGCCAATTAGATGCCCTGCCTGGTTTTTTTAAAACAAGGGGATTTTAAGAGTTAGGCACATAAAAATTGGGAATTTAGTCAATAATCAAGGGCATTTATCAGAGACCTTGGAGAATCTAATTTGTCGTTTCAAAATCTTTTGGTAAAAGGTATATTATGTGATGCACAGAATAAACAAAGAAATTAATTGTTAATTTGTGTTGAATACAGATTTGGCAAAAATTCAATTTTGTGTTCTGTCTGAACACAGGTTGTCCAGCCTGCTTTCCAACCTTACTTGTAGCCATGTATAGTGCTTGTCATTAGAATGTGAGGGAAGTAATGTGTACAAATTTTTTTTAACTTCTTGGAAAAAATATCCCACCCACATCTGTGATTATTATTATTTTCTTTTTTTTCTGAAGTTAGATAGAAAGGTGGTCACTACAGAAAATGTTACTAAAACCCTGTGTGTGGAATATAATTGCTACCAGCTTAGAATATTCATATCACACTTTTATCTTAGAGGAAAATTAAATTGCTCACTTTCAAGAATGATTGACTTTCTGTTTTTCATTAGAGTAATAGGTTTATCTCAATTTTGAAAATGCAGTGAAAGGAGCATATTAATACAGTCTTCCTACTAAACAAACCTAAAGTCGTTAACATAGGCCGTGTCTTAGTCATTGTTCTGTTGTTTTTAAGAAACACCAAGATCAAGGCAACCTTTACAATAGAAAGCATTTAATTGTTGGGGCCTGCTTACAGTTTTAAAATGTTAGTCCATTATCATCTGGTAGGCATGGGTTGAGAGTTTACAGCTTACATCTGGAACCACAGCAGACAGGCAGGCAGACAGAAGAGGAATGGAAAAGAAGGGAGGAGGACAGGGAGAGAGGGAAGGAGAGAGAAAGGGGAAAAGGAGAGAGAGGAGAAGAGAGAGAGAGAGAAAGGGAGAGACACTGGACCTAGCATGGACTTTTGAAACCTCAAAGCCCACTCCCAGTGAAACACCTCCTCCAACAAGGCCATACCTCCTAATCCTCCCCAAACAAGTGACTAATCATTCAAATGTATGAACTTTGGGAGCCATTCTTATTCGAACTACCACAGGCAGTTTTTAGCACTGAACCTATGATAAAGCCAGGTTTTTCACAAGTGATCTATGCCATCTAAAATTAGAACATAATGACAACTAAATGTTTCCCTTTCAAAAACAAAGTTTGACATTAATCCCTGTGCCTATCAAAATATGTTTATCAGGGTAAATTTTGAGATTGTTAATTTTCACATTTTACTGCAGGAGGGGGCCTGTCTGTGGCAAAACTCAGCAGATGAAAGCAGCACTGTTGGTGGTTGGAAGTCGTTATTAGAGAGCTTTCCTGACATTCTATTTTTATACAAGGGAGACAGGTGTTCTGCTCCTCCTGTGTGCTATGCAAAGCTCACTTCCATCTCTTCCAGGAATCATGAGTGAAAATGTGCCCATAAGAAATCAAATGCCACTGAAGAGCAACTGATCAATAGTTTGTTCCTATTTTTCTCTGTGGCAAAGACTGCTGCTTTCTTATCTAATGTTATTATTTTCTTTCTAAATACAGAGACCTCTATCTTTAAGGTGGAATATGTGAGATGAAAGATTAATTAATGCTTGTAGGTAGGCACTGTTTTATGAAATGATGAAATTTACAATGAGACATAAGTCATCTGTTTTCCAAATATTTTTAGAAATACCCATCTAAATCCTTCAGGAAGTAAAGTTAAGGAAGAATACACATTCTTGTTGTTTAGAATGCAACTATAGTATCTGATGACGTGATCTTGATGTGGATTCCGTATACTAACAATGCTAAAAACCAAGAAGGAATTTGGGTAGCTGAAAAGACCATAGAGATAGAATTCAAGACCTGACCTATATTACTCTCTGCACATCCTTTACGTATGAGGAAAGAGTACATTATTTAAGCTATTGTAATTTAGATTTTTTTCTCCAGTAATATGTAATGAAACTTAATATAAAAATGACAGTCTCACATATCTTAAAACTTAAATTTAAGATTATCAATATCTCAAGATTTTACTAACTTATTTAGTGGGCATTTGTCAAGTACTAGCTTTTTCAGAGAGAGTCCTGTTTGGTTGTCTCTCTTCATATATTCACTCAAGCTAGCTGGGAAGGAAAAATCTGGAAAACAAAAAGTAAAATTCAGAAGAGCAAGAGCACCCACTGGATAAAAATATTGGACAAGTCTGATGCCTGAGTTTGATCTCTGGGGACACATACATTAGAAGAATAAGACATCCTGTAAGCTGTTATCTGACATCCACACTTGTTCCACTACATATGTGTGAACTCATGCACATAGACACAATTATACACATATGTGCACATACACAACACATATAACAAATTAATTTTTTAATGGAAAAACCAATGGCAACCATGTTTGAGTATGTGTCAATGTCACACTCAACAGAACTGAGACTTTCTCCTGAAGTTTGTCTGTACTTCTATAGGTCACATCTGAAATGTGTAGAGAGAGAAAAGAATCGAGCAACAGCCTATAGAGATGGCTCTCTGTGCATTATAGAGCATAATGCTTTTGCAATAAAAACAACAGTTCAGTTTCCAGTACCCATGCTAGGTGGCTCATGATCTGTACCTCCAACTTCAGGGGATCAGATTATTTTTTTCTAGACTTCTGAGCACCTTCATTCACACACTTACACACATCCCATCAACACACACACACACACACACACATGCACATGCACATGCACATGAGTAAAAAGAAATAAGTTTCAAAAACTACCTTTAAAGTACTCAATGATGTTCAGGGTATCAAATCTTTATAGGGAGTGGTAGTGCAGAGGGTAAGTGGAGATTCTCTGGGGCAATTTTAGAAAAAAAATAAAGAAATGGGTTACCACAGGTATGTGTATTCATATCTTGGCCCTCAATTCTATTCCATGATCCATGTGCCACTCTTTAGTAAATAGTCTCATACACATGAGTAACTGTATAGACCTCACAATTGATCTTGATGTGTTATTTTTTTTAATGAAGTTTTGAGGATGATGGGAAAATGAGATATGGACTTGAGAACAGTTAAAGGGGACAGTAAAAAGTGAATGCTATAAAAATACAGTGTATGAAATTATCCAATAGTTAGTTAAAATAGTATACTAAAACTCACACAACTATAACCACCTGTTTTTTGACAAAAATGCTGAAAACACAAATTGGAGAAAGACATCCTCTTTTAATAATTAGTGATGAAAAAATCAATACCTATATAAAAAAATAACAAAACTAGGTCTTTATCTCTCATCTTGCACAAAAAAGAACAATCAAATGTATCAAAGACCTTAACATAAACCTTAAAACTCTGAAACCATTACAGGGAAGGTAAGGAAAAAAATTAAGATATAGCATAGAAAAGGACACTCTATATAGCATAGAAAGCCCACTCAATCAGAAAATAAATATGATAGCTATATTAGACCTCATGAAATTAAAAAAAAAAAATGTTTGGGTGAAGATACAAGCTACAGAATAGGAGAAAACTTTGCTAGCTCTACATGTGACAGGAGACTGATATTTAGATTACATGAAGAACCAAAAACCTGAATAACAAGAAAACAAACAAGCCAATTAATAAGTTATCTGATGAAATGAACAGACAGTTCGCAAAAGAGAAAATACAAATGGCCAAGAAACTTATGATGAGATGTCTAACTTCATTAGCCATCAGAGAAATGCAACTCAAAACTAAATTGCATTTTTACCTTTATGCCAATCAGGATGTAATAAAGTAAATAAATAATAAGAAATGTGGGTGAAAACGAGAGAAAAGAAAATCCTTAAGCATTACTGGTGGTAAAGTAAACTAGCTCAATTTCTATAGAAACTAGTGTGAATATGCAAAAACAAAAAACTATGAAATAAGCAAGTTGTATTCATATATATGCATGTGTATGTATATATGTATGTATGAATATGAAACAACAAATAAATAGAGGTCATGAATTTGGGCAAATGTAAAGAGATGCATGGGAAGGGTTGGATGGAAAAAGGGGGGATGTATAATTACTTTTAATGTAATTATATTCTGTAAAGTACTTTTTAATATTAGTTACAGTTTATTTACTTTGTATCCCAGCTGTAGCCCCCTCCTTAATTCTCTCCCAATCCCACCATCCCTCCCTCATTTCCTCCCTGCCCCTCTCTAAATCCACTGATAGGGGAGGTCCTCCTCCCCTTCCAACTGACCCTAGCTTATCAAGTCTCTTCAGGACTGGCTGCAATGTCCTCCTCTGTGGCCTAGCAAGGCTGCTCCTCCCTCAGGGAGGAGGGAGGTTCAAAGAGCCAACCACTGAATTTATATTTTGTAAAGTTAATTTTAATCCAGCAATACGGCTGCTCTAGCTAGGGATCACAATCAAAGACCTTCTAGATCTATGTGATCTAGCTGGAATGCAGACATACTCTAGATTACAGTGTGATCTGGATGGAATGCTGACACACCCTTAGTACACACCTTTAATCCCAAACAATGAAGGCAAGGTTAGTTTATGGAAAGAAGTAGACATGTTTGAAAGTGACATCTAATTGAGGGCCAGACAAAGTGATGAATCAGAGAAGATTTGCCAGTATGAACTAGAAAGAGGATAGGCTCAACGTTCACAGGAACAGACAGGCTACTTAAAAACAGTGCGGAGGGGGGTGGGGGAAGAGAGAAAAGTTTAACCAGGTCAGTTTTACAGAGATAGGTTCCAGAGAGAACCAGCTAGACACAGGTAAAGACAGGATGAGCCAGAGAAAGAAAGAAAGCCAGACAATTAGAACATATTGCCATACTTAGTTTGAGTCCAAGCAGAGCAATCCAGTCAGAAGCCAAGAAAAAGCCAGTTTGAATTAATCAGTTTGGAGAGGAGTTTGGGCCAGAACAGCTGAGTTGAACCAGCCAGTGAGAATTCAGAAAGAGCTAGAAAGGATTAGGGACAGCTCTCATCTCATGCCCTCATCCAGGAAGTAAGAGCAATATATAGAATATTTTAGTTTCAAAAAAACATTTAAATAGGGAGGGGAAGAATTTGAAATATGTCTGTCTTACAGAGTTTTACCACTTCTGGATATTTACCCAACGGATTCTGGTTTGATACATCACAGATTCTTGCAATCAATGTTTATTGCAACACTATTCACAAGAGAGCCAACAGAAAATTGATTAATAAAAGGTGGTCTACAGGGACTGTCTCTGACATGAACTCAGTGACCTGCTCTTTGATCACCTCCTCCAGAAGGGGGAGCAGCCTTGCCAGGCCACAGAGGAGGACAATGCAGCCAGTCTTAATGAGATCTGATAAGCTAGGGTCAGACGGAAGGGAATATCAGTGGATTTGGAGAGGGGCAGGGAAGAGATGAGAGAGAGTGGGTGAGAAAATTTCCCTAACTTGAAGGAGAGGCCTATAAGAATACAAGAGGCCTACAGAACACCCAATAAATTACACCAGAAAAGAAAATCCTCCTGCCACATAATAAAACAGTAAGAATAAAGAACAAAGGAAAAATACTAAAAGCTGCAAGTAACATGTAATGGCAAACCCATCAGAATCACACCTGACTTCTTAACAGAGACTGTGAATGGCAAAAGGTGCTGGACAGATAGCATGCAGACCCTAAGAGAACATAGATGTCTCTCAGTCTTCATAGATGGAGAAAACAAGATATTAAATGACAATAACAAATTTCTACAATACCTATACACAAATCCAGCATTACAGAAGATACTAGAAGGAAAAATACAACCCAAGAAAACTAACTACCTTCAAGAAAACCTCACTACAGCAAAACAAAAAGTAGCCAAGTGCAAAAACACATTACCACAGCCAACATCAAAATCAAAGGATCTAACAACCACTGGTCATTAATCTCCCTCAATATCAATGGACTCGATTCTCCAAAAAAAAAAAAAAAAAAAAGACACAGACTAACAGAATGGATAAACAAGAACCAACAATCTATTGCATACAAGATGCACACCTAAATCACAAAGATAGACATTACCTGAGAGTGAGGAGCTGGAGGATGGTTTTCCAAGCAAATGGACCCAAGAAGCAAGCAGGAGCAGCCATTCTAATATCTGATAAAATAGACTTTCAAACAAAATTAATAAAAAGAGATGGGGAAGGACACATTAAGAGAAAATTCCAACAGGAAAACATCAAAATCCTGAACATCTATGCCCCAAATACAAGGGCACCCATATTTGTAAAAGAAACATTAATAAAAAATAACCACACATTAATAGTGGGAGACTTCAACACCCCACTCTCAACAAAAGACAGGTCAACAAAACAGAAATTAAACAAAGAAAAAAAATATCTCTAACAGAGGTCATGAATCAAATGGACCTAACAGACATTTACAGAAGTTTACACCCACAAACAAAAGAATTTATCTTCTTCTCAGCACCTCATGGAACCTTCACCAAAATAGACCATACAGTTGGTTACAAAGCAAGCCTCAACATATACAAGAAGAATGAAATAATCCCTTGTATCCTATCTGATCACCATGGACTAAACATGGACCTCAACAACAACAGAAATAACAAAAAGCCTACACACATATGGAAACTGAACAACTTGGTACTAAAAGACAGCTGGGTCAGGGAAGAAATAAAGAAAGAAATTAAAGTCTTTCTAGAACTCAATGAAAATGAAGCCACAACATACCCATACTTATGGGACACAATGAAAGCAGTTCATAGCACTAAGTGCCTTCAAGAAGAAATTTGAAACATCTTGTTCAAGCAAATTAATGGCTCACTTAAAGCCCTAGAAAAAAAAGAAGCAGACACACCAAAAAAGAGTAGATGGCTGGAAATAATCAAACTCAGGGCTGAAATCAATAAATTACAAACAAATAAAACTATTCTAAGAATCAATGACACCAAGAGCTGCTACTTTGAGAAAATAAACAAGATAGACAAACCCTTTACCAAACTAAATGGTAGAGAGACACTATCCAAATCAACAAAATCAGAAATGAAAAGGGGGACATAACAACAGACACTGAGGAAATCCAAACAATCATTAGGTCTTACTTCAAAAGCCTGTATGCCACAAAATTTGAAAATCAAAATGAAATGGACAATTTTCTTGACCAATTCCACTTGCCAAAGCTGAATCAAGACCAGGTAAATCAATTAAATAATCCTATGTCCCCTAAGGAAATAGAAGCGGTCATCAAAAAGTCTCCCATCCACAAAAAAAGGCCAGGGCCAGATGGGTTCAGCACAGACCTTCAAAGAAGAGCTAACACCAATACTCTTTTAACTATTCCACAAAATAGAAACAGAAGGAACATTACCAAACTCATTCTACGAAGCACAGTCACCTTGTTACATAAACCTCACAAAGACCTAACAAAGAAAGAAAAGTTCAGGCCAATCTGCCTTATGAACATTGATGCAAAAATACTCAACAAAATACTTGCAAACCGAATTCAAGGACACATTAAAGATATCATCCACTATGACCAAGTAGGATTCATCCCAGGCATGCAGGGATGGCTCAATGTATGGAAATCCATCAATGTGATCCACTATATAAACAAACTGAAGGAGAAAAACCACATGATCATCTCCTTAGATGCAAAAAAAGCATTTGAAAAATATCCATTCATGTTTAAAGTCTTGGAAAAGGGAGCCAAGATGGTGGCGCCGGAGAGCACTGTCTCTGAGAAGTGGGACAGCACTCTCCCTGCAGCGACCAGGAGACTGCACTCTGGGCCCTAAAACTGCAGCGATTGTGTTTCCCAGGTGAGGGGAGGCTCCCACGGCGTGGGAATCGGTCGGGTCCACTCTGGGCTGCCCAGCCAGAACCCAGAAGAAATCCCGGGTAAATCGGGCTTTGGGTCTCCGGGCTGGAGCCGCAGGCCTGTATGTCCCGATCACTTTCCCAGGCTGATCGGTGTGCACAAGGGTGCCTAAGACTGGGAGTCCCAGTCGCAAGAAAACCCCACGGGGAAACAAAGTTGTGAGTCTGATCACAGGTCACCCAGTCTTTCCCTGGAGGGTCTCACGGACCGCGGGTAACCCCTGCCATCGCAATTGAGCTCCCGCCATGTGGGGAGCTAAGTGCCCAGCTCACCAGCTCACCAGAACAGACAAGCTGCGCTTCCCAGTGCAACAGGCACTGAGAACCCCTGCCCAGAAGGAGGACAGCTGTCTCCAGGACTTCTCCCGGTGAGAGGAGAGCCCTCTTGACTAATCAGGACCACAGTTACCACCCAGATTTCTAAGCCTGAGGTGAGCTGTAGCAACTCCTGAAAAACACCAGACATCCAGTGACTATACCCAAAAAGCTGAGAAGGCTTCCTTCAGGAAAAACCATCTTTTTGCCAAAGGGATTCTCTCCACTACAAGAGTCCAGGAACAGCCAGAAACTAACTTCAAACAACTAAGATAGCCCAATGGGTAGAGGACAGCATAAAAGTTCAACCAACAAAAGCCAGAGCAATATGGCATCTCCAGAACACAGTTATCCAGGGGCAAATAGCCCTAGACACCCCAGCGTAATTGAAATTTAAGGAGATGACATAACGTCTATGCTCCTGAAGAAGATAACAGAGGAAACAAATAAAATAGGAAAAGAAATAGAGGAAACTGCAGCCAAACAGTCTGTGGCCTTTAGAGAGGAAATGCTTAAATCACTGAATGAAATAAAAGAAACAATGGATTGTTCAAACAAACAGCTGAAGGAATTGATGGAAAAACATGAAAATACAATCAGACAGGTGAAGGAAACCAACAAAATAGCTCAAGACCTGAAGATAGAATTGGAAAAATTAAAAAGAACACAAATGGAAGAAATTGTGGAGAGAAAGAACTTAGGGAAGAAAGCAGGAACTACAGAGGTTAGCATAACCAATAGGCTATAAGAAATGGAAGAAAGAATCTCAGGTGTGGAAGATACAATGGAAGAAATAGATGTATCTGTCAAAGAAAATGTTAAATCTAAAAAATTCCTGACACAGACCGTCCAAGAAATTCAAGACAACATAAAAAGACAAAACCTAAGAATAATAGGAATAGAGGAAAAAGAAGATTCCCTGCACCAAGGCCCAGAAAATATTTTCAACAAAATCATTGAAGAAAATTTCCCCAAGTTAAAGGAGAGGCCAATAAGAATACAAGAGGCCTGTAGAACACCCAATAAATTAGACCAGAAAAGAAAATCGTCCCGCCACATAATAATCAAAACTGTAAGTATACAGAACAAAGAAAAAATACTAAAAGCTGCAAGAGAAAAAGGCCAAGTAACATATAATGGCAAACCCATTAGAATCACACTGACTTTTTTACAGAGACTATGAAAGCCAGAAGGGCCTGGACAGATATCATGCAGACCCTAAGAGAACACAGATGTCAGCCCAGGCTACTATACCCTGCAAAACTCTCAGTCCTCATAGACGGAGAAAACAAGATATTCAATGACAAAAACAAATTTCAACAATACTTACAAACAAATCCAGCATTACAGAAGACACTAGAAGGGAAAATACAACCCAGGAAAACTAGCTACATTCAAGAAAACAAAGGAAATAAATAACCCCACTACAGTAAAACAAAAAGCAACCAAGCACACAACCGTATGACCACAGCCAACATTAAAATCAAGGGATCTAGCAGCCACTGGTGATTAATCTCTCTCAATATCAATGAACTTAATTCTCCAATAAAAAGACACAGAATAACAGAATGGATGCTTAAATGAAACCCAGCAATCTGTTGTATACAAGAAACACACTTAAGTCACAAAGATAGACATTACCTGAGGGTAAAGGGATGGAAGACGGCTTCCCAAGCAAATGGATGCAAGAAACAAGCAGCAGTAGCCATTCTAATATCTGATAAAATAGACTTTCAACCAAAATTAATCAAAAGAGTAGGGAAGGACAGTTCATACTCATCAAGGGAAAATTCCACGAAGAAGACATCACAATCCTGAACATCTATGCCCCAAATACAAGGGCACCCACATTTGTGAAAGAAACATTGATAAAACTTAAACCACACATAGATCCCCACACACTAATAGTGGGAGACTTCAACACCCCACTCTCAACAAAGGACAGGTCAACTAAACAGAAATTAAACAAAGAAACAATATCTCTAACAGAGGTCATGAATCAAATGGACCTAACAGACATTTACAGAACCTTACACCCAAACACAAAAGAATTTACCTTCTTCTCAGCACCTCATGGAACCTTGGCCAAAATAGACCACATAGTTGGTCACAAAGCAAGCCTCAATAGATACAAGAAGATTGAAATAATCCCTTGTATCCTGTCTGATCACCATGGAATAAAGCTGGACCTCAATAACAACAGAAATAGCAAAAAGCCTACACATACATGGAAACTGAACAACTTGCTACTAAAAGACCGCTGGGTCAGGGAAGAAATAAAGAAAAAAATTAAAATCTTCCTAGAACTCAATGAAAATGAAGACACAACATACCCAAACTTGTGGGACACAATGAAAGCAGTGCTAAGAGGAAAGTTCATAGCACTAAGTGCCTTCAAGAAGAAATTTGAGACAGTGCATTCAAGCAACTTAATGGCTCACTTAAAAACCCCAGAAAAAGAAGAAGCAGACACACCAAGAAGGAGCAGACGGCTGGAAATAATAAAACTCAGGGCTGAAATCAATCAATTAGAAACAAATAAAACAATTCAAAGAATCAATGAAACCAAGAGCTGGTTCTTTGAGAAAATCAACAAGATAGACAAACCCTTAGCCAAGCTAACTAAAAGGCAGGGAGACACCATCCAAATCAACAAAATCAGAAATGAAAAGGGGGACATAACTACAGACACTGAGGAAATTCAAACAATAATTAGGACTTACTTCAAAAGTCTATACGCATCAAAATTTGAAAATTTAAATGAAATGGACAATTTTGTAGATAGATTCCACTTACCAAAGCTAAACCAGGACCAGGTAAATCAATTAAATAGTCCTATATCCCCCAAGGAAATAGAAGCAGTCATCGAAAGTCTCCCATCCAAAAAAAAAACAAAAAACAAAAAACCCAGGACCTGATGGTTTCAGCGCAGAATTCTACCAAATATTCAAAAAAGAGCTAACTCCAGTTCTCTTCAAACAATTCCACAGAATCGAAACAGAAGGAACATTACCAAACTCATTCTATGAAGCCACAGTCACCTTGGTACCTAAACCTCACAAAGACCCAACAAAAAAAGAGAACTTCAGGCCAATCTCCCTTATGAACATTGATGCAAAAATACTCAACAAAATACTCGCAAACTGAATACAAGAACAAATCAAAGATATCATCCACCATGACCAAGTAGGCTTCATCCCAGGTATGCAGGGGTGGTTCAATATACGGAAATCCATCAATGTGATCCACCATATTAACAAACTGAAAGAAAAAAAACCACATGATAATCTCCCTAGATGCTGAAAAAGCATTTGACAAAATCCAACATCCATTCATGTTTAAAGTATTGGAGAGATCAGGGATACAAGGTACATATCTAAGCATAGTAAAGGCGATATACAAAAAACCTATAGCCAACATCAAACTGAAGGGAGAAAAACTTAAAGCAATCCCACTGAAATCAGGGACAAGACAAGGCTGCCCACTCTCTCCATATCTCTTCAACATAGTTCTGGAAGTCCTTGCTAGAGCAATAAGACAGTTGAAGGAGATCAAGGGGATACAAATTGGAAAGGAAGAAGTCAAATTATCACTATTTGCAGATGATATGATAGTATACATGAGTGACCCCAAAAACTCTACCAGGGAACTCCTACAGCTGATAAACACCTTCAGCAAAGTGGCCAGATACACAATTAACTCAAAAAAATCAGTAGCCCTCCTGTATACAAAAGACAAAAGGGCTGAGAAAGAAATTAAGGAAACAACACCCTTCAAAATAGCCACTAATAACATAAAGTACCTCGGAGTAACCCTAACCAAGGAAGTCAAAGACATGTATGAAAAAAATTTCAAGTCTCTGAAGAAAGAATTAGAAGAAGATATGAGAAGATGGAAAGATCTCCCATGTTCATGGCTTGGCAGGATTAACATAGTAAAAATGGCCATCTTACCAAAAGCAATCTACAGATTCAATGCAATTCCCATCAAATTACCAACACAATTCTTTACAGACCTGGAAAAAAAAATTCTCAACTTCATATGGAATAACAAGAAACTCAGAATTGCTAAAACAATCCTCTACAATAAAAGATCTTCTGGAGGTATCTCCATCCCTGATATTAAGTTGTACTATAGAGCAACAGTTTTAAAAACTGCATGGTACTGGCATAGAAACAGAATGGTGGATCAATGGAAATGAACAGAGGACCCAGAAATAAACCCACACACTTATGGACACCTGATCTTTGACAAAGATGCCAAAACCATACAATGGAAAAAAAGATAGCATCTTCAACAAATGGTGCTGGTCCAACTGGATGTCTAGATGTAGAAAAATGAAAATAGATCCATACTTATCACCCTGCACAAAACTGAAGTCCAAGTGGTTTAAAGACCTCAACATAAAACCAGACACATTAAATCAGCTAGAAAAAAAAAGTGGGGAATACCCTAGAACTCATTGGTACAGGAGAAAACTTCCTGAACAGAACACCAACAGCACAGGCTCTAAGAGCAACAATCAATAAATGGGACCTCATGAAACTGAAAAGCTTCTCAAAGCAAAACAAAGCGACTGCCTACCGATTGGAAAAGAATCTTCACCAAGCCTTTATCTGATAGAGGACTCGTATCCAGTATATATAAAGAACTAAAGAAGCTGAAAAGCAGCAAACCAAGTCATCCACTTAAAAAATGGGGAACAGAGCTAAACAGAGAATTCTCTGTAGAGGAATATCGAATGGCAGAGAAGCACTTAAAGAAATGCTCAACCTCATTAGCCATTAGGGAAATGCAAATCAAAACAACCCTGAGATTTCACCTTACACCCATGAGAATGGCCAAGATCAAAAACTCAAGTGACAACACATGCTGGAGAGGTTGTGGAGAAAGGGGAACCCTTCTCCACTGCTGGTGGGAATGTAAACTTGTACAACCACTCTGGAAATCAATCTGGCACTTTCTCAGACAACTAGGATTAGAGCTTCCCCAAGATCCAGCCATACCACTCCTGGGCATATATCCAAAAGAGGCTCAAGTACACAAAAAGAACATTTGCTCAACCATGTTTGTAGCAGCTTTATTTGTAATAGGTAGAAGCTGGAAACAGCCAAGATGCCCCTCAACTGAAGAATGGATGCAGAAACTGTGGTACATCTATACAATGGAGTATTTCTCAGAAATGAAAAATAAGGAAATCATGAAATTTGCAGGTAAATGGTGGGACCTGGAAAAGATCATCCTGAGTGAGTTGTCCCAGAAGCAAAAAGACACACATGGTATATACTCACTCATATAGACATACAACATAGGATAAACCCACTAAAATCTGTGCATCTAAAGAAATTAAGCAAGAGAGAGGACCCTAACTAAAACGGTCAATCCCCATCCTGAAAGGCAAAGAGGATGGACATCAGAAGAAGAAGAAAACAGGAAACAACCAAGGAACCTTCTACAGAGGGCTTCTGAAAGCCAGAAGAAGAAACAGGAAACAAACTAGGAACCTACCACAGAGGGCCTCTGAAAGCCTCTGCCCTACAGACAATCAAAGCAGATGCTGAGCCTGATGGTCATTCTCTCTGTTGGGCAGAGAGAATGGAATTTTATGTAAGAAGTGGGAAATAGCAAGAGCTGGAGAGGAGGGTCTCCACAAGGAGAGCAGCAAAACAAGAAAATTTGAAGACAGGGAACTTCCCAGAGACTCATACTCCAACTAAGGACTATTCATGGAGATAACCTAGAAGCCCTGCACAGATGTAGCCCATGGCAGTTCAGTGTCCAAGTGAATTACATAGTAATGGGAAGAGGGACTGCCTCTGACATAATCTGATTGGCCTGCTCTTTGATCACCTCCTCCGAGGGGGGAGCAGCCTTACCAGGCCTCAGTAGAGGACAATGCAGCCACTTTTGATGTGAACTAATAGACTAAGATCAGAAAGGAGAGGAGAACCTCCCCTATCAGTGGACTTGGGGAGTGGCATGCATGCAGAAAGGGGAAGGAGGGTAGGATCGGGAGGGGAGCAGGGAGGGGCTTATGGGGGGATACAAAATGAATAAAGTGTAATTAATAAAATTTAAAAAAAGCCAAAAAAATGTCTTGGAAAAAATCGGGGATATAAGGCACAAACCTAACTGTATTAAAGGCAATATACAGCAAGCCTATAACCAATATCAAACTAAATAGAGAGAAACTTAAATAAATCCCACTGAAATCAGGGACAAGGCAAGGCTGTTCACTCTCTCCATATCTCTTCAATATAGTACTTAAAGTTCTTGCTAGAATAAGACAATTAGAGATCAAGAAGATACAAATCAGAAAGGAAGAAAAGAAAATATTACTATTTGCAGATGATATGATAGTATACATGGGTGGCCCCAAAAATTCTACCAGGGAACTCCTACAGCTGATAAACACCTTCAGCAAAGTGGCCAGATACAGAATTAATTAAAACAAACAAACAAACAAAAAAACAACCAGTAACCCTCCTGTATACAAAAGACAAAAAGGCTGAGAAATAAATTAGGAAAACAACACCCTTCACAATAGCCACTAATAACATAAAGTACCTTGGGGTGACCCTAACCAAATAAGTCAAAGACTTGTATGAAAATAATTTCAAGTCTCTGAAGAAAGAATTAGATAAGATATCAGAAGATGGAAAGATCTCCCATGCTCATGGCTTGGCAGTATTAACATAGTAAAAATGGCCATGTTACCAAAAGAAATCTACAGATTCAATACAATTCCCATTAAAATACCAACACAATTCTTTACAGACCTTGAAAGAAAAATTCTCAACTTCATATGGAATAACAAGAAACCCAGAATTGCTAAATCAATCCTCTACAATAAAAGATCTTCTGGAGGTATCTCCATCCCTGATCTCAAGCTGTACTATAGAGCAACAGTAATAAAAACTGTATGGTACTGGCATAGAAACCGACTCGTGGATCAAAAGAATCAGAAGAAGACACCAGAAATAAATCCACACACTTATGGACACCTGATTTTTTACAAAGCTTCCAAAACCATACAATGAAAAATAGATAGCATCTTCAACAAATGGAGCTGGTCTAACTGGATGTCTACCTGTAGAAAAATACAAATAGATACATACTTAGCACCCTGCACAAAACTAAAGTCCACATGGATCAAAGACCTCAATATAAATTCAGACACACTAAACCTATTAGAAGAAAAAGTGGGGAAGAGCCTGGAACTCATTGGTACAGGAGACAATTTCCTTAAGAAAACACCAACAGCACAGGTGCTAAGAGCAACAATCAATAAATGGGACCTCATGAAACTGAAAAACTCCTGTAAAGCAAAGAACACTGTCATCAAAACAAAACAACTGCCTACAGATTGGGAAATGATCTTCACAAACCCTATATCTGACAGAGGGCTAATATCCAGTATATATATAGAACTCAAGAAGTTAAACAGCAATAAATCAAGTAATCCAATTAAAAATGGGGTACAAAGCTAAACAGACAATTCTTAATAGAAGAATATTGAATGGCAGAGAAATACTTAAAGAAATGTTCAATATCCTTAGTCATCAGGGAAATGCAAATCAAAACGACCCTGCTGTTTCACCATATGCCCATCAGAATGCCTAAGATGAAATACTTAAGTGACAACACATGCTGGAGAGGAGGTGGAGAAAGGCGGACCCTACTCCACTGCTGGTGGGAATGTAAACTTGTACAACCACTCTGGGAATCAATCTGGCACTTTCTCAGACAATTAGGAATAGTGCTTCCTTAAGATTCAGGTATATCACTCCTAGGCATATATCCAAAATATGCTCAAGTATACAACAAGGACATTTGCTCAACCATGTTTGTAGCAGTTTTATTTGTAATAGACAGAAGCTGAAAACAACCCAAATGTCCCTCAGTTGAGGAATGGATACAGAAATTGTGATACATCTACACAATGGAATACTACTCAGCAACAGAAAACAAGGAAATCATGAAATTTGAAGGCAAATGTTGGGAACTGGAAAAGATCATCCTAAGTGAGGTATCCCAGAAGAAGAAAGATACCCAGGGTATATACTCACACATACATGGATACTAAATATATAATATAGGATAAGCATACTAAAATTTGTAAACCTAAAAAAACTAATCAAGATGGAGGACTCTGGCTAAAATGCTCAATCTCCATTCAGAAAGGCAAGAGGATGGACATCACAAGAGGGAGAAAACAGGGAACAGGACAGGAGCCCACCATAGAGGGCCTCTGAAAAGCTCTACCCTGCAGGTTATCTGAGCAGATGCTGAGACTTATAGCCAAACTTTGGGAAGATTGCATAGAATCTTATGAAAGAAGGAGGAGGTAGTAAGACCTGGAGAGGACAGGAGCTCCATAAGGAAAACAACAGAACAAAAAAATCTGGACACAGGGGTCTTTTCTGAGACTGATACTCCAACCAAGGACCATTCATAGTGGTAACCTAGAACCACTGCACAGATGTAGCCCATGGCAGGTCAGTGTCAAAGTAGGTTCCCGAGTAGGAACAGGGACTGTCTCTAACAGGAACTTATTGGCTTGTTCTTTGATCACCTCCCCCTGAGGGGGGAACAGCCATATCAGGTCACAGAGGAAAACAATGCAGCCAGTCCTGATGAGACCTGATAGGCTAGGATCAGAAGGAAGGAGAGGAGGACCTCCCCTATCAATGGATTTGGGGAGGGACATGGATGAAGAAGGGGGAAGGAGGGTGGGTTTGGGAGGGGGAGAGGGAGGGAGCTACAGAGGGGATACAAAGTGAATAAACTGTAATTAATAAAAATAAAAAATATAAAAGTTGTGAAATGTATTGATAGAATCAAACTACATTACCTCTGACAAGCACTTTAGAGCAGGTTAGGT
This sequence comes from Meriones unguiculatus, assembly GCF_030254825.1. NCBI lineage: Eukaryota > Metazoa > Chordata > Mammalia > Rodentia > Muridae > Meriones > Meriones unguiculatus. The sequence continues at coordinate 128,725,034 of NC_083351.1, forward strand.
GAAGTACAAACAAAATAGAACCAGGTAGAGATATTAGGCAGCCTGTAATCCCCCCCCCAACTCATTTGTCTGCAAATTCATCATCATTACTTGGCATTGTTTTGCTTTATTACTAACCCTATTCTGGTTGGATACTTCTACCAAGCTATGTTGACATCTCATGAATGTGTTTTATCTTTCATTCCATTAGTTGGAGCACTATTGAAATGTAAAACACAATAATGTACAAAACAGTCTTTGGATATACTTTCCTCTCCAGTTATTTCAGTTGTGTCTAGGCCAATGTTTCCATTTAAGTTTTGCCCAATCAATGGTGACCTTAATTGGAGGTGAGCAGTGATGGCAATAATTGTGTAATATTTCTTACATGGTACTCAGTAGGTTACTTGTCTGTTATCTTAAATGTTTTATCATAGATGTTATCTTACCTGAGCATGGATTTCTCCCTCAGATTAGGGTTTATTCGCATATGTCCCCAAATGTCATAAATGCCTTTCTTATAATTTTAATGCTATTATTTATTTATTTAGTGCATATGTGAAGGCACCCAGATGTGCCACAGCTATCCATATCAAGGTCAGAGGACAATATGCAGGAGTGGAGCCTCTCCTTCCATCCTGTGGTTTCTATGAGCCAATTCCAGGACTTTGTTGCAAGCACTCTTACTTATTAAGTATATTGCCAGCTCCTCAGTCTTTCTTAGGAATAATGGTATTGCAGCCAATTGTCTCAGAGTGGAAGAGTAGGGTCAAAGAAAAAAATTTCTAATTTTACTCTAACTTGGAATATCAGGAGAAACTTAGTCAAATTTCTGGTTTATCATCTCAGATAGTATCAGCCAGTGTTTTCTACCTGGTAGTAACATAAACTTTGTCTTCTAAGAATGGCATGTTAATATGTCGTTGAACTAAATTCTTCTTCCTGAACTATAAGCCTAGGGTAGTTTGTATGACAATATCTCCTGTTGGCTCAAGTATTTAATCAGTTGGTCCCCAGTTGGTTCTACTGTTGGAGTAGATGGAATGGCCTTGCTGCAGGCAGTAGGTCACTGGAGGCAAGCAGGCTTTGACCTTAACCCACCACCACTTCACTCTTCCTGCTTCATATTAGTATTTGAAGATGTGACTTCTCTTCCTGCTCTGCTCGCTCCTGCCAATTGTTTCCTTGCATCCCTTCCATGGAGGACTGTTATCCCTCTAGAACTATAATTCCCAAATAAACTCCTTCTGTAAGTTATTCTCTGTCATGGCATTTAATCACAGCGACAGAAAAGCAACTCTCAGAAAGTCCGATTCTTATTTTGCTTTTATGACTTATACAAGCACCTCAGGTAATGCAAAACCAGTGAAGACATGACATGTGCTGCAAACTAGTAAGACACACACTAATTCTAGAAAACATATCTCAAGCAGAAGGTATGTAGCTACAGATGACAACACAAATTATCAAATGGCCAATTCCACTTTAAATAGCTCCTACAGACCGATGTCCATTAACTGTCTATAAAAGCAAATAATTTTTCATGAAGTTGTGCCAAAGTTACTTGTGAGCTTTTAGATTGTGGTGGCATACAGTAAGCTTCTTAGAAGGATTTGCTCTTAGTGTGAATTTTGTTTTGGCAAACATTAGAGTGCTTTGGGGGGGTATTATCCTGTTTTAAAGAGGAAAAACTGAGAAAGAATAATTGGCTTGTGCTCTTGATGTGAAAGGGAGAGCTTATTTGATGAACTTTGTCAACACAGCCTTCTGGAAACAATGTGTGAATATGTAAATATGGCCTCTGAAAGTGTCTCCAGAAAAACTCATCATTCATTTGCCAGTGAATCTAAATCCACTGCTTGAGCAGCAGTATGCTTTTTATATGTCAGTGCTGAGCAGAGCCAACACGGAGGAAGGTCGATTTTGAGCTGTGGCTTTGAAGATCCTGCTGACTGAATTTATAACAAGGCGTGCTTACTGTGTTGCAGGGAGTAATTCCTGGTGACAGACTATTCTCAAGCAGAATTTGTTATATCCAGTGTTGAGGCTCTGTCATTATGAAGGGCACATAAGTCAGACCATCCTGGCTCCTACAACAGGAATTACGCTGATGGGGATGTGAGTGTGCCACTGACTGCCACACAGGGAGAGACAAAGCAAACTAAGCCAACACCTTAAAGGTGTGACAGTAAGTAAAGTCTTCAGATGTAAACAAGAATGCACACCTTCCAGACTTCTATGGGAACATAGCAATCTGCCACCCAGACTCCTCACTTGGAAACAGATTCTAAAAATATCTGAAATGGGTCATCATGGTTTTTTCTGAGGGAGAGATCAATGAAGTAAAACTACCAAAAGATGAAATGTATCAGCAGGTGTAGTGGAAAGGAGGATAAGAAGGTGAAATTACAGTCCAGAATTATCCCAGAATTAATGTTTCAGTGAGTGAGTAGGGAGTGGTGTTGTTTCGTTCCTTTTCATCTGAGAACCTAGAGGTCACTGCAAGGTCTCTTTGGCTTTGGAAGACAGATTGTCAATCATATTCATACCAAAGTATTTAGCAGGTAATGGAAGGTATGGCTTTTATCCAGCTGGCTGTTCACTTGAAAAAATTGATTGGGTGGTTATGTGACTCAACTACTCACCACCACCACCCCAAAAAAACCTTCACACAGGTGTTCCCTACTGACAAATGGAACCTGTGTAAAAATCCCCATGGAAAGATAAGTGCTAGTTTTGACTGAATAAGATTTTTCATTTAGAAGCCAATCTTCTGTATAAATGCTAAATTAACTACATAATTTTTTATTGCGAATTTAGTTGGGGCCACATTGGGTACTGTAAAAATTATTCAATACCTGAAAAAGCTATTAATGTTCAGAAATAACTCCCACCCACATTCTACCCATGCCCAAAGCTCTTATGCAATGGTTGCGTGTCTGGGGGTGGAGGTCAGAAAGTTTCATGCAGGTTGGCTTGGAAATTAGGCTGAAGAATGCTTCTATTAACCTTTAGTGCTTGTAAAACTCTGGTTCCTGGTTCATGTCTGATTATAAATCAATTTGGTTGTGTTAATAGAGCTGTTGCCCTTTTCTTCTCATTGCTAAGCATTAACAAGTTACCAGAAAAGCAGGCTATGAAAGAGATAGTCATTAGCTAGTGTTAAAGATTCAATGGTAATTGAAGCTAATGAAGAAAAATAATTTGGGGGAAAAAAAAGACAAGGGCAAAATATCTTTCAAAGCTAAGGGCAAACATCCAGGCAATGCTTTCTTTGGAAGGTATCAGCTACTATGTTATAGCATTTTCAGGGTCCTAAAACTGTCTAGACTCAGTGACCAGACGGAAAGAAGGAAGACATAAGTCAGGGAATTGAGAAATAGGGCCAGTATATTTACAGACCTTGTTTAAAAGCAGCACATTTAAAAAGTGACACATTAAGCGTCACCTCCATGGAATGTATATGATTTGAATAGCCTCTTATTCCAAATCATGGGGGTCCTGCTTAAGAGGTTTTTGCATGGAATTACACCATTAAAGCAAGAAGGGTTATCTCAAAAACCAGAGCAGAAGGAGAAGGAGCAGGAGGCCATAACATTTCTCTCTGAAAATGGATCTGAAAATATGTTAGCACAACTCTATAATTTCTTGTTGTATCTGCTTAGGTAAGGCTGACAAATAAAGCGAGCACAAACCTCCAAACCTGGGAAGAGCTCAGTTATCTCATTATGGCAAAGCCCATTAACTTGCCATCATTGTGTGGCTGCATGCTGTGCTATGAATAAATTAAGAGTAGATTCAGAAGCATTTTTCCTGTTGTTGGTTGACATGCACTATACGAATGCAATCATTCATACACCAAAACTGTAGAGGACAAAGAAGAAAAACTAGAGATGCTTGTCCTCAAGCCCTAGTGCAGCTGTAACAGAGGCCATAAAAGTTGGAACATGGTGTTCATGTATCACATTTTTCAACAGCTCCAGGCCCATAACAGACATCAAAGACTCTGTGGGATCAATGCACCTGTCAAGGTGCTCTTGACTGGCATGTGGGGCCCATTTTCCCTGACTGATTCAAGTCAGCAAAACTGCTAAAAAGGAGAAAAGGTCACAAAAAGGTTGAGGTTACAGGCAAGCCCTGGGAGTATTGACTTTGTAGGGCCTCCTAACGCTCCCCATCCCAAACAAGCCACTAAAACAAACAAACACACAAACAAATAGCTATGGTTCTTTGACAATTCCTTGGGAAATGCTGATCACAGCATGATCAAAAAAAAACAATAGAGAAAACATATAGGCTTTGAGAGTCAGACAAAGACATAGAGACATAGACTTTCTCACATTGTAAACTATACAGAACTGGCAAATAGGCTCTGGGTAGCCTGTACTGAGTCTCTCGGGAAAGGTTAAAAGAAAGTGTAATACCTATCCAAATTTAAATTCCATCCTTATTTCCTTAACTGCTCAATTATCCATGTCTATAGTCACTCTTTTATCCTTTTTTTTTGTCTGCCCAGAAACAAAACTAGCAAGTGACTTTTAAGAGAAAGTAACTAATAGATGAATGAATGAGAAACTGAATGAGCATTCCTACCTTCCTTTAAATGAGAGAGGATAAGAGAAAAAGAAAAATATATGCCTGCCTTCCAAATGCTTTAGTTTGAAAGCTTTCAAAAACTAGGAGAGCCTGAAGGTATAACACTTGCCCAGTATGTTCAGAGTCCTGGATTTGTTTCCTGTAAAAATAAATAAATAAGTAGATAATTGTTAAAACAGCATATCAGTTTGTTTTCTATTGCTTTTATAAAGACCATGACCAAAAGCAATTTGAGGTGGAAAGGGTTGTTTAGTTTCTATGTCCCTATAACTAGCCCTCATTGCGGGAAGACAAGATAAGGACTAGTGTCAGAAACTTGGAAGAACCGAAGCAGGGGCTAATTCTGATCACTGTTTGCTATCATGGTTTGCTCATCTTGTTTTCTTATATTTGCTTGCTCAAAAATGGACTGAGTCTTTCAGAGGCCCTCTGTGGTAGGCTCCTGTTCTGTTCCCTGTCTTCTCCCTCTTCTGATATCCATCACATTTGCCCTTCTGAATGAGGATTAAGCATTTACCTTAGCATCCTCCTTGTTGTTTAGTTTCTTTAGGATTATAGATTTTAGTATGTTTATCCTATATGTCTAATATCTACTTTTAAGTGAATATATACCATATGTGTCTTTCTGCTAGTGGGTTACCTTACTAAGGATGATCTTTTCTAGTTACATCCATCGACCTGCAAATTTCATGATTTTCTTGCTTTTAATTGCTGAGTAGTATTCCAGAAGGGGGAGATAGAAAGACCTGGAGGGGACAGGAGCTCCACAAGGAGACCAATAGAGCCAAAAATCCTGGGCTCAGGGGGACCTGCAGAGACTGATACTCCAACCAAGGACCATGAATGAAGAGCACCTAGGCCCCCTGCTCAGATGTAGCCCATGGCAACTCAGTTTCCTAGGTGTTCCCTAGGAAGGGAAGCAGGGGCTGTCTCTGGCATGAACTCAGTGGCCAGCTCTTTGATCACCTCTCCCTGGGGGGTGCAGTCTTGGGAGGCCACTGAAGACAATACAGCCAGTTCTGATGAGACCTTATAGGCTAGGGGGCAGATAGAATGGGAGGAAGACCTCCCCTGTCAGTGTACTAGGGTAAGGCATGGAGGGAGAAGAGGGAGGGAGGGTGAGACTGGGAGGAGACAAGGAAGGGGCTACAACTGGGAAAGTGAATAAATTGTAATTAATAATAAATATATTTTTAAAAAGAATGGACTAAACATCATGGGGCCAGGATCTTCTGCCTCAATCATTAAATAAGAAAATGTCACACAGGCCAATATGATGAAGGCACCTTCTAAACTGAGGTTATCCCTTTCCTGATGACTCTATCTTGTGTCAAGTTGACAACAGGCTAACCAGCACAGATAGAGAGAGGATTGACAAATGATAGGTATATAGCTAAAGACAGGAATACTGTATTTAAGTGAATGATTAAAGACTGGTGTTACTTTGTTTAAGAAGCAGACATCTTTGAGGAGAGGTCCTGGAAGTTTTAAGAAGCTTTCCAGGTTTCTGAACCATTTTTAGAATCTTTTAGAATCAGGAGTATCAAACAATTTCATGTTCACACATGAAAGCAAATTCTTACTGCCTATTGTTTTTGGATGGTCCTATTGCAGACCCAGAGGTGTCAGATTTTGTGCAAGTAGTTTCCATAATAGATGATCCCAATAGCACAAGGAAGGAGGTAGGGAATTAAGGCTGGGAAAGGAATGAGGCCAATGAAAGGTTCTCTCATAAGCAGAATGTAAGAGTGAGTCAGGCTGCAACCTACTGTGGACACATGACATATGTGATAGATAATTCCCACAGTTGTCTCATTTGGTAATTAAACTGATTGTAATATTTACCTCTCAGTTTTATCTTGTCATTAGATAAGGCACCACCCTATTCAATCATAGAGTCTTATATTGAAAAGTCCCTGGAATGACAGGGGTATAAGAAGAACAATAACTGTAACTGCTGGGCCATGAGTCACATGAGTAAGCATCACAAGAGTAAGAAGAAACTGTGTAATTCTTTTTCTTTCAGGGAAAGGGCACTCAGACTCCTTTCATCATTTCAGTTCTAAAGAAGTGGTCCATTTTTTTTAATTGGAGTAAATACAAAAGAGAGCAAGGATAAAAGCAGAGACTTCCATATACAGAGACACTGAAAGGGAAGAATATACCTCCACAACTATGAAACAGCGTGTTCTTTGATTCTCCAAGCCTGCCTTTGTTTTCAGTTTGAGTTTTCTAAAACCGCGATCTTGCAAATTCTGGTGAACATTAGGATGGCGGTCAAGCCTAGAATGATGCTGCTTTAAAAAACTGACATAAAGAATAGGAAACCCACTGGGTTTCTGACAAGGTAGAAAGTCAGCAAGTTAACATTTACAGCATCTTAGACAGGAGAGCTTCCAGCTGGGCAGCTGCTATATCAGCTCTAAACAAGCTTCTACACTCTGTTTTTCAAAGGTCTCCAAAATAAAGGACATAGAGTTTTAATTAGCAAGTTTCAGTCAACTGAGAATTAAGATGTAACCTTATACTCATTAATAGCTTCAAAATGAAGTTTCATGTGTAGAAACTTAGGAAAGTGTCTGTCAGGAGAGTTGCTCAAAGTTTGCATACATTTTTGTAAGCCCAACATGAAAAGAGCAGTCTAGAAGTTTCTTGCAAAGGCACTCCTAACTTGAGATCTCTTGTGGAAAAGAGAAACAATTTCCAGTTTTTCCCTATGTTCTTTCAATTTTGCAGAACATGCCACTGGTAAGAAATTTTGGCACATCTAGACATAGGCTTTCTAGACCCTTGAATGGCACCCGATGACTGTATAAGAATCCTCCTGTATAAGGTACAGGGAGATGGGTTGAAGATACTCATTCATTCTCCTCTCTAGCCAATGATTCCATGGACAGAGATGAACAAATGGAGAGTGAGAACAGAGAGAAGCGGCATTGCAGCATAGACATTAAAAAAGATGGGAGCAGGAAAAGGGAACATGAGGACCCAGAGGCTACAAAGGATGGCATGGAAGCTCTTGCTTCTCCCTGCTACAAATTAATGGCACAAAAGTATGAGCCTGACCCTTAATCTTCATCTCTAGTTTGGAGGTGACCTCATAGTGTTCGCATCAGGTGAAGTTTAGACACAAAATGTTATTTTGAAACATGGCAAATGACTGATTTTACCCTGGAGTACATTCATCATGAGGTACCAATGGCCCAAGGCTTTCTCACATACCACTATATAGCTGGTGACATCTCAGTTAAAAGTAGAAATAAATAATTAATAATAATTAATTAACATTCTGTGTTATTTTTAAGCTCTAGAGAAGCATATGGAGAAGGTAGGGACTTATCTCCTATAAGAAAATGTGTAGAATAAGGGCTGGAGAGACACCTCAGAGCTTAAAAGCATGTCTTGTTCTTCTAATGGACACAAGTTCCACATCCAGAACACTTATTGGGCAGTTCTCAGCGACCTGCAACCTCACCCTCAAGGGACCCACATCCTCTTCCGGCCTCCATGGCTCCTGTATCCATACCCAGACACACATTCATACCATATTTCAAAATAAATCTTCAAAAAAGAAATGTGTAGAATAAGTGCCACATGATAATCATTAGCCGGTGTGATAAAAGGTATCTGTTTGAGGAGGGAGGTCATCATTCAAGACAACTGGTACTGAAGTATTTGTTATTGAAAAATAAATACAGAGTTGTCTCTCCTGTCCACAAGGTGACTCCAAATGGAAAGGCTGGGTACAAACAACTGTGACAAGAAGGTTGAACCATTCAAAGTCTTCTCTAAAGAAAATAAAAACCCTGTATTTTTGGTAACAATTGATAAACATCTCTGAAGATAAGCAAAGTGTTTGTTTCATCTAGAAGAGATGAGATCTTTTTATTTCACGTTGTCAGCAGGTGACCTGCTAACTCACCTAATGAGGCACACCGGAGGAAGAGTCACCCTAAGAACTAGCTCCCTGGGGCTTCTGTTTCTTTGTGCTTTTGGTGCTTTATTCTAGACCTTCCAGATAGCAATTTTCTTTAAACAATATAATCAACTGATTCAGTGAACAGTAAGATAAAGTATCATTTTCTTGTTGGTACTTATATTTCCCAAAGGCTTGCCTGTCCCTTAGAGTATTATATTTACCAAAGTCTCAGTTGAGGCCAGTTTTATGTCTGTGCTGAGAAGCGCTGGTATTTTGACTGCCATACTGTCATTCAAGCCTTAGTTTGTCTTTTCTCTCTCTCTCTCTGTCTCTCTCTCTCTCAGTCTACCTGAAATAAAACCAAGAACCCTATCTTAACATCTTTTCCAGTTGCTATGATAAGATATTCTAACATAACTACTTGAAATAGAAAGCACTTATTCTTGCTTGCACTTCTCACTGCCATCCATCACACAGGGGAACCCGAGGCAGTAGGAACTTGAAGCAGTTGGTCACACGGCATTTATAATGGATGTTTGCTAGTGCCCTGATCCTTGCCTAAGGAATGGTGCTGCCCACGAATCATATGGGTATTCCCAAATGAGTTAATCAACATAATCTCCTGTAGGCATGGCTGAGGTCCATTTTCTAGGGGATTCTGGATCCTGTCAAGTTGACCACTAACATTAAACATAAACCTTAAGAAGGAGGAAGCAGTGCCCAAGGGGAAGAAGACTGAGCCATGATTTAGTCTCCTCAGTTCAGCCTTCCCTGGCCTAGCCATCTTCCTAAATTTTGAGAAATTTGATTCCTGCTATGTTGTTTGTACAAATTTGGTCTGCTTTCCCTTCATTCTCTTTAGTTCAGTAGTGTCAGGATTTTGAAAGCATCAAACCTTGCTAAATACTGTAGTTTGTAAACATGGAAAGAAGTGATTTGAGAAGAGTCTACAGAAAAAAAACGCAATATATAGCTGATTAGCTTTTGACCAAATTCAGAAGATACATTGAAATGATATAGACTTTATAGAGATTATTAAAGTTTTCATCTCAGGCAAACCAAAAGAAGTGGGTGATGATGCCATGCCATAACAATACACACAATACACACAGGTATGTGAAATAGCGCCGAGGGCCTGTGCCTCTGCTGTTAAAATAAGGAAAAAACAATGATAAAAAAAAGAGACAATGAAAATTCAAATCCTCACCCTAAATTTAAAAACCATACAAGCACACACAAGGCAATGTTGCCTACTGAAGCTTCCTCACAACTAGCTTTAAGAACGCTTCTGCATATTCTACTTCCAGGTCAGTGTGGGCAGAGACATATTTATTTGCACAATAGTGACTGATTTTCTTGAGGATTGCTGGCAATCTCAGCTATTACCAGGAATTTAAAAGCATTTCTAATTAAAGGAACAAAATTCTGGGCTGAAGAAATGGCTCAGCAAGTAAAAGTACACGTGAACTCAAAGATCTGTGTTTCTCCTCTTATGATGTGATTAGGGAAGGCACAAGAGCACTCCTGAAAGCTGTGCTGTGACATGCACACATGCATAAGGCATATGCATGCACACATTCACATACACAAATCACACACACACACACACACACTGTCACCACCACCACCACTACCACATATGCATATATATCTCATATATATCTATAGACTTTTGAACCCATTGTGATAGTTAGGACATATTTATCATCTTCAATTAAGTTTTATTTATACACTTATACACATATATGTACTTATGAACCCATTGTGATAATTGGGGTAATGGACATATTCATCATCTTTAAAGGTTTCTTGTGTTTTAAGTCCTGCCAGATTCTCCTTTCCACTGACAGCTGTCAATAATGAAGAATGAGCACAGATCAGATCCTAACTTTAGGTGATGGATTCCATCTTCCAGTTCTGTCTTCACATGATGGAAAGAAATATATCTCTCTAGTTTCCCTTTACTAGAGCATAATTGCCATTCACATGGGCTGAGTTCTAGTGACCCAATTATCTGCCAAATGTCTTCTCTTCTACTACTGTTAGCTTGGTGATTATTATTCCACACATCACCTGAACATGGGGACTCACAAACACCCAGGCTACAACATATTCCTTTTTTAACAGTTATTTTCTATTTGGCGAAGAACATACTTGCATTGTGGTACATGTGTAATTGTCAAAGAACAACTTGTTGCTACGCAGAGTAGGATATATTTGGTTAGAAATGCTGCAGGAGTGATTCAGTTTTAAATTGAACAGTTAAGGTAGATATAGTAATTGAAGTTCCACTAAACAAAGATCTGAAGATACATAAGATGTGTCTATGCAAATGGTTAATGACCAATTGCTTATTACACTCAAGAATCACAGAATTGTGACATCTTAAATACTGTCTGCTACTGTGAAAGTTATTGTGATTTTGTCTAAAATAATTGCACAACCGCTTAGCAAATAAAAATGTAATCATCAACTGTATTTCATTAAATCCTGTTGCTCCAAACATCCTTTGTTATGAAACATGTATGTGAAATTGCTACTATTTTTTAAAGCAGTAAGAACAGGGTGGGAAAATATTTGTAAGAATGAATGAAGAATAAAATAACCAACACACTGGTAGACACACATATTTTCCAACTCTGAAATTACCTTTTTATTTCATCTTTCTGACTGAATAAACATCTCTCAAAAAATATGCAGAAGCATATTACAGTGAGAATATTTGAAGGAAAGTCTTTGGGGTGGGTGCTTAGTGTTTGATACCAGAACTTTTTTGAGCAAGATTTGTATCTTTGGGAAAGATATGCTTATCACTTCCATAGAAGGACACAGGAAAACAATGACTATGAGCTAGGAAGCAATGCCCATGAACTAGGAAACAAGAAGCAATGTTCATGAGCTAGGAAGCACTGGCCATGAGCTAAAAGCAATGGCCATGAACTGGAAAACAATGTCCATGAGCTAGGAAGCAATGGCCATGAGTTAAGAAGCAATGGCCATGATCTAGGAAGCAAACCCTCACCAAATGCCAAATCTACCAGTGTCTTGATCTTGGATTTGGAAGCCTCTAGAACAATAGGAAACTAAAATCTAATATTGATAATGTATTCTGTTTATGGTATTTTTGTTATGCCAGAATAGATTTAGGTAAAGGAAGATTATGTTACTATTGTTTTCTTTTGTAGAAAGATATTGGTATATGACAGTACATTAACTATGGTGGAAAAACACAATTATTTAGCCCAGAAAAATCCACAGGACACAAGTGCTTTCTGTAAGAATGTATTTGGGAATTATTTTAAACCACTTTAAAAATTAACAAAGACTTCAAGTCAATGTAAAGATTATAATTTAATTTTATTAGGTAATCAAGTTAAGAAAATGTTGACATTTATATGCTCTGGAATCCATTCCTGTCCAAGAGCTCTATGTTTCATTTGCAAATAAATTATGAACATGAGAATAACCTAATAACAGTAGAGAAAAACATGCTTTTCTAGGATTGCTATAGGTATAGACTGCAATGTGATGCTCCTGAACTTTGGATTTGGCACGTTACTCAAAGAAACTAATACTATGTCTTGGTCAAGGAAGTTCCCAGAATCTGATTAGAATCTATAAATGCATCTTCCCTGAAATGATCAGTTTGTGGGAGAAAGCATTCCTGGGAAGCCAGGCCTCATAATGATTACTGGGAGGCTATCTTACTCAAAGCAGTTCTAGTGGCATGGTACCCACTAGAAATGGCACTGGAAGAAGGACACTGAAGATACATAAGAAGACGGGGTGGGGGGATACAAGATGGCAGTGACCAGTGCACACCATATCTGAGGGGCACAGGATCCAAAAAATCGGTGAGTGGAGAGGCAGCTGAAGCCAGAACATCGACATTGAAGCTTCCTGGGAGAGAGGGGACAACCCATGGGCTGGATTAGTTTGGATCTAGGTCACCCATGGACATCTCCAGAGACTGAGAGTGGCTAATATTCAATCCCCTTGCATTTCCCCTTACCTTAAGCATGAGATTCCCTGCTCAGCCGAGGTGGCCTGCAGTGGTCTCTGCCCCAAGCAGAGACCTTGGTGCTTGACTGAGATAGCAGAGGCTGGCCTCCCAGGTCTGTGGCTGCAGCAGGGCAGGGGCTAACCCAAGCAGGAGCTTCCATGCCTGGTGACTGAGACAGCTAGGTGGCTGCCCCAAATACAAGTACAGGTTTCCCTGCCCAGTGGCCAAACAGTGGAGACCACTGAGTTGATGGATCTCTTATACTCTCATTTACCCCTATGGGCCCAAATATGAGAAGAGAGAATGGGGGGATCCTCTGTGCTTTCCTATTAGGCCTGCAAGTGAGTGAGTGCACCTTCAAATGAGTATATGCAGAGCCCAAATCCAGGTCCCTCTTTGCTAGCAGCTGGACAATGGATCCCTCCTACCCACACCACCTCTATGGGCAACATAGGGATCCTTGAGACAGTGTTCTCAACATTGAAGCCCCTGTTCTGTGAATCTACCAGTGGAGTCCACACAAACAATTCCTGGAGCCCCTACAGATCTGAATATCAGGAGGACAGTATGGGCCACTGAGGTATTCAGGGCACCTGCACATGCACATTGTGCCCAGGAACAGTGTCAGCGCTCCCTCCTGTGCTTAAGCTCAACCCTTCCAGGCATCTATACACTCTAGCACCCTGTCCTTCAAGGCACACTTCCATGCCCATGCCCACTCTTGCACACATGGGCTCATGACCTTCCTCCCTTAGCTACAGCTGAAACACTCTCAAAACAGTGGACCTCTCTCATCTTCCTAAAGAATACTGCAAACACCAGAGACAGATGGACGCAGTCTGAAGAACAGACTCCAGGAACAAACAGGGAAGGCTGCAGATAAGCAGATGGCTAGAGGTCAGCGTAGAACACATCGATTAAAATCAGGACATCATGGCTTCACCAGCAACCCCAAAAATCAATAGATATGCTAATTCATCGGAAACACGGGAAAATTATCTCAACTCTATGCTTATACAGTTATTAGAGGCACATAAAGAAGAAACAAAGTTCTCAAAGAACAACAGGCAAATACAGCCAAACAAATATAGTCATAAGTAAGGGCATAAGTAGTGGCATATAGAAAGGAAATGAACAAAAAATAAATAAAGGCTATCATGGAAAGACAGGAATCCACATTCAAACAGATGAAGGAAATGATGCAAGACATAAAAACAGAATTGGAATCAATAAAGAAAACAGAAACAGAGAAAACCCTGGAGCAGGAGAACTTAGAGAAAAGATCAGGAACCACAAAGGTAAGAATCACCAACAGAATACAAGAGATGGAAGAGAGAATCTCAGGAGATGAAGATACATTTGTAGAAATTGATACTTCTCACAAGGAAAAAGTAAAATCAGAAAAGTCCCAAACACAAAACATCTAAGAAATCAAGGATGCCATGAAAACATGAAATCTAAGAATAATAGGAATTGATGAAAAAGAAGACTCCAGGCTCCAAGGTCCAGAAAATATTCTCAAGAAAATCATAGAATAATTTTTTTCCCAACTTAAAGAAAGAGATGTCCATAAACATACAAGAAGCCTAGACAAACAAATAGACTAGACCAGAAAAGAAACTCCTCACATCACATCATAGTCAAAACACTAAATCTACAGAACAAAGAAAAGATATTAAAAGTAGCAAGAGAAAAAGGCCAAGTAACATATAAAGGTAGACCTATCAGAATCACACGAGACTTCTCAATAAAAATATGAATGCCAGAAAGGCCTAGGCAGAAGTCATGCAGACTTTAAGGGACCACAGATGCCAACCCAGACTACTATACCCATCAAAGCTTTCAATCAACATAAATGGAGAAAACAAAATATTCCAATGAAAAAAATTAAATTTATACAATATCTACACAGAAAACCAGCCCAAGAACTACACCCAAGAAAACAGGACACAGATAATTTCTCAACAAAAATTAAAAGAAAACAAGAAATGAATCACAGTAACACCACCAAATCCACAATAAAAGGAACAAACATTCATTGGTCACTATCTATCAACATCAATGGACTTAACTCTCCAATAAAAAGTCACAGACTAACAGAATAGTTGCAGAAACAGGATCCAACATTCTGCTGCACCCAAGAAACACACCTCTGCAACAAAGAAAAACACTACCTCAGAGTAAAGGGATGGAAAAATGTTTTTCAAGCAATGGACCTAGAAAACAAGCTGGGGTAGCTATGCTAATATCTAATGAAATAGATTTTCAACCAAAATTAATCAAAAAAGATGAGGAGTGCACTTCATGCTCATCAAAGGAAAAATCCACCAGGAGGACATTACCATTCTGAACATCTATGCCCCAAATACAAGAGCACCTACATTCATAAATGAAACATTATTAAAGCTTAAATTGCACATCGATCCCAACACTTTAATAGTGGCAGACTTTAATACTCCACTCTCAACAAGAGACATATCATCTAGACAGGAGCTAAATAGGGAAATAAAGGCACTTACATAGGTCCTAAATCAAATGGACTTAATAGGTGTCTACAGAACCTTACACCCAAACACAAAAGAATTTATCTTCTCAGCACCTCATGGAACCTTCTCCAAAATAGAACATATAGTTGGTCACAAAGCAAGACTCAACAGACACAAGAAGATTGAAATAATCCTTTGTATTCTATCTGATCACCATAGAATGAAGTGGGAATTCAACACCAACAGAAATAGCAAAAAGCCTACACGCACATGGAAACTGAACATAGCAGTTAAAACACTAAATCTACAGAACAAAGAAAAAATATAAAAAGCAGCAAGGTAAAAGGCCAAGTAACATACCTATCAGAATCACAACAGACTTCTCAACAAAAACTATGTCCCCCCTCCCCCCCCCGAAGGAGGAGCAGCCTTACTAGGCCACAGATAAGGACATTGCAGCCGTCCTGAAGATACTTGATAAGCTAGGATCAGATGGAAGGAGAAGAGGACCTCCCTTATCAGTGGACTCTGGAAGGGAGAGAGAGGATATGAGGGAGGGAGGGGAGGTTGGGAGGGAAAGAGGGAGAAGGCTACAGCTGGGATATAAGTGAATGTATAAAATTATTTAAAAATTAAAAAAGAAAAAACTATAAAAGCCAGAAGGGCCTGGGCAGATGTCATGCAGACTCTAAGGGACTATAGATGCCAAACCAGACTACTATACCCAGCAAAGCTTTCAATCAACATAGATGGAGAACACAAAATATTGCATGATAAAACTAATTTTGAGCAATATCTACACAGCAACCCAGCCCTACAGAAGATACAGAAGGAAAATTCCAATCCAAGGAAATCAACTACACCCAAGAAAACATAGGAAAAAGATAACTTCTCAACCAAGAATTAAAAGAAAACAAGCATAAAACACAATAACACCACCAACTCCACAATAAAAGGAACAAACATTCATTGGTCACTATTATCTATCAACATCAGTGGACTCAACTCTCCAATAAAAAAACACAGACTAACAGAATAGTTGCAGAAACAGGATCCAACATTCTGCTGCACCCAAAAAACACACCTCTGCAACAAAGAAAAACACTACCTCAGAGTAAAGAAGTGGAAAAATGTTTTTCAAGAAAATGGACCTAGAAAAAAAGCTGGAGTAGCTATGCTAATATCTAATAAAATAGACTTTCAACAAAAATTAATCAAAAAAGATGAGGAGGAACACTTCATTCTCATCAAAGGAAAAATCCACCAGGAGGACATTACAATCCTGAACATCTGTGCCCCAAATACAAGAATACCTGCATTTGTAAATCAAACATTATTAAAGCTGAAATCACACATTGATCCCAACACCTTCATATTGGGAGACTTCAACATTACACTCTCACCAAGAGACAGATCATCTAGACAGAAGCTAAATATGGAAATAATGATCCTTACAGAGGTCCTAAATCAAATCGACTTAATAGGTGTCTACAGAACTTTTCACCCAAACTCAAAATGGATACCTTCTTTTCAGCACCTCATGGAATCTTCTCAAAAATTGGCTATATAGTTGGGCAAAAAGCAAGCCTCAACAGATAAAAGAAGATTGAAATAATCTCTTTTATCCTATCAGACCACCATGTACTAAAACTAGACCTCAACAACAAGGAAATAACAGAAAGCCTACATACACACAGAAACTAAACAACTATCTACTCAATGACAGCTTGATCAGGGAAGAAATGAAAAGAGAAATTAAAGACTTCCTAAAGTTCAATGAAAATGAAGGTACAACTTACCCAGACTTATGGGACACAATGAAAGCAATACTAAAAGGAAAGTTCATAGCACTAAGTGCCTCCAGAAAGAAGTTTGAGACATCTCATACAAGCAACTTAATGGCACAATTAAAAGCCGTAGGGGGGAAAAACAGCAGACATATCTCAGAGTAGACAAGTGGAAATAATCAAATTCAGAGGAGAAATCAATGAATTAGAAACAAGGAAAACAATTCAAAGAATCAATGAGACCAAGAGCTGTTTCTTTGAGAATATCAACAAGATAGACAAACCTTTAGTCAAGCTAAATAAAAGGCAGAGAGAAACTATCAAAATCAGCAAAATCAGAAATGAAAAAGGGACATAACAACAGACACTGAGGAAATCCAAACAATTATTAGGTTTAACTACAAAAGCCTATATGCCACAAATTTGAAAATATAAATGAAATGGACAATTTTCTTGACAGATTCCATTTACCAAAATAAAATCAATATCAGGTAAATAGATTGAATATTCCTATATCCTCCAAAGAAATAGAAGCAGTCACCAAAAGTCTCCCTTCTAAAAAAAAAAAAAAAAAAAAAAAATGCCAGGGCCAGATGGTTTCAGCACAGAATTACAGAATCTACCAGGACTTCAATGAAGAGCTAACTCCAATTCTCTTCAAACTGTTCCACAAAATAGAAACAGAAGAAACATTACCAAACCCATTCTATGAAACCACAGTCACCTTGATACATAAACTACACAAAGACCCAACAAAAAAAAAAGGATAATTTCAGACCTGTCTCTCTTATGAACACTGATGAAAAAATACTCGATAAAATACTGGCAAACCAAATCCAAGAATATATAAAAGATATCATCTACCATGACCAAGTAAGCTTCATCCCAGGCATGCAAGGGTGGTACAACATACAGAAATTCATCAATGTAATCCACTACATAAACAAACTGAAGAAGAAAAACCACATGATCATCTCCTTAGATGCAGAAAAAGCATTTGACAAAATCCAACATCCATTCATGTTTAAAGTCTTGGAGAGATCAGGGATACAAGACATATACCTAAACATAGTACAGACAATTTATAACAAACCTATAGTCAAAATCAAACTAAATGGAGAAAAACTTAAATAAATCCCACTGAAATCAGGGACAGGGCAAGGCTTCTTAATCTCTCTGTATCTCTTCAAGACAGTATTTGAAGTCCTAACTTGAGCAGTAAGATGACTAAAGGAGATCAAGGGGATACAAGTTGGAAAGGAAGAAGCCAAAGAATCAATGTTTGCAGATGATAAGATAGTATACATGAGTGACCCCAAAAATTCAACCAGAGAACTTCTTCAGATGATAAAAACCTTCAGCAAAGTGGCTGGATAGAAAATTAACTCAAAAAAAAAAAATCAGTAGCCTTCCTGTATATGAAAGACGAAAGGGCTCAGAAAGAAATTAGGGAAACTACATCCTTCACAATAGCTATTAATAACATAAAGTAGCTTAGTGTGACTCTCACCAAGGAAGTGAAAGATCTATTTGAAACTTCAAGTCTCTGAAGAAAGAAATTGAAGAAAATACCAGAAGATGGAAATATCTCCAGTGCTCATGGATCAGTAGTCTTAAAATAGAGAAAATGGCCATTCTGCTAAAAGCAATCTACAGATTCAATGCAATTCCCATCAAAATTCCAACACAATTCTTTACAGAACTTGAAAGAAAATTTCTCAATTTCATACAGAAAAACAAAAAGCCCAGGATTACTAAAACAATCCTGTACAACAACTGATCGTCTAGAGGTATCACCATCCCTGATCTCAAGCTGTACTACAGAGAAATAGTAACAAAAACTGCATGGTACTGTCATAGAAACAGAATGGTGGATCAATGAAACTGAACAGAAGACCCAGAAATAAACCCACACACTTATAGATACCTGATTTTTTGACAAAGATACCAAAACCATACAATGGATAAAAGATAGGATCTTCAACAAATGGTGCTGGTCTAACTGGATGTCTACATGTAGAAAAATGCAAATAGATCCATGTCTACATGTAGAAAAATGCAAATAGATCCATGTTTATCAGCCTGCACAAAATTAAAGTCCTAGTGGATCAAAGACCTCAACATAAAACCAGACACACTAAACTTGTTAGAAGAAAAAGTGGGGAAGAGCCTTGAACTCATTGGCACAGGAGACAACATCCTGAACAGAACACTAACAGCACAGGCTCTAAGAGCAACAATCAATAAATGGGACCTCATGAAACTGAAAAACTCCTGTAAAGCAAAGAACTGTCCTCAGAACAAAACAACTGCCTACAGATTGGGAAAGGATCTTCATCAACCCTATATCTGGCAGAGGGCTAATATCCAGAATATATAAAGAAATCAATAACTTAAAAAAACAACAAATCAAGTAATCCAATTAAAAATGGGGTACAGAGATAAACAGACAATTCTCAGTAGAGGAATTTGGAATGGTACAGAAACACTTAAAATTGCTCAACATCCTTATTCAGGGAAATGAGAATCAAAACGCCCCTGAGATTTCACCTTATACCCATCAGAATGGCTAATCTCAAAAACTCAAGTGACAACATGTGCTGGAGAGGATGTGGAGAAAGGGGAACCCTCCTCCATTGCTAGTGGGAATGTAACCTTGTACAACCACTTTGGAAATCAATCTGGCACTTTCTCAGACAATTAGGAATAGTGCTACCTCAAGATGCAGCTATACCACTCCTAGGCATATATACAAAATTTGCTCAACTATACAATAAGAACATTTGCTCAACCATGTTTGTAGCAGCTTTATTTGTAATAGCGAGAATCTGGAAACAACCCAGATGTCCCACAACTGAGAAATGGATACAGAAATTGTGGTACATTTACACAATGGAATACTACTCAGCAATTAAAAACAAGGAAATCATGAAATTTACAGGCAAATGTTGGGAACTGGAAATGATCATCCTGAGTGAGGTAATGCAGAAGCAGAAAGACACAGACAGTATATACTCACTTATAACTGGTTATTAAACATATAATATAGGATAAACATACGAAAATCTGTATACCTAAAGAAGGTAAGCAAAAAGCAGAACCTTGGGTAAGATGACCAATACTCACTCACAAAGGCAAATTGGATGAACATAGGAAGAGGGCGAAAACAGGGACCAGAGTAGCAGCCTACCACAGAGAGTCTCTGAAAGACTACTCAGCAGGGTATCAAAGCAGATGTTGAGACTCATAGCCAAACTTTGGGCAGAATGCAGGGAATCTTAGGAAAGAAGGGGGAGATGGAAAGACCTGGAGGAGACAGGAGCTCCAAAAATGGAATAACAGAACCAAAAAATCTGGGCACAGGGGTCTTTTCTGAGACTGATACTCCAACCAAGATCCATGCTTGGAGATGACCTAGAACTCCTGAACAGTGTAGCTCATGGCAGCTCAGTGTCCACATAGGTTCTCTAGTAATGGGAACAGGGACTGTCTCTGACATGAACTCAGTGGCTGGCCCTTTGATCACCTCCCCCTGAGGCAAGAGGGGGAGGGGAGCAATCTTACCAGTCCACAGAGAAAGACAATGCAGCCAGGCCTGATGAACCTGTTAGGCTAGGGTCTTAGGGATATGGAGGATGACTTCCCCTATCAGTGAACATTGGGCGGGGCATGGGAGGAGGTGAAGGAGGGAGGGTGATATTGGGAAGGGTTGAGGGGGGGAGCTCCTGATGGGATGCAAAGTGAATAAACTGTAATTCATAAAAAATAAATAAATTTTAAAAAAGACTAGGTCTTCCCATTTTATACACAAAGTTGTTCCAGGTCATCCTGTGATAAAAATGACAAAAGACACAAGGAACAGCTTGAAAAATAAACAGTTAGAAAGAGAAACCACTTACACACACACACACACACACACACACACACACAAAATCTATCATTGTGAAAAAAATAGGTATAAGTCATGGAACACAACACTGCTATTGATGCAAGGGTGAACTATATAGACGTGGGGGAAAAAAGCTGTAACATGTTCAGCTTCAGGAAAATCAACCATCACTTTACAAAACATGTTTGAGACACAACAGCAGTTTAAAAGATCTAAGTGGGAGTTGCCACTGGTGTAATGGTTTACTGCAGGACATAGTTTCCCCCTTTCTCTTGGCAATGTCTATACTGATGAAGATTAGGTAGGTCAGAGATTAAGAGGTGGCCAATATAATGCTTAATAAGACAGATCTGCCTGAAGCTTTAGCAATTCAGTAATTAAAGAGCTACATGTAGAAGTTACAAAAGACACAAGGAAGAGCTTGAGAAATGAACAATTAGAAACAGAAATGTAGAAAATCAAGTCAGAATTAATGAAGATAAAATTATAAGTGTAATAGAAAGAAAAGAAATAGAAGATGTGAAATATCATTTACAGTGATGACCAGATATTCGTCAGTAACACAGAAAATGGAACTAAAAAATAAGAAAGCTTAATGATTTTCATTTCATAAATATTAATCAAATTTCAATCCTATACCAGGTACTATATCATGTGCTGAAATCAAGGGCTGGATGAAACAGTGACTTACAGTGCGTAGATAGTAAAAAGTATGTATCATTTCATGCTAATGATAAACTCCCCTGGAAATCTTTGTGAGTGCTATGTAGAAAAGCCAACGCAGAAAGAATAGACTGAATTTTTTCAAGGGAGAGAGAGTGCTTTAGATGTAAAATCTAAAGGCATCTGTTTGAAATAAAATGCATTTATTTGTAGGAGCTACCAACACATTTTAAGAAAACTGTCTTTATCAGACAATGCTTTATACAGAAATATTGGACAGTTAGCTACACACATGTAATATATACTATAATTTAGCTGTATATTTTTAAATTAAAACATAGGTTTATAGCATATATTTCTGAAATTTATTTCCTTAAGACAAAGCAACTATGATGCCAGCTCTGCTTTCAAATGGCTAAACAGAATAATAATGATAAATAGTAATAATAATAAGTTATAAATTATATTTTGCTTTTACTTTTGAGGGGTGAGAGGGATTTTCACCAAGGTCTCAGGCTGCATGAAGCATATGGCAGAGGAAGAAAAAAAATGACAGAGGATGGATTTCCAGTCACTGTAGTGTTTGAACAGGTTAAGATTCATGTCCTGATTTTTTCCAATGTAAATGGCAATAGACTAGGCAAAAGCGAAAACAAACTCATCTCTAGAATTTCAGAGATGCAACCAAAATGTCATCCACATAAAATAGCACACACATCTCAATTAGATTTGGATTCCATTGCTGTACACAGAGAAGGCAGATCAATGACAAAGCAGGACCGCAGATAGTGCCACAACAAATCAAGACCACATTGCAAGTCCCATCCAGTCTGCTAACTGTGGAATAATGCTAAATTTTTATAAAGAAAATGTGTGGGTCAAACTAGTGTCACGATGCTCAAGTCCTGTCTGTATATCAATATTATGTTAATGTTCCCAAAATGCCATGTTTGTAAGATTGAGAAGAAGATTTCATAGATTTGACTTCAAGATTGGCAACTAGTCTTATTTCTAACTGCTTTCAAGTTCTATTTCATTCCTTCAAAGACACTTTCATACAATAAGTTCTCAATTTATCTTCAAAGTCTGTTAACGTTTTCAATCAACACTGTTGAGATACCGGCTAAACATCATATCTCTCTTCTCACCAGCTTTCTTTGTACCCAACTGTGGTGATTTGAATGAAAATGGCCTCCATAGGCTCATAGGGAGTGGCACTATTAGGAACTGTGGTTTTGTTGGAGGAATTGTGTCACTGGGATGGGCTTTAGAGTTTCAGAAGCTCAAGCCAGGCCTAGCGACTCGTTGTCTCTTCCTGCTGCCTGCAGAACTCCCAGCTACCTCTCCTATCATGTCTCCTGCACACCACCATGCTTCTCACCATGACAACAATGGAATAGACCTCTGAGCTATAAACCAGCCTCAGTTAAGTATTTTCCTTTATAAGAGTTGTAGTGGTCATAGTGTCTCTTTTATAGAAACCCTTACTAAGACACCAACTTAAGACTTACCTTCATTAAATGTGTAAACAAGCAAACAGTATGTATTCACTAAACATGTTTTCTGTGCCTGTCACTGAGTTGTCATCATGGATAAGAAGAAAAAGAGGAACTGTACATCACAAATACCAACCCAGCAAGTAACTGTAGAGCAATGTACTGCATTAGAAACATCCTCAGATCAAAGGCACATGCAACAAAACATTTACCCATGCATTACAAACTTTAAATGAACTCATATCTTTGATTGTGAGCCTAGCCTTTAACAGCTGAGCCATCTCTCCAGCCCTATAGACAATAAAATAATGGTCACTGGTCTCCATGTGGTCTCCATTATTAACATGTTCTGTGGGTGCTTTGTTTCTGCTCTTCATTGTAAACATTTCAGAGACAAAGAATGTCTCATGCTTACCACTCTGGTGTCCATACTGTTAATTTTCAATAGCATTGGCTGAGTTTTGATGTGTCCAGCCTTTTTTCTGCTTAATCTGTATATAACGCATTGAAAGCACAAATGAACAGATGTTCACTGATTTTGATGAGTGTTTTATAAATGTGTGCCTAATCTGAAAGCATCATTAGATCTACTGCTTTTAAAGCTGAAGAAACTTTAGTGTGAGAATGGTAAACACTACCATGGAAATTCCAGGTTTTGTTACCATCACTAGTGCTTAGAGCAGAGCACCAACACCAACAGGAAAAAAGTAGCTTATGCATCACTTCTGCATTAGTGCCTTTGTGTATTTTCACATAAATAATTGTAGCCAATAAGCCCTCCATACTCTGTAATGAAGAAACTTGTTGCCACATTGCGACAGAGTTGTTATATATTTATTAAATATATATATTTTATTTTTTTAATATTAGTTACAGTTTATTAACTTTGTATCCCAGCTGTATCCCGCTCCCTCATTCTCTCCCAATCCCACCCTCTCTCCCTCATCTCCTCCCTGTCCCTTTCCAAGTCCACTGAAAAGGGAGGACCTCCTCCCCTTTCATCTGACCCTGGTTTATCAGGTATCTTCATTTTATTAAAAATAGTTAATGATTGGTTTTCATGTATTGTTACCAAGTGGGTTACAATTTGATTTTGGTTAAGTATTTTATTTTTAATTCTTGTTAATGGGTAGAACTTTGTTTTGGGGAGCATTTTTTTTTTCCTGTTGCTGTTGTTAGTTAATATTTCATGTCTCAGATCAAAGAATATATAGCATGTTCTGCCTTCCAAAATAGTATAAGGTAATTTTTTTAAATATATTTTATCAGCAAATGCTAATATTATCAGTAGTGTTCAATCTCTGTACTATAAAATATGTTGTCAGGGCTGGAGTGATGGACCAGAAGTTAAGAGCACTGAATTCTCTTCCAGAGGATCCCGTTTCAATTCCCAGCATTCACATGGCAGCTCACAGCTGTCTATAACTCCAGTCCCATGAGCTACAACACCCTCTTCTGGGTTCTCTTGGTACTAGACACTCATGTGTTACACAGACATTCATGCATGTAAAACACATAGACACATAAACAGACAAACAAACAAACATGCAAGCAGGCAAAACACATATACAAATAAATAAGAAATAAAAGAGAAATAGATAGATAAAAAAAACTAACCAAACAAATAAATAAATAAATGGATGGATGGATGGTTGTTTTCCTAAAAGACCAAAACTCATCTGGTCTAACTACCAAAAATGAAATTAATAATAAAATTATATAATACACATTGGTATTATGTTAGTTAAAAATATTTTCTCTAGTATTAGGACAGACTTCACACATGAGTTAGCGAACAAAATTTTAATTGAACATTAGTATAGTATCAATGAGCATGAAGAAAAGAGTATCTTGTACTACAAATTACATTATGTGCATATATGAAAATGACATTAAAAATTCATATTTTGTACAATTACTATATGCTAATGAATAAGTAAGTTCCCAAGTAGAGTAATTGAAATAATTCTTCTCTCTCTTTCTCTCTCCTTCCTTTCCTTCCTCCCTTCCTCCCTTTCCCCATCTCTCTCTGTCTCTCTCTTTCTGGCATCCTATTAAAAGTTAGGAGATTATCCCTCCTACTTAAAGTAACCTGCAAAAAGGCAGGACGATCAATATCATGTAAAGCAGTAGTCCTCCACTTTGTCCACTGTGATCTTCCATGCATATTTGGAGGGTTTTGCTTTTCGTTTGTTTGTTTTCTTCTCTACTAAGTGGGCTGCAAAGCTACAGATTTTCTTTCTTTCCAAGAACCTAGGTTGTAGAAGCATTTGCTGTCACTCTTTCACGTGTTAACTGATACTGATATTTGCAAGTGTCCCCTTATTTGGCAACATTTCAGAGGTTTTTGGTCATCTTTAAAATGATTAAGTGAGAAGACAATCAACAGACCCAGTAGGATGATTTGAATATTGGCCTGAGAAGTATTCTACAGCCATTTTAGTTCCTCTTGCAGGGAAAACACGTTAATAATTGAGCTATGGTTACTCAGTCCTAAATATCTATGTTTTCTAGTAACAAACTCATTTAATTCAGGTTATAAATCTACTCAAGAAGCAGGTATGTTGTCACTGATGACTTTGCTCTATACAAATCTTGAAGAACACATGCCCTTAACCTGCTCCTATAGCCCAAGAGGGCCTCAAGAACACACAGACACCTAGGCTAACTTTCTCACAGGCTATCCAGTTCAGGCAGCATTTGTCACACCCCAGTAAGAGAGCAGCTACTAAAGTCATCATACTTAGGAAAGTCCAAAACAAGATGTTTACATCAACAATAAAGAATTGCTTGTGGTCTGGTTCAGAATCAGTTGTTTGTTTGTTTTTTTTTTTTTTTAATCCATTCTGTCTAAAGATGTATTTGACATTTCATTTTTATCCAGTTACCAGGGGAACATAAATAGTGTATGAATCAAAGGTCAGATCATAAGGTGGTAGGGAAACAGGCAATGGCCAAAGGAACAATACTTGTAATAAATGTACTTGTAATACCTGTGAGAAAATACAATGGAGGCAGTACATGAGCAGCCAGGAAATTTAGTAACTGCCAGCTTGGCCAAGCTAGTTTGGCTAGAGTTATTAATGATTTTGAAAGAACATTTTAGTAGAATGAGAAAGCACTAACAACATTCATTTCAGTAGAAAAATTAGTGGAAGCTAAATTAGAAACAATGCATTAAAACTCTGAGCAAAATAATCTTTGAGAAACATTTATATGAAATGCTTATCCAACATCACTTATAACTAGTTGTAAAGCATCATTCATATACTCATCCATTCCTTTCACCTATTTTGGTCAGTATGGCTGTTATAACCAAGTGCCACACAGTAACACAAAACAACATGAACATTATTGCTGCTAGACCAGAGGCTGGAAGTCTGAGATGAGAGGGTCAGGTTCTTAGATCTTTCAACTACCAGACTACCAAGTCTTCTTTGTCCTCAAAGCTTCAAGGAGGCAAAAGAAGACTTGGGAACCCTTTTTAAAAGTTAATAAATCTCATTGTAACTATTTCATTCTTGTGACTTGAGGATCTCCTAAAGGTCCCTTCACTTGATGGTATTGCACCAAGGGTTGATGCTACAGCATACAACACGGGAAAGGTAAATATACTATTCATAAAACCATCTCAAAGGAATTTGTTGTATTCTACTGTGTTTACTAGAAATAGTTCGAGTTTGTGGTGTTTCTGTGCTTTCCATCTCTAATCTAAGCGTGTAGGTCTTCCTAAGCATCTGCTCCTACATTCCAGTGTGGATGATTGCTAAGACTGTACATTTCCCTTGATGATAAACTGCTGCAATGCAAAAGGCTTACATTCCTGACTGGTAAATATCTGATTTTACTGCTAATAGTTTCTCTACGCATTTGTTTGTTTGTTTGTTTGTTTGTTTGTTTGTTTGTGTGCTGTGCATTGGCATTAACCATACTAGGTTAGTACATACATTATAATGTTCAGTATAGACATTACAATATTTACAACACATAAGGCAGTGATGCATGTAAGTTTGTTTTCTACTGAAAGTGGTGTGCAGCTTTTAAACTGTTTGGAGTTCACCAAAATAATTTTAAGAGGTCTTTAATATTATAAAGAAATAGTGTTGTCAAAAAAAAAAAAAAAAGAAAAAGAAAAAGAACCCAGATAAGTTGCACATATGAACTCCCAGCAGTTGTGATAGCATGAAGATTTGTGCAAGGTTAAGACTGACAAAATCCAAGCATGGATGAGAGAGGGACACCTGAACTTCCTCTCCTAGCTGAGGAGCTGTTTGTAACCTATAGCTACCAGGAGAAGGAGAGTTAGTTTTTCTTTAATGGTGTTGATCTAGGTAGACAGACCATGCTCCCGTGGATGGTCATACACCCACGAGAATCCAAGTAGCATAAATTGGACTCGAAGGATTTAAAATAATGAGGACACAAAGTTGGGATATGGATTTGGGGTATGAATTAGGGAGGAGTTGAATGAATGTGATCGAATGCAATATATGAAATTCTCAAGCAACTAATAGAAGTATTAGAAATTTTAAAAATATATTTATTTCTAGTCTTGACTTTGAAAAGCTTCAGCTTCTACTGGTTAGTGTATTTCTTATTCAGTGCTATTAGGGTATTCCAGACCTGAAGATTTTCATCTTATGCTCTGGGGGATTCTCTAATTATCTCTTTAAATGTTATTTCTTTACATTTACATTTCTTTGCATTCTTGGCACTCCTTTGTGAGTCAGTAATATATGAATGTTGAAATTTCTGAATCTATTCATGTCTCCCAACCCTTCTTCATAGTGTCGGTTTCCACACCTTAATGCTACATTATCCTGATCTATCATTCTCTCCTCAGCTGCTTTCTTTGCTTCTATCCAATGTCTGCATTTTTTGTTTTCTTTTTACGACCATAACTACCATCACGACCATCACTAAATCTCATAAGTTGTAATGATAATTTTCAAATTTTCTTCTTGATTTGTTCTTATTTTATTATTCCCTGTACATCTTTTATTGTGTTCCCATATTCCATTTGTTGTTTCTTAAACAATTTTAAAAGTGTTTACTTTAGAGTGTTCCTAATTATTCAGTTATTCACATTTTGTGGGACATGGGTTGCACATTTTCACCATTTTGACTTTTTAAATTGTGGAGTCATGTCCTGTACCAGCCCCCAAGCTGTAGGCACAAGCTCAGCACCAGCGCTGCAGGCTCAGCTGTGAAAGAAACTGCCTCAGGACACAGATCAGTTCCCACTTCCCACATTTCCCTCTCATCTTTTAGCATCTCTACTGGCAACCATTTTCAGATTTCATTTAAATAATTACATGGGATTCTCATAATTTTAAAAACAGAGGGAGGAGGCTTAACTCATGTTAAGTTTTGAAGCCATTCTCTTGAGTCAAAGATAGTGCCTTGACTTTTCTCTCAGCTTTGTGTTCAATCCAGGTATGAACCAGAGGAATCTTTTTAAATATGGTTGAGTAATTTACATAAAATTATTGTATACTGAATTTTTCTACCTGAATCATACATTTCGTTGAACTATTTTCTTTTCTTTTTTAGAATATTGTTGTTTTTATTATTCCTTCTCTATGGTTAGTTCGTTTACTCTTTCTTTTTAACTATCAAAATACTAGTGTTCAATGCACAATTAAAATTATGCAAAATAATTATCCTGTCTATCATGTTTGATATATGGAATTAACTTCCAAAATCATTTTTAAACTCCTATAAGTAAATATTTATTTTATCAATTTTATTTGATTCTTTTTATATATAATAAATTTGATATTCCTAATTTTTTGTAGTAGTAAAAGATAACTCACATTTTAATTAAACCTTTAAATGTAGAGCAGTTCTTTCTAGCATAAATATTAGTCTAGAAGAATTAGCCCAGAGACTGTGCCTTTGAGTATTGTTATAGTCCAAATATCTTACATTTTGTGTGACATTTCCTGAAGAAATTTGAACAAATATCTATTCAACCCAAGTAGGTTACAGAGGACAAAACAAAAATTAACGCATCTAAGTGTATTTTGAAGAGACAATGAGGTTATTATGAGCACTTGCTCAACATCTGTGCTACTGTATGCAACTATAATAAATTCATTTATTTATCAAAAAAATATGGTTGAGTAAGGAAATGACAGAGACAGCCTGTCACTGCATTTTCTGAGATGATGCTCAAGGCAGCCATGGGGACTGGGAGCATGTGCCTTTGGGAAGGGCCCTGCACTGACCATTGCCAATATCTATTTTTAGCTCTGCTCTGACTTTTGAAATTGCCTGAGGGAAAAGCTGCCATCTCCACTCCCTTATTGATGCTCCTCACTAATATTTTCCTTCAAATCCAGTTGGAAATACACTTCTGTTATGAAATTGGCCAGGAGATCTTAAGGCTTAATTGTATGAACCTATGAAATAGGCTCTTAAATAAAGGAATCGGTCAATTATGCCTTTTTTTTTTTTCATTTCTCACTTTATCCTGGTGCAAACACAAAAGGAAATCCATTTCTTTCAAATTTGTCCCTAGAACTCATTAACTACACTACAGAAAGTATTGCTGTCTTTCATATACTCCTTTCAACTTCCTGAAGGCTTGTCATCTGCAAATAGATTCAAATCTTACAAAAGTTTGACCTTAACATTCTCTGTAAATGTCTAATAAAACATGATAAAATGGGAAATTATTTCTGGAAGATTTGATAAAATATGCCCAAATGTGTGAAAAATGAGGGTAAAATACTTAAAATGTGTGGGGAATTAAATGATTCCAGCAGTACTGGAAGAAAAAAAATACATGTAACATAAAAATGTATCATAATTACAGTTTAATAAAACAGTGGTTTTAAAATGCTATCAATGGAATAATTGGTGAGAAAAAATTAGTGTATGCTTTCATCCATGTCGCACTCATTTACGCTGATGGCATTTTCGTTATCCCTTAGCATGTGAATCCCAAACTTGCCTACTGTACCCTTTCATTCCCATGAGGTGTTTTGGGCTCTCCTGAGCTTACTCACAATTGCACCCTTCTTAAATGCCTCGTTTCTTTGCGATGGATAGAGGCTGAGAATATCAGAACAAAAGGTGAGAATGGACCAATTAATAGCTACTTTAGAAAGAAACATTTTTTTTTTCATTTCTAAAATACCCAGTTAAAGTAATGGATGGGGTCACAAAACAAAACCAAAAGTCAGGAATCTGGGAAAGGAACTGGTAGGAATGGAGCTGGGATTGACACAGAGAAAAGGGAGATATAAAAAGTAATCAGACTGTATGTTACATACACACATGTGAAAGTGCCAAAGAACAAACTTAATTAATAAACAAAGAAAAATTTGGTGGGATCCTGCTTCCTGGTTTTATATGTGACAGTACCACCAGCTTTGTCCAGATGCTTCGACAGCAACAACACAGGCTATAATGTAAGTTTGAGAAATATGGCAGATTAAGTGTGCATGTTTTCTTTGTCTCCTTCCCAAGGAGAGAGATGAAGAAATATTAAAAATTCAAAAAATGTGCAAGGAGACAAAGAGGCTTAACTATCTGGAAAAGAGGAAGTGGATAACAAGAGTGGTGCCGATTGAAAACAAAAACCTGAGGTGAATATACAGGTGGAAGGAAAGACAGTCCAAGAATCCTAGAAAAGCCTCAGATTTGGACTTACCTTGAGGATCAGCTTTAGAAGAATCAGGAAAATGCAGTGAGATAAACAAGGAGCTAGAGCTGTGATCTAGAACAGGGAACCTGAGTATGACAGGGAACAAAAAGCCCACATTTCTCCTCCTCCATCCTACATAGCAAGGGAGAAGTTTCTTCTCCAGAAATAAGGCTTGCTCAGGAAACCTGCCCCTTGGGGAGCACATATAACCTGAAAATTGAAAGTGTCAAGTGTCACTAAATAGAGAAGATGACTGTTTTTCTCCTCAACATGTTCTAAAGCTTGAACCAAAATGCTGGGGTATTATTTTTCTTACTAGGAGAGCTGTATGTCTCAGTATGAATGGACAAACCTGCAGTCTGACCTGAGGAGTTAATAGCTCATCCACAAGGACTCCTTACTCAGGTAAACCAGAGATGGACAGTAGTTACAACAGTAAAAACAGACTTTAATAAGTAACCACTGCAACTGAGGAACAGAACCCTCACTACAGAGCTGCGTTCGACCCCAAATATGATGTGGGCAACTAGGAATTAAGAGTCCAGGAGAAGCAAGTCAATATGTGGGGCAGCAGAAGAATCAGAAGTTGATTAGACATCAAAGGCGAGAGTCTCTCCTAAACAGGCTTAAAAGCATTCTTGCTCAAGTTGGGCTAAGTAGGACAGGGAAGGACACTGAAGGTCAAAGCTTAGAGGTCTCACAGCTACCTGACAGAATTGAATCCAGGAGAGATGGGGAGTTTCTGTCATTCCTGACAAGTGGACACATCATAATAAAGCTGAAAATAAATGTGAGTGTTCCTTCCACAAACACAAGGTACATGAATGAAGCCTCCAACATGAAAGAGAGGGACCATAGAATATAATGAAAAGAATCTCTAAGAACACAGATGAATAAAATTTTTATAAAGAAACAAAAAAGCAGAGGAAATTAGTATTAGAGGAAGCAATATAAAATAATTTGAGTGTCAAGGCATAAGTGTATAGATTAAAAGAAACACCAATTACACATCAAAGCGGGTAAATGAAATGATTATCAGAGATCAAAACACTAGCTATAAACAGGAGATCTTGAGACTTCACAGAAGCTATTCACAAATAAGCCAGATGCTGAGAGCAAAGGGAAAATGCCATTGTATTTCTTAAAAGTAAACAGTGGTGCTAAAACACAATGAACTCAAAGCCTCCAAAATTTGGAAGTCAGGTCACTTGCAACTTAGAAATCTTTTTCCAGCTAATAAAGCAATCTATCATGAGCATGAAATGATATTTTCTGATATGCAAGCCTTCAAATATATATCCCAAATGCATTTTCATCTCTAGTAAAGACACATCTTGAGAATAAGAAGTAGTATATTAAAATGGATGACATGGATATTAGCAAAAGAATTCTGGGTCTGGAACCAGAATCCTCATCTATCCGGCTGTGTAATGCAGCAAGTGCTTAACCTGCATGACTTTATTTCCTCATTTGCTCATGGAATCCCAGTAGTACCCATCACAGGAACATATGGTTCACCGAATACATACATGTGAATAATGCCTGACAAAATATGTCCATTAGGACCATCATTCTCTTTGCTGCATCATAGAAGCTACAGTTTTATTACCTGGAGTAGAGGAAATTCTACACATCGTCTGATAAAGTAGCCTACATAACAGTGGACCCACAAATCGGTCTGTAGCTGACCAGTACATTAGAGGACTCAGGAGTAAGGTATTCAGAAAAAATGGGTCTGCTGCACCATTTGAAACCATCTCTATTTGGATAAACTATAGCAGGTGAGTGTCAAAGCATTGTGAACATTTGGAACATCATTACTGTATGCATAAAGAAAATTTAAATGTTTTAGAGTCAATTCTTAAGATTTAGAACCTTAGAAATAACTACACAAATGTGACCATAGTGTATTATTCAGTGCATTGATAGAAAATAATGACCTCATCACAGAAATGTGAACAGTGGTTAATTAAACATATATGTTAATATTGTTATGATAAAGGAATGATGGAGAGTGAGAAGGAGAGGCAATAGGAATCTGCATGAGAGCTAAGACTTCAAGTTGTAACCCAAGAAGTCAATAGGCTTATCCTAAAACTGACAAGCCAGGAAGTATCAGTGTGAGATTATCACTTAAAGATATGGAAATTTGTATCATGAGAAGTGCTAAAAGGAATGTCCAGAGTTCTCCCACAGGAAAGAATAGAGACATGGACATCTGTTCGCCACAGCAAGACCTTGAATAATAACATTTTGGCTACATTATTTTTTTTTAAATTAATCATAGTAAATAAACTCAAACAAAACCATTTTGCATTAATAATGCCGTCCTTATTGAACCATTGTCATACAAAATCATGTTAAATGAAATAATAGCTCTAAGTCAAGCAAATTTGTAAAACAGAGATCAGTTAATGAAAAAATTCTAACCATATACATTTTACTAACTGTCACCAAGGAAGTTTGAACCATGTGCAGAGATGTGAACAAAGGAAAATCTGTTTGCTCTTCCTAGGCAAGTGAATAGAGAATATAAATATTCGTTATAAAACAGCATAAGAAAGTACATAAATAATGGCCTGTGAACTGGTGAACCTTCATTCTCTAACTATACTATTTTTTCGGGACTTTGAATTTCTTAATTAAAAAAAATTCTGCAGGAAATGTAAGATGATGATGAGTCATACAGATTAAATTGTATGTGATGGACTTAGAAATGGTTGTGTCATTTTAAGTAACTTTCTTTGAAGGCATTAAATAAGTAAAGCAGTGTCTTAAACTATTTTAGCATAATTTCTATATTAAAAAGGAAGGATCAAAAATTTTGCCTGAAGCTAGCCACATTCTATTTCAGGAGACACTGGAGCAGTTTAAAGATGTTCTTTGGAAGAGTCAATGATGGTTCCAGAGTTCTAGTATTTGCCAGAGAAGTGCTAAAGTGTTGGAAATCTGAGTGTCTTGAGCTTGGTCTCAATGCCTCAGTACTCTGGGGATTAATTAGCTTGTCCAGAAAAGGGGGGAAAAAACCATCATTGAAGAAACAGTATAAATCTTATTTACATACCCATTACAAAAGCATGATTTTTTTCCCTCCATAAACAGAATATAATATTTCTGAAAAATCAGGTTTTAAAAGAAAAAACCCTTTAGAATTTACTCACATATTCACATCAAATTAGTAAATATGATGAAATAATTATGGAGATGATGAGTTTCTCCTGCTTAACATTTTATATGATATTTTGTGAGCTAGTTTTAGATGCTTTAATTTCTATTTATTTATTTATCACATTACAACCTGATTGAAGCGCCCTCCCTCTTCTCCTCCAAGTCCCACCCTTTCATCACCTTCCCCATTCCCCCATCCCTTATCCTCAGAGAAGCAGAGACCTCCGTAGGTACCAACCAAGCTGCAGCAGGACTAGATACATCCTCTCACACTGAGGCCAGACAAAGCTGCCCAGCTCTGTGAAAGGGATCCAAAGGCAAGCAACAGAGCCATAGACTCTTATTGTTAGGAAAGGTACATGAAGACCAAGCTGCTCATCTGCTAGGAGGCCTCAGTCCAGCCCATGAATGTTCTTTGGTTGGTGGTTCAGTTTCTATGTGGCCGCATTGACCCAGGTTAGTTTACTCTGTAGGTCTTTTTGAGGTGTCCTTGACCCTCTGGTTCCCTCAATCCTTTCTCTCACTCTTTCATAAGCCTATTGTTTGGCTATGCCTTATTGTGTGATCTGTTTCCACCAACTGCTGGGTGAAACCACTCAGATGACAGTTATGCTAGACTCCTGTCTATCAGCTTAGCAGAGTATCATTAATAGTATCAAGGATTGGCTCCCTTACATGGGTTGGGTCTCAAGTTGGGCCAGACATTAGTTGGCCAGTCCCTTAATATCTGCTCCATCTTTATCTCTATATTTCTTGTAGGCAAGACAAACTATGGGTGGAAGGTTTTGTGGGTGGGTCCTTCCTGGCTACAGGATATGGCAGTTTCAGGCTCCATATCTCCTGCTAGTAGATGTCTCAGTGAGGGCCACCGCCATAGACTACCAGAAGCCTCCCCCATTCTAGAGATGCTCCCTTCACTGATTTCCACTCTCTCTCCCAGCCTCCCCCCTCCCTACTCCTGATCCCCACTCCTGTCCCCCTCCCTATCTCTCTCCTACCCAGTTCTCTTTCTCAATCTACTTCAGATGTCTATTTTATTTCCCCTTCTGAGTGAAGCTCAAGCATCCTCCCTTAGGCACTTCTTGTTGCTTAGCATCTTTGGGTGTGTGAATTATAGCCTGGTTATCCTTTCGTTTATGGCTAATATCCACTTATAACTGAGTATATACTATGTGTGCCTTTCTGGGTCTGGGTTATCTCACTCAGGATGATCTTTTCTAGTTCCATCCATTTTCCTGAAAATTGCATGATGACCTTGCTTTTAGATAAAATTCCATTGTGTAAGTGTACCACATTTTCTTTATCAGTTCTTCAGTTGAAATGTTAGTATTTTGGAACACAACCTGCTCCTGGGTTACCGAGCAACTTATGATGTCATTATGTGTCGTCAGCCAGGTGACCACACCTGGAAGGCGTGGTTACCTTGCCCCTTAAAGGGCTAACCCTGACACATGGTCTCTCTCTTACACTCTTTCTTTTTCTCCTACACTCTCTTTCTCTCTCTCTCTCTCTCTCTCTCTCTCTCTCTTTCTCTCTCTCTCTCCTTCTCTCTCAGAGCACCCCTCTCTTCTCTTCCCTTTTCTCTCTCTCTCCCCATGTCCTGCTCCCCCAACCCTCCTAATAAACTTCTTGCAGAGAATATCGGTTGTCACAAGCCTCATGCTTTTTAATAAATAATAACATGAAGGACATCAAGGTTTCTCGTTTCTGGCTATTATGAATAAAGCTGCTATGAATGTAGTTGAGCAAGTGTCCCTGTTGTATGTTGGAGCATCTTTTGGGTATATGTTCAGGAGCTGTATAGTTGGGTCTTGCGGTAGAGCTATTCCCAATTTCTTGAGAAACTTTCAAATTGATTTCCACAGTTGTTGTACAAGTTTTCATGACCACCAGCAATGGAGGAGTGTTCCCCTTGCTCCACATCCTCACCAGTATATGTCGTTGATGCTTTCACTTCTAAAACATTTTCATTGCCTGGAGAAATCTATACATGACCCAAAATATGCTGAATTGCTAGCAAGATTCTGTCTGCCATTAAAAATTAGCATGGAAATTATCCACGAAGTGGAAAATCCATTGGCAGATAATTGAGGATTAGCAGTGTCTCCAAGAGAATAAAGGAGGAACTCTGGCTTCTCAGGCTTTAATGAATCAATTATAACTGCAGGGATTTAAAAGTACAACATAAAAGTGTCAACTAGCTTCCTCATGTAAATTGATAACTCTTTTACCATCCTTTCTTAATAACAAACATAATAAGAAGCCTGAGCAGACAGAACCATTCCACACTGAAATTTTCCTAATGGAGAGTAAGGTATGGAGCAGGTACTACAGACTAATCCACAGAAAGAACCTTGCCAGCTACTATTACAGGAGCTGAATTGCCTTCTTTTCCTGTACTTAAAAGGAATACTACAAGAGTTCTCTTTCTCTTGTTAATTTTAAACAAATATATGCAGATTTAGGAGACCCTGAGAAGAAATACCCTCCACTTTAATGGAAATTGTGGACCCTAGGATGACATTGTCACTTGGGTGTGGAATGTCTGTGTAGACAGGATGGCATAGTAATCAACAGATAACCAGGTAGGCCATTTCTTAAAAAAAATATAGATCTAACTTGACAAGTAAAATTAAGGGTATTTTTCTATGTAGTGACACATGTTGAGTAATGACTCATAGAATACAACAGATCCTCCAAGGAACATGCCGTCTTTAAGATGCTGTGGGGTATTTATTTATGTTCCTCTTGCTTCCTGGTTCATTTACTGAGATTGAGGAGTGCACTGTTTTTTGTTGTTGTTGAAATGTGGGGGTTGTTATTCACTGGTAAGTGTGTTACTGAAATAAATACTTCTTACCACTTCAGAAAAATGTACAGAGAGAAGTTAGCATAGTGTCCTTGAACACTCTCTTTGAGATAGGTCTATGGCAGGACAGTCCCCAAGGCTAGTCTCTAAGAACTTGGATTCCAGGTTGATGCTCATCATTTCAGAATGATTGCTGTTTCACTCAAATTATTTGTTGAATTTTTTTGTTGAATATCTGCTTACCTTCTAGACGTCTGTAAATTTATATATGCTAAGTTCAACTACACACATCTGAATACAAATCCCAAAGTGCAGAGATCCTAAAGGGATTTCCTGCAGTGGAACATTTTACTTGTGTTGACATAACTTGTTGCCGAGAGAATTAACTTGTTGCTGAATTAAGCACATCCTGTGAGACTCCACTGGGAACGGCCCATTGAAAATTTGTGTCTTTCTGCTTCCACAGACTTTCCTTGGCTGACTTTTCCCTGTACTACTTTGCTCAGTGTGCCCTCACTGTAGGAAATCATAGCTGTGTAACTGAACCCTGAGGCCTCTGATTCCTACCAATGATGCCGTTCTTGGAGACCATGTGCTCTTATTATTCTCATTTTACACAGAAGAAAACTGAGGTACTCAAAGGTTAAGGGCACACCAACATTTGATCAAGGCTTTCAGCAAGAATCAAGTTATTCTGCAGAACCATGGTATTAACACCTTTGTTGACTGTTCTTGGAATTGCAAGATATAGTTTCTTGACGTTCACAACAATTTTCTTCCACTTCTCCATCTTTCACCATATCTATCACAATATATACACATACACACACATTCACACACACATATTGTTAATTACCACACAGGGAATGGATAAACAATTAATTGCAGGTCAAATTAACCAGCTACCATCTGCATTAGTACAGCCTATGTGTTAAAAATGGCTTCATACTTTTATTAATTTATTCTTTATTAATTATAATTTATTTACTTTGTATCCCAGCTGTAGCCCCCTCTTTTTTCCCCTCCCAACCCCATCTTCCTTCCCTCTCCTCCTCCCATGCCCCTCCCCCAGTCCACTGATAGGGGAGGTCCTCCTCCCTTTCCATCTGACCCTAGCCTATCAGGTTTCATCAGGACTGCTGCATGGTCTTCCTCTGTGGCCTGGTATGGCAGCTCAGTCTCCAAGTGGGTACCCTAGTAAGGGGAAGAGGGGCTGTCTGTGACATGAACTCAGTGGCTGGTTCTTTAATCACCCCCACCCCTGAGGGGGCAGCAGCCTTACCAGGCTTCATATTTGGACTGACCAAAGTTGACTGGCACATTTTATGTCACATTTAATAACATCTGATTAAAATTTAGTATTTGTACAAAATAGTTTCACTTCTTTGTTTTGCTTGGCTGAGATAGAGTCTTACTGTGCAGTTTTGGCTAGCTTAGGTGTGTGATGCTGGCACATGATTGCTGAGCTCAGGGTGACCAGGTAGTAGAGAAAAGAAATTACCCAAGTACAAGATGTTCCCTCTGAGTGCTAACAAGAAGGAACTTCAGGGTTCATCCCATCCCGTGACTATTTCTCCTAACTAGGCTCCCCTGTTGGTTTCTGTCACTTCCCAATAAAGCCATCAGATTATTACTCTATGAGTGGGAATATGCTGCTAATGATGTCAGAGCATTCATGATTTGATCACTCTCAAAAATGAATAAGTAAATAAATAAATAACCACGTGAACACTAGGGCTTTTTTTTTTCTGGGCAAAAGAAAAATGAATTAATTCCGAATTCATCCTATAATGTATCTATCAGATGAAAAGGCTATGAGCAACTTAAAGAATATAATCATGAACAAAGAATATGTTCATACCTGAACAGCTCTTGCTACATTATTACAATGTACCAACTATACAGGCCAAACCCTTTTTAGCACACAAGATGCTTGGACATATGTCAAACTCATCAGCCTGATGTAATAGGATGTAAGTAGGATTATAGATTCAGAAGACTTAGAACCAATCTCGGCATCTGTTAAGAGAATTTGGTTCCACCTGTAATCTTTTTTTTGGATCAGAGTCCTTGTTGCTAACCAGCCAATAGTATTTTCTTGGCTTCACTTTGCATAGTGGGGCAAAGATTTGAGAACACTTTTTT
This sequence comes from Meriones unguiculatus, assembly GCF_030254825.1. Taxonomy (NCBI): domain Eukaryota; kingdom Metazoa; phylum Chordata; class Mammalia; order Rodentia; family Muridae; genus Meriones; species Meriones unguiculatus. The sequence goes on from NC_083351.1 coordinate 128,763,628, forward strand.
CTCAGTCTTCTTCTGTAAGGTTACAGATCAATATGTGTCTTTATGATTCCTAAGATTCATCCTTCCTGTACTGCCTGTACTCTGGGTTTTTTGGTTTTTTGTTTTTGTTTTTGTTTTGTTTTGTTTTGTTTTTTAGTAAAAGCTTCTTTTTTATTTTTCTATTAATTACAGTTTATTTACTTTATATCCCCCCATAAGCCCCTCCCTCCTCCCCTCCCTGCCCCATACTCCCTCCCCCTTCTTCTCGCTTGCCCCTCCCCAGTCCACTGATAGGGGAAGTCCTCCTCTCCTTCTTTCTACTCTGGGATTTTTAACCATTGTAGTTGTTTTAAAGCAATACTCCCCTAGGCATTAACAGTCATTTTGAAGAGGCTCTCTTAAATTTCACCTCAATTTCTTACTTATCCACTATAGAATATCCTTTGCTTTTATCAAATTGCTACAGACCTAATTTATAAAGACTCCGGTGAAAGAAACACTCATTAAAAACCTTTATCTTTTAGCAGCCTGCCTTTCTTCCTCTAAATTATCTAGGTCAAGATGGCCCAACACAAATAGTGGGTATTACAGTGTCACTTACAAACCTTCTGAGGAGAGCTTGCAAAGAGTAGAGGCTCTAAGGATGAAGAGCAAAAGAGCAGACTTGTCCTGCCTAAAGTTGGGACTGGTGGCACTTGCAAAGATAAAGGGGCCTAGGGAATGCCTGACCAAGTACAGAAAGGACTACTACTCCGCCCTTCCACACAAACAGTTTCAGAAGCCTATTGTCACTCATCTTCCAATGGATAATAACTGAGAGCAGGAAATATTTTATTTGATCACTTGACTTCATTCAAAAACAGATACAATAAGAGCAATTCTCAACAATGCAACCATTTAATCAGAATCTATAAAGTCTACTGTAAATAGGGACTATTATCAGTCACATAATTCAAAACTTCATGAAGTTCCCTTCTCGTTCACAGTTTTTGAACGATTGTTATTGTGAGTGTGCACATATATGCATGTTCTCACATGTGCACAAGACTGTGTTGACACAAAAGGATAACTTTAGGGACTTGGTTCACTCCCTTCCACTGCAGCTTCTGGAGAGTGAACTCAGATCATCAGGGCTTTCTTTTCTTACAAGCCCTTTTACCCACCAGCCATCTTGCCAGAGCCTTGTTCACAATTTTGACATGGCTGGGATGGGAGGACCCAGCTTCAGGCAGCAATGTTCTAGGCGGCTTGTGCTGCACATCTCTTCTCCTCCCCTGGGGACAGGCAGGCTGTGCAAGCAAACCCAACCATAACAACGAAAAAAGGCATTTTTTAATGTTTAGGCTCAGAATGATACAAGTGGGTAGATGGAGATGTGGATAGCTTCGGCCAATATTTCAACCCACAGCGCAGTCATTAGACAAGATAGCCACTCATTTTCATATTTCAGGGAACAATCAAGGCTTAAAGGAAAAAAATTGGTAACTGAAGAATTAAATGACAGCTTAAATAATATATCACATGTACCATGACCTATCTTCCAAAGAATTAGGAGGCTGGAAAGATTGAATGGCATAACCCATCATAAACAATGCTGAGTGTTTGGCTTAGTTGGCAAATTAAATAATGGAGATGATCTGCATATATTATGATCAAAAATCTACTATTTAATAATTTCAGAAAACTGATATTTGAAATTTCTTATCCATGCAACTTTACTGCTAGTTTGAATTTATTTTTCAGGAAGCTCTTGGCAAAGAGCTTAAAGACAGTTGTACCACAAGCAAGTTATGTTTTGTTTTGTTTCTCAGCAGGTGCGCAAAAGCTTCTGTGTGACTTTAATAGCCTATATTTAGACACACTTGGTATTGCCACACACTAACACAAACCTGCACTTAGGGCCCAACACAGATGCACAATAAGTGTCTACAACAAATAATTTAGGAGTCTTCAAAGAAGAAGGTGCTGCTGTGCCTATCACTTAACATTGATTTAACACCAAAACATAGTCACACACCTGATGCCTAGATTATGGATTCTTAACACAAATACCTACAATATTCTTCTTTTCTGTAAGTCACCACTCCTTATAGCATTCATTGTTTAAAACACAGTTAAAAGGTTCAAAACATTTAACATCGAAAGACCTTCGCTAATTAGAACAGATGTCAGGATATATATTTACCGCAGCTGGGTATTTTTCACTTAGACATCCCTCAGGGCCTATTTACCTCCATATAACTAGCAATGTGCAAGAAGGGATGGCTAGACAAGGAGAAGTTGCTGAAGCTAAACCATATAGAAAAGTGACAAGAAAATGAAGATTAAATTATAACTATCAGATAGCTTAAAAATTATAAAGAATTATCCCATGATCCAGTAATTTTGTTTCTAGGAATATGTCCAAAATGAAAGCAAGGACTTAATCCATGCATTTGTACACCATGATCACGGAAGCAATATTTTCAAACAGCCAAAATATAGACCTATTGAAGTGCTTTTTTGACAAATGAACAGGTAAACAAAATGTGACATGAACACATAATATAGCATTAGTAGTGTTGAAGGAAACTGGGATACAGGCTACAGTGTGGCCTGGAAGGCATTTTGTTGTGAGAAACAAGCTAATCACAAAACAGCAAGGACAATATGGTGCCAACAATTTGAGGTTTCTAAAGCACACAGTCATATGGACATTCAAGTTCGACGTCTGGGAGCAATGGGAAGTTGATGTTTACTGGGTTCAAAATTACATTTGCAAAGATGAGGAAGTATTTGAGGTGGGTGATAGTTACACAATGTTACAAACAACAAGACACGTAGAATGCTTTAGAATGATAAGATATAAGCCTGTGTATGGGACCACAGTAAAAATCTATAGCACTTAAATAACGCTGATGTGTAGAGTAGTGAGTAGAGTATAAAGTCCTATGCACTTGCCAACTGTTCCTTCAAAATACCTTATTATGATGTACGGTATCACATGCTAATAACAGTCCTGCCCCCACCCACAACCATTCCATTGTGATAATCCTGGCAGTCTGGTGGAAGGAAGGAAGGAAGGAAGGAAGGAAGGAAGGAAGGAAGGAAGGAAGGAAGAATCGAGAGATGGAGAAAGGGAGGGAGGGAGAAAGGGAGGGAAAAAGAAAGAAAGAATGGCAGTCAAGGAGTAAAGAAAGAAGGAAGGGAGAGGGAGGAGAGAGAGGGAAGAGGAGAGAAGAGAGGGGAGGAGAGAAGAGGAGATGAAAGGAAAGAGGAGAGGAGAGAAGAAGACAGAAAGAGAGAGCTTCTTAAGATTATTGTCGAGTGTTATGGTGAAAGCAAACTAGTTTAGAACAATGTGACCTGAAGCTTTGTCATATTCTGTTCTCAGTCTAGTGAAAAACACTTCCTTCAGAATGGGGAAAAAAGCAACAACGTATTTTTGCCTAAATACTAACCAAGAACATTTATCTGAAAGCAGCATTTGGAGGAAGGTTCTAAGCTCTCCAAAAAGAAAGCAATCAAAATAAAGATGCTGTCTCCCAGGGCCAGGAACCAATATGTCTCCCATCGAAAGATTCTCCAAGCTTGACTTCATGGCAGAGTCCTTTTGACCATAACATGGATTTAATGTTCTGTTGAGGCCAAACTATCTCCACCAAGTCTCTTTCTTTTTCTTTCTTTCTTTCTTTCTTTCTTTCTTTCTTTCTTTCTTTCTTTCTTTCTCTCTCTCTCTTTCTCTCTCTCTTTATCTCTTTCTTCCTTCCTTCTCTTCCTTCCTTCCTTCCTTCCTTCCTTCCTTCCCTCCTTCCTTCCTTTCTTCCTTCCTTCCTTTCTCTCTCTCTCTTTCTTTCTTCATTTATAACATTTGCCTTTTTATCATCTAATAGCAAATGGTATAATGACATTTTTCAGCCTGTGGTAAGGCACAAAGAAAAACACAATTTCTGGTTTAAAGTATGAAGCAAACTTTCAATGTCACTCTCACAGAAATTCAGTAGTCCTGTTTGATTTGTTCCTTGTAAAAAGGTTTTAAGAAAATATCTAGGTTTGTTTTAAAAGGTAAGGTAAAACATTAAAATCCATTAATAGTGCTTTTAAAGGGGTTTTTAACAGGACTGGCTGCATTGTCTTCCTCTGTGGATTGGCAAAGCTGTGCCACCCCAGTCCTGATGAGACCTGATAGGCTAGGATCAAACAGAAGAGGAAGAGAACCTCCCTTATCAGTGGACCAGGGGAGGAAGGGGTATGGGGAGAAGAGGGAGAGAGGGTGGGATTGAGAGAAGAGGAGGGAGAGGGTCACAGCCAGGATACAAACTGAATAAATTGTAATAAATGATAATAATAAAAAAAGGAAAAAAAAGTTTTTAACCACTTGAATGAGAACTGTGTAATTTATAATTGTCAACGGAAAAACCCTGAAGAAAAAAATACCCAAAGACGTAAGGTTTCTGTTGTTGTCTTTTAACATTTTTAAAATTGGTTTACTGTGATATTCCCAGTTATATTCATTTTCCTGTAAACAACATAGCTTTGCTCTTTATGGCTGAAAAGAAGTCCATTGTGTATCTTATATTCATTTTCCTCACCCAGTCCTCTACTGTTGGACACCTAGATGGGTCCCACAACTCAGCTCTTGTGTACAGAGTTGCAATACACTGGATGTGCAAGTAAGACCTAGGTTTTAAAATTGGGCCTTAGAAACTTAAAAAGGTGTCTGTTTTCACCACTTAGCATTTCTGTGAGGCTGAGCACTTATTATCTGTTTAGAGGCCTGTAAAATAAGAATAACACGACTCATAGAACTCACAGAAAATAAACACATCAGTAAGGCTATTGAAATATACATCCTTGTTTTTTAAATTATTTCTCTTATTTTTGAGATCATGTTATTATTACATTATTTCTCCTTCTTTTCCTCAACCCTTCTATGTACCTCTTCTTGTTCTCTTTCAAATTTATGGCCTCTTGTTTTATTAATTCTTGTTATAAACACACATGTATATAAGTATGCAAATATAAACATGAATATATATATATACATAAATTCAACTTGATCATTCCATATAAAGTTATTTGTATGTATGTTTACAGAGCTGACCGTAGATCCCTCTTAAATGTAACTGCTGTTACAACCTCCCATCCTTCTGTGATCACAGTGCCATAATTCACCAGCAACATCTATGAGAGACTGCCACCTACACAAGAGCTTCCGGCTAATGAAGATACTCAGATTGCAATCACACCTCTGAGGCAAAAGAAATTGTTGAGAGCCAAACATATACAAGCCCTGAGAGAAAAGACAAATGGAACTTAGGTCTGTGTCCTTGCCCAGGACTAGACTTGGAAAAGTCCAGTCTGAGCCTTGAGGTAAAGCCTCAAAGGAGTTAAGGTTTTAGTTTCTGGGAACTTGGACTTCTCCTCATGAAGAGACTGAAGTTATTAAACCCAAGGCCACAGTGTGCTCAGTCTCTGACATTCTTGAGATAGTCTATGTTCCGCTTGTACAACATTGCTTGATTAGCTTTCTGCCGACTTTGTTCCATATCTCCCCTAAAAACTGTATATAAGATAGTGAACTTCTTAATAAACTTGCTTGATATAGACATAGCTTGTGCAAGACCTCTTGATCCCAAACTTTTCTGTTTTCTTGTCATCTGGTCTCCTGGTCAACTCTCTGTCAGCAACCTGTCACTGAGAACAACCTGCTGGGTGCCGGTCAACCTGCAGTCTATTCATCATCACTATTACAACTTTCTTCATCTTCTACAGAGTGGTTATACTGGATGTCTACCTGTAGGAAAATGCAAAAAGATCTATATTTATCACCATGCACAAAACTAAGTTCCAAGTGGATCAAAGACCTCAACATAAAACCAGACACACTAAAGCTGTTAGAAGAAAAAATGGGGAAAAGCTTTGACCTCATTGGCACAAGAGATAACTTCCTGAACAGAACACTAACAGCACAGGTTCTAAGAGCAACAATCAATAAATAGGATCTCATGAAACTGAAAAGCTTCTGTAAAGCAAAGGACACTGTCATCAGAACAAAACGACTGCCTACAGACTGGGAAAAGATCTTCACCAACCCTATATCTGACAAAGGGTTAATAACCAGTATATATAAAGAACTTAAGAAGTTAAAAACCAACAAACCAATTAATCCAATTAAAAAATGGGGTGCAGAGCAAAACAGAGAATTCTCAACAGAGGAATATGGAATGGCAGAGAAACACTTAAAGAACGGCTAAATGTCCTTAGTCATCAAAGAAATGCAAATCAAAATGACCCTGAGATTTCACTTTACACCCATCAGATATTACTAAGATAAAAAACTCAACTGATAACACATGCTGGAGAGGATGTGGACAAAGGGGAACCCTCCTCCATTGCTGGTGGGAATGTAAACTTGTACAACCACTTTGGAAATCACTTTCTCAGATAATTAGGAATAGTGCTTCCTCAAGATCCAGCTATTGCCCTCCTAGACATATATCCAAAATATGCTCAAGTATACTACAAGGACATTTGCTCAATCATGTTTGTAGCAGCTTTATTTGTAGTAGCCAGAAGCTGCAAACAATCCAAATGTCCCTCAGCTGAGGAATGGATACAGAAATTGTGGTACATTTACTCAATGGAATACTACTCAGCAATTAAAAACAAGGAAATCATGAAAATTGCAAGCAAATGGATAGAACTACAAAAGATCATCCTGAATGAGGTATCCCAGAAGCAGAAAGATGCACATGTTATATACTCACTCATAACTAGTTACTAGACATACAATATACAATAAACATACTAAAATCTATACTCCTAAAGAAGCTAAACCAGAAGGAGGACCCTAGGGAAAATGTTCAATCCTCATTCAGAAAGGCAAATGGGATAGACATCAGAAGCAGAAGAAGACAGGAGCCTACCATGGAGGGCCTCTGAAAGACTCTACCCAGCAGTGAATTGAAGCAGAGCCTGAGACTCCTAGCCAAACTTTGGGCAGAGTGTAGGAAATCTTATGAAAGAAGGGGGAGACAGAAAGACCTTGAGGGGACAGGAGCTCCACAAGGAGACCAACAGAGCCAAAAATAAAAAATTAAAAATTAAAACAAAACAAACAAACAAAAAAAACTGGGCCCAGGGTACCCTGCAGAGACTGATACCCCAACCAAAGACCATTCATGGAGTGGACCTCTCAGATGTAGCCCATAGTGTTAGTCTCCATGTGGGTTCCCTAGTAAGGAGAACAGGGGCTGTCTCTGGCATGAACTCAGTGGCTGACTCTCTGATCACCTGCCTCTGGGCAGGTGGTGTACCCTTGCCAGGCCACAGAGGAAGACAATACAGCCAGTCCTGATGAGACCTGATAGACTAGGGTCAGATGGAAGGGGAGGAGGACCTCACTATCAGTAGACTAGGGGAGAAACATAGGGAGAGAAGAGGGAGGAATTACAAGTGGAGGGGGCCATAGTCAGGATACAAAGTGAATAAATTGTAAATAATAATAATAATAAATTTAAAAGAAACTGAACCTTTGTGTAAACCAGGTGAAAGTCAGGGGCTAGAGGGAGGCTCCTTGACAAAGCACTGCCCTTCAGGTTAAATTACTCAGACACAGGCTCATTTCTTCCTCCTACCCTTCTGGAACAAAGAACAGACAATAAGCCACAAAACTAGCTTGTCAAAGGTGAAATGGTCACGTTTTATCGGGATGTTTGGAACTATAAAAATTACCGAATTCATCCAACCAATGCCTGGCCCAACCTGAGACCCACGGCATGGGAGAGAGCCAAAGGAGATAGGAGGAAGAAGATGAGAAGAACCAGGAGGAGAGATGAAAGGGGGCTACAATTGATGAAACATAAATACGCAAATTGAAAATACATTAAAAAATACACTGAACTTCTCAAATGTTTAATTTGGTATCATAGCCCACCTGACATGGACAATGAATGGTCAAAAAGCCAGAGGATATACATGGTAGACGCCACCTACATATATAACCAGGTTTTATATATCAATATAAAAATGGAAATAGGTCTCTTTAAATGAGGGCTTTTATTTGTTTTAATAATTCAGATATTTCTATGGAGATTAACATAATGCCTTTAGTTTATTTTTTTAGTATGTCTTTTTCCTCAGACTTTTTTTTACTGTCTTCTTCCTGTCAGTAGAAAAGAAAGGCCTAAATGCCTAGCTTGTTCACTTCCATTTTCAGCCTTTATTTCCTGCTGAGATATATTTAATTATTAATGTATAAGTTCTATATGAATGAATCTTGAATCCAAGTGATATTATGGTGTAATCATCTCCATCCAAGAAAAGAAGTTACCCACAGAAGTCTATGCAGGGTAAATCCTCAGAAGGTCACAAAATCAGGAAGATGTTTTTGACAAGTGTTTGAAAGTTTTTCTATATTTTCCCCGTAAGTCATTCCCAGCAGGACACTAAAGATGACAAAGTTTATTAGTCTAATATCACACTAGAGAAAGTCACCTAAGGATGTAATGAGATTTGGCCATGTTCAGTCAGTGAGACTTTGAGTAAACTAAGATGACAAAGTAAGGTTGTTATCCTTATAGCTTGAAGCAAAGTTAAAGTCTTTTGTGTGCTAGATACTGAAAGAATTATGAAAACCTGGAAAAAAAATGGAAACAAAACTAACCCTACAAGACAAACCTTTAAGTAGCTATACCAAAAATTAATCTAACTGGGCAAGGGATGTTCCTTTTTTTTTCTATTTTCTCTCCTTTCTTTCTTTCTTTTTTTGGTTTCCAAATACATTTAAAAACATGACATAACATTCGTCATCTTAATTATTTAAATGTGCAATTCCAAAAATGTCAAATGCATTCACATTACTATAAGTGATATGCAAAACTTTCACTAAAAAAAACAAAACAGAACAAAAACAAAACTATACCCATTAGACAACTCCCAATACTGACCTTCCAGCCCTGGAGAGCATTCTTCTGTTTCCACAAATGTAACTCTTCCATGTATCTTACACATATGGCCACATACAGTGTGAATATTTTTGTGATTAGTGATGTCATTTAGCATAATGGTCTCAGAGTTCAGTTTTTGGGCAGGTTTGTTTTAAGGTCAGTCTCTAAGTATAGAATATAAAACATTAATGATCTCAATTAAAGTGAATATAATCTGATCTCAGAGAAAACCACAACAGATCTCAAATACTTAGGATTAAAAGAGAGTGTAGTTCATGACAAAGTCAAACTAACTGTCCCTTAAATTACATCAAAGGAACAATGGGTTAGTGTTGCATTTCCAATGGCAATAAAGATCACTCTAGAGGGTGCCAGCTGCCCTGCGTTTGGATCCTGGTTCTCTCATGCAGCCAAAAAGTAGGCAAATTACAGGGCATCGCTGAGCTTTTAGCCTCTACGTTTCTTAAAAGATTGCTCATCCATAAGTAAAACACCTGTTGTGCCTTTATAACCTATGTTGTTAAATTGTTTTTAAAGTAGATTTCAGTCATTTGGGTAATGCATGCAGAACTTCAGTTTTGTGAGATGGAAAATATTCTGTGTGAGGAAGGAGTGCGATGAACATCAATGTGAATGAACAGAATGTTACTGAGCCACGCATGTAAGTGGATTGACATGTAAAACTTCAGTTTACATGTACTTAGCCATAATTATTAAAATATAGGACTATACTTATACACAACCTTGTATTTAATCCTTGAAAAATGGTCAGTGATTTGGGTGATATATTTTAAATGTACATGCTCACATCATTTTCCCTTTCATATTAATAGTACTGTGTACATATGTATATTTGTGTGTGTGTGATTGTGTTTGTATTGGTGTGACCACAGGTGTTTGTCATAGGCTAATATTGGATGTCTTCCTCAATCAATCTCTTTCTTAGTTTTGGAAACCGGGTCTCTCACTGAACTGGAGTTTATTGATTTGATTAAGCTGACTGGCCAGTGAGCTCTCACTGTCTCTCTCACCAAATTCCATAGCTAGCATGACAGATATACGCAGCTGTGCCCTACTTTTACATGAAGGATGGGGATGCGAATGCAGGTATTCATGGTTCTGGTGAGCACATTGCAAACTGAGCTATCTCCCCAGCCCCCTTTATTAAAAATTATTGGATAGACTTTTAAATATCCACTCTACCTCCCCTGTGCAAATGCTGTTTAAAGTGTACATAAAATTATTTTACTGATTTTTGACATTACATATATTTTATATTTAAATATATGTGTATTTTAAATTTCCAACTGTGTTAGTGTATGATCTCTCTTTTGAAAAGAAAAAAAAAACAATGATTGATATCACCATCTAACAGAAAGAAAAACAGAAGAATCCCATGGGCTTTAAAAGACTGTCAGTCATGTCCTCTTCCCAAAATAATGCTTATCTTAATATATACATGAGGAGAGTTGGAGCTGATTCTATGTGCATATTTTTCAGTACTTACTCTGGTCAACTTCTAAATTCTTAATACTTTTAATTGTTTAACATAAGAGCCAGTGCACACAAATATACATGTGTACACACAGAGACCAGTATTCTAAAATACATACATGCAAGTTTGTTGAATAGTTAAGACAAAAATAAATGGGTCACGTTTAAGTGACTGCATGAGTCACATGCCTTGATTTTTTGAGCAGTTCTTGGAAATGTTTGTTCTTACATTTCTAAGTGCCTTTTCCTTCTACCTTTTACTTTATCAGCATATAATAAGCAAATACTATTGTCAAATATTATTCCCTATCACTTAATTATTTAAATATTTCTTCATAATTTTAATTGACTTAAAGTTTGTGATAGGTAAGTTGACTTGGGGGAGAAACATTATTTGCGTAATTTCAAATTTTCCTTCAATAAATTTGTTTTCTCCCTCAAGAACTTTGCTCAAGGTATTGAATTAAGAGTATTATACAGCATATTGACTTCAGAAATAGCCTAAGGAACTCTAACATCAAAATGTGTAATGGAATAATGGCAGCATGGAGTCTGTATACCTCTTATCAAAGGAGATCAGTTCCAATAAATACATTGGTATAAAGAACAATAAGCTCTTTCTAGTAGCATGATAAAATGTTGTTCTTAATCAAATAGCTTTGGAAATAAGATTCATGCTCTAGGCTAAAAATTGCTCCTGCTGTATTTAATTTTCAGTTCACCTCTGACTGCTAAGAAATTGTTAAACGGTTCTAGGTAGTAAAATATTAGTGAGACCTCATAAGAAATTAAAATACCTAAACACAGTATGAAAGATAGAGAGTAAATTAGAAATAGTGATGGGTGAATATGATTCATCCAGTCTGCCAAGAACTTACTGGGTTACCATACATCACACATAAGTTATTCACTAAGGCCTCATTAGGTGACAAGCACTATGCTAAATATTTCACCCTGATTACTCCAGGTCATTCACAGAATGATCTTATGAAAATTTTTTCTCACCTCAATTATGATAAAGAAATTGATGTTCAAAGAGAGTAAGCAATGTGCTGTAAACTACAAAGTATGCAAGGGCCAAGGGAAGGCCTCAGACGATCTGACTTAAATCTTGCAGGAATGCAGAGTCAACAGATGAACATCCAGGCTCTCCAAAGACACCTCTGCTACATAAGATGGCTTTTCTACACAAAATTTACATTGATAAAAGCTGATTTCCTTCATTTTCATTTGTGGAAAACTTCATTCTTTTAAGCTTTATCATTTACGTGTTTTAGCTTAGAAGTCCAGAAACATGAAGCTTTGTGCATCTGAAAAGAGATGGCCACACCTGTATCTGATGTGGACTTAGAACCTTAAGTGTTGGCCATCTGGTTTAAAACCCCCTGTCATAGTCTAGTTCCAGCCTCACCTTATCTTCTACAGAGCACTGGAAATTCCCATTATCTTTACAGAAAGGGAACAAAATATATCCGATGTTTCAATCTTTTGATTGTCTGTTCAGAAAGCTAGTTTCTATTGAGCCCAATCTGGGGTGCATGTAGAAGCTACTAACCTAACATATTCTAAATGCTTAGGGTGCTCTGAGCTTTAATAAATGATAGGTAGGTAGGTAGGTAGGTAGGAAGATAGATAGATGGAGAGAAAGAGAGAGAGAGAGAGAGATGGATAGATAGATAGATAGATAGATAGATAGATAGATAGATAGATAGGTCAAGCTTGAAGGGAGCACAACTACTTCAGAGAATCTGTGGCATTGAGAGACACCAGAGAGAGTAAGAGATTACAAGATTTTAGGAAGAGATCCCAGCTAGACTTCTAGTTAGACACCTACACATAAATTCCCAGATAAGATACAAACACACAAGGCTTGAGAGGCCTGGAATCCATAACTTGACTATTGGACATTCTTTCTTATAGGAAGTTATAAGGAAAGTCTATAAAGATGATGAGAAACACTTTCAGAAGCATCAACATCAGCTCTAAGACACAAGGAATGTGAGGAAAGTAGAAAACAGTCATACCAGGAATGGACATAAATCTCTAGAAGCCAACTTTGAGAACACTACCTTACAAGAAATGCTAAAAGGCACTCTTCAAACTCACATAGAAACTATACAACTATGTAGCTCAATGACAAACACAGAAAAATACAGAAAATACAGAAAAAAAAATAATAACAGGATGTTAGTAATGAAACTCAAAAATATAAGAATTATCAAATACATTAGTGGATAAAAAAATATGAGATGTAATATGAAATCCCATATTGTGTAGAGTGACAAAAATTAAAATATAGGTTTATACATGATTGAAATTAAATTACTATCATCTTAAAATAGAGTGGTAAAACTATGAGATGCTTCATATTATCCTAATGGTATTAGCAAATAAAGTATCTAGAGGAGGACTACATGAAGAGAAAAAAGGAAAAGTCAGGTCTGGGGTAAAGTTAGAAAAAAATAATTTATGAAACATATTAAGAGTATCTTTAAATATCAGCTCTCTAAAGTACTTGGAACTAAGAGTATATCAACTGCGTGGTATTGAATACTTTTGGAAATATTTGCATAGACTTTACTGGCTGAATATCAATAATCTGAAATCTAAAATATTACAGATTTTTAAACATCATGTTGGCATCCAAAAAGCTTCAAATGTTTTTGCAGTGTTTTCTATTTCAGATTCCCAGACTAAGAATGCTCATTTTTAAAGTGATTTCATAGCTCACATCCAAAAGTGAATGAGTCATATAGATAGAAAGTGGATTTTAAAAACAATGAACTTAAAATATACTATAATGCCTAAAACATATAGATTAAGGAAGAAAACTTAAATCACCCACTTATATGCTTCAAGATACTAGGAAAAGGAACAACCCAGACTGTAAAATTTCCTGGTTCAATTGTTGTCTGGGAGGCTTACTGCCTCCTTCCACTAACCTAGGCCTAGTCCTAGAAGATTCTAGCCTCCATATAATCTAACCTAGGCTAGAATGTTTTCAGCCTCTGAGACTTACTGCTAAATAAGCTCACCCTTTCTTGTTATTTCTGAGCTCTGGGCTTCTGCCTTCAACTCAGCTGTTCTAGCTCAAACCTCTCTCCAATCTGGCTTATTCAACCTGGTTTCTCTCTCAGCCCCTGAATTGATCTACTTGACCTCCAACTAACTCCAGCAATCTGTTCTAATCTCCTGGCTCCTTCTCTACCTCCTTTGGTCTTTACCTGAGTTCTCTCTCTCTGCAGCCTGTCTCTCTATTACTGTCCTGGTAAAACTGCTTTCTCTCTCTGTATTGCCTTTTAAGTAGCTTCTCTTACCTCTCTCTTCTCGTGAGAGTTGGACAATTACTTTGTCAACTCTTTCTCTGATTTTGACACCTCTTCTGCCACTTAATTAGACATCATTTTCAAACATAGGTGCTTCCTTCTACAAACTAACTTTACCTTCCTTTTTGGGGGGATTAAAAGTGTGTACCATCACACCTGGACTTAAGCTTTTCTTTATCTGAAACTTTGCCTGCCTCTGTCTCCTGGATTAAAGGCACATTTGTATTCCAGCCAGATCACACAGACCTAGAAGGTCTTTAGATGCTCTTGCCAGAATAGCCATGTTCTGAATTAGCATTCCTGTACTCAAGACAAAAGTTAGTGTTGGAATAGAAATAATAAATAATTAAACATAAATAAAATATAAAAAAGGCAACAAAATTGTTTTTAAGAACAAAATTGCCAAATATTTATCTCAGCCAAGAACAAATATAATTACAAATGAAAGAAAAGACATAACAACTAAATCCACAAAAATAGAAATGATTTTAAGAAACCACTATGAAACTATGTACACCAACAAATACAAAAGGATCAATAAAAATTTTAATGTATTATCTGCCAAGATGAAGAAATGAAGAAACATAAAATCTGAGTATAGCTGTAATAAGATGAAATGACAGTATTCTTCAACAAATCATATTTGGAAAGCCATATATCCACATGCAGAAAATACAATTAGAGATTTGTGTTACTGTGAACACAAAATGAACTCAAAATAGATTAAAGATTTACCATAAGCAACAACACTATGAAAACCAAAAGAAAACTGGTGGAAATTTTTGTTAGAAATTCACAAAATTCGACTTAGTGATAAAAATTTGGACACTACACCAAAAAAAAAAGAACTAAAATGAAAAATACTCAACTAATAATATCTCTAGGTTTCAGCTAACCTACTAATATCATTCTACTAACTGAATACACCAATGAAACAATTCCCAATGACATATGCCCTTATCAGAGAAGCTTATTCTTGCAGTAGATGGTAATTAACACAGAGACCAACGATTGGAAAATGTGCAGAGTGAGAGATTTTAGGGTGCCATGCCATGAATGGGGACTGGTTATCACACTGCTCCCCTGAAGACTCTGGGATTATTTAAGAGTGAGAGAAAAAGATGGTAAGATGGAAATGCAGTGGGTGGTTTTCAAGGAAACAGCATTTTCACACACAACAGGGTAGGTGTACGTATGAACTCACAGAGATTGTGGTGGTATGGACAAGACATATACAAGTTCAAGGCAGACAAAAATACCAGCATGAAGAAAGTGGGCACAAAGTCTCATCCTTACACCAAAAAGCTATTCACAAATGATAGCTGCTAGGAAAAGAGAAATCATGTTCTTATTTTGTTTTGCTGTTGTTGATTTTCAGTATGACATTGGGTATATCATCCATACTCCAGGACAGGGTTTATGCTTAGAACTAGCAACATTTGTGACGAACACAAATCAGACTTCATTTGTGGCTTTTTCTTTTCTTTTGTAGTTTGCTTTTGTTTTGAGAGAAAAAGAAAATGAAGGTAGGTAGGGAAGGAGGGGGAAGGATCTGAGAGATGTTGGGGGATAGAAAAGAATATGATAATATGCACCTAAAAAAGATAAACAAGAAAGAGGACCCAGAGTAAGATGATCAATCCTCACTTAGAAAGTCAAATGGGATGGACATGGGAAGTAGGAGAAAACAAGTAACAGGACAGGAACCTACCACAGAGGGCCTCTGAAAGACTCTACCTAGTAGTGTATCAAAGTAGATACAAAGACTCATAACCAAACCTTTGGGAGAGTGCACAGAATCATACGATAAAAAGGGTAGTTAATATGACCAGGAAAGGACAGGAGCTCCACAAGGACAAAATATATCAGGGCACGGGGGCCCTCTATGAGACTGTTTCTCCAACCAAGGACCATGTATGGATATAACCTAGAACCCCTGCTCGAATGTAGCCCATGGTAACTCAGTATCCAAGTGGGTTTCAAGGGGAACAGGAACTATTTCTGACATGAACTCAATGACTGGCTCCTTTACCTACCCTCCCCCACCCCAAAGGAGGAGCATCGTTGCTATGCTACAGAGGAGGATGGGGCAGCCAGTCCTGAAGATACCTGATAAGCTAGGGTCAGATGGAAGGGGAGGAGGTCCTCCCCTAGCAGTGGACTTGGAAAGGGGCAGGAAGGAGATGAGGGAGAGAGGGTGAGATTGGGAGGGAATCTATGATGAATACCAAAAATAAATAATCAGCCAATTAAGAAAAACCAGCCTAGAAACTAGAACATTTTTCTAGGAAGAAAAAAAAAACAGCTAAGAGGAAATTTTTTTAAAGTTACTATATGACCCAGAAGATCTACCTTTGGGTATTTTCTACAAAATAACTAAAATCAGAATCTTGAAACTGGTGCACACACACACACACACACACATACACACACACACACACATGTTTACTGGAGTGTTGTTCACCATCAAAAACCCATCAATCCATAAATGCGTAAGGAAAAGTGGTACACTGGTACAAGTGTTCTATTGACCTCTCAAGAATAAAGCAATGCTGACACATGTTTTTAAATAGGTCAATCTTGACAATGTTATGTTAAGTAAAACAGACCAGTCACACAAAGACAAACATGACATGATTCCATTTATAGGATGAACCTATAATCAGACTCCTAAAAGCAGATAATGGAATGGTGTTTGCTAAGGTGAAAGAGAAGGATAAATAAATTAATGTTATTTAATGGGTATGAAGTAAGTCTTGTGTTAAATATTGTAACAGTAATAAAAAATAAAATGAGTTACAAACCTAGAAATATGTTTCAAGAAGAGAAGTGCCATGGGCCACATCAAATGCTGCTGGAAAGTCACATGAGATCATGGAGACAGAACAATCAGAAAGGAAAGACAATCATAACAGGACAATCATAGCAGGAACAGTTCTTGTGGTGGAAGATAGTGAAATCAATATGGGCTAGAAGAAGAAGAACCCAACACTAGAGAGGTTCTCTCTGTGAGTGTCATTAAATAATTTCTAGACAGGCAGGCATGGTGTCAAGTGAACTTTTTAAAATGTGCATTATTAACGTGGTACTGTGTGCTAACTACACAGAGGATCAAACTGTATCCTGCCTGCTCTTGGTTACCTCACACTGTATAAAATAGCAGGTTTCAGGCTGTGCTTTGTCCTGGATGATTCCACTTCAAAAGTAGGATTTGACTGCCTTTTGAGTGACAATGCAGAGGACGACTGACAGCATCATAAGCACCACTTCCTATCCAGTACCATCCATGAGGCACAGACAGGTAAATGACGTACTACCAAAATAAAAATGCACTGCTTGGAAACTTATTAAAGTTTACTGGTAATGTATGAGCAGATGGACATATTAAAACTATTTCAGAAACACCAGTCCGGGAATTATTAGACACACTAGACTAACATAAGGTACAGAACGTTCTCTTTACCCCACAGACAGGAGAAAATCTACATTGCCATGGCAATGGCCTCACTGACCTGCACTCTGATCACCCAGTGTGTATATTAAAGGAATGACAGGCAGAGATTGTTCAAGTGGCCCCGGTAGGGACTCAGTTCCATCTTCATGACTCATATGTCATGCCTCACCTTCCACGGGCTATATCATGCAAATGTTCTTCTTCACGAGCAAGCATAACAGAGAAGCCTCCCGGAAAGCTGAGCAGACAACTAGTCATCATAGCTCATTCTCCTTCTCAAAATAAAAATTCTTTGATTGAAATGAGAAACTGAGGGGGCTGGAGAAACGGCTCAGAGGTTAAGAGCACTGGCTGCTCTTCCAGAGGTCTTGAGTTCAATTCCCAGCAACCACATAGTGGCTCACAAACATCCATAATGAGATCTGGTGACTTCTGGCATGCAGGTGTACATGCAGACAGAATATTGTATACATAATAAATAAATCTTTAAAAAAAAAAGAAATGAGTAACTGAGTTATCATTATGTTGCCCAAGAATAAATGCAATTGCTTCCTAAAAGTTAATTCGCAGGAAGAATTCTTTTGTGTAAAACACAATAAGAAGTATTTCATATAGAACATTGTAAGGGTTGTCCACTCCCAGAATCTGTAATGAGGTACATGACCATAGCAAGAGAACAGCTCACAAAATCCATGAGCCATCTGTTTCAGTACCTGACCTCTGGAGGTGACTAATCCTGGAAGCTTCTTGAGAATATTTAACCACCTCCCCCATCCCTGTGCCTGACCCATCTCCCTCTCTTAACAGAGCATAACAAAAGCATATGGTGTCATAGAAAGCTCTTGGCAGTGGAATTTGATCTGACCTGTGTTGGGTTTTATTTTTCCCTCTTACTATTACCCCTTTTTCTGAGCATGTGGTGTATATGTCATTAGCTTTCTGAGGCTAATCATAAATCTACACACAGCAGAAAAGAAAAGATAAGATGATATAGTACTTTTTATTGTATTAAACTTTGCATAACTACATTAAGGATTTTGCTACATTTCCAACATGGTAAAAAGCTCTTGGGTTTCAAAAAACTCATGTTTTTCAGTAAGCATTTTCACTAGTGGCAGCAGGTAAATTTCTTTCTGGCAACCGTTTTCTTCCTTAAGTAATAATAAAGTGTGTGTGTGTGTGTGTGTGTGTGTGTGTGTGTGTGTGTGCGCGCGCGCCTCTTTTCTAGAAGGGCCAGAACACATTAATTACTCTATATTTCTATAGTTTGGTGTGCTTAGGGATTTCAGATCTCTCAGATTATTTGGTTCCACTTACACTCACTCAGACTACTTGGTGATAAAAATTCAGGTGGAATTTTTATTTTTACTCCAGACATATAAGAATGATCACATAGCCCCATCCAGAGGTGTGCCTATATGAAAAAAAAATCAAGTAGCTTTCTTTAAAAAGGAAGTAATACACACCCACACTGTACACATACGTGCAAATGTGCCTACATACGTATGTACACACCTTGAGAAACTGAGCGAACAAAAGGACAAAAGAAGAGAACAGAATTCCATCCTACACCTTCTCCTCTGCCATCCCCCTAAACTGGTACCTGAGTCACAGGACCAAATGGCTCTAAATACTAATGAATGACTATGAAAGGTTTGGGCAGTGCATGCCCACGTGGCATCGAGTGATGTAGAGTTGGCAGTGAGGGGTACACGCCAGCGTCAGCAGCTTCCAGGTGAAGAGCCCAGCTCTCAGAACCTCTCATCCTTGTCAGACATTAACATTCTCAAACTTGGGCCTCTAAAGACACAGCATATCAAAGCAGAAAAAAAAAGAAAAAAAAACCCACTCTCTAAATATTCACCAGGACAGGAAAAAATAAAAACCTAGACTGCATGGTAGCCAAACTTCTGTGATTCCTGTGGGGCATATTTAGAATCAACCCCAGGATGTTTACAACTAATCAGGAATCCATTTAGGATGAATGGAACTGAATTATCATGTCTCTGATTTTACTTTGGAAGTAATAGTGTTTAGAGCACACTTTTTTGTGTCAGTGTGTATTCATTTATTTCTGTTTCCTTGCAAATACCGGTTATAAATAAGGTTGTGAAATTGTAATTTTTTTCACATCTTATAGTGTGTGACCCTCAACATTTGAGCATTGTGATGTTGGCTTTAGCCTGTGAGGGGTGTGTGTGTTTACATGTATGTGTACGTGTGTGGTTTATATATGATACCTAACTATTTGAGAACATTTTTATTGTTAAATAACTGATTTGCAAACAAGTGAATTATACACATTCATACATGTTTCTATTTTGTGAAAACTATGCTTTAAATAAATAAGGTAACCCTTGCAAATATAGAAAGATTAACTATTTTCTTTGTATCATAAATCAGTTTATGGTTTACCAGGGGTTTTTTGTTTTTGTTTTTTTTTTTGTTTGTTTGTTTGTTTTTGTTTGATGACCAGTAAGTAAATTTTATGCTCATAAATATAAAATCACTTTTACTCAGAAGAAATATTTAAAGTCCTATATCATAGATAAAGTGAACAAACCTTCACCTTATGAATATTACATGTCCACATTTCTGCGCACAATAAGGAATGAGAGCACAGTGATGCAAACCAATATAGGGATGTTTCTTTCCTTAGGCGGGTACTAGTATCCACCTGCATCACCAGACGGGCTGCTCTTAAGCGCTGTTCATAGCCAGTATCAATGAGCAGCGGGGCTTAAAGAAATGAGGGGGGAGGTTTTACATTTATCACAGTGGCCTAACCTGAACTCTTAAATAGCAATTAAATAACATTTATTGCTCATGGCTCATGATGAACTATAATGTCGGTTATCAGAAATGTTCCCAGCCTGAGCAATTAGTTTTGAATCAGGTATGGAGTTCTGGCTTTAAGCTTGATTGAAAACTCGAACACTCATAGATAGTTCAACAAAAAGCCCTACTAGAAAGACACATACTTAAGTTTGTCTCTGCCACTTACATAGTAAAGCTCTCCTTTAGCAGTGCACTAAAATGTTCCTTAGAATGCAAATGTATGTATCAATCAGCTGGCTATCGTGTTAAACTGTAGAGCATAATCAAATAAACTGAAAGAGTGGACTATAGATACTATATTTCTACCATGAATAGGTATGATGATGCTGGTGGTCTTGCCTGAACAGCCTTGAGTGACAAGGTCTTAGAAGATCATTGATAGAACAGATTGAAATCATGTGTGGATGAGAAAACACTGTAAATAGTGAAATATACATATATATACATATATAAACTTTATTTTAGTTAATAATATTTAACAATTAAAATCATCACGAAAAATGTTTTTGAATTAGTATAACTTTTATGTGTCAATTTCAAAACTAATTTTTGATAGTCTTCAGTTTTTCTTTCTTGATAAAATCAAGTCAGATGGGGAACTGGTAAGGAAACATGGGAGTATTCTGAAAAAGCTTGTGTTTGGCCGGTTGAAGATTTACTTCATAAGGTCATTTTGACCAAATATACACATATTTTAGAAATGTGCTCCAGTAAATGCTGCACGTGAGTGACCCTATAGACCATTTTATTTCAATTAAGGAAGAAATAGAAAATTGCAAAGATGAGAAAGGGGTCTGGAGAGAGAGAGCTCTGAGGTTAACTGTGTGTACTGTCCTTGCAGAGGACCCAAGGTCAGTGCTCAGGACCTATGTCAGGAGACTCAGAGCTGCCAATAACTCCAGCTCTGGGGGAATCCACATTTCTGGCATCCAATGGCACCTGTGCTCACACGCATATACCCACAGAAAAACACATACACATGATTAAAAATAAAATAAAAATCTAAAAAAATAAAGAAGAAGAAGAGGTAAGTTAACTGTAGGAGTGTTGGTAACATGAAAGGATTACCATGAGACAGAAAGTTAAAACTAAGGACCCTAGGAGGTAGAGCATCTGCCTTTACATGTGAGGCACCAGGTTTGGCACACAAAATCATACATGCAACACACATACACACTCACACACACATACAAACCAACAAAACAAACAACATCATGAATGCATGTTAAAGCTGACAAGTAATCAGAGTCGTATAGGGGCTTAGTTTCCACGAAACTGTTCTTTTGTGTTGCCGTTGGCATTTTCTAAAGGAAATGAAGTTTATCCACATAATCACCTATTTATAAAACACTCTTCTCCACATTAAATGTAACCAACTGCACCCTGTTCACGAAGATGCACACACTCTTTCTGACTCTCCAGTCCTAGAAGGTTTTGATCAATTCTTCATTATTGAGTGATCAGTTTGACTCTGGGTAGATGATTTTTATTACGTATTGGACAGTGGAGAGCAGATATGTTCCATAAGCCACGTCCTTCTCAGTATTACCAACACATACGACCTGTCTCATCAAATCTCTTTTTAAGGGTTTTAGAGACGCCGTGAATAAAATTAGAACTCTGCCAAACATGCCAAATATTCATCAGATTTACCTTCATCTGAATTTTATACTTTTTCTTCCTTCTTCCTTATTTTTTTTATCCTTTCTGACCTGCTTGTGGTGAAAGCCAGCATCATTCATATTCCAAATGCCATAAGTTTGGTTTCATCAGAGAGAAAAGAAATCATAAATAAGGCTAAAATCCAAACAACTGTGTGTCCTGTCAGCACTTTGCATTGAATAATAAACTAAACAAATTTACTAACACCAGTTACTAACTTAATTGTTTAGTCAAGTCCATACCCATCATGGAGCCTTTAAATACAGAACAACACAGAAAGACTCATTTCTGAAAGCGTTCAAGGCACAGACATTCAAGGACATCAGAACTGCACGCACACACACACACACACACACACACACACACACAAGCACACACAGGCTGTTCTTCGCTATAGTCTTAGGTAATATGCAGCAGCTGCCCCAAGTAGGTGTCCTCATAATTAGTTGGCTCTTCACCCTCTATCTGTTTCACCTAAGAAAACCTGAGGCTTTGAGGATGACGGAGCAGCAGCTTCCCTCCACAGAAACACTTGCATCGTGCAACAGACGTGGCTTTAAATGGTGGAGATAATTGCTTAATTCAAGCTAGAGCAACTGTCCAAGCAAACATGTAGCAGCCAGGAAGCTATTAGCATGATTTTAAGGCAATTATTCCATTAGTGTTTAATAGTCTCCAATTAGTCTGCTCTATCAAAATTTGAATGTGTTTTTTTTTCCTCCAAAAAAATTCTGTGTTGAATAATGCAGAAAGGTACCAGACTCATTTTAATCCTGGTTTTATAAAAAAGAATATGGCCAAACTTATATGGGTATTCAGGGATATGTACTTGGTAAAAGTGGTGTGTGTGTGTGTGTGTGTGTGTGTGTGTGTGTGTGTGTGTAGTATTTGGGTAAAACTGCAAGGCTACGTTGACCACTTACTTTGACTCTTATACTAAAAGGGCTTGGAATATAATGGAAAGTCCATATCATCCAAATACATCATCTTTATGTATGTATCTTTACCAGAGTCCAGCAGGAAATCGAAGTCCCTGACCTCAAAGTTCCACTTAGTCCCACGAAGGAGAAAAGGAAAATTACCCTGTCTCTACAGCTGCCTCACTTCTCACCCCAGTGCGAACTTGTTGCTCCTGAGTTACACTCACATAAATCTCAAAATCCTTATCCTTGTATCCCTAGGAAATATTCCATAACACCTCTCTTAGGGATCAGCTCACTAAACTGATTTTAGGACATTTGAGTGCCTAGGTCTTGTTCTGAGGGGGAAGGCTTTCCATCTGTGAAATAGAAATGGTAATCCCATCACTGCCCAATTTACAGAATCTCTGGAAGGATGTGAACTAGCAAACGAGAGTTGGCTTTGATACAGGCCTTTTTGGTAAGCCTCAAATGTGGCATCACATCATCCCTCAGAGCCAGCATGCTACCTCAGACATTTACTCTCTAGAGCCTCTCTTCGAAAAATAGTACTTGCCCTTATTACACACCTTGGCGCAGGAAGCACATGAAAATATCTGTCTAAGAAAACAAATAGAAAGCAAAGGAAGAAAAAAAAATATAAGGACAATGGGGATGCCTGTGGAAGCGAGAGTGAACTTTCACTAACTAAATTGTGTGCTTTCTGCTCCTTCAAAGGAGCAATCCCAGGCTCACATGGCCTATGGAATGGGTACGAAGGGAAGCTGAGTTGGGCTTTTCCAGAGACACCTAGGTGCCTGGGAAGTCATCTGTTGCAGAAGGACAAAGGAAAAGACTATCTCCTGAGGACAGTGTTCCGACCAGACTGTGCCTGTCTTTCCCACCAAACATCCGCTACAGTTAAGTTTACTGGTGAGTTTCAACGCTTGTTGATTGAACACAGAGTGAGTTTTTTCTTTTCCTTCCAGAAACCTGTTTCATTTCTTCCTTCTCTCCTTATTTCTTTGGTTTCACTTCCACTCCTTTCCTCCAAACTCCGTCATGTTTTCTCACGGGGTTGGGCTGGGGTGGAGAGGTGTAGATAGGGCAGATCAGAGGAAGTAGATCAGAAGATTGAAGTTAATAACGTAGCTCTACTCTGGGCAGGGGGTTGATTATCCATGAGCAATTTGCCCTCTAGCCTAATCTTCTAAAGAGAGATGTGCACAGCCTCAGCCCATGTTCATAACAGAATTGCTAAGGAAATACAGGTATTTCCCAGCTGCAGCACTCGCAAACTGCCCAGAAACAATCTTCTCTCTTCGATACCCGAGTTGGGGACTACTGTCTGCTCCGACCCGGAAACCTGGCCGGAGCTCTAATCCAAACCATGAGCACCGTGCTTCAGCGTCTGTCCTGATGCCACACATCTATACCTGCTGTTCCTAAGCTTGCTCGCTCCTCCAGACCACCAGCTCAGTCACCTTCTCCGGGGCCATCTGCTCATTATTCCATCTTTACGCTGCTGCTCACGCGGATTTCACTGCCTGGTTTCTGTCTGGAGCAGCAAACGTTCAAGGGTTTGCCTTCCTGACCTAGGAGCTCTACCTTAAGCAGCTCTTTTACCAGACTCCCTCCTGGTCCAAGCCAATTAGGAAATGCTTGCTTTTTGCTTCTTGGCCCCTTCAGCTTCTTGTCAAGGACAGTGATCATGCTATCTCCACCGGTCCCGGTCCCTGAACTTTCAGAAAGCGCTTGGTCTCTTTAAAGAAGACTGGGGGCGAATGCTAATGATTCTAACAGTGAAGCTACCAAATGCTCCTAAGTCCATGCCGGGGATGGACTCAATGATGCTAGGGAGCCCAACTCCTAGGAAAGCCAGCTCCCTCCTATAGCGCACAGACTCCGGAACCTGACCTGCCTGCATCCTCTCCCCCCTCTCCCCGCAGACTCCCAGCCACCCCCAATCTTCAAGGAAAACCATAGAAGGGGGTCTGGAGCACAGTCTCGGAAACACCTTCTCCCTTGCCCCAACCCTGCGGACACAGTCTGCATCTGAAGCCCAGGGAAAGAAAGCAGTCACCTTGACTCCCGGCGCGCCAGGGTCTTCCAAGGTTTGGAATTCCCGGGGACCCACCCCCTGGACAAACATCCCTCAGGCAGGCACAGGACAACTTAACATTGAGTGCAAGATGAAGCAGGGCGGGGCAGGTGCAGCAGGCACCTACCTACCTGGGATGGCTAAATTGGTGAGGGGAATGCTGTGGATGCTCTCAGGCAGAGTTGCCATCCAGTCGGCGAATTTCAGCTCGTTTTTCCCCTGAGACGAGGCCATGGTGCCGGTCTGCTTGCCGCTGCGCTGGTCCCCACACTCCTAGGCACAGGCTGGCAGCTGCTGCCGCTAAGCCAATGTTTGCTTCGGCCCCGCTAGAGTTTACACTCCGCTCTGCGCCACACCCACAGGATGGCGCAGACACATGCTCATTTTAATAATTATTCAAAAACACCCCATGCTCTCTCCTAGCCTTCGCCAGACTCCACTGCTAGAGCTTTTGTTCCCGACGTCCGTGCTTCGCTCTCTGCTCTCTCCCCCTCCCTTCAGACTCCCTCCTCCCGCCTCACCTCTCCTAGATGGCTCTGCCTTTCCTTGCCATTCTGCAGCTCCCCTCCCTTTCTTATTATTAGTCTTTTATCTTTCTAAAAACTTGGTTTTGGAGCTTCTTTGTCCCTAGTCTTTTTCTGTCCCTTGGTACGACTTCCTAGTACAGTTTGCATGAAAGGCAGTGTTGCAGTTGGATCTAAAAATCCTGATAGACTTGAAGATAGACTCTGAAGATCAGACTCATCTTTGGCTCTCAGGACTTTCCATTCATCCCAAAGAGTGTTCCTTTCCCTAAGCTACAACAGATTATGTTTTTTCTCAGCCCGAGTACTCAGACCTATTTATACAAAATGGTGGTCTTCACTTATAACTTGTCTAATTTTTCGAGGAGCTGAATATACGTGGTGAGCT
Source organism: Meriones unguiculatus (assembly GCF_030254825.1). NCBI lineage: Eukaryota > Metazoa > Chordata > Mammalia > Rodentia > Muridae > Meriones > Meriones unguiculatus. The sequence continues at coordinate 128,789,223 of NC_083351.1, forward strand.
GGTAGGGTAGTATATTCTACAATTCGGTTTTTAAAGCTTGGTTTCAGACATTTAACGGTCAAGAAGCATCGCTGCAGATTGCGAGGACCCGCTGTTTCTGAGGAGAGAGTGATGCCCTTCCTTTCTTGGCTTCATGGTACTCAGGATAAGATGAAAGTCTGAGGCTGGAAGAAAATCACATCTCCCAATGACATGCTGTAATTACTGCCAGTAGCATTTGGTGGCATGTATTTGGCACCATTTGAAGTGATCTATGTGGTTGTTTGGATTTTCATTCCTTGGCAGACTAGAGAGATGTGTATCTCCAGAGAGAAATCACTCATGTGGCTCCAAAGAACTGTCTGGGTCCACCTGCTCCCCAGTGAGAAAGAGAAGGGAGATCAAGCCATACAAATGTAATGAGACTGGCATTGGCCTGAATAGGGCTGTCTGAGTCAGACTGCCCATGTGCTGGGCCTTTGTCACTCAGAAATTTAGGATGAGCTAAATGAGCTTGTTTTCCTGCAGAGGGGTGTGTAAATTCTTTCCACAGAGGAAATAAAAATCAAGGTAGGAGAGACAGCACTATGAAATGTGAGAATAATCAGTTCAGTTCAGGAAACTCATTCAGCATTTTAAGATCTGGAGAGCCTTCTTATTTTGTCCCAAGGATACTTCGACCAAAGAAAAGTCACCATCGATTCAAAATCACTTTGGGAAAGAGAGAGAGAGGAGAAATGATGCCTAATCGTTTTGCTCACCTTATCTTTTCCTCCTAGTGGAAACAGTTCATAGTGTCATGAGAGCATGGTAGGTCTACCTTCAAGGATGAGAATAAGATCTACTGGAATTTCCCTGCTCAAGGAACTCTTGACATTCTCACTAGCACATCAGATCCTCATATCCTTTTAGCTAGAATGAGAATCATCTCATGTTGAGCTTGTTGGCCAAAAGATCCATAAGCATCAGTTTTCTGACTAATGCCAGTATTCTCAAGGCAGCACTTTGGGGCAGAAAGTGAGATTCAGATTGGAGAGTTCATGAAGAAAGTCCTCCAGTCCCTATTAGCCCAATTTTCTCCATTACACAGTCATGACAACCAAGAGATGAGTGGTGACACTCCTAGAAGAGAGTGTAGATGTTTGTTGAAATAGCAGCATCTGTATATCCTCTTTTCCTTGTCCTCTTGAAGACTATTCTAGCCTTTTAAAGTATTCTTTCTAGGGTAGTCTATTAATTGCGCAGCTTGGGAGATAGTGTTCTATAAGATGTACTTTAAAAATATTCTCCTTCCAAGTGCATTATGAGGAGGTGTCCTGAAAACTTTAGGAAATGGTTTACAAAAGATGACTGTCACAAAGTAGAATTGTCTCTTCCTCGGAAAACTTTAGTGTTTGCCCTTAAGACCTGCAACTGATTGGAAGAGGTTAATACATAAAATAGAGGGTAGTCTGATTCATTAAAATTATTATAAATGTTACCTTATCTACAAACATCTGCATAGCAACATCTAATGTAGTATTTGAACAAATAGCTAGTCATCATAACTTGTCCAAGTTATGACATGGAAGAGAAATCATCACACTCACTGGAAAACTAATACAAAGATTGCTATCAATCCCCAGGTCTCTTTGGGACTATGTTATTCTCTAAGTCTGTTGCAGTTAAGAGCATCAGTACACACACAGTAGCTAGATACAAAAAAGAAAAACAGAGCATAGATATTTGTCTTGGATTTTTAATCCATGCAAGCAAGTGAAAGTATGGATCTGTATTCTTTCTACAACATGGGAAATACCATTGAAGTTTCATTGTGGTGTTTCATAGTGATTTATTATTCTTGTTTCATTCAGTTGTTGTGATAAAAACACTCTGACTAAATACAACATGGGGTGGACAGGATTTATTTCATTGTACATTTCCAGATCATGTTTATCTTTGAGCGACTTCAAGGCAGGAACGCAAGGCAGAAACATGAAAGTCACATGGCTTCCTGTTCCATGCAGTATTACCTCAGGACAGAAAATGCACAGACAGAAGAGTACAGCAGCAGCCATGAAGAGGATGCTTGTTAGTCAGTTTGCTCCCTTAGAGACTCTGCTTAGGCAGCTTAGGACTACCTACCTATGGATGATCCCAGGCACAGCGGGCTAGGCTTACCTTCATCAGTCAATAATCAAGAAAATCCACTGTAGACATGCCTATAGGCTTATATGATCTAGCTAATTCCTCAGATGACCCTACCTGTACAAAGCTGATAGCTAAAACTACCTAAAATCATAGTCCTTTAAGAATCGGTGAAAAGAATAAAGTGAGTTAAAGTAGTATGGCCCCCTGAAACTTATTCCTGCAATTTGCTGTCCATCAAATTCACACTATATAGAGGACCTAAAAATTGTTACTTCTCTCAAACATCTTACTTCCTGTTCACCTTTACCTATAAAGATACAGTGGCAGTATCTTTACACAGTGCCTTATCCGTTCAGTCAGGTCATACTCTCCTTTAATTGTTAAACTAAGTTTTATTTTTAAGCTAAATTGATTTTTAATTGAGTTTAAAAAAAACAAAACAAGGATTCTTACAGGGCAGGAAACACTATAATACATTTTGGTCAAATAATGCCTCAAAAGGGACCATCTGCTTCCAGTGATTCAATTAACCTGTTTTTAAGACCGTAAAACAAATTCATGCTTTTAGAGTCAAGTTTAAAGAATACATACACAAAAAGCAATAATCTTTGTAAAATTAAGAAGCATGACTTTTTTGTTCTCTACAACATATACCTAGATATTTCGTCCAAAGAAATTTACTGTATTTGTTTTTTTTTATTTTTTATTAACTCATTCATTTACATCTCTGTCATATGCCCCTCCCTCCTCTCCTCCCAGTCCCACTCTCCCTCCCTATACCTTCCCTCTATTCTTTAGAATAGGGGAGTCTCCCCTACCCAGACACCCCAGCTTATGTATTCACATAATGACTGAGTTCCTTTTCCTTGCTGTGGCTGTATAGGGAAGGCCCATCAAGGCGAAGTAATCAAAAAGCAACATGGATCAACATGAAGTCCAAGATGTCCATTGGACTTCTCTTATTGGGGTCTATGCATGGTAGTATGTCTATACTGTACTATATACAGAAATCCACTTACAAGTGAGTATATATTGTGAATGTCTTTCTGCATCTGGTTTATCTCACTCAGGTTGACCTTTTCCAGCTCCATCCATTTGCCTGCAAGTTTCATCATCCTTCAGCTGATAAACTCCTTCAGCAAGGTGATTGGATACAAGATTAATTAAACAAACAAACAAAAAAAATCATTAGCCCTCCTGTATACAAATGATAAAAGGGCTCAGAAAGAAATTAGGGAAACCACACCCTTCACAATAGCTACAAATAATATGAAGTACCTAGGGGTAACTGTAATAAAGGAAGTCAGAAACCTATACCCCAAGAACTTCAATTTCTAAAGAAAGAAATTGAAGAAGATACCAGAAGATGGAAAGATCTCCCTTGCTCATGGATCAGTAGAATTAACATAGTAAGATGACCAAAGGCAATCTACAGATTCAATCCAATCGCCATCAAAATACCAACACAATTTTTCACAGACCTTGAAAGAACAATTCTAAACTTCATATGGAAAAACAAAAAACCAAAATAGCTAAAGCAATCTTATACAATAATAGAACTTCTGGCGGTATCACCATACCTGACCTCAAGCTATATTATAGAGCAATAGTAATAAAAACTGCATGGTACTGACACAGAAATAGACTGGTTACTGAATTTGAAGTGCATTTTTAAAAAAACCCTGAATTTTAACCAAAACAACATCATCAATAATAAAACAGAAATCCCAGATCAACCTTTCTTTGCTCAACTATTTTAATACTTTTCCTTTTCTGAAGCAAAACAAAACATGGTTTGTCTCTGCAGATGGAAAAATGCTCATGCTACAAAATTGAAATTTAAAGAGGGAACTTAAAGTTTATGGACCAGAATGAGAACACAGAACACTGGAATCTCTTGTTATGCTTCTTGAGCTCTGTGTTTTTCTTCCTTCTTCATGGTATACGTGCCCTTCAGGATTTAATCTGTCAAGATTCTTTCTACAATAGCCAATTCCTTTTTGCAAATGTCCTTGCCATATGTCTTAATTAGGGTTTTATTGCTGCAAAAACACATCATGACCAAGGCTACTCTTTTATTTTTGAGACTGGGTCTCTCTAGATAGCCTTGGCTGTCCTGGACTCCCTTTGTAGACCAGGCTGGCCTTGAACTCACAGAGATCTGCCTGCCTTTCCCTCTCAGAGTGTTGGGATTATAGGCATGTGCCACCATGCCTGGCTCCAAGGCAACCCTTATAAAGAAAAAAAAAACATTTAATTGGTGCTGCCTTACAGTTTCAGAGGTTTAGTCCATCATTATCATGGTGGGAAGCATGGCAGTATGTAGATAGACATGGTACTGGAGGAGCCAAGAGTTCTACATTCTGACCTACAGGAGGCAGAAGGAGGCTCTGTGCCACACGGAGCTTAGCTTGATCATAGAAACCCTCAAAGCCCTCACCCATAGTGACACACTTCCTCTAACAAGACCACACCTACTCGAACCTCCTACTAGTGCCATACCTTCTACTAGTGTCACTCCCTATGGGCCAAGCTTTCACACACATGAGTCTATAGAGGCTATACTTATTCAAACCAACACACCTTGCATAAGCAGAAGTAATCTCTCCTTCCTCTACACAGCCATTGATGTGTGTTTGTAGCTGTGATGTATCATGTTTCTAACTCCCTTGGTGATCTTAAAGCATAATTAGGGCAGAAGGGTGTTATTCAGTATTCTATAATGCCTAGCACAATGATTAAGAAGTAAGAGTTCATTCTAATAATTAATTTGGCTCACTTATTTCATAAATATTTATTGACTATTTCATATGGGCCTCCATCCTAAAGAGAGAAAATGGAGCATGGAGTCCCTGAACTCTTTGAAATTTTTGAATACATGTTCCAGGGAAAAGGTTCCAAATGATACCTCAATAGATAAATAGATATGTATCTCACAGTACAGAAAAGACTTCCTTCAATATCTCTATTTTTATCCTTTCATCAAATAGAAAAATCATCAAAGGTTTAGATCTTATTATTGAAAATATATCTTGAGAGAAAGATTGCTTTAGGAAAAGAGTTGGTTACTTTGCCTTTCTATGCTGTTTTCCTTTATCTTCACCCCATTGTTAGTTTAAGTTAGTAGTGGCATTTGGAAATAACATTCTGTACTCTTCTAGATCCCCAGTGGTCATCACTATAAAATACATGGTTTCTCAAAGCATAGAGATTGGTAGGGATGGGAATCGCCAAGAAAGGAAGAGAAAAATTGCTTCAAGTCAATGCACTGAATCAGGGAAAGGATGAATCAGAAAAAAATATATTCTCTTCATTGGTAAAATCTTACAACATTTGTATCAATATTTGTACCTGCCACAAGTCAAGAACAACTCAGATAATCACACAGAAATAAATAGATCAACAAATTTGGGGAAATTACTATAAAAGAAAAGAAATTTGAAGAACATATGACAAAAGATAAATACTGTTTGAATCCATAAGTCTGAGGCTTCTGATTGGTCAAATGTATAGAGACAGAAAAAAGAATAAGGGTTATCAAAGGGAGAAGGCAGACTTGTAGTTGCTGGGCAGAACCTCATTTTAGGGTCCTTAAAAGATTCTGGAGGTGATACATAGTGTGGCGGAAGTGCAATGTGGTGAATATATTTGGAGCCACTCACACGTAGACGTAAAATGGCTAGGATGCCCGTGACTGTTGAACAGACGTATTAAGCTCATATAATTGATTACAGAGACCCCCATGTTTGATGGCTCATATTCCAGGAAATGGCTAGAAAGAACATGCTTGAAGTTGGTCAAATGCCATTTACTATCTGCTACAGTGAGGCGGTATACCCATCACAATAACCCAGAACAAAGCTACAGAGTGAAGCTACACTGCATGCGTGTTCCATAGCATGTTTATGTTCCAAGGCCTTGCTGATAGTACAAGCACAATTCCTGATTCAATGGAATATTTTCATCTCATCAATAAGTAGGACACAAAGTTATCATTTTTCTAGGGTTCCTCTACTCTGACAATTTTGGATGTCATTGCTAAGGTTGGCCTGTGCTTTCTATCAGTGAGATTTTCACTTATTCTTTATGGAAAGAAGAAGTTGATGCAACAAAATTTTAATTGTAGGTCATGGATGTGCTTGAACAGGTTATGCCAGAAAAACCTTTTGTATATTATTGACATTCTCAAGCTGCCTCACAGTTACAAAGGACTGAAGATAATCCCTGCTGCAAGGCGACTCATTCAATTTCCATTTTCAGCCTCTTCTTGCAACCCCACCCCCAACTCATGCATACTGTGTAGTAGGACACTTACACCTTAAGGAAAGATTGTGAGATGAGTCTGCTGCTGAGATAACATCTTAACCATAGTCCCATGGAAGACTGTCAGAAATTTGTGTGTGTGATTTGAAAGGAAAAAGCATCTGGCTGTTCAGGGAACTCTGAGCAATGTTGGAAATACTGAATTAGAGACATTGACATTTTGTGCATTTTCAGTTCTCTAGCTACATCTCTTCCATCACTTATGATTGTAGCCTTTTAAATAAGTTTTATTTTTGTTTAGATTTTGTGGACAGCATTTTATTAGATCCATTTGGTCCCAACTTTGCTTAATGGCTAATGCTGGACTTGAACTATTGCTCCTCCTCCTTCACCCCCCCCCCACAAGTGTTAATACAGGTTTGATCCACCACACTTGGTTATGACTGTAGCTTTGACTAACAAACATTTTCTTTAAACATTGGATATTCACTGTGGTTTAGTAATACTCTTTTATTTAAAACTGTGTGGTCCTTTATTTGTTGCTTTTCTTGTTGCTGTGTACAGATACCTGACAAGAAGACAGTTAAGGGAGGAAGGATTTATATTGACCCATGAATTGAGAGTACAATCCAATGTGGTATGAGAGGCACACTGAGGCACTGGTGATGTCACATCTGCAGTCAGGAAGCAAGGACATACATGCTGGTGTATGTATGCTTCTCTATTGATTTGATTCACCAATCTAGACATGGGTAACACTGACTACTTTCAGGATAAATTTTTCCTATTCAGTGTTTAACCCCTTGGGACTTAACCTCCCAGAAATTGCCAGAGATGTGTCTCTAAACCATGTCAGCCTGACAATGAAGATTTACCATTTTAGCCCTTACTCCTCTTTATGATTTTGGCCCTATTTTTTTCATCATATAAGCAAACAATTTAAATATTAAAGCTATTCCTTTTTACACTGGGTCTCAAAAACTAAATATAACTATGCTTCACAGAAATCTGTGTCCTCTCTAAAAAAGTAAATCCCATGTTCTACACTGCACCTACAATAGGTGACTATGGTATACATGACAAAGAGATTTTTAAGAATAAGAACAAAGCAAAGTGATTCACTCTATTTTATAAAATTATTTGTATTTTCAAAAATATAAGAATAAAATAACAGTGAAATGTCCCACATTGGGTATAAACTAGAGCAGCACAGAGTCCACAACTCTAGTGCTAAACTCAAATGGCGCAATATGCTTGGACATGTGATCATAGCCTACTATTACATGTCTGTAACTAAGCCATTTGAGGGTAAATATTAAATGAATTTTTTGGTTCATAACCACAGTAGGCATTTAGTATTGTATATTTTAAAACATTTCATTATAGAAATTTTAAACACAAAAATGGAAATAACAGTTAATATACCACCAAATGTTCAGCACTCAGTTTCAATAATACCAATTCATGAGCAACTTTTTTTTATTTTCACATACTTGCCTTCTAAACTAGATTATTTCCAAGAATATTCCGTATATTGCAGTATTTAAGGCACAAAGTTTCAGTGTTAAGTTCATAATTATTTAATTTAGTAAAGTAGTTAATCAATTCAAATTTTTGAAATCAATAAAGAAATGTTTTATTAAATTAAACGACCATTTTTTCTAGCATGACAAACTAATAACATAAATATAAAAATATAATATCAATGTTAGTTTAAAATACCTTTGCTTAACTCGGGGGCTAAATATAGAATATACATATGCAACTTGTACTGTAAGAAAATTATAAATAATGAACTAAAGTTCACAAATATAGACCACCCTATATTTACACCCTTTGGTTACACTCTGGTATGAGTTATTAAAACACACACTAGCTTCTGTGTATATATGAATCATTGTAATAGCATGTATTCTGAATCATCAAAACCATTCTTTTTTAAGATGGTTGAAATATCTCTATACTTATCAAATTTAATCCTTTTTAATATAAAAAACATATTTCTAATAAACAAAGTGAAGATATTTACCATAAAATACACCAAGTAAATATGACTGTTAAAGTATTTTATTACTAGCACACTTATATGACATATTTCATTTAAATTCCATGTAAGAAATAATAGGATTTCGTTTAATTATTCAAGTCATATTGAAAGCAACAGCTAAGAAAACCTTAAGTGTACATTTGTAGATGTCTTTATAAATATATCTAAAGACAAATGGCACATTTCTAAGAAATAGATGTGTGTTAGAATGATGATCTTAATATTTTTACTGTGTTAAATGGCTATATTTAGAATTGAAGTATCTTTGAAAGTGTATCAAAAAAGAGTTTGTATAAAATTGTGCCTGCACACTGCAGAAATTATTACCACATTTGTACCATATCACAGAAGAAAGTGTCATTGATATGAGATGACATAGGAGCTGCTTTTCTGGCCCAAGCAAAGAATATTGTAGCTCTAAAGGAGATAAATGCCAAAATCTATATAAATCACAAAGCCATTGACAGAAAAGCTCCAAAGGAGGCTGCAAATGCCCCAGCCCCTCAACAATAGGACAAATGAGAAAATATAACAAGGTTTTCTCTCATATATATTCTCATGAGATGAGGAAGTTATGGAGTTACCTTGCTAAAATACAAAATTAGCAAGCATGTAGGCTCCAAGTTAGTCAGGAAAAACCACACAAACTCTTCTCTCAGTTGTCCTGCCCGTGGTGTATTATCACAGTAATGGAAAAGTAACTAAGATGCCAGCTACACATTGGACAGAGGGTTAGTGTCTAGAATATACAAAGAATAAAAAACAAAGGAAACAAACAAAATTGAACATAAACGAACCAACGTGGTTAAAATTGGAGACATGAAAAGAATTAGTTCTGAAAAGAAAAATTGCAAATGGCTGAGAAATATTTTTGAGAATTATTAAATATTTGAGAAATGTTTAGCCATCAGGAAAATCCAACTAAAACTTATTGGAAGTTCATCTTCTTCGAGTCAAATAGATAATATAAAAAAGTATGTCAAAAATGTTGGCATGATGTGAAGAAATGGGAACTTATTCATTTCTGTTAGGAGTGAAAACTGGAATAGACATTATGGAAATTGGTGTAAAAGTTCTCTAAAAAGCTAGAAATAGATGTAATGTATGATCTACCTACACCACACCCCACCATATTCACAATGGACTCTATATTATACTACAAAAATTCTTGTTCCTCTATGTTCACTGTAGCTTCATTCACAATATCCAAAAAATGGAAACAGCCCAGGTCTCCATCAGCTGATTTAAAATGTGATACAAATATGCAATGGAATATTATTCAACTTTGAAGAAAATTGAACTTGTTAAATTTGTAGATGAATAGATGGCACTGGATAAATCATTTTGTGGGAGATAACCCAGATCCAGAAAGATAAACTCCGTATATTTTCTCTCATTGGTAAATGTTTGCTTTGAGTATTTACACACACGTATTTAAATTGGGATAGCCATAGAAATCATGAAACCGGTAAAGCATCCCTGGGAAGAATTTCAGTGCGATAGGGACAGAATATAGGTAGTATGAAGCAGGTAAAGGAAATAATAGAATGTTAAGGGTTAAATGAGGTAGGGTTTCAGCAGGTAAAAGAGAAGATGGACTATAGAGAAGATGACAACTAACAAGAAAGACCTCTGAGAATATTGCATGGAAACCCATACTGTAGACATTTTCTAAAATATATTCATCTGTGGTGATTTGGATAGGAATAGCCCCCCTAGACCCATTTGTGTGAATGCTCGACCCATAGGGAGTGGCAATATTAGGAGGTGTGGCTTTGTTGGAGTAGGTGTGGTCTTGTTAGAGGAAGTGTGTCACTGTGGAGGCAGGCTATGAGGTCTCCTATGCTCAAGCTAAGCTCAATGTGGCACACAGTCTTTTTCTGCTTCCTACAGATCCAGATGTAGAACTCTTGGCTCCTCCAGCACGGTGTCTGCCTGTATGCATGCTTCCTGCCATGATGACAATGGCTAAACCTCTGAAACTATAAGCCAGCCTCTATTAAATGTTATCCTTTATAAAAGTTGCCTTTGTCATGATGTCTCCTCAAAGCAATAAAATCCTAATTAAGACAACATCTATATCTGCAAATGCATATGCATATATATAAGAAGTTTAAATCAAGCTACCATATAAGGAGAAACAGTGTTTCTTCCAAACAATATACATTATCAAATTAAAGGCTCATGAGAAGATGTATTACCTGTTCTCAAGTTGTTGGTCAGCAGGGTTCCATAGAAATCTGTTCATTACAGACTATTATCATTGCCCTTGATTATCCTCCAGAACTTCTGGTAAGACCCTATTATTAAAGACAAGACTTACTTGAGTCTTAAGACTTTGGAGAAATCAAGCTGGTATTAAACTGGAAACTTTATCTGAACTGGCTAGATTTCAAAGCAAATTTTGCTTTTTGCTATACATGTTACCAGTGCAGAAAACTAATTAACAATCCTATCTAGCTATTGAGGCTGCAAACTATCATAATGACTGGCCAGACAAGATATGTTCACTGGTACAATAGTGGCACTGATGTTATAGGAGTAACTTTTTCTACAGCCCACTATGAAAGACAGAGCTCATGACTGGTACCATTGACTGGGCCAACACCCTGGTTGGCTAGGACATGGGCTTTAGGAGACAACCTAATACTGCTCTTCTGTTAAATGGACATGGTTATAAACTGACCACTAATATTTTTGTGTGCTCGTAGATCAGTGCATCTCAATTCTCATCAGAGAAGCAACTTTAGCTTGTAATAGATGGTAGTTATTACAGTGGCCCAAAACTGCTCAGCATGCATAGATGAAAAGACCACAGAGTTTTCAACTCTGAAAGGAACATATATCCATACATTGGCATCGTTGTGGAAGAGCCAGAACTGACGGGCAACTGAAATAAATAGTATTTGTCATACACATCAAATTCATTACACGAATGATTCACAGTAACTATGACTTCATGCACAATACCAATGCCAAAATCAAGCCAGCCAAAATACCAGCCTGGCTGGGGGAGTATCTCGTGACATCCCACTCCTGTTTGAGCAGCTATTACATATTGATCATTGCTGGAAGTTTGCAGCCCCTGAGAGGCAACCCATGCTCCATTTGATGGTTCTCACCAAGACATGCACAGACAGCACTATGTTAACTCAGTGGGTTTAACAACTGGTGAGAGCACTTGGAGTTGGGAGATGAAAGTGGTGGGAGAGTGCATTGGAGGGAAAGTGGAGCAGAGAGAATGGGGGATGGATTTGATCAAAATGCATTACATGCATGTGTGAAATTTTCAAACTTTTTTTTTACCTTAATGTTTTTATTTTTTGAGATTATGGTATAATTGCATCACTGTTAAAATTAAAAAAAGTTAGAAAGAAACCAGGCATGACGGTTCATGCCTTTAATCTCAGCACTCAGGAAGGCAGAAGCAGGTGGATCTTTGTTAGTTTGAGGCCAGCCTGGTCTACAAAGAGAGTCCAGGACAGCTAGAGATACACAGAAAAACCCTCTCTCAAAAAACAAAACAAACAAAAAGTTAAAGAAATATGACAAAGTGTGGGGTGTAAGAACTACGAAATAATATATTTGACCAATCAATACAATAACAAAAATGTGAAATTTGGAGATTATTCACTTAAATCAATATTGTTTAAAATTGATTAGTTTGGAGTGAGAAATTAAGATTAGCACTTCCAGATTTTATTTGGTGCAACTGATTAACCTGTTCCTCTTCATTTCACATTCTGCTGTTTGGAAACTTCCCAAAGCTACACACTGGTAAAACACTCAAGTGCCACAGCCTGATTTATTCAGTTATACAGATGTTTCTGCTCATGTTAATAAGGTTTGAGTCTCTCTTCTTTCCTGCAGTTATTTTGAGCATATGTAACATTTCAAATCAAATCTAAGTTGTAAATTATTATATCACCTGGGACATGTGGCAGACTACAAGAAGGTGGAAAAGTTGCATATTAAAAAATATTTTTTAAACCTGGGGAGAGTGGTGACAGAAGGACAGAGGGCCTACAGAGAGAAGAGAAACAATGGGCAGGGGCATCTCTATGACAAGCTGAAGACCTAAGAAGGGGTAGGCTCCTGGGAGGATATGGGGTTGAGTTTAGCTGAGACTCATAGTAGCAAGGGTCATGGAGACTGAAGAGGACATCCTCTAACTAGACAGGACTCTTAGTGGAGGGAAGGGAACAACAACTCACCCACAAAAACTCCAAACCCAAGTGTGTTTTAATTACACATGCTTACAGGATGTTCAGGGATATAGAATAGATAAAGCAGAGATTGAGAATGTCCAACCAATGACTGGCCCAACCTGAGACCCACCCCATGGGACAGAGACAACCCCATGGGACAGACACTATTAACAGAATTCTTCTATGCTCACAGACAGGAGTCTATCATAGCTGTCCTCTGAGAGGCCAACAGCGGATTGAAACTATTGCTGAGACTCACAGCCAAACAATGGGCAAAATGTAGGGAATCTTGTGGAAATGTATGAGGAAGGATAGAAGAGCCCGGAGGAGCCAGGAGCTCCACAAGAAGAACAACAGAGCCAAATAACCAGGGTCTAGAGAAGCTTTCAGAGACTGAGGCACCAACCAAAGACCATACATGAACCTAGGTCCCCTACACAAATGTAGCAGATAAAGCTTCATATGGGTACCCTAGTAAGGGGAGCGGGGGCTGTCTCTAACATGGGCTCTGTTGCCTGCTTTGTCATCATTCTCCCCTGGTGGGGTTTTCTTGCCAAGCCACAGGGAAAAAGGATGTGCTCAGTCCCAATGTGACTTGATGAGCTGTGGTGGGTGAGGGGGTAAGTGTAAGACTCTCCTTATTTGAGGAATAAGGGAGGGTGGGACTGGGAGGAGAGCAGGGCTCAGATCAGGATTAAAGCGAATAAATAAATAAATACATAAACAAATACATAAATAACTTAAAAATTATTTTTGGCCAGAAATTGGGAGGGGATGTCAGAAAGAGGCAGGTTCCAGACTCAAACTTTGCAGCGTCTCTTGGCCCTCTCAGGAGCTGTGGGTTGTGATGCTAGATGCACGAGTTATCCTGAAAACATCTACTCTTTTTGAATGGTCCTAAGTGAGGCTCTTCCAATCAGATCTTCAGGTGACTGCTTCAAGAACGAGGGGAACAGTTTGTGAAGAAAATCTGGGATAGTTTTTCCTTCAAGGTGACAGGTGACCCTGAGGGAAAAGGAGCCATCTGGATGTTGAACATGAGCTGTCGATGCTTCCTAGTTCAGATAAAAACTGTGGCAGAGCAGTCATGACGGTAAGTTATTAGCATCATATGCTTTATGACATTAATCTATTTCTCATTACAAATCTTTAAATTTCTATGTATGCCAGGGCTTACCACAGAAAAAAACCCACGAAGCATTTCATAGTATCAGAAAACAATTCCTTCTAAAAAGTGATAGGAATATGATAAGAGCTTGGGAGTGGAGGGAGCTAAGCCAGAACACAAGGCCATGATTACAACTGAAATAGTTCTTTTAACTATCTCTTCCTCAAAACTCAAAGGACTAGTCATAATAGCTTTGTGTTAGAAAGAATTGAACAAATTAAGTTTGCCTAGAGATACATGATTTTCAAATTATAATCTTGTGAATTTAACTAATTTTATAAAGTTCTTTGCAATAATGTCTTTTTTATACGTTTATTTTGTTTTTTAATCCTCCTCATTTTTTCCTGTGTCTAATGTCATTCTGTGTAACTGTAAGATATGGAGAAAATAATGACCCTGGAAGAATGCTCAGAAGAAAATTAAAATATCTCTCCTTGAAAAAATTTAAATACATGAAAAATAGTACAAGAAAATTCACCTTACTGACATAATAATTAAACTAGAAATTATCAGTTACATTTCACTCAGAGATATAGAGTGCTGGCCCATAAATGTCATCATGTAATAATTATTGAGTCCATAATATAGATTCTCAATGAGTGCTTCTACTCAGCAAGATTTCTTCTTTTTATTGACCCCAGGACCCAAGCCCTGAGAACAGTACCTCCCAATTTTAGTGTGGGATTACCATCTCAATTAATTCAATCAAGACAATCCCTCACAGTCACTCCCAGACGCTAACAGATGTACCTAGTTTGTCTCCTAGGTGATTCCAAGTCCTATGATGTTGGCTACTAATACTAACTATAATGGTCATGATGATTCCTGAAGAAGAACCATCATCAATCAAGTTTGAGACAATTTTTCTTTCTTCAACCCATTTACAACCATTACTTCTTGAGCTATTGTCATTTCATTTTGTTTACGCATATGGGGGGGGTGGAGTCGGATAACTAATTATAGCCAAAAGTCTCAGAAATAAAGTGCACTGTGTTATAATTACATCATTTCTACCTTTCCCTTTCTTCCTTGCAACCCTCCCATGTACCTTCCCTTGTTTCATTCTAAATTCATGGCTTCCTTTTCTTTAATTGCCACATATATATGTATATGTGGATTTTTTTATTTTTTATTAGTTACAGTCTGTTCACTTTGTATCTGTATATGTGTTTTGTATTTATGTATAATATGTAAATATTTCTAAGTGTATAAGTACAAACAGTTCAGTCCACATAACATACTTTTATGTATAAGTTTTCAGGATTGGCCATTGGGTATTGGAAAACCTATCAGTCGTTCTTCCCTAGAGAAGACTATTTCTACTGTTCTCAGCATTCTTTACTTGCCTGTAGTTTCTTTGTGTAGAGTTGAGGCCTTGTGAACTTTCCCCCCATCTACTTCAGTATGCCTATTGGTGTCATTAATCTCCAGCTATATTTTGTCAAGTTGCTGAGACTTCATGGCTGTAGCTTCTCTGACATTTCTAAGAGACACAATCTCACAACAAACTTCCTATAACTCTGGCCTTTACAATTTTTCTTCCCCCTCCCTTGCAATGATCCCTGAGACTTAGGTGTAAAACTCATGTTGTAAATGTATTTGTTTGGACTGGTCTCCACAACAGAGTTTTGATAAAGTGATATTTTCTGTAATGGTCTCCAAATGTTGCAGAGATGTTTCCTTGATGAGAATCAATAACTACACTTATCAGTGGGTATTAGAAAAAAATATTAAGACTATTATAGGGGTTATACTGGTTTAGAAAAGTAGTGTTTTTAAGTTTCTCTCCAAGATCCATGACTTTACTAGCTTTGAGTAGTTGGTTAGGTTTCCACTACCAGGAATAAATTCTCTCTCGTTGAGCAGGCCTTGAGTCCAATTGGAGAGCTCTTGGTTACTGCAGAAGTAAGTGTGCCACTATTGCAGCCTTAGGTTTGTCATTGTGGTTTATGGGTGTTATACCTGAGTAAGACTAGTGACTGCTTCTCTCCTTTGGAAGCTTACATGGTACGTTCTGGTATCATGAAAGCTGGTCCTCAAGGAAGAAACCAGGTCATATATAGGCACGGTCTTTTAGGTCCTGTGTCCAAAGTGCATAGTGTCTTCAGGATTTACCTTCTACCTATGTGGTGTCACCAAAGATAAAGATACATCCTAAAATGTTTTGGGAGTTTCATTACTCAAAAGTGAGCTCCTCAAGCATGTTGTTGTTTTGTTGTTTTAGAAAGCTTATGATTATTAAAGGGAGCATTGTCAGCTTAGATAGGAAAATTTCATATAAACTGTATATGTATACACACACATAGATAGATGTATCCCAGGTACTTTCAGGCAGAAAATTAGTATCACGATTTCTTATGTCTTTTTTCATCATCCTTACCATTATTTACTTTCCTACTTCCTTCTTCTGTATTTCCTTCCCTCTCCCTTCCCTATTTAGATTCCCCCTTTTTTCCCATTTCTCCTATCAAATCACTAGTACCTTGCTATTCCTCTCTCTATTGTTACCTGTCCTCCAGCCCTACCCTAACAGTGAATGATTCCCTTGTATTTTCTGGTTTCTGCGGTTACTCCAGGATATGAACTCACACAAAGATGGGGAGCTATGAGCCTCAGAGGAGAGAGAACATGCAATGCTTGTCTCTTTGGGTCTGAGTAGTCCCACTCAGTATGGTCTTTTCTAGTTACATCATTTACCTGCAAATTTCATGATTTTAGCTTTCTTAACAGATGAATAGTATTCCTTAGTGTATATGTACAACATTTTTGTAATCTTCTTATCATTTAGGTTGTTTCCATTTTTTTATCTATTGTAAGAAGAGCAGCAATGAATGTGGATGAGCAAATGTTGTGAAGTAGAGTATGAAGTCTCTTGGGCATATGCCAAGGAGTAGTGTAGCTGGGTCATATAGAAAATTTATTAATGGCTTTTTTTTTTTGAGAGAGTTGTTCACACTGATTTCCATAGTGGCTTGACCAGGTTGATGTCCCACCCCCAGTAGATGAATGTTCCCTTTCTTCAACACTCCTCCAACACTTGTTGTTGGTTGTATTGTTGATCTCTGCAATTCTGACTAGAGTTAAGATAAAATCTCAAATTTGTTTTTATTTGCATTTCTCTAATTGCTAGGGACAATGAACAGTTTTGAAGGTATTTCTTATTCCTCTTTTTTTTTCCAACTCTCTATTCAGGTCCAGAACCCATTTTTTTATTTTAATTTTTATTAATTACATTTTTTTCACTTTCTATACCCCCCTGTAGCTCCCTCTCTCCTCTCCTCCCAAACCCTCCATCCTTCCCCCTTCTCCACCCATGCCCCTCCCCCAGTCCACTGATAGAGGAGGTCTTCCTCCTCTTTCTTCTGATCCTAGCCTATCAGGTCTCATTAGGAATGGCTGCATTGTCTTCCTCTGTGTCCTAGTAAGGCTTCCCACTTCAGGGAGAGGTGATCAAAGAGCCAGCCACTGAGTTCATGTCAGAGACAGTCCCTGTTCCCCTTACTTGGGTACCCACTTGGACACTGAACTACCATGAGCTACATCTGTGCAGGGGTTCTAGGTTATCTCCATGAATGGTCTTTGGTTGGAGTATCAGTCTTAGAAAAGACTCCTGTGCTCAGATTTTTGTTTCTGTTGCTCTCCATGTGGAGCTCCTGTCCTCTCTAGGTCTTACTATTTCCCACTTCTTTCATAAGATTACCTGTACTCTGCCCAAAGGTGGCCATAAGTCTCAGCATTTGCATTGATACCCTACAGGGTAGAGCCTTTCAGAGGCCCTCTGTGGCAGGCTCCTGTCCTGTTCCCTGTTTTCTCCTTCTTCTGATGAACATCCTCCTTGCCTCTTTGGATGGGGATTGAGCAGTTTAGCCAGAGTCCTCCCACTTGATTATTTTCTTTAGGTGTGCAGATTTTAGTAGGTTTATCCTATATTATATGTCTAATATCCACTTATGAGTGAGTCTTTCTACTTCTGGGATACTTCACTCAGGAAGTATTCCAGTTCCCACCATTTACCTGCACATTTCATGTTTTACTTGTTTTTTTTATTGCTGAGTAATGTTCCATTGTGTAGATGCACTACAATTTCTGTATCCATTCCTCAGTTGAGGGCCATCTGGGTTGTTTCCAGCTTCTGGCTATTGCAAATAAAGCTGCTACAAACATGGTTGAGCTAATGTCCTTGTTGTGTACTTGAACATGTTTTGGATATATGCCTAGGAGTGGTATGGCTGGATCTTGAGGAAGCGCCATTCCTAATTGCCTGAGACATCACCAGATTGATTTCCAGGGTGGTTGTACAAGTTTACATTTCCACCAGCAATGGAGGAGGGTTCCCCTTTCTCCACAACCTCTCCAGCATGTCTTGTCACTTGAGGTTTTGATCTTAGCCATTCTGATGGGTGTAAGGTGAAATCACAGGGTTGTTTTGATTTGTATTTCCCTGATACTAAGGACATTGAGCATTTCTTTTTTTTTACTTAAATTTTTATTTTTTAAATATTGGTTACAGTTTATTAACTTGTATCCCAGCCCTAGCCCCCTCTCTCATTCCCTCCCATTTTCATCCTTCCTCCCTCATCTTCTCCCTACCCCTTTCCAAATCCACTGATAGGGGAGGACCTCCTCCCCTTTCATCTGACCCTAGCTTATCAGGTATCTTCAGGTTGAAAAGTCCTCCTCTGTGGCTTAGCAGGGCTGCTCCTCCCTCCAGTATGTGTGTGGGGGGGGGGTCAAAGAGTCAGCCATTGAGTTCCTGTCAGAAATAGTCCCTGTTCCCCTTACTAGGCTACCCACTTGGATACTGAGCTACCATGAGTTGTAGCAGGGTTTCTAGGTTATATCCATACATAGTCCTTGGTTGGAGAAACTGTCTCATATAAGACCCCTGTGCCCAGATATATTTGGTCCTTCTGGAGCTCCTATCCTCTCCAGGTCATACTAACTCCCCCTTCTTTCATATGATTCCCTGCACTCTCTCGAAGGTTTGGTTATGAGTTTCAGTATCTGCTTTGATACACTGCTAGGTAGAGACTTTCAGAGGCCCTCACTGGTAGGCTCCTGCCCTGTTACTTTTTTCTCCTACAACCAATGTCCATTCCATTTGTCTTTCTAAGTGAGGGTTGATCATCTTACCCAGGGTCCTCTTTCTTGTTTATCTTCTTTAGGTGTACAGATTTCAGTATGTTTATCCTATTTTATAGGTGTGGTATCTGCTTATAAGTGAATATATACCATGTGTGTCTTTCTCCTTCTGGGATACCTCACTCAGAATGTTCTTTTCTAGATCCTACCATTTGCCTGCAAATTTTGTAATTTCCTTTTTTTAAGCTGAGTAGTATTCCATTGTGTAAAAGCACCACAATTTCTGTATCCATTCCTCCATTGATGGACATCTGGGTTGTTTCCAAGTTCTTGCTATTACAAATAAAACTGCTAAAATCATGGTTGAGCAAATGTCCTTCTTGTATACTTGAACAAGTTTTGGATATATGCCTAAGAGTGGTATAGATGGATATTGAGGAATTATTATTCCTAATTGTCTGAGAAAGCGCCATATTGATTTCCAAAGTTTACATTCCCACCAGCAATGAGGGTTTCCCTTTCTCCACACCCTCTCCATCATGTATTGTCACTTGAGTGTTTGATCCTAGCCACTCTGATGGGTGTAAGGTAAAATCTCAGGATTGTTTTGATTTGTATCTCCCTGATGACTAAGGACGTTGAACATTTCTTGGTTTCTCTGCCATTCGATATTCCTCTACAGAGAATTCTCTGTTTAGCTCCGTACCCCAATTTTTAATTGGATTGCTTGATTTATTGCTTTTTAACTTCTTTAACTCCTTCAGCTGATAAACACCTTCAGCAAAGTGGCTGGATACAAAATTCACTCAAAAAAAATCAGAAGCCCTCCTGTATACCAAAGATGAAAGGGCTGAGAAAGAAATCAGGGAAACAATACCCTTCCCAATAGCCACTAATAACATAAAGTACCTTGGGGTGACTCTAACCAAGCAAGTTAGAGTGAAAGACCTGTTTGAAAAAACTTCAGTCTCTGAAGAAAGAAATTGAAGAAGATATCAGAAGACAGAAAGATCTCCTGTGCTCATGGACTGGTAGGATTAACATAGTGAAAATGGCCATTCTCCCCAAAGCAATCTACATATTCAACACAATTCCCATCAAAATACTAACACAATTCTTTACAGAACTTGAAAGAAAAATTCTCAACTTCATATGGAGAAACAAAAAACCCAAAATTTTCTAAATGATCCTGTACAACAACAGATCATCTAGAGGTATCTCCATCCCTGTTCTCAAGTTCTACAGTGCAATAGTAATAAAAATTGCATGGTATTGGCATAGAAACAGAAAGGAGAATCAATGGAACCAAATAGAAGACCCAGAAATAAACCCACACCCCTTGATTTTTGAGAAAGAAGCCAAAACCATTCAATGGAAAAAAGATAGCAACTTCAACAAAAGCTGCTGGTCCAACTGGATGTCTATATGAAGAAAAATGCAAATAGATCCATATTTATCACCCTGCACAAAACTAAAGTCCAAGTGGATCAAACCAGATACTCTAAACTGGTTAGAAGAAAAATTGGGGAAGATCCTAGAACTCATTGGTACAAGAGGCAACTTCCTGAACAGAACACCAACAGCACAGGCTCTGAGATCAACAATCAATAAATGGGACCTCATGAAACTGAAAGGCTTCTGTAAAGCAGAAGACATTGTCATCAGAACAAATCAACAGCCTACAGCGTGGGAAAGGACTGTCACCAACCCTATATCTGACAGAGAGCATTTCTTTAAGTTTTTTTTCGGTCATTTGATATTCCTCTATTGAGAATTCTCTGTTTAGTTCTGTTCCCCATTTTTTAAATTGGATCAATTGATTTGTTGCTGTTTAATTTCTTGAATTCTCTTTATATTCTGGATATTAGCCCTCTGTCAGATACAGGGTTGGTGAAGATCCTTTCGCAATCTGTAGGCAGTCCTTTTGTTCTGATGACAGTGTCCTTTGCTTTACAGAAGCTTTTCAGTTTCATGAGGCAGGACCTATTTTTAAATGGACCATTTGGGGGTTTTTTGAGTCTTTATCAGATCCAAAAATCTAATTTTATAAATAACAAAATTAAATGAAGTTTAGGCTAGAAAAAAATTGCATTTAGTCTAAAATTAGAACCTAGACTTATTGCTTATTTCAAATAATTAGTATAAGCAACAATTTATTAGGCACCTATTATTTTGAAGACACTTGTGATATAAATAATATTTACAGCAGCTTACCCTTGGACTTTGAGTAACAGAAAATAGTGTGAATGAAATAACATGTTATAAAAAATGAAACATAGGAAAATGTGATCCACTTCAAGGTAACAGACATCAGCCCATTAATAGTCTAGCTGCTGAGCTCAACACCCACCATTTATTGTGACTACTTTGGAACTCACTTTTCTGCACACAGATAAACAAAATTTGAAGTGATTGTTTCTGAATTCTTCATTAACTATAACTGAGTTCCTTCTCCAGTGGTATCCCAGACTTTCCATTTTCATAATTTCTCTCCTGTGGAAGAGGATTATATTATTCTATTTTTACAGAAAAATCATGGCGTTAAGAAAGTTCCCTGAGATTCTGTTAAATCCTAAGCTTGTGGGTTTATTTTTGGGTAAAAAACTAGTCTTAAATTACTGGAAGAGTCTCCTTATACATCATCCAAGGAATTAAGTGTGATACGAAGTAGTAATAGTGTTGGAACTTCAGCATACACTTCTGAGAAGTGATGTTTTATTCTCTTAAAGGCACATGTACTCTACTGACAGTTTCTCTAATGATTTTGTAATCCATCACAGTCTTAATGCAACAGAATTTACAAGATGAACACTTTTCACTTTGTTCTTCAAAGACAGATAGAGTGAAGCTTAGAGCAAATTGTACAAACACCATGCTCTGGCCATTAACTGTTCAATAAATATCAGCAACTAGCAATCACTTCTCTAGTCCTAGTAAGAAGGCAGACTTCAATGTACTCTTTAAAAAAAAAGCATTTAAGGGATATATAAACAAAGAAAATGTATTTATGAATGATGAATGGGTGTGTGACTTTTGTTATTCCATATACATTGCACCATGTTTAAATCAAGTTAAACATACCTACCTTCTTAGATTTTTTAAAATATTTATTTATGGAGAAAACATTAAGAATCACTTGTTCTGGCTTTTTAAAACAGGCATCTTGTTGCTGCTATGTATAATCACTTTACTAAGCAACAACACACCAAACCTTCTGGCCTCCATTTAGTATCTTTGAATTCATTGGTCCTTCTTTCCCTCCTTTTGTATCTTAACTTTATCCTACTCTCTGCTTCTTTGAAGTCAGTATTTTCAGATTCCTTATATTTAATAAAACCATATAGTAATTATCCTTCTTTACCTGGCTTATTTCCCAAATTTTACTTAACTGTTCCTTCCATGTTGTTACAAATGACAGAATTTCATCCTTTTGTATGGCTGAATAGTGTTCTGTTTTTTGGGTA
Source organism: Meriones unguiculatus (assembly GCF_030254825.1). Classification (NCBI taxonomy): domain Eukaryota; kingdom Metazoa; phylum Chordata; class Mammalia; order Rodentia; family Muridae; genus Meriones; species Meriones unguiculatus. Next base: position 128,811,564 of record NC_083351.1, read on the forward strand.
TTCCAAAATATCTTGTTCATTCATCATTGGGTTGATAACTGTGTTAGATTCTTTATAAAGAGGGCTTTACCTTTTAAACTTGACCACTTTCTTTGTTTGCTGTTAAAGAGAGTATGGGTGTTCCACCAATAACCTGAGTTGTACTGAATATGTAGTCTGACTTTTGAGTGAACGCATGAATAGAGTGAGTTCTTACATATAAGTGTACGCAACAGCACGATATGGTTTTTAAAATTTAAAAGAAACAATAAAAACAATGACTGGAGCACTGAGATGCTTCAGTAAGTAAAGATTCTTTCTGCAGAGCCTAATGGTCTGAGCTCTATTCCTAGGATGCATATAGTGGAAAGAGAAAATAGTCTTCAGCAAACTGCTCTGACTGCCACATTGTGCTATGGCACTTGTACATTTCCAAACATACACGATTGCACACATGAATACTCACACATTCTCTCCCTCTCTTCCTCTCTTCCTCTCTTCCTCTCTTCCTCTCTTCCTCTCTTCCTCTCTTCCTCTCTTCCTCTCTTCCTCTCTCTCTCTCTCTCTCTCTCTCTCTCACACACACACACAATTAATTTTAAAGCTCAGAAATTATCAATATATTTAGTGGGGAAAACGGGATGAATTTTTAAATGCATTAAGTAAATATAATTAAAGAATCATCTGTCAGTGGTCTGCTTTCAAAGAGCAACGTATTTCCCATTATGCATCCTATGCTGCTTTCAGCCAAGATTGAAACCAAGAGCAGCACACTTTTTAAGTTATACCTAACAGGTCACCACCGCCACCAACACCAACACCTCCTCTTCTTCCTTTGGGCCCACAGCCCCAATAAAGTTCCTGAGTAAAGTTTTCCCAGGATATTGTGCCAGTTTTGCAACCTGATACGAACTAATGGGATCTAGAAAAGAATGGGCTTTACAATATGCACTTATGCCACCTTTAATATTTCAAATCAGCTCTATAATTAGCAATATAAATATCATAGTCACAGAGTATCTACAGTGGATCTCACCCTATGGAGTTAATTAAATGGCTATAAATTAACTCAGCTGGTCTGCCCAGGCTGGGTAACCTCATAACTTAAATATTCACTTTAATTTCAGATGGATTGAATTTTAATTCCTTCGAGTCTTGTTTTCATTGTTAATCTGTCTCTTCTTCCTCTTGATATAGAGTTGGTAACTAACACCTTTCACTTAATTATATTTACTATGCCAATCTACTGCAGATATGATGAAGAGTATTAAATAATGTATGGCATCAAGTAGGGAAAACCACATTACATTAAATGTAATTTTCAAAAAAGAATTCTGCATCTTTAGTGGAGAAGAACTTGCCTTTTTGGTACTTTGTAGCACTTTATTGTGGAATATATTTTTCTCTGGCTTCCCAGCTTGTCTCTGCAGTTTCTGGAAATAAGACCCGCCCCCACAGTGGCAATCCTCTAAAAGAGAGTTTTTATTGACTATCATTCAATCAAGACAACTCTTCCCAGCACGCTAAAATATAATAATGTTTGCTGTATACACAGCTGGATGAGGCTATAAGAAGTGAGTTTTCCCTTGTCTGGTTAATCATCCCCCTCTTCCTCTGTGGGATTTCAATTCAGGATAGCTTGCCCATTGATAAACCTAAACATTCTTTGCTTTATGACCAAATTGGGCCTTGAATCATACAATAGTAGAATTAATCATTTCAACAAATACAGTACAGTTCAGTTCAGTTCTGTAAATTTGTTCTCTAACAAATTTCTGCTGTACAAAAGTATAAAGGCTCTCAGTGAGCTAAGTAAAATGATTGATAATGAAAAGTTTTGTTGCTAAAGAAAAGGGGAGCAGCAGTTTCATTTTCATAATGAGAAAGTTGGTGTCCATCTTCAAGAAGTTATTTTCCTGGAGTGGCAGAACTTCCTTGCTCCATGAACATATCCAAGGGCATCACGTACATATGCAGACCTCAACATTGTGTATCCTAGATAAACAGACTGATAAAACCTGGAGAGTTTGAGGGACATAGATCCAATTCTAAATCCAAAATGTAGGGAACATCCTCCTGTCTTAGTCTGGTTGAGCTCTTGAACGACACCATAGGCTAGGGTAGCTTAAAAACAATATGTTACTTTTCTCATTTTAAAAGCAAAGGATTTCAAAGTTCTGATCCTTTTGTTATTACATGGGGGCCCATTTCTGACTCATAGTTGGTGCTTTCTTGATGAGTACTTATAAAACAAAAGGGAAGGAGAAGCTCTTTGAAGTCTCCTTTATTAGGACACTAATCCTATTCATAAGGGATCTGTTGTATCATAATTCTCTAATGCCCCACTTCCTAATAGCACCAAATTAGAGATGTGAGCTTGGACCACAGCAAAACTTCTGTGCTTGTAATTTTCAATTTGTAAAGTTAGGGCAAATAATGCAAAAAAAAAAAAAATACATGCAGCTAAGCGTTTGTGGATGGACTCTTGTATTTGCGGCTGTTGCAAATTGTAAGCATATGTATATACCTGTAAAAAGTCATGAACATGATATAGAAGCAGGGACAGTGATGAGACTATTCTGTGTCTTGATTACTTTGGCATTTAACTGTTTGTATTAGCTAAAAATTGCAAATCTGAATAGAAAAAAAAAGGACATTCCTGAATGTAAATATTGTCTTCATAATGCAATGAAGAAAAATAATGAGCACATAAACCAGTAGTTTATTAATTATATCTATTATTAATCATTTCAGATGCTGAATAATTTAAGAAAGATTTGTTTTAATTCATTTCCTTCTTAAAGTTCACTCCTCTGTTTTACATTATTTATAAAAAAAATCACAATACTTCTCAACTATTTCAGATGTTAACTATGATTTAAGAATATTTTCTTACACTTCCTCAGCCTCCAGCAAAATGAGAACCATCTTGCCTTGCTTTCTTCTGGTTCTAACTTTGATCCCATAGAACAAGAGCTTCAGGTTATCCACAGTCCTTGAACAGCCTGCCCTATCAAGCCACACGTAAGCACTCGTATAAATGCAAGGAGTCCCATCCATGATGAGACGGAAGAAGAAAAGTACACTGGCTTGTTTAAGATTTGCAAACACAACAGTAGCATATTTTCCTTGGGAAATTTCAGCCCTGACAACCACAGCAACTAAAGTGTACTGGCTACAATGTCTGAATTATAGCCCCAATTCTTTCATTTACTGGATGGCCTTGAACGGATTTCAACGACACACGCTACCTATTTCTGAGCATCAAATGATAGAGACCAACATCAGAAGCATGTTGTAACTGAAGTATGGATGTGTGCCAAGAAAAGAAATTACAGTTAGAGATTTTTGCAGTGTGTCAGTTCGGAAAATCGCTGATATTGGAAGCAGTCTGTGAGATTTTCACAAGTCTATATGTGACCACAAACACTAATGTCCCTCCTTTTACAACAGCATCCTAGAACTTCCTCCGTCACAGTAGTTTACAACACCAAGCACTAGATATTTATAATGATCCTGATTCAGCTCAATGTCTGGACCTCCACTCACACTGAGCAAGTTTAGGGAAAGCAGTACAGTTAGTTCATGGAGCAGGGCTTTTTGATCACTAATTTCATCTATTTTAGGTAGCACTGTTTAAGAATGTGATTTTTTTTTTAAGTTTTTAAAAAATATTGTCATTCAGTTCTTCAACCAACTGTTCTTACAGATGGGATTTTAGGTAGTTTTCTTATGCCCTTAAAGAATTTTGCCTAGTGGTAGTTTGTGGGCCACGCTCTGAAAACCTCTCAACAGAAAGAAATGCTTTTTTGTCTATAACAGACAAAATGCTAGCATCTTGTGTTGGTCTACGCCAAAGGCATCCTCCAGAGGTCTTCTGGCAGAGAAAAAAAGAAAGTGGAGTGCCAAAGATCTTTTGTGATTGCTGGAGGCTGTTGGACTTCAGAGTTCAGGTGAATTGCCTTGTGGCTGCTCCGTGCCCTCTTGTCTCTGAGGTATTCATGTCCCTTTATGGACGCTGAAAGGCTCTTGCTTCTAATTAGATGCATAGGCTGTTTAGCTGAACCTAAATCTTGGATTTATGTTCATGCAGCCTGTCATTTCAGCACACTGCCGCAACCTGCTTACTTCACGGGGTGTTAGAACACTTTAGTTATGTTCTTTAATCCTGACTGGTTATATGATATTTCTTAACTGATACTATTCGCTTTCATTGATATCTTTTGTTGTTGTTTTGTTTTGCTTGCTCGGGCTCAGGGGATGGAGAGATGGCTCAGTAGTCAAGAGCAGTCACTGTTCTTCCAGAGGATCCAAGTTTAGTTCCCCACCCACACACCCTGGACGGCTCACAGTGGCCTGGAACTCTAGAACCAGCAGTCCTATTTCTCGCCTCTGCGGACACCTCCACTACACACACACATAAAAAAAAAAAAAAAAAAAAAAAAAAAAAAACAAGTTAGGATTACTGTCTTACTTGAAGTAAAACATGCATCCACGAAACTCCACAGAATGCAGGTCCGCACTGTGCAGCTGGTGTGTCTTAAAGACAGATATCGTTTTGCGGATATCGTCTCATTTAGGGCACAGAACACAGCACGTGTGTCCTAGGCGCTTCACTCTCCCAAAGGTCAACATTATTCTAATTCCTGTCAGAGACACACAAATTCTACCTATTGTTACTTCACATAAATTAAAATAAAAGCTATGTAATATTTTGTTTGGCATCCATAAAATAATGTTGCTGATCTTTATCGAGACCACTGCATCAGTATTTTACTCGTTTTTAAGTAGTTTCTCATTGTACCATGTTTTAAGAAAGAAGTGCAAAATAGTAAGATCTGGAGAGGACAGGAACTCCACAAGGAGAGCAACAGAACCAGAAAATTTGAACACAGGGGTCTTCCCAGAGACTCATACTCCAACCAAGTACCATGCATGAAGATAACCTAGAACCCCTGCACAGATGTAGCCCATGGCAGTTCAGTGTCCAAGTGGGTTCCATAGTAATGGGAACAGGGACTGCCTCTGACATAAACTGATTGGCCTGCTCTTTGATCACCTCCCCCTGAGGGGGAAGCAGCCTTACCAAGCCACAGAAGATGACAATGCAGCCACTCCTGATGAGATCTGATAGACTAAGATCAGAAGGAAGAAAAGGGGGACCTTCCCTATGAGTGGACTTGGGGAGGGGCATGTGTAAAGAAGGGGAAGGGAAGGTGAGATTATGGGGGAAAACAAAGTGAATAAAGTGTAATTAATAAAAGTTAAAAAAATTAATAATAAATAAAAAGAAAAAATTTATTCACCTTTTGATAGTCAAAATTGTTGATAAATAGGCATATTGGTTGTTGTTTTTAGTTATTAAAAATAATTCTACCAACATCTATATTGGGATCTCCAGATGCACATTTGTATTTTACTCTTCTTTTCCATGAATAAAAATTCTGAATGACAGGAAACTTAAACATTTAAAAAGGGTAACAACAGATTTAGTTTCTTCTGCAAATATAAGCCTATTCAGGTCTTTACTTTGTATCAGTTTGGGTAAACTGTATTTTTTTCTTTTATCTCAATTTTCAGATGATTTGCATGCATTTATTTCTATTGTTATTATCACTTTGTTATAAGCAGCAAAAGTCTACAGGTCTAGATATGGTTACAGGCTTGCCCTTCTTTCTGTTACAGGCTCCACAAAAGGCCAGTTACAGAAAGCAAATGAAACACTATAAAAATAAAAACTATGGGAGGAGAAATTATGGTGCTGAGTTTTGGTTTTTGCCTCTTCTTCCACAATATCTGTATGTTGAAAGTTTCATCTCCAGCTCAGGTGATTGGATCATAAAGTTGTGAGCTTCAGTAATGGCTTCATCGTAAAGTAGTAGAAACTGAGAGACAGGGTTTTGCTGTAGGAAATAACTCACTTCAGAGGGAATGTTGCAGAAGAGTTGTCTTGGAGAATAGATCTAGTCTTCAGTCTCTTTTGCTTCTGCTTCCTGTCCTCTGTGAGTTGAATAGGTCTCCATGGTGGAGCTCTGCCCGGTTTGTAAACCCTAAAGCAATGGAGCCAGGGACCATGGGCTGAAACTGAATCAAAGCAAATCTTACTTGACTTAGTTGTTTTCTCAAGTATTTGCCACAGCAAAGGGAAGTGATTAGCACAGACCAAGCGAAAGCTAATAAAAAGAAAGCAAACCGTAAGTGAATGTTGCAACTTTAGAGAGGGTCAACAAACATTTACTGAAACAAATGTTGACTTGCTAAACACAGATTACCAGATACTTTGTTCCCATTGGATTTTCAGTTTTAGACCTATTTGGAATGATTCTACATGAAAACATTCCATGTTCCATTCCAGAAAATTTGGAATATTATAGCGTCTGGTGATGGAAAGACTACACCCAGAATTGTGTCTTGCTGAGATCTTAATCCCAAACTGCCTTGTAAACCCTCTTGTTACATATAAGCAGACTGATGTCCACTGGCATTACCAATTTTACCAACATTAAGTTTTGTGCAGGGTGATAAATATGGATCTATTTTCATTTTTCTGCATGTAGACATCCAGTTGGACAAGCACCATTTGTTGAAGATGCTGTCATTTTCTATTAAATGGTTTTCGCTTCTTTGTAAAAAATCAAGTGTCTGTAGTTGTGTGGTTTATTTCTAGGTCTTCTATTCAATTCCATTGGTCCACCATTCTGTTTCTATGACAGTACCATGCAGTTTTTATTACTACTTGGTCCTGGTGGATGATATCTTTGATGTGTTCTTGGATTCTGTTTGTAAGTATTTTATTGAGTATTTTTGTGTCAATGTACATAACAGAAATTGGTCTGAAAATTTCTTTGTTGGGTCTTTGTGTGGATTAGGTATCAAGGTGACTGTGGCCTCATAAAATGAGTTTGGTAATGTTCCTTCTGTTTCTATTTTGCAGAATATTTTGAAGAATATTGGTGTTAACTCTTCTTTGAATTCTTCTCTGAAACTATATGGCCTTAGGCTTTTTCTTGTTGGGACACTGTGATGACTGCTTCTCTATCCATGAGGGATATAGGACTATTTAATTTGTTTATCTGATCTTGATTCAACTTTGGTAAGTGAAATCTATCAAAATAATGTCTATTTCATTTAGATTTTAAAATTTTGTGGCAAATAGGCTTTTGAAATAAGACCTAATTATTCTTTGGATTTCCTCAGTGTCTGTTGTATGTCTCCCTTTTTGTTTCTAATTTTGTTGATTTGGATAGTGTCTCTCTGTCTTTTAGTTATTTTGGCTAAGGGTTTGTCTATCTTGTTGATTTTCTCAAAGAACCAGCTCTTGGTTTCATTGTTTTCTTGGATTGTTCTCTTTGTTTCTAATTTATTGATTTCAGCCCTGAGTTTTATTATTTCCAGCTGTCTATTCCTCTTGAGTGTCTCTGATTCTTTTTCCCCTCCTAGGGCTTTCAGGTGTGCATTAATTTTCTTGTAGAAGATGTCTCCAATCTCTTTCTGAAGGCACTTAGTGCTATTAACTTTCCTCTTAGCACTGCTTTCATTGAGTCCCATAAGCTTGAGTATGCTGTGCCTTCATTTTCATTGAATTTTACGAAGTCTTTTAATTTCTTTTTTTTATTTCTTCCTTGACCCAGCTGTCATTGACTAGAGAGTTTTTCAGTTTCCATGCAATTGTTGGCTTTTTGTTATTTTTGTTGTTGTTGATGTTCAGCTTTAGACCAGTGTTGTCTGATAGGATAAAGGTATTATTTTAATATTCTTGTATCTGTTGAGGCTTGATTTGTGCCCAACTATATATTTGTGCCCAACCTTTGAAGAAGGTTCCATGAGGTGCTGAGAAGAAGGTATATTCTTTTATGTTTGGTTGAAAAGTTATATAGCTGTCTGTTAGGTCCATTTGATTCATGACATCTGTTAGTCATTATTTCTCGATTTAGCTTCTGTCTCGTTGATCTGTCCCTTTGATGAGAGTGGGGCGTTGAGGCCTCCCACTATTAATGTGTGGGGATTGATGCGTGGTTTAAGCTTTATTAATGTTTCTTTTACAAATGTGGGTGTCCTTGTATAGAATGCAGAATTGAGATGTCATCTTGGTGTAATTTTCCTTGTAGGAGTATGAAGTATGACCTTTTGCAACTCTTTTGATTAATTTTGGTTGAAAGCCTATTTTATTAGGTATTTGAATGGCTACTTCAGCTTGCTTCTTGGATCTGTTTGCTTGGAAAACCTTCTTCCACTGTTTTAATCTCAGGTAATGTCTATCTTTGTGGCTGAGGTGTGTTACTTGCATGCAGCAGAATATTGGGTCCTATTTGTGCATCCATTCTGTCTTCTGCGTCTTTTTATTGAGGAATTAAATCAATTGATGCTGAGAGAGATTAAGACCAGTGACTGTTAGTTCCTTTTACGTTGATGTTAGTTGTGATAGTGTGTTTGTGTGCTTGTCTACTTTTAGTTTTGCTGTAATGGGTTATTTATTTCCTGTGTTTTCCTGGGTGTAGTTAGTCTTCTTGTGTTAGATTTTTTTCCTTTTAGTATCTTTTATACAGCTGGATTTGTGGATAGGTACTGTTTAAATTTGTTTTTGTTGTAGAATATCTTGTTTTTTCCCATCTCTGATGATTGAGAGGTTTTCTGGGTACAGTAGTCTGGGCTAACATCTGTGTTGCCTCAGTCTCTGTATGACATCTGTCCAGGGCCTTCTAGCTTTCATAGTCTCTGTTGAGAAGTCAGGTGTGATTCTAATGGGTTTGCCATTGTAGGTAACTTGGCCTTTTTCCCATTGCAGCTTTTTTTTTTCTTTGTTCTATACATTTAGTGTTTTGATTATTTTGTGGCAGGAGGATTTCCTTTTCTAGTCTAATCTATTAGGTGTTCTGTAGGCCTCTTGTATGCTAATAGGTACCTCTTTCTTTAAATTGGGGAGATTTTCTTCTATGATTTGGTTGGCAATATTTTCTGGGCCTTGGAGATGGAAATCTTATTTTTCCTCTCTTCCTCTATTCTTAAATTTCATCTTTTCCTGGTGTCCTTGATTTCTTGGATGTTTTGTGTCGAAATTTTTTAGATTTAACATATTCTTTGATGGATGCATCAGTTTCTTCCATTGTATCTTCTACACCTGAAATTCTTTCCTTCATCTCTTGTATTTTGTTGGAGATGCTTACCTATGTAGTTCTTTGTTTTTTCTAAGTTCTCTGTTTGCAGGATAGCCTTAGTTTGTGCTTTCTTTATTGTTTCCATTGCCATATTCAGAACTTGAATCATTTTATTGATTTCCTTCACCTGATTGTTTGTGTTTTCCTGTATTTCTTTGATTTGTTCATATCCTCTCTACAGTCCTCTCTAATGGCCTCAGTCTTTTTCCTGTATTGCTTCATGAATTTTATTCCTTTCCTCCATTATCCTCCTTATAAGTATAGATTTAAAGTCATTTTCTTGTTTTTCAACCGTGTTAAGGTATCCAGGGCTGCTTGCCTTTGGATAACTGGATTCTGGAGATGCCATATTGCTTTGGCTTTTGTTGATTGTGTTTTTATGCTGCCCTTCAGCCATCTGGTTGTTTCTGGCATTGGCTGGTAGTATCTGGTGCCTGCTGGAGTCCTGTGTGGCTGGGGTGTGGTTCGGGAGGTGCCCTGGGCAGGAAGCTGCATGTTCCCACAAGAGCCCTCCTCAGATTGGTGGGTATGGTCTCCAACTGGTGGGCAGTTCCCAGGGAATTGCAGTGGCCCTTCGCAGGTGCATAATTCAGTGGAATAATTGGATTCCTCAGGAGCCCAGGGGCTCTCCTCTCATCAGGGTAAGTCCTGAAGACAGCTGCCCTACTTTCTTGCTTTGAAGTTAATGAGCTGCAGCTTCCCAGATACTGTGCTCAGATACTGTGTTTGCTGGGGCCAGCCATGAGTACATCATGCAGGCGTGTGGCTAGATGATGGAGACCCCATACCTTCAAGGACCCAAGAAAATTTCCGGGGAATAACTTGGGTGACCTGAGGTCAGACCTAATTGTTTCCCTCACCATGGGGTTTCCTCTAGACTGGGAGATCCAGTCTCTGGTGTTTGCACCCACAGTTCAGTCTGTTGGTTGCTGTGCAGTCACTGCTGCCCTGCTGATCAGACAGTGTGCGATCACACCACCATCTTGGATTCCTCCCCATTTTTTTTAGTTCTTAATATACTGTGGTTATTACTCCTCTATAATATGTATAGTTAACAAGATTCTCCCCCTTCCTTTGGACTTCCTTAGCTGTATAAAAGCTTTTTCGTTTTATGAGGTCCCACTTGTCAATTATTGACCTTGATTTCTGGGAAAATGAAGTTCTGTTCAGAAAGTCCTTTCCTACAGCTATGTCTTTGTAGAATACTGCTGGGGACCAAGAGCCCCAGGCATCTAGTTCTGGTGACTGGAAAATTACTGATGCCTGGGTATATAATCAACTTCAACCACCTGGAGGGGACTTCCCAAGAAGTTGCTAAACCACCCCCGCCCTGACTGATTTTATCGATCCCAGGAAGAGCCACGGAATGTGCCACTTATGCAAGAGATAATTTGCCCCCTTTTCCCGCTTGGGAGGGTAGTCGCTTCCTTATTTCAAAAATATAAAAGTATAGCTCCAGTGAGCAATAAACAGACCTCGACAACTCATTGCCTGGTCTCTTTCCTTGTCTCTCGCCCGTTTTTTCTTTCAGGCTTGGTTCTTCTCGGACCCCATGAATTACTAGGGCCTGCGGGTCGGGGCAGAATACTGGCTGTGTTTTCTTCTTGAAGTTTTAATGTTTCAGTTTTCACATTGGAGTTAATTTTGGGGTGAGATGACAGACATGGTCCTAATTTTGTTCTTCAGCAGGTGGACATCCCATTCTCCCAGCACTATTTGTTAAAGATGTTATCGTCTCTACAGTATGTGTTTGACATCTTTGTCCAATGTGAGATGGCTATAGCTACATGTACTCATGCTTAGCTTTGTGTCCACATTTTTTTTTGTTCTAGAACATTACCATTGTTAGCACTCCTGCTTCTAGACTCCTGCCTGCCTGAGTACTTGTCTTAACTTCCTTCAGTTGAACAGTGAGGTGCAAGTGTAAGCTAAATAAACCCTTTCCTCCCCAACTTGCTTTGCCATGGTGTTTATTACAATAGTAGCCCTAGGTAATCATGGTGTCTCTTCCCAGCAACAGGACACCAAGACACCTAGAAATAATTTCCAAGCCCTATCCCATTTTCCCTAAAAGTTTTGTTATTTACCTCTTATGCTTAGATCTTAGATCCAACATCACTTCTTGTATGTTATATGGAATGAAGTTTCAACTTCATTCTTTTATAAATGAATATCTCCATTAGAGCCCAGCCCACCATACCCCAGGTTTTCTGTGTGCCCATGTGTTTGTTCTTTTTCATTCTCTAACTTTCAGTTAGATAGCTCTCAAACCATGAAGAGTACTGTGAGCTTGACATTCATTTTCAAAGGATACTTTAGGCTATTTAGAGTCACAGGATTCCATAGAGATTAGGTTGTTTTTTTCTAGTTCTAATACAACATCACTGTGATCTTGATATGGACTGAAATGAATCTGTGTACCAATTTGGGTCAAATGGATGTTTCAACAATATTAAACCCAACACAAACTTATGGAGTTTCCTTTTTTGTATACTCAATATAATTACATTTCAGAATTTTTTTTTTTATAATTTGCAGTGTATCTAATCGTAAATAAATCTTCTTCTTAAAATTATACATGGAAGAGTTGTCTTAATTTATGTTTAAGTGGTCATGTCTAGTTATATAGGCAATGCAATTAATTTTATAACCTGTGATTTTAATGAATTACTACTGCATTGGTTATACCATAGTGTGTGTGTGTCTGTGTATGTGTGTGTACATGCACACACAAAAATGTGCATGTTTCAGTGCATTTCAGGGTTTTTGATATAGAAGATTATATAGTTTAGAGCAAAGATTGCTTTATTTATTCCCTTCTGATTTGGCTGGGCTGTTGTTTCTCTTTTGGGTGTCTAGTTGCTCTAGCTGTGACCATTGCTTTATTCTTCATCTTAAAGGACAAAAGCTTTCAGTACTTTCATACTGAGGTTGATATAATTGGTGGTTTTCATAAATAGCATTTACTACTTCGAAGCAGTTTCCTCCTATTTCCAGATTGATGAATTTTATAACCCTAGGACAGTATTGAATTTTTCAAATGCTTTTTCTGCATCAATTGAGATAATCATATGCTTCTATTCTTTATTATGTTGAAAGTATATACTGCAATGGTAATTTTCATGTTAGACAATTTCCTTATATTTAATTTCAGTTTTCCTACCTGTAAAATGGATCTAATACTAATATTTACCTTCACTGTTAATAATATTAAATAAACTATGTACATTGCACTTACTGCTGTGTCTTTAGCATACAGAATCGAAACTGGCAGCTACCATCAATATCAGAATAGTGTGATATTTTAAGCTAGAACTACTATTAAGTAATTATTATTGAAATCAGACAAAGGCAGCAAAACATACCTTTAAAATGAACTTAAATCCCTTTATGTCTCAAACTATTATTAGAAAGACCAATCAAAAAGCCAGACCCTTAGTAAATGGTCTTGGGCAACTCAGTCAATATCTATAAGATCCTCCACTATCAGTGGACTGGAGGAGAGGCAGGAGAGAAGAAGAGGGAAGGAGGAAGGGAGGGTAGGATTGAAAGGGGACAAGGGAAGGGGCTACAGCTGGGATACAAAGTGAATAAACTGTAATAAATGAAAGAATGCTGGGGAAAAAAGAAGATAATATCTCCACTTCCCCATCCTTGGCTTCTAACCTTGTGTTATTACTTCTGCCAGAAAGGGTGTAAGTTTCCTGCTGTCTTACTCATGAATGCATGTAGAAATAAAAGTAAAGGAAGAAGAAGCTTCCAATAAGGCTCAGGAATGAGATAAAAGGGTAGACATTGTAGAAAACATGGAAACAATTCACTTGCCAAAGTATCCGGAGCTGTTGCTCACCGCAGTCAGAGAAAGAGAAAGTCTCCACACCTGCCATTCATCAGAAGTCCTTACCAGCCCAACAAACACCGCCTGCCTCCTTCCTTTCCTCCATTGGACTCACCTATCTCAGATCTTCTTTTGCTTGCATGAGGAAAAGAAATGAAAAGAAAAGAAAATAGTGCAGAAAACTGGATTTAACTCCTTTGGGGAGAAGAGGGAGTGTTAAGCTCAAGATCTCAGAACCACAGCAGAAAAAAACTGAGTTGTTTATATTAATATGTATTTATTTATTATTTATTACAATGTATTCACTCTGTATCCCACCTGTAGCCCCCTCCCTCATCTCCTCCCAGCCCTACCCTTCCTCCCTCTTTTCCCCCATGCCCTTCTACTAGTCCACTGATAGGGGAGGACCTCCTCCCCTTCTAACTGACCCTAGTCTATCAGGTCTCATCAGGACTGGCTGCATCATCTTTCTCTGTGTCCTGGCAAGGCTGCACCCCCCAGGGAGATGTGATCAAAGAGCCAGTCACTGAGTCAATGTCTCTGCTCCCCTTACTAGGGAACCAATCATAATTTTCTGAAATTCTATAAAAACAGGCTCAATCAGCCCAAGATTAAGTAGACATGACTCATTATTTTATACCATTGGCTTTTCATCCTGCTTTCTTAGCATCTCCTTCAAAGATATTCAGCTTTCATTCAAAAATCATGGACTAATGATAGAGCAGTCACCATTTCAAATGTTCCCCCCTTATAGAAGTCATGTCCGAGTGGGATATACAAACAACAAATACTCTAAAATTATACAAACTTCAGGAAGAATGCAATTATGTGTACCACAAAGAAAAGACATTTAAAGTAGAATTTGTATGTGTGGCATGCTACACTGTCCTATGTTATAGGTTCCCTGCAGAGGGAAATGAACATTCTAAAGAAAATGCACACACACATACACACACCGCTTTATTTTTACAGTTTCAGAGGATTCACTTTCTTAACTACTGTACGTGACAAAATAACACACTTTCTTTCTCATCATCTTCCATAATGGCAAAGGGAGAGCCTGACTAGAACCTCAGAACCAGATCAGCTAGCCGTCAATCTACAGTGCCGTGCTGCTACATTCACTCTGCTACAATTTCACAACAGTTCTTCAGTGTTTGTTTACAGTCAATCTCCCTGTTCAGATTGTAGATTAAATCTCAGGTCCAGTCAAGTTCCTGTTTCATTTACAAGTTTTCCTTTCAATGGATAAAGTTAAATTGTGCTCCTCTCTAATAGCCCTGGCTATAAAAATAAAACTAAATTAAAAAATAAAAAATAAAATAAAATTCAATAAAAAAAGTCCCTGAATACTCAGCTGGGTAACTTCACCATAGTATAGTATGCAAAATGAAAGAAGTTCTGGGGAATAAGAATTCATGATGCTTTGAGAAAAGATAATTAACCTTCCAAAAAGGTCCAATTGCCATGACCATTTAAACATCACTTGAGGATTTTTTTTTTTATTTTAATCATAGGTCATTCACTTGTATCCCAGCCATAAGCCCCTCCCTCTTTCCCTTCCAGCCCCCCCCCCATCTCCTCCTTGTTCCCTTCCTCCCCTTCCATCTAACCCTAGCTTATCAGGTATCTTCAGGAATGGCTGCAATGTCCTCTTCTGTGGCCTAGCAAGGCTGTTCCTCCCTCGGGGGGGTTGGGGAGGGAAGCTCAATGAGCCAGTCATTGAGTTCATGTCAGAAATAATTTTTGTCCCCCTTACTAGGGAACCCACTTGGATACTGAGCTACCATGGGCTATGTCCGGGCAGGGGTTATAGGTTATATCCATGCATGGTCCTTGGTTAGATAAACAGTCTCATATAAGACCCCTGTGCCCTGATATATTTGGTCCTTGTGGGGCTCCTGTCCCCTCTAGGTCATACTAACTTCCCCTTCTTTCATATGATTCCCTGCACTCTGCTGAAGGTTTGGTTATGAGTCTCTGTATCTGCTTTGATACACTGCTAGGTAGAGTCTTTCAGATACCTACCCTCTGCGGTAGGCTCCTGTCCTGTTACTTGTTTTCTCCTACTTCCAAAGTCGATCCCCTTTGTCTTTCTAGGTGAGTATTGATCATCTTACCTTGAGGGTTCTTTTTAAGGGAACTTCCAAAGAAACAGAATATGTAAAGCAACAGTAATAAGTTTACCTCCAAGACAACCATTTTCTATTCTCTATAAGCTCCATCGAAATGTTGAGGCTTCCTCTCTGTCTCCTCTAGAAAATGACTGTCAGTAGAAGATTTTGTATTCCCCTCAACTCTTCAAGATTCTCAGAGATAGGCTCTGAAAAAAAAGGGGGTGAATCTGCCTAATTGTTGAATGCCTAAGAAGCACTTTGAAAACCCCATCATCAAAGATGCTATTTCAGTGAAAGGATCGTTAGATTATATATTTATAGTTGTGTAAGATGAAAAGGATAATGATGAGAAGCGATATAGCTGTTAATCAGGAAGGCTGTGAATGAATTTTTCCCACCGTAATAGTCATCAACAGGCATACTCACATGTTTTTCTGAAAGAAATTAAGCATCTTAGCAACAGTGAGCTTATTCTTTCTCTCACTAGAGATTCTGGACACTTTGTCAAATTCAATCTCTTTTACAGGTAACAATTGTTTCTGGAGATAAATCAATATTAGCAATCATTTGCTGATCACTGTGCTATTTTTTTTCATGTGCATCTCATTTATATCAATAACAATACTTGGAGGTATTCATTATTGCTGGAAATTTTAGGATTGTTGATCAGTGACCACTCATACTTACAGAGTCTTAGAATTGTGTCTGTTGGCCCTGCCATTATAGTATATTGCCTGAGAAGTCTTCACTTTCTTGCTGTTTTGTTTCCCTACATTTTTATAACTTAACATTTTGCATTTACATTTACAGTCCAGAAAAAAGATAGAAAGCATCTCCTGGGTGATGGACATTTCCTTCTGTGCCATTTTAAGTGCTCTAAAGCACTCTTGGGAACATTTTGTACAACATGCATTGCTTTTTCTAACATGGTTAGCTTCAGAATTCAATAAATACATAGAATATTATGTTTCAAAGATAATACATTTTTATCTTTGGGGCATAGTGTTACTGAAAACTTTTGAGTGCCGTGAAATAATTAAAAGCTATTTAAACCGACACGTGGGAAATAAATAAAAGTGAGCAAATTTTGACAAGAATATCTTCATCATGGTCCTGATTTCTCCATACTGAGTATATTCCTTCTATGTACAAATCCATCAGTCTTTTCTTCATATAATATTCAGGTACTTTCTTAATATTTTCACAGTGTGGTATTGATATATCATCAGAATTACATAAATCCCAAGAGATGATTTCTTGTTTGATAGCACTACAGTCCACATAGTCCCCAGGGATTGACCTAATCCTAATATGCTCTTCTATTGTCTCTGCCAAAGAGCAAAAATTTACACATATTTTTTGTTGTTCAGTTCTGATATTCTGGAGACTAGTTTTCAGTACTTAAAGCCAATTTATCTATAGACAGAAGTCAGAGTTTATAGAACACAGCAGAATTTAAAACAGTATGTCATGGAAAGCCAGAAATATTGAGTACCCTCATGAGTTTTTGTCAAAGTCCAGCTTTGTAATTCAACTGGGGTCAAACTGAATCAGGGTGTAGCCCCCCTGATGCTGGCTGCTGGCCCAGCAGACTTTTTCTGAGGATAATTTTCCAGGGCTAGAACTGATGGTTACCAATGGTGGCTTCCACTAATAGTGGCTAACTGAGGAGCCAGAATTAAATTGCTGACCTTGGCCAGTGCTGGTAGCTTCCTGGTGTGGGCTTACACCTATTATAGTAAGCATTTGCTAGGGCTGTTGGCTCCTAGCATTGGCTTTCCACTGGTAGTAGCAAAGCATCTAAGAAGAAAAGGAAAGAAAGAGAGAAAAAGGTCACACACATATACACACACTTATTCTTGATGATGAAATGAGACAGACTCCAGCAGATTGGTTCTTTTCTTTAGTTAACTTCTCTTTATTTGGCTTCTCTTACAGGCTTCTTCTATTTTACACATATGCACATACACCTACATATATACATACATAAACACATATGTACATACATACATGTACATTTACATATTGGGTAGATGGAGCAAACTCCAGAAAACAAACTCCAACCCAACCTTGCATACATATACACACACATGCATCTTGGTGGATGGAAAATTTTTCCAACAACTTTGCACTTTTGTATATACGTACATCTTGGTGGATAGAACAAGCTCCAAACCACCTTACATGCAAACATGATGAATGATGATGGATGAAACAAACTCCAAAAAACAAGTTCCAAACCACCTTACATTATTGCTGGAAATTTTAGGATTGTTGATCAGTGACCACTCATACTTACAGAGTCTTAGAATTGTGTCTGTTGGCCCTGCCATTATAGTATATTCCACTGGTATATTGTATCCAATATATGTATATTGGAGACTGGAACAAACTTCAAAGAGCAAGATCCAAACCACATTTTCATTCTTTTTCTCACAGCTTATATATCCCAGAAAGAACTTGTAAGCAGTACAAAAATGACAATGTGGTTACATCCTATTTTTCTTTAAGTGAATGATTACAATGAGTATACTAAGAAAAACATGTTTCCCAGTACACTCACATGATCAAATGTTTTACGTATTATGGGTGAAGAACAAATATGAAAACCAAGTTATTCCCAAGAATCCATATATACTTGTAACTAAGCAACCTGTTGATATATTAACAGGGTGAGCAAGCAAGGTAATTTCTCAGCCAGCTTTTCTTTACTGGCAGGCTGCAGTAAAGACTCACAAATCTAAACTTTTATATAAAAAACAATCAGCCATCTTTACTTTAAACCTTAAGGTACACGTCTACTCATGAATAATTTTTATTAAATTATATCAGGAAGCTGAGGGCAAAAAAAGTAGAAGGAAATCAATTCCGTCTCAGTCACGGGCCCAGCCTGAGAGTGTCATGTCAGCCAGTGCTACCTTAGGCCGTTGTTTCTGTTCACCAACCTTAAGAAGTCCCCGGCTTCACTATTAAGTGTGTACTTTTCTTAACTTCAAATTGTTCTCTAAGATTTTCTACAGCTGAGCCACTAGACAAATCATCTTTACTTACCCTTGCTAAACAATCTGTTTTTCCTTAAGATTTTTTATGTCAGAGCCACTAGCAAAAACATCTTGACCTAACCTTGTTAAACAATTTATTTTCCAAATTCTTTCTAAGGGTAGCAATTATTGCTAACAATCTATATCTGTAGGTTCTTTTTAAGGGTGGTGGTTAAATCGTGAATCTTCTCCAGGAACCATGACTGAAAGAGTTCAAGCATTGTTAATTACAAGTGCCAGATATACGGCCCAGTCAGGGTCTGGAAGACCCCTTGAGTTTTCACACCATTCATATAGTAGGAGGATTATGAGGTCCTCAAGGAAACAAGCAGAGCTATGCTCCATAACAGCATGAAGCCCTCAGGACACGTAGTTCTCTGTCGCGGAGACACACCCAACATGGCTCTGCTAACTAGTAGGCAGCATTCCATGAATGCTAGAGCTGTTTTGCTGTTTCTCCAGTACAGCTCCCAACAAGATTTTACTACAAAAAAATGTTAAGGAGACAAACAATAGATACAATTACTATGGAAAAGGTGTGATATAGTAGTTAGAAAGATACAAACTGCATTAGTCTTTTACATCTTCATAACAAAGCACTACAAACTCAGTCGTTTAAAATCCCAGTTATTCTGTTTTCATGTGTAGGCTAGACGTCCAAAATAAAGCTTTGGCAGGATCCTGCTTACTCCAGAATGCTTGACAGGAATCCGCCTCTTTCACAAAGCTTCCAACGGTTCAGGAATCACCAGTGGCCCCAGTTTAGCAGCTCAACTACTCCAGTCTTGACTTTTGCTGTCATAGAATGTTCTTTTTGCTTGTTTTGTCTTCACAAGACATTTTCTCTTATTTCAAAATGTAAGTCGTGTTGAGTTAGCTCCCACAATAATAACGTCTACTCGAGCTTTATTTTGTTCTGCATCTTACCTTGGCAGCTGCGGTGTTGTGCCATCACCAGAGACCTGAATAAAGGGCTAAGTGTTTGGCTTAGGAAAATACCCCAGAGAAGTATCAGCATTACAATGCTTGATGCTGATGCAATTTCAGGATTCATCCATTGATTCAGTAAGTAGATACTTATTGCCTAGTTTAGCATTTTATAGAACACAGCAGCCGTGATGTGGGATAGGAAACCAGTTTACAACAAAGTGTATTATGTTGAGTTTGAGTAGGGCTCAACGAGTAGTGGACATCCACAAGAGGGTCTCTGCTCAACAACACTCTACAGCAAGCATGGATCTTCCTGTAATCATCAGCAATGGTCACATCCTCATGGGGAAGAGAAGAAAGATAGTAAAATATGTATACAGCACTTTGTTGTGGAGCTGAGTTCAAACATTAACTGTAGGGTGGGGAAGATGTTATTTTACAGGTTTTTCTCCATAATTTTTTTTTTATTCATTCAGTCTCAAGGTGTTAATTTTATGATACTGCCATAGAAAGTCTTTGGTCTTGATTGGGGTCCATAATCAATTTCCATCATTAATTCCTGTTCCCTTCTCTCTGTTCAATCTCCTGTCCTATACCAGAGAAACAGTTTAAAGTGTATCTACATCTGAACTACACACATCTGGGTTATTAGTGGATGCCAAAAGTTTCAAGTGATTTTTGAAAGAATCAAAAAGAAAAAAAATCTTATGCAAATCTCAGGTTTTCCATGCTAAAGTTTAATACTTTTTAAACTTCTCCTTAAAGTGGTCATGAAGTCTGTTTATAAAAAAAAAGTTCAGTTGGTTTTGCTTTGGTTAGGACAACAAATGAGCTCATGATTCTCTTACAGTGTCAGTCATTGAACTAAGGATATAATGCACATGTCCACCTTTTTATGTCAAACCAATTAGATGCCAGTATTGTGTTGTTAATATTTTCAATATTTGCCAGATTTTTGGTATCACTTAGTAGCTTTGGAAGGAGTGGGATTTTAATAAAGTCCTATAAGATCTTGAAGTCCTCATAGCCATGAAAAGACAGATAATCATGATATGGTATAAGGAACACACATTCCAGAGTCAGGAAGAGATACCTAAGAATCTAATCTGAAGTATTCTGTGGCTTGGAGCTTCTAGTAGCCCATTGTGAGAATGGTAATACACCAAAGACTGGATTTCAATTCATGTTGTTTTAGTTTGGCAAATGATTCGACAGTTGTAGGACACAATGTTATGTTTTATGTGTGCATATATATATATATATATATAATACAGAATGATTGAATTAAACTAGTTAATCCATTATTACCTTGGTTTGCCTACCATTTTACAATGACATATTTCAAAACTAGACTATTATGCATTTGAATATATACAATACATTATTATTAACTATATAGTTACTCTGCCATGTAAAAGATCTGAAAACAAGCTAGTCCAGACTACATGTTGTAAGACTCTATTTTCCAAATTTCAATATCCACATTTTTCTCCTGGGGATAGGAGGAATGTTCGTAAGACTGAGAAATTAAGTAAATCTTACGAAAGGCTCAGGAGACTGCTGAAACTTACACGATTCACAGGGTCCCTCTAGTAAGCTATAAAGGAAGAAACACCTACTTGGGGAAGGAGCTCTTCCAGCAACTAAGTTGTATGCATATTATACAAAGATAGGTATTCTTTGATGCAAAGTTCTTGAGTAGTCTCATACTCTGGGGTAGACATGGCTGACTCAGCCATGCTCCTGTAAGTAACCCTTTATCTACACTTTTGTAACTCTAAGAAACTTGTTTATTCACTGAGACTTGGGTTGAATGGGTTCTTTGGTCTGTTGCCTCTGACCTATTGGTATAAATAGTCATTTATTCCTAATTTCCCACAAAATGTCAGACAATATAATTGGCACCTACACAGGGACTAAAAGCCAAAATTTAGTTGAGGAGGAGTGGCTGCATTGCCTCTACTATGAGTGATGAAACATGTAACTGAGACTGATATGTCTTAGGGTGAAGCATTCACTGCAGAAATCCCACTATAGCTATCTTTCTTCATTTGCTATGAGATAGTGTGCCTCCTTTCTATAATGGACTTGCATTCTCCCTACAATCAGTGACAAAAAATGCAACCAAGGCCAAGCTAGATGAGATAGCAGAATTTAGGGATGGCCATCTATGTGGCGTGGGATGGCATGCCTCCTTAGTGAATGGGGTCCACCTATTGAGTATATTGAACATCTCCTACCAACAGATGATTGTCCAGAGAATATACTGATAGTAGTTTACATGGATGGGATTATACACAGGTTCTGAAACTGCAGTGTGGTCTTTGCTGTAAGAAATAAGACATGGAACAGAGACTCAGCTGTCTTAACTAAAAAGAAATTTACTGTCCAAGTGAGGAATTGCAGGAAAAGAAAATACATGTGGATGCTGCCCCTACATTAGCCTCTTATCCTGAATTAAAAATGAAAAATAGGAGGTTGATGAGGTCGTAGGGAACAAGGAAGGAGAATACAAGTTAGATTTCTGCAAAGAGCTAAGATCCAAAAACTTGATACAGGAAGATAAGGAAGAGAGCATGGTAGAAGTAAAAGAAGTTTCCCCTAAGGTTCAACCTCTGGTATAGAATAAGGGACAATTCACAACTTAACATACTGGTAGGAGCCTTAATAGTGGCCCAGTAAAAGAAACCATGATAATCAGAGAATGGTCTGCATCCCAACTGCTTTGATTAACACAGACTTTCATACAAAACTGAAGATCCTGGATGAGGAGAGTGTGAAACAATGGGGTCAATAAATCACTCTCAATGCTCTAAAATAAGAGAAATAAAGTTAAACACTTACCTAGCCCTCTTTGAAGAGACTCACATAGGCAATGTACAGGAAACCAGTCTCTGATGGACTGGCTCATATAAGCCACTAGTGACTCTTGCTCAACACCGACTGAGGTTCTTATCACTATCAGAAACTTCCAGAGCCAAGGAGAAGGAACTTGACATTATAAATGAAGAACTGGGCATGAGAAAAGTGATGTCTGATGTCCACTTAACTTGTCCACCTAAGGATGTGTTTATAGAAAAGTTTAAATTAGTATGATTCATCAGGAATCTCTGGACCAGTATGAAACCTTTAGTGGTTTTGCTGAGTCTGGTGTAAGGATGAGATTTTTATGAAGTTGAAGAGAAGCTGGCTGGTCTGAATGACTGAACACAGCATGTAAGTCATGAGGTACGAAGGTGACTCAGAGACCATGGGAGTAGGGAAAGGCAGAGAAAGGAGTCCATCTGGGCTCATTCAAAGGCAAATAACACAAATTTATGCTAATCTGACCTGCCTAGGGAGAAAATGATAGAAATCCAAATATTGAGCTTCTGGAAAGTTTTGAAGCTTGAGTCATAGTTCACAAGAGACATAAATGATGAAACAGTGTCTCAGTGCTAAGAGATTGTTTTAGAATTTGGTGGCTAGCTTTTTCTCCTTTCTTTGTCATCTTCCCCTCCTCCTCTGCCTCCTCCTCTTCTTCCATCTTTTCTTTCTTCCTTTTCCATTTTTTCTATCATCAACTTGTTTGTTTGTTTGTTTGTTTGGTTTGGTTTTGGTTTTTCAAGACAGGGTTTATTTGTGTAGCTTTGGCTGTCCTAGAGTCATAATGTAGACAAGGCTGGCTTCAAAGTCACAGAGATCTGCCTGCCTCTGCCTCCCCAAGTGCTGGGATTATAGGCATGTGCCACCCCATCTTCCTATCCTCAACTTTTTGAGAAAATACCACTGAGTAATCAAGGTAGCTTGGAACTCCCATCTTCTGAGTTCAGCCTCTGCAGTTCTACAATTATTGCTGAGGAATACGGTACTTGGATTCTACCAAGCTTCTGCCAAACATGGGTGTAACTATCTAGTTCTATAAATTCCAATAGTCTTAGATTCCTCATATAGATAAGAAATAGGATTTTTATATTTCTGTGCATGGTTTATTTTACTTAATACAGCGTCCTCCAATTCAAGTACATATAAGAATTTCTTTTCTGAATATGTTGAAAAGATTGTTGATGTATATTATATTTTTATATATTCTTGTTGTGACAGAAACTTATGTATACTGAGTATTATAAAGGTATTGGTAGAAGTATAGCTGTCATAGACATACCCTCAACATATTGGTTACAACATTTAGACGTATTAGAAGTGTAATTATTAGAGTATATGGTACTGCTGTATAATTCTTCATGAACTTCTATACTATTTCATAATGGTTGTGGTGATTTACAATATCGCCAACAGGAGACAAGTGTTTCTTTCCATCTGAATACTTGTCAGTAAATATTTTTTTAGCTTTGCCTTTCCGATGAAAGCTGTTCTAATAGGTGTGACATGATATCTAATTATGGCTTTAATCTTCATTTCCCCAAAGACTAAAGAAGCTTAGCATTTTTTTTTCATTCAATTAATTGTTGACTGTTTGTATGTCTTCATTTGAGAAATGTCCATTCAGGTTCTTTTCTCACTCTTAAATTAAGTTACTTGATTTTTATTTGTTTTGTCATTTGAGTTGTTTTTCTTTTGTTTTACATATTTGGATTATTAACTCCTTATGAAATATACAGTTTGTTTCCTAGTTACTTTTCTGTTGCTATGATAAAAGAGCCCCCCAAAAAGTGACTTAAGGATGAAAAGATTTATTTGGGTTACAATTCCTGGGGAAAATACAGTCTAATGTGGTAGTGAAGATACAGTAATAGGAGCAGAAATAGAAAAGTAACAACATGGGGCTGGACTATAAAGCCTCAAGGTCCACCCTTACTGATACACTTCCTTTAGTAAGGCCCCACCTCCTAAAGGTTTTATGGCCTCCTGGAACATTGCCACCAGTTGGGAAACAAGTATTAAAATATAGGAACTTGTAGGGGAACAATTCATATTCAAACCACCATATGTAAACACCATTCATGTTGGCATCATATGTAAACATCTCCTCATATTCTATGACTTGTCTTTTCTCTTTGTCAATTGTTTATTTTTGTGTTTGGGATTTTTGTTTGTTGTTTTTCTACTTTTTGATTTGTTGCTGTTGTTGTTGCATGTGGTATTGGTTTGAAGTCTTTTGTGTCTATTTTTGCTTCTTTTGTTTGTTTTGGGGAATTGTATTTTTTTTAAATCATTTTACAAACCAATGATACACATTTTTTCTCTTAGTTGTATTGCAGTTTCTAGGCTTACATGTAAATTTTTTTTTTTAATTTTTGTAAATAGTTTTACTGTATCATTGCTTTTTATTGAGATAAAACAGAGTGATCTAGAAGTAATATGGGAAGAGTAGGGGAAAGGGTAGATTATTGAATCTACTCTTACAGATCATTTGCATATTGATATAAAATAAAGTAATATTTTGGTTACAGCATGCTATGTATCAACTCTTTCATTTTTTATGATTCTTTTTCTTTATTAATTACACTTTATTCACTTTGTATCCCCCCTGTGGTTCTCTCCCTCCTCCGGTCCCAATCCTTCCCTTCCTCCACCCTCTGCATGCATGCCCCCTCCCCAAGTCCACTGATGGTGGGGTCTGGAAAAGATCATCCTGAGTGAGCTATCCCAGAAGCAGAAAGATGCACACAGTATATACTCACTCATATAGACATATAATATAGGATAAACCTACTAAAATCTGTACACCTAAAAAAACTAATCAAGAGGGAGGACTCTTGCTAAAATGCTCCATTCCTATCCAGAAAGGCAAAGAGGCTGGACATCAGAAGAAGGAGAAAAGAGGGAACAAGTCAGGAGCCTGACACAAAGGACCTTTAAAAAGCTCTGCGCTGCAGACTATCAATGTAGATACTGAGACTTATGGGCAACCTTTGGGCAGAGTGCAGGGAATCTTAGGAAAGAAGTGAGAAACAGTAAGATCTGGAGAGGACAGGAACTCCACAAGGAGAGCAACAGAACCAAAAAATCTGAGCATAGGGGTCTTTCCAGAGACTGATATTCCAACCAAGGACTATGCATGGAGATAACCTAAGACCCCTGCACAGATGTAGACCATGGCAGTTCAGTATCCAAGTGGGTTCCATTGTAATAGGAACAGGAACTGTCTCTGACATGAACTGATTGGCCTGCTCTTTAATTACCTCACCTTGAGGGAGAAGTAACATTACCAGGCCACAGAAGAAGACAAGGCAGCCACTCCTGATGAGACCTAATTGACTAGGATCAGAAGGAAGGAAAAGAAGTCCTCCCCTACATGTAAATTTTTAACTTAATTTTAGCTCGTTTTTGTCTATAGTGTAAGATAATGATTCAATTTTATTCTGTTGAATGTTGATATCCTAGTTTTCTATATCATTTGTTGAAGAGACTTGCTTTTTCCTGTTATGTGCTCTTAACATCTTGGTCAAAATTAATTGACCATAAATTATTTTACATATAAAACACCTTAAAATGCCACTGAAAACAAGTTAAAGATGAATAAGTTGACTTAGTAAAGCTACTTGATACAATATCAACATACAAAGGTCAATACCGTGTCTTTGTACAAATAATGAACTGTCCACAAATAAAATTAAAATCATCCAAGTTACAATAAAAAATACACAGAGAACTGAAACAGTGATACTCTAAAAGCAGTTTTTAAAACTCATAAGTAAAAAGATTGAAATATATATAAATAGATATCTCATGTTCATGGATTAGAAGATTTAATTTTTTAAAAATTTCCCAAAGTAATCTACAGATTTAGTACATATATATGTGTGTGTGTGTGTGTGTGTGTGTGTATACATATATATCATTTCTTTCATGAAAATATGAAAGATAATCCTTTAATTGACACAGAACTACAAAATACTTCAAGTTTATTTAGTGAAAACAACAATGTGGAATACCATAAAGACATTTTAATGTTAATATCAAATTAGTGGCTTTACAACAAACATAACGAAAAATGAAACAGGGCAAAATGGTTAGAACAACTCAAATACTTTGGGTAACTAATTGCAATGAAATATTTAAAAAGTCTAGTCAGTTCTGAAAAAATATTAACTGCCTACTAGTAATGATAATTGATATTATTATCAAGGAAAACCTGTAAAGTGGAGTGGGGTGCATCATCAGAGGCAGAAAGGTTGTAAGAGAAAGAAGAACAAGTTTTTACTCCCAAATATTTGAGAAGAAAGAACACCAACCTAAATCATCATGGCCACATTAATTAAAGCAAGTGATTAAATAAAGTAAGATTTTTTTTATTTGTGTACACGGGTTTCCTCCCTCTAAGGTAGGCTTTAAGGAGCTAGCATTGGCCATGAGGAAGACAAGGTTTTTATAGCTCAGTGACAGGAAGTTTCTGAATGAGGCATTTGACAGGCAAACTAGGTAGTGTTGTGGGAGCAGAACCATAAGCATAACAAGTTAGTCATAATGACTGCCTGAAACAAAGACAGGATTACAAGGTAGTCAAAACAACAGCCTTTGGAATAAAGGTAGAGTTGCAAGGTGATTATAAACAACTTTTTGGGAAAAAAAAAAGACATGTCAGTACAGAACCATTTGTAGTTAAGGTTACAGATGGGTCATAGCCCAATCAGATTTAATCAGAAACAAATTTAATCATGAACAAAAATAGGTCTAGTTTGTCTTTATTATAAAATAGCTTTTAAGCCTAACATGTAAGCACATGATTATAATGCCTGCCTTTGAAAGGCAGAGGCATTCTGAGTAAAATATCCCAGAAGGAGAAAGACAAACATGGGATATACTCACTTATATAGACCTATAAGATATGATAAACATAATGAAATCTATACACCTAAAAAAGATAATCAATTGAGCGGACATGGGGTAAGATGATCAATCCTTGTTTAGAAAGACAGATGGGATGTGCATTGAACGTATGACAGGAGTCTACTGAAGGCATCTGAAAGACTCTAACTAGCAGTGTTTTCAAAGCAAAGACTCATGACCAAACCTTTGGCAGAGTACAGGGAATCATAAGAAAGAAGGGGAGTTAGTCTGATGGGGAAAGGATAGGAGCTCCACAAGGACCAAATATATCTGGGCACAGGGTCTTTTCTGAGACTGACATTCAACCAAGGACCATGTATGGATATAACCTAGAACCTCCACTCAGATGTAGCCTGTGGTAGCTCAGTAACCAATTGGTTTCCCAAAGTGAGGGGAACAGGGACTATTTCTAACAGGAACTCAATGACTGGCTCTTTGGTCTCCCCACCCCCGAAGGGAGGAGCGGTCCTGTTAGGCCACAGAGGAGGGCTTTGCAGCCAGTCCTGAAGATACCTGATAAAACGGGATCAGATGAATGGGGAGGAGGTCCCCCCTATCAGTGGACTTGGAAAGGGGCACGGTGGAGATGAGGGAGGAAGGGAGAGACTGGGAGGGAATGAGGGATCGGGAAACGGCTGGGATACAGAGTTAATAAAATGTAACTGATAAAAAAAAATTAAAAAAAATTAAAAAAAAGAAACTCAAAAAAAAAAAAAAAAAGCCTAACATGTAAGCACCCTGGTTCATCACAGGCAAAAAGATTGTCAGAGACAGAAGAACAAGGTATTTGCTATAAGACTGTCTCCCAGCAATGTCAAAAGCTATGCCCATAAAGTCTCAACAATATGACTACCTAAACTTGAGGTGAACAAGAAAAATAGACATGCTAATACTGATGTGAGGTGGGGGAAGAGCCCAAAATATTTCAATCCTACAAAACAAAGAACCACAGGCAAATAAGAAAGGCTGGTCGTGAGAGAAATCATCTTCTTTAGGGAAGAGCATAGCAATTGGTTATCCAATAGCAAATGGCCAGTACTGAAAACATGTATAAAATTAACATTATACAAACTGAGCTAGCAACACTGTGTGTGTGTGTGTGTGTGTGTGTGTGTGTGTGTGTGTGTACAGAAACAGTTACTAAAAAAAGAAGTCATGAATTTGAAAGAAATCAAGGAGGAGTATATGGGGGGATAAGGAGTGAGAAAAGAGAAAGGGAAATGATGTAATGATATTATAATCTTTAAAAAATGAAAATTTTAATGTATCTGCAAATCATTCTTCATGAAGAAAGTGTGTAGGGAATCCGTCAGCACATGGAAGTTGGACAAACTTGTACAATTCAACAGTGCAACCCTCATGCTCACTATGGAAAAGCTGTTGACAGAATGATCTCCTCCTGTGGTAGGATCCTAACTTGTTTCCTGTTTTCTTCTTCTTCTGATGTCCATCCTCTTTGCCTTTTGGGGTAGGGATTGAGCATTTTAGTCAGAGTCCTCCCTCTTGATTAGTTTATTTAGATGTACAGATTTTAGCAGGTTTATCCTATTTTATATGTCTATATGAGTGAATATACACCCTGTGTGTCTTTCTGTTTCTGGGACAGCTCACTCAGGATGATCCTTTCCAGGTTGTTCCATTTACCTGCAAATTTCATGATTTCCTTGTTTTTCATTTCTGAGTAATATTCCATTGTGTAGATGTACCACAATGTCTGCATCCATTCTTCAGTTGAGAGGCATCTGGGTTGTTTCCAGATTTTGGCTATTACAAATAAAGCTGCTACAAACATGGTTGAGCAAATGTCCTGATTGTGTACTTGAGCCTCTTTTGGATTTATAAGTTAGAAACCTGCCACAGAGGGCCTCTGAAAGGCTCTGCCCTGCAGACTATCAAAGCAGATGCTGAGACTTATGGCCAACTGTTGGGCAGAGAGCATGGAATCTTATGAAAGACGTGGGAAATAGTAAGATCTGGAGAAGACAGGAACTCCACAAGGAGAGCAACAGAACCAGAAAATTTGAACACAGGGGTCTTCCCAGAGACTCATACTCCAACCAAGTACCATGCATGGAGATAACCTAGAACCCCTGTACAGATGTAGCCCATGGCAGTTCAGTGTCCAAGTGGGTTCCATAGTAATGAGAAGAGAGACTGCCTCTGACATGAACTGATTGGCCTGCTCTTTGATCACCTCCCCCTGAGGGGAGAGCAGCCTTAGCAGGCCACAGAAGACGATAATGCAGCCACTCCTGATGAGATTTGATAGACTAAGATCAGAAGGAAGGAGAGGAGGACCTCCCTTATCAGTGGACTTGGGGAGGGGCATGCATGAAGAAGGGGAAGGGAAGGTGAGATTAGGAGGGGAGGAGGGAGGGGTTTATGGGGGAAACAAAGTGAATAAAGTATAACTATTAAAAGTTAAAAAAAGGTGAGGGGACAAGATGGCGGTGCCAGGAGAACACTGAGTCTTAGGAACAGGACAACATTTTCCGTACAGCGACCAAGAGCCTGAACTCTGGGCCCTAAAACAACATCAATCATGTTTCCCAGGTGAGAGGAAACCCCCACGGTGTGGGAATCAGTTGGGTCCACGCTCAGGTCCCCCAGACAGAACCCGGGTAGCACGAGCACTAGGTTGCCAGACCAGAGCAACACAGCTGCATGTCCTGATCACCTTCCCAGGCTGATGGGTGGGCACAAAAACACCAGAGACCAGGAGTCCCAGTCGTGAGAAAACCAAACAGGGAAGGAAGGAAACAGTACTGACTTGGGTCACCCAATCGTTCCCTGGAAAAAGTCTCGTAGACTGGTGGGTACGAGCAGCCATCACTGAACTGGGCTCCAGCCGCAGGCACAGACAGTTGCTGTGCGCCAGCCCTCCAGCACAGACAGAGCTGTGCGCCCCAAGGCACCAGAGACTGGGAGTCATTGTTGGGAGAAATCCTCACAGGGAACAAAGCAAAGGGGACAGACTTAGGCCACCCAGTATATCCCTGGAATAGGTCCCTTAGACCGGGCCAAGCCAGTGACCTGCTGTGTCCCAGATAGCCTGCTGTTACCAGGAGAGCAGTACCCACGCGACACAGATTACCACTTGGACACTGGGGCACAGAGCCCCAACCTCAGACCTACCAAAGTCCAGAATCCCCGAGATCAACCCCCAGATACTGCTCCAAGGGGCAACTAGTTATCCCTAACAAAACTGACCAAACCACAGGACACACAGGTTACGGCAGCAGGTCACTAAATATACAGCAAGAAACCCAGAAGCTGATTTCTCCAGTGAGAGGGGAACCCTCTCGACTTACAAGGACCACAGTTACCACTCAGGTCTCTATGCCAGAGGTGAGCAGCAGCAACTCCTGAAAAACACTGGCCATCCAGTGACTATACCCAAAAAGCTGAGAAGGCTTCCTTCAGGAAAAACCATCTTTCTGCCAAGGGGATTCTCTCCACCACAGGATTCCAGGAACCACCAGAAACTAACCCCAAATACCTAGGATAGCCCAATGGGTACAGACCAGAGTAAAAGCTCAACCAACAAAAGACAGAACAATATGGCATCTCCAGAACCCAGTTATACAGGGGCAAGTAGCCCTGGATACCCCAGCATAATTGAAATCCAAGAAGATAACCTAACATCTATGTTCATGAAGAGGATAACAGAGGAAAAAAAATAAGATACGTAAAGACCTAGAGGAAGATAAACTCAAACAGATTATGGCCATCTGTAAAGAAATAGAGGAAGTTGTAGCAAAACAGTTTGTGGCCTTTAGAGAGGAAATGCTTAAATCACTGGATTAAATAAAAGAAACAGAGGATTGTTCAAACAGCTGAAGGAATTGTTGGAAAAACAGGAAAATACAGTCAGACAGGTGAAGGAAATCAACAAAGTGGCTCAAGATCTGAAGATAGAATTGGAAAAATTAAAGAAAACACAAATGGAGAAAATTGTGGAGAGAAAGAACTTAGGGAAGAAAATAGGAACTACAGAGGTAAGCATAACCAATAGACTACAAGAGATGGAAGAAAGAATCTCAGGTGTGGAAGATACAATGGAAGAAATAGATGTATCTCTCAAAGAAAATGTTAAATCTAAAGAATTCTTGACACAGACCATCCAAGAAATCCAAGAAAACATAAAAAGATAAAACGTAAGAATAATAGGAATAGAGGAAAAAGAAGATTCCCTGCTCCAAGGCCCAGAAAATATTTTCAACAAAATCATTGAAGAAAATTTCCCCAACTTAAAGGAGAGGCCAATAAGAATACAAGAGTCCTACAGAACACCCAATAAATTAGATCAGAGAAGAAAATCGTCCCGCCACATAATAATCAAAACAGTAAGTATACAGCACAAAGAAAAAAATACTAAAAGCTGCAAGAGAAAAAGTCCAAGTAACATATAATGGCAAACCCATTAGAATCACACCTGACTTTTCAACAGAGACTATGAAATCCAGAAGGGCCTGAACAGATATCATGCAGACCGTAAGAGAACACAGATGTCAGCCCAGGCTACTATACCCTGCAAAACTCTCAGTCCTCATAGAGGGAGAAAACAAGATATTCAATGACAAAAACAAATTTCAACAATACCTACAAACAAATCCTTCATTACAGAAGACACTAGAAGGGAAAATACAACCCAAGAAAACTAGCTACATTCAAGAAAACACAGAAAATAATTAACCTCACTACAGTAAAACAAAAAGCAACCAAGCACACAACCACAGCCAACATCTAAATCAAAGGATCTAACAGCCACTGGTCATTACTCTCTCTCAACATCAATGGACTCAATTCTCCAATAAAAAGACACAGACTAACAGAATGCATACGTACACAAAACCCAGCAATCTGTTGCATACAAAAAACCACGCTTAAGGCACAAAGATAGACATTACCTGAGGATAAAGGGTTGGAAGACAGCTTTCCAAGAAAAATGGACCCAAGAAGGAAGCAGGAGTAGCCATTCTAATATCTGATAAAATAGACTTTCAACCAAAATTAATAAAAAGAGATGGGGAAGGACACTTCATACTCATCAAGGGAAAATTCCACCAGGAAAACATCACAATCCTGAACATCTATGCCCCAAATACAAGGGCACCCGCATTTGTAAAAGAAACATTGATAAAACTAAAACCACATATAGATCTCCACCCATTAATAGTGATCACCATGGAATAAAGCTGGACCTCAACAACAACAGAGATAGCAAAAAGCTTACACACACATGGAAACTGAACAACTTGCTACTAAATGACAGCTGGGTCAGGGAAGAAATAAAGAAATTAAAGTCTTCCTAGAACTCAATGAAAATGAAGACACAACATACCCAAACTTGTGGGACCCAATGAAAGCAGTGCTAAGACAAAAGTTCATAGCACTAAGTGCCTTCAAGAAGAAATTTGAGACAGCGCATTCAAGCAACTTAATGGCTCACTTAAAAACCCTAGAAAAAGAAGAAGCAGACACACCAAGAAGGAGCAGACGGCTGGAAATAATCAAACTCAGGGCTGAAATCAATCAATTAGAAACAAGTAAAAACAATTCAAAGAATCAATGAAACCAAGAGCTGCTTCTTTGAGAAAATCAACAAGACAGACAAACCCTTAGCCAAGCTAACTAAAAGGCAGAGACACCATCCAAATAAACAAAATCAGAAATGAAAAGGGGGACATAACGACAGATACTGAGGAAATCCAAACAATCATTAGGACTTACTTCAAAAGTCTATATGCCACAAAATTTGAAAATCTAAATGAAATGGACAATTTTCTTCATCGATTTGACTTACCAAAGCTGAATCAGGACCAGGTAAATCAATTAAATAGTCCTATATCCCTCAAAGAAATAGAAACGGTCACCGAAAGTCTCCCATCCAAAAAAAAGGCCAGGACCAGATGGTTTCAGCGGAGAATTCTACCAGACTTTCAAAGAAGAGATAACTCCAGTTCTTTTCAAACTATTCCACAAAATAGAAACAGAAGGAACATTTGCAAACTCACTCTGTGAAGCCACAGTCACCTTGGTACCTAAACCTCACAAAGACACAACAAAGAAAGAGAATTTCAGGCCAATCTCCCTTATGAACAATGATGCAAAAATACTTAACAAAATACTTGCAAACCGAATCCAAGAACACATCAAAGATATCATTCACTATGACCAAGTAGGCTTCATCCCAGGTATGCAGGGCTGGATCAATATACAGAAATCCATCAATGTTATTCACCATATTAACAAACTGAAAGAAAAAAAGCCACATAATAATCTCCCTAGATGCTGAAAAAGCATTTGACAAAATCCAACATCCATTCGAGTTTAAAGTATTGGAGAGATCAAGGATACAAGGCACATATCTAAGCATAGTAAAGGCGATATATAGCAAGCCTATAGCCAACATCAAACTGAACAGAGAGAAACTTAGAAACTTAGTCCCACTGAAATCAGGGACAAGACAAGGCTGCACACTCTCTCCATATCTCTTCAACATAGTTCTGGAAGTCCTTGCTAGAGCAATAAGACAGTTGAAGGAGATCAAGAGGATACAGATGGGAAAGGAAGAAGTCAAATTATCACTGTTTGCAGATGATATGATAGTATACATGAGTGACCCCAAAAATTCTACCAGGGAACTCCTACAGCTGATAAACACCTTCAGCAAAGTGGCCGGATAAAAAATTAACTCAAAAAAATCAGTAGCACTCCTGTATATAAAAGACAAAAGGGCTGAGAAAGAAATTAGGGAAACAACACCCTTCACAATAGCCAGAAATGACATAAAGTACCTTGGTGTAACCCTAACCAAGTAAGTCAAAGACTTGTATGAAAAAAATTTCAAGTCTCTGAAGAAAGAATTAGAAGAAGATATGAGAAGATGGAAAGATCTCCCATGCTCATGGCTTGGCAGGATTAACATAGTAAAAATGGCCATCTTACCAAAAGCAATCTACAGATTCAATGAAACTCCCATCAAATTGCCAACACAATTCTTTACAGACCTGGAAAGAAAAATTCTCAACTTCGTATGGAATAACAAGAAACCGAAAATTGCTAAAACAATCCTTACAATAAAAGATATTCTGGAGGTATCTCCATCCATGTTCTTAAGCTGCACTATATAGCAACAGTAATAAAAACTACATGGTACTGGCATAGAAACAGAATGGTGGATCAATGGAACTGAACAGAAGACCCAGAAATAAACTCACACACTTATGGACACCTGATCTTTGACAAAGATGCCAAAACCATACAATGGAAAAAAGATAACATAATCAACAAATGGTGCTGGTCTAACTGGATGTCGACATGTAGAAAAGTGAAAATAGATCCATACTCATCACCCTGCACAAAACTGAAGTCCAAGTGGATCAAAGACCTCAACATAAAACCAGGCACATTAAATTCGTTAGAAGAAAAAGTGGGGAAGACCCTAGAACTCATTGGCACAGGGTACAACTTCCTGAACAGAACACCAACAGCACAGGCTCCAAGAGCAACAACCAATAAATGGGACCTCATGAAACTGAAAAGCTTCTGTAAAGCAAAGGACACCGTCATCAAAACAAAACGAATGCCTACAGATTGGGAAAGAATCTTCACCAACCCTTTATCTGACAGAGGGCTAATATCCAGTATATATAAAGAACTAAAGAAGTTGAAAAGCAGCAAATCAAGTAATCCAATTAAAAAATGGGAACAGAGCTAAACAGAGAATTCTCGATAGAGGAATATCAAATGGCAGAGAAACACTCAAAGAAATGCTCAATGTCATTAGGCATTAGGGAAATGCAAATCAAAACAACCCTGAGATTTCACCTTACACCCATCAGCATGGACAAGATGAAAAACTCAAGTGACAACACATTCTGGAGAGGTTGTGGAGAAAGGGGAACCCTCCTCCACTGCTGGTGGGAATATAAACTTATACAACCACTCTAGAAATCAATCTGGCACTTTCTCAGACAATTAGGAATAGCACTTCCTCAAGATCCAGCCATATCACTCCTAGGCATATATCCAAAAGAGGCTCAAGTACACAATAAGGACATTTGCTCAACCATGTTTGTAGCAGCTTTATTTGAAATAGCCAAAATCTGGAAATAGCCCAGATGCCCCTCAACTGAAGAATGGATGCAGAAATTGTGGTACATCTACACAATGGAATATTACTCAGCAATGAAAAATAAGGAAATCATCAAATTTGCAGGTAAATGGTGGGACCTGGAAAGGATCATCCTGAGTGAGCTGTCCCAGAAGCAGAAAGACACACAGGGTATATACTCCCTCATATAGACATGTAACATAAGATAAACCTACTAAAACCTGTACACCTAAAGAAACTAATCAAAAGAGAGGACCCTGACTAAAACACTCAATTACCAATCTGAAAGGCATAGAGGATGGACATCAGAAGAAGAAGAAAACAGGAAACAAGTTAGGAGCCTCCCACAGAGGGCCTCTGAAAGGCTCTGCCCTGCAGACTATCAAAGCAGACTCTGAGTCTTATGGCCAACTGTTGGGCAGAGTGCATGGAATCTTATGTAAGAAGTGGGAAATAGTAAGAGCTGGAGAGGACAGAAACCCCACAAGGAGAGAAACAGAACCAGAAAATTTGAACACAGGGATTTTCCCAGAGACTCATAGTCCAACCAAGTACCAGGCATGGAGATAACTTAGAACCCCTGCACAGATGTAGCCCATGGCAGTTCAGTGTCCAAGTGGGTTCCATATTAATGGGAAGGGGGACTGCCTCTGACATAAACTGATTGGCCTGCTCTTTGATCACCTCCCCCTGAGGGGAGAGCAGCCTTAGCAGGCCACAGGAGATGACAATGCAGCCACTCCTGATGTGATCTAATAGACTAAGATCAGAAGGAAGGAGAGGGGACCTCCCCTCTTAGTGGACTTGGGGAGGGGCATATGTGAAGAAGGGGGAGGGAGGATGAGACCGGGAGGGGAGGAGGGTGGGATTTATGGGGGGATACAAAGTGAATAAAGTGTAACTAATAAAAGCTGAAAAAAAAAAAAAGAATGCCCTCCCCAACCCACCTGTTAGTGAGGGAGTAGACAGAGAATCTCTTGGTCCCATATAGCCAATACTCTCCTTGAAATATTAAAGCTAAGTGGACATTCAAAAGCTCTCAAGCATTATTTCTGAAGAAACAGAGATTGTTTGTGTGCCCCAGAGAGACGGCTCCTTTGGCCACTTGTTGAGTTGGCATTGGGCCAGGGTTTGGTTTCCAGTATCCACACTGTGTCTAAGAAACATCTACAGCTGCAGTTGCAGAGAACCCCACACATTCCTAGGACCTCCAAGGGTACTGCACGCACTGAGTGGACATAAATGCATACAAAATATCAACAAATATAAATAAATATATTTTGAAAAATATGTGCTTTTGGAAAACTGAACCCTTGATCCAAGTTCTTCTTATTCTGGCTTTTTTTCCCCCGAAACTTATCTTTTCCTTCCAGCTAAGGAAAACCCAGGGTTCGCCCTGATTTTCTTTCTCAAGTAGGTGGTACTGTTTTCCTTTACAGTTGCACAATTGGCCAAGTTAATGAGGCCCTTGGGGGAGAGTTCATGGTTGCCATTGCTTCTCTCACTCTGGTTGCTGATTGCAACCCGGCATCAAAGCTTCAGAGAATCTATTACCATATGCTCCATTTCCCTTTTTAGCACTGTTTGGGCTCTGTGTACAGAGGCAAGAGACAGGGTACTTCCTATAGCTAAGGCTGCAGCAGTTTTTAGAAGATGATGAGCTATAACAAGAACACTGAGCTTTGCTAAAGACACCCTCTGAAGAGAACATTCGCACTTTTCTGAGTGGTTGTGTTTTAGCACATAATGGTGTATTCCTGCTACTAAGTTCAATTAGCTAGGCTGGGCAGGCAGAGTTTTTCTTACTGAACTCAACTTACCACTCACCCTGTCAGCCTCTTTAATGTTAAGTATGCCTATCAGGGTTTAATGCCTATCAGGGTTCAGCTTTAAGGAAATCTCAGACAGGTAGAACGTTTTCTTAGAATGTTTTTCTGGAGATGATTTTCCAGTAGAGTTCACATGAACAAAGATTTTGTTTTTCCTCCCTGCAAGTCCCAAGCTCCAATTACGAAAGGAGGATTTGTAGAATTAATTCCTTTTAGGTGTTATTCCTTTAAAACCCAAAGAACTTATTTATAGCTTGCCATAAGAAATAATTTACAAGTGTAGTGTATGTTTCCATTTCAATATGCTGACTACTGCCACATGCCTTATGATGTGATCAGCTTACTGGAAGTGATGCATAAAGCAACATTTATCCACAAGCAGAAGACTACAGGTGATTATAAACACTAACTTCTCACTGCAGAAATACAATCAGACACATCTTAACATGTTTTTCCTTGTTCTAAAACTCTTAATACATTTTTCCAGTTTTTGGTTATGATTCTCAAAGGAAAAATCCTCCTAAGGCTTCTCCACTCTCCTTAGCAACTGAATGAGGTATAAATTGTGCTCCTATATTTCCTAACATCTGTATCCAAGCAACATAGTAAAGTGCGCTGTCAAGTGATGCATGTTTGGTCTACAGGTAAGCTTGACTTTACAGAAAGACATTAAGAGAAGGGACATAGAAAAGCCGAAAAGGCAAGGGCAAAATAAAATCACACAGAGAGAACAATTTTCGACATACATTTCCTCTGTTCAATCTGAAATAAAAAGATAGTTAAGCTCGTGAAGATGATGATGATGATGAAAATGAAGTAATGTAATGATAATTAATCAGAGTACTTATAGTCATGGTTAATTGATACACCTTATTAGATTATCCTGTAGAAGTTCTAGGTCAAAGGTAACTCAGCAGTTTCTTATGGTTTTCAAGTGTCACTGATAAAGTATCCTGACATAAAGCAACAGGAGAGGAAAAGGTTTATTTGGGTTAAAATTTAGATTATAGTCCTTCATTTGGAGGAAGAATAGGCAGTACCTCAAGAAGATAGTCACATCAAATCCACAATAAGTGCATTGCTTGTCTGTGTGATTGCTCTTAGACCTGTTTCTTCTCTCTAAACCTGTCAAGACCCTCTGTCTAAGGAATGGAGCTGTCCTAAATGGGCTGTGTCTTTCTACAGTAATTAATAATCAAGACCATTCACCACAGACATGTTAACAGTCAAATATAATCTATATAATACCTCTGTGAGACTCTGGTGATTCTGGGTTGTGTCAAGTTTACAAAGCTGACTCTAGCACTGAACATTAAGGCACATAAAATGATTAAAATTCCAAGATATGTACATATATATATATATATATATATATATATATACTCTTTTCTTAAAGTTTCATATAAGTACAATTCTAAAAGAAAAAGTATTTTAAATTTAACAAACAATAGAAAAAACTGTATAAAGTGACTAAGTCTTCAACAGTTGAAAAGACCAGTCATTGATAAAATACAAAAAGTGTGTGATTTCTCTATTTTCCTGTCTTAGATTGAAGTGGTACAACTCAACACTTCAGAGCTTAGGCTAGCTTTCAGGGGGGTCCTGTCATTCATTTCACCTCTGTGTAGGTGATGACCCAGGAACACTGTCAGCTCACGACATCATTCCTGGCCTTGTACTATATTGTACTCTGTAGCTTTTGTACACTCCTGATACCTAACATAATTCTTTTTCCAGCCCCATTCCCTCCCTCTAGGCATTCAGAAATATAAAGGTCTAGAGCTATAAGGAACCTTGGAAATCCTTCAGTCCATAACCCCATTTCAAGAATAAGAACATGAAGCATAACATAGTTAATTATCCAGTCACTCTCTTTAGCTCCAATTTTCTTTTTTTACAACTATTCAGCATCTCACTTTACCATCTGTTTCTATTTTCTCACTATTTAATAGCCTCCTGCTGTAGTCAAACCCTTTCCTTTCAGGCTTAGAATTCCAGAGCTCTTACCCTTTCCAAGGCTCTTGACTCCTATACCATGTACCCTGCTGTGAAAAACTCAAGCTAGACTGAACCCAACCATCTGCTGTCACTGCACCTCAGCCGCACAAGTGGAATAAAGCCATTTGGGAGCAAAATGGTGATGGGACTTGTGGTCTCCAATCTCATTAGATTTTTATCATGGATCAGAAATCCTATTCTTCTAATCAGCTCATTCTACCATCTGCACTCACTGATTATCTCAAACTTTTTATACTCGGCACAAACCCTGACTTCTGGACTTCCTTTCTCTACATAGGAAACGTCCTTGCCTCCTACCCTGGGTTAGGGACAATAAAGCCATTTTTGATGGTTGGCCTTGATTGCCAAGCAGATGGGATTCGGAAGCCCTGAGGAGAATCACACAGACCTGAGTGTGTCTGCGAAAGCATTTCCAGAGAGGGTTATCTGAGGTGGAAAGACCCGACATGACTGTGGGATGAATAGTCCCATGCGCTGGGGTCCTGGACTGAAAAAAAAGAAGAAAGTGAACTGATCACCATTCTTGCCCCCCATCCCCACCTCTTTCCTGACTACGATGCAACATGACCATCTGCCTCATGCTCCTGCCATCAAAGCTGGAATCACTTTCACTGTGTCTCTTCCTTACAGGCAGTACTCTCAAAGTGTTAGCCAAAACTTTTTTTTCTTCCCTCGGTAACTTTGTCAGGTATTTTTTTTTTTTCATAACAAGAAGAAACTTAAGTAACAGCTCATTAGACAAAAACCGCCAGTTTCTCTGTTCTAGATCACACATCACAAACTTTCCACTTCTCTTGTGAGCACAGAGAAGGTCTCTTTTCCATGCCTCTGCTCTACATCCTAAGACCTCCAGTGTACCCAGAGGTCTTACACAGTCCTCCTCTGAAAATTTCCCTCCTTATAAATTGTGTATACATAACCAAATGTCTATTTGTCACTCATTAAAGAATGAATCTCTTCCTCTGTCTATACTTTCTTTCCAATCCCAGGCTGTGTCTCTTTTCTCACAGTGCTATTCCTTGGAGGAGTTAGAGTCATTTTTCCCATTTCCTGTAGTTTCCAGGGTCTACACTTAGGCTCTTAGCCTCTGGCATCTACACTTACTTTTATACCGTTGCAGCCACATTACTGGTAGAAATTATTTGGGAAGGAAAGGGTTGCTTTGAATCATTGTTTCAAAGTGTTCCTTCCATGAGGAACTTGTTCCTGTGAGCTCCAATAGAGCACTGTGTTTGGGGGAATATGTGCCAGAGAGGCATATTTATTTCTTAGTGAACAGGACTCACAGAACAAGGAGAAAGGAAGAGGCCACAGTGAAATATAGTCCCTTGGGAACTAATTCCCAGTAACCCACTTTCTCCAATTCAGCATATCTGCTGGTGCTGCTGTAATACTGATTCCATTGTGGGACAACCAGCTATACAACCACCAAAGTCTGACAGACCAAATAACACAGGTACACCAGAATCACCAGACCACCTAGGTCCACAGTCCACTGCTGTGGTACCCTAGGACTACCCAGCAGGCACCTGTGCCGGCCTCCCAGTTCCTCTGCTGCAACTGGACTCCCAAGTTTGGCGGCAGCTGCAGCACCACTGAGCTGGCAAAGCTCCTATATCCGCACTTGACCCCGCAGACCCAAAACTAAGAGTAGAGGCCAGGGGGAACCCCTGTGCTTTCTGATTTGACCTGCTAGAGTGTGAGTGTTCCTTCAAGTGAGTGCCTGCAGAACCCCAGATCCAGGGTGCTTTTAATCTAGCAGCCAGACATCAGATTCCTCCCACCCACTCACCCACTGTGGGAAACCGAGGGACAGTGCCCTCAACATTGAAGCCCCTGCTTTGTAGGTCTCCTGCTGGAGCTCAGGCAAGTAACTCTTGGAGCTCAGACAGAGCTGAATACCAGTGGCCTGTAGGCCACTGAGGTATTCAGGGAATCTGCACAGTGAATTGTGCCTGCAATCCCTTTGGTGCTTGCACAGCGCCCCTGCCCCACACTTCAG
This sequence comes from Meriones unguiculatus, assembly GCF_030254825.1. Lineage (NCBI taxonomy): Eukaryota > Metazoa > Chordata > Mammalia > Rodentia > Muridae > Meriones > Meriones unguiculatus. Next base: position 128,852,366 of record NC_083351.1, read on the forward strand.
GCATCTACATCCTGACATCTAACATCCTGTCCTTCAAGGCACATTTCCACACACATACACATTCACATGCTCGCTGACATTTGTCCTTCTGCACCCAGGAATCTTCTTCCCTTAGGTACAGCTGAATCACCAATGCACACTCTCAAACCACAGGACCTCTCTCATCTTCCTGAAGAATTCTCCACACACCAGAGAAAGATGGTACCAGTCTGAACTACAGAATCCAGGAAGAAACAGAGGAGGTTATAGATGACCAAATGGCCAGAGGTCGCGGTAAGAACACATCCAACAAAAATCAGGACATTATGGTATCACCAACAACCACAAAAATCAATGGATACTCTAATTCATCGGAAACACAGGAAAATGATTTTAAAGCTATGCTTATCCAGTTATTAGAGGCACATAAAGAGAAAACAAACAAATCTCTCAAGGAAATAGTCATACAAATGGAAGCAAATAAAGAGGAAATGAACACATGTCTCAAAGAAACACAGGCAAATATAGCCATACAAATAGAGGCACAAGTAGAGGCACAATTAGTGACATATAGAGAAAATATGAGACCATCATAGTGAGACAGAAATCCACATTCAAACAGATAAAGGAAATGGTGCAAGTCATGAAAACAGAATTAGAATCAACAAATAAAACACAAACAGAGCAAACTCTGAAGCTGGAGAACTTGGGAAAAGATCAAGAACCACAAAGGTAAGCATTACCAATAGATTACAAGAGATGGAAGAGAGAATTTCTGGTGCTGAAGATACACTCGCAGAAATTGATACTTATCTCAGAGAAAAAGTAAAATCAAAAAGGAACAAACACAAAACATCCAAGAAACCAAGGACGTCTTAAAAAGGTGAAATCTAAGAATAATAGGAATTGATGAAAAAAGAAGATTCCAGGATCCAAGGTCCAGAAAATATTTTCAAAAAAATCATAGAAGAAAACTTTTTCAACTTAAAGAAACAGATGTCCATAAACATATAAGAGGCCCACAGAACAGCAAATAGACTAGACCAGAAAAGAAATTCCTTATGTCACATCATAGTCAAAACACTATATCTACAGAACAAAGAAAAGATATTAAAAGCAGCAAGGGAAAAAGACAAAGTAACATATGAAGGTAGACCTATCAGAACCACAGCAGACTTCTCATCAGAAACTATGAAAGCCAGAAGGGTCTGGGCAGATGTCGTGCAGACTTTAAGGGACCACAGATGCTAACCGAGACTATTATACCCATCAAAGCTTTCAATCAACGTAGATGGAGAAAACAAAATATTCCATGACAAAACTAAATTTATGCAATATCTACACAGCAAACCAGCCCTAGAGATGAACTAGAAAGAAAACTCCAATCTAACAAAAACAACTACACCCAAGAAAACAGAGGATACAGATAATTTCTCAACAAAAATTTAAAGAAAACAACCAATGAACCACAGTAACACCACCAACTTCACAATAAAAGGAACTAACATTTATTGGTCACTATTATCTATCAACATCAATGGACTCAACTCTCAAAACAAACAAACAAACAAACAAACAAAAAACAGACTAACAGAATGATTGCAGAAACAGGATCCAACATTCTTCTGCATCCAAGAAACACACCTCTGCAACAAAGATAAACTGTACCTCAGAGTAAAGGGCTGGAAAAATGTCTTTCAAGCAAATGTACCCAGAAGACAAGCTGGGGTAGCTATCCTAATATCTAATAAAATAGACTTTCAACCAAAATTAATCAAAAAAGATGAGGAGGGGCATTTCATTCTCATCAAAGGTAAAATCCACCAGAAGGACATAACAATTCTGAACATCTATTCCCCAAATACAGAAGCACCTATGTTTGTAAATGAAACATTATTAAAGCTAAAATCACACATTGATCCCAACACCTTAATAGTGGGAGACTTCAACACTCCACTTCACACCAAGGGACAGATAATCTAGACAGAAGATAAACAGGGATATAAAAGCACATACAGAGGCCCCAAATCAAATGGACCTAATAGATGTCTGCAGAACTTTTCACCCTAATTCAAAAGAGCATATCTTCTTTTCAGCACCTCATGGAACCTTCTCCAAAATAGACCATATAGTTAGTCATAATGCAAGCCTCAGCAAATAAAAGAAGATTGAAATAATCCCTTGTATTCTATCTGACCACCATGGACTAAAGCTGGACCTTAACAGAACAGAAATAGCAAAAAGCTTACATGCACATGGAAACTAAAAAACTCCCTACTCAATAACAGCTGGGTTAGGGAAGAAATAAAGAAAGAAATTAAAGACTTCCTAGAATTCAATGAAAATAAAAGCACAACATACCCAAACTTATGGGACACAATGAAAGCAGCGCTAAGGGGAAAGTTCATTGCACTAAGCACCTTCAAGAAGAAACTTGAAACATCATATACAAGCAAATTAATAGCTCACTGAAAGCCCTAGGGGGAAAAAAAAAAGAATCAGACACACCCAACAGGAGTAAATGGCTGGAAATGCTCAAACTCAGGGCAGAAATCAATAAATTAGAAACAAATAAAACAATTCAAAGAATCAATGAAACCAAGAACTGGTTCTTTGAGAAAATCAGCAAGATAGACAAACCCTTAGCCAAACTAACTAAAAGGCAGAGAGAAACTATCCAAATCAACAAAATCAGAAATGAAAAGGGGAGCATAACAACAGACATGGAGGAAATCCAAACAATTATTAAGTCTTAAAACCAAAGCTTATATGTCACAAAATCTGAAAATCTAAATGAAATGGACAATTTTCTTGATAGATTCCAGTTACCAAAATTAAATCAAGATCAAGTTGAAAGACTGAATAGTCCTATATCCCTCAAGGAAATAAAAGCACTCATCCACAGTCTCCCTTCCAAAAACAAGCTCAGGGTCAGATGGTTTCAGTGCAGAATTCATCCAGACCTTCAGAGAAGAGCTAACTCCAATTCTCTTCAAACATTTCCACAAAATAGAAACAGAAGGAAGATTACCAAACTCATTCTATGAAGCCACAGTCATCTTGATACCTAAACCACACAAATACCCAACCAAAAAAGAGAACTTCAGACCTTTCTCTCTTATGAACATTGATGCAAAAATACTCAACAAAATGCTTGCAAACTGAATTCAAGAACATATAAAAGTTATCATCAACCATGACCAAGTAGGCTTCACCCCAGACACGCAAGGGTGGTTCAATATATGAAAATCCATCAATGTAATCCACCATATAAACAAACTGAAGAAGAAAAATTAAATGATCCTCTTCTTAGATTCGAAAAAGCATTTGACAAAATCCACACCCATTCATGTTTAAAGTCTTGGAGAGATCAGGGATTCAAGGCATAGTAAAGACAATATACAGAAACCCTATAGCAAACAACAAACTAAAAAAACACAGAGGAACTTAAATCAATCCCTCTGAAATCAGGGACAAGGCAAGGCTGCCCACTCTCTCCATATCTCTTCAACATAGTACTTGAAGTCCTAGCTAGAGCAATAAGACAATTAAAGGAGATCAAGGGGATACAAATCTGAAAAGAAGAAGTCAAATTATCACTATTATCAGCTGATATGATAGCATACATGAGTGACCCCAAAAATTCAGCCAGAGAACTCCTTCAGCTGATAAACACCTTCAGCAAAGTGGCTGGATACAAAATTAATTCAAAAAAATCAAAAGCCCTCCTGTATACCACCGACAAAAGGGCTAAGAAAGAAATCAGGGAAGCAACACCCTTTACAATAGCCATTAATAACATAAAGTACCTTGGGTTGACTCTAACCAAGCAAGTGAAAGACCTGTTTGAGAAAATCTTCAAGTCTCTGAAGAAAGAAATTGAAGAAGATATCAGCAGATGGAAAGATCTCCCATGCTCATGGATCAGTAGAATTAACATAGTGAAAATGGCCATCCTGCCAAAAGCAATCTACAGATTCAATGCAATTCCCATTAGAATAGCAACACAATTCTTTACAGAACTTGAAAGAAAAATTCTCAACTTCATATGGATATAACAAGAAACCCCGAATCTCCAAAAAGAACATGTACAACAACAGATCATCTGGAGGTATCTCTATCCCTGATCTCAAGCTGGTCTACAGAGCAATAGTAATAAGAACTGCATTGTATTGGTATAGAAACAGAATGGTGGATCAATGGAACCAAGTAGAGGACCCAGCAAAGAACCCACACAACTATAGGTTCTTGATTTATGACAAAGAAGCCAAAACCATTCAGTGGAAAAAAGACAGCATCTTCAACAAATGGTACTGGTCCAACTGGATGTCTACATGCAGAAAAATGCAAAGAGATCCATATTTATCACCCTGTACAAAACTAAAGTCCAAATAGATCAAAGATCTCAACATAAAACAAGATACTCTAAATCAGTTAGAAGAAAAAGTGGGGAAGAGCTTAAAACTCATTGGTACAGGAGAAAACTTCCTGAACAGAACACCAACAGCACAGGCTCTAAGATCAACAATTAATAAATGGGACCTCATGAAGTTAAAAAGCTTATGTAAAGCAAAAGACACTTGTCAGAACAAATCAACAGTCTACAGACTGGGCAAGGATCTTCACCAATCCTATATCTAACAGAGGGCTAATATTCAGAATATATAAAGAAATACAGAAGTTAAAAAAACAACAAATTAAGTAATACAATTAAAAATGGGGCACAGAGCTAAACAGAATTCTCTGTAGAGGAATATAGAATAACAGAGAAACACTTAAAGAAATGTTCAACATCCTTAGCTATCAGGGAGATGGAAATCAAAACAACCCCGATATTTCACCTTACACCCATCAGAGTGATGAAGACCAAAAACTCAAGTGACAACACATGCTGGAGAGGATGTGGAGAAAGGGGAACCCTCCTTCATTGCTGGTGAGAATGTAAACTTGTACAACCACTTTGGAAATCAATCTGGCGCTTTCTCAGACACTTAGAAATATTGCTACCTCAAGATCCAGCTATACCACTCCTAGCCATATATCCAAAAGATGCTCAAGTACACAACAAGGACATTTGCTCAACCATGTTTGTAGCAGCTTTATTTGTAATTCCCAGAATCTGGAAACAACCCAGATATCCCTCAGTGGAGGTATGGATACAGAAATAGTGGTACATTTAAACAATGGAATACTACTCAGTAATTAAAAACAAGGAATCCATGAAATTTTTAGGCAAATGGTGGGAAACAGAAAAGATCATCCTGAGTGAGGTATCCCAGAAGCAGAAAGATACACATTGTATATACTCACTCATAAATGGATATTAGACATATAATATTGGATAATCATACTAAAATCTGTACACCTAAAGAAGCTAAGCAAAAAGGAGGACTCTGAGTTAGGATTAATCATCCTAACTCAGAAAGGCAAGTGGGATAGACAACAGAAGAGGGAGAAAATAGAGAATCAGACAGGAGCCTACCACTGAGGGCCTCTGAAAGACTACCCAGCAGGGTATCAGAGCAGAGATTGAAAGTATATGAAAGAAGAGGGAGTTAGTTATACCTGGAGGGGACAGGAACTCCATAAGGAGAGCAGCAGAACCAAAACATTTGGACTCAGGGGTATTTTCTGAGACTGATACTCCAACCAAGGGCCATTCATGGATATAACCTAGAACCCTTGCTCAGATGTAGTTCATGGCAGCTCAGTATCCAAGTAGGTTCCCTAGTAAGGGAAGAGGGACTGTCTCTGACATGAATTCAGTGGCTGACTCTTTGACCACTCCCCTCCCTGAGGGAGGTACAGGCTTGCCAGGACTAGAGAAGGATATTGCAGCCAGTCCTGATGAGACGTGATATGCTAAGGTCCAATGGAAGGTGAAGTAGACCCCTCTATCGGTGGACTTGGAGACAGGCTGGGAGGAGATGAAGAGGGATTGGGAGGGAAAGAGAGAGGGGGTTACAGCTGGGATGGAAAGCGAATAAAATGTAATTAATGTAAAAACTAAAAATTTAATTTAAAAATGTGTTTAGAGAAGTTGAATCTGCCTAGATTTTTCTTGTTCTTAAAGCAATGTGGCAACTAATTCTACAGCACTTTTGAGCAGTTATCTGGAGAAAATGAAAACTGTATAGAAGAATTGTGTGATATATATGCAAATAGGAAAGTATTTTATATAAGGCACTTACGCTTCTGCAGATTTTATCTGAAGGGAATGATGAGAGAGAAAAATATATAATAGTTGACATGTCTATAAAAGATGCCATGTTTGAAAGCTGTAGGGCTACCCAACTGTCTGAAATGTAGGTAATATTGTAGTATTGACTTCAGTTTCTGAAAGACACAATGCTGAGAATTAAGTAATTTTTTCTGTTGCAAGCTTGAAAATTCCTCTTGAGAAACATCAACTTTTGCTCCTAAACCCTTTAATGTATTGAATGAGACCAATTAACATCATGGAAGATAACTTACCTGAGCTGTATCATTTATTTCAGGGGATAGCAGGGAAAGAGAAAGTTTATTTCATCTTAGAGCCTACAGCCCATCATGAGGCCAGGATAGAAATGTAACCAGGCCAGAAACCTGGAGGAAGAAATTGAAAAAGACACCTAGAGTAAGACCATTTACTGTCATATTAACCATGGCTTACACAAATGGCTTTCTTGGGCTGGATCCTTCTGTATCAGCTGTCAATCAAATGAATGAGCCATAGACTTCCCTATGGGCCAGCCTGCAGCATAGAAACAGCTGAGGTTACTTTTTCCCAGATGACCCTGGCTTGAGTCAAATTGACAAAGAGCTAGCAAATGAAAAAAGCAACCTGGACTTGTAAATCATATTATTTCAAGTGTGATATCTTTACATTTTTTCCAATGGACTCATGTTTGATGACATCATTATAGCCTATCTGAGTAAAAAAATAAATAAAACTATCATAGCATCCACATCTGATCATCAATGGTCCAATTATTAAATTAGAATGGTCTTTCCAATAGGCAAGTTTTTTTAACTTTTCTTAATTACACTCTATTCACTTTGTATCCCCCCATAAGCCCCTCCCTTCTCCCCTCCCAATCCCACCTTCCCTCCCCATTCTTCACACATGCTCCTCCCCAAGTCCACTGATAGGGGAGGTCCTCCTCTCCTTCCTTCTGATCTTAGTCTATCAGATCTCATCAGGAGTGGCTGCATTGTCATCTTCTGTGGCCCAGTAAGGCTGTTCCCCCCTCAGGGGGAGGTGATCAAAGGTCAGGCCAATCAGTTTATGTTAGAGGCCCTGATCTTAAGCTGTACTATAGAGCAACAGTAATAAAAACTGCATGGTACTGGCATACAAACAGAATGGTGGATCAATGGAACCAAAAAGAAGACCCAGAAATAAACCCACACACTTATGGACACCTGATCTTTGACAAAGATGTCAAAACCATACAATGGAAAAAAGATAGCATCTTCGAAAAATGGTGCTGGTCTAACTGGATGTCGACATGTAGAAAAATGAAAATAGATCCATACTTATCACCCTGCACAAAACTGAAGTCCAAGTGGATCAAAAACCTCAACATAAAACCAGATACATTAAATTGGTTAGAAGAAAAAGTGGGGAAGAGCCTAGAACTCATTGGTACAGGAGAAAACTTCCTGAACAGAACACCAACAGCACAGGCTCTAAGAGCAACAATCAATAAATGGGACCTCATGAAACTGAAAAGCTTCTGTAAAGCAAAGGACACCGTCATCAAAACAAAACGACTGCCTACAGATTGGGAAAAAAAAATCTTCACCAACCCTTTATCTGACAGAGGGCTAATACCCAATATATATAAAGAACTAAAGAAGCTGAAAAGCAGCAAACCAAGTAATCCAATTAAAAAATGGGGAACAGAGCTAAACAGAGAATTCTCTGTAGAGGAATATCGAATGGCAGAGAAACACTTAAAGAAATGCTCAATGTCATTAGCCATTAGGGAAATGCAAATCAAAATGACCCTGAGACCTTACACCCATGAGAATGGCCAAGATCAAAAACTCAAGTGACAACACATGCTGGAGAGGCTATGGAGAAAGGGGAACCCTCCTCCACTGCTGGTGGGAATGTAAACTTATACAACCACTCTGGAAATCAATCTGGAGCTTTCTCAGACAACTAGGAATAGCGCTTTCTCAAGACCCACTCCTAGGCATGTATCCAAAAGAGGCTCAAGTACGCAATAAGGACATTTGCTCAACCATGTTTGTAGCAGCTTTATTTGTAATAGCCAGAAGCTGGAAACAGGCCAGATGCCCCTCAACTGAAGAATGGATGCAGAAATTGTGGTACATCTACCCAATAGGCACGTTTGATCAAAATTTTCACATGCAGAATCCTTCAGCTATTTTCCATTGCACTGCAACAAGTTTTAAGAAGTTTAGAATGTTTTCAATGTTAGCTTACCTCTCAACATGTTTCTTATTTCTCTCACCATTACTCTGCAAGTAGGCTTTTCTTTCTTAGTCTGTGTACATAAGTGAGACATTCTCTCTGTCTCTCTCCCCACCCTTAGAGCTCTTGTTCATGTTTATCATGTATTTTTCCTCTTCTTCTGTCCTCCTCTCCTCCTCTTTTCTTCTTCTTCATCCTCTTCCTTCTTCATCCTTATTCTCTATCTTATTCTGTCTCATCAGGGAAGTTTTATCTGAATCAGAGTATCTTCCTCCATAACATGCCCCATTGCATCCCATAATCCTGATACTCATCTTTGCCAGAACTCCCATTCAATGTCTAATCACCTAACTATACCACACACTAATGGAAAAGTTGATCATTCCAACTTTTATTAATGTATTTGACCTTCTAGCTATCTGCCTTTATGCTTTTTCTGTTTACTTTTGGGTAGAAAAAAAAAAAACACATGACTTGAAGCAAAGCAGAAAGTCTCTGCAAAGCTAGATAATAGTGTTTCTTTTAAGCTAATCCTTTTTGTAAAGCTGTGGATTCTGGAGGTTCTTTGTAGGCAATAAAGTGCCTGCTTCTTTGAAAGAATAAAATATCCAAAAAAAAAAAAAAAAAGGCTTCACCATGATTTCTGGCTCACAGAAAAAGTAGGGAAGTCATTTGAATGGTCCTGATTTAAAAAAAAAAAAAGTTTTCACTGAGGTTTTTTTTCTCCTTTTCTAAATTTTTTTCAGTAATTTTAGCTCTCACTAATTTTTATTTTTAAAATAAAACCAGCTGTAAACAGAAACAATAATTACTATTGTCATTATGACTATTATATAGCAGCTGTATTTTTATCCTGTCACCTGAAGAAGACAAATTTTCACAACTCATTAGTATTTTTTCAGGTGAAAGAACACATTTGAACTATCCTGAGGACAGACAAGATCTGTGTTTCAGATGCAATACGTTGAGCTACTGGATGAGTAATCATTTAAGTCAGTAACAGAATGGCAGGTGACTTAGGAAGCATTTGCTAAAAAAAGACAGTGGCAATTTGAATCAAACCTACAAGTTTTCACTAAGATATTTACTCATGCCCATAATGTAAATATCAATGAGCCATATGGCCCACAGTCAGACAGAACCTTCTACATGTGTTTAAATTTTCATTTTTCAATGCAACCCAAAGATTATTTCCCAGTCTCAATGTTATTTAGCTTCCCATTCTGTCATATTCACAAGAAGAGGGTTCTCGATTCCACACCACTTCTCTATTTCAGAGCTTCCCTGTGCCTTTTTTTTCCTAGTGAAAATCTCAGCCAACTTACTCAGAGTCTTCACAGAAGAAACATATGTATGATAGAAAACTCTGGAAGCTGAACAAAAGAAATTGTTGGTCTACAGAAGACAGTTTTAAGCCTAGATGAAGACAGATCTTAAGAAAACAGCAAGGTCAGGGCTCACTACATAGGGACCAGGAATGGGTGTTTCAATTTAAGAGCCACATTAGGGTTATTCTTTTGGTCTCCGAGGGGGCACTTTCTCACTTCTGTTTTCCTCTGAGCCTACCTTCTCAAAAGAAACCACTCATTATAGAGATCCACTCAATTAGTAGGACATCCAAGTAAATATGGATGGTCTGGACCATGACATCAAATAGTTACACAAAGGACACTTCATCAACCATATTATGTACTCAAAAGAACCATGTTAAATCTCACTAAAGTCAAAAGCTATGGATCCCTCAATTAAGCCAGTACCAATATATTTATTGGAAATACATTGGCCCAAATGTTTTGTTATAAATAGCTGAAAACGCATGAGAAAGTATAAATAGTTCATTGTAATAGTCAAACTGCATTCAACATTTATAGAGTACTTTGTAGGCATGTACTTGATCTTAATGGTAGGAGTGCCCACTCACTAAAGAGCAACACACAGACACACCAACAATGTACAAAGCATTACTGTAGATTTAACTGTGTAGTAAGTGATCTGGTCATACAATGGCAAAGAATTATCCCCAGAGGAGGTAGAAAAAAAAAAGCATACGAAGAAGGAAGAGAAATAAATAAGTAATGCACTTGAATTCAAATATAAAGAACATTGTATAAAGAATGTGGCATGAGAAAAGACCCCTGGGCTCAGATATTTTGGTTCTGTTGCTCTCCTTGTGGAGCTCCTGTACTCTCCAGGTCTTACTATCTCCCCCTTCTTTCATAAGATTTCTTGCACTCTGCCAAAAGTTTGCTTATGAATCTCAGCATCTGCTTTGATACACTGTTGAGTAGAGTCTTTCAGAGTCCTTCTGTGGTAGGCTCCTGTCCTGTTTCTTATTTTCTCCTTCTTCCTATGCCCATCCCGTTTGTCTTTCTGAGTGATGAATGAGCATCTTACCTAGGGTCCTCCTTCTGGCTTAGCTTCTTTAGGTGTACAAATTTTGGTATGTTTATCCTATTTTATTTGTCTAATATCCACTTATAAGTGAGTATATAGCATGTGTGTTTTTCATAACTTTCATTTTTAAATATATATGTCAAATACCTGAGGGAGCCAGTTGTCTTCTGGAGAACTGACACTCAATTTCTGTTTCAATGTCTCCCCATATGAAGTTCTCCACATGAGAACATAATGAGTTCTTCACTTGATTAATTTTATGTCTCTCATGCAGTGACTATCTGCTCTGGATCTTGCTCTACTGACAAATGAGTAGTTGCCGATGAATCTGAGGAAGTCTTTCTACATTTAGTCAGATGCTGTGGCTGGTAGGAACTTGTCACTGTCACAGGCAGTTGAGTTGCTGACACTCAGTTTTCTACATATGTAACAAACTGCAAATTACTGAAAAACATTAATGGCTTAACAGTACATAACTCCTTCATATTCCAGTCTGGAGGTTAGAAGTCTGAACCCAGGGTATAAAAGGACCACATTTGCTTTGAAGACTCCTGGGAAGAGTTACCTTCTTCTAGCTTACAGTCACTTCTTGCCTCTTCTAGCTTACAGTGGCTCCTCAGACTGGTTTCTGGCATCCTAACTCCAATCTCTGATTTTGTTTATGCATCTTTTCAGCATCTCTGTGTTATTGCCTTGTTAATAAGGATGCTAGGCAATTCATTTGGAGCCCACTGTAAATTTAGGATGTTTTCGTTCCAAAGTCTTTGCCTATGTCTGCCAAGATGTGTTCCAAAGTCTTTGCTTAGATTTGTCAAGATGCTTTCTCTGATTCTGGTGGGACATGAACTATGGAGATGGGAAACACTATTCCTGTGCTGATTAAAAGTGAAACCAAGGAAAGGTGTTGTCCTAGGAGGATGAAAGCCATTTGCACGTTGCTGGCCTGTTGTTCTACTTACCTCCTGAGACAGCTTTGTATTAAAGCAGGTAGATCACACCAGCTGCTGTCTTTTGCCATACCTAAGAGAGCTGTCCTTTCAGACACAGCTCAAACCAAATGACCTTCTTGCAGCCTTTTAACAGCCATGTCTGATTCTGTCTAAAGAATTCTGCATATCTAGCACACTCATGGGTATCTTAAATTACCTTTCAGCCGGTGTCTCCTTGAGAGTTAGTGATTTGTGAGTTTCCCCACCCACAGAGAACTGCCTTTTGCAATGATTTTTCTTTAGCCCAATCTGCATTCTAATAAGGTGAATGGTAGATGTAGCCCAGCAACTAACTGCTGTGTCCATTTTAGACATTTGCCTCATGTTCTTTAAGTAACTTTTCACTGTGTGACAGTTTTCTCATCTTAACCAATTTGCCCTAAGCTTTCCAAGTAAAAATTAGCAATCTCTATAATCTTTGTAATGCCTATGTTTTCTGAACATTAAGCTGAAACACATGGTTTAATCTGCACAGGAGAACAAAACTTCTCTAAAAATGTCAGTTGTCGTAAATATGGGGATATTCAGTCAGCACATGTTCTTATGAGCAGTTCCTGACCACTATACATCTGACTTCTAGGAAGACAAGAATTACTTCCATGAAAAGAATACCATTTTAATTTCAAATCTCAACCATTTTCACACAATTTAAACTCAGAATTAAGATAAAGAACAGATAATGGTGAACAAGTTCTAAAATACTTGTAAATTGAATTTCAGTCTAATAAATTCTGATGTTTAATAAGTGATTTTTATTTTTTGAGGGGGGCTCTTCTAGTAGAGTTCCTGTCCCCTCCAGGTCTTTCTATCCCCCGCTTCTTTCATAAGATTCCCTGCACTCTACCCAAAGTTTGGTTATAAGTTTCAGCCTCTGCTCTGATACCCTGCTGGGTAGAGTCTTTCAGAAGCCCTCTGTGGTAGGCTCCTGTCTGATTCCCTGTTATCTCCCTCTTCTGATGTCCATCCCATTTGTGTTTCTGAGTTAGGACTGATCATCTTACCCAGTCCTCCTTCTTGCTTAGCTTCTTTATGTGTACAGATTTTAGTATGATTATCCAATATTATATGTCTAGTATCCATATATAAGTGAGTATATACCATGTGTGTCTTTCTGCTTCTGTGATACCTCAGTCAGGATAATCTTTTCTATTCCCTACCATTTCCTGAAAATTTAATGATTTTCTTGTTTTTAATTGCTGAGTAGTATTCCATTATGTAAATGTACCACAATTTCTCCATCCATTCCTCCACTGAGGGACATCTGGGTTGTTTCCAGGTTCTGGCTATTACGAATAAAGCTGCTACAAACATGGTTGAGCAAATGTCCTTGTATACTTGAACATATTGTGGATATATGGCTAGGAGGGGTATAGCTGGATCTTGAGGTAGCACTATTTCTAAGTGTCTGAGAAAGCGCCAGATTGATTTCCAAAGTGGTTGTACAAGTTTACATTTCCACCAGTAATGGAGGAGGGCTCCCCTTTCTCCACATCCTCTCCAGCATGTATTGTCACTTGACTTTTTTATCTTATGTTTTAGTCAATAGAGAGGCTAGGACATACAAGATAATTAATTCAGTGATACAATATGCAAATTATCTGGTGAAGTATATAGTCATATAAGTTGTTGAAAACAGCAGTATCTTTCTTTTTGTTTGTTATGACTACTTTTTACAACTTGTCAACTCCTAATTAAACCAGATATTTTCATTTTGTTTTAGAAGTTTAAAATATTTTAAATTAACTAATTAGGTCTTATATTCAAAATATTTTTCTTCCTTCTTCCATGAGAAGGAAAAATTTCAACCTGTATTTCTTCTTTATGTCACAATTTAAAAAGACAAATAAAAAACAACAAACAATAAACAAAACCCTTCTCACCTCACCTCTATTTTTTTTTTTTTTTTTGGCTGGAAAAAAAAATACATTCAGTTCTATGTATACTTATTTCAGAATAGATCCTTCCTTTTTGAGTCCATAAACACCTTAGGTGAAGTATAACTATTATCTTTGGGGTACAGTATCAGTAAACAAATGTGGTTAAAATTCATAAAGCCACTTGGGGGAAACAGTTGTAGCAGCAGCCATAACAGCTCAGTTCCAAGCTTCAATTATAAATGCTTAGTTTTTATGTTTCTGTTTCAATGAACTGCTCTATCAATAACTATAGGGTTATTTTAGTTCATTTTTTCAAGTTGGTATTACAAAATGTCATAGACAATTTGGCTTATAAACAGAAAAGAGGAGCTCTCTACCCCTGTACCAACCTTTCCCCACATATCAAGTCACATCAGGACTGAGAGCATGTCTTCATTCTCTGAGGCCAGGCAAGACAGCCCTTCCAGGTGTAAGTGATCCAGAAGCAGACAATACGATCTATGTTAGAAACAGCTCCCCTCCTCCACTCACCAGGCAGCCCATATGAAGACCAAGCTTACCATCAGCTACATGTGTGCAGGGAACCTAGGTCCAGATCATGCATGCACCTTAGTTAATGTCTCAGTCTCAGAAAGCCTCCATGGAACTGGACTACTTGTCTCTGTTGGTCTTCTTCTGAGGTTCCTGTTCCCTCCAGGTCCTTCTATCTTTCCCACAACACTTCCACAGAACCCAGGGCTCCACCCTATGCTTGGCTGCAAGTCCCTGTGTCTGTCCAGATCCGCTGCTCCTTGGAACCTCCCAGACGACAGTCAAATTAGATTCCTGTGTGAAAACACAGCAGAGTATCATTATTGGTATCAAGGCTTGCTCTCTACTGTGGAGTGGCTCTCACGTTGGTCTAATTATTGGTTGGACTTTCCCTCAATCTTTGTTTCCTCATTATCCCTGTACTTCTTGTAGGCAGGGTAACTTTTGGATCACAGGTTTTGTCAATGGGTTGTTGTTCCCCTCCTTCCACTAGGCCTGTCTGATTAGGAAATGATCACTTTAGTCTTCCTATCTCCCCCTATAAGGAGTCTCAGCTAGAGCCACACCCATATCCTCCCTGGAGCCTACCCTGTCACAGGCCTCCAGCTTGACCAAAAGATGTCCTCCCTCTATCTCCCTTCTTGTTCCCAGAGTTCTCACTTCCTACACTCATTCTCCCCATCTCTGACCCCCACTTTTGTTTCTCTCCCCATTCCATCTCCTGCCCAGTTCCCTCTCTTTATCTACATCTGCTGTCTATTCTATTTCCCCTTCTGAGAGACATTCCAGCACTCTGCCCTGGGCTTCCTTGTTACTTAGCTTCTTTGTGTCTGTAGATTGCAGTATGGTTATCCTGTACTATATGTCTAAGTATCGGCTTATAAGTGAGTATACACCGTGTGCATCTTTCTGGGTCTCAGTTACCTCATTTATGATGATTATTTCTAGTTCCATTCTTTTGCCTGAAAATTTCATGATTTCTTTGTTTTTAATAGCTAGGTAGTATTCCATTGTGTAAATGTACGACAATTTCTGTATCCATTCTTCAGTTGATGGACATCTAGGTCGTTTCCAGTTTCTGGCTATTACAATTAAAGCCACTATGAACATAGTTGAGAAAATGTCCTTGTTTTATGGCGGAGCATCTTTTGGGTATATGCCCAGTAATGGTATAGCTGGATCTTGAGATAGAACTATTCCCAATTTTCTGAGAATGTGCCCGATTGATTTCCAGAGAGGTTGTACAAGTTTGCACTCTACCAGCAATGGAGGAGGGTTCCCCTTTTTCAACATCTTGCCAGCATGTGCTGTTACTTGAGTTTATCTTAGCTCTTCTCACTGGTCTAAGATGAAATCTTAGAGCAATTTTGATTTGCATTTCTCTGATGGCTAAGGACACTGAGCATTTCTTCTCAGTCATTAGAGATTCCTTGGTTGTGAATTCTTAGTTTAGCTCTGTGCCCTATTTTTAATTGGATTGTTGTTTAATTTCTTAAGTTCTTTGTATATTTTAGATATTAGCCTTCTGTCTGATATAGGGTTGGTGTAGATATTTTTCCAATGTTTTGTTTTACTGACAGTGTCCTTTGACTTACAGAAGCTTCTCAGTTTCATGAGCTCTTCCCCCCACCCCTTTTTCCAGACAGGGTTTCTCTGTGTAGTCTTGGCTGTCCTGGACTCGATTTGTAGACCAGGCTGGCCTCAAACTCACAGAGATCTGCCTATCTCTGCCTCCCTGAGTGCAGGGATTAAAGGCATGCACCACCATGCCCAGCTGAGGTGCTCAATTCTAATAGTTAAAATTTTCTATATTCCTAGCTTCATCTCACTGGAGTCTGTTCTTTTCAAGCCCCTATTATGATCTGGATCATTTTGTTTCTAACTGACTAACACAGAGACCCTCTCATTCCCACAGCTCTGTACCCATAGGCCACCAGTTCTTATATGTAGCCAGATGCTAAGTTGGGTGTTCCCAAGGCAGGGGGATCTGTATTCTTCAGTCTCAGAGTCTAAGAAGAATCTTGAGTTTTCATCCACTGGTTTTTCTCTCCCTTCTAACTCTGGCATTACATCCTTGTGTTTCATGTGCTTTGAGTTTTGTTTTGTTTTGTTTTGTTTTCTTCTTCTTGCAGAAGGGTATTTTACCCTTACTTATCAGCTGTGTGTTATGACAGGAAGGTTAGATCTGTTCAGGATTTGAGCTCTCAGCTGGTCCTCATGTTACATCCTAGATGTTAGAATTCCTATAGAGTGCAAGTGGGGCAGATAGTAGAATCAGCAGATGAAACGTTATGACTTGGGAGGAAGACATTCTTTCCTGAACTTGGCAGGAAAGAGGGCATTCTCCTTCTGATTCACAAAGTTGTCTTTTATAAACATGTAATTTTGGTCCATTCTCAATTTTCCATGCAAAGGGGAAATGAACTTCACTGTACATTGTGCCCAATATGCTATTTGCAAGATAATTTGGGATTATATCACAATAGGCAATTTTTAAATAATGTGTGTGTGTTTTCTTTCCATCTGTGTTTTTTTCCTGACTAGTACTGAACACTCAGATACTGCAAGCCATTTTATGGGGAACAAGGAAGCAATGAGTTAAATCCAGGTGTCTTTACTTGGGTTTCTATTGCTGTGATAAAACACCATGACAAAATTCAATTTGTGGAGGAAAGAGTTTATTTCCTCTTGTAGCTTATAATTTAACATCCACAGTAATCAGAGCAGGAATTCAAAGGAGGAGTCTAGAGGCAGGAACTGAGGCAGAGGCCATGGAGGAGTACTGGCTTGCTCATTATGGTTTGTTCAACCTGCTTTCTTATAGCACCCAGGGCCACCTGCACAGGCATGGTACCAGTCACAGTAAGCTGGAAACCCCCCCCCCTTTCCTACCCACACATAGATCAGTGGTTTAAAAAAAAAAGTACCAGAGTCTTCCCGCAAACCAATCTGGTAGAGGCATTTTTTTTTAAATTTTTCATCAATTACACTTTATTCATTCTGCATCCCCCCATAAGCCCCTCCCTCCTCCCCTCCCAATCCCACCCTCCCTCCTCCCTCTGCTTGCATGCCACTCCCCAAGTCCACTAATAGGGGAGGTTCTCCTCTCCTTTCTGATCTTAGTCTGTCAGTTCACATCAAAAGTGGCTGCATTGTCCTCTACTATGGCCTGGTAAGGCTGCTCCCCCCCAGAGGGAGGTGATCAAAGAGCAGGCCAATCAGATTATGTCAGAGGCAGTCCCTCTTCACATTACTATGTAACCCAATTGGACTCTGAACTGCCCTGGGCTACATCTGTGCAGGGGCTCTGGGTTATCTCCATGAATAGTCCTTGGTTGGAGTATGAGTCTCTGGGAAGTTCCCTGTGTTCAAATTTTCTTGTTCTGTTGCTCTCCTTGTGGAGACCCTGTACTCTCCAGCTCTTACTATTTCCCAGTTCTTACCTAAAATTCCATTCACTCTGCCCAACAGTTGCCCATCAGGCTCAGCATCTGCTTTGATAGTCTGAAGGGCAGAGGCTTTCAGAGGCCCTCTGTGGTAGGTTCCTAGGTTGTTTCCTGTTTTCTTCTTCTTCTGATGTCCATCCTCTTTGCCTTTCCGGATGGGGATTGGACATTTTAGTTAGGGTCCTCTCTCTTGCTTAGTTTCTTTAGATGCACAGGTTTTAGTGGGTTTGTCCTGAGGACTCATATCCAGTATATATAAAGAACTAAAGAAGCTGAAAAGCAGCAAACCAAGTAATCCACTTAAAAAATGGGGAACAGAGCTAAACAGAGAATTCTCTGTAGAGGAATACCGAATGGCAGAGAAGCACTTAAAGAAATGCTCAACCTCACTAGCCATTAGGGAAATGCAAATCAAAACAACCCTGAGATTTCACCTTACACCCATGAGAACGGCCAAGATCAAAAACTCAAGTGACAACACATGCTGGAGAGGTTGTGGAGAAAGGGGAACCCTTCTCCACTGCTGGTGGGAATGTAAACTTGTACAACCACTCTGGAAAGCAATCTGGCGCTTTCTCAGACAACTAGGAATAGCGCTTCCTCAAGATCCAGCCATACCACTACTGGGCATATATCCAAAAGAGGCTCAAGTACACAAAAAGGACATTTGCTCAACCATGTTTGTAGCAGCTTTATTTGTAATAGCCAGAAGCTGGAAACAACCCAGATGCCCCTCAACTGAAGAATGGATGCAGAAATTGTGGTACATCTACACAATGGAATATTACTCAGCAATGAAAAATAAGGAAATCATGACATTCGCAGGTAAATGGTGGGATCTGGAAAGGATCATCCTGAGTGAGTTGTCCCAGAAGCAAAAAGACACACATGGTATATACTCACTCATATAGACATACAACATAGAGGCATTTTCTTAACTGAGTTCTCTCTTCCAAATGAGGCTAGTCTGGGCCAAGTTGATGTAAAACTAGCCAGAACACCAGGGTGTGATTTTTAAACTGGGTGGTAATGATTTCTATACAGCTTTGAAAGCGCTGGTTGTACTTAGGAGAAAGGAACACATACAGTAACACCTAAAGTAGTTAAAGTGCAATCCAGCATGTGTCAAATATTTCTAAAGAGTAAAGTTATATCATAAGGAGGGCTGCTTCAGAAGTACCACATAACTCGAATATGCGTGTATTAGAATTATTCTTTAACTGTAGAAAATGGCAATAAAGTTAGTGCTTTCGATTTGAATTTGCTGCATATAAATTATTTATTAATTTTACAATTTATTCACTTCATATCCCGATGGTAGCCCCCTTCCTTGTCTCCTGATTCCACCACCCCTCTCTATTCCTTTGTTACCATCTGACCCCAGACTATCAAGTCTCAACAAGACTGCCTGGATCCTTTTCTTCTATGGCTTGGCAATGCCCCCAACCCAGGGAAAAATGACCAAAGAGCAGGCACCAGAGTTCATGTCAGAGACAGCTCCTGTTCGTTCTCCTTACTAGGGTACCCACATAGAGACTAATTACAATTTACATGAGGCTATGTCTTAGCATTTTTATTTTATATGTGTGTTTTCCCTGCATGTCTGTTTGTGCACTGTGTGCATGCCAAGTGGCCACAGAGGCTAGGAAAACATGTTGAACCTGCTGGAACTGGGTTTACAGACCATTATGAGCTACAATGTGAGTTCTAGACACAAAACTAGGTCCCCTGCCAGTGCTCTTAACCTCCAAGCCATCTCTCTAGCCCTTTGGGCTATCTTTAGCCCCTTTAATGGCCATCCCTTGCCCCACTTCTGTGTTTGTTCTAATAGTCATTCCTTGCCTACCTCCATGTCTGTTCTAACGGCCTTGTGGCTAACTGATGAGGTCTTTTGCCCCATACTAGCTTGACAAACAATGACCCACCCCCAACTTCAGAAAAACAACGCCATCAGATAGGATCTGAGGACCTATAATGTGTTCCCCTGCCTGTCAGTGACATATCTACCTGATGTTTCCAACAATGTATTTGAAACATGTCTTCATATATGCTTTTCTTCATTGTATTATTGTGAACAGTTCATGAAACTGTTGCCACATCGAGAAATAGAATTTGGGGTAACCCGAATCTATATTACCTAGTCATGATAACTCATATTTGGCTTTAGAATAGATGATCTCTTATACTCTTTGAGGTGAGAGTTGTGATCTGTCATCTGTGTCTGGCATCTATCAGCAAATTAAAGCCATGGGACAGTCCTATACTGTCTTATATGTACATAGTCTTATTGATACAGAACTTTTTCCACTTGTTCATATTGTCTGTGAGTGATACTACACTACAGTGGCAGAGCCGCAGAATTATGACTTAGACTGGCTAGCCCTCTAGCGTAATGGTGGCACAAATGGTGGCACACTACTCAATATCTGAATTAACATAAGGCCCACTCCAGGAGGTAGAGCCCATACTTAACACTGCTTGAGTGACCAAGAACCTGAAACTAGACAGCCCAGGGACCTGGAGCAAAGCCAAATACTACTGTTCTACTAAAAGAACATAGCAATAAAATTAATGACTCTTAATGACATTCTACTATACTCATAGACCAGTGCCTTGCTCAGCCATCACCAGAGACCCTTCCTCCTGCAGAAGATGGGAACAAATGCAGAGTCCTATTGTTATGTATTATGCAGAAAATAAGACATCTTGGAATACTCTGTCCTAAATGCAACGTCTCCATCAAATCCCTCCCCTCTGGGCTTAGGGAAACTTGCCAAAGGCAAAGCAGAGAGAGTGGAAGAGACATGGGGAATGGAGGACACCAAGGAAACAATGCCCTTTAAATCAAGAGGCTCAATAAACATGAACTCATGAAGACTGAAGTAGCATGCACAGGGCCTGAACTGATTCTGCACAAGATGGGGTCTTAGAGCTGAAAAGAGAAGTGGAGACATGCCCCCATCCTTAACCCAGGCACTGTCTTGAATTGACAGCCAGTTTCAAATGAAAACTTAGTTTTCCCCAAGGAAGTCTCACTGGGGAAACAAACTCCTCTTAAATATAGGCTGCATGCCCAGCAGTGGATGCCAACAGAAAAGGAACTCAATTCTTTGAAGGTTTCTTGTATCATACTGTCATGCCAGTTTTTTAAATTATGCAATTTTTCCAATTTTTATATTAATTACAGTTTATGCACTTTGTATCCCAGCTGTAGCCTCCTTCCTCATTCCCTCCCAATCCTACCCTCTATCCCTCTTCTCCTCCCTGCCCCTTTCCAAGTCCACTGATAGGGGAGGTCCACCTCCCCTTCCATCTGACCCTAGCCTATCAGGTCTCATCAGGACTGGCTGCAATGTCCTCCTCTGTGGCCTGGCAAGGCTGCACCTCCCTCAGGGGGAGATGATCAAAGAGCCAGCCATTGATTTCATTTCAGAGACAGTCCCTGTTCCCATTACTAGGATACCCACTTAGATACTGACCTGCCATGGGCTACATCTGTGCAGGGGTTCTAGGTTATATCCATGAATGGTCCTTGGTTGGAGTACCAGTCTCAGAAAAGACCCTTGGGTCCAGATATTTTGGTTCAGTTGCTCTCCTTGTGGAGATCCTGTCCCCTCCAGGTCTTAATATTTCCTGCTTCTTTCATAAGATTCCCTGCACTCTGCCCAAAGTTTGGTTATGAGTCTCGGCATCTGCTTTGATACACTGCTGGTTTTTAAATTCTTATTTTATTTGTATTTTTTTTCTCTTTTTAATCCTAGAGGATATATATATATATATATATATAAACATTTATATATATGGCTTTCAGTTTAGCATTTTTATGGGATTACAGTGTTCAAACAAGTGAGTAGCTGAGTCTATACCTGTTTCTTGTGCCTTTACTTGGACTCTTTATCTTTTGTTGTTGTTTTGTCCTATTTTGAGGTGTTAGCTTATATAATATAGTATATTAATTATATACTATATTATATATAATATATATTTCTTATATTATATTACATTACATTATTCCCTTAGAAGCCTATTTGCTTTCTAAAGAGTGACATAAAGGGGATGAATCTGGATGAGATAAGTGGTAGGAAGGAACAGGACAGAGTAGAGGGAGGGAAAAACCATAATCAGGATATATTATATCAGAAAAAGACTATTTTTAATAAAAGGAAGAATTAAAAAATAAACTTTTCATGATTTAAGACCTACTTAATTTCATAAATCCATGAAACTGCTTTTGCATTTGAACATGAAATTTAGGATAACCTAAATCTGTGTTCCAGGGCCACAGTCACTCAGAATGGCCCCAGAATAAACTATCTATTTCCTTTAAGATGGAAGCTGTGGTTTTTGGGTCAACAAAGAACTCAATTCCATAATGTGTCAGGTACTGTCCTAAGCCTTTTTGGTCCCTTTAAAATATTATTTCATTATCAACAACAATGAGAATAAAGTAACCTATTTGTAGACAAAAAAAAACTGAGCATACACATATAAGGTAACTTGACTTCCCTGAGGTCATAAAGGCAGCAAGCGACACACCCAGCATTTGAATTTATGCAATCCAGCTCCAATGCTTCTCTCTGCCCCCAACACTGTTCCATTAGCACTGCAAAGCTATCTGTGCTACAAAGGAATTGAAGATGTAGCCTTGGCCTTATTAGCAAAGGTCAGTTAATCTGACAGTTATTCTCTAGAGCTTAGTTTTGTGGAATTTCAAAATCCCAAATACAATATACAAGGCTAATTATGTAATTACCAAAATTGACCTATGCTTGATTCAACTAAACAGATCTTTTCATTTTTATTTTCACAAGCACATACAGAGTGTTACTCCAAACCGTCTATCAAGTTTATGTTGGGCCACGTTTATGTTAGGAAGTATTCTAGAATTTAAACGGTCAGTGAGAGACTCTGAGAAGAGACATATAGACTCCATGGAAGCTGTGACCACAGAATAGGGTACAGATTAGAAGAAGTGGTACCTTTCCCTCCCTCCTTTAGACCTCTTACACTTCCCTCTTCAGGGCAATGACATCACCCTTCCCTAATTCTCCTTATATCCATTTGTAGCTGCTCATTGTAGGTTCTGAGCTCTCCAAAGATAGAGATCATTGGCATTATTTACCCAGTAAGCTATAGAATCTTCTTTACAAAGGAAGTATTGTAAATATTTACATAATGAGCTGAGTGACTATTTTAGGAAGTTCAGTGGCAGTGGAACAGAAAATAAACTGGGGCAGTGTTAGGACAGGAAGGCATGAAGCGGAGAGTCATTTGAAGAAAGTCAAGGCATTCTAAGATGAGCCATGATTCTGATCCAAAGAGGTGGAAGTGTAAGTGAGTTTGATGAGATATGAGCACAGCTGTTAGAAACAGAAAGAAACAAAAAACAGAAAAACAACAAAACAGACAAAGAAACAAACAAACAAAAAAAAAAACCAAGATGGAATCAGCAACCATGGGTGCACACACATCTACCCATAATTTAAAATACTTGACCATGACCATGTACCATTTGCTGCCTCTTTAATGGTGTATTCCCTTACTCCTGTCCCTTTAACATTCCAACAGGTGATTGTCTTTGTTTCACAGTTCTTTGGTCATTTTTATTTCCATTTATTTCCACTGGGTGCTTTCCTCAAGTACTTATGGCCTTTAGCCATAGGGATCCTTAGTGAGGAGTATGGCCTGGCCCTTCTGAATCTGCAGATTGATTTTTCTGCAAAAAAAGAGAGTGAAACTCAGCAGGAAGCTCCTTTGCCCTAAAGCGTAGCACCTGACAAACTCAGGGCTTGCTTCTCTGGAGATGTCATTTCTCTAAAGATAAAGAACTCTTGAAAAGGTTAGTTAGCCTGTAAAGCTGTCTGCTAGGCTGCTTGTAATCCATGACAGCGTGACAGTTTTAATGGTGTAAGAACATTAACAATTATGAAAATATAGAATTCCAAATTCTAACAAGTTCGGCTGTTTCGTCCTGTGAACATCATGAAGTTAACCAATTGCATCAACCATCCCATTAAATACAATCCCTTAGCTGGCACAGGTGAGCCATATAATGTTAAGATTTGCTACACCACCCTAAATCACCTGCGGACTATTTATTTCATATTCGTGTCTACCGGAGTTAACCGTCCTAAAGTGAGCAAGAAGGCACTTAGTAAGTTATTTTAAAGTTAAATTTAATTGTTTTGTTTTCTTCAGAGAACTACCCAACTACCTAACCTTTCTACTGTGGGCAGGATATTCACTCTCCAAAATAGCCCTAGGTATACTCTGACCTGTTGAAATTCACTTACCTTGAGTCTTCTTCTGTAGCCAACCCAGCCTTTTCATTTTCTCTAACACTTCCTATTATGATCACTACAAACATACCTCATTTGTTCCTCCATAATTTCTGTCTTTTTTTTTTTTAATTTTGATGCAGGGTTTCTTTATGTAGCTCTGGCTGTCCAGGAACTCTCTCTGTAGACCAGGTTGGCCCCTAACTCACAGAGATCCTCCTGCCTCTGTCTCCCCAATGCTGGGATTAAAGTTAAGCACCACCACCTCCTAGCTCTATCCTTTCTTTAAAATGGAGCTTCTTTAATAAACCTCATCAACAAGCCAGGAGAAGATTGTCTGGGGTAGTCTGATTTCCAAATGCAAGCTCTAAAATGGAGAGCTCCCTTTAAAATGTTTTCCTACACTACAGAAGGCCTCATTCCTGAGCAGGAGATCCTGGACTGTATAAAAAAGCTAGTTAAACTAACCTGAGAACCAGCCTGTAATCAACATCTTTCCATGGTTTCTGTGAGTTCCTGCCCTGACTTCCTTCAGTAATAGGCTATGAGCTGGAAGTGTAAGCCAAATAAACTCTTTTCCCTCTTTAAAAAAAAAAAAAAGCTGTTTTTTTTTTTCTATTAGTGGGTTTCATTAAGACCTTTCATACATATACATAATGGATTTCAACCATACACATTCCTTATTACCCTCTCATCCCTCTCCCATATCTGCTAATCCTCTTTCTCTGCCTATTTTCGGCACTGTGATTTTCATGTTATAATCTTTTGTTTATTAGATGAGCTTTATTCTTCTTTTTTTTTCTTCTATGAAGGATACCTCTGGTTCAAATTCTTTTAATTGGATTTCATTTTTATTAGATTTACTAATGATCAGATTCCCTTGTGCCTTTATATATCATTAGTCTTGGCTGGACAACATGGCCACCCTATATGTACCAGTGTCCTCTAAAATATCTGTTGAGGATGTGATCTCTACATAAGAGCAGTGAGGGAAACAGAAGGGAAAGGTCAGAAAAAACAACCTAGGCTAGATATTAGCCTTTCCATTGTCTTTGTGGGGGAGGGTTCTACAATATGAATTTCTTCTCAAAACTGGTAACACTTGAGAGGGTTGGAAGATTGGCCTTCTGTATTTGGCTATCAGTAAGTCATCACTTAGCCACTGATTTTGTTGGAAGCCATGGAATAAAGCTTCCATTATGGATGGATTCTTCCCACCAGCAGTAGTTCTTCAGAGCTTATCTTGAAGAAATTCCCAGAACAACTAGTGTTGCATCACTAATAATGAAGAGGCCAAGAAGACAACAATAATGCATGAGTGAATGAGTGCAAATCTTTGCTCTTAGCTCCATGGATACAGCTTTTGGCGATTGTCACTCAAGCTGGAGTGGGATCCTCAGTTAATCAATGGCTGTTGAGTCAACCATGTTCCTGTAAAAATTCTCTCTCTTATCTTCCTGTAACTCCAGTAAACTCTTTGGTTTCCTAAGCTTAACAAAATGTACTTGAAAGCCAGGAGATGGGAAATCTTAGACATTGTAAGAACTGTGGCTTTCATAAGACTGTAGTATATAAACACAGTTACAGTAGTTCTATGTTGTTGGCATTTCATGGGGAAGAAGAGATAATCAGAGGAAAAGGTCTATCTGAAGAGAGGAAGTGAGTAAACACTATAGTAAAAAGCGTCATCTATTTCTTATTTATTCTCTGAAGTCACTAATGCATTCTTTAATTGCTGCATCAGCTTATCATACATGCATCGTTCTTACCTTCTGTCCACTCACTGCATAGCATGACTGCATGCACTAGTAGTTGTGCATTAATTCTGGAATTTACACAGTGATAAATGGTCAGTAGCAGCCCCAGTCTATGGGGACATTTCCACCCAAGATGTTTAGTTCTTCTTCAGTTGGAAGGTGTTGTTTGCCCCATGCCTTCACCAGGAGGTTCAGAGGTTCAAAATATTTGACATTGGTAGGTAATTAGCCAACTTCTTCCAGTTGGGAGAGAGCTTTCCTCTACCATTTCTTCTACACATTTCCCTCTAGGATTCATTAACATGTCCTTCCCCACAACCCCTGCGTTCTTCCTGATTCCAGGACTAACTCATCTTTTTTTTTTTTTTTTTACTTTTTTTTTTAATTTTTCATCAATTACACTTTATTCATTCTGCATCCCCCCCATAAGCCCCTCCCTCCTCCCATCCCAATCCCACCCTCCCTCCTCCCTCTGCTTGCATGCCACTCCCCAAGTCCACTAATAGGGGAGGTTCTCCTCTCCTTTCTGATCTTAGTCTGTCAGTTCACATCAAAAGTGGCTGCATTGTCCTCTACTATGGCCTGGTAAGGCTGCTCCCTCCCAGGGGGAGGTGATCAAAGAGCAGGCCAATCAGAGTATGTCAGAGGCAGTCCCTCTTCACATTACTATGTAACCCAATTGGACTCTGAACTGCCCTGGGCTACATCTGTGCAGGGGTTCTAGGTTATCTCCATGAATAGTCCTTGGTTGGAGTATGAGTCTCTGGGAAGTTCCCTATGTTCAAATTTTCTTGTTCTGTTGCTCTCCTTGTGGAGACCCTGTCCTCTCCAGCTCTTACTATTTCCCAGTTCTTACCTAAAATTCCGTTCTCTCTGCCCAACAGTTGCCCATCAGGCTCAGCATCTGCTTTGATAGTCTGAAGGGCAGAGGCTTTCAGAGGCCCTCTGTGGTAGGTTCCTAGGTTGTTTCCTGTTTTCTTCTTCTTCTGATGTCCATCCTCTTTGCCTTTCTGGATGGGGATTGGATGTTTTAGTTAGGGTCCTCTCTCTTGTTTGTTTCTTTAAAAGCACAGGTTTTAGTGGGTTTGTCCTATGTTGTATGTCTATATGAGTGAGTATATACCATGTGTGTCCTTTTGCTTCTGAGACAACTCACTCAGGATGATCCTTTCCAGATCCCACCATTTACCTGCAAATTTCATGATTTCCTTATTTTTCATTGCTGAGTAATATTCCATTGTGTAGATGTACCACAATTTCTGCATCCATTCTTCAATTGAGGGGCATCTGGGTTGTTTCCAGCTTCTGGCTATTACAAATAAAGCTGCTACAAACATGGTTGAGCAAATGTCCTTTTTGTGTACTTGAGCCTCTTTTGGATATATGCCCAGTAGTGGTATGGCTGGATCTTGAGGAAGCGCTATTCCTAGTTGTCTGAGAAAGCGCCAGAAATCCACTCAAAAAATGGGGAACAGAGCTAAACAGGGAATTCTCTGTAGAGGAATACCGAATGGCAGAGAAGCACTTAAAGAAATGCTCAACCTCACTAGCCATTAGGGAAATGCAAATCAAAACAACCCTGAGATTTCACCTTACACCCATGAGAATGGCCAAGATCAAAAACTCAAGTGACAACACATGCTGGAGAGGTTGTGGAGAAAGGGGAACCCTTCTCCACTGCTGGTGGGAATGTAAACTAACTCATCTTTTAAACTTGAAAGTCTGGCTCTGCCAATCTGTGTGCACAGATCATTAAGCTACTCCTCTCATCTAGCCCCACTTTCCCATACTCTGCTTCATATACCTGGGGTTAGGATTCTTCAGCTACACATTACCTTTACTAGGTGGCTCCAGACATGTTCTTCCTTTAAGATGTGATGGTAGACGGAGGGAGAAGAGACATGCTCTGTACTCTTGGTTGTTCTGAGAATTGTCTCAACAATAGATTTTCACCTGGGCTGGAACCATTGTTCTGGTCTCTAGTTTTTCCTGTAGTCACAGAACTGTATCGCTGGAACCTACAGTGATGCCAGCACTGGCTACTCAGTGTCACCCTCAGTAGAATCTGGTTCCAAAGGCTGGGAAGCCTTTTCACAGCTGTTCCTCTAACCACACTACTTGGTTCCTCTTGCAATTGCCACATCTGGGTCACTTCAGTTCTTTGTTCCTTTTAAGTTTTTAGTTCCTCATGAGCTAACTTATATGAATGCTACTATATCTTTGACTTTTTCCCCATCCTTCTTTTTTTCTTTATAAAAACTGAATGAGGAAGTGATACCTTCAAGGCACCTCAGGGGGAAAAAAAAAAAAACCTGATGAGAAGGAAATACACAAAGAAACAGACTCAGAGTTTGAGACCTAGCTAGCAATATTGCTTACACCATGAATTATGTAAGATTTCTGACTAATTTCTAGTCTACATTCAATTGTGCATCTCCTCAATTTGTTCTGCTCCAAACTCTTGATACCTATGAATATAATATTTTTTAAAATGGGGTAATTTCTGTTCATATTAGGTTAGAGAAGACTCTGATGCAATGACCATTATCCTTATATGAAAAAGAAATGTTTGCTATAAAGACAGAGACACGTAAGGAAGAGATGACCATGTGACAATCAAGGCAAATCATATGAGTATTATACCTAAATGCCAAAAAACATCAAGAATGGTTCTATTGACCACTAGAAGCTAGGACATCAGCAATGACCATCCTCCTTTACAATCTCTGTAAAGAGCCTGACCCTGTCAACATCCTGATTTCAGGCCTTTAGTCTTGAAAACTATAAGAGAAAAAAAAATCTGTTATTTTAAGCCACCAAATTTATGATAAAATAATACATCAGCCCTAGAAAGCTTATACAATCTCTAATTTAAAAAAATCCATTAAAGTGTTTATTTCTTACTTTTATGTCTTCAACATTGTCTCTAGAAATAAGCCTCTTTGTTTAAGAAACAATTTTCATTTCCAGAAAATGAGAGTGAAACCAATATTAATGTCTACCTATCTCCTGGTTCTGAATGAATGACTCTTAATCATTATAAAATTTAAACATAAGCCTTTTGGCCTGAGCTTTTACAGCTTGGCATTAGGCTCTTATTTAATTCCTTAAACATTAATGCTGAAAATGCATTTATCTATTTCTTTATTCACAGTCCTCAAAGATAATACAATATATTATTCACACAGGCGGAAAGATACAGTTTTTACTTTGCCATTTACTCATACTTCATTTTTAATGAATTACCAGAGAATCACAATTCCTATGTCAGTGACCTTTTGTTAGCTTTGTTATTCTCTCTTATCAAATAGACTCTCTGGGCAATAATAAGGCAAAATGAATTTTGACCTTAAAAAACAGAGAGAAACAAGTCCCCAAAGTATTTTGCCATGTTAATTAATGGCAAAACTTTGGTAATGCTCTTCCTTTTCAGTCTAACCAAACTTCAGAAAACTGAAAGATAATTACTAAAGTCAGTTCCCCAATTATTGCAGGACAAAAATGGATTCTACTCAGGATATTGATACTATTGCAAGAATAACTAGACTTCTGATCTACAAATACATGGTCTGTGCTCTCTGATCTTGTCATGACTTGACTTTCTATAGCCCTAAATACTGGTCCATTGTCATGGTAGAGACTAAACAGCCTTATTCATAAAGGCCATAACAAAGATATCTTTCTCCTGGGCCATATTGTAGGCATGGATTTATTTAGGTGGTAATTTCTTATCATTTTTCTCTTCATTTTAATCAAGGCTGTCTCAAGCCTATAAAACATGCAAATAGAGAGAGCAGAGGTAGCTCATGACTTTGTCTCCTCAGCCCATTTTTATTCATCTGGATGTTCACCAGGCCTCTAGAAGAGAAAGAAACTCTGCCTTCTTTGTTTCATTGCAAAACTCTGCTGTTTTATTCTTTCCTTCATGTGAAACAAGGCTTTGAAATAAAATTAAAAGATGTGGATTCAAATTCTCACCTTGGTCACACACCTACTATGATGAAACAATGTATAAAGTACTTAGTTTTCTTAATACAGTGTCACCTACAATTGAGAACTTGCTTCTTTTGCTTGATGTTTATCCATAGGCATATTTATATTCAGACTGAAGAAAACTGTGGAACATCTTGTATTCTTAAATTCTAAGTCTTAGGATAAATGAAAACCCCAATTTTGTTTCATTGATTATAGTATGTCTACATAAGGCTTACTGGCAGCAGAGGAGAAATGAATAATCGTTTTATACATGAAACAATGAGTGAGTGTAGTAGGTTAAATACCAGCTTTCAAAATTTACTGTATCTATACAACTGACAAATGAGAGGGGGAAATTAAAAGTAAAATATTCAGTGGGAATTGTAGTCATCCTCTGCTTGTCTTAGTTGATAGTGTGTTTTTGCTTTTGGTTTTATTTTTCCTGTACAACATTAAAGATGTTGAATCTTGGTTCAAGAAATTGAACTAAGAGGGGCATAATATGTTCTTTTTCCTCTGGAAAATGTTACATATCATCGTGTTCCATGAACAGTATAATTAACAATCACAGGCATTGAGTATTTTAAAGTATGGATGAAATTATCATCTAAAGCTTTGTGCTCCATGTCATTAAACCAAGATATTCTTGTACCTTACAGTTGCCAGCACTTGAATGTACTCAAAGTCACATTCTCTCTAATACCTTGAACCAATCTCTCCTGACAGAGGTTACCCATCTTAGAATGCACCTCTCATCCAGCCTTTCTCCTCCTACCACAGCTATGGCAAACACAGCTTGCACATAACTACAGGAGCTATCGCCTGAAAGCACAGGAAGGGACTGAGCTCTACTTACAAATATCTCCCCTACACAGGACCTTCTAAGACTTTCTATGATGTGCCACAGTGAGAGTGGCTCTTCCTCCCTCAACACGTATCTTCCATTTTCCTTTTTGTCACCCACCAGTTAGACCATCCGCTTTACAATGATCAGAGAGAATTAATGAACTCAAATATGATGATAGTGGTTTGAAGCACTTAGTAAAGTCAGCTACTGCTGCCCAGCCATTGCATCTACATTCTCCAAACCACTTACCCCAATTTAATGGGTTTTCTCCTCTTGAACTATGAACCAGCGTAATTCAAACTATGAACCAGAGTAACTCCTTCCTCTGTTTAGTTGAATCTTTAGATTCTTGTCACAATAAGGAGAAAAATTACTAAAACAGATAGGCAAATCAGCACTTCCTAAACATTTATACCCACAATGCCTATTTGTCCAAGAAATTTTTGTTCTATCCTCAGTAAGGAGGTATATAATCACACATTTACTGCTAGTAGGCCATAAGGAAATGTATTTAGAACAATTATTTGTGTACATATAATTTTTCCATTTACTAAAGACAAAAGTAAGTTCCCACAGTGATGAGATGGATTGCTTTGTTTGCTTTTGCACAGTGATTTAAATCATGGCTGAATATTTGCTATTACAATATGCAGGGCATTTTCAATGTTTTTCAGAACTGATCAATATTTGGATTTTATAATTGGCAATGCTGAGAATGCCATTTTGCATAAACATATAGAACAAAACAGATTGAGTGTGTTTGAAGACATTTCAGAAATAGTTGGAAATTCTTTCCTGGTCTCCTGGTCTTAAGCCAAATTTCATTATGCATTTTGTTGTTGTTGTTGTTGTTGCTGTTAAACTAAAATCAGCAACACAAACTAACTT
Organism: Meriones unguiculatus; assembly: GCF_030254825.1. Classification (NCBI taxonomy): domain Eukaryota; kingdom Metazoa; phylum Chordata; class Mammalia; order Rodentia; family Muridae; genus Meriones; species Meriones unguiculatus. The sequence goes on from NC_083351.1 coordinate 128,883,752, forward strand.
TTTTTAAAATTTTTTATTACTTACACTTTATTCATTTTGTATCTCCCCATAAGCCCCTCCCTCTTCCCCTCCTCACCCACCCTCCCTCCCCTTTCTGCATGCATGCCACTCCCCAAGTCCACTGATAGGGGAGGTTCTCCTCTCCTTTCTGATCTTAGTCTATCAGTTCTCATCAAAAGTGGCTGCATTGTCCTCTACTGTGACCTGGTAAGGCTAGTCCCCCCTCAGGGGAAGGTGATCAAAGAGCAGGCCAATCAGATTATGTCAGAGGTAGTCCCTCTTCCCATTACTAAGTAACCCACTTGGACACTGAACTGCCATGGGCTACATCTGTGCAGGGGTTCTAGGTTATCTCCATGAATAGTCCTTGGTTGGAGTATGAGTCTCTGGGAAGTTCCCTGTGTTCAAATTTTCTTTTTCTGTTGCTCTCCTTGTGGAGACCCTGTCCTCTCCAGCTCTTACTATTTCCCACTCCTTACATAAAATTCCATTCACTCTGCCCAACAGTTGGCCATCAGGCTCAGCATCTGCTTTGATAGTCTGCAGGGCAGAGGCTTTCAGAGGCCCTCTGTGGTAGGTTCTTACTTTGTTTCCTCTTTTCTTCTTCTGGCTTTCAGAAGCCCTCTGTAGAAGGTTCCTAGGTTGTTTCCTGACAAACTAACTTTTAAAGCCAAACTTTATAAATAAAGTTTTAATAATGAAATATTTGCTAAACTGATACATACAGAAGAATGCTGAAAGGGAAATATTACTGGTCTTTGTTTTCTATACTTAGCCATTTTATTTCTATAGAAGCCAACAACTGTGCTTGTGCAGTAAAGACACCGCCATTCAGTGCTTACACAGCATACAGCAGTCTTGAATCTGAGCCAAGATGTTTTCAGATGTCCATGACATCACATAGTATGACAGCACATGCAATGTGAAGTGTGCAGAGTGTGTTTTCAGAACCACTGCTGCAGTGAGGTCACATGACACCACAGACAAGCACTACTAGAAACACCTCTGGTTCATTTTGTATTTTATTTTGAATTAAGTTTTGTCACTGTTCTTTCAGAAATCTTTTATTATCACCACAAAGAATGAAAACACTGATCAGATCTGAAAAACATTGAAAACTGTCTTGATACTGCATCATGAAATACTCAGGCAAAACATCAAACTCAATGGAGAGAAACTTAAATCAATCCCACTGAAATCAGGGACAAGGCAAGGCTACCCACTCTCTCTGTATCTCTTCAAGACAGTACTTGAAGTCCTAGCTAAAGCAATAAGACAACTAAAGGAGATAAAGGGGATTCAAATCAGAAAGGAAGAGGTCAAAGTTTCACTTTTCGCAGATAATATGATAGTATACATGAGTGACCCCAAAAACTCAACCAGAGAACTCCTTCAGGGACAAACACCTTCAGCAAACTGGCTGGATACAAAATTAACTCAAAAAATTTCAGAAGCCCTCCTGTATACCAAAGAAAAAAGGGCTGAGAAAGAAATTAGGGAAGTAACACCCTTCACAATAGCCACTGATAGCATAAAGTACTTTGGTGTGACTCTGACCAAGCAAGTAAAAGACCTGTTTGACAAAAACTTCAAGTCTCTGAAGAAAGAAATTAAAGAAGCTATCAGAAGATAGAAAGATCTCCTGTGCTCATGGATTAGTAGGATTAACAGTGAAAATGGCCATCCTGCCAAAAGCAATCTACAGATCCAATACAACACCCATCAAAATACCTACAAAACTTGAAAGAAAAATGCTCAACTTCATATGGAAAAACAAAAAAACCAGAAATGCCAAAATGATCCTGCACTACAAATGATCATCTGGAGGTGTCTCCATCCCTGATCTCAAGCTGTACTACAGAGAAATAGTAATAAAAAGTGTATGGTATAGAAACTGACTAATGGATCAATGGAATTGAATAGAATATCCAGAAATAAACACACATACCCACGGATACTTGATTCTTTACAAAGAAGCCAAAACCATTCAATGGAAAAAAGACAGCATCTTCAACAAATGGTGCTGGTCCAACTGGATGTCTACATGCAGAAAAATGCAAAGAGATCCATATTTATCACCCTGCACAAAATTAAAGTCCAAGGGGATCAAAGACCTCACCATAAAACCAGGTACTCTAAATCGGTTAGAAGAAAGAGTGTGGAAGAGCCTAGAACTCATTGACACAGAAGACAATTTCCTGAACAGAACACCAACAGCACAGGCTCTAAGAGCAACAATCAATAAATGGGACTTCATGAAACTGAAAAGCTTCTGTAAAGCAAAAGACACTGTTGTCAGAACAAAACAACAGCCTACAGACTACGAAAGGATCTTCACCAACTCTATATCTAACAGAGGGCTGATATTTGGAATACATAAAGAACAAAAGAAGTTAAAAAGCAATGAATCACAATTTCTGCATCCATTCTTCAGTTGAGGGGCATCTGGGTTTTTTCCAGTTTCTGGCTATTACAAATAAAGCTGCTACAAACATGGTTGAGCAAATGTCCTTTTTGTGTACTTGAGCCTCTTTTGGATATATGCCCAGGAGTGGTATGGCTAGATCTTGAGGAAGAGCTATTCTCAGTTGTCTGAGAAATCACCAGATTGATTTCCAGAGTGGTTGTAAAGTTTACATTCCCACCAGCAGTGGAGGAGGGTTCCCCTTTCTCCACAACCTCTCCAGAATGTGTTGTCACTTGAGTTTTTGATCTTGGCCATTCTCATGGGTGTAAGGTGAAATCTCAGGGTTGTTTTGATTTGCATTTTCCTAATGGCTAATGAGGTTGAGCATTTCTTTAAGTGCTTCTCTGCTATTCGATATTCCTTTATTGAGAATTCTCTGTTTAGCTCTGTTGCCCATTTTTTAAGTGGATTACTTGGTTTGCTGCTTTTCAGCTTGTTTAGTTCTTTATATATACTGGATATGAGTCCTCTGTCAGATAAAGGGTTAGTGAAGATTCTTTCCCAATCTGTAGGCAGTTGCTTTGTTCTGATGATGGTGTCCTTTGCTTTACAGAAGCTTTTCAGTTTCATGAGGTCCCATTTATTGATTGTTGCTCTTAGAGCCTGTGCTGTTGGTGTTCTGTTCAGGAAGTTTTCTCCTGTACCAATGAGTTCTAGGGTATTCCCCCCTTTTTTTTCTAGCCCATTTAATGTGTCTGGTTTTATGTTGAGGTCTTTGATCCACTTGGACTTCAGTTTTGTGCAGGGTGATAAGTATGAATCTATTTTCATTTTTCTGCATGTACACATCCAGTTGGACCAGCACCATTTGTTGAAGATGCTGTCTTTTTTCCATTGTATGGTTTTTGCATCTTTGTCAAAGATCAGGTGTCCATAAGTGTGTGGGTTTATTTCTGGGTTCTCTGTTTGGTTCCATTGATCCACCATTCTGTTTCTAATCCAGTACCATGCATCTATACGATGGAATATTACTCAGCAATGAAAAATAGGAAATCATGAAATTTGCAGGGAAATGATGGGACCTGGAAAGGATCATCCTGAGTGAGTTGTCCCAGAAGCAGAAAGACACACATGGTATATACTCACTTATATAGACATACAACATAGGACAAACCCACTAAAATCTGTGCATCTAAAGAAACTAAGCAAGAGAGAGGACCCTAACTAAAATGTTCAATCCCCATCCTGAAAGTCAAAGAGGATGGACATCAGAAGAAGAAGAAAATAGGTAACAACCTAGGAACCTGTTACAGAGGGCCTCTGAAAGCCAAAAGAATAAAAAAGGAAACAAACTAGGAACCTATCACAGAGGGTCCCTGAAAGCCTCTGCCCTGTAGACTATCAAAGCAGATGCTGAGCCTGATGGCCAACTGTTGGGCAGAGTGAATGGAATTTTATGTAAGGAGTGGGAAATAGAAACAGCTGGAGAGGACAGGGTCTCCACAAGGAGAGCAACAGAAAAAGAAAATTTGAACACAGGGAACTTCCCAGAGACTCATACTCCAACCAAGGACTATTCATGGAGATAACCTAGAACCCCTGCACAGATGTAGCCCATGGCAGTTCAGTGTCCAAATGAGTTACTTAGTAATGGGAAGAGGGACTACCTCTGACATAATCTGATTGGCCTGCTCTTTGATCACCTCCCCCCTGAGGGGGGAGCAGCCTTACCAGGCCACAGAAGAGGACAATGCAGCCACTTTTGATGAGAACTGATAGACTAAGATCAAAAAGGAGAGGAGAACCTCCCCTATCAGTGGACTTGGGGAGGGGCATGCATGCAGAAAAGGGAGGGAGGGTGGGATGGGGAGGGGAGGAGAGAAGGGCTTATGGGGAGATACAAAATGAATAAAGTGTAAGTAATAAAAAATTTTTTAAAAAGTTAAAAAAAAAGAAAAAAGCAATGAATCAATTAATCCAATTAAAAAAATGGGGTACAGAGCTAAACAGAATTCTCTGTAGAGGAATATAGAATGGCAAAGAAACACTTAAAGAAAGGATCAATGTCGTTAGCCATCACGGAGATGCAAATCAAGACAACCCTGAGATTTCACCTTACACCCATAAGAATGGCTAAAATCAAAAACTCAAAGTGACAACACATGCTGGAGAGGTTGTGGAGAAAGGGGAACCCACCTCCATTGATGGTGGGAATGTAAATTGTTACAAACACTTTGGAAATCAATCTGGCGCTTTCTCAGACACTTAGGAATAGTGTTTTCTCAACACCCAGTTATACCACTCCTAGGTATATATCCAAAATTTGCTCAAGTATGCAACAAGGACATTTGCTCAACCATGTTTGTAGCAGCTTTGTTTGTAATAGCCAGAACCTGGAAACAACCCAGATGTCCATCAACAGAGGAATGGATACAGAAATTGTGGTATTGTTACACAATGGAATACTACTCAGCAATTAAAAACGAGGAAATCATGAAATTTTCAGGCAAATGGTGGGATCTAGAAAAGATCATTTTGAGTGAGGTATCCCAGGAGAAAGACACACATGGTATATACTCACTTATTTAGACCTATAAGATATGATAAACATAACAAAATCTATAAACATAAAGAAGATAAACAAGAAAGAGAACTCGGGGTAAGATGATCAATCCTCACTTAGAAAGACAAATGAGATGGACATTGGATGTAGGAGAAAACAAGTAACAGGACAGGAGCCTATCACAGAGGGCCTCTGAAAGACTCTACCTAGCAGTGTATCAAAGCAGATACTGAGACTCACAACCAAACCTTCAGCAGAGTGCAGAGAATCATATGAAAGAAAAGGGAGTTAATATGACCTGGAGAGGATAGGAGCTCCACATGGACCAAATATATCTGAGCACAGGGATTTTATATGAGACTTTTTCTCCAACCAAGGACCATATATGGATAGAACCTCTGCTCAGATGTAGCCCATGGTAGCTCAGTATCCAAGTGTGTTTTCCTAGTAAAGGGAACAAGGACTATTTCTTTCATGAACTCAATGGCTCTTTGACCTCACCATCCCCCAAGGGAGGAGCAGCCTTGCTAGGCCACAGAGGAGGACTTCGCAGCCAGGCCTGAAGATACCTGATAAACGAGGGTCAGATGAGAGGAGGTCCTCCTATAACAGTTGACTCAGAAAGGGGCAGGGAGGAGATGAGGGAGGGAGGGAGGGTGGGATTGGGAGGAAATGAGGAAGCAGAATACAGCTGGAATACAAAGTTAATAAAATATAACTAATAATAGAGAGAGAGAGAGAGAGAGAGGAAGGAAGGAAGGAAGGAAGGAAGGAAGGAAGGAAGGAAGGAAAAGAAAGAAAGAAAGAAAGAAAGAAAGAAAGAAAGAAAGAAAGAAAGAAAGAAAGAAAGAAAAAAGAAAGAGAAAGAAAGAAAGACAAACAGACTCAGGCAAGATTTAAATATTTATATAAAAGCAAGAAAAGCAATATACCTCATTATTGTGGAAATTTACTTTTGCCTCTACATAGAGGGTCTTGACCTGCAATTTAGGAATCTATTGAATAAACAGACAAATGAGAAATAGATGAAAGAGATACACAGATATATATGATATATAAAATGATATAGAAATATGATATAGATATAGATGATAGATGATAAATGAGAGATAGTCTGATGATGGATGGAGGGATAGATAGATTGACAGTCAGACAAACAGACATGCATGATGCATACATGTATGCATATATATATATATATATATACATACATACATACATACATACAAGGAACATTAGGAGAGGCTGAGATCCTCAATAAACAATATGTAGTCAGGGGGACGGGCACTTCTACTCTTACGGCTGAAGTCAAGTCAGCAGGTCTCAGCATGAGAGAAGTTGATGATGGTGCTGTAATTCTCACTCTGAGACCAAACACCTAAAATCAAGAAATGCAAAGACCAGTAATAAGTGTCCTAGCTGCCAGAGAGAGGAAGAATAGAGGTAGATCAGGAAAAAGAAATTGACTCAGGTGATTATGAAAGCTGAGAACCTCAGTATCTGAGCATGAGTCAGGAACATGTGCAGTTCTAGTCCCACAGTCTGATGGCCTGACACCCAGGAGGACTGATGTTTCAGTTCAGAAACAGAATGTCGGTGTGAAACCAGTGAGTAACTGACTGCAGTCTATAAGAGTAATTCCCTCTAGCCTGGGTAGCATCAGTATTTTTGTTCTAGATATACCTTCAGCTGGTTGAATTAGACCAACCCTCATTAGAAAAGATTTGCCCAGTTTACCAATTTAATATTAATATCATCCAAAAACACCTTCTTAGAAGCAGACAGAATATTTGAATACCTGTCTGAACATCCATGGCTCAACCAAGTTGATACAAAATTTTCTGTTCAGAGAGGGAAACCATGTCTGGCACTGGAAAGCTAGCCTGAATCTTGGAGATGAAGAACAATGCCTAACTGCACTCTGAAACATGCCCTTGTACCCACAGACAGGTGTGGCACTCACTTTTCATCATATCGGCTTCTCTTTGTAGCAAATGGAGACCATTACAAAAACCCACAACTGGACAGAACTCAAAGATCACTGGATGGCAGAGACCTCAGTTCTAACAGATACATCTTGAACACAACTCCTGACCCTAAGACTCAGGAAATATTATGAAAGAGGAGGCAGAAAGGCCAGAGGAACAGGAAGTCCTCTCGGACCTGTGTCTCCTAGAAATGGCTACCAGGGAAGCAAGACCTGAACAATGGTACTATTAATAAACATGTAGATGTGGAAGGGGCAAAGTCTCCCAGGGTCCCACCCTTAGACAAAGAACTACAGGTGACAGTGAGTGATGAGAGAGGAAGAGTTAGCATCTCTCAGAGATAATCCTCAATAAAGAATTATCCAACACAAGCAGTAAGCCCTGAAACCTTATACTGTATTTATATTTTTGTGCATATAAGCACATATATTATACATAAGACAAATATATTTACATATGTGTGTGTGTGTGAGTGTGTATCCAACCAGCTGAAAGTGTATCTAGAACAAAAATACTGATGCTACCCAAGCTAGAGGGAATTACTCTTGAAGACTGCAGTCAAGTACTCACTGGTTTCATGCCTGTGTTCTGCAGAAATGTCAGTTCTCTTGCGTTTCAGACCATCAGGCTTTGGGACTAGAACTGCACATGTTCCTGACTCATTCTCAAATACTGAAGTTCTCAGCTTTCATAATCACCTGAGCCAATTTTCTTTTTCTGATTCACCCTCTACTATCTCTTTCCTGGAGCTGGAACACTGCTCTTTCTATCTATCTATTTAGATAGATAGATATCTATATATATAGAGAGAGAGAGTGAATGAAAATACTCATTTTGCATATAGAGAGATACATATATACATATATAGAGAGAGATTTAGATACAGATAGATAAATATAGATACAGAGTTAGAGACCATATATATATGGTCATATATATATATATGACCATCAATTTGAGGAGGGGATGGAGGGAGAAAAGGATGCATTATAAACAAAACAAAGCAAAGTCATCTGTTTTGTTCTTCTAGTAAACTGAAATAAGTAACTAAATTATAAACAAAAAGAATTTTTAAAGTATCTTGAAGAACAGTTCACCAAGATATCAATATTCAGACCTGACCTCACTTCACTTCTGAAAACGATTGAGATAGCCATCCAGACAAACTAAGACAAGTGTGGGGTACTATGACCACGGGTAGGAAGTCAGAAATTATTGATTTTCATATAATCCCTTTATGGTAAAATTTCCATTTTCACATTTAAAGTATGTCTGTCTATAAATTGTTTTAAGATAGCTGTTTTTAAGGAAGTGAGCCTGTTTTGATCAAGTCTATGCTACCTCTCATTCAGATAATTTTATTTCATTGTAGAGTGCAGTCAAACTAAGATATGAAACAAAGAGTCCATGACTTTGAATTCTATACATTCCTTAATAATACATAATACTATATTCATATAGTATGAATATATACTTGGAGATTAGTTGAATGTATAGGAAAATAAAATCAGTGAATGAATGAAAATACTCACTTTGCATTGAATATAAAGCTCATTTTTAAAGTCAATTAATAGTTTAAAATCAGGCCAATTTGCTGACTATTTATGCCAAATATACTGTTTATACTTGGGATACAGAGCTAAACAGAAAATTCAGAACAGAGGAATATCAAATGGTGAAGAAACACTTAAAGAAATGCTCAACATCCTTAGCCATCAGGAAAATGCAATCAAAACAACTGTGAGATTTCATCAGAACCAGTAAAACTCCAATGAAAGCACATGCTGGTGAGGATGTGGAGAAAGTGGAACACTCCTCCGTTGCTGAGGGAGTGCAAACTTTTACAACTACTTTGGAAATCAATCTGGAGGTTTCTCAGAAAACTGGCAAAAGCGCTACCCCACGACCCAGCTATACCACTCCTGGGCATATACCTGAAAGATGCTCCACCATACAAGAAGGACATTTGCTCAACTATGTAGCAGCTTTAGATTCATAGTAGCCAGAATCTGGAAACAGGCTACATGTCCCTCATTGTAGTACATTTACACAATGAAATACCACTCGGCTATTAAAAACAAGGAAATCATGAAATTTGCAGGCAAACGGTGGGAACTGGAAAAGATCATCATCCAAAAGTGGGTGGACAGGATGGGAGTCTACCATAAATGTCCTCTGAAAGATTCCATTCAGCAGGGCATCAAAGCAGATGCTGAAACTCACAGCCAAACTTTGCGCAGAGTGTAGGGAGTCTTATGAAAGAGTTGGGGGAGAGAAGAACCAAGAAGGAACAGGAGCTCCACAAAGGAGACCAACAGAGCCAAAATATCTAGGCCCAGGGGGAACCTGAAGAGACTGATGCACCAGCCAAGGACCATGCATGGAGAGGAACTAGACCCCTGCTCAGATGTAGCCAATAGGCAGCTCAGTCTCCATGTGGGTGGTCTAGTAAGGAGAGCAAGGACTGTCTCTGACATGGACTCTGTTGCCTGCTCTTTGGTCACTTTCCCCTGGTGGGGGAGGGGCATTGCCAGGCTACAGAGGAAGAGGATCCAGGCAGCCTTGATAGGCTAGGGTCAGATGGTAGGGAAGGAGAGTTGGAACTTCCTCTGGGCTAGGGGAAAGGGAGAGAGGGTGGGACTGGGAGATGAGGGAAGGGGCTACAAGTGGGATATAAAGTGAATAAATCATTTTTAAAAATTTAATTTGAAAACTGAAACACTGAATTCATAGCTAGGTATATTTGAATCAAGTAACTTTATAAATAAATTTATGCAATTTATAATTTTATGTAATAAATTAAAACATACATTTAATTTTTACAAAAACATAATTGTTCAAGTATAAACAATATAATTGACATTATATTGTTCAAATATAAAATTTAACTGAAAGAAAACCATTGAATAAACTGTAGATTGTATTTTTAAAGTAACAAAGTGGAAAGGATGCAGAGATTCCCAAGTAAAGAAAAACCAGAATGAGAAGAGTCCCTTGCTGGATTATAAAATAGAAACTTCTTTCATCCCATGAGTGAGAGAAGGGCTGATAATATGCAGCAACCTGAAAGAAAAAAAAAAAAAAGGCAGCTAAAATGTAAGCTACTAAAATATAACTGACCCCGTGGGATAATGTTGAAGATCTAGATTACCAGAAACCACAGGCAATGAGCTCTGTTGCCTGTGGTTTCCGCAGGGATTTGACCCAGTGTACGGCTGCTTGCAGGAATCTGTAAAGCAGAAAGGAATATCCGGTGGTTGATGAAGTCTGCCCAAGCCATTGTTGTGCAGATTATGCATTTCTCTTCCCAGGCTGGAATTCAACAACATGTCAGTAGCTCAAAAGTGCCCACTGTGGGAGCATTTATACCGTGAAAATCGACAAATGCTCCAAATCTGACATTCTTTTTTGTTTAATCTGTTAAGTACTACCAAGACATCATCAGCTACAGTCCATGGCCCAGAATATTCCAGGCTAGCCGGATAACCTGAGCACTTAGGTTTTTAAAGATCTGTGTGTGAGTGTTTTGCCCACATGTATGTATATGCAGCATATGTGCCTATTACCCACACTGGCCGGAAGGCCAGAAGGATCAGTGAGACTGGATCCACTGTCAAGGTGACTGGAACGGAGCCTGGGTCTCTGCAAGAACAGTACATGCTATAAACAGCTGAGCCATCTCTCCAGCCTAAGCAAAGATAGACCTGGCGTGCTTAAGACCCAAGCCCTGCTAGAAAGAGGAACCTTAATGTTCCCTCAAATCGCTGAAATCGGTTGTCACCAACCTGAAATTAAACAGAGCTGCAGCCCAGCTCTATCCAAATTAGTTTATGATAGAAAAAATGTCACCTCATAACACATCACAGAGGAAGCTGTGTATACCTTCTAAACTGAGATATTAGTTATCTTAAATCTAACCCTTTTATGCGTATTGACTGAAATGCTATAGAAATTAGTATATTAAACATATGCACTGAAGCAACTTTCTATAGGGTCAAGATACAGAAATATGAAAATAAGTATTTAAAAATACGGAAGTAATAAGTGAGGAAAATGAAGAGTTAATTTGGTGCAGTTGATGAGATACAAGGCAGAGTAGAAGAGAAAAAACAACATTGCAAAGATCAGTCAATGGAAATTATGTAAAAATAACCAACCAAACATGTTTGGCTATATTTACACATGCCATATCCATCTATAAATATGTATGTATATTATGTGCAATGTATGAATCAATTATACTAGTGAAAGTTTTAGAGTTGGTAATATATCAGTTCACATATTGAAAAGAGAAAGTGCATCTAAGTATGTCATAATAAAAATGCTAGACAAGTCAAAGTGAAAAATTGAGCTTTGATAATGATATAGCAATTGTCCAAACAACTCTGAGATGACTCTTGTATTAAAGCTAAGTGATTTTAAAAACACATTATTTTTTAACAGTAAAAACTGTAGCCCCACGTTGACTAGAAAAATCACTGCGGCCTTTGGAAAACAACCTCCAACTCAGGAATTAGTATTAATTTAAAATAGATGCAAAGTTAAATATTTGAAGACATATTAAATATATATGTGTATGTATTATTATAAAATATCACTAAATATTTAAGGGAAATGATTGAGTTTTGTATTTTATAACATTTAAAGAAGTATAATATGTGGCAATAATAGCACAAGAACTGCAGAGGAGATAACAGAACTGTGATACTGAAGGCTTTGCTTTGTGAAGAGATAATTTGCTATAGAGCACTACAAACTAAGGATGTATAGTGTGGAGGATTTGTGAGAAGCAACCAAAGAAATTCAATTAAAAGACTAAGATAAGAAATGAAGATGGGACAGAGATCTAAAATCTGTGAAACAAAGCAACATGACATGTGTGTGTATACTAATACATTAAATACCCCTTGATATCTTCTAAGCCAATCCTCAGTATTATTTCCCTCATTCTTTTAATCCATTAGAAATCTTTTTGTCATTTTTATGAAGTTGGAACCACTAAATAAAATAACAGAAGATTTTTTTTTTAAGAAAAGAAATAATGTGCTGTTAATGTAAACAGCCTGGTTTGGTCTTAGGCTCTAGCTTAATAGGAACAACTAAACCGTTTTCAGTTTAACAGGAGAAAGTTATCAGGCTCCATCAAACAGAAATTGAGAGCTCTGTAAAAAGACACCATTGCAAAATTTCTGGAATTTTATATTGGTATTGTTACAAAGGTCAAGTACTCATTTCATACACCATGTGTATGGCATAACCATAAGAAGTTCTATTAGTTCATTCTTGACTATACAGCCAAATTTTGGGGCAGGGCTCAGGTTATGCACTGACATTCAGGAGGATGATCTTAGACATGGGCAAGGAAAGGTAGGTGTGCGTCCACCGTTGTTTCCATAACAAATGCTTTCATTTTCACGTAAGAGCGCACTTGTTGCCAGTCTCCTCCTTTGTGGGTGACGGTGATGGTGATCAAAGGCACGGGCACTCTTATTCTTCTCAATAGATATGTTCAAGGCAGGGAGGGGGAATACCTCTAATTTCAAAATTTTGATAAATACAACCATGTTCTTGTTATCCTAAAAAAACTACAAGGTTGATCTTTTAGTGAGGTAAAAAAGCATTTAGAAATGAAAATAATCTCTAGGTGCCTTCACCCATGAGGGCTCTTGGTAAACAGGTAGGTAGTTGGAGTCACAGATAATCTATGGCTATTTCAGTTGAAGTCCCCCAACTATTTCTTTTTTTTTTTTCAGGTAAGATTTTATTTTATTTTATTCTTTTTTAATTTTATTTTTTTCTTATTCATTACATTTTATTAACTCTGTATCCCAGCTGTATCCTGCTCCCTCATTCCCCCCCAATCCCACCCTCCCTCCCTCATCTCCATCCTGCCCCTTTCCAAGTCCACTGATTGGTTCCCCCCTCCTCCCCATTCATCTGACCCTGTTTAATCAGGTATCTTCAGGACTGGCTGCAAAGTCCTCCTCTGTGGCCTAACAGGACTGCTTCTCCCTTGGGGGGTGGGGAGGTCAAAGAGCCAGCCATTGAGTTCCTGTTAGAAATAGTCCTTGTTCCCCTCACTATGGGAAACCAATTGGTCACTGAGCTACCACGGGGCTGCATTTGAGCAGAGGTTCTAGGTTATGTCCATACATGGTCCTTGGTTGAATGTCAGTCTCAGAAAAGACCCTGTGCCCATATATATTTGGTTCTTGTGGAGCTCCGATCCTTTCCACATCATACTAACTCCCCCTTCTTTCATATGATTCCCTGTACTCTGCCGAAGGTTTGGTTATGACTCTCAGTATCTGCTTTGAAACACTGCTAGGTAGAGTCTTTCAGATGCCTTCTGCGGTAGACTCCTGTCATATGTTCAATGCACATCCCATCTGCCTTTCTAAATGAGGATTGATCATCTTACCCCGTGTCTGCTCTCTTGTTGATCTTCTTTAGGTGTGTAGATTTCATTATGTTTATCATATCTTATAGGTCTATATAAGCGAGTATATACCGTGTTTGTCTTTCTCCTTCTGGGATATTTCACTCAGAATGATCTTTTCTAGATGCCACCATTTGCCTGCAAATTTCTTGATTTCCTCTTTTTTGATTGCTGAGTAGTATTCCATTGTGTAAAAATACCACAATTTCTGAATCCATTCCTCCATTGATGGACATCTGGGTTGTTTCCAGGTTCTGGCTGGAAATAAAGCTGCTACAAATAAAGCTGCTATAAACATGGTTGAGTAAATATCCCTGTTTTGTACTTGAGCAAATTTTGGGTATATACCTAGCAGTGGTATAGCTGGGTCTTGAGGAAGCACTATTCCTAATTATCTGAGAAAGTGCCAGATAGACTTCCAAAGTGGTTGTACCAGTTTACATTCCCACCAGCAGTGGATGAGGGTTCCCCTTTCTCCACAACCTCTCCAACATGTGTTGTCACTTGAGTTTTTTATTTTAGCCATTCTGATGGGTGTAAGGTGAAATCTCAGGGTCATTTTGATTTGCATTTCCCTGATGGCTAATGAGGTTGAGCATTTCTTTAACTGTTTCTCTGCCATTCAATATTCCAACTATTTCTTGGCACTCTGGTAAGATCTATGTTTGGGGTAATAAGATTTATATACATACATACATATGCTGCCTACTATTTTTCTCCCCACATCTCACTAAGATCATGACGTCAGTGTCCTAAGGAAGAGGCCCTGTTCTACTTTGTCCATTCACATGGAGCTGGTTCAATTTCTAATTCTAACCAAAATTTGAAAGCCATCTGTGAGGAACCAACAGCAGTACCCTAAGCAAAATTTCCTTCCCAAATTGGGCTAAATTCTTAGCATAAGCTATCAAGTAATACTACCACAGGTTTATTATCTTTAGGTAACTCATAAAAATGAGTATAAAGTTGCTGTTTTATTTTTCCAACTCAAAAATCTTCTGCATTTTAAGACTGAAGACCAAACCATTTTCAAGTGAGACATATGGGGTGAGAGGAAATATTTGATTAGAGATGCTGTGGTGAACTCAAATCATTTCTTCCACAAAGCCTGAGATCTCGTTGTTACTTATATATAATTATTTGTGTCTCCAGCCCTTTCATTAGGATTTCCTAAGGGATCCTGATGTCCTTCATGCAGACAGATACATGATAAGCCTTTTCTGCCTTTCAACTCTAGATAAGTCATACATGCCTAAGGCCAGAGACACACTCTTTAGGCTCAAGTCCTGGTAGCAATTATAAGTTTTAAAAACGTAGCTTAACTCATTTGTTTAAATGAAATGAAGGAGTGTCCAAGTGTATTTAAGGTCCCTTCTGTATTTATTTTGTTGTTACAGTTTGAAAGTAAATGTCCTTCAAAAGTTTCATGTGGTTAGTTCCCAGTGGTAGGTACAATAATTGAGAGATTAAGAGATTATGAGGGCTTTGATATAAGACATGAATTAATATCCATCTTTTGATGGATATTGGTGAAACTGGGAGGTGGGGCTTAGTTGAAGAAAGCATGTCACCCAGGCATGCCCTAGATAGGTTTATCTGGCCCTTCCTGTCTCATTTCTGCTTCTTGGTCACCATGACGTGAATGAACATTGCACATCTCATACAGCCTTCTGCCATGATGCTGTGTCTTGCCACAGTTCCACAAATAATTGACTCAGGTGGCCACGTACTAAAACCCTTAAACTGTAAACCAAAATTTGTCTTGACTTGCATGAGTTTTCTTGGATATTTTTCATGGTGATGAAAAGGTTAACACACTAAGAACTGAGGAACTGCGACTTTAAATATTAAATAATGAGAAGAACTTTTATATTCTGCATAGAACTTTTGTATTCTATGTATTGAATTAGTTTCATTCTTTTCCTGAACTGGAGTTTAAATGAAAGAAATAACCTTGTGCTTTCAGTTGGAAGAAAATCATCACTCCCAAAGGATAAACCAGAAGAACAGTTCTAACCATACTGAGAAAAACTCAGAATTCCCTCCAGTTCTGTGTGATTCTGTTCACAGTGACAGAAGAAAGGGGTCTTCCCATGTCAGTGAACCATCTGACCATCTTAAGTGGGGTACACTTACCACTAAATAATTGAATAAGTTTCAGTTAGCAAAGTCATAGTGGTTTTGTTTCTACTTTAAACTCACAAACTATCACAGAGAAGGGAGTGAGGAAAGTACATAATTTAGCTCAGATTTCTGGATATGAGTACCAATTCTCCTTGCTCTTTCTTTTTCCTAAATTTGTGTTTAATACTAAAATCAAAGAAAGGTAGACACATTGGCTCAGAGGGAGTTTCAGGTTATCATGGATAATTGTTTCATGGAAAGAAAACTCTGCCAAAATGGTATTTATGCAGTATTCTAAAATGATGGTGACATTTGAGAAGAGTAATTAAACATGGCCTCCACAATTTTCAAAAGAAATAAAAGGACATTAATTATATCAAAATCTTTTGGGCTGCATTTTCAAACTGTACCCACTGACTACATTTCAATTTACAAGATAGTTGGAGCTGGTGCTGTGAAACATTAGTGTTGTGTCCACATAGATATTATGGGAGCCATTTCTTTTACTGACACTAAAATGAGAGCAGCTGACATTCCAAGGAAATGAAAAGCTATTTGCCTGATGAATTACAAAACAGTAGGTGAATAGAACACATAACCCCACTTCTCCACCAAGTCACCCTTCCTAACCCTTAGCATGCTCTGTAAAAAACTACCTTAAAAACAGAAACTGCCCCTTCATCAGGCCCTTCTAACCATTCAAGAAAATACCATAATTAAGGAGCTCATTATGGCAGCTGATACTAAAACAAATTTTCATACCTATTAAAGCAAAACTTAATCTCTTTGAAATTACTCCAGGAAATAATTTCTTATGTCTGTGGGCAGTTCTTAGCACCTTAATTCACAAATATTGATTATCTTTATAAATTGGACATCCATTAGGAAAAGGTATAAAAATGAGGCACCTAAGAAGCCCAAAAAAGTGTTTACAGTAATGCAGCTGGCTTATAACATAGTTTAAACCTGAGTTTAGAAATAATAGTCTAATCACTTCTAGCTTTTTGGATGCCAGATAGCTATTTTTGACTGAAGTCATTTGCTCCTTGCTTCCTTGGACATTAACCACAGAATGTGAGCCTTGCCCCTCCACTCCTTCCAAATATGTTGAGAAATTGCCAGACACCATAATCTCATAGAGGATCAATTCTTATCTCAGCTCTATCTGATTCTATTTCCTTGTCTCCCTATGAAGGAAGCCAGATTCTGACAATGTAAATTTCCTGTCAATGTGGGTGAAAAAGCTACTTGAGAGAAAGAACTGGTGTGAGAGAAGTATTAGAAACAGACTGGGTCAGCTGCACTGCTGATAAGACTGTTTGTTCCAACTCTTCAGTTGCAAGTGACTGAAAAACTAGTTCAAACTAGTTAAGCAAATGGGGAACATGAGTAACATGACAAGCAATAAGGAGTATCTGAATCCATTTAAACAAATACGGAAACAGGACAGCTATCCATCCCTGGTGCCTCTGCTCTTATCTCTGATGTTAACTTCCAGATTTGCTTCCACAGAAAACAAGATTGACTCAAACGGCCTAGAATTGATTTTCAATGAAAAGATGTAAAGCTAAAAGGGTTTGATGCAGATTCTATGCTATCGCCACATTAATCTCTGTAGGGAGAGAGATGTGATTTTTAAGTCACTCAATTACTTGGCATCCTCGGGGCCAAGTGTAACACTGGTTCTGCTAAAAACACCAGATGCTGTTACAGGTTCAGGAACAACTCAGACACCAGACTCAGCAGAGGTTTATTGAACGCTAAACAGAAACAGACTGGTCTTCAGAGCCAGACAATGACATTGGTCTGCTCCTGATTCAGGTAACAATTAGGTTACAAAACTGTAACCAGGTGCAGCAAACAAACCACAACTAGGGAACAGCCAGGTAACAAAGATGCAAACAGGTGTCCAGGTGTAGCAAGCGATGTTACATCATTTTGACCAGCTACACCAAGCTTTTCTAACTGAACTTTCATTTGATTGGTTCTGCAGTTGAGGGATTTCACAGTGTCCCAAGTAACAAAATATATGAAGTTTGAGAAATGAAACCACAGAAACATAATAAAAAATGGAGCCAAAATGGTTTCTGATATACTCAAGGCTACAGCAGGTATTAACAGAGAAGCCATAGTTATGCTAAGAAATAAATTAGGTCTCAACAGAAGGGATATAGAATTTAAGCAGGTTACAACAGTGCTATTCCAGAGTTAGGGCACCATGATCATGCACACACACTCAAACACACATAAATAAGTAAGTAAAAGTATTAAAAAAAACAAAACAAAACTGTGGGAAGGTAAACACAATAACTACTAAACACTATTTCAAAGGTTATTCAAGCTAGCAATACATGATCCCAGAAACTTTATGTAAACATATAAATATATAAACAAGCCAAGGATTCATCCCTTTAAAATTCTGAAAGATCAGATCCAAGGCTGGAGGTTTGAACTCTGCAAAAGCTCTTTAGATGATTCACTCAGGTTTAGAGCATCAAGTGGTGTCTATGAATTCATTTATTAAACGAGAGTGGTAAAATAAATTAGCAACTCTCAATCGTTCCTAGCTGTGAACCACTTAACATCAAGAGCCCTAGAGCCCACGTCCTGCGCCCACTCTCACTTCACCTACACCAGAGATGCCTCCACCATTGATGCTGCTTCAGCAGGGGATACTCAAGAGAATCTTCTCTTTAAAAACAAAATTCTAACTAGGACTCTGAGCCCTGCCCTGCTTACAACAATGTGTTTGCCAAGGTTACCAGTGTTTCTTAGAGTTCATTTTTCAGGTCTATGATTAATGAAAAAAATTCAGCTTCACTATATATTAAAATACAACATACCAATACAGCAAACATTTTCCTCTTCTTTTCTTTTCCTTTCTACTCTGCCACTCTCCCTGAAGATTGCCACAGGCCTTACCACTATGTGCCGCTTCAAGACCTTTAAAATAATACATCATGTATACATAATCTATCATGGTCCAGTCTCCTTTCTTTCTCACTTTCATGGATCACTCATCACCATGTGAAGTTGATCGATTCTTTTACCGCATCGGCATCCATTCTTTCATCGTATATTCTATGTACTTTACCCAAATTAGATCACAGAGTCAGCAAGTTTAATTACTCTATGCCCAGTTTCATCTGGATCTTTGTGTTTCTTCCAGCTCCTCCTCCAGATTGCATTCAAATAGTCAAGTTTTGTTTTGAGAAAAATCCCAACATGTAAAACCTATCATGTCACCCCTGTACTCAAAACCCTTTAAGAGCTTCTCCTCTCCTGTGAAGATTCCTCTCTCTTCCCTAAGACAATTTGGCCCACACTTTGACTCTGGGCTCATCTCTTACATGCTACCCTACCCACTATGATCTCATTGCTTAGCCTTCAAAGAGTCAAGCCTCTTCCTGCCTCTCCAGAGGAAGGATCCATCCTTCCATTTATGGCTTACTTTAGCTGGAATGTTCATCTTCCAGGCATCAACAACTCTCCTTTTGTCATTTCATTTGGTTTTTCACTCCATTTAGCTCAATTTTCTCTGTCTTTAGCTATCCTGTGTAACAGATACCTATCGTGAGGGCTCAGTGTTAACTTTTCTAGTAACACCTATCGTTGCCTAAAGTAATACATGTGAGATGTTTATGTTAATATGGAATCTATGCCTATTTTCCAGTAGAAGATCTAAGTTCCATGTGTTTCCGCATCTCAAACCCAGATTAATGATGACCTTCAATAAATATTTGTGGAATAAGTAAGGAAATGACATGAGTAGATTTCAGAATTTTAACTCGTGGCCCACTCAGCTAACTGGGCCTTAAGAATGCCTGGACATCATGTCAATTTATATGAAAAATTCAATATCCTACTGTCACTAATAACTATCACATAACTCAACTATTCTCTTTAATTCTCTGAGTCTCTTGCACTCTGCTACTACTTCTGCTACGACTACCACCCAAAATTACCTCTTCACAGCAGACCACCCTGCTATCTTCAAAAGAAAATTATATTTACAGAAAATAGATCCAGCAGTCCTATTACAAAACCTGCATCCATACTTCTCTAATCCCTCATGTCATAAGTGAAAGGCTTCTTTCTTTTTCCTTTAACCAGTCTTTCATTTTGGGAGGCTGTTTCCTTCTCCCTTTTTTGGACCTATTTCTTTCTCAACTTTAAAATATGTCCAAATTCATCCCATCTTAAAACAAAATAAAAATACTTTTTTTTTCAGCAGTATAGTCTATAATCTAAAGTTTCCTAATGAAAGAAGTCTAGAATAGATATGGAGGTTGAGGCATTTTTTTTTCAGAGTCCCTCAGTTGATTCTGATATGTGAGCAAGTTTAAGAACCACTACAGAAGATGGTGCTTGTTGCATATGTACTTTGAACCAGCTGAGTACTACTACAGTGACTGTACCAATGGACATAAATACAGGTGAATTAGTCGATGATGTGGCTTTCCAAAACAAAGTCCCTGACAGGCTTTGAGTGATGGATACATCTAAGTATCAAGCCGTTTAGTGAAATGACTCAGAGTTCATCCTTTCTGCCTACTGTCTTAGGACTGTGAGTTACTTTTGAAAGACATTACACAGATGCTCAGCCAAGGCAGCAGTGCTGAGGCTCTTCAATCAAAGTTTTAGCCAGCTCTGTCCCTGATGAATCAGGGCCACAGGCACTCTCATCCTGCAACAAGGTCAAGAATCTAGCTCTCAACCCAAAATAGCTGAGTTTTAATCTTGGCTCTGTCCCTTGCTTGGTGTACGAACTAGTTTATTTCCTTGTGTTTCTGAAGACGCAAATCTCCAGTTTTAACTCTGAAGGAAAGATAAATGTATAATAAAGTATTTAGTCATAACCATTTCAGAGCCTGAGTTAGAAGGTCAAATGACATTATGCATGTAAAGCATTGAACATATTGCTTGACCCAGAGTGAAGGTGAATAAACATCAGTTACTATGAATTTCTCAGAGTAAAGCTGGAAATTCTGCCAAAGGATGGGACTTTTCTATCTCTAATTTAAAGCCATTTTGTAAGTCAGGGGAAGTCAAAACTAAATTTGAAGAATATCTTGTATGTAATAATATCACTAAGAACTATGCCTCAGTCTTCTAGGTGATTTTAAATTCAGCTAAGTTGAAAAATGAAGATTAATCATCATACAAAGTAAAAGCAGCTAATGAATAGGCCAGGGAGAGGTAGGGTGCAAAGCTTCCACCAATAAATTAAATGGAAAATTACAGAATTACTTAATAAATCTAATATCAAGTTCTAGAAATATAAATAGGATCTTAGAAACTGTAAGGTGGAAGCATAAGTAAAAAGCTCGAGCTTTAGACATGGGGGACTTACTCTATTTTTTCCTTTTTTGCTCTTTTTTAATAAATTTTTTTATTTATTACAATTTATTCGCTTTATATCCCAGCTGTAGCCCCCTCCCTACTCCCCTCCCAGTCTTGCTTTCCCTCCCTCTTTTCCTCCCATGCTCCTCCCCTAGTCCACTGATGGGGAGATCCTCCTCCCCTTCCATCTGACCCTAGTCTATCAGGTATCATCAGGACTGTCTGCATTGCCCTCCTCTGTGACCTGGTAAGGTTGCCCTGCCCCCCTCAGGGAGATTTGATCAAAGAGCCAGATACTGAGTTCATGTCAGAGATAGCCCATGTTCCCCTTACTAGGAAACCCACTTAGACACTGAGTTGCCATGGGCTACGTCTGTGCAGGGGTTCTAGGTTGTCTCCATGCATGGTCCTTGGTTGGAGTATCAGTCTCAGAAAAGACTCCTGGGGCCCAGATATTTTGGTTCTGTTGCTCTCCTTGTGTAATAAAAATTTAAATAATCAAAAGGTAAATATTAATATAGTCTATATTAATATTTACCTTTTGATTATTTAAAATTTTATTGCATTGGAATAGTTTGAACTGGTAGTTTGAGGTTTACATTCTGTAAGTGGTCTATCTGTTTTAGTTTTGTTCTAAATAGTCCATTAGTGATTTGGAGCAAGCAATAGTAGCTCTTGGCATCTTTGAGTCTTGAAGAAAAAACTGACCTGGATGAGTTTAATTTCAGGAGTTTTGTGAACTAGTTGTTAAAGCATCCAGTGAATTATTAATTGCAGTGTTTTTGTAGCAGGTTATAGTTTAAAGGAGTAAGTTCATCCCTGGTGTCTGTTACTGAGGAAATCTGCATACTACCATCTGTAAGCATAAGCACAAATCTCTAGAGAGGGTGGATGTACTAAAACCCACAGGGAGAAATATAATTGAAAGACATCTTTACTGTGATGGCAAAGCCACTGAAGGCTGAAGTTCAAATTGCAATAGGCTTAAAATACCAACACTTAGCTAAACCGCTGGGACTGGGGCTAGAAACGAAACTTTTAGAACATTTCTAAGCATTAACTTTTTTGTGTCAGAAAAACTTTTTATTCCCTTGTTTTGTGGGTAAACTTACATCCCATTGGGTCTATAACTAGGCTAGGAAAGAGCAGAATGTCTTTCAATTGCTCCTGTGTAGGTTTGTATTAGAAGCTTTTAGTTTTCATAGCACAGTCCCAGCAATAACTATGCTGGGACATAGAGTTCAGGAACCTGGGTGTTTTTCTCTATAATGTTTAGAAGAGGACTGAGCATTGGAATTGAAGTTTTACATTTTTATTAGGTGTATATTTTTTAAAATCCAACTGGACTGTGACTTATGTTCCTGAGTTTACATTTCTGATTTTTTTTTCTATACTTCTAAAAGTAAAGAGTACTGATTTTTTTTCCTGTGCTTTTAAAAGCCTTGTTTATACGTGTTATTTTTCTGTCAAGTTGGAGACTTTGCAGCCAATCAAACTTCTTGCCCAGTGATTCAGACAGTCTCTGATGTGCATATACAAAACACATATTATCTGACACTCCATGGATGGGGGCTGATAAAACATCTCTTCAGGAAAGGGGAAAACCCTGGTCTTTGGTGTTTTTTGTTTGGTTGGTTGTTTTTTTGTTGTTGTTGTTGTTTTGTTTTTGTTTTTTTGGTGTTTTGTTTTCCATGGTCCAAATGTGTCTAGCCTATTGACCCTAGAGCTGTATGCACCCTAGGAAAGTTGTGAATGTATCTCAAAACAAGTTTGAAAACAGGCTTAAAACATCATGAGATTTATTTGTGTGTATGGTTTTGGTTTTGTAACTCAATTGTGAGATTCTTAAATAAGAAATTTACAGATCAAAGGCCTGTCACAAGATCAAAAGGATGGGCATGACTGAATGTGGCTGACATTAAGCTAATAATTAAAATCAACTCTCATGTCAACTCTCATGGAGGTCATGTTCAAAATATCCTTTCTGTGCCAATAAGTTCAAACCTGTCCCCTATACTCTCCTCTCTCAGATGAAGCTTCTCAAGTATCAAGTTGAGGGCCTTGATCCATTTAGAATTGGCTTTATGTGGCAAGAGATAAGGATCAAGCATACTTCTTTTACCTGTAGCTATCAAATTTGACCACCATTATTTTCTGAAGATGCTGTCTTCCTTCAATGTGTGTTATTGGCCTCTTTTAAAAAAAATCAGGTGTCTATAGAAGTGTGGGTTTATATGTAGGTCCTCAGTTCTATTCCATTGATCAACAGGCCTGTTTTGATAGCAGTATCATGCTGTTTCTAGTGCTATTATAGCTCTGTAGTAGAACTTGAAATTTGGTATGGTAATATTTCTAGTAATTTTTATTTTATTGTTCAGGGGTTTTTTTGTTGTTGTTGTTATTTATCTGGCTTGCTTTTATTTTCATATAAAATTTAAGATGATTTTAAAAATTTATATGAATAATTGCATTGAAATTTTGACCAATATTAAATCTCTAGATTGTTTCTGGTACGATGGCCATTTTCACAATATTAATCCCACCAATCAATGAGCATGGGATGCCTGTCCATGATCTGCTACCTTCTTCAGTTTGTTTTTGTTTTTTTTTTTTTTTTTTTTTTCTTTTTTCAATGCCTTAAAGTTTTCATTATGGAAATCTTGTACTTCTCTGACTAGATTTAGTCCAAGTTTCTTCTGAGGATATTATGAATATTATTGGTTTTCTGATTTCTTTCTCAGACTGTTTAATATTTGTATGTAGGAAGCTGTTCTTTGTATATGTTAATCTTATATCCCACTGTTTGCTGTGCTTACCAGTTGCAGTCATCTTCAGGTGGGGTCCTTAGGGATTTTTATGTATAGAGTCTCATATTACCCACAAATAAGGATACTTTGAATTCTTAATTAACTTTTTTAAGTATTTTTTTTAATCTCTTTTATTTGTCTCATCAGGTCTGGTAAAGTGTGCCATCATGCAAGCTACTTTTGAAGCGGATCCCTGCAAGGTGTCTGGACAGCAGGAAAACAAACCTGAGATAAGAAGGAAAATTTGGTTCAGCACTACTTAGCCAGTGCTGGGTCAAAACTTCTGGAATCTGACCCTATACCTATGTTTATTTTTCACATATTTAAACGCAGTACAATATAGGGAAAAAGTTTCCTGGTAATAACCATTCCAATCCCATGTACACAATAAAGGTTAAGGTATAACTATATCAAAACTGTTTTGCAAAGTACATGTGCTCTCTACCATTAAGGTGGATTCAATAGCATAAAAGCATAGGGTATGCTGTGTTCTCTGACAGAGAACTAAAGGTGGGCAAGCTATGAAGTAGAGTGTCATCTCCCCTACTGATGGGCTCTATTGACAGAAACAAAGTTAAAAATAAAGATCTAGGAAGGGAGAACCTAGGATTAACATTCCAGGGAATTTGGGTGAGGCCTGGCTCTACAGATAACTAAGGTAATAAGGTCATTAACAATACCTACCCCACCCTTCTGGCTAAAAAACAATTTCCTCCATTGAGGAAACAATCCTACATAATTAACATCCCTGGTTTCTCCAGTGATTATCTGTAAGCACCCTGTGCCTCCTACAGAGGCTAATGCATGAGGATCACAATGTAAATGTTTGCCTTGGCTATAGAGCAAGTTCAAGGCCATCTGGGTAACATAGTGAGACCCTGTCCCAAAATATATAGAACTACCCACCTCCCCTTTAAAGAGTGTAAAAGTAGTGAGGTAGGAATAGGAAGACAGCTCTGTGGGTATTTTTTTGATGCTCAAGCATGAGAACCTGAGTTCGAATCCCCAGTGCCCACATAGAAGGCCTAGCAAGCCAGCACATGCCTGTATCCCCAGTGCTATGAGGGAGAGACAGTGCCAAGGCCTCGCTGACCAGCCAGTCTGACCAATCATTATGCAGACTTATTGGGAGAACCTGTATCAAAGAGTAAAATAGAAAGTGATAAAGGAAGACACCAATGTCATCTCTGGACTTCACATGTGAACACATATAGCAAAAAATATATATATATATATACATATATGTGTGTGTGTGTGTGTGTGTGTATTTGTAAAGGAGGCTAAGAATAAAGCTTATATGTGAGAGACCAAAAGATTAAAAATCAGCAGCTATTAATATTTAAGGCCTGAACTAGCTGGGTGGAGAAGTCCAGGAATGCCCTGAGGGGAAGAACTGCCTTACTGCATTCTTTCCCACCCACTAGAGATACAGTTGCTAGGAAACTGGCCCATCCCCCTAGGGAGGGACATCAGATCATTAATGGTCTGGGGACCTTCCTATAGCCAGTCAATTCAAACTGTAGCATTTTGACCAATAGATGCTTGCCAGGCAGGAATCACCCCTACCTTGGGCATGCTGGGAGGGACCAGAATCTATAAATCACCCAACTAACCTGAGCATGGGGCTCTCAGCTCTCACCTCTTCGGCGGTGGGAGGTGTGAGCCCAAGCTGCAGCTTGTTATGATATATAATAAAAAGAACCTCAAGTATTTACAGCAGAGTCTATTTATTCCTGGTCTTTTGGGGTTTGCAAACTGGGCAGAACATATGAGGACTTGGCTTCAAGTCTTCAGTTTCATACACACACACACACACGCACACACACACACACACACATACACACATACAACAATAGTCACTTAAAAATAATAGACTAAAATGGAATAATACAGTACATTTGGTTGTGCATTTTATGTATTGTGATCTCCACTCAACAATACTTAATGACCAGCACTATATGAACTGAACACACACATACACACTTAAATTCTTGGGCATCAATGCATGTGGTAGCATTACTTTGCTAATATTAGTTCGTGAACCCCAAAAGACCAGCAATAAATAGACTCCACTGTAAATACATGAGGTTTTTACAAAATTAGCTTGGCTAACACCCCCCCCACACACACATTCGAAGCAGTTAGAGCCTAGAGCCCCATGCTCAGTTTAGTTGGTGATTTAAAGATTCTGGTCCCTCCCAGAGTGCCCAAGGCAGGGGCGATTCCTGCCTGGCAAGCAAAAGGGATGTTGCGTTTTAAATTTATTGGCTAAAGGAAGGTCCCCAAATTATTAATGATCTGATGTCCCTCCCTAGGAGGATGGGCCAGTTTCCTAGCAATTGTATCTCTAGTGGGTAGGGAAAGAATGCTGTAAGGCAAGTTCTTCCCCTCAGGGCATTCCTGGACGTGTCTCCACCCAGCTAGCCTTCATTCAGGCTTTAAACTTTGAAACAATACCCACTGATTTTTAATCTTTCGGTCTCTCAGTTCCATTAATTATCAGCTACATTATTTGGTGTGGAATTAGGATATGGTCAATTTAAATGTGAAATCTCTTATTTGAAGATATCCTTGCTTGCTTCTTCTAGCAAAATGTGGCATAACAAAGAAGAATAGCAATACTGCCATATTACCTGACAAGCCAGCTTTAATCTGTGAAAACCTAAGCAATACAAACTTTCTCTGAGTTCCTGAAAATACATGGCCCTGCAAAAAGCTAAAGTGTTATAAAATAAACTATATAAGCCTTCATTGGTATTGTTATATATAACTCAAAAGAATAATTCACATAGTGCATAAAAGTAACAGATTCAACTGTGGGCATGTAGGTTTTTATGAGTAACCCCAAAACTTCTGGTGTCTGAAAAGAGGAGCAATCAAGTGAGTGACAAATCCAGAGGGGCCCACTTTAGTTACAGCACTAATGACACCTGCAATGAAGTTGTTTAAGCCTCAATGCATATTTGTTTTGCATATCTATGAAGACTAAGACTTACTACTTACTCGCCACATGTTGGACAAGCATGCAGAAAGTAAGCAAAGAAATCCCTCTGGAACTGCATGACTTTATTTCAATTGTCCTTTGCAGACTTCTGAATCCGTAAGACACAGGGAACAGTATTGACTCTCTAATTTCTACAGTAACAGTTGCTGTAACAGTTCCACCCCCACCTCTGTATCTGAAGCTATAACCCAGACACTTCTGAATTTTCTTGTGTGCTAACAGGTATTGATAGAGAAAGGTTAATGGACTTATGGCATATTGGTTTGCCTGTAATTCAGTGTTTGTTCTTTGAATTCCCATCAGTTGTTTTAGTTCCTCTGCTATGCCTATAAATGTTTGAGGTATATATTAAGGAATTCACATTAAGAAAATGCTGGATAATCAGTATAAGTTCTGCTTTTTAAACCTCTTTGAGGCAAGGAAAATGAGGCATAGACAATAGGACAGTGTTGAATGGAACAACATACAATAATCATCATTTTCCAACCTTTGTGAGTGGGCCTTAGTCACCAGCAGCACTGTCAATTAAATTTTTATGGAAATTACATGACACAAATTCCTAATGCAAAAATGCATTCCTATCTCCTCAAACATCACTTCTTTGTAAATGCTGGCTGAAATTTTCATACTCTTCTCTCATGTTGGCCCAAACATGTCATGGTTAGAGGTACCTGTCCAGTACCCCACCCTACCTTCAGTAGCTCCTCCTGGGAGATGATGACTTCAGGAACAGACTATATGTTTTAAACAGTCATAGCATTCCTCTGGAGAAAGCAGACCATTCTTAAACTGTGTCCACAACCTGGATCCTAGTGCTATTAGTTTGCAAGTACATGTTAAGCATTTATAAAACATTGTATGAGGTTTGACATAACTGACACAAAACCATAATCAAAAGCCATAAACACATAAATATGTATTTATTGACTAAATGAAGTATCTGGGGGTATATGCTGATATGAAAGCATGAAAAGACAGCAATGTCTATCTCAATGTCTCTCTTCATGCTTAGGCTGTAAGTTCCTTGAATGCAATGTCTATAATAGAGCTACACCCTCTACCTAGAACCAACGCACTGCCTTAGTCTGAGGTCCACACATAGAGGACTTCTTCCCATTGCATGGTGTCTCTTCTGTCTATATAATCTGGAAGGCTAGTTTTTATTATCACTCTAACTCACTCTATAACTGTTCAGTCAAGTCTTTCATCTCTGAATTTGCAAAAGTCCTTGCCTAGAAGCTCCTTGGACTCCCGTGGAAATCTATGAATGTGAATAGATATCTGGAAAGGAAATGGTTTAAGGGCATGTTCTTTCTCACATCAAGTCTCCACTGACTGCAGCCCATCTACTCTGTACAGAAGTACATACAGCTTGGTTGAACATTCTTTTAAATTTTATTTATTTATTTGTTTGTTTTACATGTATGGGTATTTTGTCTGTCTGTCTGTCTGTATGTATGTATGTATGTTGTGTAACATGTATGTATCTAGTACCTGTACAGGTTGGAAAAAGTATTAGATCACCTGGAACTGGAGCAATGGATGGTTTTGAATCACTGTGTGTGTATTTAAAACTGAATCCAGGTTCTCTGTCAGAACATTAAGTGCTCTTAACCACTGAGTCATTGCGTTAGCTTTATTTTATTTTTAGTTTTTGGTATGTTTAGGGGTAGAATTTGGGTAGCCAAAAAATATAAAGTTTATTCTTCTCAAAAAAAGTTTCTAAATCTTTCCATGATACTGCTTTCTTTTTTTTTTTTTTGAGACAGGGTTTCTCTGTGTAGCCTTGGCTGTCCTGCTGTCCTAGACTCACTTTGTAGACCAGGCTGGCCTCTAACTCACAGAGATCTACATCTCCCTGCTTCCCAAGTGCTGAGATTGAAGTTGTGTGCCACCACGCCCAGCTGCTGTTAAGGTAACCTTAACAACTGAGTACACTGTACATCCCTGATGAATGGATTCTGGTGGTCAGCCTCTCAGGGTCTCAGGCTACATAGGGCATGCACACTCAAAACAGAAAGCACTTGTAACTAGAGCTTCCAAAACAACAAATACGTGAAAGAGATGAACTGTCTTGACCTGAGCAATTAGGGATCAGAATAATAGCTCATAATATGAGGTTTTTTTCACGTAAGAATGAATAGATGTCTTTTGCAAACTTACTGCTTGGCATGCTGGTTTCTACTCATCATATGGATTGTTTGGGGAACAGAATATGGGGAAAGTGAATAATGCCATTTTTTCATATATCACACAATGCAATATACATGGAGAACATCTGTGAGAGTAACTAAAGAAAACTGAATGGGTAGCTCATGTAGGACTATGTTCTTAATGTGGGTCATACTCATCACCCTACCTGCTGTATCATCCTCTTCTACTCATTGACCTGGCCACCATCCTTATCATACTCAGGAAGAGCTTCTGTGTCAATCTAGTATGTACCGGATGATTCATACTTCATGGTTTGAAAACACATTGCAAGGCTGGTGCTGGTAAACAGACAAACAGAGCAATGGTACAGAAAAAAAAAAAAGATCTTAGAAGGAACCTCTCACATGTAGAGTGGATTGATCCTCACCAAAGATGGCAATATCACGAAAAGAACAATATCTTCAACAAATAACATTGGGGAAACTAAGTATGGAGAAAGACTCTTTTGTACCACAATAATATTGAAAAACTGGATATACACATGAAGTTAGGTGCTTGTACATCACAATCAACTAAAATAAATTAAAAATCCAAATACAAGACTTAATGATTGCCCTGACCCACGGGGCTTCAACGGGGTTCCTAAAGTAGGAGAATGGAAGGAATGGGGGGAGAGGACAAGAGACACAGGAATGAAAGCCAAGTCTGTTCATCTGATCAAGGCTTCCGTTTATTAGAAATTTTTACCCAACTTATATAGGGAGAAGGCAAGAAAGGGGGAAGGTTAATCTACTGCTACAGGAAATAGGAAGAGTGCTTTCATGGGTTAAATATTGTACCTGCAAGATACCATAAGGATGGTTTCTAAAGATATCTTACGGATGCTCTAACAAACAGATGTCCTCACAATCTATCACCCATGATTTAGGGTCTTAGATAACTTTTCACTACATAGCTTTAGGTCTCCACTAAATGAGCTTTGCTCTCTACTTGGCTTTGGCTTCAGTAACTACCTTTGTCTCCACTAGATAGCTTTGGCTCCCGGTAAATGATGAGGACAATTTAAATAATTATGATTAGGCATACAACAGATTTTATATGAAAGAGGTTTATTAGATGGAGATGAAGAGAGAGAGAAGAGGGAGCAGGACATGATGGGGGAGGAAGAAAAAAGGGGCACCTGGACAGAGAAAGGGAAGAGGGCCAGAAGGCAAGAGGCCAAGAGCAAGGGGAGCAAGAAGAGGGACCATGTGACAGATTGTTCTCTTTTAAGGAGCAAGGTAACCATGCCTTCCTGGTGTGGCCACCTGGCCAGTGACACAAGGACATCATAGGTTGCTAAGCAACCCAGAAGCAGGTTTCTAAATACTTACATTCCTCCCTTTTTCTATATTTAAAAAATGAGGAAGTTGGACTGCTTCTCATGTAAGACAAGTTAAAGTATATACATTTAGGTTCATTGGAAGCAGCTCTTGGTTGCCATGCAAGGGGTTAAGAGAGAGAGAAGAACTAATAGCAACAAAATGGCCAGATTACATGATCAAAAGGAGGAGTGGAAACCTCTGTCCCAGAAAATTTAGGGTAGAGGGTTGTCAGTAGAGAGTTGCCAGCCATGCAAGACAGCAGGTAGGGACTGAGGAATGCTGGGAGAAACTGGAGCTGTTTGTCCTAGTCCTGAAACACACCATTCCAGCCTTTTGTTAATAATAAGTGAATAAGGGCATAGATTCTCTTCTGGATACTTCCTGCTGACACTGAGAGAGCTGTAGGGAGGTCAAAAGGTTGAAATGCTGGCCAAGTCCAGGAAGAACAGGCTGCTTTGATGCTGTCCAGGGTCTGCAAGAACATCCATGGCTGGGAGGGAAAATGCAGGTCCAGCTTGATAGAAGTCTGTGAGATCTGACTGGAACACTTGTGGTAGCTGCTTTCGCATGTTGTGGCTATAGGAAACATCTGTGCTGGTAGGATACTGAAATATATATAGGCAGAAGATAAAGTTAAGTACGTTTTGGAGAAAGTTCTCTAGGTGTACACTTAAAACTTTTGGGAGAACAAAAAGAGGTGGAAGGTTTTGATCAAGGAGACTTGAATATGGGAAACTCCATTTACCTGAAGGAACCTTTATTTACTCAGTCACTGACAGTAATTAAAAGGCTTTGCTCTGGATCTGTAATTGAGGCGAGGTTTGGTTACAGAAGTGTGTAAACTTAGAGGCCCTTAAAGCAGGCACTAGGTGTGGAAATCTGAAATTCTCCAGAAGACATCCCAGAGGATAATCTGGAGGAATAGACGAATGGACTATTTCCATTGGGAGGAAATGGACTCAGCCGGGCAGAGTCGAACGGTTCTTGAGTTGGGTGTGAGGATTAAAATTAATAAAATAAACACACAGCACACAGGAAACTTTTTAAAGGTCCAGACTCGACAGCTTTTGCAAAAGGCAGACTGCTGCAGCAAACAGTGCCAGCAGCCAGTCTCCAGTGCTGCCTCATCCTCTGCCTCCAGCCTTGTGACCACTTTATTTATTTTGAGGAGTTACTTTAGCCAGTAAAACATCTCAGAATAGGTCAATTTGCACAAGGAGCCTGAGGAAGAGGTGTAACCCTCACAAGCTATCCCACCTGTTGTCACAAACAAAAGAAGATGGACTTGCAAGTTCTCCTCTGCCATTAGTAAAGACCTGCTAAAAGCCATCTCTCCGCTGAGATTTAAATATCAAAGCAGGCCGCTGAGTCAGGGCTCCCGGCTCCCGACAGGAGGGTAGGAGTCAGTGACCGGTCAAGATGTCCCAAGAGCAAGGTTTGACCCAGTAGATATATTTGGTCCTACATGATCCAATAGCTGGTCAGCTTTTGGACAAAGACCAGGAACACAGCTGCCCATGGATGCATAGTTCACCTAGTACTAGGATTTTCATAGGTGAACATGAGGGGAATCTGTGCTCATAGGGAAGAGATCTCTCCCAGGGGAAAGAGGAAGTCCTAAATGTAGGTCAGCAGAAAGAGTCAACCATAGCCAGTGAAGACTATGGTTGAGGGGGGTCCCCTCCTGTCTCAAAAGATAGTAAGAAGTTACTGGACACTGAACAGTCAAGATTCCCCTAACAAGAGAGGCTTTTTATGCTGATAAATGAGGTAAACTCACCAATCTAGTGGCTGGCCAATGAGGAGAACTCACCAATCCAGCCAGTGTTGCATGCAGCAGATAGCAATCTGGTAGCCAGGAAAGTAATTCCCAAAACCAGGGAAAGGAGAGGAATCCCACCTTCTGAGATAGGCAATAAGGGCATTACTTATCTGGAGCCCAATTGACCTGACAGGTGGATTCAGGTGGGTTTCCTGCAGCTTACAAGAATTATTTTTAAGTTTTCTGAAGGAGATAAAACTTTAGACATGTTAGCATCACAATTGTAATCAGCATTGAAATATACATCGTAGAAAAGGCAGTAGTAGACATACAGATTTGTGTCAACAGCATAAGCATTTTTTTAAGGTGAGCTCTGAAAAGGCAGAAGCCTTTTGTGAAGGAGAAAGGACAAAAGCTTACTTGATCTTAACCTTTAGTATAAGTACACATTATGGAGATTTAAAATCTTGAGCTTGGAATCATGATAGTGGGTGGTATAGTGGAATGTTTTTGTATTAAAATTAGATTAATAAATCGGAGCTCGATTGATAAAGGTCAAAGCTCTGGACAGTCACTATAAAAGTAGCATAGCAACAGGAGGAAATATTAAGCCTTTTTACCTACTTAGGATACCTTAAATCACCTTAGACCTTGCAAGCTTTATAACTTTATAACTTGCATTTACCAACCTTAAACATTTTCTTAGACATTTAAACATTTATAACTTGCATTTATCAACCTTAAGATGCTTTCTTAGACTCTCAAAAATGTATAACTTGTGCTTACAAATCTTAATGCATTTTTTTTTAGACTCTCAAACATGTATAACTGCTGTTTACCAATCTTAAGACATTTTTTTAGACTCTCAAACAATATTTTTTTTTGGCCTTTGTATCTAGTTATTTACCATGAGACATAGGCGAGACTGCTATGAACATTTATTGTCCTTTAGCGAAATAAAGGGATGGTAAAAGATTTCATTTAGGCCCATTTTTTGAGTCTGGGAACAAGACATATTGTATCTAGGCCTGACAATAGCAACTCTAGGACTCGGGCTTAAGGCCTGGTCTCCTGAATATGAAGAGAACTGAGAAGGCATCTGAAGTCTCCAAGACAGAAGTTGGCAACATGTCCGTAGGACCCCAGTGAAAGGCCAAAACAGACCTGCAATGTTACCCTGGGTTGGGTGAGGGTGGTAGAGGTCACTGAATCAAGGAGCCATTTATTTGTCCTCCACCAGGCCAAAGAACTGGAACGCTGGAAGTGTTTATGGCTCTTGTGCTGGTTGAACCTCCATGGCTGGGCACAGAGGACAAAACTGAATGGAAGGATTTTGACTTCCAAAGGACAGTCTGCCAGTGCAGCCATGGCTTGTTGAGGGAGCAGTGGGACTAGTGTCTTCTTTGGCTACATTTGAAACAGTCACCTGGCAAAACTGACTTTTGGCTATACCCCAGTGGGATGGGGCAATGCAGACCTCTTGTTTTTTGTGCAGGAATGCCAATAATCTCAGAGCAGCTGCCAAGGTCTGGAGCATAGTTATTGCTCTGGATGAGCCTGTCAGGAAGGCTCTTTTATTAATATTTATTATTATTATTATTATTATTATTATTATTATTATTATTTTAACCAACTCCTGTATGGTGACTCAATGACCATCCTCAGCTGTTTATTAATGATTGCAGTGAGACCATGTTTGCATCTGTAGGACTATAAATATATATCTGGACATCTATGAGATGACTATTAACTTGCATTTGGTACTATTAAATATTAGGACTTTAGGTTTTGTCCCTATTAAGTTGGAGCCTCAAAAGTCATATATATAGTCCATTTAAGTGAGGACACAAATTCTATAGCTTATAAAAGTCTAAGACTATACTATAGATTAATAATAATATCATTTAATAAGACCAATCATATTTTAACCTTTTGATAGTAGAGATATAGCATAATGACCAAATTTTAACATAAATACCTCTAAAATTAATAGATCTTAATTTAGAATATTGGTAAAAACCTGTAGGTAGTAACCAACCCAAATTAAGAGTTTTAAAACCAACAATATCATAGAACAGTATAAAGCAATTTTAAAATTACATTTGAATTTATTATAGAAAACCTAGTAGCCAGAAAGCCTAGTGGGAATCCGTATTATAGACAGCACATGGCAGGAGAAACAGCAACAGCATTTATTAATCCAGGAATTGAAAAAAACATGGGCATTTAGACATACATTTTAAATCAATTTAATTTGAATAGACATTTATAACTTTGAAATTTTATGATTTATAAAATTTACTTTGAAGCAGGGTTCATTTATAGATAGCAAAACGTAACTTTGAATTTTTATAAAACTCCATATCAATTTAAAATGAGGCTTGTTGTTGTTCTAGTCTAAAAGGAGATAAAATTAACAGTTATGATTAAGGAAGTCTTGTAACCCAAAGAGAAAAATTATATAAATCTATAAATCATTAGTTAAGAATTTAAAGCAATATATATATGTATATATATATATATATACTCTTAATATATATATATATATATATTAAGAGTAGAGCGTACAGAAATCAGGAAGAAAAGAATTTTTTTTAAGCTTGAAAATAACAGCTTAGAGTAGTCAGAATATTGATAGGCAGGGTATAGAACGAAAGTGGCTTGGAGTTTTGCAGGAGTGGGGAGGGATGAGCACAGGGCACGGCGTTGTTCTTGTAGAGGTTGCCCTAAGTCAAAATGGCCGTGAAACCATGTGGAGTCTGCAATGAAGCTATGGCTCCACCCACCTCCCCCCAAAACCAACTTGGCCCGGAGAACACGCAGGAGGTTCAAAATCTCACTTATGTGAGCCTGAGGCAGCGGTGCAAATCTTAAAATCTCGCTCATGGGAGCTCAGACAGCTGTGCAAATCTGTATACAGGATCCCCAGCAATTTCTTACCTAGAAGCAGCATGCCAGGAATTTTCCCAAGCTGATTTTGGCGCGGCTTGAGTACCCGGAGTTCAGAGCACTAGAACCAGAGACAGGACAGATGTGCCGTACGCAGTAAGATAGTTGAGGAAAAGTAAAGATTTTTAAGTGTAGCTAGAACAGAAAAAAAAAAAAAAATCTTTTGTACCCATCCATTGTCCCCTAGAAATCCAAAAAGGGTTTCTGGCAAAGCCAGGAAAGACCTTCTGAGTCACGGCACCAATGATGGGGAAAATTTAAATAATGATGATTAGGCACACAACAGATTTTATATGAACGAGGTTTATTAGATGGAAATGAAGAGAGAGAGAGGGGACATGATGGGGGAGAAGAAAAAGGGGGCACCCGGACAGAGAAAGGGGAGAGGGCCAGAAGGCAAGAGGCCAAGAGCAAGGGGAGCAAGAGAGGGACCACGTGGTAGATTATTCCCTTTAAAGAGCAAGGTAACCACGCCTTCCAGGTGTGGCTACCTGGCTGGGGACACGATATCATAGGTTGCTAGGCAACCCAGAAGCAGGTTTCTAAATACTTACACTTAAAACTATAAAATTCCTAGAAGAAAATTGGAATCTTGGTGACAGTGTTGGGAATGATTTTTTCTTTTTTGAAGATAAAAGCAAAATCAATAAAAGCAAAAGTCATACAAGTGGTACCACACCAAAATTTAATATCTTTGTATGTCAAATAACATTACTAACATTTAAAAAAAATAAGAACCTTTAGAATGAGAGAAAACTGGTCAGGGTTATATTGAGAGTACATAAAGAATTTAAGCTCAACAACAAATGTGAATAGATAAATGAATATTTTTTTCAAAGATGATCTACAAATGGACAACAAATATATTCTAAGATCTAACGTCACAAATAATCAGAAATTCAGATCAAAGCTGCAAGTTATTATTGATTAGAAACACTATAATACATGAGTCTAGGGATGTAGGCAACCGGAAACCCTTGTGCTCAAGCATAAGATAATATAATCACTGTGGAAACCAGTGTGAAGAATCTTCAAACCATTAAAAGTAGAACTGCTATATGGTTCTGGAAAACCATTTCTGCACATATGTTTTTAAAAGTTAAAAGCAGGCTCTCAAAAAATGCACAGTACGTTCATAGCATTATCAGTCACAATGACACGACAGAGAAGGAACAGATGAATGAATAAACGAAGAACTGTGCTGTGTACAGATATTGAAAAATTATTTAGTCTTCCAGAAAAGGGACATCCAGCCATATGGTTCATTCACGTGAATGAACCTAAGTGAAGCAAGCCAATCAGAAAAGAAAGTCTGCAGGATCTGCCTCATAGAAGGTAACTAAAGTTGTCAAATTTAAGAAAATAATAAGTAAAATGGCAGTTTTATGGGTACAGAGTTTCAGATTTGCAAGATAAAAATTTCTTGGCTATCCCAATCTCAGTGTAAGTATAGTTAACATCTAAATTGGAAATTTAAAATAGTTAATGTGGTAAGATTTATGTTATGACTTTTTAACCGCAATTAATCAGTCAACAAAATATACACCTACTAAGAAAATGACCAAAAGTAAATAGAATCCCTAGACAGGCCGTGGGCAGCACAGGACCACACAGGTACCATAAACCAGAAAGAGGTGAGGTCTGGAGTGCCCCTAAAGGACTTGTTTGGTTAAGTGCTAAAGGAACTTTTCCACCTTTCCTGTGTTGCCTCAGGCAAGCCCTAAGCCTTGATTTGTTGCTTTGGGAAGATCCAGTCCTGTTGAATAGGGGCTTCATAGGATTACAGTGGCCTCTTCCCTTTAGCAAACATTTCCTGAGGCTTTACGAAACCAGCCAGTATCTCAGCCCTGGGATACAAAGAGACAGCAAGGGCCAAACCCTACAAAAAGATCCCAAGGATCAGAGATTCCTTGAGAGGTTTGTGAACTACATCCCTACATCAGACATACGATTGTTAATGTGAACAGCTTGAGGGGTAAAACAAAAGTGCTGCTCCAATCCTAAAGTGAGAGTCACCCTGACATTCCCGGGGCTCACCCATCCCTCTAACCCCACATCTGAACACGCAAGAGTTGCTATGTCTGTAAACTTCTTATGTGCATAAGACATAATTCCTTACCAGAGCAGGAGTCACGGGAGCTGGCTCCAGAGTTCACTGCTTCACTAGAGTCCTGTGACATTTACAGCTGAAGCAGCTGGGCCCCATGGAAGTGATTGCTATGAAAGGGAGTCCTGTCTCCCTCCCACTGCTGCTTTTTATCCTCTCACGGCAGAGACACCAAGGTGCACCTCATGGGCTAGCTTCTATCAAACACTTTAATGGTTATCATTGTAACCAAAAATCTCTGACTATAGATTCTGGGAAGCATATTTATCAGAAAACATCGTTTGAAAACATTATGCAGTCAGTTTTGCTCCTGACTAAATCATCAGCATAAAGCTAAAAACAAATTCTAAACCAGAGTTGCTTCATGTAGAACTAGAATGTTCATTCTTTTTTGGTTTTGGTTTTGCTTGAGTTTTTATTTTTGAGGATTTCATATGAATTTACACATGATGTATTTAATTCATTTCAACCCCTTCCTCTCCGCCATCCAACTCCTTCCATGGCCCCTACTCTCTTTCAAGCTCCTGCCTTCTTCTTCCATAATCATTGTTACACACACATAACAAACGTGCTGATATCATCTAGTCTAACTCTTCTATACATGTGTTTAGGGCTGGACACTTGGAGCTGTAACCTATCAAGGAGATAAGCATTACCATGGAGAAGACTGGTTCTAGGCTCAGGAAACATTGCAGAAGAGGGGACAAAACAATTTTAAGAGCCAGAAGAAAAAGGTGCCTAATGCTAGATTGGGATTTCTAGACATGATATCAATGCTGCACCCATGAAATCTCAGTGACACTGGTGCCTACAGAGAACTGTGTGACACCAGTCAACACGTGAAGACATTCAGGGGAAGCAAAACCATGAGGCCCTGCCCCTAGAGCTCTTTATCTCCTTTATTCTTTGTTTCTGTTCAAGTTCTAGGGAAAATGAGCCAACGGATCACCTGGATGACTTGGTAATTTTCAGGATTCTTTCTGCTTCTAGATTACCATTTCTCAAAGTGCAGGCCATGAATCCACAGCTTCTGAGAGTCTACAGAAATGCACTCATCCAAGAACTGCAATTGGTTGCCATGGGAGGCAAAGAACCTGTGCCTCAGCAAGTCTTTTTGGTGACTCTCTGACATCTGAAATGCACAGCTCGAAAGCATGGTGTGGATGACAAAATGACAAGTGTTTGCTGTGCTTGCTGTGCAAGCCCTACATCCTGAACTCAATTCCCAACCCCACATAAAGACAAAAGGAGAGAGCTGATTCTACAACATTGTCCTCTAACCTCCACACACATGACCTGTCACACACATATATTGTAAACTGTCTTAGTAAGGGTTTTATTTGTATGCAGAGACACCATGAACAAGGCAACACTTATTCAGGAAAACATTTCATTGGGGTTAACTTATACTTCCAGAGGTTTAGTCCATTACCATCATAGCAGGAAACATGCAGCATGCTGGCAGACATGGTGCTGGAGAGGTAGCTGAGAATTCTACACCCAGATTCTCAGGCAGCAGGAAGTGAACTAAACAAATTTTCTCTGACAAGACCACACCTCCCTATGGGCCTATTGGGTGGGGTGCCATTTTATTCAAACTGTCGCATGTACACACACATAATTATACATTTCTTAAAAATTAAAGCATGATAGATTAATTTATAGCATTTGCATGAATTTTTAAAATTTGTGGATTTCTGTATTTAAAGACAATGTATTTTCTATATGAAGTTTTCACCAGATAGAACTGACTAGGCCTGTGTTACTTTCTTATTGTTGTAACCTGCTTAAACTCTACAGCTCCTCTGTTGAGATCTATTTTAGTTCTTAGCATAACTATGTCTTGGGATCCGTAAGCAGGCATCTCTACGGCCAGCCCCAAGGGACCTGACAAACCGGATATCAGGTATCTGTGAAGCCACCTATGGACCACCTGGAACCACCTGTGCATACTCTGGGTCACCTTATAACAGAACTTGAATCTCCTCTCTTTTATCTCCTGCCTTGCCCAGGGAGGGTCTCTGTGACCCCTTCCCCCTTCCCTTCCCTTCTCCCTTCTCCCTTCCCTTTCCCTTCCCCTTCCCTCAATAAACCTCCCACATGGAACCAGTTGCATGGCATGATTTATGAACCCAATGAACCGCCATGTAACTCTTCCGCACGATTCTATCACTATGGCTCTTCTGTTAACACCTGCTGTAGCCTTTGGCATATCAGAAGCCATTTTGACTCCAAGTCTCCATCTTGATCATAAAGTGAAATTAAGTTCAAGTTCTCGGGCCTACATGCCTGAGACCAGGATACAATTCAGTAGTTCAATACTTGCTGCTTAGAATAAAACAATACATGATAAATGCATGTTCTGCTTGAGTTAAAGATAGAAACATCCCACTATGTTTCTTACTCCTAGAAAGCTGGAGAGCCCCTAAGTGCTCTTCTATCCTCAATCCCAGCCAATTAGCTTAAAGTGCTTTGTCTAGCTACCTAGATAAAACACAATACACTTGGAACAAAATCAATTATGTTTAGCTAGTCAAAATGAAGTAATGCTGTCCCCCCACACTTCCTATACCTCCTCAGCATTCAATAAACTTTAGTCAATCTTAGTCTGGTACTCGAGTGGCCAGTGTGCAGCTATTCCTGAACCTATAACATCATATGTGCCTCTTAAAATAATCTATCTTATTTTTAATAACTTATTAAATAATATGTTAATTTCTAGTAGAAGTTAATACCCTAGAGATCAAAGATTAAATATCAACTTTGTAGCTTTAAGATGTAGAAAAATACCTATAATTATTTGTTAAAAGTAGACATCTGGATGTGTACATGGAAGGATGGATATGTGGATTTATAGAAGGATAGACAAATGGATAAATGCGTGAGTAGATGGATGAATGGGTGGGTGGGTGGGTAGACAGATGCATGATGGGATACATGCATATATAGTAGTTTAAATTTGAAAATCCTTTCTCAAGTATTAGGAAGAGTTCATTCCAGGCAAGAAGAAACAATTGATTTGAATTTTAGCATTACACTCCTGCTCTTGCTATTCATGAGCCCAAAGTTTTTCAACTTAAAAAACAATCAGTACTGTTGAAAGTACTGAATCTGAGCAAACAGTGAGACTTGAGATTGAATCACCCAGACCTACTCAGAACAGCTGAGAGGCATCACACTGACTTCTAGTTCTTTCACATGAGTTAGACAGATAACACCACCTGCCCTGTGCCTGCCTCTCAAGGACACTGAGTCTATTAACTAATAATGACAGTGAATCGCCTTTGAGGTTCTGGGATAAGGCTTCTATATAGACATAGGAAATATTAATAAAAAGATCAAACACTCTAGTATTTAGAATATGCCTCACCAACTTTGCCAAGGTCAAGCAGAACAGAGAGACTATCTTCTCAAAGTGATTCATAGTCTGCCTGCTTTTTCATGTGTGTGCCTCACAAATAGAAATATAAATGTAGAATAGCATTGAGAATCTTTGAAGAATAGAAGAGGAAAATTAAAAACACACAATTAAATTATGCAATCTTTCTTTTTCTAGAATGATTTAATAGTAGAGAAAAATCAATTCAAATACCTCCTATAAGTATTGAGGGACATCTTCAAAGATAATAAAATACATTCAATCTATGCTTACCTATGTGTTTTCTTCCTGATCTAAAATCTGAATAAATTTCCCAATTACTTTGGGAAGAAGAAATGATATAGAAAAGTGCTTCAGGGGCAAAGGACTTGTCAGACAATACCCTGTTTTTCTATTGCATTTGTTGCCATTTTGCTGTAATGAGAAACCCCTAAGTATCATAGTAATGACTCCTTGAACATGGAGAATATGAGTATATTTAAATGGTCAGAAGATAGAAAGGCACATAGATAGATGATAGCTAGAGAGATATGTTGAAGTCTACTGAGAGCTTTTAAAATTATAATTTTGATTAGTCTACCTAATGATCTTGAAAGTTGATGTTATCATTTCCATTGCATACAAAGAAGAAAAAATGTGAGGAAAAAAAGTGGTGACACGCTAACTCAAGGTCACGGGCCATGAGTGGCAAAGCTAGGACCTCCCTCAGGACTTCTGACTAAGTCTCTGAGTTAAATGCTTTCTTTATGAGTGTAAGAGAGTGAGTGCAAAGAAGATAGATTGCTTAAACCTCACAAACATATGATCACCTAGAACAGTATTTTCAGGTTTTAAATGGTGCTACTGTAAATCAAGATTGTTTGAAAATTTATTTAAGTCCCTTATTTTCACCTTTGGAACAATTTAAAAGAAATGTTTAAATAATCTTATTTTGTTAACCAGGTAACCTTACGTGATCTGAAGTCTTACAATTAGAAATTATTTTGATAGTCAGCATGTCTAATTTCCTCATTTTGTAAATGATGAAGTTAAAATATACCAGATAAGTTGTGTTTTAAATGTACAATGTCACCCATGAGCTCATGTGTTTGGACACTTGGTCCCCTGCTGCGGGCACAGTTGGGGAAGACTGTGCAATCGTACTTAGGAAGGTGGAGCCTCGCTGGAAGTTTGCCACTGATTGTGGGCCTCAAAGCATACTATTACCTGTTCACCTTTTGTTTTCTGACTGCAAATGCAGTATGACCAGCTGGCCCCCCTCCCTCCCACTCTTGCCCCTGCTGCGGCTCCTTCCCTACCTCCATGTAATGTGTCCCCTTGAATGGTAAACCAGAATAAGCCTTTCTTAAGTGACTTTTTGATCGTTTTTGTTATAGCAACAAGAAAGGCAATTCATACGTGGATTTTCTCAAAAGGATTCCGTTTCAGTCCTTCACTCAAGTTCTATTCTTTTGGGTTTGGATGAAAAAGAAGAATAGATGACTCTGCAAGAAATGTTATGTAATACCACTAAAATCTGCCAAAACTAGTACCAACAAATATCTATGGTAGACCATGTGCCTTTCTCCTGGGGTGCAGTTATCCACAGTTATAGCTACCTAGGCATGGTAAGAATTGGGGAGGACCATGAAAGAAGTATAATTGTAAGAGGTCCTGAATCACCAGAAGCTATGTCATATTCACAGAATGTGGTCTCTTTGAGTGAGACAAGAAACAATTCCTCTTCCTCAATATCCGCTAGAAATTTTCCAAATAAATATGAAGTATATGTCCACAACAGGAAAGACATTCCCTAGAGTTTATATAATACACTATGAATACAGCCACACACATAGCCCAGGAAAGTGCACTTCTTCTGTTTAAAAAGTGATCTATGATTCTCTTGAGGTCATCTTGATCAGAAGTCCCTGCTCCTAATAGTAACACTAGTAATAGATATTTAACTTTCTTTTAATTTTCTTTATTTTACATCCTGACTGCAGTTTCCTCCTCATCCTCTCCTCCCAGTGGCCCCTCACTTCCTCTCCATCCTGACCATCCACTCCTCCTCTGTTTATCTTCAGGAAAGGGCCAGCCTTGATAAATGGCAACAACCAGCCTTGGCATATAAAGTTGCAGCAAGACTAGGCACG
This sequence comes from Meriones unguiculatus, assembly GCF_030254825.1. NCBI lineage: Eukaryota > Metazoa > Chordata > Mammalia > Rodentia > Muridae > Meriones > Meriones unguiculatus. Next base: position 128,926,274 of record NC_083351.1, read on the forward strand.
ACCTCTCCTATTGAGGCTAGACAAGACAACCCAGTAGGGGGAAAGGGTCCCAAATGCAGGCAATAGAGTCAGACACTCCCTGCTCCCACTATTAAGAGTCCCACAAGAAAACCAAGCTACACAACTGTAACATATTGTAGAGGGCATAGGTCAGTTCCATGCATGCTCTCTGGTTGGTGGTTCTGTCTCTGTGAGCCCCTATAGGTTCAGGTTGGTTGGTTTTCTGGTGTGTGTGTGTGTGTGTGTGTGTGTGTGTGTGTGTGTGTGTGATATCCTTGACCCCTCTGGCTGCTACAATCCTTCCTCCCTTCTTCTGCAAGTGCTGCATACTGTTTAGCTGTGGGTCTTTGCATCTGTTTCCATCAGTTGCTGGGTGAAGCCTCTCTTGTGATAATTGGGCTAGATGCCAATCTATGAGTATAACAGAATATCATTAGAAATCATTTCACTGACTTTTTCACCATTCATGTTTGGTTGCATGGTGGGTCTCTGAGGTACCTGTCAGAATGGCTAAGATCAAAGACACAAGTGACAGCTAATGCTGGCAAGGGTGAGGAGTAAGGGAAACACTCCTCCATTGCTGATGGGAGTGCAAACTTTCACAGCCAATTTTGAAATCAGTATGGAGATGTTTCAGAAATTTGGTAATTGATCTACATCAAGACTCAGCTTGTGCTCACTTTAGCAACACATATACTAAAACTGGAAGTATACAGAGAAGATTAACATGGCCCCTGAGCAAGGATGACATGTATATTCATGAAGCATCCCATATTTTTTTTCTCCAAGTGGGTTCCCTAGTAATGGAATCAGGGCTTGTCTCTGACATAAACTCAGTGGCTGGCTCTTTGATAACCTCCCACTGAGGGGGGAGCAGCCTTACCAGGCCACAGAAGAAGACAATGCAGCCAGCACTGATGAGACCTGATAGGCTAGGGTCAGAAGGAAGGGGAGGAGGACCTCCCCTATCAGTGGACGTGGAGAAGAACATGGGGAGAGGTGAGAGAAGGGTGGGTTTGGGAGGGGATCGGGGAGGGGGCTACAGCTGGGATACAAAGTGAATAAGCTATAATTAATAAAAAATAAATAAAATAAAAATAAATAATTTTTTTAAAAAAGACTTAGCCCTACCACACCTAGGCATATATCCAAAAGACACTCCACCATACCACAAGCACACTTGCTCAACTATGTTTGTAGAAGCTTTATTCATAATAGCCAGAAACTGGAAACATCCTAGATGTCCCTCAATCAAAGAATAGACAAAGAAAATGTAGTACAGTTTACATAGTGGAGTATTACTCAGCTCTTAAAAACAATGACATCATTGACAAATGACAAATGGATGGAAGTAGAAAAGATCATCCTAAGTGAGATAATGTAGACCCCAAAAGACAAACATGGTATGCACTCACAAGCGGATATCCACTGTAAAGTAAATGAAAATCCCACTACAATCCACAGACCCAAAGGAGCTAAACAACAAGGAGAGTTTGAAGGGATGGGGGTCACACGAATCTCACTGAGAAAGGGAAACAGAATAAACACAGAGAATGCGTGGGAGAAGGGACTGAATGTGGGGATGGGGTGGGGATGGGAACAGGAAGGATCAGGCACAGGGAGGATGGAGAAAGAACACTGGGAAAGACAACCAGAATGGGTTCTGGCATCTCTGGGATGAGCTAGAAACCCAGGTCAACGGAAACTCCCAAGAATCAATGAGAGTTACCCTTGCTAAGATTCCTAGCAATGGGGGATACTGAGCCTGAACTAGCCATCTCCTGTAACCAGGCAAGGCTTCCCTTGGAAGGACTGAGACACAAACACAATTTGTCCTACCTACAAGACGTGCTGGGGTAAAGGTGGCACAGAAATTGTGGGAGTGGCCACAATGTCTGGTCCAGCTTGAGAGCCACACTCTGACAGGGAGCCCACTCTTGACACTGCCTGGAGGGCCAGGAGCCAGAGGCTGCATAACATATTAAAAATTTAAGAAAAAGTTTAATATGACAATTGCCTGACCCTGATATTTTACTACCACACTCACACTCATACAGTGGGTGTGAAATGAAATAACACACCCCTGCAAAGGCTTGTTTATAAAGTTTATAGTAGCTTTAAATGTAATAGTCAGAAAATTAAAAACATCCATCTACAGGTAAATGAACAAGTGAATTGTGGCATATCCATGTTTGGAGTGCTCTTCAGCAGCAAAGGGGAAAGGAACTGTTGTTATAAGTGAATGGCTGATACAACATGGATAGATCTAAATCATTGTCTTAATTAAAGAAGCCAAATATAAAGGAATAAAAGCAATGTGATGCCCTTATAGAAACTTCATAAAATAAAAAATTTATTCTAGCAAGTAACTGCTCCACAGTTGACACAGATGGCTAGATTTTGATGATAGTTAACCAGTGTACGTCAAAACTTATCCCATCACACAATTTAAATATATGATGCTTATCGTATGCAGATTATACCATTCAACTAATTAAAACTAAGTACAGGCCATATGTAGTGTGGAGCCAGCTGTGGAAGAGCTATGTCAAAGCAGAGAAATAGATGGGTTCTAATTCCTCTAAGTTACGGGTCATGTCATTTGCAGGTAACCTAATTCTCCATGTAGGCTCATGAACAAAAGTGGTAAATTTTCAGAGTTAGCAAGATTTGCTGAAGGATACTGTTGGGATAGACTTACATGTTATTAAAACGAGAGAATAATTGAGCCTCATAAATAACAAGATGATAACTTTCAGTCTTCTGATTCCAAATCATGCCCAAAATGTGGGAATCAACACTAACTAGGTTCTAAATTATGTCTGGTATCAGATCTAAGCTAGGCTCCTTGCCATCTCCATGGCTTTAGACAAATTCATTAAGCTCCAGTTTTTTACATTGTAAAGTAAGGATAATAATAACACTTGACTGATAGGATCAGTCAAGACAGCAGATATTTAACATTTAACACATAGTGACTCCTCTGCCTTCCTCTCCACTCCAGTAAGACGTACACCAATTCCTGGGCTCTAGATAAGCCAGGCTTGCTTTGCTTCCCCCCCCCAAACAACTATGATTACTTACTTGCCTGCACTTTGTTTAATAGAGCACAATACACACAGCCAAATTCATACATCAACTAAAGTAGGGAATAATTGCTTGTTACCAAATTAGTGTTCACTTTACTAAGAAAGCCAGTCGTCTCCAGGTTTTTTTTTTTTTAAGATATCTAAAATCCTCAAGAGTATTGAAATGCACTTACAAGTAAACTTTCATTTCTGTGTGAAATTACAGTATCTACCCATCACCTAGCTTCTAACAGTCTCTCAATATCTCCACAAAAATGTTTTTCAAAATCAAATTTGACCTCATATATTGAAAGCAATGATTAATTTTATATTCAAAGTATCCTTGAAAATCAACTCATCAGAGAGACTCATTTATCAAAGCTAAAAACCTGCCCAATGGGAACAAATAGTTTTCTCCATCACTGAATTACAATAAGAGGTAAAAATGTAGAGAGACAAAGGCACAGACTCAAATGTAATCACAATAAAACAGTGGCATGATTCCCTGGCATTCTACATTTAGCTTGTTTTTGTTTTTAAAGCTAAAGTAGAAAACAATGAAGCTAAAAATGCATCCAGATATACAGTCATTGCTCACCTACCATACTGAAACAACAAAGGACAGAATGATGCTCCCAGACAATGGACTAAGACCCCTGCAATAAAATGCCCTAGGATCATTTATATATGTCAGTTTCTGGATTTCACTCAGATCTCTTGATGGTGTAAGTCCTGAGATTTGATAAACGTTACCAAATATTCTGTATAGTTCTTCACACTGGATATTAAAACTGGTGGACTTTGAAGTGGGTAGACAATGGATAGTAGAGAAAAAGAAAGACTTAAAGACATGTTCCTATTTCTGGTCAGAAATTTACAATGTAGCCATACAAGGACCCTGTTATTAATGGTCTGAAAAGAATGTTATGGGAACACCATTTAAAATAAGGCTATAAAACTGCCTTTATAAAAATTGCTCCATCAGAACAATCTATTTAAGTCTGTATATTGTTAGTTGCTTGTACGCTTTCACAGCTATTTGCTACTGGATAGCCATTGGTGTATTCTTCCCTGAGGAAGACTACTTCTGTTCTCAGCATGACTTAGTTTCCAGTTAATGTAAAACAGAGGTCATAAATGTGAAAGAGAGTATGAAGGGATATATACAAAAACTTGAAGGGACAAAGGGGATGGAAGGAATAACACAATTATTATAATTTCAAAAAGAAAAGAAAATTTATGAGTAAAAATCACTTGCTTTTTGGGGTTTGTTTGATTTGTTTTTTTATTGAAAGTAGATTTTTGTTCTCATTTAATATATCTTGTTTATGGTTTCCTATCTCTCTATTTCTCCCAGATCCTTCCTACTTCTCCACCCAACTGGATCTGCCCATTTTCTATCTCATTAGAAAACCAACAGGCTTCTAATTAATATAATATAAAAGAGTAATATAAAATAATATAACAAAAACAAGCACATCAGAATAGGACAAAGGAAAGGAAAGGAAAAGATCCCAAGAAACAGGCAGGTATGCAAAGAAACACTTGTTTGCATAGTCAGGAATCCTATAAAAATACTAAACTGAAAGCCACTATATATATGCAAAGGACCTATAGAGTTAAGAAAGAGTGAGCAAGAGAGGATATGTAAATCAAATAAAAATTATAAAAAGCATGTTTTTATTTTTAAAGCCCTGACACGACATTATGAGACAAGAAGCAAAAATGCCATTGAATTTGTTTTCTGCTGGCCATCTACTGCTGGACATGCAGCCTACCCTTAGGAGTACTTTGTTTCCCCAGTGAAAATCCCCTGGAGAAAACTAAATTGATGTTTGAAAGGGGTTACCAATTGTAGATAGCCTCTGGGTTAGAGGTGGGGTCAAGTTTCTTCCACCTCTCCTTTCAGTTCTAGAACCCGATCTTGTACACCCATGTCGGCTCTGTGCCTCAGTCTCTGTGAGTCAATATGTGTGAAAATTCTGTTGATTTAAAGGGCCTTATTTCCTTGGTGTCCTCTATGCCCTCTGACTCTTACACCTTTTCTGTCTCTTCTTCTGCAAGGTTCCTTGATCCCTGAGGAGAGAAACGTTATGGAGACATTACATTTAGGGTTGAATGTTCCAAAGTGTCTCATACTCTGCATAATGTCTGTCTGTGGGTCTTTTTGCTTGTTCCCATCTGCTGAAGAGGGAAGCTTCCCTGATGATGGCTGAGTGAGGGGCTGATTTTAGAGTACAGCAGAGCGTCACTAGGAGTCATTTTATATATATGTTCTTTTAGTAAAACAGTAGTATTTGATTTTACCAGATTCCTGGGCTATCTAGTCTCAGGTTCTTGGTTACCCAAGCAGTGTCCAGTATAGGGTCCATCTTGTGGAGTGGGCCTTAAGTCAAATCAAATATTAATTAGTTACTTCCATAAGCTTTGTGCCACTGTTGTGCTAGCATATCTTGCAGCCAGGACACCATTGTAGATCAGTGGGTTTATTGCCAGGCTGGTGTTTACATTTCTCCTTTGGTACCATGCTGAGTGTCTTCCAAAGACTAGCATGCAGGAGTGAAGGCTCCATGTTGACACCAGCTCTACTTCTCTATGTTAATGAGTTGTGTTGGTGTTGTATTCAGCAATGGGGCCTTGTTGTCAGTTTGCAGAGAGCAACCTATAGTCTTGGCAACAGCCTGAATTATTTTGGGATTTTCACAGGACTTGTTTGGAAAAAAACTCAATTAGAAGTAACCTAGTCACAGAAGTGGAAAATTCGTTTGGTGACAAGAGATGTCCGGTTAGGGTTCTGATTGCCATTATTTGGCAATTTCATTTAGGTAGCCTGCATATATTTATATATCTTAGAAAGTGACTACTGTATTAGGTTTTCATACTACCCCCAAAAGGACCTTAATTTTAGCTGTCTCTTTACATACTCCCCTCTCCCCACTTGATCCTCCTGTGTTTTTTAGATGTTCCGGAGTCTCTTATAAAACAGCTTCAAATACTCGGTTGATGATGTCTCTACACAAGATTTGGTGTTTTAGTGTCCTTCTCAAAAGTAAGCTGCTCATAGGAACAATGGAAATAGTGGACAGATGGTTCGCTTTTAGGGTAATCCCAGATCCTTGTGTCCAGACCTTCTGAATAATCAGGAATAGGGAGGGAAAAGCAATACTGCAAACTAACAGACATGTGTGAGCCCTTCTGGATGGACAACTACCAGGAAAGACCATACTGACAAGGTAGCTACGTCTCTATGCCCTAGACAGTCTGTTTCTTCAATCATAGATATATCCAAAAGTAGGGTGACTTTATCATTTTGTAGGCAGGCTCCTCCTTTCTAATTTTTATAGTAACTACAGTAATTTATATTTCCCCAACAGAAAATGGGTTTCCTTTTCCTTGCACCCTTGTCAGCATTGTGGCTCTTTATCCTGGGTTGCTGTGACATCTCTTTCTTGTGACTTCCTTTTCATTCTCAGCCTTATAAAGACCAAAGTATAGGCTGGGATGAAGCAAGGAATGTTTCTACAGCATACCCAACCTACCCAGTTCATTCTTAATACGTGGTTACTGATTGTGTTAAACTGAGACTGTTCCTCAGTTTAGTGTTGTGTCTAGTCCCTCAGATTCTTATAGGTGACACTTCTAGGGACTGTCTCATTAATGTTCCTTTGGGGAGGATATTGATTGTCATAGGAACACTACTTACATTTTGATTAATTACTTGCTTTCATTTTTATCTCTACTTTTTGATTTCAAGCCAATTTTTGGCCCTTATTACACAAACAGGACCAATGCACTACGCGTCAACCCAGATAACATTTGTATGTATGTGTCTGTGCCTTAAAGGACCTAGAGGTGACAGGTGCTCCAAAAGAAGACCATCAGAGCCAACTAATCAGCCACAGGTGCTTGCTGAGACTGAAGCATCAACCAAGGACCATTCATGAACTGGACCTAGGCCCCCTACAAAGATGTAGCAGGTGGACAGCTTATGCTTCATGTGGGTCCTCTAGTAAGGGAAGTGGGGATTACATCGGACAAGGACTCATTTGCCAGCTTTTTGATTACTTCCCTCTGGTGGAACTGCCTTGCAACTGGTGGAAAGGAAAGGAAGCTCCTTTTCTTTCTTTCTTTCTTTTTTTCTTTTTTTTTTTTTTTTTTTGAGGAAACGGGGAGGAAGAGGGGGAAAAGAGAGGGCCTCGGAGGGGAGGAGGGATGGGGCTACAACAAGGATGTAAAGTTGTGGATATAAACATGTTTTTGCTTTAATCCCAAGTGTGAGATGTGGGACTAATTCAGAGAGTCCACAGCAGCAAACTATTTGCTCCATGTGGGCTCTGGGAGGAGCTCCTTGCTAGCTGCAGATAGCTTAAATCTTAGGACTCTGGAAAGAGAATAAATGCCAGATCCCAGAGAGTGTTGAGGAGCACTGAGAAAGAAAAAGGCTGCTGCTGCTTCCCCTGCTGTGGCTCCTGATTGTTGTTGGTGCAGTGAGTCAAGAAGTTGAAGATCTCCTAAAATGAGAATTGGACTGGCTCCAAGGAACCTGATGACCATAACCATCAGGAAGCAGCTAAGGCAATTGTAACCCCCTCTCCCAATAACTCTTCCTCTCCCCTACCTGCTATTGGAGTGACAGAAGGAATTAGGGTGGAATAGGGAGAAAGAGATATAAGAAATGTAAATAAAAAAGTTTTTAAAAAGTATGCCAACAAAAATATATAATATAAATATTTAAAAAATAATAAATAAAATTTTCTAAAAAACTAATAAAAAAAATTCTGGGCAAACGGTACTCATTTTCTATCCCTGAAACATGTACATGGATCTCAGTGCCAGTAGGAAGGATCAGAGGAAGCCAACCAAGCACTTCTCTCACCTCCTCAGGGCAGAGATTTTTAGATACTTGAAAATCCTTAGCTGAGCATACATGGAGGTCCCTAGTGCACTGAGGAAAAGAATTTCTGATTAACATAAAGCTCCCTGGATAGCCACATGTACAAAAGGCCACATTTATTTTTGTTTCATTCAACTCATGAATGGAAGAAGATGGTAACATCATTTTAAAAGTCAACCCTGACAGCTTAACTTAAACTCAAGGGACATGTGAAAACCTAGACCGTATTACAGCTGCATAATAAAATGGCACAATCGATTTATGTAAACATTACCTCTCTGGCAGTAACAAACATTCAGATATTAAAAACATTAACCTGAAGAATGGCTATAAACTACCTTCAGAGAAACATGTTGTAGTGTCTCTATATCATCAGTAAAACCATGCCATCCGCTATCTAATCTAATAACATGCACGCATACTCTGCCCCACATACATTTAAACTAATTTTGAAGGGTATGGGAAGCTTCTCTTACAATCAGTCGATAAGCTTCCACTCTGAGACTCATCAGCATCCAGAAAGAGCTGCTCTTTTTTTTCTTTTCTTTTTTTAAGTCCTAGATATTTATAGAGCAAGGCAAGGGCTCATTGCTCACCTAGGGGTTTGGTCTTGAATCCTGTTTTTCCTTTCACCTTTAACTCTTTTAAGTGAAAATCAACCACTCATTCAGGATATGTTCACACGTATATATTATGTGCTTAAATTTTTGTTTATCTGTCAAATATACAATTTTAAAGCCAGGATTCTTTTGATCATTATTTAATTATTAATCATCCCATTATTTAATGAGCCATATAAAAAAGAGAATGCAGAGCTCTGCAGAATGATGCAAGGAAAGTGGCTTGTGAGTACATATGAGGTACGAGTATGTTAAAAGAGTGGGGGGTGGCAAAGGGACCCCTGAAAACGACCACTGAAACAAGTTTATGGGTGCATGGCATGGGATAGCAGAGATAGCATAGGGGTTTAGGAGAAAACAAGAAAAGGAGTGAAAAGAAGAGGAAAGGAAAGAAACTGGAAAACTTGAAAGAAGCATACTTAAAACAACTGTGTGAGCACAGTGGGCACAAAGCAAAAAAAAAAAATGAGAGTAAATGCTAAATATTAGTTCTGAAATGCTTCTGACAAAAAATTTATTTAGTTTAATAAATGAAATCTATTAGTGTCTTATCAAAAATAAATGTTATTCTAAAAAGATTCTGTCCTTCGTTAAGAAGAGTCTATAATAGCAAAACTGGTCCAATAAAATCTTACAGATAAAGCCCTGGGTCAGTTATTTTTCTCATACCTGATGAAAGTGACTTAAGGAAGTGTTTCTTTTGATTCACAGTTCGAGGGGACAGAGTTTATCGTGGTGAAGAAGGCAGAGCACTGGGAGTGAGGGGTACTCAGCAGGCTTCTCCCTCCTCCTCCTCTCCCCCTCCCCCTTTTATTTGGCCTGGGACTCACCATGAAACAGTGCTGCACCAAGAGTAAGCCTTCCCCCTTCATTTAAACCTCTCTGGAAAAACACCTACAGATGTGAATTCTGCTGTTCAACCAAATCATTTTATTAATGCCACCATTTTTTTTCCACCGGGGACTCTAATGCTACCCAAATTTGCAGAAAGTCTTCCTTCCTCAATCAAACCTCTGGAAAAACCCTCACAGACATGACTAAAAATGTGTCTTCCTAGTTGATTCCAAGTCCAGTCAAAGTGATAGTGAAATTTAACCACAATAAACACAACTGGACATTACACTGATAGTGAGAGCAGTTAAGAACCTCAGGTTGAAACACTGCTCAACATTTTTGTAAGAATTCATGCTCTGCTTATTAAACCTGCTTGAAAAATAAAATCTAAATATGACAGAGAATTTTACAATTCAGTCACTTCAACAGAAACAGCATACAGAGAAGAGAAACATTTTCTCAGTAAGAAGGATTTTATGGACTAAAAATGTAAATCTCAAGAAGATGAGATGATGTTTTCAGATTTGCTAAAGCCGTCAGGATTCTCCAGCAATAAGTGAATTACTGTCTAAAAATTATACCCAAATCTTAGTCTATAAAGCCCATATGCTTTAGTAGTGTGTCATTTCAGAAGTGCTTGTGATATATGGTACTTGTAGGGATGGTGCTTGTGATATATGGATGGTTCTGAGATGCAATGACATCTGGTGGCCACATACCTAAACTGAAGACTTTATACTTTGGAGAACTGGTTATATTGTTTCACAAATTTAAATAATACCCAAAACTAACATAAACAGTTAAATAGCAGTAAATATATCAAAATCCTAAAAACACATTTCCCATACATGGTCTCTCAAGAAAACAAAAACGTGTTTTCTTAAAGTTTCATTTTGAGTGGTCCAGTTCAGAAGTTATTTAAAATCCTACTCAGTGCTCAGAGGAATCCGTATTAGTCAATCCAGGCTGAGGCTGTGAGAAACAAAAGAAAATGTTCACTTGGGCTATGTCTTTATCACAATGAGTCACTGGTCCATTCAGGGAGAAAGGTATGTTTTAGTCAATATGCCTTTATTCAGTTGGTCTTTCCATGAATGCTGTCACTTTGAAGACAACCTTGATTTTGCTCTTGGGCAAATGGTAGCAGCATGCATGTAATAAAAATTAATGAAAAAAGAGACCATTAATTTGAAAGGGAGCAAAGAGGAGTATGTAGGAGGGCTTGTGGGGGGTGAGAGGAAAGGGAAAATAATCTAATTATTATCTCAAAAAAAAAAAAAAAACCCAGAAGAAATATTTTTTAAAAAAAAAGAAAAACTGGAATTAACATACTTGAGTCCCTTAGAAATTGTTGTTACTGATTTCTACCCTTTTTCCTAAAAGACAATAATTTCTTTTAACTATTTTTCAGAGGGTTAAAGTAGAGGTCTACTAAGCTTTCTTGATGTAATAGTTCTTTTAGAGGCCAAGGAATTAATGGCTAATTCTGCCATCTACCAGAACTATGGAAACAAAGTACACACTAGTCAATCCCTCAACCCAGACACTTTGAGCCAGACCTTGGCTAGGTGCCAATCTACTTGCTCTCCATAAGGCTTTCCTCTAATAGGAATAACTCGATACCACTTCACTGCTATCTGCACTTAGCAATGGCAATGGGGGCTTAAATCAAAAAAATCCTGTAAATGTTTAAGTACCTCATTTTTCTTAGGAGCTTTACAGATGGCTATAGGTCCCTTTGGGCAAAAACAAAAACAAAATCCTCTCTCTCTCTCTCTCTCTCTCTCTCTCTCAATCTGTGTGTGTGTGTGTGTCTGTGTGTGTGTGTGTTACAGTGGTAAAGGGTCTAGTCTCCTGAAGAGCCCGATTCTCCATCAGTTAATGCTTTTTGTCCTTCTTGCTGCCTTTGTTTCCTTGTTTTATTTATTTGTACATGGACTAAGTTGCCTAGGCACATACTGAACTCTTGGGCTCAAATTATTCTACTACCTTTACTTCTCAAGAGCTGGACCTATAGAGGAGCACCATAGCACCTAGTTTAGTCAACCGTTTTTTTTTAATTTTTATTAATTACAGTTTATTCACTTTGTAGTCAATAGGTTTTGCATATTCTTCCGTCATTGTCAGATATTCAGGGCCCAAAAGCTAGACAAGACATCATGACATTTTATTTGGGCAGCTGCCATCAGTTCCTTAGTCATCTATGCTTGATTTATTGGGACTCAATGGAAAGAATTTGTAGCTAAATGTGCTTCCTTAAGTGATGTCATGCTTCATAAACAAGTTCCAGGACTGTCTCTAGGTATTGTTCCTTGCTATTAATGACAGTCACTTTATCCACCTTGAATCTGATACCTAAGGGAACCTTAATATTCCTACTGGTATCATCAGATCCAGTTTGCATTACCATCTCTTATTGTCAACATGGCAGAAAAGAGAAACTACATTCCTCAGTAATGCCAATATCCATCTCAACAACATTTTTCCCATTGTTTTGATAAATGGAGAATTCAACAGAACATGCTGTATTAAGTATCTATGCTATTAGTAGTCAGGATAGTCACTGTTCTTCAGAGAAACAGAATACACACACACACACAGAGAGAGAGAGAGAGAGAGAGAGAGAGAGAAGAGAGAGAGAAGAGAGAGCCTGATCTTTATTCATGGAAGCTAGCAAGCCCAAGACACACATGGTAAGTCAGCAAGCAAGCAGCTTAGATTTTCAGTTCAAGTCCACAGTTTTCTGGTAAAATTACTCCTGCTTCAAGAGATACAAGTCACATCTCTTCAAATGCTTGGACAGGCATACCTCAACCTGTTATGTTATAAATCTACTCAAATGTTAATTTCCTTGAAAACTGGCTTTGCAGCTATGTATAGATTTGGTAAAATTAACGATTAAACAGTCATTCTACTGTAACATGCTCATGTCTCTGAGTCCATGGATCTCATTTTCCATAATCCACCAGAGCAATTTCAGAAATCCAAATGGTCTAGACTGTAATTTTCCATAAAATGCTAAGTTATATCGAAGTTGTATTTTAGTTTCATCTCCTGGCTCCTTACAAGTGTATTAAATCATGGAACTCTTAAGACTATTTCCATAGCAACTCACTCTCCTTTTTCTAATGTGTCCTGTCACTTTTCAAACATCAATCCTGTACATCCTCTTGCTTTCCAGGACTACCTTCCAGCTAGGTGCTATAGATAATTCTGGTTTTATTTCTTTCCCTCATCTAACAAAACTCTAGCATAACAGTGGCAAGGACATATTGTGTTCCTATCCTGGCTGTTTGTTCTAAGTCACCAAGAGTTTAGAAGGTGTTTCTACAAGTTCCAAATGTTCTAGAAATACAAATGTCCAAAATTCATGAGTTTAGATATTATCAGCCCTGGTGGCCTTATCTCACATACCAATGTTCTCTTACTTCTCAATCAGAACCTCGAATGAAAGGTGGTCTTATTTTATTTATTTATTTTTTGCTAGCTTGCTCTTACTCTTTTCTCTTATGTTTTAATACTTGGTCTGATTTTCAATTTCTATTTTGGGGGGTCAATTTTATTTGTTTCTTTATTTGTTTTGTTTTGTTTTGTTTTATTCTCTGTGGAAGAAATAGACGTCCTTTCATTTGCTACCAAGGAGACCTGGTTTTCCCACTTAAACTTTGATGCTAATCATTCCCTGTTTCTCATTTTTCCAAGCAATATTCCCCAGCAATCGCCTACAACTCCACTGTGTTTATAATTAGTCCCTCCTTGTTCCTCAAATACTTAATTCACTGTATTCAGAAAAGCACTTTCATTTTACCTGCTTACTCTCCTGGCTCAGCATTGATGTAAGGTTCAATATCTATATATCCCTCTTTCACCAAGAACAATCAGTGCTTACTAATACTAAGGAATTCTCATTTCTAGGTGGTTGTAGTACCCAGTTCCAAAAACCCATCAGACTGAATTATTTCCTAGACTACTAGTGCCATCTTTCCTAGACATCCCAGTGATAGAATTTGAAAAGGTGTCTAGCATGTAGGGAGGAATGTTGAGATTAACACCAACAAACAAAAAAAAGAATCAGAATTAGCAAATAGAGAAACTGTAATATAATATTGACCAATACAAGGTCTCAGCCTTCTATATTGCTGTAATAAACTTTCAGGATAGTCCTAAGATGGGGCTGGGACCTTTTCTGCCTGAATTAGATAAGACCAGAAAGAAGATATAAACTTACAAGTGATGACTTCAGCTAAGTCAGTGGGTTTTCTACTAAAAATACCTCCAAAATAGAAATAGAGAAATGAAGTCTTATTCTTTCCAGGGGATCAGAATCACACATCATGGAATCATACACGGAATTCTTCTTTTGGATAATGCTCTTGTGCCGTTCCCAGCCATACCAGATAGCAGTGAGTTAACTTTACATTACTCATTGCAACTGGCTATTGTTATTTGTATATATGCCTCTATGGAAAAAACATGGGTTTTGTCACATGTGGCTTGTCTGCCATGTACGGCTTACCCTTGTGATTGTACACTTTCCTCATGTGATTCCTCAACCCTCAGAGTGCAAATTGTCTGATGCTCTGAATAAAGTTGGCTATTGCATGAAACATTAGTTTGCCTCATGTATAGGCTCCATTTCTCTGAGGTTCCATCAGCTCTAGCGAGGTGACATTTGGCTACAAGGTTAAGGTCATCCTGGGTAACGTGTATGCTTCTCTCTCTTTCTCTCTCTCTCTCTCACACGCACACACAGATTGGTCCTAGATTTTTCAAGCTAACCTGTATATAGCATATTCCAAAGTTAAACTGGAAAACATGTACTAAAATATTTAAAGGGCAAGGAATGTCATTTATCTTAGTGCAAACAGCTAGCTAAAATTAGCACTTAGTAAATGCTGGTGAATGAGGAGGATGAGGCTCAAGGTAATTGAATATGATAGCCATAATTGCATAGCTAGTAACTGTCTATCATGATTTCAAGCTGTGTCTATCTGCCTCCAAAACCTTTATGAGCTCCTTAGTTCTGTGGTGAGTGAAAGAAGGTGGCAATGGCACTTTAATGGTTGCTCTTTGGGTGCCCTGGATGACTCACCAATAATACACATCTCTTCATGGGGCTGCAAGAAGCCCAGCTGCATGATGTATGTCTTTGTGGAACTGTAGTCCTTGGAATGCATAAGGGTGCTTATGTTCTCCTTAACTATAAAAAACAAAAACAAAACAAGACAACAACAACAACAAAACCAAAAACCAAGCAAAAGACAAAAGACTCCAGGAGCAAATGAGCATGGACGTTTTCCCCAATTCCCTCAGGTTTTTGAACAACAGAAATTTTACCTATTCATATTCTAGAGCTACAAGTCAATGACTGTATTGGACTTTCTGATGAGACCTCCTGTAATCCTGATTTCTCACTTAGTATCAGTATTTCTGACAATATTTTATTCTGAGAGGTTGATTCTGCACTTCCATATTTTGTTCTCTGTGAGCCCACACCTGAGCAATGAATTCTAGAGTAGAATTTCTACATATAGGTTATGATCCTTCGGTCTGATGTTACATAAGCTTGTTAACTGTATCCAGTATGTTTCTTCAACATTATAATCTATACTCATCCTCCAATGTATACTAAATCTCCTCTTTTTTACCTTTTAACTTTTCTATATCATTTGTCAATACCCAGCATGCTTTGAATATTACATATAGTACTGAAAAGTGCATATAAATTACCAATATTTTAAAGATTTATTTACTTATGTATATAAATGCTCTATCTGCATGTACACCTGCACGTCAGAAGAAGGTATCAGATCCTAGTATAGATCAATGTGATCTACCATATGGTTGTAGGGAATTGAACTCAGGGCCTCAGGAAGAGCAGCCAGTGCTCTTAACCAGTCCGTAAATTATCAATTTTTTGAGACAAGATCTCATTATGTAGCCTTGGCTTGCATGGAAGTTTCCATTTAGACCAAGCTGTCTTCAAATACACAGAGAAATGCTACACAGAGAAATGCCTTCCCCTGACTCCTAAGTGCTGATATTAAAGAGGTGCTCCACCACACCTAGTATAAGGCATGCACATTTTTTATTAATTAAAAATAATTCATGTGTATGGGTATGATACACATGAATTTTGCCTGCATGTATGTATGTGTACTCTCTGTGTGTGTGTGTGTGTGTGTGTGTGTGTGGTGATCATGGAGAACAAGAGAGGACATCAGTTCTTCTGAAACTGGAATCAGAATGGTTATAAGCCACCACATGGATGCTGGGAATCCCAGGTTCTTTGGAAGAGGAGCAAATTCTCTTAACTACTTAGCTGTTCTCTAGCCTCAATGCATATGCATTTGAATAAATATTTATTAGTCTCTTCCTTATACCTTCATATTCAGGGTAGGAATTCTCAGTATACACAGACTACTTATTTCTGGTAATGAGAAAATAAGCCTGTGTTTGCTTCAACCATCAACATTTGGGTTCAAGTACCTAGAACCAGATGGACTGTTGTCAGATAAGAGAGAAGGAAGAACAAATTCAAACTCCTGGAAGATAGCATTTCTTTTTTTTTAATTTTTTTAATTAATTACAGTTTATTCACTTTGTATCCCACCTGTAGCTCTCTCCCTCCTCCCCTCCCAATCCCACCCTACCTCCCCCTTCTCCAACCATGCCCCTCCCCCAGTCCATTGATAGGGAGGTCTTCCTCCCCTTCCTTCTGATCCTAGTCTATCAGGTCTCATCAGGAATGGCTGCATTGTCTTCCTCTATGGCCTGGAAAAGCTGCAAACCCCTGAGCGGGAGGTGAGCAAAGAGCAGGCCAATCAGTTCATGTCAGAGACAGTCCCTGTTCCCATTATTATGGAACCCACTTGGACCCCCCTTTTTTTTTTTCTGGATTAGGTTGAGTGCACAGCACACAGATCTAAAGGAGGAGAGTTATTAACGAAGAACATAAAGACTTATTACAAACAAAGCTTGGGGGTTATTGTTATAAATCAGGCACTCGGTCATCCTGCCTTTTAGCAACTTGGCACAAGCAGCTTCTGTCTGTCAAAAGCTTTCCACTGTCACTACAGAGTAGCCTATTTTCCTATGTGACTTGTGTACCTTTTAAAAGATTCCTCTCAACATCACATCCCTCTATCATCTTCTCTGTCTTCTGCTCTCTCTCTCTGTGTCACATGACCCCACTCTGAGACATCTTTTGCTCTCCCCCACAATAAACCTCTTGTATAAGATCTATTGCATGCTGTGATCTATGCAGCACACCTTTGCACGGAGCCACCAAATTAGCTTCTACCCCTTAAGCCTAACAGCTACATTTATCTGTGTTCCCAGACCCAGCCTATGACCTTGGAAAGCCTGAAGACTATTAACAACAGAAGACTAGCAGAGAGACTGCACATCAGAGAATAGTGCTATACTGCTTTCCTCTATTGGAAAGATTTTGTTTCTTTACTAAAGAGTGTTTGTTGCTGCGTTTTCTCTACTTAATCAGGTACAAACTAGCTTCATAACTCTCTAAATTAGTTTTGAGTCACTTGTCATGTTTGTGATTCAAAGACACTTTTCTGTTGCCAAGAAAATGAAGAATGATGAAAGTGACTAGATTTATGTGAATCCTGAAGCAAGGTCTCAGGTGTTTTCAGTTTTGTAGGGATCCATAAGCAGGCACCTCTATGGCCAGCCCCACGGGACCTAACAAACCGGATAGCAGGCTTCTGTGAGGCCACCTACGGACTACCTGAAACCACCTGCACTTGCCTTGGTCACCTTATAAGAAAACTTGAGCCCCTCCTCTCTCTCTCCTTCCCTGCCCCAGAAACCATCTTTGTGATCCCTTCCCCTTCCCTCTTCCCTTAATAAACCAACCATGTGGAACCAGTCATGTGGCATAATTTGTAAACCCGCCATGTAACTTTGCTGCACAATCCTAACAAGTTTTAAATTGAAACATGGCTGGACTTGGCTTCTATTTCTAAAAGAAATTACACAGATTTTAACTGAGCATCAGGTATGAAAATACCCACAAGGAGATTCCCAATGCTTGGTGGAAATCCGAGCAAGTTTGCTGGTTTATTAACTTATCTCCTAGAGACTAGGGAACACATATCTATCTGTTCCTCATCAGCTGCAGGTCGAATTTCCAGAATCCCGTGAACATTGAAACAATATCAGTCTGGGCTGCTGCTGCTGTTGAAACATTAAAAATGACATTAGAAGGGCACTCGCCTCAGCACAAAATTTAAAGCTGACTCTGAAAACTCAGAAGAAAGAAAGAAAGAAAGAAAGAAAGAAAGAAAGAAAGAAAGAAAGAAAGAAAGAAAGAAAGAAAGAAAGAGAAAGAGAGAGAGAGAGAGAAAGGAAGAAAGAAAGAAAGGTCATGTTTTGTGGGATAGCTCTGAAAGAACAATACTCCAAGTCCATGATAAAGAAAATGCATAAAAAATAAGTAAATACACAAACTAATTCCACCCAGGAGATTCACCTTACCTATCCTTCATTCCATCTATAATGCTAATAGAGGTTGGAAAAACTCCTTTTATCAATCTAATCTTGCCCTAGTTTGTGGGGTGGTTGTTTGCAGAATAAAATAACAGACAGAAAAGGCAAAGGTCATTACAAGAAACCTTGGAAAAGACAGTGACTGCCTCAGGGCTTCTAAGGCCCTGCAAGAGATGAATGCCTTCCCTCATCATGATCCTGTCTCCAAAGCCATGTTGTCGCACACTTGCTTTCTGGGTGTGTAAGCATAACCTCCCCCCAGGGGGGGATTTCTGTATTGACATGCAGATATATCTTCTTCAGCTCTTTTAAGGTTGATATATTCCACAGTGTTTGGCCTGAAGGACAGAGCCTTAGCCTAGATCCTACCGTGAGTTGTCTTGGTCTTTTGTAGTTCTAATAAACTAGAAACATATATGAGTCAGTAGGAAACACTGAGATGATTTTCTTTTGTTGCATTTGCAAAGATCACAGTTTTCTCCTTTCACAAAAAATAAACCAACTTCCTGATAATAGATGTTGCTATTTCCCCTTAGGTGTGGCTAGAGTCACCCAGGCTGAATTAGTGTTCCTTGTAAAGCTCTCATTAGTGCAAATGGCACAAGAGGTAAAAATGGAACCCCACACGCATGCCTGTTTTAAACACATAACCATCTGTGCTCGTGAGTCATGCATTACACTTTTAGGTAATCCTGGCAACAACAATGCCAGATTTAGGAAAGTGTATGACCTCAGGCATGAAAAAACAAAAACAAAAAACCACCTTAGCCTTTAATTCTATCCTAGCAGAGTGTTACATTTTAAAAATTAAAAGAAAGAAAGATAGATAGATAGATAGATAGATAGATAGATAAAAAGATAGAAAGACACAAAGCAGCAAGCACTGTTACAGAAGCACCTTTTCCCAAAACACTGAAAGCACATGTGGAAATAGCCCTGTATTCTTCCACTGTTACTGTAAAGTACATAACCTGAACATCACTACTACCATTGATTTAGGTAAATATCACTACTACCTGTAATTTAGGCAAAGCTCTAAATCCACAAATTCAAAGAGATTTTTCAAGTTGCTATTCTTTGGGACCTAAATGTTTTATCATAAATTGAATCTGTGAACTTTCATTTGTTAGCATCATTCTATGGAAAGTTACACTCTCAGTCAATCACTATTACATTTATGGGGATTTTGAGCATTTTTATAAAAGAAATTTCACAATGCCTTTTGTTTTAAGAATCACCATTTTATTGTTTTTTAACATTATGGCCAAACAACCATCTTTTTAAAAAAATTATTTATCATAACTAACAATAGAAAGAGTAGGTTGTAGTCCTTAGAAAAACCAGTCTTTTTTTTTTTTTTTTTTTTTTGGTGTTGTTTGTTGTTGTTGTCATCTAGGGCAGAGCAGTGAGCTTTATTGGGACCATTATTCTGTTTCTGAAGGATTACTATGCTGCCAACAAATATGCAAGGTCATCTAAAGAAGCAAAGAGAAGACCAAGCAAACAAAAGCTGCTAAAATATACTTTGTCTTAAACAGAACATTGTTTAATCCCAGCATGTAAGAGGTAGAAGCAGGGAGATCAGAAGTTCAATATCATCCCCAGCTATACAGCAAGCTTAAGGATGAGCATAACAATTCAGCATCTTGGATAATTCTAACATGTAGCCAGAACTGAGTCTTTGAGGTTTTTAATATAGGAGTGACACATCATGAAAGTTTATCCAAATCTATACAAATAATGAAATATAGTAAAACACAATACTGAAATTGACCAGAAGCCATAACTACTATGGCTTTCAAATAAGTTAATCTATATATTATTTCTCATAAAATTCCTATAATAAAGTAAACATATAGAGAAATTTTTAATCCAGCAACATGGCTGCTCTGGCAAAGGATCACATCCAAAGCCTATGCGATCCAGCTGAAATACGGACACACTCTGGATCATACTATGATCTGAATGGAATACAGAATGCCCTTAGTACACACCTTTAATCCTAAGAATAAAGGTAAAGTTAGTTTATAGAAGGAAGCAGCCATATAGGAAAGCGACATATATTTGAGGGGCAGAGAAAGATTTGACAAAATGAGTCAGAGACAGGATATGCACAGTTCTCAACAACATGACAGGAAAGGAAGGTTACTTAAGAGCAGCACAGTGTGAAAGAGGACAATTTTTTTTACTGACAGTTTTTTACTTAGGATTTTTTATCAAGAGTTTTTCACTGGTACAGTTTTACAGAGACAGGTTGCAGAGAGAACAAACTACACACAGGCGAAGACAGTATGAGCCAGAGAATGAGAAGAAGCCAGAAGATTAAAACACATTGCCAGAATTAGTTTCAGGCTAAGCAGAGCAATTCAGTCAGAATGCAAGAGAAGCCAGTTTGAATCAGTCAGCTTATAGAGGAGTTTGGGCCAGAACAACTGAGTTGAACCAGTCACGGAGAGTTTAGGAAAAAAACAGAAAGGCCTGGGAATTTCTCACTTCATCCCCTCATCTGAGGAAATAAAAACATTTACATAGAAACCATGAATTGTGATTTCCCTAAAGAAAATTATACTTATTAGTATTGCCTAGAACTAGCACGAAGGAAAAGGGTACTCCTTTCAAGTTTTATCTATGACCTTTGCTGTCAAAGAGCACTCCTCTTTCTCAAAGCTTATCTGTGTTTTGTTTCACCAGTTTTATTTGTTAGGGTTTTTTTTTTTTTTTTTTTCCTGGTGCAGAAATACTACTGTCTGGACATTTTTTGAGGGTAAAGGTCTGTAAAGCCTTGCTTTCCTCTTTTTCCAAATTCTAAATGGAGACTTGAAAACACTCACAGGTTATTGTCAGTGTGTATACATTGCACACTGCAAGCCCTAGAGAAGTGTGTATGTTTCTTCACATAAGTTCAAGCAGAGGAAATTTTGACAAAATGCATATGGAAACCCCTAGGGGGAAAAAGCTGACATCACATTTCTCAAGAAAACATATTGATGAGACCATGAATATATGTGGTGCTACCATAAGAACTGTACTGAAGGAAGCTTGGTTGTCTAAAGCTGAATGTATGAAAGACTGGTTTTAAGTTAGAGTGTTGTTGGGTTGGATGATTGGCTGGCTTCATTCTTTTTTCTTCTTCTTCTGCCTCCTCCTCTTCCTTTTCTTCTTCTCCTTCCCCCAGGTATACAAGCCACTCAGAAACTTGCCTTACTTTCTGTTCTTTCTATGCTGTTTTACTCCTTTCTTCATCATTTTTTGTCTTTATTTCTTTTCCCAGTTAAAATAAACAGGAGTAAAGAAACCAGTCAACTTAGAACATAAGTGAGAAGATGTGGTAGGGATAAGAACGGCAGGACTTGGGACAATCTTGTAGCTTTGTCCACTGAGTCAGACTCTGGGCTCAGTTAAGAAAGTTCTTTTCTTTTCTTTTTTTAATTTTTATTTTATTTTTATTAATTACAGTTTAATCACTTTGTATGCCAGCTGTAGCCCCTCCTCCATTCACTCCCAATCCTACCCTCCCTCCCTCTTCTTCTCCTATGCCCCTCTCCCAGTCCAATGATAGGGGTGGTCCTCCTCCCCTTCCATCTCACCCTAGTCTATCAGGTCTCATTAGAGCTGGCTTCATTGTCTTCCTCTATGGCCTGGTAAGGCTGCTTTCTACTCAGGTAGAGGTGATCAAAGAGCCAGCCACTGAGTTCATGTCAAAGACAGTCCCTGTTCCTAACATAGCCATCTGTGCAGAAACTAAGCAAACATTCTGCTTCTGATAGAAGACCTGGCATAATGGCTGTCTGGAATCTCAGGCTGGGAGAGTATATCCATTGCTGATCTACAGCCACTCATTCAGAGTTTAGGAGAGAAAATTCTTGCACCTGGCTGCTGTTAGCCTGGCAGGGACTGATGTCTCAGTTAGTACGAGACTGTCCTCGCAGGCATCTGCTCCCTCTGTGACCCAACTCAGAGATCAAATACTCCCCTGGAGCCAGCTTCTCATTGTGTTCTCACATCCAGTCCTAGGTTTCCCACCAATTTCAAAAGGTATTCCCACAGGGCAGTATGAAAAAGGTCAGGCTGGCCCCTCTAATTGAGCAAGCAGGACCACAGGAGTGTGAAAGTTCTAATCCCTTTGAAATGTGCTTGTAACATGTGTGAGCAGGAAGGCAAGTCCTGGGAACATTCAGTCAGCTGCACCTTGCCTTTGCCAGTGTCATTGTATATTTCTGCTCAAAGGGAGAGATTTATTTCATCAGATTTAAAATAAAAAAAAGGACACAGTTTATTTGCAGTGGAGTATAAAGCACATCTGTTGGCATTTTTGGAGTTTCTTTGCCCTTTAATGAAAGCAGTTTAATCTATTCATTACATATGACTGCTCTCCCCATTATACAGAACCTGATGTGAATCAGGTCAAAGATGTTATTGGCAGAAGAACCATTTAATTTATCTCATTCTAAAGCTTCATTGCTCATGAATCCCAAATAGCTTGGAAATCCAGGCATTTGCATGAGGAATAAGAAAATATATGGCTCTGTACCAGCCTTTTATAATACTTATACCAGCCTATATTGCTTTATTGTTATATCTAAGCATCATGCAATGTTCTAACATAGACAAGAAATGCAACAGCCAGAAGTGGAACACTTGAAAGACTCAGATCCCCCAATCCATTGTTCTCCAGCCCATTTCTAAAAGTGTGACTTAGAGTAGCTCTCTTTCCTTCTATCTTTTCTGTAAAGTGAAAATAGTCAAATGTACGTATGCACACTCAAAATAATAGTAGTAGTAGTGATGATAATAATAGAAGTAAAATGTAAAATGCAAACCATCTGGGCAAATTTGAATTAATACACAGTCTTTTAAGTCAATATGAAGATCACCCAATCACTGGCTTGGAGTGAAGAAAAAGTCATTCCCTCACATTATAGAAAGTCACAATGAAAGGCTGTAGTCCAAGAACTCACTTCCTCCCAAGATATTTAAAATAGGAAAATAGCAGATTATAGTTGATATGAAAGGAGAAATGGAAAAATAGGAGGGGAAGAAGTCAATACAGAAGGGGAAGAAAGAAAGAGGGACAAATAATGCCAGTGTTATTTGAAAAAGCCTTGGGAAATCATTATTTAATATTTATCTAAAATTATGCACAATATATAAAAGTGTATGCAAACACCCCCCACACACAGCTTAAACAAAATTAACGCAATGTACCCCACTAGAACCATAAACTAACAAATACCGGTCACAGGTAACCTCTTTTTGAGTGGTTGGTCAGGACAGCCTGGACAATGCTCCTCCAAAATAGAGGCAATTGCTGTTGCCCTTGGATGTCTCTAATGGGTAAAATCTAGCACCTGTTGCTAGCCCCACACTCTTATTGCTCATCACATTTAAGACATGGGACTTGTATGATTCAAGCTAGAACCTAAACTGAAAGCCTCATTCCTATATTCCAACTTTCATATACCACAAGGTGATATGGAAGCTGACAAAGGAGAGAAGAAATTAACAGTTCTAACCAGCTGTGACACTTATGAACTGCAACAATGGCTGGCATGGCAAGATACCTGTTCAGATACAACAGTAATAACCTATAGCTGTCTAAGTAGACTTAAGGTCCTCTCAACAGGAAGGACATCATGCTTGGTCTAGAAACCTAGACAACTACTAGGGCTAGTGAAGTCATGGATCTTAGAAAATACTCTATTGCTGACACTTTGCTAGACCAGTTGTTGGTATAATGTTCTTTTAGAATGTATACACTTTACCCTTGTTCATTCAAATGCTGATTTCTCTCCCCTACTCTCTGGTTTCAATCTGGACATTGCATTGTGATACTTATTCTAAGCATCACCTGTCTCAACTTTGTGTAAACATGCCAAAATAAAACAATGTTGAGCAATGGAGAGAAAGGAGTAGGAGGTAGAGGGGAGGAGCCAGAGGACAGGAAGCAGTGGGAGGCAGGGTAGGAGAAAAGGCGACAGGAGAGAAGCTGGGAGAGCAGAGGCTGGAGGAGAGGTCTTGGAATGACGTGGAGAAATGAACCAGATGTAAGATATCACCAAAAGCAAGTATAATGTGGGAAATCTTAATGGCAGGAAACTATGCAGGCTTGGAGGTTTAGGATGGAGTGACTATTGCTCAGCATTGTGTTATAGGTTAACTAAATAAATCCTAGTCTCTGTATGGTGATTTGGTTATACAGCTTTTTAAGATTAACCGCAGATTTACTAAAAGCTATAGTAATAGTGAATATCAAATGTCAAATACAACAACCAGTATAATTCCTTAACTACATACGGAATTTTATTCTTATACTCACAGATAAGTGTTAGCTTCTCTCTACAGAAAATGGAGACTGTTGCACAAAGCTACAACTGAACACAATGCAAAAATAAATGAATTGTGGGATACACAGCCACAATGGATACATCCACAACACAGGTCCTGCATCTAGGGCTCAGGGAACATGGTAGAAAATGGGGTGGGAAGATTGTGAGAACCGGAATACCAGGAAGTCTGCTGTGTAGCTGTCTGTTTTAGAAGAAGATGCAAAAACAAACCTGAACAATGGCAATACCAACACATGCTAATGTGAGGGGTCATATGGGGCCCCACCCGTAGACACAAAACTAATAGTACATGCACACAAACAACAGAAATGGGTTTGGCATGTTGTATTTCTCTACCTGTTCATCTGAGATGTACACTCCCCCCCCCCCCCCGATAAAACCTGGCCATCAGAATGGCTGAATTTGTGGCAGGAAGATATACAGAAAATTCAGAAGTAGGACAGAAAGTCAGCACTGGGACATCACAGAGAACATTTCTCATCTAACCGCAAGTCCTTGTCATAGCTCTGAGGATTTCCTAGAATGGTACCTACAGTCATCACAGTTACCATCACTGCCCGGGCTCAAGAGAAAGTGTCATGACTGGGCTCTTATGGTTCTTAACAGCTTTCAATAAACTCCCTCAAATTGTAATCGATGAGAAACTACACATGCTCCACTAGCACTTCAAAGCCTCTATTATGGGATTCAAGATGGAGAAGAACCTCAAAACAATGTATGAAAAGGTAACATGGGTCCTCAACAGGAGGGAAATATGGGGAGCAGAGGTGAAGACCCCTGAGGATTTCTGACCTTACCTAAGAACAGTTTAACTTTGAGGATCTTTAGGCCATGGTGTTAATCCCACATCTCTAAAGGGAATGTTTAATTTGCCAAGGTTCATTGGTTATCTACTTACAACTTCACAAATAAATGATACATTTCACTTTTTTTTTTTTTTTTTTGCTATGATATTTGAAAAGAAAAAGCATGAATCTGCTTCTGTTTGGGCACTTTCAAAGCCCAAACTTCCCAAGGGCACTTACCTTCTAGAGTGCCCCAAAAGGCAGACAGACAGATGTCCTAACAAAGGAAGAGAAAATATCCTGAGGGTCTCTTACAGAAATCCAGGTCAATGTGAGCCAACACATGCACCTGAGTCCTGTTTTGACAGCCAAACACAGCACAGAGAGATGGAGTGCTGGCCTTTTTCAGGATACTGAGTAAGATTTTTCTCCCTTCATTCTGGCTATTTAAATGGTGTTCTACTATAACATTTGCTGACTGAACTATTTCAATCTGTTGTTGAACAGCGTGTCTGCCATTTACACAGCTTGGAGAACTCGTTCTCACATTTCCCCACTTAGAGGTAACCGCTCAAGAGCAAGTATTTTATAGACAAGCTAGAGCTCATGTTTATTGTGTGAATTTCCAGATACATTAAGAAAAAAGCAGCTGCAACACACTCATTACTTTTATTTGAGAAGAATCTCTTGAATATTTCACAACATTAATGACATCAATATTGCATTATCTATATTCTACAGCGACCATCACATAAAACACTGCATTTAATTGACAGCATTGCAAAAGAAAATGTTTTAAATAAACGAGAAACTGACTTACCTATTAGACTGAGTCTTGTGATGTGTTTTGTTTAAACTATTTCATTTGAAAGTGTTTCAAAACACACTGAAGTATTCTCTGCCTCTTAAACAAAGGTTACTGCTCCTGCATTTGTCTGTTTAAGTTGTTTGATATTCATGGTCAATGCTTTGGACACCTTATTTATTACTTTGCAGAGTTATTATGCAGAATTGCCTTCTAACTGAACAGGGCCACGTAGCCATACACAAAAGGAATACAGGCTATTTGCAGCAATGTGTATTTGCTGCTCTTGAGTCCACATTCTGTATCATAAGATGACCATCAGTTGTGGCTTCTTACTGGGCAAATGGGTTTGAACTCTTTTCTAGTACACTGCTGTTAAGAGGGAACATAGGATGGCCTTGGCTGTTTCTTAGCCTTACAGATAAAATAATAAAAAAAAAAAAGCAAAAAAAAAAAAAAAAACAAAAAACAAAAAAACAGAAAGTGAATAGGAAAATGATTTGATTATATTATAATCTAAAAAGAAGAAATAATTTAAAACAACAGAAGAATTTTAAAAATAATAGAGTGAAGGATGGCACTTCATCTATTTGAAGAAAAGGGAGCTGAAATAAGCCAGTAAGATGGAGATATTGGTAGTTGCCAAAAGAAGAGATAAACAGAAGACAGAATACTATGCTTTTTAAGTTACAGGCAACATAGATAGGTTCAGCACTGGAAGTCTGTGAGAAGCTACATTGTGTGTGTGGGAGAGAGAGACAGAGACACAAGAGAGACACAGAAACACAGAGAGAGAGAGAGAGACAGAGAGGCAGACACAGACAAAGGCAGAGCCCAAAGTGTTAATACAAGAATGCTTAGGATTTTAGCTAGCACCTTAAAAAGGAAATGTAAGGAAAGGAGTTACTTTCTGAGTCAGAACTCAGAAAGCGCGTGACTTGGCTGTGAGGGGCTGTAAGCAACTGCATCGCTGAAGGGGAAGGTTATTTGAGGAACAAGAGTACAGATCTTAGTAACAAAATAGCTCGATTTTCTTAATGTAACTCCTAGTGAAGTTTCTAAAACAGACAATTTTCTGGGGGGAGATTTTCTTTCCAGATGTTTTACAGGATCCATTTGCTTAACTCTTAATGTAATAAGATAACAATAATTTTTTTTTCAGTATTTTATATTCTTCGAGACAGTTTAGAAAGCCAGATCTCTACCCATGGTCAGAGACATGACTCAGGTCCTATTGCTGTAACCAAAAACTTTGCAACAAAGTAAATTTTAAAAATTAAAGAAAAGTTAAAATATATTAAATTACCCTGTTTATCACTTAAAACTGTTTTCTCTTGATGGGCCTAGGCTACCTCTACCTTCCTTCTTTTTATTGCAGGTTTGTTTGTTTGTTTGTTTGTTTATGCACTTTACAGCCAGATTCCTCCTCCCTTCTCAAGCTCATCCTCACGTCCCCTCCCCAATTCCCCTTTCTTCTTAGAGAAAAAGAGGACCCCAAGGGGTATCAACCCACCCTGGTACCTCAAGTTGCAGCAGGACTAAGCACATCCTCTCCCACAGATTTAGTGTATCTGGTTTTATGTTGAGTTCTTTGATCCTCTTGGACTTGAGTTTTGTGCAGGGTGATAAATATGGATCTATTTGCATTCTTCTATATGCAGACATCTAGTTAGATCAGCACCATTTGTTAAAGATGCTGGTTTTTTCTTTCTTTTCAGGCACTAAGATCAATAGTTAATAAGTAGGACCTCGTGAAACTGAAAATCTTCTGCAAGAAAAAGGACACTGTCAATCGGACAAAATTGCAACCTACAAAATAGGAAAAGTTCTTCACCAACCCTACACCTAACAGAGGGCTAATATACAAAATATATAAAGAACTTAAGAAACTAAACAACAACCAACCAAATAAACCAATTTTAAAAAATGGGACACAAAGCTAAACAGAGAATTCTCAGCAGAGGAAACTCTAATGATTGAGAAGCACTTGAAGAAATGTTCAATGTTCTTAGTCATCAGGGAAATGCAAATCAAAATGACTCTGAGATTCAATCTTACACCCTTCAGAATGGCTAAGATCAAAACTCTTGACAGCACATGCTGACAAGAATGTGAAGCAAGGAAACACTCCTCTATTGCTGGTAGGAGTGCAAACTTGTATAACCACTGTGGAAATCAATCTGGAGGTTTTTCCAAAAACTGGGAATGGATCTAACTCAAGACCCAGCTATAACTACCACTGGGCATATACCCAAAAGATGTTCCACCATACAACAAGGACAACTTGCTCAACTATGTTGACACCAGCCTTACTTGTAAAAACCAGAAACAAAATAACCTAGATGTTTCTCAACAAAATAATGGATAAGGAAAATGTGATACATTTACACAATGAAATACTAGGCACCTATTAAAAACAAAGACATCATAGAATGTGCAGGCAAATGAATGGAACTAGAAAAGATCACCCTGAGTAAGGTAACCCAGACTCAGAAAGACATACATGGTATATACTCACTTAAAAGTGACTATTAGCCATAAAGTATGAGACAACCATATACAATCTATAGGTTTGAAGAAGCCAAGGAGGGCCGAAGGGAGAATGCTTGAATATCACTCAGAAGAGGAAATAAAGTAGACATCTGAAGTAAATGGAGGGAGGGAACTAGATGAGGGAGGGAGTGGGGAAGGCAACAGGGTTGGGGATCACCTTCCTTCTTTTCATATGTCATTTTAAAGCCAAAGAGAGGACAATTACAATGGGTTCTCTCTCCTTTCAGATAGTATTTTAAATTCTAAGGAGGACAGGATATTTTCTCTTTCTTAAAATTAGTATGTTGTCAGGGAAACAGAAAGTAGTGCCCAAAGCTGATCATGAGGGAGAATCTATTCTCAATATAACCTGGGAGATTGTGGTCTGAAGTTCATAAAAATTTGTAGTGAGCAAGAATATCCAAAGTAAAGATTAGAGGATGATGAAGTAAAGCTCATGAACTAACAAACCCATTCTGTTGCCCTCTGGGTTTTAAAGAGTATTTCCATCTGAATTTCAGACACAAGGGACTAGGAAAATGTCCCAGTGCTGAGGTATGTGGAGTGGCTTGAAATCACCCTTGGGCAAGGCATAGTTCTCATAACACAGGAGTTCCTCAGCCAGATTGTGACTTTGAGAATGAGGCACACCTAGGAAAGGCTTTTACATTAGTAAAGGCCCTTGACATTATTAGCTTTTTCAGTTGAGGTTTTTGTTTGTTTGTTTGTTTGTTTGTTTGAACACAGAACCATTGAATGATTAATTTCATCACTTTTATTTTCTGCACTCAAAGATCATAGTTGCAAAAAAAAAAAAAAGCCTTATTAATATCATGAACCTAAAAGATGCCATAGATGTCCAAGGACAGTCACTTTAGCCACGTCAAACTCTCTGGTCTTCATGATCCAGGTGGGATGCCATAATCTCTGGAAGCAGAAAGAAGTGCAGGAGCCCTCAGTGTCTGAGCAGAACTTTCACCACTGTCATTAGAAAGATAGAAACTCACCTAGAAATAGATCAGAAGGAGATCATTTCAAAGACACCACAATGGAGTTTTCTAACTTCCTGCTAAGTGGATGTCTCTAAAAACGGATCTCACATTTTCTGCCAAACATCTGACACCACAGGAAACTGGAAATTGGGACAGCTGAGTATAGTTAAAGGACTCCAGGGAACTGACACAGGGGAAGAAACATTTTGGTTTATTTTCTTCACTTGCCTTACTAAGTAGCTAAAGTATCCATATATAAACACATATTTGATAGCATTTAATGTTCAGCACTGGAATTACCTCTAATCAACTTGAAATTTACCTCATTTTCTTCATAATTTTGAGCAAAGCATTAAAACTATAAGACCTTGAACCTACCATAAGCTGACTCTCAGAAGTTTGAAGAAATAGCTAAGCCATACTCAAGATCTCATTTAGTCAATAGATTGTCATTGGACCCTGCCCTGCTGCCATCTTTATTTCTATAAAGAAGAAATAGGTTGGGGAAGACTGTGATAGAGCAGAGACAACCAATTTATTTTGTAATATCATGCCATGGAAGAGCAAGACCTAGTCCTTTGATTTTTATCTGTGGTCCATCTCTACCTCAGACCTCTAAGTAAGTAAGTAAGGTAAAAGAAATAAAATAAAGGCAGTGTGTATTAGGTATACACTTTGCTTTGATAAAATATGTTAACAAAAGCAACTTAAGAGAGATGATTTTGTGATGTTGTGTTTTTTTATTGGTTGGTTGGTTGGTTTGGGCTGAGAGTTTGAGTTTCTCATGATGGTTGGAAAGTGTCTACAATCAGGAAACAGGGAGTTAGAAATGTTTGTGCTCAGCTAGCATGTTCCTTTTTATGTCATCCTGGACCCAGCCCACATAATGATGGCATTCACAGTAGGGTGGGTCTTCTTCGATTAAGCTAATCAAGGTAATCTTTTATAGACATTCCTAACATTTTGGTCAAGATTACAATCAAGATTAACTGTCACAGTGTTGGCAAGATATCCCTTCTGCAGCAAGGTGAAACACTTTTGTGGAATAACAGTCATTTATCCATTTGGTCAATTAATCAATCATGAAACCATTGCTGAACACCTACTGCCTCCAAAGAGCATGGAAGAATTTCTGACCATGATGGGGAACAGATCAGATTTACACTGGGTAACTTCTGTTCTTGTTTTCCAGAAGATTGATAAGGATCAACAAAAATATGCAAATTAATAATTTAAATGTCATTGTAAAAATTCCCTTGAAAGAAAATGTTAAGGAACTACATCTGTAACTGGAGACCTCAAACCAGCCTGGAGGTCAGCAAATGTTTTCCTCAGGATGACACCTTTACATGAATCCTGAAGCTGAAGAGGAAAGAACACACCAGTCAGGAAAAAAAAAAAAAAAAAAAGGCAAATCCTGAGAGCAGCTGTTTGCCCAGGACAACCATGTGACTTATGAGTAGCCTTGTGTGGAAACAGTAGACTTGGGGAGGGGCATGTGTGAAGAAGGGGAAGGGAAGATGGGATTAGGAAGGGAGGAAGGAGGGATTTAAGGGGGGATACAAAGTGAATAAAGTGTAATTAATAAAAGTTAAAAAAAAGAAAAATTTATTTATTTATTTATTATGTATACAATGTTCTGCCTGCATGTGCACCTACACACCAAAAGAGGGCACCAAATCTCATTATAGATGGCTGAAAGCCACCATGTGCTTGTTGGGGATTGAACTCAGGACCACTGGAAGAGCAGCCAGTGCTCTTAACCTGTGAGCCATCTTTCCAGCCCTCTTCTCCCAGTTCTTTTTTTTTTTTTTCAATTTATTCACTTTGTATCCCAATTGTAACCTCTTCCCTCATCTCCTCCTGGTTCCACCCTCCCTCCCTCTTCCTCCCTTATCCCTCTCCCTTAGTCCACTGATAGTGGAAGTCTGACCCTAGCCTGTCAGTCTCACCAGGACTGCCTGGATTCTCTTCCTCTGTGGGCTGGCTAGGTCGCCCTACTAGGGAGAAGTGATCAAAGAGCAGGTAACAGAGTTCATGCCAGAGAATGTCTCTTCTTGCCTTACTAGGGGACACATATGGAGACTGAGCTGTTTATGGGGTACATTAAGCAGGGGGTCTAGGTCCTTTCTATGCATGGTTTTTGGTTGATGCATCAGTCTCTGCAGTCTTCCCTGCCAAGCTTTCTTTTTTGGCTTTTATGGTTTCCCTGTCTCCTCTGGGTCCTTTTATATCCCCCTTCTTCCAAAAGACTGCCCGTGCTCTGTCCAAAGTTTGGCTGTGAGTCTCTACATCTGCTTTGATTCTCTGCTGGGGCAAGTCTTTTAATGTGATAAGCTTCCATCCTGTTCCCTCTCTTTTACTGCTTGTTTTCCCTTCTGAATGAGAATTAAGCATCTTCCCTAGACTCCTCCTTGTTATTTAGTTTCTTTAAGCCTGTGGATTTTAGTATGTTTATCTTATATTATATGTTTAATATCCACTTATAAGTGAGTATATACCGTGTGTGTCTGTCTGCTTCTGGATTACCTCACTCAGGATGATCTTTTCTAGTTCCATCTATTTGCCTACAAATTTCTTGATTTCCTTATTGTTAATAGCTGAGTAGTATTCCATTGTGTAAATGTACCACAATTTTTGTATTCATTCTTTGGTTGAAGAACATCTAGCACAGAAGACAACTTCCTGAACTTAGCACCAAGAGCTCAGGCTCTAAGATCAACAATAAATAAATGGAACCTCATGAAACTGAAGCTTCTATAAAACAAAGGATAAAGTCAATAGAACAAAACAACTGGGAAAAGATCTTCACCAACCATACATCCAACAGAGGGCTATTATCCAGAATATATAAAGAGCTGAAGAAATTAAACACCAAGAAACCACAAAATCCAATTTTAAATGGGGTACAGAGCTAAACAGAGAATATTTAATAGAGGAATATCAAATGGCAGAGAAATGCTTAAACAAATGCTCAGCATCCTTAGTGATCAGGAAGATGCAAATCAAAACAGCATTGAGATTTCACCTTACACCCATCAGAATGGCTAAGATGAAAAACTCAAGTGACAACACATGCTAGAGAGGATGTGGATATAGAGAAAGGGGAACCCTCTTCTATTATTGGTGGAAATGTAAACTTGTACAACCACTTTGGAAATAAATCTGGCTCTTCCTGAAAAAACAAGAAATAGTGCTACCTCAAGACCCAGCTATATCACTCCTGGGCATATAT
Source organism: Meriones unguiculatus (assembly GCF_030254825.1). Taxonomy (NCBI): domain Eukaryota; kingdom Metazoa; phylum Chordata; class Mammalia; order Rodentia; family Muridae; genus Meriones; species Meriones unguiculatus. Next base: position 128,958,894 of record NC_083351.1, read on the forward strand.
CTGAAAGATGCTCAACCATACAACAGGAACATTTGCTCAGTTATGTTCATAGCAGCTTTATTTGTAATAGCCAGAATCTGGAAACAGCCTAGATGTCCCTCACAGTTCTTAATGTGGGGAAATTCATGCATATGGTGTCAGTGGGTAAGTTTCACTCTGGGATCTCTTCTTTTGGCTCTCTCTTTTCCCTTTCTCTCCCTCTTCTTTCTTTCTGTCTCTCTCTATGTCTCTGTCTCTCTCTGTGTGTGTACACCAACACATGAGTGCTTTGACATGTGAGTAGGGGTCAAAAGAGAGTTTTCAGAAGTAGGATTTTACCTTCCACTATGCTGATACAGGGCCTCTCTTACTGTTTCTGCCTTGTAGTATACGCCAACCATCAGGCCTGTGAACTGTATACTCCAGAATATGCGGTCCATGATATTCCAGGAAACTTTCTTGTCTCTACCACCTGCCCTTGCTGGAGTAGTGCTGAGAAGCTGATCATCATAGCTAACCTTTCTGTGGATTTTTTTTTTCTTCACTCTGAGGCTCAAACTCAGGTTATCAGGCTTACAAGTACCTTTACGCGCTGAGCCATCTTGCCACCCCAACACTTTTAATTTCGTTTTAACTAATATGATGGAGGGTAATAATGCCATCCTGTGTCTTCTTTGTTTCACTTAATTAAAATAAAATTACAACATTTCTCCCTTTCCTCTCCTTGTTCTTTTCCCTTTCTTATGTTTCCACCCTTTTGATATCTGCCCAACCCTTTCAAATCCATAGAGCCTCCTCTTCTTATATATATGCATATATAAAAAAGGATATATGGATATATACATGTATGCATGTATATATCTCTGTGTGTGTATTACACATATATACATATGTATCCTGAATCTGTTCAGCATCGCTTGTATGGAATAGAGCATGGTATGAAGTATTTGCTGTGTTGAGACCATTTACCCACGACATTGAAAATGGATCCAACCCATGGAATATTTGATCACTGGCTGTATAATCCTACTTACTATGATGTTTGTAAACTACAACAGGGCTGACCACTTGGTACTGGATAACAAACTAACACTCCCTCTCTCGGAAGTTATTAATTTCTCCTAGCTATTCATCAAGGGGTGGGGCCCATGAGATTTACTCCTTCAGTGCTGGGATGCCAATGGTATATGTATGTGATGTATAGGTTTATCTATATTTATATATAGATAGGTATAGATATATCACTTGAGACTGAGCACCCTACAGTCACTGTTCTCTGCATTTCGACTAGTAATAGTCTCCTCCTACTGCACAAAAAGAAAAAGAAAGGAAAGAAGGAAGAAAGGTGGTAAGGAAGGAAGGAAGGAAGGAAGGAGGAAGGAAGGAAGGAAGGAAGGAAGGAAGGAAGGAAGGAAGGAAAAAAGGAAGGAAGGAAGGAAGGAAGGAAGAAGGAAAGATACAAAGAAAGAAACTTTGATGAGAGGTGAGATCTACACTTATCTGTGAGTATAAGGATAAATGTTTGCAATTCATTTAGAAAGTACACTGGTTTAGGAAAATGACAGTAGTAGGTTCTCTTGTAAATTCCATGACCTTACAAGCCATGTGTAGTTGGTTAGACTTAACAATACCAGTTGTAGGCAGAAGGTTATTATATAATTCAAATGTTAATTTCTGTACCTCTCCCATATCTGTTTGCAATTCTTATTCTGAGAATCTCCTGTCCCAAACCCCAACTGTCTCCTGATATGTCAATAAAGCAGATTACAGCCAATTACTGCGCATGGCAAAGAACAGGGCTAAAGTTCCTGCCAGCCAGGGAAGGAGGAATTAGAAGAGGGAGTTAGGGATTCAGCTACAAGCTGAAGTTGAGGAGAAAAGAGGCAGCTTCATGGACTCTGTTGCCTGCTTTTTGATCATTCCACCCTGACGAGGCTGACTCAGCAGGCCACTGGGTAAGAGGGTGCCGTTCAGTCCTGATGTGACTTGATGAGCTAGGGTGGGTGGTGGGAAGAAGGGGCTCCCCTTTTCAGAGGAATAGGGGAGGGAGATAGAGGAAGAGGGAAGATGCGACCAAAAGGAGAAGAGGGAGGGGGCTACAATCATGATGTAAATTGGATTAATTAATTAATTAATTAATTAATTAAAAAGAACGATTCAGCTGGAGCAGAAAATGGCATAAAATGCAAGTATGTCGGAGATTTACTCTGGAAGGAAGCCAGACTAGCTTAGAGGATTAAGAATAGAATTAAAACTCCTCAGGATTGTGCCATGAAGCTTGTTAAACAAATTATTAAATATAATAGAGTCTCAGTTATTTGGGATACAGCCAGGTTATGAGAGAAACTGAGAAACATACACAATTTTATAAAAATAACCATGATAACCAGTCATTATTTCCCTCCTGTTAAGCAGGACTTGAACTCAATTGGTTGCTGCTAAGATGTACGTGCCACTTGAATTCAATTGGTTGCTGTTGGTTGCTGCCAAGATGTAAGTGCCACTGTTGTATCTTTGGCGATATCCTTTCATAATGGTTATTGTGGTTCACAAGCATTGTAGCTAGGTCAGACTATTGATTGCTTTTTTCCCTTAGGAGCTTGCATGTCACCCTTCTAGTACTATTGAGGCTAGTCCTTGGCAAGGAGGAGGCTTTATGATCAGTCCCAGCTCAAATCCTCCAAATCCAAAGTGCCTGGAAATGGTAACTTCCAATTTCTGGGAGGCAATGAAAGGCACTAGCAATAGCTATACTTGCCTTTCTTTAAAAAAAAAAAAAAATGTTTGCCTTTTGTTATGCAGCCAATGAACCATCTTTTGGGAGTTGGCTTTTTCTCTAAATTGGTCTCAGCATAGCATCTGCTTCCCACGATGCTGCTGCCCAGATCAAATAACTCCCTGACTTCAGGTCATAGTTCTTCCTAGACTGCAATTTCTGTGACTTGCGACCATTTTAGTAAATTCTATTCTCTGGTTCCAATTTTAAGGAAATGAGCATGTTGGGGGCAGTGCTTTCTCCTTTCTTATACTTTCAACATTATATTTCTTTTCTTTTTTTTTTTTCAACACTATATTTCTGATCACTAAAGGTGTGAGGTCTCCTTACCAGCAATGGTTCTCAATGAGCTCTGACTGATGCCTGAAATTCATCTCAGTTCTAAACTGTCCACTTCAGGCTACAGTGAGGTCCCACAGAAGGACTCTGTTCCACAAGATCCCCCTTATACCTTTGGACAAATATTAATAATAAGTTGTCAGCTATATTTCTGGATGACCAGCTTTAAAATTGGTTTCTACTACTCAATTTTTTATCTCAAGTAATATCCTAGGATAGCCTAAATAATTCAGAGGATCATATTTACAAGCTTATTATAAAAATATATTATAAAGATAATAGACATCTAGCTAGATCAAAGGACAGATGAGACAAGGTAAGGAGAGTTACTCATGAGTTGCGATGTACTCATATTAAGGACCCTGGCTTTCAGCAACTGTCGTTTTGTCATGTAATGTCCAGAGTTTCCAAAGAGATTAAAATACCATATATTAAAGGCTTATATATCTCGGTTCTGTTGATTGGACCAACACCTTAAGTGAAAGCAGCTAAAATAATATCTACTTAATATCTTACTTTGTTAGAACCCACCACCCATGTGCTCTGCTGCTGAATTTGCCAGCTGTAGCCCTTCCTATGAATAAAAAGAGTACCTACCTGATGTTTTTTTGGTGCTCAAGATTTTACGGTGTTTGTAATGTGGGAGTAGTGGTACACACTTCTAGTCTCAGCTGTTAGGAAGGCTAGAGAGGGAGACTTGCTTAACTGTGGCCTAGACACCATAGCAAGACCTTATTTCAGAAAATACTTAATATTCTTATAATGTACATATTTCGTATTGTTTTAAGAACTATGTAGATATTTGCATTTATAATTCTTGCAGTCACTCTGTAAAGAGGTTGAAAATTCCATTGCACATGAGCAAATAAGGCAGTAAAGTGGCGGAGCTGAATGTGAGCTCAGTCAGGCTTTAGCCTGTGCTCCTTGTAAAAACCACTGAGGAAAGGGGAAGAGATGATGTTTGAATTGATTTCTAGTTGCCAATGATGCCATCTATCATGCAAAGGTAATGATGCCATCATCAAATCACTGCAGGGTTCAGAAAGGGTGTGGAAGGGGTATGGAAATCAGAGATTAAACTGTGATCTTGGACAAATAGAAATAGATCTCTGGTGACTAAAATAAGGTGTTTGGAGAGTTTGAATTAGATTCATATGTTAAGATTTAAAAAGAAAAGTAGATGAGCTGAGATCTAAAGACCAAAGCGGGAAGGAAGCACATTATGTCAGGATCAGAGTCTAAAAGAAAAGAGGCCAAAGGGCCTCACCCATAAAGATCCCTTGAGTCATTTAGGCACCCACCGCTATCTGCCACTGCCTCCACCTCCCTTAACTCAGGTGGCATTCAAGACAATGACACTTATTCTTCAGGTAGAAGTGGAGTACAGGTTGATCACAAAGTCAGAACCAGTTTGGGAAAGATCAAAAAGATTTTTACATATTCACATACTACCTAGGTACTGAGAATAAAAGACTGCGCAAGAGAGACTTCTGTGATTCTGTACTTTAGCATATTACATTTGGGGGGAAAGGGAGTAGAAGATACCCTGGGAAAGAGAACAGAAAATAAACAACTCAATTTGAAAAATGATATAAAAAATGATAAGTGATATCGACAAATCAAACTAGACCAGACTGAGAAGATAAATTGGTATTTTGGATGGAATAGCATGATGTGGCCTACCTCCCTAGGGTGATGACATTTGCCTGAATAGCAGGAGGATTAGGATATAATAGAAACCACATTTATTTTAAAGTATTTGCCTATAAAGGACAACCTCATATAGATTATTTCAGAAATGCCAGCTTTGCTCATTCACCAAGCTCTCTTCCAACTTGATAATTATCTGTAATGAATAACTAAGGACCAGACCCCTAAGAAATTGAAAAGCCCTCCAGGGAAGCATCTTCGAGCTCTGTCTTTCTCTGAATGGCTGTGAGAACCAGGCAGGATAAAGGGGCTGTCTGGGCTATCAATCAGCTCTGTCTAGACACTGTTGAGTTATGCAATGCAGGGATGCTGCAGGCACCAGCTCACTCCTACTCTCATAAAAGCCTTCTCCTTCCCTTTGACTCATTATTATACAGTTTTTCTCCTGGTGAGCCTTCAGAACCGCAGCCTGGGTACAGTACTGTGACAGTCATTCTCTCAGCCAGGGCCTCCTTATTGCACCCTTGGGTTTCCAAGAGAACCTAACCAGAATGAAGAAAGGCATGACCCTGCTTCCATTAGGGAGCCAGTCTTTTACATCTATCGATTCCATTGCAAATGTTTTTCCACCCAGAGATCCGGGCTTAAAATTAATTTGGAAATTTCCTCAGGGAAACACACAGCCTGCTTGTTAGTTTTTAGTACACCTGGAGCTCTCTTAGAGCTTAGGCTACTAAGTTAGTTGTTTCTTCCCATCAGGCCCTGGGGAAATTCTATTACAAGAAAATTTATTCCTCTTTTGTGGACTCTGAAGCCCAGGAAGGGAGTTTGATTTTTCTAAATTATACACTTTTATGTTGGCTTTTTGAAAGCCATTCTTTTCCTAAATTACAGCTAATTTTGTTCAAGTCTCCTTCTTTATTCAGTTTATTATAACATTAGCCTCAAATTGATGCCCTTCTTAGGCATAGCTGTCTGCCTTAGTAAAGTAGAACTTCTGGAGGTAGGCTTTTCTTTCCCCCTCTCAAACAATGCTATTTTTCTGCAAAGTGAAACACATTTATTCCACATTTCCTATTTAGGCTGGTAGATATTTGTCATGATGTGACATGCTGTACATTTCCTTATAGCATATCAAGAGCAACTGAAAAATATATTATTTCAATAAGGTATGTCAAACCATCTGGTGCAGGAAAACTCAAAGTACCCTCTCTGGAAACTGCTGGACCATAGCTTATTCAGAAAGTAACTGGAAAGTAGGCAGAGGCTCAGCTTTTCACGGAGTGAAGAGTAGCCCTAATGAGACACAAAAATGATAATGTCACTTATAAGAACAGAGGACTTCTGAAGTCCGGGGGAGGGAGAATGCAACAGATGCCCTTCTCAAATTAGGTTAATTTCCAGTGAATTACAGCTCCCAGGTTGCCTTCATGTGAATGAGTCTTGACATGATCCCCTGAACCTGGAAACTCAATCAGTTATTGAACAGTTGCTCTGCAACAGCATCTGCATATTTTGGACACAGACAATGTGTAGTTCCTACAAGATCCTCATTAAAAGATGACATAAAACTCACCATGTGTATAATCTGCAGCCCTCTCCAGATGTTTGAGGTGGCAGGAGATTAGACTATGATGGGAATGTGACATGTCAGTAACTGTTCTGTATTATCTCTTCCCTTAGCCCGTTATCAAAAAAGTATAAGAGTGAACACTAAATGCTGTATTTTAGAAACTCAGTAGCGAAATATGAGTGATATTAATGTAGTTCAGAAAGAAAAAGGAGGCCTTTGTATTCTCAGAGCAGGAACTCTATGAATCATACTTCATCATCATTAAATCTGACTTTTAAAAACAGTCTGTATAGGATAGATCTGACCCAAGCTTGTGGTTCATTCCCCATTCATCCTGCCAACTGTTTAGCTCAAAGGCAGGATTGTTGAACTTTGATACTATTGATATCTTGTTCCTGATACTTTCTGGGAAGGAAGGAGCCGTTCTGTGCATTGCACAGTGTTTAGAAGCAACCCTGGCCTTTAGCTACTTGATACCAGCAGTGCTTTCCCTATCATGACATTAAAAATGTCTCCAAACATTTCCAGATGTCTTCTGGAATGGAAGAAATAAATGGCATCTGATGAAGAACCACTCTTACAAGAATTTTGGGAAAGTGATTTCACAGTTACCTGTGGTAAGTCACCTGATGAATCTCAAATCTTTGTATCCTATTGACACCATCCACATTACAGCTGCCTTAATCACTAAGAAACAGTACACAGGTTGTCTTCCTGTTGCTAATGGAACTGCCAACAAGACACAGTTCACGTCCTTAAATAATATGTGACCATAATGTCATGGAAAACCCTGCTTATTAGCAACATGATAGAGATAAATATGCTATATGCATGAGCTAAACGAAACTATCTAAAGTGATGAGACATCACACAGTCTTTCAAACCAAGATAGAGCACATCATGAACTCAGTTCCCATTAGCTAGTCAATCATAGCAAAAGCAAAGCATTCCATGGGCAAATGACAAGTGATAATAGTTCAATTACAAAACCTACCTGAGGAACATTGTAACAGTGAGGTCCATGAAAAGCAAGAGGTAGAATTGCTATATCACTCCAAAGAATAGGGAGGTCAGATTACTAAGCACTGTTGTAAACTGACACATGAAAAAAAAAGATTCTTTAGGACCCAAAACAATAAGTTTAGCTGAATGAATCAGGAGTGACTTTTGGTACTCTTTCTTTCTCCCCCTTTCTTCTGTGTATAAATACAAACACAGTTACTCGGTGATATATTTTAACCAGAATTTGCGTTCCACCTTGGCCTATGAAGATTATAATTTCACATCCTCATCAGCAGAGTCTATCCTATAGAAGCTACTATTTTTCCATTGTGTATAAAATTGACTTAAAAATTTTAATGTATCAGAAAAGCCTTTCTAAAATTCTGTTTTAGACTCATGAAGTATAAAACCAATGTCTCTGGTGGAGGGGAGTTTCTTTCTTTTATCTTGCCATGACTTGGATATGGTTCACTTCCGAAGACCTTATGAGAGACTGTATGCTCAATATTGCAGGGTGGAGATTGCCTTTGAAAGGTAGCGCTTGATGAGAGATCCTTCAGTAACTGTAGCCACTGTCTTGGAAGGGAAAACTGATTTTCTGAAGTTGAGTTCCTTTGTGAACATTGTTATAAAATCTTGAGCATGACCACCAAGTCTTTCCCACTGGCTTTCTGTCTGGAAATGTATCTGCTTTTCCAGCACACTCTTATCATAGCAATCCACCATGATGTAATGCAGATAAAAGGCCTCTGTTTGGACTGTCAGTACTCAAGGTTTTATAATTATCCTCCCTTGAATATAGTATCATAGCAATAAAATGCTAACTAACACAGGGAGGCCTATTAGAGTCCCAGTATATAGCTGTCCAATAATAACAGCAAGAGCCTGCATTTTTATATTACTGCTCTATGTAGGACTTTCCAATGTATCATATCAAATGATTCTCACAGGTACAAATGTACTAATGTAACAACTAGAAACCGAAGCTGAATTTGTTTTCAAGACCATCTGGAAAGGAGATTATACACTTCTCTGATTTCCATCAGAAAACATTTCTCCATCCATGTTAATTGAAAACTTTGCTGGGTATAGTAGTCTGGGTTGGCATCTGTGGTCTCTTAGAGTCTGCATGACATCTGCCCAGGCCCTTCTAGATTTCATAGTTTCTGTTGAGAAGTCTGGTGTGATTCTGATAGGTCTACCTTTATATGTTATTTGACCCTTTTCCCTTGCTGCTTTTAATATTTTTTCTTTGTTCTGTAGATTTAGTGTTTTGACTATGATGTGATGTGAGGAGTCTCTTTTCTGGTCTAGTGTATTTGGTGTTCTGTAGGCCACTTGTATGTTGATGGACATCTCTTTTTTTAAGTTGGGAAAATTTTCTTCTATAATTTTCTTGAAAATATTTTCTGGACCTTGGAGCTTGAATTTTTTTTTCCATCTCTTCCTACTATTCTTGATTTCTTGGATGTTTTGTGTTTGGAACTTTTCCAGTTTTATTTTTTCTTTGAGAGATGTATCAATTTCTGCAACTGTATCTTCAGCACCTGAGATTCTCTCCTCAATCTCTTCTATTCTGTTAGTGATGCTTACCTTTGTGGTTCCTGATAGCTTCCCTAAGTTCTCCAGTTCCAGGCTTTTCTGTGTGTTTTCTTTATTGATTCTAATTCTGTTTTCATGTCTTTCACCATTTCCTTCATCTGTTTGAATATGGATTCCTCTCTTTCCATGATGGCCTCTATATTTTTGTTTGTTTCCTCTGTATGGGCCTCTAATAACTAGATAAGCATAGATTTGAGATCATTTTCCTATATTTCCAATGAATTAAAATATGCATTGATTTTGGGGGTAGCTGGTGATGCCATGATGTCCCAATTTTTGTTGGATGTGTTCTTACGCTGACCTCTAGTCAACTGCTTATTGGTAAACTTTGCTGTTTGTTCCTGGAGTCTGTACTTCAGACTGGGTCCCTTTGTCTCTGGAGTCTGGAATATATTTCAGGAAGATGAGAGAGGCCCACCAGTTTGAGAGTAGATGTTGGTGTTTCAGCTGTAGCTAAGGGAGGAAGGTCATAGACACATGTGTGCAATTTCAGGAGAGTGAGTGGAAGTGTGTCTTGGAGAACCAGGTGTTAGTGCATGTAGATGCCTGGAAGGGTGGAGAGTAAGCACAGGTGGGGGTGCTGGAGCATTTTTCAGGTGCAATGCGCATGCACAGGTGCACCGAATGTACCTTTGGCCCATAGACCTCTCTTACTGTCCTCCAGGCACTCATAACAGTCTGGGTTGTACTATTTTGGCTCCAGGAATTGCTTGCCTGAACTCCACTGGTAGACCCACAGAACAGAGGCTTGAATGTTGAGAACTCCATTCCAAGGATCTCTATGTTACCCACAGTGGGGTGTGTGGGTGGGAGGGATCCGATGTCTGGCTATCGTAGAGGGACCCTGGATCTGGGGCTCTGCACACACTCTTTTGAAGGTGCACTCACTCGCTCGCAGACCTGTACAGAAAGCACAGGGGTGCCCAGGTTCTTTACTCTCAGATTTGGAGCAGTAGGAGCAAATGAAAGTGGAGGAGATCTGTCAGCGGAGTCCATTGTTTGGCTGCCCTGCAGGGAGGCTGTTAGTTGGGGCTGCCTCTACTGTCTCAGTCACTGAGCAGGGAGGCTCGTGGTTAGGGCAGTGGTGGCCACCACCGCAACAACAGAGCAGGGAGGTCTGTGCTTTGGATCTTCTGCCCCTCAGATACAGTGCATGCTGGTCACCACCATCTATCTTGGAGCTGCATCCAGAGAGCATTTCAACATTCAATTGTCTGAGTGATGGAAGATGAGAGTTTTAATGCAGAAATGAAACTATGTGATATTTGGCGCTGGTGTGTTTTGCTGTTGGTGGTTGGTTGATTGGTTGGTTTAAACTTAAAGTGTTTGATGAAAGATATGCTTTAAGTATCAGTGGTCAAGTACAATTGAAAAAATAAACAGGCACAAGGCATATGTGGTTTTCTACCTGATTCTCCCATATAAACTCAGCTTAACAGAGACAAAGTGAGAAAGGGATGACATTTGACTAAAGGAAAAAGTGGTTTCTACAGTTAACCTTAGTGATGGTAGGACAGTTAAGGCACATTATACTGTAAAATATCTAGGTATTGTCCAGAACAGGTTCATGCAGTCACCTATTTTTTTTCTTCCTAAAATGATTCCTTTTAATAGGAAAACCTGGCCAGTGCTCATGCTTGTAACCCCAGCTTCTCCTAACCGCTGGAATAAGACAAAAGCTCTTTCCTACGGACATGACCGTGACAATCTTCCCAGCTATGCTTAAGCAAGAATGAGCAACCTGAGTTTCATGGTCATACATCATGTTCACAACAACCCCTGTATCTTGAGACACATATTTAGTGCTCAGTGATACTAGAAAATTGAGACTCACAGTGTAAGCCATCTTCCCTCAGATAATGAAGATAAGTCATAATGAAACAATTTCAATTCATCCAACATTTAGCATCTAGCCAAAAAGAAGACCCGGTTGACAGGCACTATGTAAACCTAAAACCAAATAGATTTAGGAATTAAAGCATGCACAATCTATCAGCTATTCTACTGCAATAATACGTAGTCTGACCAAATAGGATTGTCCAAGCTTGTCATGCTTTTGTAGTCACTGGGCACTAATTATCTCTGCATATTATCTCCTTTATCTCTGATTATAATTACAAGAATCCAGATTTTTTTTTTGTCTTACCTCCTAAAGCTGAAGGGGGGAACATGAACTCTTTTATGTCTTTAGGGTATCATTAAGAACAAAGCAATAATAACACACTAAGTGGATCCTGGTGCCAGGAGAAAATTAATCTACCTCTTTAAGTGTCTGGCACAAAACCATGAGTTCAGACTAGACAGCAACAGAGCCTAATAATAATGATGCTACATAAAATGGTGACAAATGTTATCCTGATCTATGCAGTGAGTTACAGTGAAAAATAACCTTGATGCTCATAAGATACAGCTAAGATTTCATTTCATGAAGTTTTTGTAGCACCTAGTCAAAGCAGGAATACAGATTTGGTATGGTATTTGCTTCTTTGTCTCTGTTAACTTAAAAAAAAAGATAAGACCTGAACTTCATGGAGCACTATATTTCTTTAAACTGTTGACTACTGAAACACTCTTTAAAACTGTGGCTTTCAAGAAACTAGTCAAAAGAAGTAAAGGCACTGGAATTAGAGCATAGGAGAAGATCTTGCTAAAGGTATGGAGAATGATATCTTAGCAAAGTGTTAAATAAAGCAAATGTGAAAACAATCCCACCTTCCATGGGCACTACTTTTCTTTTTCTAGCCAGTCCAGATTATTTCTCAGGGCCATAGGAATCTCTAAATCTACAAGATCTACCCAAATCCAGACTATATGACAAAACCCACTGTATTCAAAATGTTTTTCATTGTGCCAACCTCTTAAACATGGATAACAGCATTCCAGTCTGCCTAGAAAACCCCTTTAAAGACTATTGGTGCATTGTTCTAATATTTTTAAATCTTGCCACTTTAGGCTAAGAATAATCATTGCCCTGTTTGAATGTCTATGATGAAGCCATCCCTACATCTATCCAGAATAAGGATGTGTTCTAATTTTCACCCAGTCTTGATACCAATATATCAATTTAGTTTTTTTACTAACTATTAAAACAAAAATTGTGTTCTTGTTATTTTGAAACAAATAAAAGAACATAAAGAATTTCTTCAACCTAAAGAAGTATCCTCCTTAATTAGATTTGCAATTATTATTGCAGCAATCTAAATTTTTATTTCCTTTGAGACAACCTTATATTTCAAGATGAAACGCTCACCAATCACATCATGCAAGACAATTTCTAAGGCAACTTTAATTTCTTGTACTGTCTTTTCTTAATGTTTTGTTTATATAAATGACAAGGCAAGAAAATAAAATTCATTTAAAATGTGCATTACATTGTGACTCGGCCTCTCTAGAAACAAAGGAATGCTTAATGAATTCTTGCTGCTCCATAATCGTGCAGCTTTGTTCTGTTCTTCTTCAGTTTGAACCTCTTGACACATGAAAAACAGGAACCAGGAAAGAACACAAAACAAATGCTCTAAAAGCCAAGCTGATCATCAAGGCTCTTATATTCTACCTCTTTTATCTTACATTATTACAGCAACTGAAATGGTGCTCTGGGAAGCCTTGCACATCTGAAGCTAACAGGTTAGCTTAACAGGTTTGGGGGTGGGTCACAAGATTATTTGAGGAATCTTTGACAGATTTTTGTGGAGAAGAAAAGACTTCGTGATACCTCTCATAAAATTTTAAACCTAGACATGCATGAAATAGTTAGCTTCTATGCCAAGGTTTGCTTATGTGAGAACTTTGAGAAACAGTGCTTTCAAAGCATCTCTTATCCCCTCACTGCCACACAATGCCCCCTGCCTGTAGCCTACATACCCCCTTCATCCAAGCTATCAGGTAGCATACACCCTCCTAATGCTCTTGTGCTGCACTTGTTTCTGTCTTCATCGGTCATCTGAAAACTCTCATGGCCTTCCACAAGAACAGTGGAATGGCTGGAATTCATACCTCCCTTAAAAAACAAATCCCCTCCTGGGCTTGCACAAGGTTTCCTATACATGGTTTGGCAAGAGCCAATACCACAAGCAAAAACAATTAAAAACAATTTAAGAAAACGACATTTGCAACAATAACTTGTATGTATGTATATGACAAATACACATACTGTACCTTCAGATTCTATTCTCACCTGAGATAAGAGAATATAGGTTTCAACAACTGTGCCTGGAGCAAAGAGTGTTCAGGACCTAAGGTTTCTTTGCATCTCCTCCCTATTCTGTAGGGGAAAAAAATGTAGGTAAATATCATGAAGCTTTTAGTGTATGTTCCTGTTGACATGGAAAATGAAAATACAAATGTAGTCAGAAAAGGATGTAGACAGTAGATGTACAAGAAAAAGGATGGAAGGGGAGTGAGGAGGGAAGGAAAAGAGGAAGGAACTACTCTCTCAAATCTTTTCCCTCAAACTTGATATGTTCAATATTTTTGTATAATAAACCATTGTCTTCTACTAGCCCTATGCATTTTCTTATCTTTGCTGTGGAAATTAATAAATTCTGAAGATCTTCATGAATTAGTGCAATTTTCACAACAATTGTACTTGGTTGAAAAGATTTCAATGTTAAAAAATTCATCCTTAAATGTATATACCTAGATATGATATTTCTTCTGTACATTGCTAACCAGCTGGAGTATCCATAATTGTAAATAATAAGACTATTAATTAAAATTGAATTATGCTTTAAAATGTGTTAAATTTCAGTTTAGCTTCAATGAATTTATTTATATGATATTCATTTGTCATCATTTTTATTAGTCTTTTAAGATTAGTTAAAAAGTGTGACCATGATTATTTAAATCTATCACATAAAAACAATAGTTTTCTGCAATTTTTTAATTTGTTGTTATGGAGATACAAATGCAAAATATGGGGAGAAAACAGTGTTTAAACTGACATGGTTTATGTATGTGCAGGTCTGTTCTTTGTCTTTAGTCAAGAACTCCCAGTGTTGTGTTCAACTCTCTAGTCCACAAGAGAGCTCTCTTCAGCACAGCTCTTTACACTACTACCTTATCATGTCCTTGAAGTCAAAGACAGAGACATGAATAGGTGACTTGTGCCCAAGCTTTCACAATCAAAGGCATAAGGAAGTAAGAGCTGTGATTATCACCAGTATGTTTATAAAACCCTATTAAAATCTACACCAGGGTATGTGTCAAAAAAACCAAACCAAAACAAAACAAAACAAAAAAATCTTTCTTGCTCTGCTCTGTTTAAGTACTTTTTGACCAAGCTGAAATTATGAAAGGTTATTCACATTATATGTAGTATGGAATACATATTCCATAATTTATGAAAGAATTTATGTTCAGAAAGTCATTTCCCTCAATGAGGGAAAAAATAAGGAAGAAAAAGAAAAATAATTACCCACATGGACAAAAATAACTTGTTGAAAGTTTCTGGAACATTACTTTTTTGTTATTAATTCATTGAGAATTTTATAAAATGTATTTTTTATTACATGCACCCCATCTCTTCCCCTCAACTCCTCCCAGATCAATCCCCACCCCCATATTGCTCTTAACTTCAGGTCTTTTGTTTTTAATTTAACACTTTCTGTGCTCCAATTTGTGTTGCCCATAAACTTCCGAGTTTGGGGCCATCCACTGGAGCATAGTCAACCTAAGAGCCACATCAGTAAATGAAACTGGCTTTCACTCCCTCAGAAGCAAACATCTGTCCACAGCTCCTCAATTATGGGTGGGGACTTTTGAACCCTTTCAATTATATGCTAGAATCTTGACGGGCTTTACACTGACCTTTCAATACTCATGCTTTTAGTTCTTTGGTTTCTGGATTAAATCTACAAAGCTAAAAAGATCTTTGAACATTGTTAGGAATAAATACGGTTTTTGTATTCATTGTTTTAAGACTCTCAGGTCCTAGCTAAGGGAGAAAAAGACTCCTAAATCATGTTGTAAGTCTTCAGGGATTATAATATATGCAATATATATGTAAGCTGCTGTGTAGTTAATATTTTCCACTTGACACAATCTAGAATCTGAGAGAAGGGCCTCTAAGAATGCCTATGGAGGAATTAGTTTAATTATATTAATTGATGTGAAAAGACCCACGCACATGGCATCCCTACATCCTACGCTTCGAGTTCTGTACTAAATAAAAAGGAGAAAGCTAGCCAAACACATGTGTATTAGCTCATTGCTCCATGCTCCTGACATGAATGCAGCCTCTTCATTTTCCTGCTACTTTTATTTCCCCCCAGTGTGAGACTAGAGCCTGTAATTGTGAGCCAAACAAAACTTTCCTCCCTGTTTTGCTTTTGTTAGGACATTTTTACCACAGCAACAAAAAAAGAAACTAAGACAGCTGCTATTAATAATAATTTGTCATGATTAAGGAAAAAAATAGTAGTCCTTTGACTGCCAGGTTGTTATCCTAATGAAAAGCTGTCAAGATAATTTTATTTTACTCTGAAGTGTCTCCATCAATTAACTTTAGCTGATTACTAGAACATTAACCTTGTTTGTCTTTCAAATCTGCTATTCCCAGAATGGCATGTAAATACAAATATGGAATATATGTATTATAAATATCAAAGATCTTGCTGTTCAAAGCTGATCTAGTGTTTTTCTCCTTTATGTCATGTAAGCAAAAGTGACTGTCTTAATCATGAAAAAAATATTAAATATTTTTGTGATCAAATAAATAGGTATACCAGAAAATGCTGAATTAAGTCTTAAATCTAATGAAATGTATAGTCTATTTGAGTTTTTAATATCCATTGGTTTATTATGTGGTCATATAAAGCTTTGAAATAATTGATTCAATAAAATTATAACCCTTTTTTGCTTGATTTGGTTTTGACTTCTTACATTATAGTGACAGAACCCACAGCCTTGTGAATGTTGACATGAGTTCTTCCACTAAACTACATTCCTACACACAACTACTGTTATTAGTGCTAGGAAGAACAGAAATGATACTTACATTATCTTTGTGATGATGTGGTCAAGCACAACCTCAAGAAGGTGAGCTAGACAAGCATAATTCTTCACTATATTCTTAATCTTATTCTCATTCTCACAGATAAATATAGCCATCTCTTCTAATTGAAGAAGCCTCTCTTTACAGTAAATAGAAACCATCACAGAAAACCACAACTGGACATAATGCAGAGACAAAAAAAAAAAAAAAAACTTGGTGATCTGAGTGACTATTGATCCATCCACATTATACCACTTGAATCTGCAGCTCAAGGATCATCATGGAAGAGGGTTGAGAAAGATTGTAAGCCCCAGAATACCAAGAAATCTAATGTGAAATGATCCCTCCCAGAAATGCTACATAAACAAGGGTAGCACAATGGTAATATCAATGGACATTTTAACTTAGAAGAGGAAAAAACTCATGGGGTCCCACCCCTAGAGAAAGAATCACGAGTAGCCAATGACCTCTAGGAAGGAAAATTAGCATCTGTTAAGGAAGAGCCCCTTTATTGGTTGTTCATCACAGAGTAATCATCCCTGAAACCATATTCCCACATATGTATATATATGTGTATGTTGTGTGTGTTGTGTGTGTGTGCACATGCACACACAACAATAATAATCAAAGAAAAGGAGGCTATCAACTTGAGAGTAGAAGGAGCATGGGATGGGTCCAAGGAAGGGTGGCTAGGAGAGGATGGAGAAAGAAAAAGAGAAGGGAAATTAATGCAATTCTATTTCAATTAAAATCATATTTTTTTAGACAAGAATATCTGTGTATAGAAATAGAGAGACTGTAGGAACTCTAAAATAAAAGAATGTGATGAGTTGTTATAAATGCTTGGCAGAAAATGGCAGGTCTTGTGTCAAGTTCCTATAGTAACATCCATGGTCATGTTAAGTTGGCAGGGGGAAATTTTCATGGTGTCCCACCCCTAGACAACAAACAAACAAACAACTAAAGACTTTGAAGATGGAGAATTAGCATCTCCTAGGGATTCACAACTTTTGCTTCTGGGTTGCTGGGCTTGAGGGTGCAGAGGCATCTAGGGGGTGATAAGATTTTGTTATTTTCTCATTGTTTTTGATGTGGCTGTTTACTAATTAACCTTCTCCATCCTCCAATCTTCATAATTAAATATAAAACCCTTCTGATTTTTTCCTCTTTTAATGATAAGAAAAAAACATTTAAAAAGTAACTTGATAATCTCTAGGAAGAAGGGACTTGATAAGGAAGGACACTCAGAACTCATCATTTAATGAACTAATAACTGTTATATCGTTGGTGGCGGTTGCCTCTTTGGCTGAGCTCTTGCCTTAGGTTTCATGCCACTGTTATTTACAGTTTAGAAAGTTATTTGAGCTATTATCCTACTATCTCTCTCCAAATTTCTCAGACACCTGTGTTTCTTAAAACAAAGTAAAAACTGTTGTTTAAAATACAACAGCCATTCCTGGAAACATATCCAAATACCTTTTAAACAATCATCTGTTCCTTTGAAAAGCTTATCTACAAAGTCTCCTCCAGAGCTATGGATTTTGTTTTCCTTCTGTTGCAAAGCTGGACACTCTGCATAGCAACCATATTCAGCCTGTGCAGTTGCTATAAGCTGCCTGCCCATTGTGTGCAATGAGGATTAGCTATTTAGTTTTAATTATTAAGTCTGCAATTAACATCTGCTCTTTTGTCTCATTTATAAACATGCTGTGCGATAAACATGAGTGTGTGGTCAAATTCTCCTTGCCATCCTACCAGTTATACAACCTTAAGAAAATCTATTCCCTTCTCCAAATCTCAGCTTTGCCTCATGAAACTGATGGGAAAGTAGAAAATAAAACCAATGCCTTTGCTTCTTTGCCTGTGTGGCTGTGAAAAAAATAGTCTGACAAAAACAACTTGAGGGAGAAAAGGCTTGACTTAGCTCACAGTATCAGGAGCTCTTATGATGGAGAAGTTGAGGCAGCAGGAGTGTGAGGCAGCTGGCCACAGGTAGGCTGCAAACATGAGGCAGAAAAAGATGGATACATGTTGGCTTTTGGGTCACTTTCTCCAGTTCATAGAATCTCCTGCATGGGGAATGGGTCTGCCCATATTAAGACTGGTTTTCCCATATCAAAAATACAATCAAAACAATCTTTTCCAGATATTTGTAGAAGCTAACATTAATGTAGGTAAAACTGATTTTTTTTAAAAGCCAAACTAAATAATTTAACACAACTGGAATTCCGTTTTTTGCTCATGAGCTAGGGCATAAATTTATGCCTGGATACTGTACAGTCCTCTCCACAAAGTTTTCACATAATTCTTTGAAGGTTCATGGCCTAAGATCCAACTATTTTCAGGTTATCTACTTCTTCCCTTTCCGAGGAAAGTAGTGAAAGAGAAGCAACACATTTTCAAACAAAACAAAACAAAACAAAATCAGAACACAAACAACCAAACAAACAAAAAACCCCAAATCCTTTTTCAGAAAGGGAAGAGTGGGAGCCAAAGGAATCTGAGTTCCATGTCACTAATTGCATGCCCTGGGCTTGGCTGTCATGAAGAGTGCACCGGTAGTGTGTCAGTACCTTCACTCCAAGCTCACTCTGCCCTGGAGAACTGTCCTGGCCATCTCAGGAAATGTGTCCCCCATTCAATATATTTCCTGTTTATCACAGCTTTCAAGTGTGAAGCTTTCTCTGAGGCTTGAACATTTGGTGACTTGTGTTTTTGTTGTGATTATTCTCTCAAAATCTTACCAGATCTGGTGTGCAGCCACTCCCAGCTGGGTCTCTCTATCCGTTGGCATACTTAGCCGAAGGGCTCTCCCGGGCAAGGTTTGTTTTATTTCTACAGATCTTCCACTTCATTGTTGTTCATGGGTGGGTCTAAACACACATGCAGAACTGTCTCTGAGTCAGAAACTTCAGCACTTTGAGGGTAGACTATGAAGGGACAACAGGCATGAGCTCAGCTCTCAAGAAGAAAAGGTGGTTACATTCATAAAAATACAGCTGGAAACTCAGAGCATCGCTGTCATTACTGATTGAAAGCTACAGTCAGAAAATGACTGCAGGCTTAGTGCATGGAGATGGGCTGTTAACCTCGTGTAGAGAACAGAACTCAAACTGAGAGGGCTGGAGAGGACTTATAACCATTAAAAATGTGGCGAAAGTGGTCAGTCCTAAAATCATATACATGCAGGTAACACAAAATGCTCTCGGTAGATTATATATGTTCAAACATTTGTGTGTGTGTGTGTGTGTGTGTGTGTGTGTGTGTGACAGAGAGAGAGAGAGAGAGAGAGAGAGAGAGAGAGAGAGAATATTGATTTAAAAAGATGCTAGGAATTTGAAGGGAGCTTGTGAGGAAAGGGATAAATGTGGGAAGGGTTAGAAAGAGGAAAGGGAATAGGGAAATGATGCAAATATGTTTTAATTTATGAAGAAAACAGAAGATATTTTAGTCACTATGTAGCGGTGCTTCTTCATAAAAAAAAGATCAAGTTTATTTATCTACAGTTTATTTACAATACATGTTTATTTATTTACACTTTTTAAAGCAACAAGAAAACAGGGAGATACAGAGGCAGCCCGTCTACTGAATGGACAAGGAGAGAACCAATTTCGCTGACAGGTAAGGGAGAATTAGAAGACAAATTTGATAAAGAAGGCTCTGGTTTTGGGTAATCTTAAATTCAGATATGAATAGATGATGAATAGAAACTCATACATTTCAGATTATCATTGGGACAATAAGATTGGCTCTGGGGAAAAGCAGTCTATTAGGGACCTGAAGCCTGGTTCTGCCCACACCAAGCTGTATGATTCCATATAGGTGATAGATCTGTCCAAATCCTTTCTTCATTCCTACAAAAGGGTTGGTCTTACTAATGGAATAAATTATAGTAGGTGCAATTAACTAATTCATGAGAAGTGTTCGATTGTAGGCTTTATGGTATTAGGCAATAGTTCTATTAACAGTTACTGTTGCAAGGCTAGGGTGACAGCAGAAGGAGAGGGAGGGAAGGAGATATCTTTAGAACACAGATGTTTTAGGATAGAAAAACTGTTCTGGGTGAAACTATAATTGTGAATATATGACATTAATAAAATAAATAAAGTCCATGGAAAACTAAAATGTGTTAGGGCTGGAGAGATGGTTCAGCAGTTAAGAGCACTTGTTGCTCTTGCAGAAAACCCAGGTTTGATTCCCACTACCCACATGGTACCTCACAACCACGCATAACTTCCATTCCAGAGGATCTGAAGCCCTCTTCTGACTTCCGAAGGCACCAGGAACACATGTGGTACACATTTATGCACATGAACAAAACATTCACAAATAGAAAACAAGTAGAGATTAAAGAAAACTAAATGTAGGTTTTTCTTGAGGTCGCCGTTGCTGGTGCTCAGTTGTACAGTTGGCTGACTGAGGCAAGAGGAGGCAGCTAGCATCCACCTGTCATACGTCAGCAGCAGCAGTGAACACACATACTAGCCAAGTGTCGTCCCGAGGAACGGTGCATTGCACATTCATTCCAGAAATGAACTCATAACTGTTCACAGTTTTGTTTTCAGCTGTACTGTCACTAAAGGAAGGTTTCTCCTTTGAAATCATCTAAATTGACACAACTAATTTCTGATTTGATCACAGCCCCAGTTCGATTTCATACAAAAAAAAAAAAAAAAAAAAAAAAGCCTCTGCGCAGATTTCAAGGAGTGATTTTCCTCCCCACCTCCTATCCTTTCTCCTATATCAAACTAGCATTTTTTTTTCAATAGTAGTGAGAAGTGATAAGTTTCTTTCGGTCTCATAGTGATCTTATCTTAACTTTGTTTTTATATTGATGTCGGTTCCCAGAAACTCCTCTAGATCAGCCTTCTATACGAGCATAGATTAGTTTCAGATTATATCATTTTGAATGAAAGAAGAGTATTACTCAATAATTTAAAGAGAGACGACACATATTTGTGAAATAAGAGGAAAATGTCAACTGTCACTGGAATAAGTCCTGTAAGAACACAGCAGAGGGAAGTGTAAAGCCCCACCTCACTGCAGAGTCATCCTTCGGCTGTATCTTAGAGTGCAGGCAGGGTTTAAATGAACAGGAACGCATTGCAGACAGAAAGAGCAGGGTGAGCAGAAGCTCTTATGTGGGAAAGATAATGATCACTTAACTTCCCTGCTACCTCAGTGTCTCCCCACCAAGCAGCAACATAATGCATCCTTCTGGAAGATTTACTTAAAATGTTCAAGTCAAAGCACTTGGAAATTGCATTGGTTTTTTAAAAAAATGCCAGTTCTTCTGAAAAGATCTTTAAAAAATGGAGGGTTTTATTGGCGTTTTCTGTTATTGTTATTATTTCTCTTATCTTTCTGGATGCAATAGTAAAACACAGCCCCCGTTTTCTGTGCCAGATATTTCTGTTTATCTGAGCATCTCAGTGATTGAGAATACCAGCTCCAGCCAAGCATGGCACCCTGTCCACTGTACTTAGGAATTTTGAATGCATCCAGAAGGAAGCTGCACTGGTTGTTTGTGACAGGGAGGTCCCAACTATTAAGAGAGTTAGCAGGCTGTAGCAGCTCTCAATCTTCCTAATGCTGTGACCCTTTAATACAGTTCCTCAACCATAAAATTGTTTTTGTTGTTACTTCAGAACTGTAATTTTGCTACCGATCATGATGTAAATCTCTGATATGTGACACCTCTGGTGGTCTCAGCCCACAGGCTGAGAACCACTGGCTCAGAGGCAACTGAAGGTGGACCCTTTCTCAGTATCCGGTTTGGAGACTACATTACATGCACCTTCCTTTGGATTTAAAGTACCGTCTTAAAAGACAGAGATTATCAGGGACTTGAGCCCCATTAAGGGAAAGCTCTTTCCTCCTTGTCAAAAGGACAGAATCTAAGATCTAGCTCTTGTGCTGGGTGGAGACATGGCATTCTGTTATACCCTGGAGATTATAACAGTAGATACTGTTGTCTCCTTTAAGAATTACTCCAGAAAAAGAGAAGTTAACCCAGATAGGCCTGCCAATCGTCTGGCAAAAAGACCCTCATGCAGGAGGGTTGATTCACATGCTAAGATGGCAGGAGGACTAAGGAAACAGTGCGGCAGTGTAAGCCCCTGAAGACCTACCCCAGTGCAGCTGCTTCCACTGCTTCCACCCAACAGTAACGTGAAGCCTGCCTGCTCTGCTGAGTTCCGACTGAAGAAAGTAACTTTTCCTTTCCTTCTTTCTGTCATATTTTTGGATTCTGGCCAAGGCCTAAATAGGCTTCCCTTGACAGTCTAGAATATATCATTCTTTTTCTGAAGCTCCTCTGTCTTCTACCATGCAGCTGCTTGCCACAATCCACTGTTGAACATTCTGGCTTTCTTGGACCCTAATTCAAAAACAGCATGACTCTCTCCCTTCCTTTTCTTCATCTCCCTCTGCCTGATAGCTGCCAAGGCCAGAGATTTTAGATTTCCTTTTAAACTCTAATAAAATATTCCTCAAGCATCTTTCTAAATTTTTAAATTACTTTATTAATGAAACTAAGAACCCAAAATAAGGTGATGGCTTGGTGCTTAAAAGATGATGCTGGTCTCTAAGAGGACCAGAGTTTTGTTCCCAAACCTACATTAGGTAACTTTAGCTCCAGGGGATTCAACACCCTGTCCTGTCCTTTGTAGGTGGACACACACACACAAACTCACACACAAACTCACACACAAACACACAAACACACACACACAAACTCACACACACACACACACACACTCACACACACATGCTTACCCAGACCCACACAGAGACACATAAATAAATAATAAAATACATCTTAAAGATAAGATAAGCCTAAAAGAAACCCAGATTTCCCTGATATCACTACACAGGACAGGCTTTCTTTGGTCCGGCTCAGCCATTCCCTGACACCAATGATCATGGTTTGCCTATAATTGAAGTTCACGTCCTAGAACACCACCTGCTAGATTTTCTGAATATACAAATGTTTTCCAGGTTGTCTCTTTAGTTTTTTCTTTTGTTTTATCTCTATACATGGCAAGCAGAAACCTGAAGACATTGGTAGGTGAGGCCTCCCCTAATAGTCTTTTAACACTATACTGTTTCAAAGAAAAGAGCTCATGTGCATTGTTCCATCCGTACAGTGATCTAACTTTTTAAAGAAATACTCCACATCTGTAAATTCACACATAAATTGATTTGAAAAATAAAAAGACATGGCAACATTGTACCCTACAGTCTGTCTGGTGCTTCAGTGGGCTTAGTTAAATAAGTTCCACTCTCTCCAAAGTGTTCCAACCCCTGTTGTACCTTCTTTCTTTAGCTCATTTTTTTCTATTTTCTTAAACTCTCTGAATCTTTTACTTTGCATTTTAAATTTTTTTTCTTCACAATTTATTTATTATATATCCTGATTGAAGCCCCCACCCTCAACTCCTCCAGTCCCACCTTCCCTCCCTCTTCCCCTCATCCCCTTCCCCTAGTCCACTTAAAGGGGTAATTCTCCACTATTGCTATCTGCCCATAGCTTGTTAAGTCTCATCCGGACTGCTTGGATCCTCTTCCTCCATGGCCTGGCAAGTCTGCATCATCAGGTGCCAGTGATCAGAGAGCAGTCAACTGAGTTCATGATAGAGGCAGCCCCTGCTCCCCTCACTCAGAGATCCACATGGAGATTGAGCTGCCAATTGGCCACGTCTGAGCAGGGGCTCTAGGTCTTCTCCATACATGGTCCTCCATTGGTGAATCAGTCTCTGCAGGACCCCCCTGGGCTCAGATCCTTTAGTTTTGTTGGTGTCCTTCTGGGGCTCCTGTCCCCTCCATGTCCCTCTAATCCCATCCCTCTCTTCTTCCACATGACTCCCTGTGCTCTGCTCAAAGTTTGGCCGTGCGTCTTAACATCTGCTTCCATCCACTGTTTGGTAAAGCCTTAAAGAGGACCATCTACAGTAGGCTCCCATTCTGTTTCCTCTCCTCCACTGCTTCTGGTGTCTATCCTGTTTGCCATTCTGAATGAGATTTAAGCATCTTCCCTAGGGTCCCCTTTAGTGTTCAGCTTCTTTAGGTCTGTAGATGGCTATCTTATAGTATATGGCTAATATCTGCTTATTAGTAGTGTATACCATGCCTGTCTTTCTGTTTCTGGGTTACCTCACTCAGGATGATCTCTTCTAGTTCCATCCATTTGCTTGCAAACTTCATGATTTCCTTGTTTTTAATTGTTAAGTAGTATTCCATTGTGTAGATGTACCCCAATTTCTGTATCCATTCCTCTGTTAAGGGACATCTAGGCTGTTTCCAGATTCTGGCTATTACAAATAAAGCTGCTATGAACATAGTTGAGCAAATGTCCTTATTGAATGGTGAGGCATCTTTTAGGTATATGCCCAGGAGTGGTATAGCCTGATCTTGAGGTAGTGCTTTTCCCAATTTTCTGAGAAATCGCCTTCCAAATTGGTTGTACAAGTTTTCACTTCCACCAGCAATGGAGGAGGGCTCCCCTTTCTCCACATCCTCTCCAGCATGTATTGTCACTTGAGTTTTTGATCTTAGCCATTCTGATATGTATGTATAAGATGGAATCTCAGAGTTGTTTTGATTTGCATTTCCCTGATGACTAAGGAAGTTGAACATTTTTTAGGTGTTTCTCTGCCATTCTATATTCCTCTGTTGAGCATTCTCTGCTTAGCTCTGTACCCCATTTTTTTAATTGGATTATTTCATCTATTGGTGTCTGATTTCTTGAGTTCTTTATATATTCTAGATGCTAGCACTCTATCAGATGTAGGGTTGGTGAAGATCTTTTCCTAGTCTGTAGGCTGTCGTTTGGTGTGATGGCAGTGTCCTTTACTTTACAGAAGCTTTTCAGTTTCAGGAGGTCCCATTTATTAATTGTAGATAATAGAACCTGAGCTGTTGGTGTTCTGTTCAGGAAATTGTCTACTGTGCCGATGAGTTTAAGGCTCTTCCCCACTTTTTCTTACAACATATTTAGTGTGCCTGGTTTTATGTTGAGATCTTTGATCCACTTGGACTTTAATTTTTGTGCAGGTTGATAGATATGGGTCTATTTGCATTTTTCTATATGTGGACTTCCAGTTAGACCAGCACCATTTGTGACAGCACCTCTGTCAATTTAATGGGAATTGCATTGAATCTATAGATTGCTTTTGGTAAAATGGAAGTTTTTACTCTGTTAATCTTGCCGAGCCATGAGCATGGGAGATCTTTCCATCTTTTGACAGCTTCTTCTATTTCTTCTTTCAGAAACTTGAATCTCTTTGAATCTTAAAGACATTTGATTTTTGTGATTTCATGTATCTTCCATGAAGCATGATATGCTTCCTATTTAATGAGATGAGTATAGAAAGAAAAGATTTTTTTAAATTATTTGTCAAATGGCTTAGTTAAGGTTTCTACTGCTGTGATAAAACACCATAACCAAAACAGCTTAGGGATAAAAGGGTTTATTTAAGTTTACAACTAAGTCTCAGGTCATACTCTGCTACTGAGGGAAGTCAGGGCAGGAACTCACATGGGTAAGGAGCCTGGGGTTGGGAACTAAAGTAGAGGCTGTGGAGAGGTGCTGCTTAACGACTTCTTACAGCTTGCTCAGCCTGCTTTCTATTTTTTTTGTCTTTTTTTTCTTTATTAATTACACTTTATTCGTTTTGTATCCTCCCTCAATGGTTCCCTCCCTCCTGTAGTCCCAATCCCTCCCTTCCTCCACCCTCTGCATGCATGCCCCTACCCAAGTCCACTGATAGGGGAGGTCTTCTTTTCCTTCCTTCTGATCCTAGTCAATTAGGTCTCATCAGGAGTGGCTGCATTGTCTTCTTCTGTAGCCTGGTAATGTTGCTTCCCCCTCAGGGGGAGGTAATTAAAGAGCAGGCCAATCAGTTCATGTCAGAGACAGTCCCTGTTCCTATTACAATGGAACCCACTTGGATACTGAACTGCCATGGGCTACATCTGTGCAGGGGTCTTAGGTTATCTCCATACATAGTCCTTGGTTGGAATAGCAGTCTCAAGAAAGACCCCTGTGCTCAGATTTTTTGGTTCTGTTGCTCTCCTTATGGAGTTCCTGTCCTCTCCAGATCTTACTGTTTCCCACTTCTTTCCTAAGATTCCCTGCACTCTGCCCAAAGGTTGCCCATAAGTCTCAGCATCTACATTGATAGTCTTCAGGGCAGAGCTTTTCAGAGGTCCTCTCTGTCAGGCTCCTGACTTGTTCCCTCTTTTCTCCTTCTTCTGACGTCCAGCCTATTTGCCTTTCTGGATAGGAATTGTCTTACTTCCAAAGTCTATATGCTTTCTTTTGTTATCTAGGGCCACCTGCCCAAGGACAACATCTCTCCCGGTGAGCTGCACCCACCTCTGTCAATCATCAGCTATGAAAAGGCAGTATAAGTTTGCCTACAGTTAAATCTAATGGATAAATTGTCTCAGTTGGAGAATCCCTCTTCACAAATGACTCTAAGTTGTGTCAAGTTGATATAGAACTAGCTCATACATCAAGTTTCTGTTAAGTGTCAGAAATAGAAAAGGGAAGTGGTCATCATCATATTCAAGCCATTACCTTTGCCATTAGCTTTAAATGTCTTCTCACTACCAAATCATGGATATCTCTCATAGTCTTTTTAATGATGAGGAATATATGTATGTATATAAGGCATTGAACAACAAATTTTAAAACATCACAATAATCAAAGAGCTTAAGAAATTACAACTATTTTAAAGTAAATAAAGATGAAAATATCCTCATCAAAAAAGACATTCTTCAGACAGGCTTGATGGTGCAGAGCAGTAATCTCAGCTGTTTGGGAGCCGGGGGCAGAAAGATCAGAAGTTCAAGGCCTGCTTGGGCTACAAAGTGAGTTCACACTAAGACTGGGTAATCTTCTGAGACTAGGTCACAATAAATGTTAAAGAGAGCTGGGGCCAGAGCTTAGCTGCAAAGTGGTTTCCTGGTACACACACACACATTCACACACACACACACACACAGAGAGAGAGAGAGAGAGAGAGAGAGAGAGAGAGAGAGAGAGAGAGCAGGAGGAGAAGGAAAGAAAAAATGAGAACTCATTTTAATATTTCTGGTAAGTCAGACATTTGAGTCTCTTCTGTTTTTGTTTTTGTTTTTTTTTTTGAGAAAGTGTTTCTTAGGGTTTAATTTTGTTGTTGGCGGTAGTGGGTATGGTTTGTATTCTTTGAGATGGGTTCATTCAGCCACCCCAAGCTGGTCTAGAACCACATGGGGGAAACTCAAACTTCCCCTATTTCTGGCCTCCCAGATCTGAAAAAATAGGCATGTACCACTACAGCATGCAACACGTAGTTTTAAAGGATGATTTCACAAGGTAGTGAGTGGGTTTGTTTTTTGTTTGTTTCTCATTTTGTTCTCTTATGGGAGTGTGTGTTATTCAAGGCTAAGTTGGGTGTAGTTCATTTCTCTGCTTCCACAGACATGGTGGATTTTCTGTCTGCTGTCTTTCAAGGGTTTTTCCTTTAATTTTCTATATATTGAAAATGATATGTCTAAATGTAGTGGGCAAAGGGACTACTCCATTTGTTTTGATATCTGCCTCACTTTTGAATTTCTTCCTTTTCCTTTTCTTTCTTCCCTTCCCTCCCTCTCCCTTTTCTCCCCTCTTTTTTTTCTACCTCCCTCCCTTTACACTCGCCTCTCTCTTTCTCTCTTTCTTGGAGTTTATACTGGTTGCTGCTCTTTGAACTTACTGCTTTTGTGGCCTTAGGAAAATTCTCGTTGGTTATAATTTCAAATGTTTCTATGGCCCCTCCCTTCTCCTATTTTGGTTATTTGTATTATATGTAAGTTACAATCAATTTCATAGTTTTACCACAATACTTGGATTTCTGTCTTTAGTGTTTTCTTTAGTGTTTGATTTTTAGCTTTGCATACTTCTACAAATACATCCTTGAACCCAGAAGTTTATTTCCCCAACTATGTCCATGCTACTAGATCTATCAAAGCCTATGAGATCTATCTTATAGACTCCTGACTTCTAGCATTTCTTTTCAGTTCTTAACTGGAATTTCCGTACCATTGTTTATATTACCTCTGTTCCAGAATGCTACCATCCTGTCTATTTTATGGATTAGAATCTTCTCCATATACATCCTAATGGGTTTAAATTCCTACTCTGATAATTGACATGTCTGGTTCTGACGTTCACTCTGTCTTTTCAAACTGTTTTTGTCTTTTAAATGCTTTGCAATTTTTTTTTCATGATCAATAGATGTAATCTTTCAGGTAGAAGAAACTACTGCAAATAGAAATAGTCCTCTAGTGCTATGGCAAGGTTTGAGGGAAGGAGCTCTGTTCTACAGATCTGTTAGTCTCAGTCTCCTCGGAGCACAGGGCTGTGGAGTACTTAGTCATAGTTCCTTCTTCTTTCTGAGGAGCTGAGGCTTCACTCTGACTGTGCTCATGAATGAGGACAGACACATTGTGCTGGGTTTGAGTATTACCCTTCTTCAAGGTCAGCTAGAATCTGATAATACCTGCCCTTCCCCCCACCACCTCAATTTTGAGTTTGGTGAAGTAGTCCCTTCTAGAAGGCAGACCTTAGGAAAAACAGTTTCAAAATACTTCATTTTCCTAGTCCCGCACTGGAAGCAATACAGAAATTCTCTCTGAAATCTGATTATTGGTTGGACCTATGGAGATGAAACATGAAATCCTGGAGGTTCCCCGAGATGTTTTAATTTCAACCTGTCTGCATTGACTGCTTTCTGCTTGTTTGGTTTTGGTCTTGTATTTTTTAAATCAGCTTTCATTCTCTTGAAACAACAATAGTTTTCATTTTTAAGATTTCTCTTTGCCACAGAATAGTAGCTATTGATACCCAATATGCCCAGGCTTATTTGATTTTGTTGTTGTTTTTGTTTTTTTGTTTTGTTTTGTTTTGTTTTGTTTTTTCCTGCTTAGGTTTGTTGATTCTTCCTGCAATATCTAAGATTTTTTTGCAACTTTCAAAACTGCGTTACTCATTAAAACTTTAGCCCCTTTATCTCTCTTCCATGGGACATTTTTACATAGATGTTAGACTTTTTAGTATGTTTCATAGGTTTTTTTTTATCCTTTTACTCTTTTTTCATTTCATATTGTTTCACTTCCTAGTTTACAGATATTTTCTTTCACTGACTCATTTACTTATATATACATTTCTTGAGCCCTTAACTTCAAGCTATTTTGTTAGCATTTCTGTGGTTAAATTCTTTGCTTTATTGTCTGTTTTCATTTTTAAAAAAATTTAAATTAATGTATTTTTTATTAATTATAATTTATTCACTTTGTATCCCAGCTGTAGCCTCCTCTTGGCCCCACCTTCCCTCCCTCTCCTTCCCCATGCCCCTCCCCCAGTCCACTGATAAGGGCAGTTCTCCTCTCCTTCCATCTGACCCTAGCCTATCAGGTCTCATCAGGACTGGCTGCATTGTCTTCCTCTGTGGCCTGGTAAGGCTGTTCCCCCATCCAGGGGAGGCAGTCAAAGAGCTAGCTATTGAGTTCATGTCAGAGATAGCCCCTGTTCCCCTTACTAGGTTTCACACTTGGACACTGAGCTGCCATGGGCTACATCTGTGCAGGGGTTCTAGGTTAACTCCATGCATGGTCCTTGGTTGGAGTATCAGTCTCAGAAAAGAACCCTGTGCCCAGATTTTTTGGTTCAGTTGCTCTCCTTGTGAAGCTCCTGTCCCCTCTAGGTCTTTCTATCTCCCCCTTCTTTCATAAAATTCCTCTCACTCTGCCCAAAGTTTGGCTATGAGTCTCATCATCTACTTTAATAACCTGCTTGGTAGAGTCTTTCAGAGGCCCTCTATGGTAGGCTCCTAACCTGTTTCCTGTTTTCTCCTTCTTCCAATGTCCATTTTGTTTGCCTTTCTGAGTGAGGATTGATCATCTTACCCAGGGTCTTCTGTAGAGCTCACCTTCTTTAGGTGTACAGATTTTTGTAAGTTTATTCTATGTTATATGTCTAGGATCCACTTATAAGTGAGTATATACCATGCATGTCTTCTGCTTCTGGGATACTTCACTCAGTATGATCTTTTCTAGTTCCCACCATTTGCCTGCAAATTTCTTGAATAGAGGATTCTTGTCTTGCTACAAAAGTGTAATTATGACATAGTCTCACAAGAAGTCCTTGTGTCTTATTTTTGTCCTGCTCTCCCATCCTCTTTTCTCTTACCCCCTCCCCTTCTCCTCAGAAAAGGTCCTCTCCCAGCCTCTCCCTTGTACCTACCCATTCTGCCACATCAAGCCACATCAGGACCAAGCACACCCTCTTCTACTGAGGTCCAAGAAGGCAGTTTAGCCAGAGGAAAGTGATGCAAAAGCAGGCAGCTGAGTCCATGTCAGAGGCAGCTCCCTCTCCACTGGGGGCCTAGGTCCAGTCCATACATGCTCTTTGCTTGGTGCTTCAGTCTCTGTAAGCCCCCATGGGCCTAGGTTAGTTGCCTCTGTTGGTCTGCTCGAGGAGGTCTTGTCCCCTCTAGATCCTTTTGTTCTTCCCCCCATCTCTTCCATGAGACTCCTCAAGCTTTGCCTAATATTTGGCTGTGAGTCTCAACATCTGTTTCAATGGGCTGCTGGGAAGAACCTTTCAGAGGACAGTTATGCCTACACTTCCTACTTAAGTAATAACTTTATACCTTCTCAAGTCTCTGATGGGGCTGAAGAGTAGATGCTTATAGTTTCATAGTTAGACTTAAGTTGTTTATTATTTTTTAAAAAATTTAATGTCCCGAAAAATGTTTTTAAGTTGATAAATACAGGATATGATTTTGGTACAAAACTTTAGACTCACCTAGATAGCATAGATGTTATTTTCTTCAAGGTTGCCGAATACAAATGAGATAAACATTTTGAATGCAACTTTTATATATGGCTTTCCTGATTGTTTCAGAGCTGTTTTTACTGTATGTAGTTTATTACAAATAAACAAAAGAAAAAATATGTGTTTCTGAATTCTGCATCTAAGCATTTTAACATCTCAACACCTGTATGTGGCCAACCGGGATGATAACTTAAGGCTCTTGCTGAAGTCCTCTTAAGAGGAGTTTCATGGTTCTCCGTGCTCATCTGTCAGCGTATGTTTCTCGGGATGGAGATGTTTTGAAGATGGGTTTCTGTCTTTATGGAGCCTTGGCTGTTTTCATGCTACCCTGTCTTCCTAGGCGATGCCTGCCAAGGACTAGATGGAACCCCAAGGTGTGGAGACAGGACTCTTCCTCTCAGTCGCCTCTAATTTACATTGTCTGTTTACCCCCCACAAAAGGCAGCTTAAAGTTTTTTAAAGTTGTGCTAACTTTTGTCACTTTATGTTTACTTTCTTAGGGTTTTGGTCTCAGAAATTTTATAAATTAGCAATTTCTCAAAGCAGAGGATGTGCTGCTTTTATGCTTCAAATATTTAAGCTGAATGGTATGGTTCATGATTCTCTCATTTATCACCAGAAAGGAGACTGTATCCAGCTTTCTTTGGGAGTTTCCTGTGTCCTGTTTTATCTGTTTTTAATCTAAACCACCCTTCCTAGAGGTAGCAAATCCTTTGCTTGCTTTTCCGAAAAGTATATCTTCCCATTTTACCTTTAAAAGACCTAACCTATGGTCTACTTTATAAAAGTAGATGGATGTGACTATAAATATAATTACTGATGACACAATGCAGTTTTAAAAATAACATTTCATTAAAAGGCCTGAAAAAGCTTTTCCTGAGTGCTGTTACATTTTTAAATCCCCAGGTCTTCTTGGTGATAAATGAAGACTAAGAGGATACCACCTTGAGAATTTACATATAAACACACACACACACACACACACACACAGGTATTTTATTCCAAATGTGTTTCCTTAACTAAGGATTTTCCTGTATATAGACATTCACAATCACATGGTGAAATTCCAAAGACAAAGGTAGAACAAATGTGAAAAAGCAGAGGCTCTAAAAGCACTACAAAAGGAAACATACACACAGACACACCCACCTACACCCCCCCCACACACACACATACAAAACAACACTGACCTCTACTGTAAAGGGAAATTCTTTTTTTTTTTTTTTTTTTTTTTTTTTTTTTTTTTTTTTTATTTTATTTTTTTTTCTTTTTTTTTTCTTTTTTTTATCAGTTACATTTTATTAACTCTGTATCCCAGCCGTGTCCCGATCCCTCATTCCCTCCCAGTCCCTCCCTCCCTCCCTCCCTCATCTCCACCGTGCCCCTTTCCAAGTCCACTGATGGGGGGGACCTCCTCCCCATTCATCTGATCCTGTTTTATCAGGTATCTTCAGGACTGGCTGCAAAGCCCTCCTCTGTGGCCTAACAGGACTGCTCCTCCCTTTGGGGGTGGGGAGGCCAAAGAGCCAGTCATTGAGTTCCTTTTAGAAATAGTCCTTGTTCCCCTCACTTTGGGAAACCAATTGGTTACTGAGCTACCACAGGCTACATCTGAGTGGAGGTTCTAGGTTATGTCCATACATGGTCCTTGGTTGAATGTCAGTCTCAGAGAAGACCCTGTGCCCAGATATATTTGGTCCTTGTGGAGCTCCTATCCTTTCCCCATCAGACTAACTCCCCTTCTTTCTTATGATTCCCTGTACTCTGCCAAAGGTTTGGTCATGAGTCTTTGCTTTGAAAACACTGCTAGTTAGAGTCTTTCAGATGCGCTCAGTAGACTCCTGTCATACGTTCAATGCACATCCCATCTGTCTTTCTCAATGAGGATTGATCATCTTACCCCATGTCCGCTCAATTGATTATCCTTTTTAGGTGTATAGATTTCATTATGTTTATCATATCTTATAGGTCTATATAAGTGAGTATATCCCATGTTTGTCTTTCTCCTTCTGGGATATTTCACTCAGAATGATCTTTTCTAGATCCCACCATTTGCCTGCAAATTTCATGATTTCCTCCTTTTTGATTGCTGAGTAGTATTCCATTGTATAAAAATACCACAATTTTTGTACCCATTCCACCGTTGATGGACATCTGGGTTGTTTCCAGGTTCTGGCTATTACAAATAAAGCTGCTATAAACATGGTTGAGCAAGTGTCCTTTTTGTGTACTTGAACAAACTTTGGGTATATACCTAGCAGTGGTATAGCTGGGTCTGGAGGAAGCACTATTCCTATTTGTCTTAGAAAGCGCCAGATAGCTTTCCAGAGTGGTTGTACCAGTTTACATTCCCACCAGCAGTGGAGCAGGGTTCCCCTTTCTCCACAACCTCTCCAGCATGTGTTATCGCTTGAGTTTTTCATCTTGGCCATTCTGATGGGTGTAAGGTGATATCTCAGGGTCGTTTTGATTTGCATTTCAAAGGGAAATTCTTAAGTGCCTACTGTGTGTTATGGATGTAAAAATATCTTTACTCCTTATGGTCCTCTGAGCAAGGTTTTACATTCACTTACATATCAGAAAGCCTACTCAGGTGTTGAAGAAATTTATTATTCTTATTTCTTGAAATTTATTATTTCAAGAAATTGAAATATTTCCCATTTATTTAACAAGAAAAGCAAAATAAAGTGATAAAAAGAACAAAGGATAGCCATCAAGGTTTTGAGTAAACTGAAAAGGCAAGTTGTAGACTGTGGTTGTAGGTCTGAATATTGGAGTGTTAGATCGACATGCTAAAGGCCATCCTCAGTACAAGAAAAGGAAAGGAAGCCAGTCACTGCACATGAAATTGCTTTTGAACTTTGTATTTGTCAGAAGCTGTTGAGAGATGCATTCACATGTAGTTGTCAGACAGAACAACAGAGATCCCTTGGGCCTTGTCTATTTCCTTCAAAGGTTATTATCCTGAGAAACTATATTTCAGTCTTAGGTCTATGCTAAAGGGAGCTCACCACTTTTGATCCTATTTCTCCAGTTTACCACCTGCTCAATTATCATGGTGTGTGTGTGTGTGTGTGTGTGTGTGCGCGCACATGCCTGTGTGTGTGTGTGTGTGTGTGTGTGTGTGTGTGAGACTGTGTGTCTGTGTGTAGCAGTGTGTTCCTTCTTCAGCAAAGGTTCACATAACTACCATCCAAGTTAAGACAACAGAGCAGTTCCAACACAAGGACTTCTTGTGTGACTATGTCATAATTACACTTATGTAGCTCTCTTTTTTAAAATTCTCCTTTGTTTGGGGAGTTTAAACCTCTACTTCCCTTCCACCAACCCCCCAACCTTAAGTAGGAGAGAGAAACATTAGTGGGTAGAGGGGGCCAGACTCCTTTACTTCTCCCTCTAGTTAGGGCCAAGGAGTTCTTTGAAGGCTCTATACCAATTTCCACCAACCTCAGACACAGTTAGCAGCCTCCTCCACACCGCTGCACCCCAAAGTGTTTCTGGCTGTCTGCTCCAAACCGTCATGCCATCTCTGGTCTCTGCTTTCTCTAAGGTGCTACTCACCATATGCCACAGCCAACACCAAACACCACATCTTCTCTTTCTTAGCCTCATTTTTTAAAATTTTCATTTAATTTTATTTTTAATTACACTTTATTGACTTTGTATCCCCCCTCTAGTTCCCTCCCTCTTCCCCTCCCAATCCCTCTCTCCCTCCCCTTTCTCTACACATGCCCCTCCCCATGTCCACTGGTGGGGGAGGGTTTCTTTTTCTTCCTTCTGATCCTACTCAATTAGGTCTCATCAGGAGTGGCTTCATTGTCTTCCTCTGTGGCCTGCTAAGACTGCTCCCCCCTCAGGGGGAGGTGATCAAAGAGCAGGCCAATCAGATTATGTCAGAGGCAGTCCCTCTTCCCATTACTATGGAACCCACTTGGACACTGAACTGCCATGAGCTACATCTGTGCAGCGGTTCTAAGTTATCTCCATGCATGGTATTTGGTTGGCGTATGAGTCTCAGGAAAGACCCGTGTTAAAATTTTTGGGTTCTGTTGCTCTCCTTGTGGATCTCCTATCCCCTCCAGATCTTACTATTTCCCACTTCTTTCATAAGATTCCCTGCATTCTGCCCAAAGGTAGGCCATAAGTCTCAACATCTGCTTTGATAGTTTGACCCTCAGCTGAAGAATGGATACAGAAATTGTGGTACATGTACACAATGGAATATTAGTCAGCAATGAAAAACAATGAAATCATGAAATTTGCAAGTAAATGGTGGGAACTGGAAAGAATCATCCTGAGTGAGCTATCCCAGAAGCAGAAAGACACACATGATATATACTCACTCATATAGACATGTAATAAAGGATAAACCTACTAAAATCTGTATACCTAAAGAAACTAATCAAGAGGGAGGACTCTGGCTAAAATGCTCAATCTCCATCCCAAAAGGCAAAGAGGATGGACATCAGAAGAAGAAGAAAACAGGAAACAAGTTAGGAGCCTGCCACAGAGGGCCTCTGAAAGGCTCTGCCCTGCAGACTATCTCAGCCTCATTTTACACTCTCAGAGTCCTAGACCACACCCCTCTTCATCCAGCATGTGGAAGGCTGCTAGGAGCTGGCAAAAGCCATGCTCCATATGAGACAACTAATAGGTGCGGACAATCTAAAATCTCTGTCTTGGGATTATAACAAAAGCATATTTACATAACATACAAAGAAACCAAAACTTCCAATACACACCATTTCCCTCTCTTGCCCAGAGCCCTAACCCCTAAATATCATTAATTTTTTCTCTGCTCCTAAATCTTTATCTTTCTAAAAGTTTTATAAATGAAATAATATACATGTAACTTCTGTTATTGGCTTTTTTTACTCTGTAAATTCTTGAGGATTCATCCTGATTTTTGCATATATTAGCAATATTTTTTTTAACTGTGGAGTAACATTGTACTAATTTGGTTAAACATTCACACACTAAAGGACATCTGAAATTCTTCTGGTTTGGGGCTAATGCTGACATTTGTTTATGAGATTTTACATGAATATGAGTTTTCACTTTGGAAATGAAATATTGAAATGAAATATTAGTATATTTCATATACCAAGTTACATATTAAGTTTTATGAGAAACTGCCAAAATGTATTTGTATTGTTACAGGAGTTTCACTTTCTATAGCAATGCATGCGTGGCTTAGTGTCTCTGTGCCCTTACCAGCATTTGGTCGTGTCAGTGTTATTTTAGTCATTCCATTGGATGTATCATGAAACCTTGTTGGGTTTTGTATTATTTACTTATTTATTTTGCAATATGCTTGTTGCTTTTACAAAGAACCTGAATTGGGTTCCCAGCTTGCACACAGTGGTTAACAGCCATCTAGATCCTGTTCCAGGGTATCTAGCACCCTTATACGCCCTCTGTGTTCACTCCATGCAGATGGTGCAGGCCAAACACTCACATATGTAAAATAACTAACTAACTAAATAAGTAAATAAAAAATAAAAAAGTAAATAAATCTTCAAAAATCGGAAAGAAAGAAGTCAAAGTATCACTATTTGCAGATGATAAGATAATCTACATGAATGACCCCAAAAATTCATCCAGAGAACTCCTTCAGCTGACAAACACCTTCACCAAAGTGGCTGGATACAAAATTAAGTCAAAAAAATCAGAAGCCCTCCTATATATCAAAGACAAAAGGGCCGAGAAGGAAATTAGGGAAATATCACCCTTCACAATAGCCACTGATAGCATAAAGTACTTTGGTGTGACTCCAACCAAACAAGTGAAAGACCTGTTTAACAAAATCTTCAAGTCTCTGAAGAAAGAAATTGAAGAAGATATCAGAAGATGGAAAGATCTCTCGTGCTCATGGATTGGTAGGATTAACATAGTGAAAATGGCCATCCTGCCAAAAGCAATCTACAGATTCAATGCAGTTCCCATCAAAATACCTACACAATTCTTTATAGAACTTGAAAGAAAAATGCTCAACTTCATATGGAAAAACAAAAAACCCAGAATTGCCAAAATGATCCTGCACAACAAACGATCATCTGTTGGTATCTCCATCCCTGATCTCAAGCTGTACTACAGAGAAATAGTAATAAAAACTGCATGACACTGGCATAGAAAATGACTAGTGGATCAATGGAATTGAATAGAAGACCCAGAAATAAACACACATACCCATGGATACTTGATTCTTTACAAAGAAGCCAAAACCATTCAATAGAAACAAGAGAGCATCTTCAACAAATGGTGCTGGTCTACCTGGATGTCTACATGCAGAAAAATGAAACTAGATCCATACTTACCATCCTGCACAAAACTAAAGTCCAAGTGGATCAAAGACCTCAACATAAAACCAGACACACTAAATCAGTTAGAAGAAAAAGTGGAGAAGAGCCTAGAAGTCATTGCTACAAGTGACAACTTCCTGAACAGAACACCAACAGCACAGGCTCTAAGATCAACAATCAATAAATGGTACCTCATGAAATTAAAAAGCTTCTGTAAAGCAAAGGACACTGTCATCAGAACAAAACAACAGCCTATAGACTGGGAAAGGATCTTCACCAACCCTATATCCGACAGAGGGGTAGTATCCAGAATATATAAAGAACTAAAGAAGTTAAAAAGCAACAAATGAAGTAATCCAATTAAAAATGGGGTACAGAGCTAAAGAGAGAATTCTCTGTAGGGGAATATAAGATGGCAGAGAAACACTTAAAGAAATGATCAATGTCCTTAGTCATCAGAAAGATGCAAATCAAAACGACCCTGAGATTTCACCTTACACCCATCAGAATGGCTAAGATCAAAAACTCAAGTGACAGCACATGCTGGAGAGGATGTGGAGAAAGGGGAACCCTCCTCCACTGCTGGTGGGAATGTAAACTGGTACAACCACTGTGGAAAGCTATCTGGTGCTTCCTCAGACAATTAGGAACAGTGCTTCCTCAAGATCCAGCTATACCACTCCTAGGTATATATCCAAAAGAGACTCAAGTACACAAGGGCATTTGCTCAGTCATGTTCGTAGCAGCTTTATTTGTAATAGCCAGAACCTGGCAACAACCCAGATGTCCCTCAATTGATGAATGGATACAGAAATTGTGGTACATTTACACAATGGAATACTACTCAGCAATTAAAAACAAGGAAATCATGAAATTTGCAGGCAAATGGTGGGATCTAAAAAAGATCATCTTGAGTGAGGTATCCCAGAAACAGAAAGACACACATGGTATGTACTCACTTATAAGTGGATAGTAGACATATAACGTAGAATAAACTTACAAAAATTGTACATCTAAAGAAGGTGAGCTAGACGGAGGACCCTGGGTAAGATGATCAATCCTCACTCAGAAAGGCAAACAAAATGGACATTGGAAGTAGGAGAAAATAGGAAACAGGTTAGGAGCCTACCATGGAGAGCCTCTGAAAGACTCTACCCAGCATTGTAACAAAGCAGATACTGAAACAATCTTTGGGCAGAGTGCAGGGAATCTTTGGAGAGAAGGGGGAAATAGTAAGACCTGAAGAGGACAGGCGCTCCACAAGGATAGCAACAGAACCAAAATATCTGGGCACAGGAGTCTTTTCTGAGACTGATATTCCAACCAAACACCATTCATAGATATAACCTAGAACCCCTGCTCAGATGTAGCCCATTGCAGCTCAGTATCCAAGTGGGTACCCCAGTAAGGGAAACAGGACTGTCTCTGACATGAACTCAGCAGCTAGCTCTTTGACCTCCTGCCCCGGATGGGGGAGCAGCCTTACCAGGCCACAGAGAAGGACAATGTGCCCAGTTCTGATGAGACCAGATAAGCTAGGGTCAGATGGAAGGGGAGGAAGACCCCTGCTATCAGTGGACTTGGAGAGGGGCATAGGAGGAGATGAGGGAGGGAGGGTGGGATTCGGAGGGCAGGAGCGAGGGGGCTACAGCTGGGATACAAAGTGAATAAACTGTAATTAATATAAAAATATTTTTAATGAAATAAAAAAAACAGTCCTTGCAAAATGTGATGTATTTGACAGGAAAATTTCTTAGAATACTTTAGTACAAACATTTTGACACTATTCTCCATGTGGACTAGGCAAAGGAGTTTTATACACATGGGTAATTTGATCCTTTGTAATATGGTCTTTATATAATAGAAAATTATTTTCTTATTAATCTATGGTCACATGAAATTTATATGGCCTTACTCTATATAAGACAGTTATTTACTTTGCTATCTGATTTTCTCTTTCTACCAACAGGAATTTCTTTTTAGTTTATGACTTAGTTTGCTTTCGTAAATATGTTCAGCTCTGCTACCAGCTCAGATGTCCTTGGAACATTTCTGCTTCTCCTTGACATTATGGATGACAATGAGGTCATTCCACAATTGCTTTGCTTCTGCAAAGCACAGCTGGCTCTGTTTGGCTAGTGGCATTCTCGTCACTGCATTTCCTGAGTCACCAGAATATATCAATTGACCCCTTCAGAACAGACTGTATCTATGCGATCTCCTTCAACAACAAAACATCCATAATCAAATGACAACAATAGGCTCTGAATGTTGTGCTCCCTTATTCTGGGATAGGATCATTTTACTTCATATGCTTTCAATAGCCCTATTATTTCTCTGAAGCTCTGAAGTGTAAATTTTCTAAAAATCAAGCATATGGATGTTTGATTTTTGTTCTCCAACCACTTCCTCATGGGTTGCCACTGTGGCACAGTTCCTTTTTTGATTCTGAATAAATCCTAAGTCACAAATTACTTGATCTCCTTGTTTGTTGAGTTTTGTCTATTGAATCACTTTATCTTTTGCTATTTAAATATGCTTACACTTTTGTTGAAAAAAAAATCTATGATATAGTTAAGGATGTGATGCATGCATTTAAAATGTCATTTCAAGGCTTCTCAAATAATTTCTTATGCTCTCATGCTCTACCTTCATAAAACAGAAGAATTCAATTCTCACCTGTCATTGTTGGGCTGAGTTATTTCTCTCCACCAGAAGGTTAAGCTCTTAAGGGTGAAACCATATATATTTTCTTAGTACAGTATATTACACAATGCTGGCTAATAGAAGGCATTCCGTCATTAGCAATTTGTTAATTTTTAGATCCCAATCCATCTTTCCCTGCCTGCTCTAAGAAAACTAAGATGGGCAGGCATAGCAAGGAGGTTTTTGCTTGTTTGTTTGTTTTACCATGTGGTATTTTGTTTACTTTTGCTGGAGTAAACATAAAGTGCCTAGGTGCTAGAGAACACTGGAGGGGAAGCTACTTCTCTTCCTCTTCTAGTCTGATTCTCCTGACAGTATCTTGTAGTTCAGCCTCTCCCCCCCCCCCAGCTTCTGTATCATGCCAGCACACATAAAACACAACATGGTTGGCTTTCCCAGTTCCTGGCTCCTGCAGTGTGTAGCAAACAAGAAGGCCCAGCACCCAGGTGTCTCCTCTATGAGTCCTTCAGCATCTCAGCAGTTGAGACTTTTTCCTGTAAACAGCTTCATTAGTCCCCTTTTTAGTGGCCTCATGTCAATGATTGATGTGTGATTGTTCCTCACTCTCATACATGAGAACTTCTGACTCCACCTCATGGACAAAGTTCTAGGTTTTGTTAGGGGTCTTCTCTGTTCTCCAGGGGGTCCCAAACATCTGCATTTCTCAAGCTCTAAATCTTGCTGATCTACCGATTGGAGGGACTGCTCTGTAATCCCATGTGGCTGTCTGGTTGACTGTATCCTCTGTTGATAAAAATTCTCTTTACTTTATCTCAATTGTATTAGTTAATTCTTTATATTCAGTTTTCCCTGTGCTACCTGCTATGCCATTTGTCTCCAAAGTAGACTGACTGATGAAATAATCAATAAATGCCTATTCAAAGGAAATGAAGGGAAAAGAGAGAAAAAGGAAAAGAAGAGAGACCAAAGAGAGGCAGAGGGGAAAAGGAGAGGAAAAGAAGAAAGGGGAAGGGTCAGAGAAAAAGAGAGATTATGATTAATATAGCCCCTAACCAAGTATGCATTTAAGGCTACTTAGTAATTATTACTAAAATTACATATAGTGGTATTGCCCATTGAGATTTCCCTCATTTATGTTGCATGCCAACAGGTATCATTATTGCTTTGCAACACTATTCCTGGAAAGGTGTGAACAAATATCTGCTCATCCAGACAGGGAACTGGTAGCAGACCAAAGTCTAGATAGCACCAAAGTCCTTGTTTTTGTTTTTTTGTTTGTTTGTTTGTTTTGTTTTTTTTAACTGATGAGTTTTATTGGTGTTACTTCCAGGGGCAGAAATGTATCACCAAAGCCTATCCCAACACGGGTGTCAGCTCATGAAAGCTGGGAGCTGGGAGCTGACTGCGCAGCTACAGCCTTCAGACAACTCAGCAGGTTGCTTGGTGGGTGAGAGAGGCAGCTTAACTGGTCTTTGTTTTTGCTAGGCCAGTTTTTGTCAACTTATGGGTCACAACCTCTTCGCGGGTTACATATCAGTTATCCCATGTGTCAGATATTTACTTTATGATTCATAACTATCAAAACTACAGTTATGAAATAGCAACTAAACAAATTTATGGCTGTGGGTCACTACAGCATGAGGAACTGTATCAACGGGGCACAGCATTAGGAAGGGTGCAAAGCCCTGGTGTAGGCTCTTGGTCTTGTTGTCTTCTCCCAGCCTACTGGCTGGTCTCAGTCTCTCCAAGGAAGCTCAGCTGGTCTGGGAGTTTATCTGAGCAGTCCTTACTGCTTATACATACTTGGGGAAGAAAGGGCCTAGAAAATGTCATCAGTTTCAGACACTTCCTAATGCTATTTTGAATTGTCTACTTTCCTGAAGGATGAAGAGTTTCATTTCCCTTTAGAGCAAAATCCCAGTCATTTTATCTCCCTGTAAACATTAATTCTTAAAACATCCTTCTATTCCAACTCTGCTTAAATGTACCATGTCTTAACAAGTTTCCCTTAAAGTTGAGACATTTTAATCTTGGGGAAACTGCTATACAAGCTTCCCTGCCATTCTAGAAGACAATCTCAGAGTACTGTCTGATTCTCAGGCTCTTACAATTTTTTCCACCCTCTTTTCCGTGATGCTGTGTTGTGTTGTAAACTTGTCAAGTGGGACTAGACATTCCACAGTTAGTGGTTCTCTGCATTTTGATCAGTGTGCCTTTTCTGTAATGGTCTTCTATGAAAAGTGAAAGCTACTCTTATCTATGGGTATAAAGATAAAAGTATGTGGAATGCAGTTAGAAATGATACTGCTTTAGGAAAGTTGCAATAATGGGTTCTCCTTTACGATCCATGATATCACCAGCCGTGAGTGTTAGGCCAGGTTTACTCACTAGCCTTCTCTTCTGCAAATTAAATAGTTAAATAGTCCACCACATTTCCACCTTCCCTCTTCTTTTTGACACTATCTCTTGAAGTTCTCCATAGTAAGTCCATCCACCTGGGACAGCATCATTTAGTCTTTGGCAATCATG
Organism: Meriones unguiculatus; assembly: GCF_030254825.1. Lineage (NCBI taxonomy): Eukaryota > Metazoa > Chordata > Mammalia > Rodentia > Muridae > Meriones > Meriones unguiculatus. The sequence continues at coordinate 129,001,171 of NC_083351.1, forward strand.
TAGTGCCTTTGACACTACTGATTTCAGGAAAGTTACTTTTTTAGAAATGGCTTAACTTTGTTGTTGTTGTTGTTATTAGCATAAATGTTTGTGGTGTGTGTGTGTGAGAGAGAGAGAGAGAGAGAGAGAGAGAGAGAGAGAGAGAGGCTGTACTCATGCCATGGTGTGCCTATAGATATCTGAGGACAACTTTTCATAGAGTAGGCTCTTTGCTTCCATCTTTACATGGATTCCAAACATCAAACTCAAACAAATGCCTTTATCCTCTAAGGCAGTGGTTCCCAACCTGTGGGCCATGACCCCTGTGGGGGTCACATATCAGGTATTTATATTATAATGCATAACAGTTAACAAAATTACAATTATGAAGTAGCAATAAAATAATTTATGGTTGGGGTCACCAGAGCATGAGAAACTGTATTAAAGGTCCATAGCACTAGGAGGGTTGAGAACCACTATTTTTTTCCTTTTTTTTCTTTATTAATTACACTTTATTCACTTTGTATCCCCCCACCCGTGGTTCCCTCCTTCCTCCCATCCCAATCCCTCCCTTCCTCCACCCTCTGCATGCATGCCCCTACCCAAGTCCACTGATAGGGGAGGACTTCTTTTCCTTCCTTCTGATTCTAGTCAATTAGGTCTCATCAGGAGTGGCTGTGTTGTCTTCTTCTGTGGCCTGGTAATGCTGCTTCCCCCTCAGGGGGAGGTGATTAAAGAGCAGGCCAATCAGTTCATGTCAGAGACAGTCCCTGTTCCTATTACAATGGAACCCACTTGGATACTGAACTGCCATGGGCTACATCTGTGCAGGGGTCTTAGGTTATCTCCATGCATAGTCCTTGGTTGGAATAACAGTCTCAGGAAAGACCCCTGTGCTCGGATTTTTTGGTTTTGTTGCTCTCCTTGTGGAGTTCCTGTCCTCTCCAGATCTTACTGGAGAACCACTATTTTAAGGGATCTGGCTAACCTGTTTTAAATATCGTTGTTTCTCTCTCTCTCTTTCTCTCTCTCTGTGTGAATGTGTGTGTGTGGTGTGACTGCAACAATGCATATGTAATGGCATTCATGTAGAAGTCAGAGGACAACTTTGAGGAGTAAATTTCAGGAACCTGTCTCAGACGGTCAGAGTAGCACTATGTGGGCTTTTACCTGCGGAGGCATCTCACCAGTCCACAAAAATCTCTTCCAATGTTTGGCTTCACATACTTGGTTTATGTACTTGGGTCCCAGTAATAGAGCAAACATCTTCAATAGCAGTATCTAGAATTTTTCAACATATAAATGTTTAAGATATATAGAAAGATGGCATTGAAGGATTAAAGACAGGAGGACAGTGACATACAGACTTGGAAAACCAAGATGATGATGTAATAAGCCATTGGACTCATTGATTGGCTACTGTTTATAAGCACTTATTTCCATACATATGAATAAAACTGCCAACTCTTTCTTCCCCTTAATGTGGATCCTAAGAATATTCTAGTCATATAGTACTGTATAAATACATGAAAGCAGAGTTTTTCTTCAAATTATTGTTTAATCCAGTGTTATTCAGAAAGACCTTAGAAGACTAACTCCAATTCATTAATTGCCTGCATTTAATGTATCTGAAGATAAGATGACTCACGTAACTGATGGCATCCTATAGCTGAGGGTTCTCAGTGTCTTGCTGCTCTATAGCTCCGCAGGAGAAGCTGAGAGGTGCATTCACGTGCACCAATATCAATTTCCTTGGGCCATTAACTGCCTAGGTTTCCTGTCAGCTACAGAAAACATTCATCTGTAACCCTTTCTGCAGTAGGGAGGAAACACTTGGTGAATCCATCTAGGACTGGCAAGAATGTTAAAAATTCTTACTATGTACACAACACAATTTTTCAGTGATCAGAGAGTTAAAAAATAGAAGCACACTGTATTTTATAAGTAGCAGTGACTTACATTCCAAGAAACGTGGTAGTAATGTTTAAATAGTCTCACTTACAGGTGCATTGCTGAGCAGGCTTCCTTGTGCATCTCATCACCTAGAGTTTTGGGTTCCTATGTTCCTAGCCTTCTCCCCAGGACCCTTTCTCTTGCTGGAAGAGGAATGGCTCTAGCCCTCATTAGGCCAACCTTTCTACATGACACTATAAGCCTCCCTTCAAGGGGTTCATCTGAATCAGTCTGATGTACATCGAACACAAGGACTGGGTAGCGCCCAGGAAGCAGAATTTCAGAATGGTTTCAGCCTGTCCATCCTTCTTACTGGTAGCATATGAGTTTCTCCTGCCTCCTTTCAAGTGAACAAATCCGAGTAAATAAGCCTCTTCCACAGGAACATGATCCTGATGGGAACATTATCAGTTTTGTCTCAAGAACTATCCATTTTACTATAAACCAGGTTAGGCACAAGAGCAGTGTGAACAGAAGGGAAAAAATTAGAATATTTGTCCCATTAAGTTTGAAGGGTGTAAGCTTCATTTTATGGCTTAACCAGGGAAAAACCAATCTAGTTCTATTCAGGAAATTGAATTCACATCTCAGTAACTACCCTGGCAAAATCCAACATTAGCTCAGAAAGGCTCATTTGATTAAAGAACTAGTGGGCATTATTTCTCACAGGCTAATCAAGTTAATTTTAGTGACAGTAATAATGTCTCCCTGGCAAGTTCCTGTGAAAATCAAATAAGTTACCTCATATATTCTGGGTGATTTGTAAAGTATAAGGTGTTTAAACAAATATAGGTATTTCAGGACTGTTTATTCTTTTGCAACAGCCTCCAAGTTCCATTTGTTTTGTCTCCACCACCCCCTATTCTTAATAGATTTTAAACCACTATTTAACCAAGGGGGACCCTCTAAGCCTGACTTAGTATTAACCATGTTTTCAATTGGTAGGTTAATTCAATAAATATATTCATAAAACTATCACAGGCCAGCAGCCATCCATGGAAGTTGTTTAACAGATTATATATATACATAGGTAGAGAGAACACAGTGTGTGTGCATACACATGAACACACACAATCACACAATCACACACACACACACACACTCAAGTATTTTGACAGATCTGCCTGAGAACCAGCATAACCCTAACTCTTATCCATACTGGATGTGTACAAAGGTTGGGAGCTGAAGACAGCAGCTAGAAAGGGTATAAAGGCATTACAATTCTGGGAAAACAAAGAGCGAGGTGCTACTTTCTCTTCCTAAACCAAAAATGGGGCTCCAGGGAAAACAGGGTTTATATGTGAGCTTCTGGATTCACTTTCCTCCTAAACTGAATAAGGAGCAACAAATGGAATGCATCACTGCAAAGCATTGAACCAGGCACAAATAGGCTGTGTTGGTACTGGGATCCCAGTTTGTCTTCTGAGAGAATGGCATGCCTAAGTCATGTTATAAAAGGGCCAGGATATAGCTGTCTAAGGGCTCTTCCAAGAAGTCACTCCATTAAAGAGCTCAGTGACCACGACCAAGCCCATTTAGCCTCCACAATGAAACGTGATTGCAGAAAGGAGTCAACTGTTCAGTTAGTTGTCTAGGGATCTCAGAGATGCTGAGTGATTCACAAAGTATCTCTGGAAGATTCCATAGATAGACATGTCTAAATTTTTAGATGGAAGGGACTTCAAGTGTGTCACACAGATACACCTGTCATTATTACCATTATTGGCATTTATGCTTAGCATGATATTTGATATTAATATGGCCTTCAATAGGCAGGCAGGTTAGACACTGAAAACTAAGAGCAAGACCAACCAATTCCATACTAAGCTAATATGACAGTGTGTTTTGAAACATCTGTAAGACTTTTTGAGGTCAAACACATTAATTTCATCTTATGGAACTGCTGTTGAAAACAGTTTAAACTCATTTTAAGGATAGATAATCTAAAAGTAACCTTAAGAAATGCAAGATCATAGCCTACAAAGAAGGAACGTTAGTATCAAAGAAACCTACCCACTGACTAAATCTCTCTTAATTCCATTGGTATATAGCATGACCTTACAGCATACAACTGTAAGAGGAAACTCTTTCACTGTCAACCTATGACACCCATACAACATGCTTACGTGTGTTCTGTGGACACTGTGAACAGGCTGTTTTTCTCATACTATGCAAATTGGTAAGAAGCCAGACCACAAACAAAACTCAAGGACCCAGTAAGCTGAGATAATAAATATTGTGGTCGCAGGTGACAAACAAAATGGAAGACTTGAGAGCTGGTTTATAGATAAGGTGGAGGAAAATTGGCTTAGGTTTAACCAGAGCCCGGGGCCCAGATTGCTCCTGCCACAGATGTTCCCTGCGTGCCTGCATGTTCCTTTGCAACCACACACAGAAGTGTATGTGCATGTGTGCATGTGTTTAACGGTGGACTGGGTGCCAATTCCAGATCACATTCTTCCAGCTTCATGGGCAGAAGAAGAAAATGTTTCTATCACTGTGTTTGAACATGGTAGAAGTAACATGGCTGGTGCATCCTGTGTCATGTGACAACTGGACATTGTTAGAGTAAACAGAGGGGAGCTCTCAAGAGCAACACATCTTAGAAACCTATCTCCAGTATTTTGGCCAGGAAGAGAGTGTTAGTAGAGAGGCAGTGAACACTGGATAGACTACAAGAAGACATTTAAAAGGGCAATAAGACTCAACATGCCGCTGGAATACTGGATAATAAAAATATACCTTAAAGAAAAATGCCAGATGGAAGCTTGATAGTCAATTTTCACAGATATGATTGATTGGCTGTGACAAGGTGCAAGATACAGCAGAATTTATTTAGGTAATGTTTCTTTTGCTCCTTCTAGAAAAGAAATATTTCTGTTTGGCAAGGTAAAAAGAAAAGTTAATGCCAGGCAAGGTGGTACATGCCTTTATTCCCGACACACAGGAGGCAGAGGCATGTGGATCTCTGTGAGTTCAAGGCCAGCCTGTTCACATAGTGAGTTCCAGGACAGCCAGGACTACATAAAAAGATCCTATCTCAACACTCCCCAACCTCACACAAAAAAAGGGAAAGTAAAAACTTGATTAGAAGTAAAAGCATGGTGACCTAATAGCTGTCTATTCTAACAGCCTTTTTTTGTGTTTCCCCATGTGGAACCACATCATTCCCAAGTGAGAAAAAGGGACAAATACATTCATCTTTGTCAATTTGCAAATTTTATTGTATCACTTAACACATGTTTTTAAAATATCATGGCACTCTTTGAATCTTAAGTTGTCTATTCAGATTTTGACAATATTTAAAACATTCTTAGAATCCCTTTGTCTTAAAGTAACAGACTGGAATGATAAGCAAGTGCATCTGAGGACATATCAATATCAACAATAATAACATTTTTTTCAAATAGACATATGTACTCTCATGGACCTTGTGCCTTCTAAGAAGGGTTCTTCTTAAATATTGGCTGAGGATACTTTCAACCATGCAGCCAGCCAGAAAAGCAGCTCTACATAGAGTGGACTATGGAGGAAAAGCTTGTCTCCCCTTCACATACTGTTCAAGTCAGCTGTGGCTACACTTGAGGAGAAGTGAGTTTCAATGACAACCATCACCTAAAACCTGCATAAATCCCTTTAATTAGCACCAAAACTATATGCTTCTTCCAGCTTTCCAGTCTGCCTTCAGGACACCTAGGCTTTTTGACCTGATACCAAGGCTTCTGGAGCAATGCCTCCTGGCAACTGTGTGTATTAAGGCTACTTCTGGGGAAGCATCCCTTCTAAACACTATGTTCAACAAGCCACTATGTTCAGTCCCCAACACAAAGAGTCCGTTAACTACTCAGATCTGAGACTTTCGCATCATCTTCCCAACACAGATAAGGCTAAGGTAACAGCACTCTGTTGAGAACTAGTCTATGCAGAAGAAATACTGCTGTTCTGTATAAAAAGTCAGAAATGTTCAGAATCTTTGCTGAGCAGAATGGAAAGCCCACAAGGAAAATACCTTGGGATATCATTTTCTTAAAAACAGCGATGCCATTGTGATTAAGGACTCATGATAAATTGCCCACATTTCTTGTTGGCTTAGGAAAGGTTGTATAGGTAAACACTGGGACTCAATAGAGGGACACAGTCTTCCTGAATAGGTATAGCACACTGTCTTAAAATCGGGGAACTAGGTAAGTATGTCGGTAGGTTTCTAGTCCTCTTCCTTACTTAGCCTCAGCTGTCAGCATATACAGGTAGACGGATGGTTGTCTATAAAAACAACATCTGGTGGGATGCCATCACTGGTAGATCCTAAGACTTGTTCTTTCTTCTGCTTACTTCTCTCAGAGACATTCCTGTTTGCCTTCTTGGGTATCTACTAACTCTAAGTTTGGCGGGAAGGAAGATGTTCAAAGGAGGCAAACACCAAATCAGAGCTGTCTCTCCAAAAAGAGGAAGGTAAAAGATACAGTGTCAAGAAAAGTATTCTGCCTAATCACAAATTCACATGAAAATTGTCTTTCAGGACTGCTAAGTCTTGGTTTAGTATACATAGCATAAAAATAAACATACATCCAATTTGAGCACCAATGGCAAAGACAACCTTCATAGCACTTTTGAAAGAAGACCACGATGAAAGTTTTCCTTTTGTTTTTCATGGAAGCGTTATAACACATGTGAGAGAACAAAGTCTATGCCTGCACAAATCCAAAAATACTAGAGGAAAACTAGTCAAAACTTCTTGATAAATATATAATTTTGATTACTGACATCCTTTCAATTAAATCCTATGTGTTCAATCTTAACCTCCTGGAAAAAAATGTCTAATCAACGTTTCAAGTTGAAATCTGCTGCATTGGCATGAGGTTTGGTGAAACCTGGCAAAGGAAAGAGAAAGAAAAATTAAAGTTTACTTGTACCACAAGAATGTCCAAATACTGCTTCAATTTATTTTTAACACTTTAATTTTAATTTTTGAATTAAAAAATAAAAACTAAAGGAAATATTGAGTTTCAAAAGTGGCCAAAGATGTAGAGTAAAGGAACCCTATTTTATATAACTTAAGTGTTCATCAGAAAAGAAAGTTAATAACCAATTTAACTTAATGTGTACTGCAAAAGACATTTCAGACACAATGGAATTTAAGTAGTAGAAAATCACCCTCAGTTTGGCCAGCCAAGTACATATGACTAATTCAAGTATAGACAAATGTAAAAGTTATCAGTGCAGGTGGTCACGCCAGTCAATATTCCCTCAGTGGTGAAGTAGGGGTAACCCAAAGGTCCAGGCAGAAATGAACACTACAATGGCCTAAAGAAACTGAAGATAGTACAAAAACATAGAGGGCTATCTCATGCTCATGGATTGTAAGAACATATATGATGAAAATTTACATACTATTAAATGTGATCTATAGATCCAATACAGTTCTTTAAATAAAAATGTATGAGTGTTTTGCCTGCATGTATACATGCTATGTGTGCACCTAATACCCATGGAGACCAGAAGAGGGTGGTGGATCCCGTGGAGCTGGAGTCACAGACAGTTGTAAGCCACCATTTATGTGGGTGCTAAGACTGGAGGAGTCAGATCATATTCAAGAGCAGCAAGTGTTCTTAGGCCTTGAGCCATCTCTCTAGCTCTGAAGTTCTTATTCAAAACACCATTTACTTTCTTCACAGAATCAGAAGAAGCGGATATTATAATTTTAATGGAACCACAAAGCTCTTGATAGTCAAGGCCATTTTGAGTCATGGGGGCAGAGTAGGAAGCATTACACTATTGGAATTTAAAATATAGTGCAAATCTGTGGCACCTGAAACAGTGTGATGTTTTTATGGAAACAGACACAGACCAGTAGAAAAGAACAAAGACTCTAAAACCAAATCCAATCATCTAAGGTGACCTGCTTTTGACAAAGGCACTAAAAATACTGAAAATTAAAACATGAGGAAATGCCTGGCCTCTCAATACGTGGTGCTGTGCGAGGTGGAGATTCCTGTGCAAAACCCCCCTAGTAGGTTGCTCACCAATTACAAACTATATTCAACTTGGATCAAAGACATAAATACAAGACTCCTAAACTAGAAAATTACCAGGAGAAAACAAGGCAAAAGGTTCTGGACTTTGAAATTGGCAAAGTTTTGCTTTGTTTTTCGTTTCTGTTTTAGAAGAAAAGACATCAAACTGGACGCAGTGGTGCACACCTTTAACCCAGCACTCAGGAGGAAGAAGCAGGGAGATCGCTGAATTCAAGGCCAGCCTGACCTACAGAGTGAGTTTCTGGATAACAAGGGCTACATATAAAAACCCTGTCTCAAAACAAACAAGCAAAAAGTGGACAATATATCTAAATAGAAATGAAAGAAAGACATATAAAAAGCCAAAATGTATGTAAAAATTCCCACCATCAATCAGTAAAGAAATGAAAATTAAAGCCATGATGAGATAGAAGATGCCAGCCCAACCAAATTAGATTAGCTATTATCAGAAAGACAAATAAAATTGCTCTTGGATTTTCTGCTAAGACCAAACGTAACAACCACAAAGGAACAAACGCTGGCAAGGCTATCACAGCAACGCTTGGTAGGAACAGACTGGTAAGGCCATCGTGAACATCGGTGTGAGATTTCCTCGAAACTTAAAAACAGAAACACCATGTGATCCAGTAATCTTACTACAAAGGAGAGAAGATCATTACACCAACAATACAACTACATTCCCCATTCATAGGAACCAAGAAGCAGAAAGGCCCTGAATGCCTAGCACCTATTGAATGGATGGAGAAAACAGCATTCATGCCATTTATAGTACTATCTACTAAATTAAGAAATGAACTATTAGACTTTGTGGCAACATATGTGAAACTGGAAGCCACTGTTTCAAATGAAATAAACAAGCAAGCATTTTAATCTTAAAATGAGTATGGCATGTTCTCACTTGCATGTAGAATAGAAAAAGTATGCCATTATAGAAAGTGTGATTTGAATGGTTCCCAGAGGTTGGGAGCAGAAAGGAGAAAGGGATGAGCTAGATAAATCAGTGAGTACTGAGAAATTGTTAGGATCAAGAATGTGTGGTGTGCTGCTGAGCAGTGATGTCACTGCCTTTATTTATAACAGTGATGTGTTACATATGTCCTAACACTGGTAGAGAGGATCTTAAACACTTCTATCACAAAGAAATCCTTGAGTACATAAGAATGTTTACCCTGACAAATATACATTATATATATTAAAATATCAAAGAATGCCTCTTAAATAAACCCAATTTGCAATTAGTTCAATAATGATAAAAGGAGGGGACAATACTGGAATACTGGAAGGACCATGAAGACATTTCTGAATCTATGAAGATATGAAGATAGCAGGGTTTGTACACTCACCCTTTCCTCTGCCATGTGTACATAACAATAACAGTAAAGATTTCTAAATTACCCACATGAATAACAAATAGCTAGATAATGAGGGTCTTATGCTGTATATTCTTTTGCAGAAGAAACTGAAATTTCTGCAGATCTCTGAAGGTGTTACCTGACAGAGGTTTCCTATTTCACACAGGAGGAAAAACAAAACAAACAAACAAACAAAAAAACCCAGCTGATTTTGAACTGCTTGCTTGTTTCACTTGAATAAGAAATCCTAAATAGTTCAAGTATAAACAAAAGCCCTGTCTTCCCTCTGAGGTTATGAGAAAGCTAATTAAAGATGCTCTTTTCAAGCAAGGTATTGCTGGGAGACTGATTTTTTTTTTTTCCAAATGGAAATTCAGAAAAGATTAATAAACAAAAGACCTTGGAACAGTACCAAGAGTGGATACTATGTACATAATGAATTATACAACAAAGTTGTTTCAAAAAGTGTGTTATGCATTAGGAGGTACAAGCCAATCCTGTGTGCTCAGGAAGTAAAGTATAAAATCTACAGACAGAGTATCAAATAATTTTTTTAATGAGTTTCTCTAATTTCTTCTCATGTATTTCATTGTAATTAGTACATGGGTTCTGTCTTTCACTGTTTTGGAGATATACACATATTCCTTTTACCTTCAGTTAACTTTAAGTTAATTGTATCCATCTGTCAATCCTGACAGGGTGGTGACTGGTGATTTACAATAAGCACTTTTATACACACAAATATGAAATGGATAAATAAATACATAAATATTTAAAAGTATAAGTAAATAAAATAAATAAAAAAATAAATGCAACTACCAAAATTTTAATAGAAGCCCTCCCTATATATTTACTGGCTTTCCAAGTCTGAGTCTTCCGTGCACTATTTTTTACCTGCAAGTAGGATACAACTAGCTTGCCCCTGTTACATTCTAATATCGCTAATGGGTAGAATAAAAGACCCAGAGGTGGCTCAAGGTTAATGTCATTGTCAGATGAGTGTGAGAATAAGGAAGCATCACTTCTCTCCAATAAGGAAGCCACATCTGTCAAAGAACAGAGAACTTCCCAGGACTTCACACAAGGCAGATGAGCTGGACCTTGTCCTCTGTCCTGACCTGTAGCTCCTTGGTGTGCTATCCTGCTCCGGCCTCACTCCTGTCAGCCCTGGCTTGCTTGTTCTCCAAGCTCTCATAGGAGGCACCCTTTCCCACCCCTGCTCAGATCAGGTCCTTAAATGCTGACTATCCCCTGCCTCCTTCTTGTCCTGTGTCCATTTATTCACCCAGCCTGCAGGTCTGGTGCAAGAATCTCTCTCTGCTCACAGGAACACTTACTGTGAAATCACAGCCAGTGCTCTTCTTTATGTCATCAACAGTCAGGCCTTCCCAGAGCTCGATCAGTGTCAGCCCGCTTTTCTTATCCACATCAAATACACCCTGTGGGAAGTCAAGAAAATGATAAAACCATTTTGAAACCATCATGACAATTATCACACAAAATGGATAGGGTTTCAGAGAAAAGATCTAAGACCAAAGAATGAAAACCAGCAATGAGAAAAAAATGTCCATTATAACTACTGTAATAATAGCAACTCCTTAAACAGCCACTATTTTTTTAACTAAAGTTGGCAGCTGCTAGCACTGTAATCAGTGCTTTTGTTTGTTTGTTTTTGTTTTCTTTAAGATGGCTTCCATTTGTTAAGCCTAACACATTGGGTGAAATGCCAAAGGTCTGAAGAGGGAAAGGAATGAACAGCATGGGAATGAGGCTGAGATAGTTGGGGAGAGAATGGGTAGGGATGGCGGGGAAATGCTGCTGGGTAACTGACTGTAGGAAACAACGGAAGACATTATGAAATAAAAGCTGTCCTGGCCCTGAAAGCCCAGCCAACTCATCTAAGTAGCTGCTAAAGGTCTCCAATCTTTAAATTCCCATGCAAACATGTGGGTCCCAAGAGAAGGGATTCCACACCCTTTTGATGAGCAAATCAAATGAAGTGCTGATGTCTAAGGCAGACAGGAATGACAATCCCAGCCTGAACAACCCACTCAACATCACAGCCACAGTACCAACTCACGATGGGAACACCAAGTATCACTTGATTTTAGTAGAAGTCTACAAAGCATTCCATACAGCTTTCTACTTGAGAATTCTTCATAAGTCTTTTCAGATATTTGCTCCCCATTGCTTACTGCTGGGACATGGGATCACCTGTCGCAGGAAAGACCGTGTGCTGGTAAAAAGCTGTAACTAATACCCAACAGCTTCTCTGGGGCTTCAAACTTGCTCTATAGGTCTCAATGCAGTAACATGCCCCCTCTGTGAGTTCTCATGGGAGTCTCCTTTCTCAGACTTACACGTTCGGCCTCTCAGGTTTTCTACCGTGGATTTAGCCTAAATTTAACTAATATTTGTAGCTTTCAATCTTTATTTGCAGCTACCTTTGAAGTCAAACCCTAAACTGTAATGTTTAAACGCACTAGAGAAAAGAGTGCTGGCTTTCATTTTGTTTGTTTGTTTTGTTTTTCAGAAATATAGGAAAATTTAATTTTTTATTAATTACAGTTTATTCACTTTGTATTCCAGCTGTAGCCCCTCCCTCACTTCTCTCAATCACACCCTTACTCCCTTATCGCCTCCCATGCCTCTCCCCCAGTCCACTGATAGGGGCGGTCCTCCTCTCCTTCCATCTGACCCTAGCCTATCAGGTCTCATCAGGACTGGCTGCATTGTCTTCCTCTGTGGCCTGGCAAGGCTGTTCCCCTCTCAGGGGTAGGTGATCAAAGAGCCCATCACTGAGTTCATGCCAGAGACAGCCCCTGTTCCCCTTTCTAGAGAAACCACTTGGAGAATGAACTGCCACGGTCTACATCTGTGCAGGGATTCTAAGTTATCTCCATAAATGGTCCTTAGTTGGAGTATCAGTCTCAGAAAAGACTCCTGGGCCCAGATTTTTTGGTTCTGTTATTTTCCTTGTGAAGCTCCTTCAAGGTCTTTCTAGCTCCCTTTTCTTTCATAAGATTCCCTGCACTCTGCCCAAAGTTTGGCTATGAGTCTCAGCATCTGCTTTAATACCCTGCTGGGTAGATTCTTTCAGAGACCCTCTGTGGTAGGCACCTGTCCTGTTTCCTGTTTTCTCCCTCTATAAGTGGATATTAGACATATAATACAGGGTAATCATACTAAATTCTGTACACCTAAAGAAGCTAAGCAAGAAGGAAGATCCTGGGTAAGATGCTCAATCCTAACTCAGAAAGGCAAATGCGACAGACATTGAAAGAAACTGGCTTTTGAGCTGGCCTCTCACACAGCTCTGCTGCACAACACCTGAGCAACCTGGGAGCCTGTCTTTATTACTGTCGTCAGAGAGCACAGAAACCGCTCCCTGGGGCTGTGGGACAGGACACACAGAAGAAGAGAACATACCTGGGCTAGGTGTATTATTATTACTTAGCAGATTGACAAAGCCAAGCCAAAGGCCTGAAATAATTACTGCCTCTGGTTCATAGTTTTCTTCCAGAAGGAACACCGCAGGATGCACGATGCATCCTTTCCTTATTTGTTTAATAATCTAGTTGATTTTACTGAAACATTGGTTGAAATTTAAGAGGAAATACTACTCTTATTTGCACATTTTTATGTTCCTTAAAAAAATAACATAAAAAACTTTCATTTTTTTTTTCCCAGCAAGAATGTGTGTTCCATAAGGGGAAAAAAATGTTAATTTGGGATTGTCTATATATTCTATTAGCTGCCTTTATTCTGACATGAAGCTTTTTAATGGGTATTTTTCTTTTGAAGAAAGACTATCTAGAGCACTGTTCAACTCATCTATTTTTCCATGTATTATGAACAACCATAAATTTATAAAAATGGAGAAAATATAAGACAAAAACCCTTAGATTATGTTATTAAAAACAGATGTAGATGTGATTTTAGAAAAAGATAATTGTGGTGTCATTAATATGAGGTTCAGGAATCAGGGAGCTAAGAGTGCAAATTGACTAAGTGATTTTAAAAACAATCCTTTTATTAACATCCTCATCAGGCTGTAGTTAACTCCCAGATTGTACAGAAAGCCAACCACCTACAGATTTTTAAAAGAATGAAATGTGCTATTGAAATATTTAGGAAAAGTTTCATTTAGTAGTCTAAGGGGTAAACAAAAATTTGATAAAAATCAGAGAGTAAAACCTAAAAGGTAAATTGTTAACTGCTAATCAAAAATGATACTGAAACTATCTTATTCTACAGGTAAGTTAATTACTTTATTACCACCATAAAGGCTACATTATGGCTCAGATGGTTAATTACAGCCAAGTACTGATGGGAAATCTATATATTATAAACTGGTCCATACAACAGGAAACAATTATAATCGCTTTCAAAGAGCAACCTAATGGAATCCTCCTTGGAGCTGATTATGGAATTCCACTTCCTTGAAGGCCACTGCTGTTAAGGACACCGCATCTGAATCTTCCCATCCAGCAGTACCTATAACGCACCTGCTTGGCATGGATCACGGAGGTAAACATGAAACCCTTCCCTGGACGCCGAAGGCTCGGGCTAGCTGCTTTGACTTCCCTTTCTTTCCCTCACTGTCACTCACAGTTGATCCTCTGATTGTGGGCATATGCTAAGGATTTTCACTAGCTTTCTCCAGTCCCGACTTCTCTTTTGAACCCTAGATCCAAATCTTCCATTGTCATTTTCAAAATCTCTGGACCATAAAATTGAAGGTGTTAAACTAAGCCTCTCCTTTTCCTGCCTCTCACTGCTGTTCCTGCTCTCCTGAGCTTTGCCAGGACACAGCAGGTCAGACATTCTCTCTTGCTAGAAAATGTAGGAATCACCTGTTTTACCAGCTGTGCCCTACTCAACAAATTAGGCCGAGTCCACTCTCCTAAATTCTTTAAAAATATCTCTCTGGCTTGTGATTTGGTATCTTTTGCATTTCTTGCCTAGACCATTGATGGTCCCTTTCAATGAGATTTGTCTTTTCTCCTCTTTTGTTTATTAGGGAAAAAAAAAAAAAGATACAATGCTCTCACTAATGCAAAATGGTTTCCATATAATAAAAGAACTGCTGAAGGCCTCCCTATTCCCCTCCTGATAAGAAACACACTTTTGGGAGATATCCACAACTTTCCCTGATGTGATCCCTCAATGTATTTTCTGCCTTAGTTCAGAATAGAGCTGCATTTTCACTCTAAGCTACCCCATATGCAGGTTTTGAACACGCTGGGCTTTCTTCAGCCCCTCTGAGAAGACTTTGTATAATTTCCTCCTTTTGCCTGTGATGTCTTCTTCGATTATCCTTTCAATCATAAAACTCCCATTTGTCTTTCAAGATTCACAGTTCACCCTATCCATTTTCTTAGCAGGATAAGTATGGCACCTTTATTTAATGACATGACTGACTCCAAATTAGTTACTACCCTGTGTGTTGTAGGAGCATCAATGAAGTAAACAGGCTGAGGTTAGAGGTTATTTCAATACAGCTGTCAATGCTAAGGGAGACTAAGTATAAGGATTCAGGAAAGCACTCACAAGACTTGCAGGGAAAAAGAGGAGATACTTGACTGAGAAACAGAAAGATAGATGGCTGAGACAAAAGATTAAACAGCTTTCAACTGCATAATTGCCCAAAACTGCCTGCTTATGAAACAAAATACAGGAGGATAGTGTTCTGAAGTCCACTTTATGAGAAGGTAAAAAACCATGACAGAAGCAGAATGCATGTCTTGACCCATTGCGGGTCAATACTGCAAGTCATGTCCAAGTGACTTAAAATATAAAATAAAAATGCAACAGTTTATTCTTACTTTGAAAGACAAGAAAGCTCACTCTGAACTTTACACACATCACCCATCTTGACATCTTAAGAGTCCAAATTTAAGGACTCTTAAGTCTTATGACAGCTACCCATGGATAAGAGTTCCACTATGTGAGATTCCAGAGAGCTGTACTTGTACAAGTCTGCAGTTAGGAACATTAATTTTCCCATTCTCTCCTTCCACAGACTAAAGTAATCTTACAGCTATTGACGTAATAAAATTTTACATGATAACTTTAAAAAGCCTCAAATGTATCTCTAAATAAAATAAGAATGGTAGTAGATGTTCATGGAGTAAAAAAATAAGGAGGAAGTTTACCTTTTCTGTAATAATGCGGTTGACACACTGCTTTCCCGTCAGTGGTAATGTACACTTCTCCATGATTTTATGTGCATTTCCCTGTTTCAAAGAACAGTGAGAAAATATCAACAACAGTATTGAAGGAACAATTCCTATTTAGAACTGGCATGACTGTAGAAAAACCAGGATCTATCAGAGACAATTTTTTTTTTTACAGTTTATTCATTTTATATCCTGATTATAACTATCTTTTCCTGGTCCCACCCTCTCTCTCTCACTCTGTCCCCCATCTCCTTCCCCTAGTCCACTGAAAGGAGGAGTCCTCCTTCCCTGCCATCTGACCCTAGCTTATCAAGTCTCATCAGGACTGCCTGGATCCTCTTCCCCTGTGTTCTGACAAGGCCACCAGGGGGAAGTGATTAAAGAGCAGGCAACCAAGTTCATGTCAGAGACTGCCCCTGATCCTTTTACTAGGGAACCCAAAGGGAGACTGAGCTGCCTAAGGGCTACATCTGAGCAGGGGTCTAGGTCCTCTCCATCCATGGTTCTTGGCTGGTGCATCAGTCTCTGCAGAGACCCATGGGCCCAGATTTTTTGGCTTTATTGGTCTCCTTGTGAAGTTCCTGTCCCCTCCAGGTCCTTCTATCCTACCTTTTTCCATAGACTCACTGAGCTCTGCCAAAAGTTTGGCTGTGATTCTCAGCATCTGCTTCCATCCCCCATGGGTGGAGCCTTTCAGAGGACATCTATGGTAAGCTCCTGTCCTGTTCCCCCTGTTCCGCTGCTTTTGGTGTCTACCCTGTTTGTCATTCTGAATGAGAATTAAGCATTCTCCCTAGGGTCCTCCTTGTTGTTTAGCTTTTTTAGGTGTGTAGATTGTAATATGGTTATCCTATATTATATGGCTAATATCTGCTTATAAGTGAGTATATTCTATGCAGAGATATCAACTCTTGACCTCTGTACAGTCAAGTTCTCCTCTCTTCTTAGGCAGCTATCATCCCTAGAATAACTTAGGAAGAATCCCTACAAGTAACCAAATGCTTAAGAGGTTTACCAAGGAATCCCTGGTCAACATAAGTGTCCTCTCAAGCCTCAACTGCTGAATCACCTATCCTCCTCATTATTCTCTTTAAAAGAATGGTCCTCTTAAAAAGCATCAGTAGTTGTTTGCCAAGAGTAGGAAGTATACATGGAAAATAAACATGCAACCCAACCACTTTCTCTTGTGGCTATGGTTTTGTTTTTGTTTTTCCTTGAGATTGTCTGGGCTCTAGTTTGCTCATTAATAAAATACATGACCTGGCTTAAATGAACTTTTTCTTTTCAAGGTTCCTTCTAGCCACATTTCCCCCTTGTCAAACATAAAACAGAAGAGGGAGTATATGTAGAAACACAGTTTTTACCCATCAACTCCCTTCCCTAGCCCCATCCTGACCCCACTGTAGAAACAGCTTTCAAGATGCTTCTGTGCAGTCCAGCTGTAAGCCAAATTCCAACATCAGCTCAGGCCCAATTGCAACATCAGCTCACAGCTCTTTCAGTTATGCTTAAACTCCCTTTTAACCAGAGAGCACTGGGAGCACAAATAAGCATGTCCTTTGAGGCTGAAGGCTGGTCTAGCACACTGTGGGTCTTGTCCTAAAAACAGGAAAATGCTTCTGCTTTCTTCTGAGTCTAAACACACCAAATACAATGGATATCAGCACCATCATCTGCCTGTTTGCTTACACATCCATCTGTGAATTAATTTAGATCACTTCCCATACTGATGTCAAACCAAGTATATGTTCAGAGGCATTTCAGATAACCGGATCTAAATACGATTTTACTGCTTGTAGTTACTTGTCAAATTTGCAATGTACCTATACTTAAGAAGGCTTCAGTACGTGTAAGTCAATGCAAGGCATAAAAGGCATACTGAAGTTTCTGAATGGATGTATGGATAGATATATGAATGAATGAATGATTCAATGAGTTAACAAGGAAATTAATGAATGAATGGGACTAGAAATAAAAATGAAAAGACTATCATAAATCTTGGATGGGTTGTTTTTTTAAAAGACGAACTCTATGGAAGAGTTTCATATTCACTGAAACCTACTCACACCTGTCCTATGACTCAGCCATTCTATTTTTAACAATGTGTCCAAGACACAGCCATTCAAAGACTTTATGAAGAATCTGACAACATCATTAACATAGTCAACAACAGATCAAGCAATAAACATTTGTGTTCTACTCAGATGCAAATTTTTACTACTCAGTGCAAAGAATTAACTATCAATACATAATTATGCTGAGTCTAAAAAGCTAGATCCCTTTTCAAAGAAAGTTTATCCTAGGATTTCATTTAGATAGTAATTTAGTAAATACAAACAAATCTATTGTGACAGAAAGCAGTGATAACTGATCAGCACTAGAATTGGGCAGTCTAACGTTCACATGTATGGGAGTAAGATAATGCTTGTTTTGGAATTGTGGATTTCTGCTTATGAAATATGACAGAATGATGAGACAGTGCTCACAGGTTGTATTATTTGGAATTCAGCAGTATAATGCAATTCATATATTCTATTAATTATGTGTCAATACATAATATGTACTTACTATCAATATATAGTATCTATGTATGATAGAGCATTTTACATTTAAAAATTTCATTTTCTATTCAAATAAAAATTATGTGTATAAAAAAAAAAGACGAACTCTATCACCTTAAGTTAGTTGAAACTAATGTTAAGTAGCTAGAAATTACACCTTCAAAAACAAGACCCTAGCCTATCAGGACTGGCTTCATTGTCTTCCTCTGTGGCCTGGCAAGGCTGAATCCCCTAGGGGGAGGTGATCAGAGAGCCTGCCACTGAGTTCATGCCAGAGATAGTCCCTGTTCCCCTTACTAGGGAACCCTCTTGGAAACTGAGTCTATGGGCTACATCTGAGCAGGGGTTTTAGGTCCACTCCATGCATGATCCTTGGTCCTGCCCTATTAGTGGACTAGGGGAAAGGTATGGGGGGAGATGAGAGAGGGAGAGTGGGATTGGGAGGAGACAAGGGATGGGTAGGATACAAAGTGAATACTTTGTAATAAATGATAATAATAACTTTAAAAAGAAAAAAACCAAGTTGTTTCTAAATCTTGCTATATAAGAAAAGTTACTGATATAGAATGAGAACCTCATCTTCACATCTCTTCTACTACTGTCTTCCTTGTGAGATTTGAAATTCTGCAAGTCACAGAAGCTAAATTTAACAGCTGAACTTAATGATGAACATTGAACTTCTATAGTTGTCAGGTTTTCTTACATGTAATATAGCTCAGATAAGATATGTCACAATGAATTCCAAGTCTGACTTCAAACAAAGTGAAGAGTGTGTAGGTCTCTGGGGCACACTTCCTGCGGGGAGCTCTCACTTTGCTCTCATTATTTGAAAAAGGGCTGCACTTGGCGTGAAGGCAGCTGCGTGGATTTTAATGAACAAGCAACCCTGTTTCCGGAGGAAAGATGAATTCCAATGGCAGCATTAATGGTGCCCTACCAACACAGACTTTTTGTAACCCATTTTCTGCATAAACAATGTAGCATAGATAGGAAAGGTGTAGACTTCCCACCAAAGAACCTTTGTCCAAAACCTGGCCCTTCTTACACTATCTGTGTGAGATCACTGTGTTCATACTTTCTTGCCTGCCTTGTTTTACAGTTACTATTAGATTTAAATTAAATGTAGCATCAACAGTTAGTAAGAATAACTATTAACTGCTACATAATTAAAACTCATATAACCTATCAATAAATTCTTTATGAGCCTGTAAGTCCATGCATGAAGTCTGGTATAGAAATAAACAAAAAAGGGCAGGGGTTAAATTAATTTCCTGACACAGACCTAATGAAAATACAGTATATATTTACCGACAAACCATAAGGTTCATCTAAGAAAAACAGCACTTGGTGTATTTGTGAAGTTAGAACAACACAGCTAGATGACTCCATTCACATATAGCTCCAAGACATAGCAGAGATCACGGAGGGAGTGAAAATAAAATGCACAAAGATGAAAAATGTCACTGTTGCAGTGCAATAATAGGCTAGCTCTGAAGACAAACTATGACAGACTCCCACTTTAGCACTCTCTCTTAAGCATGCTGAGCTGAGCTGAGCAGCACGCCATGACAGATGCATGCATTAGGGATTCACAAAGCAGGAACAATGGCTGATTCTGAATGTTTAAAAATAATTTCCAATAAAGGCTGTCAGTATAGTATGGCAGCATCGAAAACACTAGAGTGGTCCGAATACTAGGACTCTCATTTAATAGAGACCTGGAGGCATTTATTTGGGCCTTTAAACTCTCTGGATTGTAACCTTCCATTCCTTGGTCTGTTTTCCTGGTCATGATAATTAACTGAAATTCTGAAGGTTCACTGAACTAGGAGAGGTTGAATTGATGTCTAAAACCAAAAACAGGGGTTTGGTGTTCATACTTGTCATTCTGCTTCTCTTTCACCTTCTCCAAAAGACATGTCAGAAAAGGCAGAAGTAGGAATACAAAGTGTAGGAGTTAAGATGTTTTGAGCTGGATTAGTCGTGCATGCCTGCAGACCCAGTGCCTTCAGAAGCTGAAGTGGAAGAGGGCCATTTGAGTAAGGAAATCTGCACTGACTGAATAATTCAGCAATACTTAAAAAAAAAAAAAAAAGGTTTAACTAGGGGCTCTCAGCATCGCTATACTCAATCATAACTTTGATTAATTCCTAAACTCCCATCCATTTCCATGATATCTTCCTCCCCTTTAATACCTTAGGCACTTCACAGTTTTGTTTTTTGAATGACTTGTGCCTCAGAACTTTCTACTACGTGCTTCCTTGAGATATCTTTAATTCTTTAGATAACTATGTAAAATCCTAGAATGACATCTTGCAGTAAGGAACAACTCTGGTTAAATGGTAATATATCTTGTTATCATAACGGTACATTTCAGGACATCAGAATGCACTTAATCTCATGTAACTTGCTATTTTTTTTTTTAATGCAACACAATGTTCTAGGAATTAGTCATTCCCAAGTCATCAGCTATGAGAAAATGCACCAAATTACATCCCATCAATACAGACTCCAATGGCCATTTTTAGCCATTTCCAGTTTTCAGAACAACCTTTCCTATATCCCTTTACAGATGTCCCAAGGGCATCTACAGTGTGATGGCCCTCCATGATGACCCGTGCTTCCTTCTCCCGACTAGCCATGTTATACTGTTCATCTTCCATGAATTCCTAAGAGCCTCTGAGTTTTCTCAAGGCTGAGACCATTCATCTTTGCATAGACAGCAACGAGAAGAGCACTAAGTAAAGTGCAGCAACCAAAGGATACTTCTAGATATTACACTCTGATTCGGGGAACTCTGAGAGAGCTGGAGCTTTAAATGTGATTAAGTAAGTACCCGTGGACTGCCTGGGGCATCTTTCTAGCTCTCAGAAAGACACTTTCCCAATTCCAGTATCTCTGAGATCAACAGAAGTTCCTCTAACAGAAGGTCTTAGGATATAAGGCTCCTTCTCTTCAACAGGATCATCATCTTAGCCAAGGTTTTTTTACTCTCTGTGTAAATAAAAGCTGAATCTTGCGGTCTTTAGCATCTGGGTAGCAGGGTCTAAGGAAGAAGTTGGAGTTTCTTTCCCAATCACAAACAGGAGTGCTAACGTAGTTTTTCTTAGTATAACATTTTTTTCTTCCTTTTAAAAAGTATAGCATTTCATTGGCAGACTCAAAATTTTCTAGTTTAAAATTATTATCTTAATTAAACTCCAAAAGACATAATTTAAAAGCTTTACTGGATGTTGGATTGTGCTGTGTAAACACTGAAGGGTTATTTGTTTTTCAAGGATTTTTATCACAAAGGAGAAATAAAAGGGCAGAAACATGTAAACATGTCTATGTTGTTAGTTTTATTTTATAGCACCAGGACCTTGTGTGTGCTGGTATATACCTTAAGCTTAAGCTATACCTGAAGCCCATCAGAGTTTTGACTTTTTCTTTTTTGAGGTAGACTTTTAAAATCTCAGACTATGTAGACTAATGAACAATCAGTCTAGAAAAAAAATGATAAGCTTTTCAGGATAGTAAAACACAAACAGAAACTATCATCAGTTATGAATTAATCCAAACAAATGTATGCTTTATTTAATTGGGAGTACATTCCAGTGTTGCTAAAAATTAGCTCAGAAATCTTTCATATTTGTTGCTTTTAGTAACACATTTGGTCTAAAATAAATGAGATTAATAAATTTCACTCCATTTTTATAATGCTCTTTCAGAAAAAAAAAAGTAAAAGGAAGATAAAAATAGGCATCAAAATATCTACATGAGACCTGTGCTATCAGAGAGATTAAATTAAAAATATCACTCCCAAAGATTTATTCTTAACTTCATAACAACACAATTTTGATTCTTCTCTTTCAGAACCCAAATCTCCCACTATAATAAAAAGAAAATATAAATCTCCTCCAGAAACAGAGCTCTCTTTTGTGTTCTCAAAAGTAGACTCTGCCTTTGCTTTCTTACAGTAAATGCTCTAAGTGCCAGTGAACTGCTTTGCCCCCACTCATACCCCTGGGAATAGATTCCTCCCTTCAGTACTGAGAAAGAAGTGCTCAGGTCACACGGTGAGTGGTGATGGCATTGTCAGAAAAGCTTTCCTGAGGTGAAGGAGGTTTAGAGGTTAGAATACCCAGACTCTGGGCTGAAGATGAACTCTCTTTTTCCACTTGATTTTTACTGGACTATTTAATTTCCGTGGAATTTGGTTTGTCTATCTGTGGAAGGGAAATAATAAGATCTGCAAGGATGAAATGGAGACACTGAACATCAACACCTAGGAAGGGCTAAGAGTGTTCCACTGGAACAATCAAAGTGTCATGATTGGAGGAATTAATTCCACAAGAATTTGTTGAGCTGGACTGGTATTTCTATATTCTCACAGAATAGCACCATTGTGCCCCACGCTCATAACGTAGAGGCCACACGCCTGTGGAGCTTCTCACACTCTAGTGAAGAGATGTAGGAAGGAAGGCTGTAGAGAATGCAGTGAGAGAAAGCAAGTCTGGTACCTTGAGCCTGAGTGTGGGAGTAAGGCACATAGGCTATCTAGGGGAAAACATTCCAAGCATGGACAACAGCAAGTACAAAGGCCCTGAGGCAGGATTCAGCTTAGACTGTTCCAAACTTTCAAGAAAGGAGTACAGCTGGAGTCAAGTGAGAGAGAGAATGGTAGCAGTGGCAGGGACACAGAGCCAAACCATACCATGTATGCTTTAGAAGCAACAGTAAGACACTTAGTCTTGAATCCAATTGAGATGCGAAGCTCCTAGTGGGTTTTCAGACTGAGAAAGAGGTGGCATGGCTGCATGCTTATGTGTTGATGTGTGCGTGTGTGTGCGTGCGTGCGTGTGTGTGCGTGTGTGTGCGTGTGTGTGTGTGTATATTCACATACACATGTATAACACATATATGTAATATTTTAAAGTCTGCTCACACCTAACCCTTGCACTTTTGCTCTCTGACAAGGACATGCTTAATCCCTCAACAATCATTGTCCTAATCTCATACTGTCCTAATGCCTATTCCCTTATCTATTATAATACTGAATCCCTGTGAAACTCTGCCTTGCCATCAGCTATGCCTGAAAAGGCCCCAGACACCCCACAGGAAACTTGTTGTTGCCTCTCAGAATGGACTGTGTACTCAGCTGTGCAAGCTGTCTTACAACCTTCTACCATAAACATATAAGCAGACTGAGCCATGTGAAGGAAGAACCACATTTCTTCATTTTTATTTCCTCGGTCCCTATCGTAAGTGCCCACTACATAGTGGTCCTTGATAAACATCTGATGCCTGCATAAGCAGGTGACCCAACTTACTTAGGCCCAACTCTTCCTGATTTCCTTTCCAGTTTTAAGGGGCAGAAGACAGAATAGGCCAAAGATGAAAAGAAGAAAATTTGTGCATGTAAGGAATTTGCCAAGAGTTAGTTTTTTGTTTTTTTTTTTAATACTATACTTTAAAAAATGACGGAAGATGCAGTGACAGCAAGAAAGAACTAGCTATACAACTCTACCTGGGTACTATTATAACTCAACCTCAATAAAAACAGCACCCGAGTCTGATGCTCACAACTGCTGTTGGCTCTGGAGGTTGCCAGAGGGCAAGGAGTCGCTCAGGAGCAGCACCAACACACCCAGTTTTGCAAAGTTTCCTTTGTTCTTAATAAAACAATAAAAATGTTTTAGAGATCATCCGATGCGCCCGTAACCCCACAGGTGGGTAAGGAAGTGAATAGAAAGCCACACCTGAAAAACCACACCTGAGAACCAGGTAGGTCCAGACACTTATGGAAACAAAGGCAACCCTCAGGAACACAGATTACATTTCTCTCCTGGTGTTCAGAAAATTCCTTTGTAAACTTTGTCTGTCCTCTGAGTTTATACACCTGTGAGGGGTGCTTGTGCGTTTTAAGAAAGCAGCAGTTGCCAGGCTGGCCTGAAAGAACAGGTGGTCAACTGGAGGGGCTATCAGGATGGGAAACCTTCCACCTGACCCTTTCCAGCCTTCACCCAAATAAATGATGCAGGGAGGAAGCAGCAAGGGTCACATAGTATCAGTCACAGAGAGTCTAGAGGGGCAACCCCAAGCCGCATCACATACCTGATATGTGAGGACAGATACTCCATTGGTGAGTATTTCATACCTGTTTCAGGTGAAAAGTCTTTTTAATGATTTTAATCAAAGGTGTGAATGGTGGCTGATGCCTGTAGTCTCAGTACTCTCAGGCAGGAGAATCACCATGAGTTTGAGAAAAGCTTTTGCTACAGGATGAGTTCCAGACAAGCCTGGACTACGGAATCAAACTAACAAAATGTCCCCTCCCTCTAATCTTTTGGGAAAAAAAAAGTTAATCACAGGTAGATTTTCTGTTGCTTTGTTCAAATGAAAGTATCTGTGGAAAACATTCCAATTCTAGAATGAAACAACCCAGTTTCTCACTGAGAAAAGAAAGAGGAAGGTAAAACATGTGATTTTGCATCTGCGTCAAGCTTTAGTGGGGATTCAGGCAGCTACAAGTTTGAAGTATCATTTATTTTCCTCTATTGGAAATTCCAGCTGAGAACAAAAGACTTTGGTGAGGGAAAAAAAAGAGAGAGAGAGAGAGAGAGAGAGAGAAAATTTGCTAATGCAGGCCTAATGTTTTCAAAATGGATGTACAAAAAGAATCCAAAATAAGTCAGACTCCATTGCCTATGCATCAACATTAAAGTCACAAACAAAGGGAAGATGGATAGAGTTCCTTCCAAATAGACATTATGTTCCAGAGAAGACTCAGATTTGATTTGCAGCTTGGCATTCTTCCGCCTCTCAAATGAGCGTTTTGGATGCTGTGCAACGCATCTCGCAGAAGTCACCTGTGTTGGCTCCTTTCTGTTTTCCCACATTCATGCCCTACTGCTTATTTCCTACTGTTTACTAAATGACCTATGCCTGCTTGAATTGATTTAATGATCCACCACCTCCGTGGAAGAGCATGGGACTGGATTCACCCTTCATGTGGCAGTTAGCATTCAAGGCACTCATCACCAACAGCACTCAGCCACGTGAAGTGTGTATCTAGTCCCATCCTCTTACTTGGTGGTGGTGCATCACTAAATCATGTCAAGCATGATTCAGGTTCGTGAGCCTCACGGGAACAATAAAGGAAAAAGTAAGGCCCTGGCAAGTGAGGAACAGACTACCCAACACATACGGGCTTCACAAACCATGAGAAATCAATGGATCCTGGACAGGGAAGACAATAAGAAGTAAGCAAGTTGTAATAACCGCTCCATTGGTTAGAAGGGTGGGCTTAGCAGTGAAAGACTAGTCAGTCCACTAGTCATAAGCCCTCAAGCAAGTGGCTTACCACTCTAAGGCTCTGTTGCTAGAACCAAAACACAAACAGGACGGAGGGAGAGAGGGAAGGAAGGAAAGACACAGGGAGGAAGGGGGAAAAAGATATTACCAGTGAGAGTGCTCAGTGGATAAAGATGGCTGCTTTCAAGGCTCACAGCTTGAACTCAATCACCAGAACCTGAACCAGCTCCTGCAAGTTATCCTCTGACCTCTACACACAGGTTGTGGCAAGTGGATGCAGGTATACATGCACGTACACATAAACAGACAATAAGTGAGTAAATAAACAAGATAAATGTAGTGAAATATAAGGCACCTTTATCAACCTCATGGGTACATACACACAAACACAGAAATGACTGACACACAGTAAAAGCCCCATAAAAGTTAGCCACTTTGATTATAGGATGGAAGGAACAAGAATGTTGAAAATGAACTCATTAGATCAGTGATTTTCGCTTACTTTGAGGTCACTGTCAAACTCTAGCTGTAATCACCCAGCATTCTAGGAGGCACTCTATAACTACCTGATAATTTGTCAAAAATGTGCTTTCCAGAGCAAGGATGTTTGCTTTCTAACATTTTTTGGAAAGGATACCACAGGCTTGGTAAGAGGCTGTGCTATCTACTTGAAAATAACTGCTCAAAAATTTCTGTTGTGCTTTTTATTTGAACACAGTGAGCATCAACTATAATCACCTTAATTAAGGAATCAATACATATGCCCCAACATATTACCACTGACTTCAGAGACAGCAAGGCTTTTTTTTTTTTTTTTTTTTTTACTTTGGATGCGCTTGCAAGACAACTATTTAAAGAACACCCTCATACCTGGACTCCCTCAAAGCTGAATAAGCACCCGGCCAGGCAAAAAATTGCTACCTTTCTGTGTTCTTTTCTCTCTAAAACGTAAGTGCCATCACCTTCAATAAGCCATGGAAAACTAAAAACCACAGTCTGGCGACACGGTACACCGAGAATCAATGTACTGTGATGTTTTAAAACTGTGAAGAAACAGAGCATGTATTACCTTTGCAGAGTGCTCCATGGTGACTACCACTTTGGTTTTGGAACTGGACACTAAATCCATAGCTCCTCCCATTCCTTTCACCATTTTCCCCTGTAAAACAGAAACACAAAACGAGTAGAAACATAGCATTTACTCCAGTCACAAGAAAAAGTATACCATTAACTTGCCACTGTAGGGAAAATTTATTCAGCATCACTACTCAGTACTTGAAGCTCTGTTTACCTAAAATTTTGTTAAAAGACAAAGTTCAGGATACATTTTCAATATATGTAAAATTGCTGTTATTATTATAGTATTATCGCGCATCTGTGTGTGAATGATGCAGAGGTGGGCAGGACATGGTGTGTGTGGAAGTTACAGGACAACTCTGTAGCTCTGGTTCTCTCCTTCCACCTTTCCATAGGTTCTTAGGATCAAACTCGGTACGGCAGGCCCTTCACCTGCTAAGCCATCTCTTCAGTCTACAGGATGAATAGTATCTCATTTTCAGTAAGCATTACTAATACCCTTTTGTTGACAACCTGATAGTAGTAATACAAGTGAATAATAATAAAAAAAAAAAACCTAACATAAGAACCTTTGTAGAATTCTTGAAAAAAAATATGTCACATTGAAACCTTGACACCCGTGACCTCCATCTCTTTCTTTTAAAGATGTAGTTCTTATTACCTATTTGTTAATTACAGACACTTTGCCACAGATTCACTTTAGTAGGCTGATGCACTAAAGTCATTCTCTAGTCGTGACTAATAATGAAGGTGGTTCTGTCTATCTTTCTAGCTCTGAGCTTTCATCTTGCACTTAGAAGAGAGTGAGGGAACAAAAGGAAAAAAAACACATCCTACTCAAGCAGAAACAGAAACTGGAAGCTGCATTCAGAACTATCTTGCCATCATTGATCTAGTCCTGCCCACCCCTTTATCTTCATTCATTATTCATTTATTAACCACGTTCCATGTGCCATGCACACGCAGAGATTCCCACTGCCTGCTCTGGCTCCTGGATACACAGATGTGGGAGACACAGGTATTTCCAAAGATGATGAAATAAATCCTCCTATGGCACAGTAAAAAGATGACTTCTAATGTTAAAAATTCCTTAACGGTTTTTATATTTATTTTTAAGCTCAGTCCTCTTGCCATACTCTCCAATCATCTCAGAGATCTAAGGGGATTAGAAGGGCACCTGGATTTAAAACAGGACCTCAAATCCATGACCTCAGAGACATCTCAGAGGTAAGCAGAGCACACAGCACAACGCAGGCATGAATTAGAGAAGCAGCATGTGGGAAAGGAGGGAGTGGCTGGATGTTTTGTGGTCTACAGCCTGCCATTAAGGAGATGGGCAGCAGCTGGCAACAGCAGAGGGGAGAGGAGTGGAGAGGATACAGGATCAGCTGGATTCAAACTAGAAACTTTGATACAATGAAAATTATCCACGTGAAAGTGTGCAGTTTTAACTTCTCTAGTCAATGCTGTGACCCTCAGTCAGCTGGAGCTTTGACAGACTGGTGATCAAGTCATATTTCTGTAGAAAACATCAGTATCTTTATGGCTCAATAAGTATGGGAAAGACACAGACAGTAACAGAAAACCAGAAATCAAGTGAACATCTTCTATACATTCCTTGAATCAGGATGAAAAAAAAAAAAAAAAATCCTTGTTCCTTGTTTGTAATATACCACAGGCAAATTTTGAGACACAATGATTATAAAGGTTTAAAAACTTACGGCAGTTTAAAAACTTCTAACAGGGAGCTTGCTCAATTTAACTAAATGTGATGTTCACGTCTGAAATCACTTCAATTAGTTAAATACTTACAGAGAACCTCCTGGGTACAAAACACTGAGCTGGCAGAAAAGCCACCTGTTTGCTCAGGTTAAAGAGGCCTCTCTCAAGCAGGCGGATCACTGTGAGTTCAGAGCCAGCCTGGTCTACAAAGTGAGTTGAGGAGAGCCAACACTACACTGAGAAACCATGTCTCAAAAAACTGAAATAAATGAATAAGTGAATAAATAAACACACACACACACACACACACACACACACACACAAAGAGGCCTCTCTCTACTCACTCACTGTATATGAAGTCTTCATAGCTCAGTTAAGTGATCTGATGTTCTCTAGTTCCCAAAGCAAAGGCTAGAAATTTCACAGCCCATCTTAACATCTAAATGCCTGCTTCCCAAAGTGAAAAGCACACAAGACTGAAACAGAACATCTGCATCTAGTTTGTTAACCTCTGTGTTATATTGGCAAAGTATCCAACCTCTCTGATTTTGAGTTAAGTATTTATAAAGCTAAAATAAGACTGTACATCTTTGCCATAAAGCTGTGGCAAACCCTGCATAAGACAATGTATGGAAGCATGCAGTAAATAAAATTTACAGAGATATTCATGTAAACCTTCAGTCAGTCAACTCAACTTGTTGACTATCTAGTTTTTTAAATCAATTTTTTTTATTAATTTCAGTTTATTCACTTTGTATCCCAGCCGTAGTTCCCTCCCTCATCTCCTCCCATGCTCCTCCCCCAGTCCACTGACAGGGGAGGTCCTCCTCCCCTTTCTTCTGATCCTAGCCTATCAGGTCTCATCAGGAGCAGCTGCATTGTCTTCCTCTGTGGCCTGGTAAGGCTGCTCCCCCTCAAGGGGAGGTGATCAAAGAGCAGGCCAGTCAGTTCATGTCAGAGACAGTCCCTTTTCCCATTATTATGGAGCCCACTTGGACACTGAACTGCCATGGGCTACATCTGTTCAGGGTTTCTGTTTAAGCTATATATTACATTAGGAATCTCCAAGCATGGGATCCTTTTCTTTGAAATATTCACTAATTAAAGGAGAGTAACCATGAGGCATTTATAAAAATAAAAAATAAAAAGCCTTAGACCAAACAAGCTTCCTTTCTCTGAAAGTGGTATTCCCCCTTCTCCTTATCCCCAACATACAGCTACATGGCCTTTCCCTGTGTCCTTTCAGGATGTAATTCTATTATTATAGGGATTTTCAGGCTGTCCTTCCCTCCCTACCGGCACCTTTTCCCCTACACCATAAATAACCAGAGGGACGAAACTGGCAAAGGCATCTTCGAGTTGTAGCAGAACACCGAGCATGCACCTCATAACTGTGGCTGGAGAAGGGATAGAGGGAAGAGGAAAGAGTAGAGCAGTGCTCCCAAATCAACCTGTTTCTGGCAGTGACAGTAAACTCTGCAGGGATTTGGGTTTCTTACGCTTTTAGCATGCTCAACGCATCAGAAAAAGAAAATAGAATGTTGCCTACTATCTGAACTCCCCAAAGATTTCTGAAACAGAATCAATTACTGAAGGAAGACAAGTGAGTCTATCTAGACTGGCAGAAGAAAAACGAAAAAGAAAAAACAGTTATATATGGCAGGAAAAAAAAGTTATCTAAGGTGTACTCATCATTATCCTTCAACTTGGTTTAGCAACATTCATTTGAGTCACAACCACTTGCATTTCCCAGCTCTGCTGTAGTCAGTGAGCCTGAATTCCAAACACTGGGAAAAAAGGGAGGTAATAGTTGTGACGTCTAGGTGCTGGCCTGTAACAACTATTGTAATGGAAGTTTTGATTTCTTTAAAAACTCAGTTATGTTACATAAATATGTTTTTATTTTAACCCCAAGTGTGGGATTTTAGTTTGGACTTCAGTTTTTCCACAGCTGATAATTGCCTCCTGTTAGTCATGGTCTTTGCCTGCCTGTGCAGCTTGGTGAGGGATGTGGTCTAGGACTCTGAGGGCTTTAAACAGGAAAGTCTAGAAAGAGAAGGTATGGCAGTTTGGAGAGACCACAGACAGACAGTGTGGTAGCTTGGGGAGACATGGGAGAGATGCTTTGTGACACAGCAGCTTGGAGGAGATAGGAGGAAACTGCTCCCTGTGTTTGCTGTTGATGGAAATTAGTATAGCCCCAAAAGAACCCACTTACCGAGCCTCAACAGCTGGAGGAAGTAAAGGGGTCTGTGCCTCCTCTCCCCACTAATCTCTCTTTTACCTAGGGTTAAAGGGTTTTGGAAGGGAGGTAGAGGCTTAAATATTGCTGCCCCATGATTGTATAAATCCTTCATGTTCTTTCACTTTCTACTGTATGTATGAACGTGGAAAGGCAAAGGAATGGGCACTCCTGGGTCCTTACATGACTGTATAACAAAGCCCACTTACTCAGAAACACATTCCACTGTTCAACATCAATGGAGAGTAAATGTTTAAGATGCCAAACCATTGCAACTGGAAGGCTTATTTGATACAGCAGCTAGTGTAAGCAATCCAATGATGTGGTGAGCAAGTTCTTAATGGATAGCAGGGAACTCAATATAGAACTAGGGATAATTACATAATGGGACAAATGGAAGGGAGTTTGCAAGGCTCTTTGGAGGCAAGAGGAAGATGACTCTCCCAGACGCTATGTTGGGAACCATAATTCACTGCTCTATCCAAACATCCAGCACATCATTTGACATTTACAAAAGCGCAATACGAAGAGTGAGCGAATGAGGGAGTGAATAGAATGACTTTGCTAAGGGAACACCTGAAAGGAGACACATATTCAAAGAGATCCATTTACATAGAGTGAGTGAGTGAGTGAGTGAGTGAGTGGGCAGAATGGCTTTGCTAACGGAACACCTGAAAGGAGATACCTATTACCCTTCCACACTCATCTTCCTCCACCAAACTCAATATCCTATTCAACAAACACAACAAAAAAGCTAAAAGTCAAGGGGATTAAGGTACAAAAGTTACACCTTTAAATAAATCATGAAAGAAAGATGACACTTGCAGAAAAATAGGCCTGTAATGAAGAAGAGGTTTTGCGCATGAGTGAGCATTGACTGGGCAGGTTGACCCCAACTGTAGCCTCTTTAAAATACTCATCAGCAAACATGTATTTCTTGAATGGGGCAACTTTAGATCTGTACTGTTTCCCATCTAGCATAATGGGGAAATGATTGCTGGATGCTCAGCCTACAGCCATCTCATCATTTTTCATTTAAGGGCTGGTGCCTGATATCAAGCATGAAAAGAATGCAATAAAATGAGCTAGAAATGTGGCATTCTCCAGTACAGCGGCATCACACAACACTTCTACAAAGATAATGCTCCAACTATGATTCTAATCCATAGTCACTCAGGGTCTGTTACATAAATACCAAGACAGAAATCAGAAGTAAAAGGCCATTAGGATTTTCAATAAAAATCTAAAATACAGACTTAATTTAAAATCAGTATTTTCAATGTATTTAATTTGCTTTATTTTTATACACTAATGCTAGAAGTTTTAAAAAGTAAAACTACTGAGGTACTAACATTAAAAATGTCAAAGCATCAAACTACAAATATAAAATTACATGCAAAAATAAAAGGTAAAGCAATCTCTGAACATGATCATGTAATTTTTGTTGATGTTACAAGGAGTCTGAATATTTGGGGGAGTACTGCAAAAATGTTTTAACTAAAATACAAAACATGTTGAAAATTGTTCATGATACCACTTTTTCCATTAGGCCATTAATAGCAACAGATCATTCCTAGATTTGTTACTGTTCAGTATTCTGGTATGAAGTGAGAAACCATTTAATCATATATAGAAACAATTTTATAGCATTTTGTATGTGGTGGCATGTGCCACAGCAGGAAATATGAACTCACTGGAAGTGAAGGGAAGGATGACTGTGAGGTGATTTATTAATAAAACTGGCACTTGCTGCTCAATTATTAAACACCAGAACATGAAGTACCCACCTCAATCCAAATATAAGCCTCTTTATTTCTGTCTTCCCCATTATTAAACAATGCTCAAGCAAAGTAAAGTTCCCCTTACCATGCTCCTACCTAAAGAGTAGGCGAGGCAATATAAGATGGTTAAGTAATAACATTTGTTGAAACACAAAGAAAACAGGCCCAAACCTTTTCTTTAGGGATAATGAAGACTTTCAATTTGCCTTAGTTTACAACAAAGTCACAGCAGAATGCTTTCCTTTTTGCATTATACTTAGTTTTCAAAACCATAAAAAGATGGTAATTTTCCTTTCATATATTTAATTCTATTTCCCAAGACAGGTGAATTGATCATGTAAATGAACTAGTATGGGACTGGAAACATAATTGTATTCTCTATTGCTACGTAGGTAAAATAGCTTCTGCATCATAAATATCAGTTATCTATCATAAAATGGCCTTTCCAAAAGCAAAATGCAATGAGCTTGACATTTCATTTTAATAAGCACTTTTATTCTTGTTCTCGTAGCGGCCTGGTTCAT
Source organism: Meriones unguiculatus (assembly GCF_030254825.1). Taxonomy (NCBI): domain Eukaryota; kingdom Metazoa; phylum Chordata; class Mammalia; order Rodentia; family Muridae; genus Meriones; species Meriones unguiculatus. Next base: position 129,033,875 of record NC_083351.1, read on the forward strand.
CAGTTATAACCCACCCTGGGCTCCTCTGGATTTCGTCCTTAGAGTCTGAACTTGGTTCCTTCCTACCCTATGCCATTGCAATGAGAACTGGACCCAGTGATCTTTCTGTCTGATTCAGGTGGCACCTTTGGAGATTACATCCCACCAACTGCTTGAAACCATGCTCTCAAATGTTTCCACAGCACAAGCCTGGCCTGCTCCTCAGCTCTTGCCTCTGCTTGTTCTCCAAGAGCACCTTCATCTGCTCCCTGAACATGAATCATGTTCGCCTCTGCTGGCATTTCCAGCTTAGGTCTTCCCTGAGTTTCAGACTTCAATGTCTAAAAGCTTCATAGGCTCCTCTGGCAGCCTCGTGGCAGATTCCTCAGTTCTCCCCTCTAATTCCTTGGCTGACGAAATGGATTTCCTTTGCCCTTCACTGAAGTCATATGAGTAAGTTCTGGTTGAAGGAAAGTAAGTGAAAGTGCTGTATAATATTCCAGGGCTAGACCATAAAACCTCCCAAGAGCAAATGATCCATGTTCCTGCACCTTCTACAAAGTACAAGTTGGAAGTGGCCAAAGCTGGATAGGGGAAGGCTCAGTCCTTGAATCACTGTGCATGAAGCAGTGGTTGCGAGTCAGATATTCATTCTAATTCTGTATGTGTGAGGAACAGAACATGATCTTTATAGCATGTTAAATAATATATGCCTCAACTCAATGTGTTCTTCTAAAATTAGGTATTTTTGTCAAGGCTAATCTTATTTACTCATTAACTTCATAGCTTAGTTCATGTCTCACCCATCATCTACCCAATGATCCAAATCAGAAACATCCTTGTCTCCTGCCTCTCCTTTATATCCCCAACGAAATGAGTCATTCAGTCACTACGAATCCCAGCTTTTCCAATACTTTCTGAACTTGATCAGTGTTCGTACAATTTCCCGGTCGGCTGTGTCTAGCCTTGTTCCTCCGAAACCTTTCTAACCAACAGTAACAGGAATCGCTCTAAAGTAAGTAGCTGAATACACTCTTTCTCTGCTTTAATCCTCTAAGTGGTCCGTCAGTATACCTAGGTGAAGTAAAGCAACTCTGCCTGAATACAAGACAATGATATCCTGACCCCCCTGCTCTCAACAGTGAATTCAAGCATGGTATTCAGCTGGAAGGGGACCTTCCTGACTTCTCCATTCCCATCTCCATGACAGGAACAGAGAAGTAATCAGACTATACCACATATGGCTGTTTAGTAGGCTTTCAGAGCCAATCCTCATTCAGTCAAGTGAGTCCAGCACATCTTATAACATCAACCATGATTACTCCTCCAGGGCGTGCTCTCCATCTTCCATATCACCTTATTAAAGTGAAGAGAAGAGGGACTGGCCACTCATGAGTACTCCCACAGAACCCATGAATATTGTCATTTTAGACTTTATCATATTACCTGCATTAATATGGGGTTGGTGGTCCCTGGAAGGTAGTGGCAAGGTCATATAGGCACTTACAATTTAAGTCTTCCTTGTGAGATAGGCACTCTCTGGTCAGTAGCTATACTCCTACTGTCCAGCAATCTAAATAGGAAGGCTCCAAGTCCCCGTTCATTTGAATTCATCAGTCCCAGAGGCCTAACACCTCTGATGGAGACAGGACAGTTGGCTTTACCTTGTTAGCTAGAACATAAGCCCTTAGCTTCCTATCCAGTTCCAGTCCAAAACGGCGACTGATATATAATGGGTTTTCACAGTAGGCATTTAAGTAAAATCTAATTTGTATTTTAAAGTAAGTTCTGTAAACAATACAATTTGAAAAGAAAAGCTGAACTATAGCAAATTAAAGGCTGGGGCTGTACCTACAGTGTAAAGAACAGCAATGACGAAAAACAAACTCCAAAGCCAGTCAAGATGGCTTAGGCCTGTAACTCTAGTACTTGGGAGGCCAAGTGGGTGGGATTACTACAGCTCAAGACCAGTCTCAAATATACAGTGAGTTCTCCATCAACATGGACTACAGCTAGAGTCCCTATCTCAAAGAAACAAAACTAAACAAAAATCCCAAAGAATAAAAGAAAGGATGGGAGGAGCTAGGGAAAGGACAGGAGAGGGTGAGTACCAGAGGGGCTGACCACCCACAGCCAGCTCAATGCTAAGTTGGGCTTTTCCTACTTCCTACTCAGAACAAGTTTCTACAGCAAAGATGAAAGAGTAACTGAAAACAAGAGTAACTAAAAATAAGAACACCTCAGAATATGTACTCCTTAATGAACTACCAAAGTGATTCAGCTTACACACACACCACATACCACACATATATCCATCTGACTACCTGAGTTCACACAACTGCTATATTATAGTTTTTAGTTTTCCTCATACACAACCAGAGTAGCTGGAGATGATGAAGACATCCAGGGTGTCTCTCATTGCTCCCTTTAGCCTGGAGAGTAGTCAGTAAACACATTCCACCCAAGCGAAAGACCTGGACCCCCAAGAGGTGTCTAAAATAAATGTGAGGTTAAAATATCACTTCAGGCACAGCAAACCTAACATTCAACAATTCTTTCTGTGAAGATGGAGGCAGAGACCAAGGCAGAAAATAGATATGGTACTCTGAAATTGGCGATAATAAGGGACCAATAACTCTTTCATGTGATAACTCATACCCTCCACAGGGCTGAGTGCTCAATAAATGTTATTCATAAACGGCTGAAATATATTGAATTTTTTTGTTTATTTTTTTCAAGGGAGGAAAATATTATTTACAAGTTAGCCAAGAAAAAGGAGCTTAAGAAACTTAATTAATGGCCATGAATTAAACCTCTATGCACACTTCTCAGGCATTCTCTCCCATCTCTAGAGAGATACAGAATTCTTTGAATACCTCAGAGTTCCTGAATGCCTCCCTTTGTTCATGGGATACAGTGAGATAGATACCAGAAGAGGGAGAACACAGGAAACAGGACAGGAGCCTACCACAGAGGGCCTCTGAAAGACCCTAACTAGCAGGGTATTGAAGCAGATGCTGAGACTCATAGCCAAACTTTGGACAGAGCATAGGGAATCTTATGAAAGAAGGGAGAGATAGAAAGACCTGGAGGGGACAGGAGCTCCACAGGAGAGCAACAGAACCAAAAAATCTGGGCAAAGAGGTCTTTTCTGAGACTGATAATCCAACCAAGGACCATTCAAGGAGATAACCTAGAACCCCTGCCCAGATGTAACCCATGGCAACTCATTCTCCAAGTGGGTATCCTAGTAAGGGGAACAGGGACTGCTCTGACATAAACTCTGTGGTTGGCTCTTTGATCACCTTCCCCTGAGGGGGGAGCAGCCTTACCAGGCCACAGAGGAAGACAATGTAGCCAGTCCTGATGAGACCTGATAGGTCAGGGTCAGATGGAAGGGGAGGAAGACCTCCCCGATCAGAGGACTTGGAGAGGGGCTTGGGAGGAGATGAAGTAGGGAGGATGCAACTGGGAGGGGATGGAAGAGGGGGCTACAGCAGGGACACAAAGTGAATAAACTGTAATTAATATAAAAAATAAAAATTAAAATAAAAACAATAGAAATTCTGAAACCTTAATGCTGTCACTATTTTCTTTCAAATATTCACAAAGAGTAAACCTTATTTTCTCTAGAAGTATAAGCAATGGATTCTATTATCATTCATAGAATTATAGGACAAGAGCCATGTGTCAACTTTAAAACATTCTTCATAGTTACACAGAATTAATTTACAACCATGTACATTTTCTAATTCCAGGCCAAATTTCTGAAAATGAAAATTTAGTCTCCAACAGAAATTGTTTATATCACCATATAACATAAAGTATAGAGGCAAAACCACATGTTTATTTAAGATACTGCTTTATTTCAAATGAGCCTAACAAAAACAGAATTCCTACTGTAAAGGAAAGATGCTTTTTAAAACCAGGATCAGTATCTTCATTCATTTATTATGAGGTAATCCATAACCCATTATGTAGGAGAGAACATGTCAAAAATGTAATAGGCTTGATTCCTAACGAAATCAATTAACTTCAAACATGAAAAGTTAGTTTTGTTCCTGCTATTAACCACAATTAATTTCTCATTTCCTAAAAGTGTAAATATCATTGAGTGCTTCTACCATGTTCTTATGAAACATCACTCTCAATGAACAAAGGTCCCAATACATTTAACATTGGCTGTCATTAACTATATCAAGGCTATCAAGCACACCAGGTAAGTGAACTATGAAACGATACATTTCCTTTTCCTAAGGTACAATGGATTTGTGACCAAGTTCCTCTTGTTGTTGCCATTACAAAGGAAGCATACTACAGAGGTCAACTTCTTTGTCACTAGGTCACAGGTAATAAAATGGGCAAACCTGTTATTCAAAGGAAAACCTGTTATTTCTCGCTCTGCCCAAAGCTGTAGCTTCAGTTTTGACTGAGTCTAGTCATGATACCACAGAGATGAAAATAAACATCACTTGAGCTGCCTTATGTTCATCTTCTTTGCTTGGCCAACTTAAAAGGCATCAGCCGGAGAAATTTGAGCAAGTGTTCTAGAATAGATATATGCAATGTTTCTGTTTAGAATGATTTGCTGCCATGTTAATATAATTACATTCTGGAGTCATTCATTAAACAGAAGCAGAAATAGGTACCAGAACCATATTTAAAATTCCAAGGATTAGCAGTTTTCTTTCCACTGGATCACCCAGGGGAATGTGCTAGAATCATATGAAACCATCCACACATGACCAGCAATGACCTACAAACACATACATTCTGTTGGGTTGGGTTCAACTATATGTTCTAGTGGTTTGAGGGCATAGTGGGTAAAAGACCTCATTCACAATCACATAGCTATTTCAAAGGCTTATGTTAGTTTTAGGATATCCCTGGATAATCCCTACAAAACAACACCTAAAACACAAATAATTTTTATGGGTCTGTGTGTATGAGGATACATCTCTCTCTTCAACAACCCCATTGGCATGGAATATTGAATTATGACTAAGCCTTCTGCAATCTGAAACAGTCAGTCTCAGAAACGTTCTTTTCTGATTCCTCAGAGAGGGTGTGAGAACCTGAATGGTGGCAGAGGTACACTTTCCTCCTAGTCACCTCCCACCATCTGCAAAGCTCTGAAGAGCACATTACAGAATTATTGTAATTACACTGCCATTTCTGACAGCTGGATGGGACTTTTACAGTGAGAGGCATGGTGACTGAAAGAACATTACTGAGGAATACACCGAAGTTAGCAATGGCATTTTTATCCACAGTAGAAAAGAAAAAAAAGGGGGGGAGGGAGGAAGTGGTAGAAGATAATTTAAAAGTTGTTTTTTTTTTTTGTTTTTTTTTAAGCCCACTAAGAGCAATTTTGAAAGATCATGTTGTGGACACTAAATGTGGGTTCTCTATTAAGCAAGTAAAAGCTTGGATGAAAGAGTACAAAATCAGTTTGCATCTACATTAACTGTAAGTACTCTGTTGACCTGTCAGCTGATGCCCAGTCTGAGGACCACGAAGAACCAGCCGGTACTGCTGGGTTACAAACATTCATGGTACACTGGTCTCACTTAGGATTCTGTGAGAAAGCCTTGGTTTTCATTTCAGGTGCCAAATCTTACTTTGTAAAGAGAGCTTGTCACATGAGAGGCAGGTCTGACTCTGGTGACTGAGAAAGTCTCATTTCTGGGACTCGGGGACCCACAGGCCTGAGTACCACCACATACAAACTCATAGAGTAAGATCTGAGCTCCCAGAGCTCCAGAAAAGGGCATGGCCATGACCCTTCTTCTCAGGAACACCAAGACTATGGAAGATGTGAGTTGATGTAGAAAAGCCCAGGGGTCCTGACATCACAGGCAGTGGCCACTTGTGGAAATCAAAGGTCCACTTTCTCATCTGTAGACACTGGAACCAAGAGTGCTGCTATGAACTAAAAGTAGCTCTTCTTCAAACCAGACAGAATGAGATAGAAATAATAAAGCTCTTTTCAAATATCAAAACTGGTTCAAAGGATTACTTTGGGAAATTGGAAAGACATTAGGAAGAAGGTGTTTTGTTTTGTTTTTTCCCCCTGAGTGACTAGGTGGAAAACATAACATTCGTTTTGTTCCTTAAAACTCTTCACATGAGGTAATAGGGATCCACACAGGTCGTGAACTGAAAGACCTAGAAACAGTGAAAACCTTCAGTTGCAAACACAGCTGCTTGGTTTTTAAATACCTCTTTTTTAATAAGAGAGGCAGGTCCACTTGAAAAAAAACAATGACTGTTCAATTAAACAAGCATCTTTTGTAATACCAGAAGCACTCACCAAAAAAATGATAAAAATGGGAGTGTTCCAAAAAGATCTAAGAGCGAGCCAAAATGAAACAGCTACCAGCGAGGATAGCTTGAGCAGGTAGAGTAAGAAAAAGGTAACACAGTATTGCATTACAAACCAAACTGTATCAGAACATACTGATACCAATGAATTAATCAAATGATAAATACCAAGGAAGAACATTCTCTCTCTAGAACAATTATTAAAAAACATACAGTACCTCCTGTTTAAACTCAATACTGTTGACAACAAATGTATGAAAACTTTCTTCATAACAAAAGCCCTCCAAGTCTTCTGATACCTGCTGTGTGCTCAACAATTCAATACACTTCTGTCTTCAAACATCTGGTGTTAGTTAGTGTACACCCACAGGGAAGGGATTTAGTTCCACAACAATGACCTTCTCATTCTTCAAAAGACAATTATTGCAAATAATAACTCCTAACATTTCTGCTGACCCACCTATGATGTCAGCAGCTCCCACCATCCCCTCTCGGGTTTAGTAATTGGCTAGAGCAGCAAGTCCTAGAAAGCATGTGACTTACTGCTCTTTGTTATAAAAATACACCCAAAGAGGAGCCAAGTGAAAGGGATGCCCAGAGTAAGGCATGGCACATACAGTGCAGAGCCTCTGTGCTAGGTTCATGCTACCTTCATTGCTGTATTCTGTACGCCTAAGCTTTAAACACCAAAGTCCCACTATGTAGATGCAAATGATTAAGTCATTAGCATTGGTCATTGAACTGGATCTCTAGCCTTAGTCCTCCCTCCACAGGGAATATAATGACAGTTCTATTTAACTGGTGTCCATCTAATGATGACTCAGTCTCTGGAAACAATGAGTCGTTTAACCAGCCTGACCTTAGGTATAGATAGAAGGGACTTGCCATCAATAAGTGAGGTTCCTCTCAGGAAGTTCCAAGCAGAGAGAGTCATGGTGTTTTTCTTACAATTATACCTTCCCTTCAAAGGGCAGCAATTACTCTCCTAGACTTTGAAGGAGGAGTAGATGAACTGAACTGCTACCAAGGAATAATGCAGGAAAAGGGAATAGTAGTATTTACTATTGAACAAACCTAGACAACCAAGTGATGAAGGAAACAGTGTGCCATGTGATACCATTTGCTTCTAAATGTGAGGACATTATACCTATCCAGTACTGTTTCTTTTCCTAGTTAAACTTATTTTTAACCAGGCGAGTGACACAGAACTATAATCCTAGCAGTTGGGAGACAGGCAGAAGATGACTGCAAGTTTGAAGTCAGCCTCATCTACATAATGAATTCCAGACAAGTGAAGCCTCTGCAGCAAGACCCTGCCACCAAACAAAACTAACCACATTAAGCTGTACATTTCAATGGTGTAACATTTAAAAACATGTACAAACCGTATAACATTTGAGTCAGCTTAAACACATCTGTCTTCTCAAACATTTATCTTTTTTTAATTAAATTTTTATTTTTTATATTAATTACAGTTTATTCATTTTATATCCCAGATGTAGGAGCTCCACAAGGAGAGCAACAAACCAAAATATCTGGGCCCAGGGGTCTTTTCTGAGACTGATGCTCCGACCAAGTACCATTAATGGAGATAACCTAGAACCCTGCACAGATGCAGCCCATGGCAGCTCAGTGTCCAAGTGGGTACCCTAGTAAGGGGATCAGGGGACTCTGACATGAACTCAGTGGCTGGCTCTTTGACTGCATCCCCCGGATGGGGGAGCAGCCTTGCCAGGCCACAGAGAAGGACATTTATCTTTTTTTAGGACAAAAACTTTCAAAGTCCTTCCTAGATTTGTGAGTATAGTGTAATACTGCTGTATAGAGTGAAGGTCCCATGAATAAATTAAGGACTTCTCGTTCCAATTTAACTGTAATTTAGCACTCATTAATCAAACTTTTACTATTCCACCCCTTACTTCGAAAACTACTATTCTTCTCTAATATGACACCAACTATGAGAAAAACATCAGATAAATGCCAACTGGGGGCCATTCTACAAGGTAGCTGGAGCAATACTTCTCAAGACAGGCAAAGCTGTGAAAAATGAGGAATGGCAGAAAGTGTTATGGACCAAAGAACACTACAGGATGATCAATGAACATTCTAGGGCATTTGTGTTTCCTAATTAGTTTATTAAAATTTTATAAGAAGAAAATACTATAAAAAACCCTGAATTAAATCTTGAACAGAGAGATGACATTAATGGGAGGAGACAAGACATCCATACATAAACTATGTTTATGTAACAGAAACTTGTCATTGTGTGCTTCTCAGTGTTGACAAATCCAACATAGACCATGGTAGTACAGGATTGTAATAACGGAAGGAAACTCCATACTACCTCTGATGATTTTCTTTAAATCTAGAATCCTAATTTTTAAAAATCTCTTAAAAAACAAAATTGCATACAATGCTTGTTCCTGTGACTCAGTCTGTTTTTCCATCAAACTGAAAACAAAGATTCAGTGCTCAAATTTCTACCTCTAGGAGGCTCTCCTGATGGCTCTTCTGAGGGCTTTAGAAAATCCAACTCTAAGAACAAGTACATTTGTGACAATTACATTAATCCATGTTACTATTAGGGTAAGATCTGTTCTCTGGCCATAGCTTCACTTTATCCCTTGGCAGAAGCCAACATTTAACACTAGAGTGGCCACCAGCATTCATGGGGGTAGTTCCTAAATAAAAAGAAACATAATTCTGAGATCTGCATATATACATTCTGGGTCGATATTTTTTCTTTTCCTTTTTGTAATAATATTTTTGCCACCCAAGTCATCATTGTCCCAATGGTAGGCATCTTAAATTTCTGAAAAAGGCTTTTGTTAAACCAAACAGTAATTAAGACCTTTTAAAATAAACCACATTATTATTGGTATTAAACAATATAAGTGCAACTGGACCGTTGTTGCACAACAATGAGCTGTTACTCTCTTTTGTTATCATGATTTCTTTTTACTGATATGATTAATCTTGCTCATATTATACATCATTTGATAAACTTAATTTTATGAAAGCAGTTCTTTATCAGAGACAAAAATGTTGTAATTATAATCACAAAAATAAAAGGAAATAAAAAGCACTTGGAGTTCTTATATTCCTTTATTAAAAAAGAAAACATGTGTAAGTTAACTAAGTTAGTTATAAAGTTATAAAACAAGTCAGAGAAAAAAAATGGTATGAAATCTTTTCCACTTCCAGAGAAAGGTAATTGAACCCCCACAGAAGACACTTCCTATTTTAAAATACCCATTAAGTTGAGCTTATTGCATTATTTTTCTTTCTTCTTGTTTCTAATCTGTTAGATGGTGTTAATTAATTTAGTTAAGAGGCAGACAGTAAGCCTGGAAACATCCTATGTAGCTTCAGCTTGGACAATCTCTAAATATAAAGTTAGATTCTTCAGGATGCAAATTATAAAACTTTCCAGTGCCCTTATAAACAAAGCATGTGTTTCTCAGCAACCTGAAGGCTGTGATTTAGGAAACTTCAGTCTCCTCCAAACCAATGCTCATGAGAGCAGTTGTGTTCAGAGCAGAAACTATCTGTCAGTGCAAAAGTATACTTCTCATCCAATTTTGGCAAAAAGAAACAAAAAAAGACAAATGTCTTTTGAAGGTAGCTAATTTTGTTTTACTTATGGATTAAGTTTTCAGTTTCTGATTACTTAGAAATGCACTGAAATAAACTAAAGAGACAATGGAGAGCTAAAACATATCAAAAACTGATATGTAGAGCCAAAGTTTATACTGAATGTACAACTTTAATAATATTAGGAATTAGGCATATCAGCCAAAACATATTTGGAAATTGGTGCTCACATATCTATATTTGAATAATATAAATATAAATTATCTTATTCATTTATAGTTCTCTGCACTTGAAGGATTGTTAAAGCATCCCAAAGACTTGTTTGAGTTGTCAAGTAATAATATGAAGAATACTGAGTTCATTGGATACAACAATGTTTAAAAATTAAAAATGAATTAAAAAAAAAAAAAAAAAAAACCTCTGTCGGCAGAAAATCCCTGGCATTTTAGTTTAGAGAGAGACAAATAGGGAAAAATATGTAGAAACTGGCAATTTTGCAAGATTGTAAAAGGTCTGGAGAGAGAATGAGTGCAAGGTATTTTAAAAACTCGTACTCACTCTGCTTGCCTTACTCACTTATGTAAAGTCATCAGAAAATTTTGAGGGTTTAAAATGTATGTTATCATAACATGTGCTCAAATGAAGTAAATTACTCTCTCTGATCCTCTTCAATAGCTGTGATCTGACCAGCACTGCTCCTGAGGCCTTCCTGATCCACACTGTACTATGTGTATGTGTGTGTGTGTGTGTGTATGTGTGTGTGTGTGACTGTGCTGCAAACGCTCTGAGAACAGTATCATAAATGGTAGGAAGCACAAGCATGTGAGAAGCAACCAATGAATCCTTTCTGCAAACACTGCCTTATCTTCTCCGGTGTATATTTTTTGTTGTATGCTACAAGTTTTAATGTGAGGTTATTTTCATAAATTTCTAAGTTATTTGTAATTTGAGTTATGATTTTTTTAAACTAAAAACCACACAGTGAAGGAATGTGTGAAAGATGTTAGGGTTTTTAAACCTTTAATAGAAAAGTAAAACAGTAGTTTTAGGTATAACATGAATAATGTGATTTTCACCTCTGTATTGACTTTTGGAGACTGCCTTTACAGAAATAATTCCATATTGCCAAATCCCTGGGTCACCATAGGCTCAGCTATGGATTGTGAATGATTTATGAATCTCAAAATGTCAGAAGTTTAGACAGAACAACCAACATTCTGACACTTTACTATGTCTTAATGAGTGTTTTTCCTAACTATTCTGACTTTCTAGTATATCATAACCTCTTTAGAAATAATTAAATTAAAAGGCATTGATAAAGTTAAGATTTTAGAGATAATATCTCAGGGGATTTATTGAATCTAAACCTTAATTTCACAGATATTTACCTATCCAATCAGGTACAACAGCCATTTTTGATTGTATAAATCTAAATTTAATAACAAAAAATTCAGTTCTTCAGTTGAACAGCCAAATTTAAGTGCTCAACAGCCTTGTGGCTAGCAACTGTCATAATGCATAAAGCACATGATATATTTTTTCCATCAGAGTTAGGGGTTTGCACAGTGCCCACTAAACTACAGAAAATGGGGATAATTGATATGAAGTCACAGTTTGATTGCAACAGGGTTAAAACAAAAATTCAGGTCATAATTTCTACTTAGAACATCTCTATACTAAGTCACTGCCTGTAAGAGCTAATAAAGAGCATTAGGGTAGAAAACATCAAGCCAAGTCAAATATGAAGTTATTTAATTTTCACACAAAGTTATTTTTTAAATCAATTATGGACTTGACCATCAATGAAATCTAATAAATTCCACAGTTGATAAAAAGAATAAGTCCCTAAACATTTGAAATTAAGAAAACTGTTTTAAAGGAGAGCAAAACACATTAAAAATCATACGGAAAGTAACAAAAATAAGAAATTTATGTCAAGACTTACAGAGTATAATTAGTTGCACTTGGGAAATGAGGGGAAACCTAAATGTGTTTGTAATTCATATTTAAAAACATGGTAGATAAAGCAAATATTCAGTTTCCAAATCCACAACTAGATGATAGAATTAACAAAAATAAACAAGAATATCAACAAAACAGATGTTTCCCAAGGATTGGATTTATGTAATCTGAAGAGAAACCAAAGTATAATTATGAGTTTAAAAACAATTTTAAGTTTAATTAAAAGAGATATGATGAACAACTAAAAGATAAAAAAATAAATTACAAATACAATTCTTTTTGAGAAAATTAAATTCCACCAGAGAACATCTACCACTGATAAACACTTTCAGTAAAATAGCTTTTTACACACAAAAATCAACACACAAAAATCAGTAGCCTTCCTATATACAAATTACAAATGAATTATGAATGAAGTCTGAGAAATTGTACCCTACACAATAGCCTCAAATATTTATATACTTATATATTGTGTTAACTCTAACCAAGCAAGTAAAAGACAAAAACTTAAAGAAATTGAAAAAAGTCTGGGCGCAACAGTGTTTTCTGAAACTGATACTCCAGCCAAGGACCACTTATGGAGATGGCCTGGAACCCTCACAGAGATAGCCTATGGCAATTCAGTATCCAGGTGGCCTCCACAGTAATGGGAACAGGGACTGTCTCTGGCAGGAACTGATTGGCCTGCTCTTTGATCTCCTCCCCCTGAGCGGGGAGCAGCCTTACCAGGCCACAGAAGAAGACAATGCAGCCATTCCTGATGAGACCTGATAGTCTAGGGTCAGAGGGAAGGGGAGGAGGACCTCCCTTTTCAGTGGACTGGGAGAGGGACATGGGTGGGAAGAAGGAAGAGTGGCATTGGGAGGGGAGGAGGAAGGGAGGTACAGGGGGGATACAAAGTGAATAAACTGTAATTAATATAAATTTTAAAAATTTGGAAAAAAATTGAAGAAGACACCAGAACATAGAAAGATTGCCTGTACTCATATATTCATAGGATGAATATTGTGAAAATGGCCATCCTACCAAAAAGAATCTATAGATTCAATGTACAGAAATTAAAAATCAATCTTCAGCTTCATATGGAGATGATACACACACACACACACACACACACACACACACACACACCAAAAACAACCCTAGGATAACTTAAAATCCTGACTAATAAAAGAACTGTTGGAGCTATCACCATCCCAAATTCCATGTTGTATTACAGAGACGTAGTAACAAAAACAACATGATATTGAGAGAAAAACAGATGTACTGGTCAAGAAAATTGAATTGAAGACCCACACATACATTATGTCCACACAACTCTGAACACTTAACCTTTGACAAAGAAGCCAAAAATATACACTGGGGGAAAGGACAGCCTTTCCAACAGATGGTGCTGGTCAAACTAGACAGCTATATATAGAAGAATCAATCACCATGCCCAAAACTCTACTCCAAAATGGATCAAGAACCTCAAAATAAGACTACATAAACTGTCAGTCACCACCTGTGGCAGTCAGGAGAGCTGGCCCTGGGGTCATGAAAGCAGGTCCTGTCTCTCACCGGCTACAGCACTTGGGAGAGTGTGCCCTGAACCTTGCTCGGGCAACACAGTGGAGCTGGGCCTGATGGTGAAGGCACAGATGTGCCAGCCCCAAGGGTGTAATGAAAGCCTTAGAGCTGGTCCAGCCCCTTGCAGGCTGCACCATTTAGAAGAGTGGGCCCCCCATCTTGACTGGGCAGTGTAGTGGAACTGGCTCTGGAATCGTGGGTGTGGGTAAATTGGCCTGAGGGCATGAGAGTAAGAGACCTGATCCTGTCTCCTGCCAGTGGCAGCATTGGGTGGCCTAGCTAGAGCAGTACTTGATAGTTCACCCTAGTGGTGCAGATAGGGGAGAGCAGGCATGCTAACCAGCTCAGCTACCACCTAGGCCCAGATCCAGGGTTCTGAGTTGGCCCACCCTGAAATCTCTATCATCTGTGAATGGTTGGGGTGCATGAACGGGCCAGTTCTGCTGATCCAGTGCTTCAAAATCTCCATGGCCTAAGGCAGCAACAAGATAACCGGGAGAAGGCCTGGTGAGGATCTAGTATTGATGATGTCACAGAAGCCAAAGATCTCCAACCAGTCCAATGACTCACTGCAGTAACATCTGCAAGTGAAGATGCGTGGACAGAGGTAAACACTGTGACATACCACAGCTTCCATGATGAGATGTTATCTATGCTGTGTGTGTGTATGTGTTTTATTTTGCTGAGGAGGTTGAAAGGATGAAGGGTAGATATGTGGGGACAGGGAGATAAGCAGGACTGGAGTGCATGATGTGAAACTCATAAAAAAAAATCAATAAAAAGTTAATTTTCTTTTAATTTAGAAGGTTCTGATACACTGAATCTGATAGAAGAAAAATGGGGTTTGAACTCATTGGCACAGGAAAGGACTTTCTGAACAAGACACTGACAGTGAAGGCATTAAGACCAATAATCAATAATTCTCGAGCAGCCAACAACTACTTTTGCAACATGGATTCAATCACCTCACTTCTCTACATACAGTGGGTTTTTCTGTCCTTATGTAATTGAATAGTAGAGAATTATTTCCTTAATTCCTTACTGGCAGGTGGGATAACGGTATTGTGATCTATAAATCAATCCTTATATGAAAAAAACCTGAAAGAAATATTTCAAAGACAGTGTGGAAATTTTAGAGCTAGGTGTTTCTACATATAAATTCCATTTTATCAAAATTTAAAGTGTTGACCAAGCTGGTTTCTACACCAAAAGAATAAAGTCAGAAGCGACAATTTCACCAAGTGGAAATGTCAAATTCAGCGATTTAATAACATTTAGCATTCAAGAATCATTAGCCTTTAGCTGCAGGGTCGCGTTGCCATCAGCCCTGTGGTTTCATTCCCTGCTAAGTCATCGCAGCAGCTCCATTAGTTGTCATATTCCTAATAATGGGTGTCTGGGAGGTCTCATCTATCATTTCTAATGTTTTCCTCCTTTTAAGTGGGCTGTTTAATGAGAAGAGGCTGCTGCAGTCATGGGAATGCATCATTAGCCAAATATATTATTGCAAACATCACGTTCATTGCTCAGTCTCTCTACATAAAAATAAGAGGAAGAAGGAAAAGGGAGATTGGAGAGGGGAGAGAGAAGAGAGGAACAGATTTCCCTCTACTTCTAACATCCCTCTAGCTTCTAACATCAAAGAGACACAAAGTATTCCAGGACTTTATATTGAATTAAGGAAAGGAACATTTTTTTCAACATAATATTTTCCAGACGCACACAAAGATAAAATTATTTTTGCGTAAGCAAGCATGGTATCCAAGTAAAGTGCTGTAACAAATAACTTAGAGGGTTGGCATGGTGGCTCAGTGGATAAATTACTGATCCTAGAAGAATAAGGACCAGTGCTCAGGCGCTAAGCATCCACTTGAGGCCATATGAGAGTGACAACCTGCCTGTAATCCCAGCTTTGGGGAAACAGAGACAGGGTATACCCAAGGCATGCTGCCTAGCTAGACCAGAGGAATGACAAGCTTCGGCTGCAGTGAGAGCCTCTGCCTCAGGAAGTAAAGTGTGATCGAGGAAGAAACCTAGCACCAGCCTCAGGCTGATACATTCACACACTGTGTTGTATGTGCTCTTGTAGATTATGCAAGCATCAAGTTTCTAATTGGCACAGAAAGTGCATATATACATATATTAACTTAGGTCTCTGCTTCTCAAATGTACAAAGACTGAAAAATGTGAGGAAAAAACCAAGTATCAAGAATCCCATTTCTCCTCAGCCTTGAGAACATTTATGCCCTGCATGTACTACAAGGACCTCTGTCTCTAGTACCACACACATTACATAGCTCTCCTCTCTGGGCAGCTATTTTATGCTTTCAGCAACCAGCTCTCCTAGATGATCATCCACATCTGCTTCCCTTCATAAGTCAATAATCTATGCCAGCTGTTTTCTAAAAATAGGCACTAGGAAGGCACCACAGCAGACCTAAATGTAGATTCTGTCAGCTGCACATCTTCCATGTTTTCATAGCTCATCTGGGGTTTCACCATCATCACGCTGATCAGGGGATGGGAAGGAGCAAAGTACTGTTGTCAAATTTTCCCTTTTTGGATACTCAGAGCAGAACTGTTTAAAAATCTATGCATACGGGAGCAACACTAAGAAGATATTAAAGGATGAAACAAATAGCATCCACGCCATCTTCTTGCAGTCTCAGTGTTTACTATATTCTGACACGGTAATGATTGATGCTGATGCCTTGCTGCTGAGAGCTCAAGACTTATTCAGCCAATGAAAAATTATTATGCTTAGTGAAAAGATAAAAGGCAATGAAAATGCTATAAAAAACTCAACTTTCGAACTTCTGGACTGGCAGATTTTTTAATAAAAATGTACCTAAAATTTATAAATCAACCTAAATCTTTGAGACAAACAGAAATAGATTGCTTACTAAAACTTCACAAACCAACAAAGGAAAAAAATGTATCTGGAAGCATCTGAAGTTTGGCCCTTGACTATGAACCTAGGCTAAACAGGTTTTATGGGTTCTGTGGCAATGTCTTGGTTGAGTCAGTTTAGTTTTAGGCTGATAAGCTCTTTTAATATTTTGTGGCACAGCATTAAAGACGGACATAATAGCCTCATTCATGGAGGGCTTTCTAAATTTCTCACCACTCACTCTTAATGAAAACGTGTCCCAGACTGTATCATTTGTAAAGGGTGGAGCTGAAGCTCAAACTGATCTCAAAAGCAAATCCTTACGGTCTTTACAGCCATTAGTCACAGAGGATAACAGTATTATTGTATATCACATGTAAACAGGTCAAGAAGTGATTGCCAGGTTCAAAAAAAAAATTTCAAACACAAATAATGCTGCCAACTTTCATTACCATAAACATGGGGCTATATCAAAGAACCTTTTCCATGCTTAGTTTCTAAAGATGCAGCCAGTCCTGATGAGACATGATAAGCTCGGGTAAGATGGAAAGGGAGGAGGACCTCCTTTATCAGTGGACTGGGAGAGGGGCATGGGAGGAGATGAGGGAGGGACTGTGGGATTGGGAGGGAATTAGGGAGGGGGATATAGCTAGGATACAAAGTGAATAAACTGTAATTAATATATTTAAAAAAAAAAAAAAGACTCCCTGAGCTCTGGCTGCCACATCTGTCACCCCATTGACGCCAGAGTTGATTCAGCTGATCTGACTGGCTAGGCAAGTGTCCCCTTCCTCCTTCACTGCTCCATCTTTGTCCCTCCTAAAGCTGTGTGCTAGGTCAGAAAGGATGACCTTCCCAAACAGAGGAGCCGTCTCCGGTCAAGGGTAGCTGCGTTCCCCTGCTAGAAATTCCAAAGATGCTCAAGGTCCATTTGAGGGTTTTCCTTACTGTTTTGAAAGTATTCTAACTCAACATAATTCAGAAGAATGGAAAGTGTCTACTTACAGGTATCATCCAGTTAGCCAAGTCACCATATTTAGAAACTTGCATCGCTCCTAACATTGTTAGGTTGACATGTCCCCTGGGAAAGAAAAAGAAATATAAAGCAAACTTCACAGGCTTTATACCCCCTTTGCTTGAAAGCATCAGCAATTAAAATAATCTTGGGCCCCAAAATGCATCTGTTTTCCCTCTCCCTACAATTGATTTCTAAATAGATCAGCTCTAAGCTGGTGCAAAAAAATAACCATGAAGAGTTCTTTTTAAAAAAATTATAGCCTACATCGTCTCCAAAAACAAACTAAACACAGGTGTGAACAGTGAATCTCGTTTCCTTCCGTGAGGGGGAAGGTGACTTATCTCAGAGACAAGGGGTAGTTGGAAAGTGAGCCTAACTCACTTGCTGGGAATACCTTATGATGTTATTCCAATTGAGCTGGCACAAAGGTGCAAACTTCATGTAGGGGTTTCTTTTCAAGGTAGTGGGGCAGGTTTGTCCATGCCCAGCCCTCCATGGGAATAATTTCGCAGCTTTCTGCAGCTGAGCAAATTGTGCTCGTTTAATGGGACTGTGGAAAATGGGACTGTGCCTCAGAGTTTGGCTCATGGGCTCTGGGGATGACTCACACCATGTGAAGGCTCGTGTTCACATGGTGTGTGAACACGAGGAGCTACGTTATTACATACCCTCTAATCATTGCGAATGACTCATCGCTGGAGAAGAATGAGGCTCCTGGGAGAACAGTAACCGTTTCCTTTCCTAAAGGCACACAAAAAAGACAGAATTCAGGGTGGGGTGGGGAGACCATTAGACCTCTGAGATCACAACTATGGACAGAGAGGTCTGTACCATCTCTGCTTCTAACACTACAATCCAGCCAAAATGCATTTGCATAAGGCAGCAACTGTCCACCCTGAGAAGAAGCCTATTTTGTCATTGACACTTTTTAGCTTTGTCCATGCACAGTGAAAACAACCAGCATTCACAGAATTACTGCTCAGAAATTCTCTACAGGCAAAGTACCCTCTACAGTCTATACGATGCCCTCCAGCGTTGCCACTTTAGACGCTGACAACTTGCAGTTACAGACTAAAGCATGTTGAGGATATAACAGACAACACAGTGGTTACAGGCAGAAATACCACACTGAACATTTGAAATGGGTTTAGAAAAGGAACCTCAGATGGCAGCTGTGAGGTGATAAAAGGTTATTAACTTGATTATGTCATTTCACTATGCACACATGTATCAAATCAAAACACCAAATGTTAAACACTGAATATAAACTACTATATATACTACTTTCACTTGCCAACTGTGTTGGCTAGTTCTATGCCAACTTGGCATAAGCTAGAATCACTGGAAAGGAGGGACCCTTCACTGAGAAAACGCCTCAACATCTGGCTGTAGACAAGCCAATAGGGCATTTTCTTACATAGTGATTAATAGGGGAGGGTCCAGTCCATTGTGGGTGGTGCCATCCCTGGGATGGTGGTCCTGGGTTCTATAAGAAAGCAGGCTGAGTAAGGTGTGAGAGCAAGCCAGTAAGCAGCACCCCTCCATGGCCTCTGCATAAGCTCTTGCCCCTAGGTTCCTGGCCTGCTTTCCTTTGATAATGCACAGTAATATGGAAGCATAAGCCAAATAAACCTTTTCCTCCCCAAGTTGCTTTGGTCATGGTATTTTATCACAGCCAATAGTGACCCTAACTAAGACACCAACTAAACAAATAATTATGGGGAAAAATCTAAACTAAAAATAAATGAACTATATAAAGGACCTACCTAATTCCTTATTATCATTAAGCCTAACCCTCCCTTCTCACATTTGCATAATATACATCCATCATTATTCTCTGGCTCCTATAAGCTGTGAGCTTCTGCCCAATTACAAACTGCCATGAAATCAGAGAATACTTTTCAACACATTTAATACTTATTTCCAAGAGTTTCTCTTGGTGAGACTTCAAAAATTTACACATTGTTATATAAGTTCAGACATGGGGGGGAGCCACATTTGGCTGGGTGTGGCAGCACAGGCCTATAATCCCAGCACCCTGGAGGCTGAAGCAGAGGGATCACCACAGTCTACACAGCAAATCCCAGGCTAGCCAGGATTATAGATGGAGACCCTGTTTCAAACATTAATAATAACTACATAAATAAAATGCCCATGTTTATTCAGTTAGCACACTAGCTAACGCTACCAATGCCTGGGTCAGACCCAAGTTGTCTATCTTGTTTGTGATCTACTTTTTTTCCAGAGTTTCAGAACATCATATGCTCTCCATTGGAAAAATGCTTAAAAAAAAAAAAAAAACCATGGAACTAAAGTGAGACTACTGTCTCAGGATACTCCACCCTCTGCTCCAATGCCCTAAGACAGCTAAGAAGAGAAAGAGAAGCTATGGTTGAGAGGTCAGAACACAGGGAAAGCTCTTAGAAGCATCAGGAGAAGAGGTCTGGCCACGCCCAGCTATGTACCTTAGCCATACCGACCGCTCCTCAAGGACTGCTGAAAGCCAACTCTTTCATCAATATCCCCCACTTCAGCTCAAGTATGGAAAAAAAGTCAGCCTATTTATATCGTACTGCAATATTTATTGCCTGGGGGAGTTTGATTCTAAATAATGGAAACATTTTCTCATCTTCCAAAGTACCATAAAACTGAACCGCTTTGGGAAACACTTTCTGGCGTAGCTAGAAGTGGCTTTTAGACAGCACACAAGACTTGGAAGATTAAGTGAGCTAATGCATGTGAAGTCCTCATTCAGAGCCTGGCACAAAGCAGCAGCTCCACAACATCAACTGTCATCATTATCACTATTACCGCTCTCTCCAAACCATTTAGAAAAGAGCCTGAGCTGCCATCCCTACAGGGATAACTGCAAAGGAACACAGCTGACTTATACAGTAAGGCTCTCAGACAGCCTGCATGATCCCTAAGCTTCAGGACATGCACAATACAGCTACCCCATCAAAGCACAATCTCCATCCGGCACAGTCAGATCCTTGCCGGTTCTGTGAGGTGGAGAGTCATGGGAGAAAACTGCAGAGGATGTCAAACAGGCATAGACATACCAAGTCTTTGTTTTCTGAGTATTAAATCACAATGAATTCCAAAAGGCATTCTCCACTGAGGGTACATAGGAGGTGTTTTCTCCTCCTCCTATTGTTGTTATTATTATTATTGGTGTTATTATCATTATCATTTTGTAAGAAATCCTGAGATGAATAAGGAGAATTCTGGCTCTCTATAAGCTGTACAAAGCATAATTTTATTTAAAGGCTGAGAACAACCCTCATGGGAAAGCACCCTGGCCCCTTCAAAGGCAGCCTTATAAATTACTCTCTTCTGAAGTGAAGTTAAATACCCACATCTTCATTTATTTATACTATTTATTTCTAGTGAACGCATGTGTCTTCTAAAGTAGGGTTATATTCTTTTGAAGTGGCTACCTACGCACATTTGTAATTATGTTATTTATTTTGAATGTATATATATATATGTGTGTGTGTGTGTGTATGTGTGTGTGAGAATATATATATGTTTATATATGTTATATATTCATATCTATATATGAATATATATGTTTATATATATGTTTACTTTATATATGCAAAATTAAATACATAGAAGGTTTGGAAGAAGGAAAGAGAAAGGGAAAGTGATGTAATTATATTTTAATCTCAAAAAATAAAAAATAGTTTAAATCATCCACGTTTATGGGTTTGTACATACTGTGAATTTTCAAATCCAGAGAAACATTTTTACCTTTCTTCTAAAGCTGACTATTTCTTGATGAAAACATGAAACCCCCTTTTAGCTTTTGATGCCTATAGTAGATCACTGCTATGATTACCCTACTGTGCATATCAGCACTCCTAACTGTCATCTGACCATAGCTTACTACCCACTGGTTAGCCTTTCCTCCTGCCTTCTGCATGCACTGGGAACCATCATGCTATTCTCTGCATCAATGAGACTGATTTTTTTGTTTTAGGTCCCATATGACTAATAATATACATGACTTTTCTTTCTGTGCCTGACACTATTTTGCTTAGCATATTCCAAATTGTCTCAAATGACAGAACATCAATTTTTATCATTTAATAGTATTCTACTATGTATGTTAGTTACATGTTGATTAGTTGGTAAATTCTCAGCCTGTTTCCATTTTATTGACTGTGGTAAATAGTACAGCAACAAAGACTGTATAGACAGGTGTCTCTTTGGTTTGCTTATTTTATTTCTTTTTTTAAATTTTTAAATAATTTTATACATTCACTTATATCCCAGCTGCAGCCCAGTCCCTTTTTCCCTCCCATTCCTCCCCTCCCTCCCTCATCTCCTCCCTGCCCCCTTCTGAGTCCACTGAGAGGGGGTGTCCTCCTCTCCTTCAGTCTGGCCCTAGCTTATCAGGTATCTTCAGGATGGTAGTAATGTCCTTATCTGTGGCCTAGCAAGGCTGCTCCTCCTTCAGGAGGGAGGGGAAGCTCATGAGTTCATGTCAGAAACAATTCCTGTCCCCCTTACTAGGGAACCCACTTGGATACTGAGCTACCATGGGCTATGTTTGAGCAGGGGTTGTAGGTTATATCCATGCATGGTCCTTGGTTGGATAAACAGTTTCATAGAAGACCCCTGTGCTCAGATATATTTGGACCTTGTGGGACTCCCTGTCCCCTCTAGGATATACTAATTCCTCCTTCCTTTATATGATTCCATACACTCTGCCGAAGGCTTGGTTATGGGTCGCAGCAGCTGCTTTGATACACTGCTAGGTAGAGTCTTTCAGGTGCCTTCTGTGGTAGGCTACTGTCCTGTTTCTTGTTTTCTCCTATTTCCAATGTCCATCCCCTTTGTCCTTCTAGATGGGGATTTTTCATCTTTATTTTATTTCTTTAGGCAATACATCCAAAAATAGAATTTTACACACACACACACACACACACACACACACACACACACACACTTTTAGGTACAATCATTTTTAGACATCCAATATCTAAATGAAAAGAAATATATGTTACATCCATAATTTTCTAATGCAACATCCAGAATCCAGAACTGGTCAATAATTCTAACAATAAATCAATATAAAAAACAATAACCTGCCCTCTGATCCAAAACCTTACAGGCATCCAGCACCAGGTAAGAGACCCAGGTTCCTGCTCCATTCTGTGACCCTCTCCAAGCACCCAACCCCACACAACAGAAAGGACCCAACAAATGCTACACTAAGCTTTTCTCTTATAGAGACTCCTAGCTGAACAAGGTGCTGAGAATGAATGACAGCTGACTAGTGTTCCCTAAACAAGCCATTTATACCATCACTTCTGGGGAACACTGCAGAAGAGGGGGTAGAAAGAATGTAAAAGCTGGAAGACAGGAAGAAGAGCTGTGAAAAGGTATCCTGCAGATAGGACGCAGCCACTCTAATCATAAACTCACAGCAACTGAACATTCCTATACTGAGTCTGTGTAAGAATGTCCCTGCCAAAGGTCAGGTATGGATGGAGGAGGGCTCACAAACCCCAACCCTCACTACTGAACTATTTGCTACTAAAACATTCAGGGAGAGACATAGTTACTGCCTTCGGCTGTATGCCCACTGCTGACCCCACCAGGCTCCAATGGATAGTGCCAGAGTGCCAGTCAAATGGCCACACAGGTGATCCTGATTAAATTAAATAGATCATGAAACAAAACCAAAAGTCCTAAATAGGAGTGGGAGGCAGAGAACAGTGGATGTGGAGATGACAGGGATGAAAAAGAGCTAAAAGGGGGTGTGAGAAGGTAGTAATCAGAATGCACTGATATGTATATGAAAATATCAAACAAATCTTTTCTGTGTGTACATCTAAATCTTCTCTCACTACTTTGTCATGAAAGTGTATTAATTTTATCCTTACCTAGTCCTTCAGTTCACAATTCAATAGTGAGTAAATAACTATTATGAGCACTGAACAAAGCTACAAACAAAATTCAACTACCCTATACTACTGTTCCTCAAACATGAATACCCATCAGACTTACATGGAGACTTCTACATATATCCAGACTGCTGCTGCCTCCTACTCTTATAGTTTCTAATTCAGTATGTGGGTAGTACGGGCTGAGATCTAAGAGTCATGGGTCATGCTGACACTATGGACACGGAGACTTGAAGAACCAATCCCCTAAGGGGAAAAGGAGCTTATAATACAGCAAGGAAAAGAAATTATTACAAGGCAAAATGATGGGTGCTTAGGGGAAACACTCGATATAGTGTAGGTTCAGGGGAAGGAACATTCTTATCCTGTGGAAGTATTGGAAGTGGCCCAATGAGTCAAGATATGAAGGAGTGTTAAACACATTCTGGTAGTAAATTATGAGCATAGCGATGGAGAGAATCTGGTGAGCCCACAGTATATTCAAAGGCTAAGTACAAAAATAAAGGGATGGTCTTAAGCAGAGAGCCTAGTGCAGAGTACTGCCTGTACTTCAGTGTGCAAGCCTGTGATTCTCCAGAAGTGGCAAAGCCCACAAATGGAGGATGACCTTAGAGTAGGCTGGTCTAGCTGTTTCAGGATGTGTGGCAGTGTTCCAGGATGTGGATCTCTGGCCTCTAGCTTGCTCCCAGAAGTAACAGTCAAAAATGTTTCCAGACAGTGTCAAATGCCCCCAAGAGACTTTTCAAAATGGCCAGCATAGAAGTTACATGGTGGGGCTTTTCATAGACCACAAAGTATATAAGGTGATTTTTTTAAAGCAATTTCCATAAATATTATTTTTTTAAAAAGGCATAACTTCTATATTAAAAGAAGAAAACAGCACTGATAGGGAAACATGCAAGAGCTTACATTTAATGAAAACTCAAAAGCATGGGAATTATTAGAAACTTCACAGTCATTGTAGGTTTGCATCAGATTTTCATAGTATATACATGCTGCCATCTTTCTTCACCTCTCTAAAATCAGCTTCTCCTCAGGTATAACTCAGTGTAGGACAGAGCCATGGAGCAGGAACGAGATGGTGGGAGTTCAGACTCTAAGGATTGAATCTTGGGCATGTTAAGATTACAGTGGTTTTTCACAACTTGAGAACTGGTAGCCCATTGGGACTGAGCTACTTGGAAGTTCCACAGAGTAGGAAACCCCTCCCTTCCAACATTGGGACTGAAAAGATCAGCTGCTCTCCCCAGGAAAATGGGCTTTGGGAAATGGAGTTATTCATTTTTTAAAACAACCAATGAACATAATACGTTAATTAAAGCAGGTGGCAAATATTTTCACAGATCAGTGAGCTACTGCGAAAGGGTATGGTACAATTCAAGTACAGCATTGGTTAAATGTCATTGCATGACCACACTGGGCATTTCAGAGTAGAGCTGTGTTAGCTAATTCAAACACTCAACCGGAACATGTATAATTTCCAAAAATCCCAAGCATCAGACATCAATTCTACTTGACAGCTGGCCTTTATGTTCAGCTTGCATTACTTCTGAGACTTACACATACTATTTTTGAACGCAAAGAACGAACAATACTTCTGTGGGGGAAGAATGAATACAGAAGGCACTGAAAATCTTCCTAAGACAGAAATTAACTCCTTAAGAGCTCTACTACAAAGATGAGCCGAAGGCAAACAGAAAAGCAATGTTACTTCAGGCATCGTGACAGCTGCCTTTTCAAAAAGGCCTGACCTGTTTATTCTCTAGGTTGCCAATACAGGTCATGTCCCTGACATTCAGCAGGCTGATAATAAAAGGCAAAGCACATGACTGTAGGAGTGGAGGAGAATACAACTCAAAGAAACTCCCCGCTTGTGTTAAGCTCACATCCTGATCATGAACTCGTTGGCCTGGTAAAGACTTAAAGCAATGCCATCTTTAGAGGATGCCCTCATGCTAGTAAGGCCTACAGTAGAGAATGGTAAACACTGTCTACAATCAAAACCCCAGCACATCAGCCTGATGCTATGCATTCACTCCCACTTTCTCTATCCACAAAAGCCCAACATATTTCCCCCTGGAGTTGGCCAAAAGAAACCCCAAGAAGGAGACGCCAGAGGATATCTTTAGTTCACCAAGGTCACTGTTATTTGGTGGTGGTCTTTAACCTAAATGCCACACTCTCTGTTGGATGGCCCTCTCCTGCCACCACCCTTTAATGATAAAGTAGACTAAATCTCTGTAGAACTTCCTCATCATTTCTGAGTGTCCTTCCTGCTGTCCGGACCCTGGTAATCTGCAGATCTTTGAATTTTTTTCAATAACACCATGCAAGGATGTGTTCTCCGTTTACAGGCAGGACCCTGTCTAACCCACTGATGTTCTGCCATTAAAGTGTGCCTCCACCTATACTTCCTCCTTTATTGCATTTGAGACTGAATGAGAGTGATCTCAAAGACTAGAAGGCACATTTCTCTCCTGTCATAAATACGGTGAATTCTCTCCAAGAAAAGACAAAATTGGAATCAAACTGTTGCTGATATTTGACCCAAAACAGGACACTAGCAAAAGAAAATGTTGAAAAATATGAAGTGAATTTACCTGCATTAATGAGATCAGCATCAGCTTCATGCTTTAGTGGGTAGGGGCCCTGTCAAATACAGCACAGCACACATTCAGTGAGTAACAAACAGAATCACATTTCCCCCAGTCAAATACTGAAACTATTTAAATACCTTCCCTGAAGCTCTAGAAAGCTACCATCCGAAGACTTGAGGTAAACTTTTCAAAATCAATTGCTGCATTTTCATAAGTCTTTCTCACATTGATTATGACTAAGAATGTGAGAAATAGCTCCTAAAAATTCCTGGTCCATTAAGGAAAGTAATTCTTTAATGCCAGGCATGTAGCTATCAAGCCCGATCAAGTCTTTTGATATTTTTACCATAACAATATTGTCTACAAACTTCATGGAAGAACCACACAATCAAGTTGTGTGTGTGTGTGCCTACATTTCTAGTATTTTCTTTGTTATTTGTTTAATTTTACTCTTGCTTGTTTAATATATGTGTGTGTATGTAGTACTTCCTGTTTGTTTTCTAAAGAGAAAGGTAGTATGGAGTTGTGGAGGTAGGTTCTGGAAGGAGCTATCCCAAATTAACCACTCACAAAGAAACAATTAAGTGTTTATTTAGTTGTTTTTTGAAGACAGTTTCTCTGTGTAACAGACATGGCGGTCCTAAAACTCATTCTGTAGACCAGTCTGGTCTCAAACTCACAGATACTCACCTGCCTCTGCCTCACAAGTACTAAGATTAAAGGGTTGCACCACCACCATCCCATAAAAAAAGTAAGTTTTCTCAACAGAGTATAAGTGGGTGTACAAACAAGATTTAAGGTCTCATTCCCAGGAGTAGAGACAGTTGACAGAAAATGAACTCAATAATATTTTTGAAGGGTTGTTTTTTGTTTGTTTGTTTGTTTTTGGTCTCATAATGCTTTGTCTGTTTTGTTTTGGCCTTACAGATATTTTGTGCTTTCATGCTGTTTTTCTGTGTGTGTGTGCGCGCGCGCATGTGTATGTCTGCATCTGTATGTGTTTTTTGTACTTTCTTTTTTGTGTTTGAGTTAGTTTTATTTTTTAGTTGCCTGTTTTCTAATAATAAATGGAGAGGATGTGGATTTGTGTGAGGCTGTATGAAGCATCTAGGAAGGCTTGAGAGAGGGGAAGTTGTGATCTAAATATACTGTATAGAAAATCTATTTTTAATAAAAATTAAAATTTTTAAAAGCATACACTGAGAATTTTTCAACAATAAAAAAGAAAAACAATAATACTCTCATGATTTAAGCTTGTGACCTTTGTTGGGTCCCATTAATAGCTATCTTGGCCCATACTGAGCCTGTGGGCCACAGGTGGGCCACGGGTTGAACATACTTGCAACCCTTTCTGGTAGGAGCGTGAATGCCACCTGCACATGTGTTGTTTGGCTACGAAGACTTGGAAGAGCAGCCCTTTCAGTTTGGTATACAACACTTTGAAGGTCTAAATTTAGAATTCTAATTTTAGCCTACTCATGGGCATCATTATCCCCTCGCTCCATTCTTCTGTGCAGAACATTTAAAAATACAATTGTGTGTGAATGTGTGTGCATGAATGCATGCGCATGTACACATGTGTATGTATGCGTATGTTTTGGTAGGGATCAAAATGAGTACTTCACATGCCATGCACATGTTTTCTGTTATATTTGAGGTACAAGGTACATCCTCGAGCTAATCTCATATTCCTTTTTATAAGGTAACTCTACTGACTTGAATGGAGCCAAGCACTTTTATATCATGACATATACTAACAGGGAAAAGAAAAGATGTGAGAGTTAAGAATGAGTAAACACTGGTGCTAAATTTTTAATATATTCCAAAAGAGGGACTGGAAACTCTCTTATGAACAGAACTGACACCTAATATTTCAGGGCTCTTTCAACATTCAATGTGAATAATTCACAAACACTTACTTTTTCTGTCTTCAAAATCAAAAAGCTGACCACTCTAGACAACCTCAGAGGTTCTACAAAGGTACAGGTTTTTGACATTAATAGAAATCTGCTTCTATCCAGGCACACAACATTTTTATGTCTCTGAAAATGACCATGAGATGGCTAAACCACGAAGTATCTACTAAGTATTATGGTCATCATGCATATTGCCCATATAGGATATATACTCTCCTGAATAAATAATTTTATTGTGGTTACAGCAAAAGTGTACTAAGAAATAATAAAACACTGGAAAATTATAATGAATAAATAATATAATATTTGCTACTACAAATATCATTTGCCACAGTTCATAAAGAAAGGCTTAATTGTCAACTTACCAATCCCAGGACTCCATTTTCACTTTGAAGATGAACAGTCATGTTTGGACTGATGAAGTTGCTGGCCAGAAGAGGTATCCCTATACCCAAGTTAGCTGGGAGAAAGATGTTAAGGTACAGTGCAGCAGGAGTGGAGTCTGAGCTGTAAGTCTTTGCACATATAATTCAGAACAAGAGTCTTCTTTAGAGAGAAATTGTTATGAATATTATAACTGAATAAATTCTCCAAACACTCTCTGCGTACTCACTGACAATTCTCAGAAAAGAAAGTCTCTAATTAGTCTCCATTTTCCCATTAACATTAATGTGCTTTTTCACAAAGATCAAAGGAGTGACTTCAGAAGATAACCAAGGTTATCTATTTTAACAATAATATAAGTCAGACTTCATTTTCATCAATGTGTTTAGCAAGCCTGGATTAATATATTAATGACTGACATTACTAAGCATGGCTTGTGTTTTGCTTAAAAGCTATTTTTACTATACAAAACCCTCTCTAAAAAGAAAGACGATTTAAAATTTAAAAAAAAAAAAACCAATCATTTTTAAATTTAAAAGAAAAAAATCCTGATCAGACCAAATTGTCACTTAAAGTCCATCAGTTGTTTTGATGGCTAGAGTAATGTTCACTGGTATGTATATCTGAACATAACCAGGAAGGAGGGAAGGATGCATTTCAGCAAACGCTCTATGGCCAGAGAAGTAGCTATGCACCATGAAACTTCAAAGAGCAATCTGAGGGCATGAGACCTCGTCCCTTCCACATCTAAGCAGGTCAAGGCTAGTTTGTCCTTCATGTCATGAGGCTGATCTTCTTCTCAACATAGGCAGAAGAAGGACATCAGACATCTGTGTCCTCTGCTACGCTACGCGGTCACTTCTCAGAGAAGGCCTCACCAGAACTGACTTAACAGAAAAACAGTGGCACTCTGAAGAGGTTCTAGTGACAGTGAAGTCTTTATGAATCGTGAGACTGATAAAGGATACCATACATGCCATCCTCAAACTCAAGAGCAGCTCTCTTGATGATGCGCTCCCTAACATCCTCTCCGGGCTTACCCGTTTTGGCTTTTTCAGCTCCTTCCTTTCGAAGCGATAAACGCTTTAAAGTAAGTAGAAACAAAGCATTCATGTTCAAGATCTGCTTTCAACTTTATCATTGCTTCAATATAAAAATTTGCAGGAAAAAAAAACACTCATTAACAGTAGGCGGCAAGTCTACAATATAATGGAGCATTTTAGAAAAGAATACATGAAAGATATTTCATGACAGAACATTCTTTAGGAAGTAAATAGGACAGGTCAGATTTGTTTGAAGAGAAGGACAGATGTGCTTGCACTGTGAAGCAAACAATCCCCTTGTCATTGTCATTCTGACTACTGCACTGTTCTACCTAAGACTTGACAGTTGAAGTCTCCTCGGGTGTTCAGAAACTGAGTCTGAATAAAGGAAACAACATAGCCCTGGACATCTGTTTCCTGGGGCTGTCAGAATGTGTTTACCAGGTGTTGCTGCTGCCAATTGCCTATTTCCACCTGCAGAGTCTGGACTGGCTCTGCGATGTGTGCATCGAAGGAATCATGCAAACAGCCAGGGAACAGTTTCCATCACTGAGTCTCCTTAAAACAGACTGTTCTGTTGGTAAATATCCTACCCTAGCTCTCCGGCCTCCTGAGAGCAGTCTGGGAATGCATGTTGCCTTTCACTCTGATTCCTAATATCTCCTGCTATATGTCTATTATGGTGCTAAAGTCTAGGAATTTTGGAATCTTGGCATCAGCTTCGATCTGCTAGGTCAGTCACTGTAGAAAAGCCCCGGTCCTCCTACTACTCAACCCTTGAACTCAAAGCCAGTTAAAAAATTACATTCTTTCTTCATTCCATAAAAGTACAAAACTATTTTAAGACAGTTAGATAGCTATGAGTAAGCATTAAGACTCCAGATGGGTAAAGCCACCCAAGAGCCGCTTATTCACCCCTGTCCTCTAAGACAGCTTTCCAAAATCAGGGATCATAAATCACAACCCTTACAGAATCCTGGCAGATATGACAGCCTATGAAATAATAAGACGTAGAGACACTGTTAGTCTGGGCAGGCACAGAGTCAGCTCCTTTCCAAAGGACACCGGAAGCTACTACTTAAGATGTGAAGTAATACTGCTCGGCTCCAACCTTCTGTCACCTGGAATGGCTCAAGAAACATGTCTCCTGTAACCAGATCCATACAGACAGGCAACAAAGCTCTGTAAATTACCTCAATTCTCTTCTCATATTTTTCTCCTTTTATAAGGCGGTGTACATAGATCTTTGGAATGTGGATATCTTCTGGGGCAAATGAGCCAATGTCTACAATTTCTTCAACCTAGAGGAAAAGGAAAAAAAAAGTTAAGTGAGACAGTGAATGCTTAAAATAAACATGTTTATGTTTTTAAAAGTAAAACATACAAATTCATATACAGCTTTAAACACAGGATAAATAATATACATATGTATCTATACAAGTACATGCAATGTATATCATACTTTTTAGACCCACAACTGAGCAGACATTAAAATCCATATATCTGAGTGAAAATTCAGGACACAAAGTGACAGCAGAATATAGCCTTTTTCAAAAGAACTTTGGTTATAAATTCAACAAAATTTTCAGGGCAGTTGCTTGCACTTTCATAAATTGCAGCTCAGTAATGCAAAGCTCAAAAGCACACTCCTTAAAATTAATGAGAAATTTATCATATCAAAGACACAAAACTGTAACAACATCTGTGTGGTCAATTGAAGAGGTTTTTAAATATAGATGCAAACTCCATTCACAGCCATTTTTAATTACTCCTGTTGTTCACTTCCTAGGATCGTGACAAAACTGTAATCGTCGAAATTATTTCACTCAAAAATGAATAATTGATTTTAATATAGAAATTTCAAGAAGGAATTATTAAGTAATAATTAGAAATAGTCAAATTAATTCGAAACAGTCATTTACAGGCATTTTGCAATAACATAAAATGTCCCCAAGTTAGTCTGTTATTTTAGGATTCATTTTTTTAAGTTTTTTTTTTTTTACAACAATATAAATGAACTAAAAATGACAAGAAATCAAGAAAAAACAACCTCAACATTAAATTCAGGATAAAGCCAATTTTGGTTAAAGAATTAGCTTTCTCATGACAGATGCATATAATGGATGTCATACGTGCTATGGCATGACTCTAGATGCTTCTCATGGTCCATATGCAGAGTTGGGGAGCCCTTGGGTCACTGAAGTGGGGGCTAGCATTTATGGATGATATCCCCTTCATGTGTGCACTATGCTCTCTGGCCACAGTTGAGGTAAGCGGATGTCCCATCACACATCCCTAACAGCTACCATCTAGCGCCCCACCAGAGGCCCAAAGGCAATGGACCTGCCTGATCATGAAGGAGCAATTCAAAGCCATAGCCCCAAATAATCCTTTTCTCCTCATGAGGTAATTACCAAATCTTTTATTATAGTGACAGAAATCTAATACAATGCCGAAAGCAAATAATTATTTACTTAAATGAGCTGACCTACTTAAATGAGGAGAGTTCTTTTTGAATTTGCCATCTACAATATTAAAGGAATTAGCCAGAAGTCTGTGGAGTCAAGTCCTCATTGTGCTACTCTGCTACCTGATCTTCCACCAGGCTCCTGCCAGAGAGGCACAGGTTCCAGGAGATGTTCAGTTATCACACACTACCCACAGACATCCAAGTAGAGTGAGTGTAGGGATGGACTGCGAACACGCAAGAGGGATAGGGCATTGTGGGGGCTCCATGTCCATCAATAGAGGATGACAGGAAGACTTCTTGCCCTGTACTCTTGTATTCCCCTCTGAACCTTTCTGGTACTATGGTATGCTCATTTACGCTCATTCATATTCTCTCTCCCATTCTTCCTCCATCTTTCCTTTCCTCTTTCTTTTTCTCTTCCCCCTTCCCTCTCTCTCTCTCGCTGCATGTTGTATATGCATGCACATGTCTGTGAGGGCATGTACATGTATGAGTGCAGGTAAAAATGCACTATGTGCATATTATATGGAGGCCAGAAACTGTCTTTCTTGATCTCCCCCACCTCTTATTATTATTATTTTTTCCTTTTTAAGACAAGATTCTTTACTAAACCTCTAACTCATCAGTTTGGTGAGGCCAACTAGCTGATGAGCTCCAGTCCCAAGGATCACAGATATGTGCTGCCACCGTTGACTTTGTTATGTGTTTCCCGGGTTCCAAACTCAGGCTGGCACGTTCTACAGAAGGCACCTTACTCACTTAGCCATTTCTCTGATCCTTCTTCTGATTTTCTTTCCACAGAGTGGGAATCAGGTTAAAAAGCGCTAGAAGTAGTTCTGAGCAGCTAAGTATTGCTGCTAAGTTTGAACTCCATTGCAACTTCAAACCTTTATAGTTCATTCACATTTTCAATTTAAGCCTTCAATGAAGTTCTTGACTTTTAAAACATGTTTCTAATATACTGAGGATATAAATGAAGGTGTATTATTCAAGCAAATATTGACCACAGTATTATAACATCAATGGTCAATCATAGGGTATTGATAGAAGTAAACATATTACATGTCCTAACAGAATTAACTAAGCTTTATGCTTTTGTAATGCTGAATAGCATCTCACAATTTAATGTTTCCATAAAAATACAAGATTTTTACAATCAAATACATATACATACATATATATACATATATATATATACATATATATATGCTTCAATACAATGACATCATTTTCCTTCTTTTTCTTTCTTGATAAACTTATTAATTGCAAAAATGGGTAGATATTTGGACACTTATGTATTGCATGGATCAATTCAGGGAAATTAGCATTTCATTTCAGCACAATCATGTGTAGACCTATGAGAAGCAGAAGCTCACTGAAATTCTAATTATTCCTCTCTCTGGGTAACTGTATAAGTCATTTCTGTGGGAGGGGGCTGCTTGCAGAGGCCAGAGGACAACCTCAGGTGTCATTCCTAAAATGCTGCCCACCTTGTATTTTCAAGCAGTCTCTCACTGACCTGAACTGACCAGGTAGCTCAGCCAGCTTACCAACAAGCTCTGCTTCGTCTTCTCCTCCCAACCCCCCAGGGTGGGAGGCAAACATTCATCTTGTCCAGGATGGGGCGGTGAGGGGGTGGCAGGGAGAGGAAAAGCAGGATGGGGGGGGCGCTAAATGTGGATCATTGGAACTGAGCTCAGGTCCTGATGCTTACAAAGCAAGCGCTTCATGAACTGACAGGTATTTCTAGCTCTGTACAAGTTATTTCTGTTTCCCTTTCAAAGGGGAGAAACCTGAAAGCATTTGGGGATTAGGGAAGGTGCCCATGGCCTCACAATTGCTAAGTACATATTCTGCTACTGAATTCTATCCCCAGACCCTCATAAATGTTACGCATTCAAAAGATGAAAGAGATTCTAAATAAATGATTTCCCAAACTAGGAAATACAAGCATGTAAGAGATTTCACAATTAGATGTGTACCTAACTCACGGGGCATGGTAAGAGAAAACAGAAAAGCTGTAAAAACCAATTACAACATTAGGAAACAAACCATAGAAACCTTTTCCCTATTATCTTGATGACAGTAATGTGAGCTCTTTTCTATACCTAATGTTATTCTGTCTGGTCTTCAGATCTGCTGGAATTAGCAGCTTCTTAATGAGTCTGCTTGACTAACCCTTTAGCAAGATCCAGGAAAACAATAAAAAGGGAGTGGGGGTGAGTGGTTCTCACTGAAACTAGAAATCTCAAGAGGAAACAATCACTATTGATTTTTCTGGTTCTGCCAATTAGTTTCCCCTAAACTTATGAAATTAAGACAAAGTTTCAGTACTAAGGACAATTATAACATAACTTTCACAACAAATAGAATGAGCATGGCCTAGTTTAAAATATTAGAAAGCAACAATTTGGTTAAACATAATCAGTTCCACACTTTGTAGTGCTAATTTCCGTCTGTAGAAAATGCAGGTGCAACATTTGTCAGAACAGTTCCTCTGTGCCAATCAGTCCTATACAAACAAGGCTTTCTTGTTGGCTAGCAGAACTGGTAGCAAATAACTGAAGTGCAAACCAACAAGACAAAGTCTGTTTTCAGACGGCCTATTAGGGGTTTGATGTCAACAAATCAGAAGAGGCAGAAATGCCTTCACGGTGTCTGTGCACATGACTGAAGATGATGCCAGTTTTGAGTGATTGTGAGACACACCCAGAAAGAGCCAACAGGGTGATTTAAAAATCCAGTGTATGTTATAATATAAGCAAGAAAGAACACCTGTCAACAACGAATGAGATGAGCTGCTTACAGGGCCTTCAGTAAAGACAGCAGAAGGCAACCCTTAACTTACCAGAGAAGAATCAAAAGACCAGGAAAAGGGGGCAAAAGTAAACATCCTTAAACAAGCTCAGGATGGAAGAAAGGTGGTAACTAGGAACAAGCCAGCCTTCTACCCTGGAACTGTGACTAGTTCTCAGAACACCATCTGGTACTGCTCTGAATCCAGACATTTGAGGCTTCTCTAATTAGTATTCCTCTTCATTCAGTCATTATCAGGAAAATAGAGGCTAAGAAATGCTAATCATTGTTGACTTTAACTCTGTTCTTAAAGGTTTACTCTCTTTGCCTTGTACCTTCCTGCTTTATAAGTCTGAAAGTTTCATCTTTTTTATTATCATTTATTACAATTTATTCAATTTGTATCCTGGCTGTGGCCCCCTCCTTCACTCTCCTACCAATCCTACCCTCCCTCCATCTTCTCTCCTTGGGGCCCTCTCCTAGTCCACTGATAGGGGAGGTCCTCCTCCTCTTCTATCTGACTCTAGCCTATCAGGCCTCATCAGGACTGGTTGCATTGTCTTCCTTTGTGGCCTGGCAAGGCTGCACCCCCATGGGGAGGTGATCAGAAGGTGTTCAGAGAATGTGCAACTGAGTTCATGCCAGAGAAATCCCCTGCTCTGTTTACTAGGGAAACCATTTGGAGACTGAGTCTATGGGCTACATCTGGACCTGAGTTTTAAGTCCTCTCCATGCATTGTCCTTGGTTGGGATATCATTCTCTTCAGGGCTTCCAGGGCTCAGTTTTGTTTTTTGTTTTGTTTTGTTTTTGGCTCTGTTGGTCTCCTTTTGGAGCTCTTGTCCCTTCCAGGTCTTTCTATTTCCCCCTTCTTTCATAAAAATTCCATGCATTCTGCCCAAAGTTTGACTATGAATCTTAGCCTCTGCTTCGATACCTCAATAGAGTCTTTCAGAGGCCCTCTGTGGTAGACTCCTGTCCTGTTCCCAGTCTTCTCCTGTATCTGATGTTTCTCACATATGTTCTTTTGAATGAGGATTGAGCATCTTCCCTAGGGTCTTCCTTGCTGTTTAGCTTCTTTAGGAATATGTATTTTAATATGTTTATCCTGTATTATATGTCTAAAACCAGTTATGAGTGAGTATATACCATGTGTGTCTTTCTGTTTCTGGGATATCTCACTCAAGATGATTTTCTCTAGTTCCCACCATTTGCCTGCAAATTCCATGAATATCGAATGGCGGAGAAGCACTTAAAGAAACATTCAGCATCCTTAGTCATCATGGAGATGCAAATCAAAACAACCCTGAGATTTCACTTTATACCCATCAGAATGGCTAAGATCAAAAACTCAAGTGACAACAGATGCTGGAGAGGATATGGAGAAAGAGGAACCCTCGTCCATTGCTGGTGGGAATATGAACTTGTACAACCACTTTGGAAATCAATCTGGCACTTTCTCAGAAAATTAGGAATAGTGTTACCTCAAGATCCAGCTCTACCATTCCTAGGCATATATCTGAAATATGCTCAACTATACAAGGACATTTTTTCAACCATGTTTATAGCAGCTCTATTCATAATAGCCAGAATCTGGAAACAACCCAGATGTCCCTCAGCTGAGGAATGGATGCAGAAATTGTGGTCCATTTACACAATGGAATACTACTCAGCTATTTAAAAAAAAGGAAAAGTTTCATCTTAAAGTCCAGAGAAAGTATTCATAAGATAAATATTCATCCCTAATAACAACTGGTGACAATATTTTTGTATCTGCTTGGAAAACAACTCAGATTCAACAGAGGAGCTGTAAAGAAACACTTTTATTTTTTATTTTAAGTGGCAACCTCAGTTTGTTACATCCACAACCATGGGCCTGATCCCCTAAAGTTGTCATTGAAAAACAGCTACACACCTACAGAAGCCTGCAGTGATGTAAAGAGAGGGTTCTGCACAGAGCAAGGAAAAGACTCCCATCTAAACTTTGTTTCCTGAATCACTTCAGCCTTCATGGAAGGTTCACAGGAGCACTCTTCTTTTGTCAAAAAAAAAAAAAAAAAAAAGGCCCAAGTCTGAAGGGGAGGTACTTTGGAAGAATCTAGTTTTACCCAGAAGAGAAACTGTGGAGAAATATTTGTCATGCAGGAGAATGCAAAAGATGACTACCTGCTTACTCCCCGGCTAAGGAAGAATGTAGCCACTTAAAGCATATGAGAAAATAACAGGGAGCTTAAAAGCCCAAGAACAAAAATGCACATAGACATCACCACAGAAATGCACAACAACGGGAGGGCTAAGAAGCCATCAAGGTTATAGTAATTATACTCAGACACGATCCTCTTATCACCATTAGAAACAGTAAGGAATATGACTGCAAAGTCATCACTGAAACTAGGCAGATCAGCTCTCATGCCAAAGAACACTCTCTACTGTGTCTAGAGAAAACAGGCTTTGATTAGAAAAAAAAAAATACTGTCAAGAAAATGTGCACATGCTTGGACAGTCAGACCTATGGATGAAATGTGATAAAAAAAATATTTAAAGTGAGGGTGAAAGGAGAAAAACTATCACACTGATGGCCATAAAAGCAGACCTTTTACAAGAACAAGAGTGGTAAGTCTTAATGGGAGTGACAAAACTGTTGCAGAATTATTGGAAGATCATCTGCTGACAGATTCTGTGTGGCTTCCTGACAAGCTCTGCCTTTCACAGTGTAACCATGGCAGGAACACCGATCCTGGTCTCTGAACCCATAAGGACCCAGTGCTTGGTCAAGGAGAAATGATGGGGGTCTTGAATGAAAACAGCAGTATAAAATTGGTTTTGTAGTGAACCAGGGAGTAAATCCAGAAAAAAAATCCTGGTCTTTGAGGAGGTCTATCTCCAGATTTCAGGGAGTTTGGAGAAAAGAGAAATCAGTTCCAATGTCACCAGCTTCAAATGACAAATGGGCCCCTGGAGGACAGGAGAACCCACTCTGACATTCACCTTGATGATGGAAAGAATTTTCTGTAAAGAGATGAGTTTCATGAATACAGCACGGGCAGTCATATCAGCTCACATTCTAAAATGATCCCCGCCCCCAATACAGAAATGCATGAACTAGGACACATGGAAGATTTCTGACACTTTTAGAAGAATATTAAAGGAGTAAAGGAAGAATGATCTGAAGCTTGTCCAAAGAGTCAAAGGCGATAAAGGGATGTGTTCTGTTGGGAATGATAATCTTTACTGCCTAGACAGCAGCTCTGCCTCTATTTTTGTCAATGGAATAAAAGACAGAACCTAGCATGTTTGGGGAAGAGCGAAATTCTAAGAAGAAATATTGATTTCCCAGTACTCTTGAAAAGCCTGAATATACAATCACTGAATTGTCACCAAGAGAAAAATGGTGGAGACATCAGAGGCTCAACAGCACTCCATTCTGCCTCTATTTTTGCCATAGGAAGAAAAGACAGAACCTAGCATGTTTGAGGAAGAGCCAAATTCTAAGAAGAAATATTGATTTCCTGAACTGATTCTAGACTCATCAAACAATCACTGAATTGCCACCAAGAGAAAAATGGTGGAGACATCAGAGGCTCAACAGCACTCCTTTTCAGGACGCGGGTCATTCCACAGTACCACGTGCCAATGGCTCATTAGCAGTCAATAGGCGTGGCTGTAAAGAAAGAACAGATGTAACTGAACAGCAGTCTAACCTTCCTCCACTGTGTACCATGCGAAATGAACTTCGCTGGTCTGTGACTAACCAGCACATAGGAAAGCTGTGCGGGTTCACACAGCATCAGACCAAGGCCCTCAAGCAGGAGCTTCACAGATGGAGAGAGAAATGTGAGTCAGGTTCATTCACTTTAACCCAACAAATACACGGTAAGCACAGTTGAGAGTCCACAAAGAATGCGATGGTTCAGAAAGCTTACTCTGATGTGGAGAGAGATGACGAACAACTCAAAAATCAGAAGTGCTGGAGAGACGCTCAGGAGTCAAAGTCACTGGGGGTTCTTTCAGAGGACCTGGGCATCATTCCTACATGGCAACTCACAGCTGTCTATAACACAAGTTCTAGATGATCTGATGCCCTCTTCTGGCCTCCACACGGCCATGGTGCACAGACATAATGCACAGAAGAAGAAAATATCCATATACATAAAAATAAAGAAAACACGTTTTAAAAATTTAAAAATAAAAGTGAGGGGTTGGGGATTTATCTTAGTGGTAGAGCTCTTGCCTAGCAAGTGTAAGGCCCTCAGCTCTGAAAATAAAAAAATAAAATAGAAAAAATAAAGTGAGTGTGGTGGCACCGGCCTTTATTCTCAGCACTCAAGACACAGATGCAGGTGGATTTCTGTGAGTTCAAGTGTAGCCTGGTCTATATAGCCTGGTCTAGACCTGCAAAGGCTACATAGTGAAGTCTTGTTTCAGATAAAGGAGCTAAGGAAAGAAAACACAGAAATATTTCAGGGCCTTACAGAACCCTGGAATGGTGGTGGTATAGTTTTTGCTTGGTTTAACTTTGGGAAAGGAATGTGCTGCTTTATGAATCAAATGAAAGCTTCAGTAGGTACACATACACATACACATAACACACACACACACACACACACACACACACACACACACACACGACCTTTAATCTCTTTCTGTGGAAGAGAAACCTCTGCTTAAAAGGTTCCCTGTCTTTGGGTCTGTCCTACAAACATCTTTGTCATGGCCTT
This sequence comes from Meriones unguiculatus, assembly GCF_030254825.1. Lineage (NCBI taxonomy): Eukaryota > Metazoa > Chordata > Mammalia > Rodentia > Muridae > Meriones > Meriones unguiculatus. Next base: position 129,073,051 of record NC_083351.1, read on the forward strand.
AAGTAAAGGAGTTAGGGAGATCAGTGTTATTGTGAAAGAGCAAGCAAGGATCAGGGTACAGTCAATAATTCTAAGCAGACAGACTCCTGTCTCTATTAGAGAAAGCAATCTCAAGTTTATGCCTAAAAGTTTGAGCAAGAAAAACTAAACTTGGGGAACCTAACCACTCTTTTAAATGGCAAAGGAAAATACGTCACTGTGGCAAACCCATATCTTAACACCATAGTTGTAGAGCCAGGTTTACTTTCTGACAACCAAGTTATTTTTCAGTGCAATTAAAATAGGTGCCTTGGATTGGAACTTTGGGGGATCACCAGTAGGTATATAATGAAAGCCAGTGACTCCTCACCCTAAATTTATTGATAGCTCAGAAGATGGAAAGATCTTCCATGCTCGTGGCTTAGCAGGATTAACATAGTAAAAATGACCATCTTACCAAAAGCAATCTACAGATTCAATGAAATTCCCATCAAATTACTAACACAATTCTTTACAGACCTGGAAAAAAGAAAATTTCAACTTCATATGGAATAACAAGAAACCCAGAATTGCTAAAACAATCCTCTACAATAAAAGATCTTCTGGAGGTATCTCCATCCCTGATCTTAAGTTGTACTATAGAGCAACAGTTTGAAAAACTGCATGGTACTGGCATAGAAACAGAATGGTGGATCAATGGAACCAAAAAGAAGACCCAGAAATAAACCCACCCATATACTTACAGACACCTGATCTTTGACAAAGATGCCAAAATCATACAATGGAAAAAAGATAGCATCTTCAACAAATGGTGCTGGTCTAACTGGATATCTACGTGTAGAAAAATGCAAATAGATCCATACTTATCACCCTGCACAAAACTAAAGTCCAAGTGGATCAAAGACCTCAACATAAAAGCAGATACTCTAAATCGGTTAGAAGAAAAAGTGGGGAAGAGCCTAGAACTCATTGGTACAGGAGACAACTTCCTGAACAGAACACCAACAGCACAGGCTCTAAGAGCAACAATCAATAAATGGGACCTCATGAAACTGAAAAGCTCCTGTAAAGCAAAGGACACCGTCATCAAAACAAAACGAATGCCTACAGATTGGGAAAGAATCTTCACCAACCCTTTATCTGACAGAGGGCTAATATCCAGTATATATAAAGAACTAAAGAAGTGGAAAAGCAACAAACCAAGTAATCCAATTCAAAAATGGGGAACAGAGCCAAACAGAGAATTCTCGATAGAGGAATATTGAAAGGCAGATATGCTCAACTTCATTAGCCATCAGGGAAATGCAAATCAAAACGACCCTGAGATTTCAGCTTACACCCATCAGAATGGCTAAGATCAAAAATTCAAGTGACAACACATGCTGGAGAGGCTGTGGAGAAAGGGGAACCCTCCTCCACTGCTGGTGGGAGTGTAAACTTGTAAAACCACTCTGGAAATCAATCTGGCGCTTTCTCAGACAAATAGGAATAGTGCTTCCTCAAGATCCAGCTATACCACTCCTAGGCATACATCCAAAAGAGGCTCAAGTAGACAAAAAGGACATTTGCTCAACCATGTTTGTAGCAGCTTTATTTGTAATAGCCAGAAACTGGAAACAACCCAGATGCCCCTCAACTGAAGAATGGATACAGAAATTGTGGTACATCTACACGATGGATTATTACTCAACAACGAAAAACAAGGAAATCATGAAATTTGCAGGTAAATGGTGGGACCTGGAAAGAATCATCCTGAGTGAGCTGTCCCAGAAGCAGAAAGACACACATGGTATATACTCACTCATATAGACATATAATATAGGATAAACCTATATTATAGGTTTAAAATCTGTACTAAAGAAACTAATCAAGAGGGAGGGCCCTGACTGAAATGTTCAATACCCACCCTGAAAGGAAAGGAGGATGGACATCAGAAGAGGAAGAAAACAGGAAACAAGTTAGGAACCTGCCACAGAGGGCCTCTGAAAGGCTCTGCCCTGCAGACTATCAAAGCAGATGCTGAGACTTATGGCCAACTGTTGGGCAGAGTGCATGGAATCTTATCAAAGAAGAGGGAAATAGTAAGATCTGGAGAGGACAGGAACTCCACAAGGAGAACAACAGAACCAGAGAATTTGAACACAGGAGTCTTTCCAGAGACTCATACTCCAACCAAGTACCATACATGCAGATAACCTAGAACCCCTGCACAGATGTAGCCCATGGCAGTTCAGTGTCCAAGTGGGTTCCATAGTAATGGGAAGAGGAACTGCCTCTGACATAAACTGATTGGCCTGCTCTTTAATTACCTCTCCCTGAGCGAGAGCACCCTTACCAGGCCACAGAAGATGACAATGCAGCCACTCCTGATGAGATTTGATAGACTAAGATCAGAAGGAAGGAGAGGGGGACCTCCCCTATCAGTGGACTTGGGGAGGGGCATGCATGAAGAAGGGGAAGTGAAGGTGGGATTAGGAGGGGAGGAGAGGGACTTGTGGTGGGATACAAAGTAAATAAAGTGTAATTAATAAAAAAAAATTAAAAAATTAAAAAAAGAAAAAAATTATTGATAGCAAATAGTTCAGTAGTGAGAACTACGGGCCACCTGAGAAGTTGTTCCACCCATGTCTGGCTGAAGACAAGCCCACTGTTGTACAGACTTAGTGCATGCTTCAGGAGCTGTTGCAAGTGTATGCTTGCTAACATAGATGGCCCCAGTTAAACTAAATGGGTCACTATACAAAACCAAAGGTCATGAATGTGGCAAAGGGCCTGGGAGGTATGGGAGTAGAACTTATGGGGATGGCAGTGAGATAAGAGACAGGAACAGGGGAAGGGGGAGAAAAAAGAATACATTACATACATATGTAAAATTATCAAGAAACAAAATCTATCATGAAAAACAACATAAAAGACAATGGGGGCCCTTTCTGCATAACTCCCTGTGGTCTGAACTCCTGGCAGCTCCTTTACCTCTCTGTGTTCCTTAGTGTCCTCGTTTCAATTTGGACTTCTAAAACAGGGGTTGTGATTTAGGATCATATAGTGATTTCTGGAGAGCCTTTCCTATCAATGACGGGGCAACTGCATGCCAGGAGGTTACTGCATTTAGGAGTATTGCCTGGAGACTTAAGGGGTTTTAAAAAACAAGGTAGAAAGGTAGGTTGCCTAGGAAAATTCCACCTGGATTTAGTAGCAATAATACTTGTGAGTCACTTAATCATTACATTTTTATTTAGATCCTAGGTACTAATAGATTTAATGGGAAATGCTTGAATTTTTTTTTTATTTAGCATGTTTTTTATTTAACATGAATTTTTATTTAACTTGTTTTTTGTTTGTTTGTTTATTTGTTGGTTTGTTTGGTTTTTTGGATTTTTTTTTTTTTTTGAGACAGGGTTTCTCTGTGTAATAGCCCTGGCTGTCCTGGACTCATTTGTAGAACAGACTGGCCTTGAACACACCAAGATCTGCCTGCCTCTGCCTCCCAAGTGCTGGGAGTAAAGGCGTGCACATGCCAGGCCACACTTGTTCTTCTAGCATCACTCTCTATTCATGCCCTGCCTCTACTGTCCAGCTTCTCCTTCTTTTAGCCTTCCCATGAACTGGTGCTGGCTTGCACATTTTCTAGGTGTTATAAGATGCCTTACCTTATATCTGGAAAAAAAAAAAGTAAAAATTAAAGTATGCTTATCAAGTTAGAGAGTGATACAAAGCCAGAAAGAACAGCTAATAAAAACTGGTAGGATTGGAAAAAAAAGTGGGGAACAGCCTAGAACTCATTGGCACAGGAGACAACTTCCTGAACAGAACACCAACAGCACAGGCTCTAAGAGCAACAATCAATAAATGGGACCTCATGAAACTGAAAAGTTTCTGTAAAGCAAAGGATACCGTCATCAAAACAAAACGACTGCCTACAGATTGGGAAAGAATCTTCACTAACCCTTTATCTGACAGAGGACTAATATCCAGTATATACAAAGAACTAAAGAAGCTGAAAAGCAGCAAACCAAGTAATCCAATTAAAAAATGGGGAACAGAGCTAAACAGAGAATTCTCGACAGAGGAATATCGAATGGCAGAAAAACACTTAAAGAAATGCTCATCCTCATTAGCCATCAGGGAAATGCAAATCAAAACGACCCTGAGATATCACCTTACACCCATCAGAATGGCCAAGATGAAAAACTCAAGCGATAACACATGCTGGAGAGGTTGTGGAGAAAGGGGAACCCTGCTCCACTGCTGGTGGGAATGTAAACTGGTACAACCACTCTGGAAAGCTATCTGGCGCTTTCTAAGACAAATAGGAATAGTGCTTCCTCCAGACCCAGCTATACCACTGCTAGGTATATACCCAAAGTTTGTTCAAGTACACAAAAAGGACACTTGCTCAACCATGTTTATAGCAGCTCTATTTGTAATAGCCAGAACCTGGAAACAACCCAGATGTCCATCAACGGTGGAATGGGTACAGAAATTGTGGTATTTTTATACAATGGAATACTACTCAGCAATCAAAAAGGAGGAAATCATGAAATTTGCAGGCAAATGGTGGGATCTAGAAAAGATCATTCTGAGTGAAATATCCCAGAAGGAGAAAGACAAACATGGGATATACTCACTTATATAGACCTATAAGATATGATAAACATAATGAAATCTATACACCTAAAAAAGATAATCAATTGAGCGGACATGGGGTAAGATGATCAATCCTCGTTTAGAAAGACAGATGGGATGTGCATTGAACGTATGACAGGAGTCTACTGAGCGCATCTGAAAGACTCTAACTAGCAGTGTTTTCAAAGCAAAGACTCATGACCAAACCTTTGGCAGAGTACAGGGAATCATAAGAAAGAAGGGGAGTTAGTCTGATGGGGAAAGGATAGGAGCTCCACAAGGACCAAATATATCTGGGCACAGGGTCTTTTCTGAGACTGACATTCAACCAAGGACCATGTATGGATATAACCTAGAACCTCCACTCAGATGTAGCCTGTGGTAGCTCAGTAACCAATTGGTTTCCCAAAGTGAGGGGAACAGGGACTATTTCTAACAGGAACTCGATGACTGGCTCTTTGGTCTCCCCACCCCCGAAGGGAGGAGCAGTCCTGTTAGGCCACAGAGGAGGGCTTCGCAGCCAGTCCTGAAGATACCTGATAAAACAGGATCAGATGAATGGGGAGGAGGTCCCCCCCATCAGTGGACTTGGAAAGGGGCACGGTGGAGATGAGGGAGGGAGAGAGGGAGGGACTGGGAGGGAATGAGGGATCGGGACACGGCTGGGATACAGAGTTAATAAAATGTAACTGATAAAAAAAAAAAAAAAACAAAACTGGTAGGCCGATAACTATATGAATGAAGTTCAACGCAAATTAAAGCTAATAATATACAATGGTAACTGAGCTTTTTAAAATATAAGATTTATTTATTTATTATTTATAGAGCGTTCTGCCTACATGTGTACCTGCACACCAGAAAAAGGCACCAGGTCATTATGGGCAACCATGTGGTTGCTGGGAATTCAACTCAGGACTTTTGGAAGAATAGCCAGTGCTCTTAACCTCTGAGCCATCTCTCCAGCCCTGATACCTAAGTTTCTTATTCTTAAAATAATAGCAGTGTTTGTTGAAACATAACAAAAGGTCTTAGTGAACCACAAGCATAAAGACATCCCCATCCAAAAGTACAGATTCTTTCTCTCCACTTGCTGGCCAACCTCAGAGTTTGTATGGCCTTCAGCCTAATGCTTCTCATTATGCATATGAGTCACTTTAAAATGTGGGCTATTCATGAAATGAATGGGGCAGTTGGAGCCCTTTTTGGAGTTTTGCCTAAAATAATTCAGTCTGTTAAAATCATGACTTACAGAATAATCAATTGGACATACTGACCCAAAAAGAAGGAATATTACAATGAAACATCCCAAGAGCATTTTTGCAATTTAGAATAAAATTTTAATGCAAAAATAGTTTGTAAACATTATTTACATCATCACTATTTTTAATAACAAACCTAAACAGCCTGTCTTGGACTTTTCTGGTATTCTGCTCATAACTTGTCTGACCAAAAAAAAAAAAAAAAAAAAGCCAGTTTTCAGTACATACATATAATTTCATAATGTATGCTTTCATAACATGTAAACCACATTCTCAATTGTCTAAGTTTTACATGCCGATTCTTTTTCTAAATGAAAACTTAAGCCTTTAACAAATCCAGAGAAATAACTAAATGGAGTATATTTAACCAAAAGAATAAAATATTTCTAATACTTTCATTCAAAACTCTAGTAAGAATAAATAACACTATTATCACTTACTCCAGGAAAATCAGGGAAACATAGTGTGATTAACAAAATGAAAATAAGGACAGTTCTCAGTGAGAAGAATTACAGAACGCTGGACAATTAAAGCCCGTGGAGTTTTACAGCCACAGTCTCACAGTGTTGCCAAATATAACTTTAATGGTTAAAACGAACAACACAAGTAAATGGTGTCAATACATCGTAAGAGGAACTTTTGTCCACATGATCCTCATGCTATGCATTTTAATGGCTTCTATGATTTAAAATATATATATATATATATATTTATATATATATGACAACAAACAGTGCTACAAAGAAAATACTAGCTATGAAGTCATGCATTGAATTCCTGGCCTTGAGATCAGTTAAGACTGTGTTCTTATGTAAAGCACAGAAGATCAATCTCTAAAATGCTAAAGTGAAAGTATAAACAATGCCTAATAATCATTCCACCCCTCCCAAGTTGTAAGTTTGCCTTGTTTTCTGAATATTCTGTAAACAAGTCCATACAGGATACACATTATTGGAAAGTGACTTTTTAATTATTCTGTCTCATTGACACACTGGATCAATTGTCCTTTATTACTGGGCACATGCTGCTAAATGCAACACATCATTTTAATTCTGTGTCACGCAGTTTATCTCCCCCTGCCCCACTCTCAGTAGTTGGCACACCAATTTTCTCCTAACAATGCAGTTGGACAGGTTATGTGCCATCAATCTATAGCCTTTACATATTTCACTAACTAATATGGTTTGCTCTACCTTAGCCAGATATAGCCAGCATTAAAGGGACATCTGAAGATAAAACAGTCCAAGGGAAGTTGGAGGAAGCTAGTCACGGTAATAAGGGAATTACAGAACCGCTAGGAGCACATTATTGCAGCTCAGCACAGGACCTGACAATGGCCTCAAATACAAAGACACCAGAGAGAACCACAGAAACACATTTTTACTTTCTTATGCCAACTCATGATAATGATGTCAATCAAGTAGAATGGACAGAACATTTCTAAGCTTGGAAACTGGTGCTTATCTTGTGAAATATCTGGCTCAGAAACTCAAACATCATTTAATGAGCATCAATTATGTGCCTGCCATGCATCATGCCATATGCTGGTAATACAGAGATGAGTTAGGAGGAGGTCATAGGAGGTACCCAAGACTTTCATGGAGAAGACAAGCAGGCAGATACAGTATACTATGGTGAGGAATGCTATGATAGGGGAGGGAATCACAGTGAGAACAGAAAGGGCACCATGAAGAGCACAGAGAGGACACTCCAGGGAGCAGGCTGTCAGGACCAAGGCATGGAGGACAAAAAGGTTGGAAGCTCTTTGAGAAACGTGGACAGAGATTACTTGAGAAAGATTTGGGGAAGCACAGGAGTGGAAAGGGGTCAGAAAAAAAAAAGTTTGAAATGTTTAATCAAATGCAACAATGAACCTAATTTTGAAAAGAGTATCAGAAGTGACAACTGCTCACTTGACAACAGCAGACTTTTAGAAAAAGAAAGAAAAAAGAAAGAAAAGAAAAAAATGTAATTTTCTTCCTTCTTGAGAAAAACTCACAGGTTCACCTTAGCTAATGTCACCAGGATAGTTTTTCTTTTTTCTTTTTTTTTTCCTCCAAAAAGGAATATTTTTAAATTGTGGCTTCTCTTAGTCTTATCAGTTTTTGACTATGCACCTGGCCTCCTCCAGAGGACTCGTAACAGGCTGCTGGTATATTTGAATATATTCTAATTTTAGTAGGCTACCATGTGCATCATGCTCAAACTACAAGAGTGATGGATGCAAATGAGCTTAGAAGAAACACAACCACTGCCGTGGAAGAGATCAGTGAGAAATGTTCATTGCTTTTCCTCTCACATAGTTCATGCTAAAATCATTTATGAAAGCCGTGACTGTAAAATGCTTTCTTCATTCAGAGATATTCATGAACAATAACAGCACACCCTGGAGATTAACTCCTTAAAAAAACATACATACACACAGTTACTTTAAAATACTAAACAATCTTGCATAATCCCAGTTATCCCTTCAGTATTTGTAGAGCTGATCTATATTTGAAGTGGAGAAAAATAACACTTTGACAAGGTCTCTGAAAGGAGTGAGGAAAGCCAGTATTATTTTTGGTGGGAATGACTTTAAAATCCCAAGCTAAATTCTTAATACAAACACAGGATGAATTGATAAGTAGGCCAGAAGTTGTTTGTTAACTAAAAGAGGAAATGGAATTTTTATCCCTTTTGCAGCAAGATGGTTTTATAAGAGCCTCCTTGGTTTATGTCAGTCACACTGTACTTATTTAATAAGTATTTCAGAAGATATAATAGGTAACAATTACAGAACCATCATGGCATGTTAAAAATAAGACCCTCTGGCCCATCCTCTCTTCCTGTGAATAGAATCTATATTCTCAATTGCCACCAGATGATTGTATGAGAAATTATGAGCATGAGTTTTCAAGAGCTGACTCAAAAGAAGGACTCAGCAGAGCGTTTGACTAGCATTTTATTTAGGGAACAAGCTCTGTAGGAACAGCTGCTGGCCACGGCCACCTTTCTTCATTATTTATCTCTGTAACTGGGGGACTGCTGTATGTCCACACACTGTTCCTACTCCAGTCTGCTGCCTAGATAAGCAGCCAAGCAGATAGACAGAAAGATTCTCAGGGACGCTAAGTTCAAATTCGCTAAGTTCAAACTCCAGCTCTTGTGGACATGTGTACCAGCCACACTCTTGAACCTTATCATTCTTCCTCTGAAACACTTCCTCATCTGAGTGGGAGACTCAGGAACAGCTGGCCCCAGCTAGAGAGCTTTCATAGTGCTATAAAGCAAAATAGAGGCTGCCAGGAAAGGGAAGACATGAATGGTCTTACCTAGGCTGGATCCTGAGTACTACAGTACTGACTTGCCAAGGGGCAATAGTATGACTACTGTAGGGGGTAGAACATTTGAGGTTGGGAGTAAATAAGCAAGTGCTTGTTCACTGAGCAGTGCTCTACAGGAAGGAATTCATAGCAGATCTGGTCAAAAGCCCATGCCTGGGGAGGTCACGGGATACAGGAGGAACTTACAGTTTTAACCAATGTTGTCAAACTTCCTTCTAAATCTTTATGCTTAAACACATACATTCTGCAGCTCTCAATGTTAGTCACGGAGGCTTTTTCCAGAGGGCAGCAGTTGCTGCAAAGACTATTAGCTAGGCAATGCACTCAGGATAAACAATGGTGAGTGTTTGGGGGTACATAATACATTTTTATCAACCTCTTTGCCTGCATCACCGAAAAAAAAAAAAGGAGTGAGGAAGAAGCAGAGGATGGGGAGAAGAGCCTTGGATTACTCTCTTCAGGATGTGATGTGGCTAGGACAGTCTGCAGCACAGCAAGCCAGACAGTAGCACTCTACACATAAATTCACAAAAGACATAAAAAGCAAGCAAGCAAACACAAGATAGCGAATAAAAATCTAATGATCACCCTCACTTGTCAATCAAAGTCACAAAGTTACAATTACGAGACAGTATTTTTACCTACCAAATTATCAAAAACATGTTTAAAATACTATATTCATGTTGTCAAGAGCTCAAAATTACACTTGTAGATGTCACTGTAGGTACTGCTTTTATAGATACGAACATAGACCAGAACATTTAAAAATGCACATATGCATACACACATACACACCATGATGGTGGGGGATGAATGATCAAAAAAAGATATCTAACAAAGCATCAGGAAAAATTGTGAAGATGAAAAACAATAGAAAAATGAAGCAATAGATTTTTAATATAAACTTGACCATAACAATATATCTTTCTTTGGGGAAATTTTTAGAGATACTGCAAAGCACATTTAATGTTCTATATGCTGAAAATATATATAAAATAGCCTTCATTTTATGAAAACAAAATAAAGATGTGTCCAAACAGGAATTAACAAAATTCAGCCAAGACACGGCTGACTTCACTCTCCCCTAAGGTTCCTTGGCTTTCAGCAGTAAGATTCTCCACATTGATTCCATTCCATCCTCATCCCAATGTCTTTGGACCTTTATGAGACATGAGAATTATGTAAAATACCTAGTAAACGACCTTAACTCCCACCATATGTAAACATCTACAGCAGTAAGATTAAACACAAAGAGAACTCCCATAGGGTGTCACAAACTGACAGCCTAAAACACTACTTAAGAAAATGCACTATTGGCCTGCCTACAACCCAATCTTTTTTTTTTCTTTTACACTTTATTCACTTTGTATTCCCCCATAAGCCCCTCCCTCCTCCCCTCCTAATCCCACCCTCCCTTCCCCTTCTTCACGAATGCCCCTCCCCAAGTTCACTGATAGGGGAAGTCCCGATTTCCTTCCTTCTGATCTTAGTCTATCAAATCTCATCAGGAGTGGCTGCATTGTCATCTTCTGTGGCCTGGTAAAGCTACTTCCCCCCTTCAGGGGGAGTTGATCAAAGAGCAGGCCAATCAGTTTATGTCAGAGGCAGTCCCTCTTCCCATTACTATGGAACCCACTTGGACACTGAACTGCCATGGGCTACATCTGTGCAGGGGTTCTAGGTTATCTTCATGCATGGTACTTGGTTGGAGTATGAGTCTCTGGAAAGACTCCTGTGTTCAAATTTTCTGGTTCTGTTGCTCTCCTTGTGGAGTTCCTGGCCTCTCCAGATCTTACTATTTCCCACTTCTTTGATAAGATTCCATGCACTCTGCCCAACAGTTGGCCATAAGTCTCAGCATCTGCTTTGATAGTCTGCAGGGCAGAGCCTTTCAGAGGCCCTCTGTGGCAGGTTCCTAACTTGTTTCCTGTTTTCTTCTTCTTCTTCTGATGTCCATCCTCTTTGCCTTTCACAACGGGGATTGAGCATTTTAGTCAGAGACCTCCCTCTTGATTAGTTTCTTTAGATGTACGGATTTTAGTAGGTTTATCCTATCTTATATGTATATATGAGTGAGTATATACCATGTGTGTCTTTCTGTTTCTGAGACAGCTCACTCAGGATTCTTTCCAGTTCCCACCATTTACCTGCAAATTTCATGATTTCCTTATTTTTCATTGCTGAGTAATATTCCATTGTGTAGATGTACCACAATTTCTGCATCCATTCTTCAGTTGAGGGGCATCTGGGTTGTTTCCAGTTTCTGGCTATTACAAATAAAGCTGCTACAAACATGGTTGAGCAAATGTCCTTTTTGTGTACTTGAATCTCTTTTGGATATATGCCTAGGAGTGGTATGGCTGGATCTTGAGGAAGCACTATTCCTAGTTGTCTGAGAAAGCACCAGATTGATTTCCAGAGTGGTTGTAGAAGTATGCACTCCCACCAGCAGTGGAGGAGGGCTCCCCTTTCTCCACAACCTCTTCAGTATGTGTTGTCACTTGAGTTTTTGATCTTAGCCATTCTGATGGGTGTAAGCTGAAATCTCAGGGTCGTTTTGATCTGTATTTTCCAGATGGCTAATGAGGTTGAGCATTTCTTTAAGTGTTTCTCTGCCATTTGATATACCTCTATCAAGAATTCTCTGTTTAGCTCTGTTCCCCATTTTTTAATTGGATTAATTAGTTTGTTGTTTTTCCACTTCTTTAGTTCTTTATATATACTGGATATTAGCCCTCTGTCAGATAGAGGGTTGGCGAAGATCCTTTCCCAATCTGTAGGCATTCGTTTTGTTTTGACGACCGTGTCCTTTGCTTTACAGAAGCTTTTCAGTTTCATGAGGTCCCATTTATTGATTGTTGCTCTTAGAGCCTGTGCTGTTGGTGTTCAGTTCCAGAAGTTGTCTCCTATGCCATTTAGTTCAAGGGTCTTCTCCACTTTTTCTTCTAACCGATTTAATGTGTCTGGTTTTATGTTGAGGTCTTTGATCTACTTGGACTTTAGTTTTGTGCAGGGTAATAAGTATGTATCTATTTGCATTTTTCTACATGTAGATATCCAGTTAGACCAGCACCATTTGTTGAAGATACTATCTTTTTCCCATTGTATGGTTTTGGCATCTTTGTCAAAGATCAGGTGTCTGTAAGTATATGGGTGGGTTTATTTCTGGGTCTTCTTTTTGGTTCCATTGATCCACCATTCTGTTTCTATGCCAGTACCATGCAACCCAATCTTTTTTTGTTGTTTTTGTTTGTTTGTTTGTTGTCGCTGTTTCTTTTTTTTTTTCAACCCAATCTTATGTAGGCATTTTCTTGATTTAGTTTCCCTCCTCTCAGATGACTTTAGCTTTCAACAAGTTGACATAAAACTATCCAGCACACCATCCAATTACTAACTTCCAGTTTTCAGGTCAGTCCTATCTTCAGATTACAGTGGTCTATGGTCTGAGACAGTGACTATTATCTGTTTTAGAAACAGAAACACCTTAAGACAAAATGCTCACACTTCTTCCCACCTCTTACAGGTCACATGAGGGCAGGCCTGGTTAGGAACAGAATACAATGGGCATATATTAAAAGAGTTGTTTTTCCCTCTCTTCACAGATGCACAGGGAAGAATCCAAGAGTTCAAATTATTATAAATATATATGTAGTCTCTTCTAAGAATGAGCCACCTGGTGTTTGTAACTCTCATTGACATGAGCCTCCACTCACTGCAGCTCAGGTTCTCCTACCCAAGGATGTTCAGCACTCCATGGTTCCGTCTGTCCCCTCATTTGTGGGCAGTGGTTTGTCCTGTGAATTCAGCTCTCTGAAGGATTAAAAATGACTTGTTGATTGTTCTTTTTTTCAACTGATTCTTTTAGTGACTGTGGAGAACGTTTACTTCCAAACTCTTTGTAGGCTGGACTCCAAAGTGGCAGTACTTGTTTTAAATAGCAGTCATAATCAAATGTTGCTATGCAGGTTGCGGAAACTTCAGTCTTGAGTGTAAACTACCATTTGAATGTTATATCCATTCTTTCCTCTGGGAGGAAAAAATTCTAGCTTCCCAAACATGAAGGCTTTCATCACGCAGCTTTTAGAAGATTATATTATGCTATACGTTTTCAAAGGTTAATATTACTGGATGACTTTTAATTTTGTGTTTATAAAGGTATCAACATTGTCTGGAGGTGCATTTAGTTAACTGAAAATTTCAGTTATATAAAGATCTATGACTCTGCTAATAATAAGGAAGAAAATTATTTTTAAAAAATGTTAAAGCCATAGTGTAATGACATAAAACCTGCACCAGAAAACACACCCACAATCCTCTGCTTATGCTTAGGAACAAAAGCTTTGGAAGAAAGCAAAACAAAACACTTCCTCTCACTGGCTTATATTGTTTAATCTAAAGCCTTTCCTTATCCCCAATTCTTCCTTCTATAAAATAATGGTTAATAAAAAGTAACTTGGATGGTCATTCTTAAAAAATGACTTCAAGTACTCTGCCCTAAAGTACATGGTATAAATAGCGTTGTTGATGTTGTTAGTTTCATTGCTATTGGGCTATAACTCTTTAACGATATTTGCTAGACGTGTCAGGGCTGTTGCACACAGGAACTCACAGTGGCTGTGATCACATGCAGGAGACCTGCACTAGATCAAGCCAGCCCAAATTCTAATATTGATAGGGAGAGGCTCTAAAAGTCCTACCCCTAGCTGGGGATCTATTGGCAATGGATGCTGAGGAGACTCAGTTTTCTTCAGTGATGTGGTCCAAGAGACTATCCATTCTCTACTAAGTACCCCTATGCCCACAAACATACAGACAGCAGTGAGCAGACTCAATGAATTTAATAACATGATGGTGGAAGAAAAAGTAGTGGGACAGATAGGGAAGAACTGGAGTAGAGGAATTGGAAGGGGCTTTTGATCAAAAACACATAGATTGCATTATGAAATTCTCAACAAAAATTATTTTTTAAAACCCTATACATGGGATAGAGAGATGGCTTAGCAGTTAAGAATACTGCTCTTCAGAGGATCCAAGTTAAATTCCCCAACACCCACATGGCGACTCACAAACAGCTCTCATTCTGTTTCCTGGGGATCCACTGCACTCTTCTAGCCTCTATAGGCACTAAATGTGTATGGTGCTCAGACATACACAAAGGGAAAACTGCCATACACAAAACAAAAACTAAAGGTTAAAAAATTTTAAAACCTGACCAGGCATGGTGACATCATTAGCTCAGTAAGAACAGTCCTAGGAAGGACCAAGGTTGGGGGACAATGTGAATACATGGATTCCCAACCATTGAGTGGGACCTAACTCTAGTTAAACAGCTCTTGGTCATCCCCAAAATAAGTATGACTATTGCACCATTGGGTTCCCTTGCCAGGCCAATCATTTTGAAGGTTTGTAGGCTTTAAACTGAGTAGGCTAGTCATTGCTTTTCTTCCTTGGCAGCTGACATAGCACCTCAAGATACTATGAGAGCTGGTCCTCAGGAAGGAAGCTTCCAGGTCAGTTACAGCTAACTTCCTTAACATGTTATGTCTGAAGTATTGGTGTCTCCTATTAGGAGGTTGTCTTAGTTAGGGTTTCTATTGCTGTGACAAAACACCATAATCAAAAATCAAGCTGGGGAAGAAATGGTTTATTTGGCTTATAGCTCAATGTTGCTGTTCATTATCAAGGGAAGTCAGGACAAAACTCGAAATGGGCAGGATCCTGGGGGCAAAAGCTCATGCAGAGGTTATGGAGGAATGTTGCTTACTGGCTTGCCAGCCTGCTTTCATATAGAATGCACGTTTACGAGCCCAAGGATGGCACCACCCAAAATGGGTTTGGCTCATTGTCATTGATAACGAAGTGAGAAAATGCCTTACAGCTGGATCTTATGGGGCATTTCCTGAACTGAGGCTCCTTCCTCTTTGATGATTCTAGCTTGTGTCAAGCTGATAAAACCAGCCAGTACAGGGGTCTTACCTTCAAGTTCTGGAAGGCAACAAAGGACAATGACAGCAAGAGTCTAAATGGTTTGGCAAGTCTCCTGGACACCCATGACCAACAACCTGGCACTGAGGTTCTTCTCAGATAGTTTGTGGATCATGGAAAGAGTATCATCATCCTGTGTGGCATAACTATACAACACACACAGGGGAGGAGTTGGAGCAGAAAGAAGAAAGGGTGGAAATGATGTGGATACTGTAATCGTTCACGAAATTCTCACAAAAAATAAAAATAAAAAAATGTAAATGCAAGCTAAGGGGTGGTGGTGCGTGCCTTCAATCCCAGCACTTGGGAGACAGAGGTAGGTGGATCTTTGTGAATTCAAGGCCAGTCTGGTCTACAGAGTGAGTTCTAGGCAACACAAAGAAACCCTGTCTCGGGGAAAAAAAATTGTGAATGCATTCTATAGCAGAAAGGATCAGTGAAGTAAACCCAGACATAAACTAGCTGATTTTTGTCAACAGAATTGGTTCAAGTCTTTTCTATATATTATTTCAAAGAAAATCGTGTTACTGCACCCTGGTTAAATTCCTGATTAGAAGCTTTACTACACTTGTTTACTCACTGTCCTTATTTGTTGATAAGGAAGAATACCCAAATAAATTTTAAAGACATATTTCTAACTAAAAGGAAAATGGACATCCAAATGTCACAACTTGAGAACCACAGTCTAAGGTCTGACCACACCATCTATCTCTCTTCCCTCGGACTAGGAGGTCAGGTGAAAGTTGTCCACAGGACCTTTGAAAACTGCAGACACACAGGAAGACTCCAATCCTGAAGGTTGCTGTAGACACTGAAAATCCTGCAACCAGAAGCCAATGCTTACTCATGGGGAACCCCATCAAGGTGGAAAAGTCTTCCGCCTGAACCTCAGAGTTCTCATGGCTGTTCAAAGAATGGTTGGTTCCTAAGGCCTACAAATGTGACCGTTAACCAACTAGAAAAGAAATGATAGGCGCTTCTAAGAGAATGGGTCTATCAACACCTAATTATATCTCAGTCAAGTCAGATTTAATGACAGAGGTATCAAAGACTATAAAGAGACTGACAACTTCAGCTGGATTTTCAAGGTATCATCCTCTCCTGAGGGTACCCCAAAACAAGCCTACAAATCCTGCCACCAATCATTACAGCTACAGCAATACAGCTACTGTGTCATGAGCTACCATTATTTTGTCTCAATCCTACCTAAGTTCATTGAAAGGCATAATACTAACTGATGTTTAATATGTTCAGATTTTTTAAAAAATGGAAATTAAACTATAATTAGGAGTCTTCAAACGTTTTTATGTCAACAGTTACTGTTTCTTGTAATCCCTTGTGAGCTACGTACTGTCATGACCATGTAGTTTTCTTTCTTTTTTCTCAAATATCCCTCTAAAACTAAAGAAGAATTTTTAGCTCTTATGTAGCACAAAAATAGGCCACAGGTTATGTAAGTTTTGTTTTAAATCATAATAATTATACCATACAGAAAATAGTACAGAGAAAAATATAGCTGTCCACAAATATGATTCAGCCATTCTTTTCAAATAAATCACAACTCAACAAGATTTGTTCTTCTGATCTACTGAAGCAGTTACTAAAATAGGAACACCATATACTAAATAAAGGTAGGAGCTATTTCCTGACCACTGCCCATAAGACAAAGAACTTCTCCACATGATCAAAAATAAAAGATGCTTGTCATGAACCAATGAAGCAACATATTTATACCAATACCATATAAACACCTAGATTTATATGTGCAAGTCACTAAAAGAGAAATTTGGAAAGCCTAGAAAATTACAAATAGTTACGAAGTAAAAAGCTGAAAATACCTAGGATAAATTCATCAAACCATTAAAAAAAAACCCACTATATTATTAAAATAAGTTTTTCTCTCAGGATCTCTGAACTAACACAGAGAAACTGAAGCAAACTCTTGTGAGGATAATGGCCCACAAATCACTTGCTGTAATGGGTGTTTCTACCCCACAATGCAACCGCATCCACTGTGCCTGAGATAATGGAACGCTCTCACAAAAGTTGCTGCATTGGTACCAAGCAACAAGAAACAAAATGTCAAGATTAGCACTTTGTTTAATATATCTTAATCATCAATGAACCCCATTTCTATTCTGCTATTGTCCATGCAAATGGTCATCAGGCTAAGACTTATATATACGTCTACACGAGTCACTAAGAAGGAAAAAAACGTAAACAGTGGGCATTCACCAAGTCTATATTTTACATTTATGAATGTTATAGTAATTTTACTGCTGAGGTTATTTTACCAGAGAGATAACCACAATACATCTCCATTAGAATCCAATTTTTTAAACCAAGCCAATTAGTCATGAAAATCCAAGAAAAATGAACAATCTTTAAAGACTACTCTAAAACAAACAGCTCAAGTAGTGTAGTTTTGAAGGTTTAATAAATGAAAATAAAAATAAAGCATAAACAACTGAAAATTTATGAAGAAAATAAATGCATGTTGAAGATGTTGCATAAGTTAATGGGTATGAGAGCAAAGCAGTCCATACATATGATCTCCGTCACTCTTACATCTATGCCAAAAGAAGCAAGGGTGTCAACAGCACTCTGCCATCAGAGAGAAGGCTCTCAGGGTACACAGAGATTGTTCAGTGACAGAAAGAGTCTTCCCTTGCTCATCAGAGTGAAGCGCTCTCCTTCCACTTTCCTCTTTGTGATCCACGCGGGGGGGGGGGGGGGGAGGAAGTGGATTCAAGAGAATAAGAATATACTATTTCTTCTTTTTTTTCCACTCTTGTTTTTGACACAGGATCTTACTGTGTTGTCCAGGCTGGCCCTGAACTCACTGTGTAGTCCAGGCTAGCCTCAAACTTGCAATCCTCCTACCATCTCTTGAGTGCTAGGATTACAGGTCTGTGCCACCATGTCTGGCAGTGTAAATTGTTTCTTTATTGGTCTCATTCTTCTCCCTGGCTAACTAATACAGATAGCTCCACTGGGTTAATACTAAAACGCATTGAAGGGCATTCACATACTGAGTGTGTCTGAATTTTCAGCCAAGTGCTCATACACACTGTGTTTCCACATGCCAATCAGAGACGTTTGTGTGAATGAATTCTGCACAGTAATTGTTGCCTGTGTGTAATATGAGTATTTGAAACTGTACCTGTCTAGAAAAAAATCCTCAACAATGGTAAAAGTATTTGTCCCATGGAGACAGAATCTTTACTTTTTTTTTTTTTTTCAATGCAGTTTATTCAGGAACCTTGAACAATCCTTGGACCCTGGGGAAAGCCAGCCCACAGCTTAAATAGCCTCTGGGTAGCCAACCCAGGCGTGCCACGTGGGCAATGCAGATAGGTCCACATACATGGAAGCAAGCCAGATCCTCGGCCTTAGCCAAATGTGGAGTTGTTCGTGACAGAGAGCACTCACCATCGGGAAGGTGGAAGGCGGAAACCAGCTCCATCTTTAAGGCATAGCATTCCGCAGCTCTCTACAGTTCCCCCTTTTTGTTTTAGACACATCAGGCAAGAGTAGAGGTCTGATCTCTGGTATTAGAAATAAATTGGGACTTTGTACCAATGTTCATTTAGGTGTCATCCACCCAAAGAGCATCAGACCTGTCCGATACCTTTTTCTCAGAGGCAGGACCTGGGGCATCAACCCGCATGCAATCAGACATGCTCTTCCCTGGGTCAAAAGCGGCTGACCCTGAGTGCAGTGCTTAGCCTCGCATCCTGAGCGTATCATTTTAGCTTTTTATGGTATCCAACCATGCTTGGGGAGAATGTCCTGCTTCAATGGCTGTAAAGGCCTGAATGATCATTAGCCATGAGTCATACTGGGCAGACTGCTCAGACCCTGAATAATCATTTAGCCAATGTAGCTCATGCCTTAGTTGTACATAAAGGAATTAATGTTCAACTAAAAGGAAGCTTGATGGTGTTCAATCAGAGGACTGACCTCTTGCAGGAGCAAATTGATACCCTATGGCAAATCGCTCAACCTGGCTGTCAATGAAAGTATGCTGGACTTTGTGTCACTAGCATACAACATGAGAATTTTTCCTGTGCTGCAAATCTGTCTAAACAATTGTCAAGCTATATTTTAGGTAATTGGACTGGAGAATTCGATACTACGATGGAGCAGCTGAGAGTGGCCATTGTCACAGTAAATTCTACCAGAGTGGACACAGGACTAGCCACAGGATTATCAACATGGATTGCTGCAGCCATGAATCATCTGAAGGAATGGGCGGGCATGGGAGCGTTAGCAGGCCTTCTGGTGTTGGTCTCCTTGGTTTGCCTGTGGTATATATGCAAGATTAGAGTCTCACAACAGTGTGAATCTTTACTTTTTATTGTTGTCATTCTGTTTATACCGTTTTGTCCTTTATGGTCCATTGAAGACAGTATGAAACCCACTGCTCTTTCAACTTTTTGTCGAGTCCTCAATAATCTCAAGATTTAAAGAAAAAAAAAAAAAACAAAAAAACACCTGAATGGAGATATAGTTCAGCAGTCAAGAACAAGCTGATCTTGAGAACATGGGGACAGAGTCCAGCACCCACATGGTAGCATAGGGCCTTCTGTGACTCCAATTTCAGGAGATCAGGGGCCCTCTTTGGCCTCTGAGGGTGCCAGGCAAACAAGTGATATACAGTTAGATATACAATGCAAAACACCCACATATATAAAATAAAAAACAAACCTTAAATAACTAAAGAGAAACTTAAGAGGAAAGGAACTATTTTTGCCCTGAAGCATTTTCATTTTCTCTAAAGCAGACAGGAACATGGTCAGTCTCTAAATGTTGATGTATTAATGGTCTACTTCATGAACATTCCAAATCCATAGGATCCACTGAAGTACTTAGGCACCTGGTTAAAATCCACTGTGGTCCCACATCCTTTCATAAATAAAAATAAAAACCAGCTTGATCACACTTCTTTTATGACAGTTCATGAGGCTTTTTTAACATAAAGTTCTCAAAACAGAGTGAGGAGCCACAAAACCTAGAATGTTCCAGTTTTAAAATCACATTCTCTCCTTGTGTCAGTCTCACTATCAGACTTAGGCATTATGCTGTTGTCTACAATTATAACAGAGGACTGGAACTGTGTATATTAGAGACAGAAACAGTATGTTCAAGTTCATAGGTTTAGAGACAGGCAGCCCCATCAGTACTACCTCTCATGAGGGCTCCCTTGACTACAGCACAACATAGACAGAAGCAAGATGGCAGCCTTGAACAATCTATATTTTATAGACTCACTCGTTCCAGAAGACTAGTATTAATCCCTCTTAAGGAGAATGTTCCCATTACCTAATCACCTCCCACTAATCTCCAAATCTTAAACATCCCACCAGCCCTTAATTTCATCATAATGAGGACCAGCTCTCATGATATGACCCTAGGTGGGCCAGATCACATCTAAACCACAAGAAGGTCTAAACATTTCCTGGGAAATATTATAAAATGTCCTAAAAATAAAGATTACATTTCACCTAGCCCTGAAGATGTCACCACCACTCTCTCAAGAAACTCTCAAGGACTGCAGCCTACCACCCTGCCCAGAAGAGAAGAGAATTGGAGCATACTTTTGAACAAAACACATAATATGCATATATGAAGTTCTCAACAAAAATATTTTTTTAAAATTCTATAATTGGGTTAAAGGAATGGCTTAGCAGCTAAGAATGCTATTCTCCTAGTGGACCTAGGTTCAATTCCTCAACACCCACATGGCAGCTCACAAACATTTCTAACTCCAGTTTTGGAGGAACCAGTACACTCATCCAGCTTTTGCAGGCACTGAACGCAGGTGATACACAGACATACAGGATGGCAAGATACCCATACACATAAAATAAAAATAAAGATTAAAATAACTAAAAGTCCTGGCTGAGCATGGTGACATTCACCTTTAATCCCTGAGCTTGGGAAAAGAGGCAGGTGGATCTCTGTGTGTTTGAGGTTAACCTGGTCTACAAAGCAAGCCCAGAAATCAGGGCTTTTACACAGAGAAACCCTGTCTCAAAAAACAAAGCCAAAAAGCAAAGAAGTCATCATAACAAGGCTTTTCCCTGAATACCTTGTTAATGAATTGTTTTTTCCTTGACATTTCATGCTCCTTTCCTCATTAATATTTAACATTATTAAACGCTATCCATCTCCCTCATTTATTCTTCATGGTCTGTCTGGACCATCAGAATGAAAGTTCCCTGAGGAAGGAGACCTTTCTTTCCCTCATGTTCATTGATGAGTCTGCAGCACCCAGAGAGCCATGCTAGAATTTCTGAGCATCAGTGAACCTGTCTTAAACATCACTGAGACGTAATATCTGGTGCTTGCCTCAAGATAAAATAGGTAAGGAGGAGATGGGGATGCAGATGGGGCAGGAAGGATGAGGGAGGCTCACTGCAGCAGTGTTGAGCTCTGGAGGGTTCCTTATGCCTTCTGCTTATACTTACAGCCACTCACAGCCCTCTTAAGCACAACTTTGCGGTATCATTTACATGGCAACCTTCGCCTTTCTGTACTCTCTATCCAGACACAACATGTGTCAGCTTGAGGATGGCAGATGTCCCCTAATTTTTTCCTCAAGTCCTCAAGTCACCATCCTAAAAAGAGATAGGGTTTGCCTATCCATGGTATACAACACCATGCCACAGTTTTCAAAGCTTTGCTATTACAAATACAAAAAAAAAGGAAAGAAACCTTAGGATATCATTTTGGAAAACAGTTTTTTATACCTCCTTATGACACAGAATTTTTTTTTTTAAAAAAAAAGGAGACTGAACACACATAATTATCCTAATAGTGGTTGCACCTCTGGGAAGGAAGCAGGCTCTTATCTTCAAATAGATAATTCATAGGTCTTCAATCTTTGTAAGCCAAGCAGGTGGCAAGTTTATATTTAATGTATTTATTATCTTCTGATATAAACAATTCTTTCGATAGGCAATTATATCAATATATCTAAAGATAAATAGCATGTATTAGAAATGAGTTTAGCTTGTGAAAATGAATATACTTATTGTAACTAAAAGTCAAAATTAAATAAAGTAGTTGAAAGGGTATTATGTAAATCTTTGTTTTATAACACCAACTTAAGCACTGGCTGATGGCACTGATGCACACACACAGAACACTGGCTGATGGCACTGACACACACACACACACACACACACACACACACACACACACATACACACAAACACATAAAATAAAAAAAGAAAAAGAGGAAAAACCAGCCAGGTTATTTCAGTCCCAGGCGGCATTGGCAGACTTCGGTGGCTGAGTCAGACGACCTTTGCTGACAGCATGTGCACCGCTGGCTGCTTTATCCAGTCTCCTAAGTAAAGAGCTCTCAGCCCCCCTCTAGGCTTTCTATGTTAAACATGAAAAGAGAAAAAAGACAATAGAGGAAAGGGCAGGATCGAGTGTGCCGTGCACTCAGAAGACTGGGAGAAGGTGTCACAGGGTTTTGGGAGGTTGATAAGAGTCCCCTGAAGATAGACCCAAATGAGACAGCCCAGGAGACTAGACAGCCCTTGGTGCTCACTCATTACACACATGCAGTGCAACACCCAGGAGTCACCCTGGGTCATCAGCCTGTGAAGTTCATCAGGAGGGACTTTACCCATCCAGAGAGAGGGAGGCCCAGAAATAACAGTCTGGGCTAAAAAAAGAAATATCTTTCTGGCTTGTGTGCCACCTTGTGTTCCTCTCAGATAATCAGCCAGCTCCTTCACAGGGACAGATAGACACAACCAGAACTGAGCAGGCTGCAGCTTCACAGGGAAGAGCTCAAATGGCTGCTGCTTCTCAGAGAGAGGCGTGCAATGACATTCGCACACCACCTTTCGCCTCTTTGCTCTCATATGTCATAAGCTTGTATAGAATGCATCAGAAAGAGAAGACATAGTCCCATACCTCATACAAGGTTAAAAAAATTAATATGAAAGGTGCTTTGATTTTCCTTTTATTCATAAACATGCTGATTTGTTTCTTGGCATAAAACATTTATCACAAATGAACTGTTACATAAATGAACAATGTGTTAGTGTATGATTTAAAGAATTCAAACACTTGGTAGATGGAAGCAGGATGGTCATGTGCTCAAGGATGGCTTGGGCTATAAACAATTAAGACAATTATACTTTTCTTTGCTATCTGAAATATAGGATCTTTAATGGCGATAGTTCCTACTGTGTAAGTTACTGTTTACAGTCCTAGAGTCACTCCAATCACCAGATTTAGGAGAAAATATATATTAAAAAAAAAAACAAAAACAAAAAACCACACACACACACACAAACACTCAAGAGAATGGACAGAATCTAAGAGAAATTCATAGGGCTACTACTCACAGGATGACTCAAAGTCATCTTCAAGGTTTATGGTACAGGTGGCAAAGAAAACTTCCAACAGACTGAACAACAGCAACAAAACAACACATACACACACACACACACACACACACACAACCCTACATGCCTGCTTGATTCTGATACACTAAAACGATCTAGACTTCTGGAGGTTCGGTATCCATTCATGATGACTTGAAGTATTTATAAGTAACATAATCAAAAAGAGCAAATGCTGTCATTCTATTGTGGCTCTACTTAGGAATGTAATTTAAAATAGCAATACACAGAAAGCATGTGCACTGTGACTGGCACATAATAAATTTTTAATTATCATTATGGTCAACCTTTAACATCAGAATAATGTGAAAATGTAATTACCTTTCATGTTTTATTTAAACGCCACATTTTTTTTTATGAATTCACAAGCATCCTTCCCATTCAGACTACCACAAAACACAGTGTTGTGGGCTAGAAGAGAGATTCTAGCAATCTGAAGAGCAAGAAAGATAACAGTCTTAACAGAACACAGAAGAGACTGAGAAGGCACAGCTCTGGGGTTCTCACTAGACTTGGAGTAACACAAACACCAGAAAGTTACAGTAAAATTTCACATCTGAAATATGAAGATTTCAAATTTAAAAATTTCAATTCCAAAATATTTTCTACTTTTGAGAATAGTTAATAAGTTAATCTAAGTGTGTGGACCCTTTACAGAGAGCATACAGGGGAGGTAGGTTTAAAATATTACTATTGCCTCTGTTCTGCTTTAAATTCCTCAGACAGAATGGTCTATGAATTGAACCTTCACTCCTTTTTTTGAAATTAATTATGTACATGGGTGTTTTGTCTGCATGTATTTACACTAGAGTATGGCATCAGAACCCATGGGACTACAATTATAAACAGACTTCAGATTCAGACAGTTGTGAGTTGCCATGTGGGTTCTGAGAACCGAACTCAGGACCTCTGAAAGAGTACCTAGTGCTCTTATCCACTGAGCTGTCTCTCCAGCAGCACATCTTGATTAAGCTTTTAATCCAGCTTTGTTTAAGAAACCATTCCACAATCACCATGATGTAAGTAAACACAGGAGTTACCAGCCATAAGAGGCTTAGTGAGCTTTTGAATGTTAACTAGTGATAACATTCTAAACACTGGAACTGTTTTTAGCTTTAATTAGCACGAATATAAAAGTCACATAGGGCTAGCGGCCAGCCTACCACGAAATTGTAGGCTATCAGTTGAAAATGGCTGCCCAACAGCACCAACAGTGACAGGATCCTAATGTGGTTCTGGGTCAGCCAGGATAGAATGCTGTGATAGTGTGGAGATTTCTGTTCTGGAGCGGGGAGACAGCCTACCTGCAGGCTCAGCCCAATAACTTTCTCTCCTTACAACTAAAGACTCTCTCTTGCTACCTACAATATCTCTAGTTTTTGCTCCTATAAGAAAAGTGTTGCTGAAAATACTACAGTAGGGCAAAATTTATAAGAGAGCTCTACCTAGTATAATGCCAGCTTCTGGTAGAGATGTAGCAGTGTGTGAACCCCAGTGTTAAGCTATCCATTATGTTAAGCTAGTGGCAGGCCATTAGGCTGGCTGGTCTTTGTCAACTTGACACAAACCTAGACACATCTAGGAAGAACCTTTTTTAAATTTTTATTATTATTTTAATTATAATGGTGGCTTTGCATTATGTATATTATTCACCACATGTGTGCCCAGTCCTGCAGGCCAGAAAAGGGCATTGGATACCCTGGAACTGGAGTTACATACCATTGTGGGTCATCATGTGGATCTTGGGAATCGAACCCTAGACCTTTGGAAGAATAGTCAGTGCTCTTAACTCCAGTACCTGAAGAGGATATCTTAGGCAAGTCTGTGGGGTATTATCTTCTTTAATGACTATTGGAGGGCCCATGTGGACAAATGGTCCTAAGTTGAATAGTAAAGTAAGCTGAACAAAGCATGGAGAGCAAGCCAGTAAACATTATTCCTCCATGCCTTCTGCTTCAGTTCCTGTCTCCAGGTTCCTGCCTTCAGTTCCTCTTCTGATTTCCCTGGATGATGACTACAAGCTACAAGATGAAATAAACACCTTTCCTTCCAAAGTTGCTTTTCGTAATGGTGTTTTATCACAGTAGTAGGGACGCTAACTAAGACAATCTTTCTTCAGTAATACTACAGATGTATGCCACAGTCTTGTCGTTAAGACGATTTGGTAAATAAGAAACAAGATACACAGAAAGGCCCATGATCCATTTTTTAGATTCACTCAATACAACAAAACTGGACAAAACATGCCACATCCCTCATCACTGAGGGCACACTATGATTCACTTCTCTGAAAAAACACTCTTCCTGAAGTGTCTCCATGAAGTAACATCTCAGCCAACCGTAGATAAATTCAAATGTCACACAAAAGATATCATACAATGTGACTACCAGGTGAAAAAAGTGGGAACATATACTCACATACTATAAAGTCCTCCCAAAGGAAGACCATGCTGAACACCCATTTGGTTCCAAAGTGATCCACAAAGCCAAGCTGAGAATCATTTTGATGTCTCCTTCATATATATACAACCCAAGAGGCTGGACCTCGGTATAAGCACCTATCTCTATCCTGCATCCTTATCTAGTTCCAGATCCGCTAGAACTGCCCAAGCCTCTTTCAAATGCTAAGACGTCCAAAGGTATCAGTCAATACATATTCAGCTGCTCTGAACATAATAGAGTAGTTATTTGTGCAACCCTTCCTGTTAAAGACTTCCCAGCATCAACCTCAGGAAGCCAATCAACTTTGAGTTAGTGTAGTTTCCAGATTTACTGCAATCCACATACAGTAGGGCACCACATGATTGCATATGAAACGACAGTGGTCCCAAAGATCAAGCAACTAAGTGATATTGTACCTACATTAGCGGACATAATATGATATTTGTACAGCATCAAAATTATTTTTCAATGTATTCTCAGATGATGTCTGGTCATTAAGCAGTTAATGACTGTCTATCAACCCATCTTGAGATTTTCATCTGATTTTATTCAAAGACCAAATGGCTTTTATAAGCTAAGTAGATTTCCCAAGACAGCACAGCATTCTAGTGAGCTCCCAGTTGACCAGAAAGCTGCCAACAATTATATATCCAAATCATATATTAAAGAGAATCTCTCCATATATAAAATAAAACAAAACAACTGTCTTTGTTTGTCCTCCTGAAAACTAATACAAGAGAATTAACATTAATTCAGAGCCTCTTCTCTTACCTCTACCACTGTGGTTCCTGCAGCTTTGCACATTGGCAAATTGAAGTTTCTTGCACTTTTCCTATATCAGACAAGGAGGAGAGAAGAGGGAGAAAGATCAAAGTCAAGATGTTTCTCTTTAAACTTGAAAATGCACACTCAAAGAACTTCTACCAAGAATCTATGAATCTAAGAATGCATGACTTACAACTATCTTTAAACTCTCATAGTCATTTCATTAAATCTATGTGATTTTTATAATAGGTGGATGGAAAGACTATTTTTTATGTTCAATCAATAGTTTTTACACATAAAAATAGAAGGAATATTCATAAATATCTGAAATAAAATTCCCCTACTTGTTTAACCAAGATTAAAATTTGTTCTCATACTTATACAGTTCACTGGTAAACTTTTAAAAAGTAGAAATAGTTAGGTGGTAGAAATAGCTTGGTGGTAAAGCACTGGGCTCCAAACCCAGCACCACCAAGGAAGAGAGAAAGGAGCAAGTACCAAGTGCCTTACAGGAGATGGTATGTCCACCCCGACTAAAGAGGAGCTTCAGCTAGCTGAC
This sequence comes from Meriones unguiculatus, assembly GCF_030254825.1. NCBI lineage: Eukaryota > Metazoa > Chordata > Mammalia > Rodentia > Muridae > Meriones > Meriones unguiculatus. Next base: position 129,100,424 of record NC_083351.1, read on the forward strand.
GGCCTATGAAGTACTCACTGGTACTCACTAACACTTACTGGGAAGAACAACTTTGTGGTGTCTGGACCAGTTGTATGCTAAGAATCTAGATGACTTGACCCTGGGCTGAGAGTTTTCACTTCACAGCAAAGCTCAGGGACCATCACCACCTACAGAGGGTCAGCCCACTGCGATTCAAGTAAAGTGTTCAGAAACCACAGCCAGGCACTGGAGCACAGGATGTCCATAAATACTTTGGGGAATAACTGTCATTCGTCCTTTTTTATAAAGCATCAGAACTCTAGAAACATCACATCGATGGTCAGAGAAGGCAGGCAAGGAAGGTGTCACATGCCTAAAATTTACAAAAGTAGTTTTATGTCAAGAACCTAGAATTTAAGAAATCAGAGCATTTAATATAACATTAAGTCCTTCAGAAATAAACACAAACAATGTAAGTGCTATTGAGAATTTGACGTGATTGAGGCCAAACTACCTGTATTAAGAATTTTTTAATTCCTAATTAAAAGCAGCAACTAATAAAATTCTGAGGAAGATCATATAGCTCACTTCTTACACACAGATCCAAAGTGGCCCAACTTTCAAAATACAACTACCTAATGTACAAATCCAAGACATTAAAATACTTATAATTACTTAGAGTTTAGTATGCAAAAGTTAATCAAATGACAAGAAAATCATGTAGGCCTGTGGCTATCCATATAATGAAAACAAGAGCTCAACATTTGTAAGGATAGCTAGCTTTTCAAACAGAAACTTTAGAAGGCTTTCCTGGGAGACACAGGCCGCACAAGAAAAAAACTCACTATTATTAGAAATTTCCCCAAAAATATCAGAGCAATTTTGACATTTTTAAGACACTGTATAAAAATAACAATATAAAATAAAAGAGATGCCCTAGCTATTGCCATGTTTGCTAGAAAAATAACTATTCTTGGCAACTAAAATACGAATGGAAAAAAAAATAGTTGTATGTAGCTGTACATAAATCCATTTCTTTTTAAATGGGTCTTCATGTATCCCAGGCTAGCCTCACACTCATTATATAGTAAGGATGACTTTGAACTTCTGATCTGCCCTACCTTCATCAACCCCCCTCCCCAACTCTCACCCAGTTGCTGGGGCTACAATACCATCCCCAGTGTGGAGAATCAAAACCAAGGCTTGAGGCATGCTAGGCAAGCACTCTGCCAACCCAGCTACATTACAACCCTGGATCCAATTACTTAACAAGCCATTGGCCAAAAAGTACAGCCTATCAGCAGGACCACCTGGCACTGCATGCTCTTCTGGATAGATGTACATACACATCTGAATGTATACATAGACATATGTACATACACATGTACAGGTGTGTATGACTCTAAACCATTTTTAAATGGTCAGACAGAAACTCACTGTGATGTCCATTTCTGCTGTCCTAATTTAGAAAACACAGAGCTGCTGACATTACTGCATTATTTTGTTTAATTTTATTTTTAAGTACTAAAGATGGTACACGGGCAATAAGCAAGCATTCCACATGAGCTATAGCCCCTGGCCTTGGCCTTACCTTCCTTTTCACCCATGGCAGGAGGTGAGGGTGGGGCTCAGCAAGCCAGGCACAGGCTGGAATGCGTACAGTAGTATGTTTTCCTTTGCTTAACCTCTACAAAAATACCTGAAAATCACGTTTCCTGCCCGGTCTGCTTTCCAGGCTTTCACCAAAGCAAAGTCTCCCGTGATTGCTTCTTCCAAAATAAAGTGCTGACCGTTAAACTCCCTCACCTGCAGGAGACAAAGAATTGCTGTCAGGTATTTGCACAGGATATATACGGCTCTGGAATGCACTGTGTTTGGAAGAGGGACATACTAGGAACAGCTAGGGAGGCTTTCTCCGGGAGGGCACTCTCGAGAGACTTCTTCTGTAGCATAAGGCTTTCTCGGAAAGAGAATGTGCAGAGGTCCCACAGTGAGTGCAAGTCTGGTACATTTAGGAACTAAACCCTCTACAAGCAGAGGTAGGCTGTGCTTGTATCCATTTGACTGTGTGTCTTCATTACCTTTCAGGGCATGGAATATAGCCCCTCTCCTTCTGTCTCCAAAGTTAAAATCTGTAAGTTACATGAAATGGCTTGCCTACTGTTTCTCATTAATCTGTAATCTATAACAAGTGTTGAGATAATCCATGATCAGAGAAAAACTAAATTAGTTGAAAAAGAACTGTCGTATCTCCCAACCATGGGCATGGTGCAAGCTTCCTTTTATTAACATCTTCATTTACCTTGGACAGATTTTCTTCATATAAATCTCTGCATAATTTTTGCACTTACTCATGGGAAACTCTTGATTGCTTTGCTACTGTGGATGCTGGTTTTAACTTACTGCACATCTTCACTTGTTCCTGATGCAATACAATGCTATTGACCTTTTTTAAATGTTTACTGCCTTTTGGAAGAAAACACAAAACAGAACTCTCCTTTGCTATTATGTTCTTCCTGTCCTTTCCCCTTGGAGATTTGCCTCTGGGAATTAAACAGAATTGAAACAACTCCATGGAGGGCTGGATCCTTTGTGCACAAGCACATCCCTGTGAGGGCAGAACTCCAATAGCATTCACACTGTGCCCTCTAGTGGATAAAAAAGACTGACTGCATTTTCTAGAAGGTTCCAAAACAAAGTTGCGGGTACAGTTAGTTTCTGCTTTGCTGTGTTTAAGGCAGGGTGTTCTGGGAAATGAATTTGGGGTCTCATGCACATTACTATGCACTCTGTCAGTGAGTGATGTTTCAACCTTACTTTTAGAGTTTCAAACAGACTATTAAAGGAAAGTTTCTCCAAAGATATCCCTGTTTCTTGCTAGAAAACATGAGCTAAGAAAACCACTGGTGAAGACTTTACTAATATGAAATTACATGAGACAAAATGCACACCAGCATACAAAATTATTCTAAATGTTTGTGTATTTCAAAATTCATCACTGTGAACATCAACGATGTGGCAAGCAGTGGCACATGATTATAATGCCTGCCTTTGAAAGGCAGAGGCATTCTGAGTGAAATATCCCAGAAGGAGAAAGACAAACATGGTATATACTCGCTTATATAGACCTATACGATATGATAAACATAATGAAATCTATACACCTAAAAAAGATAATCAAGAGAGCAGACATGGGGTAAGATGATCTATCCTCATTTAGAAAGAGAGATGGGATGTGTATTGAACATATGACAGGAGTCTACTGAAGGCATCTGAAAGACTCTAACTAGCAGCGTTTTCAAAGCAGATACAAAGACTTATAACCAAACCTTTGGCAGAGTACAGGGAATCATATGAAAGAAGGGGAGTTAGTATGATGGGGAAAGGATAGGAGCTCCACAGGGACCAAATATATCTGGGCACAGGGTCTTTTCTGAGACTTATATTCAACCAAGGACCATGTATGGATATAACCTAGAACCTCTGCTCAGATGTAGCCCGTGGTAGCTCAGTAACCAATTGGTTTCCCATAGTAAAGGGAACAAGAACTATTTCTAACAGGAACTCAGTGGCTGGCTCTTTGACCTCCCCACCCCCAAGGGAGGAGCAGTCCTGTTAGGCCACAGAGGAGGACTTTGCAGCCAGTCCTGAAGATACCTGATAAAACAGGATCAGATGAATGGGGAGGAGGTCCTATCAGTGGACTTGGAAAGGGGCAGGGTGGAGATAAGGGAGGGAGGGTGGGAGAGGGAGGGAATGAGGGAGCGGGATACAGCTGGGATACAGAGTTAATAAAATGTAACTGATAAGAAAAAAATAAAATTATATTAAAAAAAAAAAAGAAAAAAGGAAAGGCAGAGGCAGGAGAATCGCTAGGAGAGCAAGAGAAAGCCTGGCCTACAAAGCTTCAAAACCTCCAGAACAAAACTTTTACAAAAGGAAGCAAACAGAAAATCCACAAGTGTTGATGGCTGAGAAATAGAAAACTCAACTATTTTCTAAATACCTTACCTAGTGTTGCCTGTTCTAAACTTCAAAAAGGGAAGCACAAGCTTACCAAGCTTACTACTGTGCTCATTTCAAATGGTGCATTTGGCCTCCACTTTACCTTTAGGTTCTTCTTGAATTCATTACATGAGATTTTGCCCGGGGACCTCCATTCCTGCACATTACTGCTCAATTCCAGTCCTTCTTTGACCCAGCTGCCCATCTTTCAGCTCCCCTGGGTTTCCTCTGGGCCTCCCTTCCCATTTTCCACTGCAGCTCTTCCCCTTCTGCCGGGCCATTAACTTAACGAAGGGCTCTCTAGATGCACACTGGCCCAGGATACCGTCTAGCCCTAGGGTCTAAATACCCACACACATGCCTCATGTTCTGTAAATTTTCTGACCAGAGCTGCCACGCACTTCCTCTTGAGTCTCCTGAACTTCCTAGGTACACCTTTTCCTCAGCACACAGAACTCTTTGGTTGTCTCATGTCTTGCCCGTCCCAGTAATCAGCCATCTTGATTCCTGTCCTCCACATCACATGTTGTGGTTCTGCCGTCTTCATCTGATCTGATTCTTGACACAAACTCTACTTTACCACTGTATCCCAGCTACTGTCTATTCCCACCAGGATTGATGCATGGCCTCCTACCCTCTCTAACATAGGCCCCCAATAGCAGAGTGATCTTTACAAGATATAACTTAGAACACAACACACTCCAACCCCCACTCAAATTCTCCATGACCTTCTTACCATAGTGAATGAACGTGAAGCTATGTGAGCAGACAAAAGGCAGAATAGAGATAGAAGTCAGAGACTGAGGGAGGCAGGGATGGAGGGAAAGAGACAAACAGATACACACAGAGAGAGACAGAGAGAAATTGATTTTTACACAAATCTACAAAGGTACTAAATTCATGCACCAAGCCCCAGGCATAAATGAAAAGTCAGAAGAGATTCTAGCCTTCCATAGTCTCTTGGGGTATGTTAATGTTACACTTTCTAATGAGCTATCAAAATGTTAGCCTAATTTTTCACGATGCTTTTATCATATGCTCCTAAGCTTCATTTTCATTAGATTCCTGGATTTTTCTGTTTGTTTGTTTGTTTGTTTGTTTGTTTTAATCAAGAAACTTTTAAACCCAATTTGGCAGTGAAAAAGCAAGACTAAATATAAAAAACTCTTGAATAAAAGCTTGAATCAATATAGGTGACTCCCAGCAAAGGGGCAAAACTCCAGGTGGAAGACACAGCTAGAGACAAACGTCAGATCCTAAGGAGGGGCATGACCATTGGCCTCTTGTCTCCCCAGAGCATCAACAGAAGCAGCAGCACTACGTTCCCAGTACTGGCAGGCATACCTTCAATTCCTATTCCACCTCCCCGGAGGTGTGGCCCAGCATTGCTGCATCTGCCACTAGCAACTATCTTCCTTGAGCCATCAAGACGAGGAGAATGGGAAGCCATTTTTAAATTCAGAATAATATATTGGCCTGTGTATTTGTCTTTAATTAGTTCAAATCTAACTATGTCAAATACACTAGCTAGAGGCCTACTATTGTCTCATCTGACTACAGTTGCTCACTCTGAAGTACCCCATCATACCCCACAGTTTAAATTAGCCCAGGCCATGCTCTTTGATCACCTCCCCCTGAGGGGGGAGCAGCCTTACCAGGCCACAGAAGATGACAATACAGTCACTCCTTATGAGAGCTGATAGACTAGGATCAGAAGGAAGGAGAGGAAAACCTCCCCTATCAGTGCAGACTTGGGGAGGGGCATGCGTGGAGAAGGGGGAGGGAAGATAGGATTGGGAGGGGAGGAGGGAGGAGTTTGGGGGGAATACAAAGTGAATAAAGTGTAATTAATAAAAATTAAAATAAAAAATATTAAAAAAATTAGCCCAGGCCAGTCAGTAAAAAGCTGAGCCTGTGTCTAAGACACAAAATATGAAAGGGATCATTTGAGTTCTCTGTTTCATTATATAATTATAACTGTGCCCTGTTTTCCAAGATTTCAGATAAACTTAAGATTTCCTTTGTTACTTTATTTTCTTCCAGTCCTTTTAGGATATCTGAGCACAAGAGCTTAACACGATACACAGTCAACATAATCCACGGGTTGTTTTTATTTCATTGAGGCATAATAATAGTGGTAAATGTTCTCACTTCTGTTAAAACCTTTCAGGAAGTCAGTTAACTAACCCTAACTAGTGTAGTATATATAGATTATAGCTTCCTTCAGAAAATCCGTTAACTAGCATAATAGTATAATGTATAAATAATTCCCTTATTCTAACTTATTTTAGTTTCCCTCTGTGGGTTTTGTTTTGTTTTGTTTTTAAGTGTGAGGCGTATCCAGGTTTAGCTACGAGCCTCAGCTTTTTGAAAATGAATATTTATCTCACCGAGATAGCTTTCAAACGAGTCCAAGCAGAATGTCACGTGGGTGAGGAGGCTCTTACCTCTCTCGGCTTGCTGGCAATGGCAACGCTCCCATCTTTGTTATATTTGATGGGCGATCCTCCTTCTTGTACCAGGGTCCCATACCCTGTGCTGGTGTAGAAGGCGGGGACTCCGGCCCCACCTGCTCGGATTCTCTCTGCAAGCGTGCCCTATGAACAAACAACCAAAATGTGAGAAATCCAAAAAGCGCACTTCAGACGGGGAACCCAGAAACTGATAGATGTGGGTCCCACTTTCTAGAGGCTCACCGTCCTGCAATGCCTAAGCCAAGGCATCAATTAAAAGACAATGCCCATCCCATTCTCAGTCCACATTCAGATATAACTGCTCATTTGTCCAGATATGCTTTCAGTTTCCAGACTCCACCCCCACTGGCCTCTTAACATCTATAAATATCTACTTTCATATTCCAAAATAAAAATTTAAAGTTAATTATGTAAATGCAGCTTCATATATTTTTAAGCACTAAAAATTTTGTTTTACCATGTATCATGTATAGGTGCAAACTCAGTATTTTTATCATTAATAGCAATAAGTACACGGCAGGATGGGAAATGTTTGTAATTTTAACACCTGGAAGGCTGAGGCAGAAAGACTGCCATGAGTTTGAGGTCAGCATGGGTTACATAACAAATACTAAGCCAATTATGGCTACATCACAGGGCCTTCTATCAAAGGAAAAGTTCAAATTTATTTTAAAATGTCTTTTAAATCACTTTCATAAATGTTTTATTTATGAAGTTATATAAGCAAGGAAAATTCAAAGCCAGGCAAAAACTGGCATATGGGTAAACTGGCTTTTAAAAATTGGGAGTGACTAGGTGGTGGCAGCACATGCCATTAGTCCCAGCACTCAGGAGGTGGAGGCAGGTGGATCTCTGTGAGTCTGAGGCCAGCCTGGTCTACAGAGTGAGTTCCAGAACAGCTAAAGCCACAAACAGCTAAAGCTACACACGGAGAAACCCTATCTTGAAAAACCAAAAATAGATAGATTTGGTAGGTAGGTAGGTAGAGAGAGAGAGAGAAGCTGGGAGTAGAACAGTAAAATGATAGCTCATCAGATAAATGAGAATGACCTCCACAGGCTCTGTGGTGGTTCAAATAGGTATGGGCCCTACAGACTCACGTTTTTTAACGTTGGCCCATAGGGAGTGGAATTATTAGGAGGTGCAACCTAGTTAGAGTAGGTGTGGCCTTGTTGGAGAAAGTGTATCACTTTGGAGGAGGGCTTTGAGGTGTCTATGTTTAGCCACACCCAGTGTGACACACAGTCTCCTACTGCCCGAGGATCAAGATGTAGAACTCTCAACTCCTCCAGCACCATTTCCGCCTGCACACTGCCATGCTTTCCGCCATGATGATAATGGACTAAAGCTCTGAAATTGTAAGCCAGCCCCAATTAAATGTTTTCTTTATCAAAGTTGCCATGGTCTTGGTATCTCTTCATAGCAATGAAACCCTAACAAAGACAGGCTCACATATTTGAATGTTTGGTTCCCCAGTTGGTGGAACTGTTTAGGAACGAGTAGGAGGTGTGTCCTTGTTGGAGGTATGTCACTGGGGATGGGCCTCAAGATTTCAAAAGCTCATGGCATTCCCAGTTAGCTCTCTCTGCCTCCTACTTGAGGATCAGAATAGAAGCTCTCACAGTTTCTGCTCCAGTGGCTACCTGTCTACTGTCATGCTCCCCACCATAATAATTATGGAGTCTGACCCTCTGAAACTATGGCCCCCAAATTAAACATTTTGTTTTATAAGTTGCCTTGGTCCTAGTATTTTGTCATGGCAATGAAAAGTAACTGAGACAACACACAAGCATAACAACCTCAGTCCGATCTCCAGAATTCACAGTGGAAGAAAGGAGACGACTCCTCAAAGTGTCCTCTGTCCCCCACTAATGCGCCATGGCATGACATGGTGCCTTAACCTGCAATGTGGAAGCTATACAGTATGGGCCGCACTGCGTATCAGTTGAAATGCTTACCCTCAATGTGACAGAGGTGTGAGGAGATATTTAAGATGGAAACAACCCACAAGTACAGGCCCTCCTCTAAAAGCATCATTAAGACAACAGAGAGCTCACTTTTGCTCATATCTAGATCCCAAGAGGACGAAGCACGACATCAGTGATCAGAAGCTAGAAAAAGACTCCCCACGAATTAGACTGGTTGGCCCTTGGCCTTGGATTTCCTGGCTACGCTAACTGTGAGAAACACGACTCCTGTTGTTCGAGCTACCCAGAGATTTTTGTTGTGTTTCGTTTCTATAGGAACCGAAGGAGACTAGAAATACATATATTTGCTCATTCACAAACCTTTGAGTGAAAACAGTGAACATGTCGCAGCACTGGGGCAAGTGGGGTGACAGAGCTGCAGGCGACCAGGCCAGGAGTGAGCATGATACAGAGCTGCAGGCGACCAGGCCAGGAGTGAGCATGATACAGAGCTGCAGGCGACCAGGCCAGGAGTGAGCATGATACAGAGCTGCAGGCGACCAGGCCAGGAGTGAGCATGATACAGAGCTGCAGGCGACCAGGCCAGGAGTGAGCATGATACAGAGCTGCAGGCGACCAGGCCAGGAGTGAGCATGATACAGTGCTGCAGGCGACCAGGCCAGGAGTGAGCATGATACAGAGCTGCAGGCGACCAGGCCAGGAGTGAGCATGACACAGAGCTGCAGGCGACCAGGCCAGGAGTGAGCATGATACAGTGCTGCAGGCGACCAGGCCAGGAGTGAGCATGATACAGAGCTGCAGGCGACCAGGCCAGGAGTGAGCATGACACTGTGCTGCAGGCGACCAGGCCAGGAGTGAGCATGATACAGAGCTGCAGGCGACCAGGCCAGGAGTGAGCATGACACTGTGCTGCAGGCGACCAGGCCAGGAGTGAGCATGACACTGTGCTGCAGGCGACCAGGCCAGGAGTGAGCATGATACAGTGCTGCAGGCGACCAGGCCAGGAGTGAGCATGATACAGAGCTGCAGGCGACCAGGCCAGGAGTGAGCATGATACAGAGCTGCAGGCGACCAGGCCAGGAGTGAGCATGATACAGAGCTGCAGGCGACCAGGCCAGGAGTGAGCATGACACTGTGCTGCAGGCGACCAGGCCAGGAGTGAGCATGACACTGTGCTGCAGGCGACCAGGCCAGGAGTGAGCATGATACAGAGCTGCAGGCGACCAGGCCAGGAGTGAGCATGATACAGAGCTGCAGGCGACCAGGCCAGGAGTGAGCATGATACAGAGCTGCAGGCGACCAGGCCAGGAGTGAGCATGATACAGAGCTGCAGGCGACCAGGCCAGGAGTGAGCATGACACTGTGCTGCAGGCGACCAGGCCAGGAGTGAGCATGATACTGTGCTGCAGGCGACCAGGCCAGGAGTGAGCATGATACAGAGCTGCAGGCGACCAGGCCAGGAGTGAGCATGAAACTGTGCTGCAGGCGACAAGGCCAGGAGTGAGCATGATACAGAGCTGCAGGCGACCAGGCCAGGAGTGAGCATGATACAGTGCTGCAGGCGACCAGGCCAGGAGTGAGCATGATACAGAGCTGCAGGCGACCAGGCCAGGAGTGAGCATGATACAGAGCTGCAGGCGACCAGGCCAGGAGTGAGCATGATACAGAGCTGCAGGCGACCAGGCCAGGAGTGAGCATGACACTGTGCTGCAGGCGACCAGGCCAGGAGTGAGCATGATACAGAGCTGCAGGCGACCAGGCCAGGAGTGAGCATGATACAGAGCTGCAGGCGACCAGGCCAGGAGTGAGCATGATACAGAGCTGCAGGCGACCAGGCCAGGAGTGAGCATGATACAGTGCTGCAGGCGACCAGGCCAGGAGTGAGCATGATACAGAGCTGCAGGCGACCAGGCCAGGAGTGAGCATGATACAGAGCTGCAGGCGACCAGGCCAGGAGTGAGCATGATACAGAGCTGCAGGCGACCAGGCCAGGAGTGAGCATGATACAGTGCTGCAGGCGACCAGGCCAGGAGTGAGCATGATACAGAGCTGCAGGCGACCAGGCCAGGAGTGAGCATGATACAGTGCTGCAGGCGACCAGGCCAGGAGTGAGCATGATACAGAGCTGCAGGCGACCAGGCCAGGAGTGAGCATGATACAGTGCTGCAGGCGACCAGGCCAGGAGTGAGCATGATACAGAGCTGCAGGCGACCAGGCCAGGAGTGAGCATGATACAGAGCTGCAGGCGACCAGGCCAGGAGTGAGCATGATACAGTGCTGCAGGCGACCAGGCCAGGAGTGAGCATGACACAGAGCTGCAGGCGACCAGGCCAGGAGTGAGCATGATACAGAGCTGCAGGCGACCAGGCCAGGAGTGAGCATGACACAGAGCTGCAGGCGACCAGGCCAGGAGTGAGCATGATACAGAGCTGCAGGCGACCAGGCCAGGAGTGAGCATGACACTGTGCTGCAGGCGACCAGGCCAGGAGTGAGCATGATACAGTGCTGCAGGCGACCAGGCCAGGAGTGAGCATGACACAGAGCTGCAGGCGACCAGGCCAGGAGTGAGCATGATACAGAGCTGCAGGTGACCAGGCCAGGAGTGAGCATGATACAGAGCTGCAGGCGACCAGGCCAGGAGTGAGCATGATACAGAGCTGCAGGCGACCAGGCCAGGAGTGAGCATGATACAGAGCTGCAGGCGACCAGGCCAGGAGTGAGCATGATACAGAGCTGCAGGCGACCAGGCCAGGAGTGAGCATGATACTGTGCTGCAGGCGACCAGGCCAGGAGTGAGCATGACACTGTGCTGCAGGCGACCAGGCCAGGAGTGAGCATGATACAGAGCTGCAGGCGACCAGGCCAGGAGTGAGCATGATACTGTGCTGCAGGCGACCAGGCCAGGAGTGAGCATGATACAGAGCTGCAGGCGACCAGGCCAGGAGTGAGCATGATACAGAGCTGCAGGCGACCAGGCCAGGAGTGAGCATGATACAGAGCTGCAGGCGACCAGGCCAGGAGTGAGCATGATACAGAGCTGCAGGCGACCAGGCCAGGAGTGAGCATGATACAGAGCTTCAGGCGACCAGGCCAGGAGTGAGCATGATACAGTGCTGCAGGCGACCAGGCCAGGAGTGAGCATGATACAGAGCTGCAGGCGACCAGGCCAGGAGTGAGCATGACACTGTGCTGCAGGCGACCAGGCCAGGAGTGAGCATGATACAGAGCTGCAGGCGACCAGGCCAGGAGTGAGCATGATACAGAGCTGCAGGCGACCAGGCCAGGAGTGAGCATGACACTGTGCTGCAGGCGACCAGGCCAGGAGTGAGCATGATACAGAGCTGCAGGCGACCAGGCCAGGAGTGAGCATGACACTGTGCTGCAGGCGACCAGGCCAGGAGTGAGCATGACACTGTGCTGCAGGCGACCAGGCCAGGAGTGAGCATGATACAGAGCTGCAGGCGACCAGGCCAGGAGTGAGCATGATACAGTGCTGCAGGCGACCAGGCCAGGAGTGAGCATGATACAGAGCTGCAGGCGACCAGGCCAGGAGTGAGCATGATACAGTGCTGCAGGCGACCAGGCCAGGAGTGAGCATGATACAGAGCTGCAGGCGACCAGGCCAGGAGTGAGCATGATACAGTGCTGCAGGCGACCAGGCCAGGAGTGAGCATGATACAGAGCTGCAGGCGACCAGGCCAGGAGTGAGCATGATACAGTGCTGCAGGCGACCAGGCCAGGAGTGAGCATGACACTGTGCTGCAGGCGACCAGGCCAGGAGTGAGCATGATACAGAGCTGCAGGCGACCAGGCCAGGAGTGAGCATGACACTGTGCTGCAGGCGACCAGGCCAGGAGTGAGCATGATACAGAGCTGCAGGCGACCAGGCCAGGAGTGAGCATGATACAGTGCTGCAGGCGACCAGGCCAGGAGTGAGCATGACACTGTGCTGCAGGCGACCAGGCCAGGAGTGAGCATGATACAGAGCTGCAGGTGACCAGGCCAGGAGTGAGCATGATACAGTGCTGCAGGCGACCAGGCCAGGAGTGAGCATGACACTGTGCTGCAGGCGACCAGGCCAGGAGTGAGCATGATACAGAGCTGCAGGCGACCAGGCCAGGAGTGAGCATGACACTGTGCTGCAGGCGACCAGGCCAGGAGTGAGCATGATACAGTGCTGCAGGCGACCAGGCCAGGAGTGAGCATGATACAGAGCTGCAGGTGACCAGGCCAGGAGTGAGCATGATACAGAGCTGCAGGCGACCAGGCCAGGAGTGAGCATGATACTGTGCTGCAGGCGACCAGGCCAGGAGTGAGCATGATACAGAGCTGCAGGCGACCAGGCCAGGAGTGAGCATGATACAGAGCTGCAGGCGACCAGGCCAGGAGTGAGCATGATACAGAGCTGCAGGCGACCAGGCCAGGAGTGAGCATGATACAGAGCTGCAGGCGACCAGGCCAGGAGTGAGCATGATACAGTGCTGCAGGCGACCAGGCCAGGAGTGAGCATGACACTGTGCTGCAGGCGACCAGGCCAGGAGTGAGCATGATACAGAGCTGCAGGCGACCAGGCCAGGAGTGAGCATGACACTGTGCTGCAGGCGACCAGGCCAGGAGTGAGCATGATACAGTGCTGCAGGCGACCAGGCCAGGAGTGAGCATGACACTGTGCTGCAGGCGACCAGGCCAGGAGTGAGCATGATACAGAGCTGCAGGCGACCAGGCCAGGAGTGAGCATGACACTGTGCTGCAGGCGACCAGGCCAGGAGTGAGCATGATACAGTGCTGCAGGCGACCAGGCCAGGAGTGAGCATGATACAGAGCTGCAGGTGACCAGGCCAGGAGTGAGCATGATACAGAGCTGCAGGCGACCAGGCCAGGAGTGAGCATGATACTGTGCTGCAGGCGACCAGGCCAGGAGTGAGCATGATACAGAGCTGCAGGCGACCAGGCCAGGAGTGAGCATGATACAGAGCTGCAGGCGACCAGGCCAGGAGTGAGCATGATACAGAGCTGCAGGCGACCAGGCCAGGAGTGAGCATGATACAGAGCTGCAGGCGACCAGGCCAGGAGTGAGCATGATACAGTGCTGCAGGCGACCAGGCCAGGAGTGAGCATGACACTGTGCTGCAGGCGACCAGGCCAGGAGTGAGCATGATACAGAGCTGCAGGCGACCAGGCCAGGAGTGAGCATGACACTGTGCTGCAGGCGACCAGGCCAGGAGTGAGCATGACACTGTGCTGCAGGCGACCAGGCCAGGAGTGAGCATGATACAGTGCTGCAGGCGACCAGGCCAGGAGTGAGCATGATACAGAGCTGCAGGCGACCAGGCCAGGAGTGAGCATGACACTGTGCTGCAGGCGACCAGGCCAGGAGTGAGCATGATACAGAGCTGCAGGCGACCAGGCCAGGAGTGAGCATGACACTGTGCTGCAGGCGACCAGGCCAGGAGTGAGCATGATACAGTGCTGCAGGCGACCAGGCCAGGAGTGAGCATGATACAGAGCTGCAGGTGACCAGGCCAGGAGTGAGCATGATACAGAGCTGCAGGCGACCAGGCCAGGAGTGAGCATGATACTGTGCTGCAGGCGACCAGGCCAGGAGTGAGCATGATACAGAGCTGCAGGCGACCAGGCCAGGAGTGAGCATGATACAGAGCTGCAGGCGACCAGGCCAGGAGTGAGCATGATACAGAGCTGCAGGCGACCAGGCCAGGAGTGAGCATGATACAGAGCTGCAGGCGACCAGGCCAGGAGTGAGCATGATACAGTGCTGCAGGCGACCAGGCCAGGAGTGAGCATGACACTGTGCTGCAGGCGACCAGGCCAGGAGTGAGCATGATACAGAGCTGCAGGCGACCAGGCCAGGAGTGAGCATGACACTGTGCTGCAGGCGACCAGGCCAGGAGTGAGCATGACACTGTGCTGCAGGCGACCAGGCCAGGAGTGAGCATGATACAGTGCTGCAGGCGACCAGGCCAGGAGTGAGCATGATACAGAGCTGCAGGCGACCAGGCCAGGAGTGAGCATGACACTGTGCTGCAGGCGACCAGGCCAGGAGTGAGCATGATACAGTGCTGCAGGCGACCAGGCCAGGAGTGAGCATGATACAGAGCTGCAGGTGACCAGGCCAGGAGTGAGCATGATACAGAGCTGCAGGCGACCAGGCCAGGAGTGAGCATGATACTGTGCTGCAGGCGACCAGGCCAGGAGTGAGCATGATACAGAGCTGCAGGCGACCAGGCCAGGAGTGAGCATGATACAGTGCTGCAGGCGACCAGGCCAGGAGTGAGCATGATACAGAGCTGCAGGCGACCAGGCCAGGAGTGAGCATGATACAGTGCTGCAGGCGACCAGGCCAGGAGTGAGCATGATACAGTGCTGCAGGCGACCAGGCCAGGAGTGAGCATGATACAGTGCTGCAGGCGACCAGGCCAGGAGTGAGCATGATACTGTGCTGCCCCGGTTGGAAAGGGCAGCCCTCTGCACGCCTTCTCCAGACTACCTTCACATAGCTGACCGTTTCCCTTTACAAAATCCCGCCACCAGTCCGTCCTTACCAACTTGGCAAAATTCTAAAGTGACACTTCCCTTGAGGAAGACTGGTGTGCTCAATTACAGAGAGTCACAGTGGAGCACTGACATGCTGAGAATGCAGAGCCTTGCTTTACCCAACAGGCTCCAAAAGCTGCCTTCAGTGGGTCACGAAAAGGTGGAAACAAGGTCAGACTTGCCGCATGAATGGCACCAAAGGCTGGCTCTGTCGCGTGTCAGTCCCCAGAGCCCTGGGCTCTGAGCCCAGCACCTTCCTCTACGAAGCACTTTCACCCTCCAGCAGGCCTCACTCTCCGGACATGAGTCAGCAAGATTTAACCATTCAGAAATTTCCAACACTGGCATTCATAAAAACTGACTTTTAGGACAATCTCAGACATTTCAGCAAGCCCTTAGGTTTGCTTCTGGCATGACAAACACTATAGTAACATATTAAAAATTTTATTTAGGAGCTTGACATTTTCCACTTAGAAATGCTTAATCTTCATAGGCACAGAAAACATTAATCCTTTAGAATTAATAGAAGTGACTTAAACACAGAATCCCTTGGTTTGACAGAATAGTATCTGTCTCGAACAACAACAAAAATTCAAGAAGGAAAAAAGGGAAGTTTTCTATAAAGTGGCACTGTGAAACACGTACAGACAGATTTTCTCACCTGAGGAGTCAGCTCTACTTCTAATTCACCAGATAGGAACTGTCGCTCAAATTCTGCATTTTCTCCCACATATGATGAGATCATGCGTTTTATCTGCTTGGATCGAAGTAAAAGGCCCAGACCAAAGTTGTCAACCCTAAAACAAAAAGGAAGGGAGTTGATAACCATGAGACCATCTGACAGAACTCTGTTAGCACACGTTTTCTGTTGTTGTTGTTTCGGATTTTGTTTTGTTTTCTTTTCTAAGATGTGAGCTTTTAATAATTTAGAGGAAAGAAATCATCTAAAGAATTCTATCCACATTTTTCTTCTACCCCTCACCACTCCAAGAACTTCACAGAGCAGGCAGCTCACCCTTTCTTATTTTACAGGCAGGGAAATGGAAGCTTAAAAGGCTAACAGAGATCCTAGCACCTGGATGGCAGAGGCAGGTGGAGCTCTGGGTTCGAGGCAGCCTGTTCTATACAGTGAGGACCTATCTCAAATCCCCCAACATCTCAAAGATTGAGGGAGATAGGTGATGCTGTCCCAGCCCACATTCATCCTGTAGTTCCAGCCCACACACAGTTGTTTCTCCACAGCTGCAAAGTGATCTCAGGATAGATCCTAAGCAAAGATAGCCTGGTTCCTGCCCTATGCTTTGAAAGCATCTGTGTTCAAACAGAATGGACAGGTCCTGCATTAAGATAAAGATGAAAACCAGGTGCAGTGGTGCAACCTGTAATCTCAGCACTCAGAGAGGCAGAGGCAGGCGGATCTCTGAGAGTTCAAGGACAGCCTGGTCTATAAAGTGAATCCAAGACAAAGAAACCCTGTCTCAAAAAACAAACAAACAAATAACATTTTTCCTATATCACAGACATTTCACTTAACAATATTTACATATTTGAATGCACTTAATCCCCTCTAAATGAAAAGACTACAGGTAGCAAAATGAAGCCTATGTGGTTGTTACAATACATGTATTTTTCTTCAATATTTTAAAGTTTATTCTTAGATATGGGCCAAGTACTATTGACTATGTTAGATAAAAATCTCCAGGTTTATACATTTCTTCATTTCCATCATATTTTTAAAAAATGCATCTACATTTTAAAGCACACTCGATGTGATAAGATAGATGAATTACTGAACAGAAGCTTGCCCATTTCAAGTCAGGTTATCCCTCCCTGCTCAAAGGGTTCGGAAGTTCTTTAACCAGCTAGAGAGAAAAAACAAAACTGCTCTGTCTGTCAGGTACAGTCTCACTATGTAATCAAAGTTGGCCTGTATTTTGAGATCCTCCTGCCTCGCCTTCCAAACGCTGGGATTCAGGCCTGGATCTGTAAAACCATTTTTATTAGTGAATATCATACTGAGACAACAAGATAAACACAAAGGAAAAACCACGTCATTTGGCAAGGGTATGAAACACCAGAATTTTCCTGTGTGCTAAGATGAATGTACAGCAATCATTTTAAGGAGTAGAAAATAAAACTTAGCATGATCTACTAACATTGAAAAAAAATAATCCAGGTGCTGCTGAGTCTACTCTTGGATCTTTACCAAACAAGAGTTCATATTTAATGCTCATTAAAAAATGTAAATAACATATTCATCAACAGTACTGCCCATTATAGCCAAAATGAGAGCCTCTCAAATGCTCATCCACAGGACAGAGTAAGTCATACTTCATCCAGACAATGCAGTGACATAAAGCAATGAGACTGCATGACAGACAACTACTAGCCACATGGACAAATTCAGACAGAATGTTGACTGAAAGAAGCTACACACAAAAGTGTGCATGTTGAGTCGCTTCCTTTACAAGGGCTTCATACTTTGACAGGACTGATGGATGTGGTCCAAAGTGTCTATCATGGAGATCAGGGCAAGAGGATGAGAACAGTAACTGGCATTATGAAAGGAGCTTTCTGGAGAACTCGTCCTGTCTTTTGTCTTTGCAGCTATATGGCTGTGCAGCTTGTAAAAATCCCATTAGTACATCTGTGTAGGGTCAGTTTTCTATATCACTTGGTCTTATGTATCAATGTTTTTTTTTCTTTTACAATAAAATTGCAATGAGAAAGATCCTGAAATCCTCTTAGAGACGGTAGCCTATATTTCCTCCCTATTGATGACCACTTTCATGTTCTGATGGCTCCTTCCATGTGGAGCTTGTGTTGTCTGCACAATTCATTCATCCAGCAATCCCATACTGAGTGCATATTCTACCCTAGAGATGGGATAGTCTATAGGGCTACAACCATGAGAAGGACTGTCCCTGTCCCTATATAGATCTGAGAGTTCAGAGGAAATAAACAGTAAGTGTGTAATTATACCAGCGGAGGAACATACTATGTGATGTCTTTATAATATATGACTGGAACACAGAAAATCAAGGACCCGACTGTTAATGAAGAAAGAGGGCAGAGAAAGTCCAGCTGAGGGGAAAAGGTCTTACAGATGGTGAGAAATAGATGGAAGCAAAAGAAAAACACAGTTTAAGAACACAGTGAAGATCCTGAGGCAAGAGGCCCCTTCTCAGTGCTCAGCGTGGATGGGATGTGGACTAAAGCAGGAATGGAGGAGGGCCTGATGTGACTTCATCCTGAAGGACAGGAGATGCTTCAGCTGAAAGGTGACAGGCTAATACAATGAATTCTGAGAAAGCACATGAAAGACAAGGGGCCAATGAAAAGGCTTGGCATAGTGCAAACCATGGTGAGCATCTAAAGTACGGAGGAGGCCACAGGAATGCAGAAGAGGCGTCATCCAAGAGACGCTGGGGAGATGGTTCATCCATAAGACCTCTTGTCCTGCCGCAGACACGGACCTCCTGCAGGATTTTAGCTTCGGCAATGGAACCTAACAGAAATTAATCTAGTGGCCACAAGAGACATCTACATGTTTCACATGCAAAGGTGTTAAGTATGGGGGCCTGTGTGGCAAACCACCAGCATTTCTTCCAACAAGCACTTGCCTCCACTCTCTGTCACCAAGCTTATAGTGCCCAGTCCAACTCACATGGCTCCTTCCTAATTCGAAGACTCTTACTTCCCCTCCCCTACAGCATCCTGCATACCATATCCATCAAGGTGTATGGATTACAAAGAACTGTTCACCATTCAGTAATCTTTGCTTCCCTACCCACCAGAGGCATAAAAATACCTATATATTTTATATTTAGTCTCTTTTTTTTTTCCTAAAAGAATTAAAGGCTAAGTAGCATATACTTTTCCTGCCTGCTGCAATTTCCTTTCATGGGCTCCAGTGAAGTGTATGAACAATGTCACACACAAGATTGACCTCACCTAGCTTAGGACAAAGAGGTAAATCATCAGGTCTGTGCCTTCTCATGTATCCAATCTTCAGGGAATTATGGAACACAGTAAGTGAACCACTGCCCAGATGCTACCTTTCTTTGAAAACTGCCTTATGGTTATGGGGAAAACAGCCTTACGGGTTAATACTATGCTTTCCCACTAGAGGGCGCCAGAATATCAGAGATACTGCCTTTCTAGAGAAATGCTTTCTATTTTCCCCCTCCTGCTTTTTCTCCTACCTCCTCCTCCATCTCTTCCTCCACTTCCTCCTCTTCCTCTGCCTCCCTCTCCTCTTCCTCCTCTTACTCTTTTTCCACACTCTTCCTCATTTGTTTGTTTCGAACCTGCTCCTAAGGCCCAGGCCCTATTTCAGGTTAACAATCTGCCTCCAAACTTAGCTTCTTTCAACAGCCAGGCCCAACATGCCTGTGAGTTGCTCTCCAGGAGAGGAGCAGAACAAATCTAGAGAAGTGATCTCTAACTCAGCCCCCACCCCCAAGATTATTACCCCAACCTATAATCCATTTCTAGCTCCCTCCTGTACTTGGTGCCATCTTTACCTGGGTACCATCTGCCTCTGCCTCTGCTTCTGCTTCTGTCCATACAGTCCACCTTGACCATGGCAGCCAAATAACACTTTACAAAACTTAAGAGGCAGAAGAGGCCGAGGCCGCCACTCTGCTCAAAGCCCTGCAAAGGTATTGCTTACTCAGAATAAGGCAAAGAGCTCTAGAACAGCCAGCAAGGCCTGCTAATTGCATGCCTTTTCTGTCTCTGACTCATTCCTTCCAGGACCTTCTACCTCTCTGTTGTCCTCTTGGCTTCTCCAGCCATGCCAGAAATGCTTCCCTAGGGTCATCTGCACTGGCCTCTGCCTGTCACTGAATCTATTTTCTGTACGGATGGCTCCTCTCCCACGTCCTTCAAGTGTGGGCTCAGATGTTACCTTGGTGTTACCCTAATTACCCCATCAATTGCTGACAGCTACCTCTCTACCAACAGTTCCCAATCCTCCTGCTTGTTCTTTTTCCATGGTACAAAACTTTCTAACGTATCAGAAAATTTACCCATTTTTTATGTTGACTACCTATTAATTGTCTTTCAAAAATAGAATAGGAGGACTGTGACACAGGGCTCTGCTGTTGCTTTTGGTGGTGGTGTTTTTGTTTTGTTTGGTCTTGTTTTTCTTTCACTTTGCATCCCAAGCACCATCTGCTATAGGGCACATAAAGGTGACTGCAGAAATACTTGGTGAGCACTTGCTAAAAGAATTTACTGCTGCATTCCATGAGCGTCTCTAACAGAAATGAACTATTCCAGGTTCATATCTGTTGCTGTGCTTAAATAACCTCACAAAAAGCAATGCAGAGGGGGAGAATAGTGCTCATTTAGCTTATACTTTCAGATGATGGTCTACGATTGCAGGAAATTAAACTATCACAGTCAAGAACAGAAAGGGAATAAACTCAGGGATCCTTGCCTGCTTTCAGCTAGCTTTCTTCTCTTCTGCTTCAGGATACCTTGCCTAGAAAATGGTACCACGCATCATGAGCAGTATCTTCATCCAATTGAAACATATGCCCATAGGCCAAACTGATGAAGATAATTAAGATTCTCACTAAGATCCTCTCCCCAGTGAACTATAGGTGATGTCAAGTTAACAGCCAAAGCTGACCAGCATAATCTCTCATTATTTCATACTTTTCCCTCTGGACCCACTGTTAGCTTCCAGTCTGTTCAGTGTCCAAGGTGGCCAGCCTATACCTTGAACGAAGGAGTTCTCTTGCCACTGCCTTCTGCTTGGGCTGAGCCAAGAGGGGAGGCACGATCATGGAGATTGGAGGCCAGAGAACAGTGATGTCAGGATCTTTAGTCTTCAGGCTCTCTTCCCCACCTTCTATGTATAAAACTTTAAAATACTGGTTCTCTTAAGGTCTCTCATTCCAGGGCCAG
This sequence comes from Meriones unguiculatus, assembly GCF_030254825.1. Classification (NCBI taxonomy): domain Eukaryota; kingdom Metazoa; phylum Chordata; class Mammalia; order Rodentia; family Muridae; genus Meriones; species Meriones unguiculatus. The sequence continues at coordinate 129,121,263 of NC_083351.1, forward strand.
TAGCAACAGTATCCCTCTGTTATTGCCTCCAGGGTCATTTAAGGTCATGTTGTTTTCCTTCAACTATCATCAGTCCTTTTAAAGGAGTCCCTTTGGTAAACTCCTCAGTTATCGGCGATGCTATCCAGAGCTATGACTAACAAAACTACAACCACAGAACAACCCATGAAGGTGGATTCAGCCCATTTGTTTTTTGTAGTTTCAAATATCTGAAGTTCCCTCCAAGCCTACAGAGTCCCCATTCCAAAAACCAGAACATAGAAGGTCACTCATTGACTTAATAAATTTTTCTGACCACTCTTTCATATCTCTCTGTTTATTTTTGCAACACATTAAACATTTTAACTTGGCTCTATTTAAAGATGAGCTTCTGTATTTGTTGATCTTGGCTCTGGAGCTGACTATGAATTTGGCTTTTGCTTTGTTTTAGACTAGTCTCCTGGCACAGCAACCAGGCAACATAGCGACCTCGACAACTGGACCAGAAATATCTATTAGATAGATTGCTTACAATAAGACTGTATCTTTCGATAGTGTCTCTAGCTCACAAACTCATCAAACACATTCTGTCTGATAAAATAGTATCATCACTGATAATAAAAAAAATGAGTAAACTACATCCCTAACAATCTGAGAGCTCATCATTAGAAGACTGACGATCTGTACCCTAACAGAGAAACGAGTATGAAAAAGCCCATGTGCTCTTTGATATTGAAGGTGAGGCTGATGGATTTTCCAACAGATTGCACTGCTTACCTTCAGAAGCCGACATTTCTCTAAAATATCTAAAGAAAACTCTGGATTTGGTAGGATTTCAGACATTTTAACTCTAAAGCCAAAATCTACAGAGAGGTGTTAGTGTAAATCAAAGTGGGCATTGCACAAAAGACACCATCTTCTGAAAATAAGCAATTTCCAAATCTGAAATTTAATTCTTGAGGCCAGTTGTAGTGATGCATGCCTTTAATCCCAGCACTCTAGAGGCAGAGGCAGGCAGAACTCTGAGTTCAATACCACCCTGGCTACAGAGTGAATTATAAGACAACCAGGACTACATGGAAAAATCCTGTCTCAAAAAAAAAAAAAAAAATCTTGAATATCTACTTTCTAAAATTCCACTTACTGGCAATAATTATTTTAAAAACATAAGTAATGGAGAAAATTTATTTCCCTTGCTTTCATTTAATAACATGTTTACTCTCAATCATACAATTAATAATTACCCTGGCAATATTAGAAATATAAAGATAAAAGAAGCTATATTCAGATATTAGGTTTTGATACCCCATAGTATAAATCAAAACTTTCATAAACTAAGCACATAATGCAAGCATGCCTCGCAGGGCATCTTTAGCCCTTCCCAAACAAAATAACAGAGCCCTAAAGAATGCTCAAAGTCAAAGCATGGCCAGTATCTGCTCAATGAGGTCACCAGAGCTGCAGCTGTAGAAATAAAAGAGGAATAGAGCACAGCACAGACTCCACTTGCTTTTAACTTTTTATTTTGAGTGAGGGATAACTCACCGAACTCTCAAAATTTTCCTATACCTGATTAATAAGATATATAGGAAATCTGAAGTACACATAATTATGTATTAACCAAGTGAATCCCCCACTCTTTTACATCTATAACCTAAAGCGATATTGTCAGGAAGGAGGCAGCACGGATACCATAACATGCCCATTTTTCTGTTGGCTCTGTAGTTAAATAATAGACACACAGTTTATTGTGAAACCTTCAGTCCATGCTGTCTTATAACTCAAAGTTCATCACAAGTCAATGAAGTCTTGGGTTTTTTTTTTTTTTCAATCTTTTAATCAATATATCAAAATATTCTTTCAGAAGTATGATCCTAAAGCAGCATTTATCTTATCAAGGCTAACAGTTAATACCTCATACAAAAGTGTTAGGTAGCAATTTCCTCTGAACTAAACATTCCACTCCAATGAAAACTCATTAAAATGCAGGAAGTTGGGGAATTTTTTGTTTGGGTTTTGTTTGTTTGTTTGTTTTGAGACAGGGTTTCTCTGTGTAGCTTTGACTGTCCTAGACTCCGTTTGTAGATGAGGCTAAAATGGAACTCACAGAGATCCACCTGCTTCTGTCTTCCTCAGTGCTTGGGATTAAAGACATGCACCACTGCATCTGCGAAATGCAGAAAGTTTTAAAGAGAGACTATTAAGACTCAGGAACTCTCAAGTCTCAGGAAGTCTCTGAAACTTGCCAGACTCACAAGGCCCCTCCTGCCCCAGGGTTATATAATTACTAAGTACTGCTGAGAAGACTCTCTAACCTGTCACGGTCCCTGCAAGTCCCTGGAAAGAGCTCCAGGGTTCCAGCCGTCATGAGTCCATCACCCATGCTAAGGTAAGCTTTTGGTGATACAGCTGCCTTTAAACGGTCTATGCTTTGGTAAGTAACCCCTACCCATATTCTTGTAAGTAACTCCAATAAACTCGCTGGTTCAGCAAGCTAGAGGTCGGTGGTATCACTGCTTTGGTCTACCTTTGGTTCCCTATCCAACTTGAGATGTTTGTTCACATCTCCCCATGAAAAGTGTCACAAAATTCAAGGTTAGTTCCCAGAGCCTGGAGAGTCTTCTACAGATCTTCCCATAAAATGTGCTCTTTCCATCACTCACTTACAAGGTAACCTGTACTGTTTATTCTTAAAACCTTTACAATAATAAGCCAAATTTCTAATTCAGTTATGTTTTTAAGCATCTTATGATCGTCAAAGTCCTTCATCCACTTGTTTAAAGGGGTAGATGACTTACTGTTTTGCATACAAATAGCTTTTTCTGCCATCACTAACTGTACCAACATGTGCATGGCCTTTTTAAAACAATGGTTTATTATAATCAATTTTGATTTAGTCCTACTGGTAAATTAACAGTATGTCATCTACATCCTCTCAAGACCAGCAACATTTTTTACGATTAACATATTTCTTTATGTACCATCTGGAGTATTGTTATAAACAAACAACAACAACAACAAAACTTGAAACAGATTTCAAATGATGTCTGCCTTGCTTTATACATGATGGTCTATAATAACAAAGAACATGAAGGACCATTTTTTTAAATTCTGACTTCTATTTTACATTTTTTAAAAAATGAAAGTTTATCAGATAGACACAAACCCTTAATTTATATATTTATATAAGGTAAAACAAAGTTTCTTCACTTATGCAATGCTATGAAATGTGGCATCAAAAATATGTGAGTAAGTGTAACTTTGTTGAGCTAGATGGCATAGGCCTGCAATTCCACCCACTTTGGAGGCTAAGTAAGGAAACGCATTAATTCAAGGTCTCTCTGGGCTACAGAGAAAGCCCAGGGCTAGCCTGGCTGACTTAGTGAGCCTTTATAACAAAATCAGAAGTAAGAAAAGGAAGCTGGTGATATAGGCCAGAGATAGACCACTTGTCTAGTATGCATGCCCGAGGAACTAAGTTCAGCCACAGTGCTTCAGGTTAAGAAACAAAAACAAAAACAAAAAAGTAGCTTGCATTCTTGACATTACTAACCACTGTCATTTTCTGAGATGGCATCTCACTGCTTGGTATACAGATCATGCTGGTAGTGAAATTATTATCTTCCCCAGTCTCCTTAGTGATGGCATTACCATCATGTGCCATAAAATCCAGCTACCTGCTATCTTTTGGTGATTAAACATATTACTCTTATAAGTGGAAGCACATTTAATTTCATTGATATATTCCTTTTGATTTTTTTGATAATTTCATGAGTACACTATTTATATTATCTCCACCTCCCCCAACCAGCTTCTCCCCTCCCCCTTCCTCTTCCCCTCCCCCAGCTCCCTCTTGGATTTATGACCTTCTTTTGTAACTGCTACAAATAGATAGATAGATAGATAGATACATACATACATACATACATACACACATACATACATACATACACACACATATACATAGTAGATACATACATACAAACATACATACATAGACAGACAGATCCTACTGAGTTTATTTGGTGTTTCTTGAGTATGTGTTTAGGGCTGACCTGAGACTGAATAATATATTAGGGATCTCATCCCTGACTGCTGATAAACTTCTCAGTATTATTTTTAAACTGGCATTTCTTTCTAGCTAATCATTTCAGAAATCAGATCCACTCACCCTGCATTGTTGCTCACTGCAGTTAGATCTTTCACTCCGGTCTTCAGTAAAGCTCCTATAAGATTCTCTGGAATTCCACACAGCCCAAAACCTACAAAGCCCAAAAGGGAAACAATATGCATGAGGAAATGTTCTTTCAAGAAGTGTATATTATTCTGAATAGAAAAGAAAAAGCACAGAGCATTTTGTTCAATGTAATAAGCAAAATACGTAACAATTCCTTATCAAATCAATAAACAGCCATCAGCCGCATAACTGGATCTCGGTGTTTCAAACCAGTATATATCACCAGACACCATTGTAAAGGCTTTGATCAAGTTAAGGCCAAATGTAATCCAGTTCATATATGGAATATCTACTATCCCTCTTCATAATTCAAACCATAACCAACTGTTTATTTAAACATGCATTTTTATACATCTGAGTTAGTAAATCTTACAGAACTAAAACACTGAGCCAATGAATTTAATTTTTTACATTTTTAAAATTTTTCTAAAAGTGTTGGATTTAAGATGGACAGTCAGTAAAAATATCCCTAATAAGAATTGATTCCATATATAAGAATCAGGAAGTTAAGTGTCATTAAATCTGAGACAGTGGTTATAAGACACCCCCCAAAAAGTAGCGGAAACAGGGTGGGGGGGATTCAACAAAAGAAAGACTATGTGTTCTCCAGCTCAGTAAAGAGCAGTAAAGAGTGGAGAGGGTATCTGATAAGATGAGGTACCTCTGTCACATTCACCAGAATTCTCAAGAATTTAGGGATCCATTGTAGTTCCCGATAAGACACAGGCACTTCAAACCTCCAGCTTCTCAAGTATCATCAGAAAAAGGGGAAAGGAAAAGTACAGTGCTAAAGTGAAAGATGTACAATAGGTATCATGGTGCGTCATAAGCAAAATGGCTAAGTAAGGGCTGAACGAGAGAATAAATGGCACTTTGAATCTGGATAGCTTTGTCACGTGATTTTTCCTAAAAGCTTAAGAACATTATCATTGAAAGGAAAACAGCCTCTATACTTACCACCAACCAGCAAGGTTGCACCATCAGGAATATCCTTTACAGCTTCCACTGGGTCGGTGTAAAACTTGGTGCGGTGATGAGCACTGACAGAGAAGTAGCAGACACACCCCTGAAACATTTAAGACATTTCCAGTGAACAGTCAGTCATTTGCAGCTTCACTTTACACATGTAGCAAATTATACATATACATACCCATATGTGTACACATATATATGTAGATATACACACATATATATATATATATAAGTTCACTCTTAGCATTTTGCATTTCAATTAACAAATCTGTATTTTACAGTATATAATGTCACATTCTGATACACGTATACATCAAAAGTTGACTAATTGGAGTTTTCTAACATAGCATTACCTCACACATTCTTGAGGTAAGAACATTTCACAACCACTCAGAGATTTTTAAGTACACTGTCACCGGCCATCACCAAGACATATAATAGATTTCCTGTGCTTATTTATCCTATCAACTGAAACTCTGTGGCTGGGCATCTTCCCAACGCCTTCATCTTCTACCCTCCGTGATAGCATTTTACTCTGATTCTCTGACACAATTCTCTCTGTAAAGAGTTGGCTTTAGATGGTTTATCTTTGATAGGACAGACATGCTCCATGTACAGGCTCGCACCAGGGTCCCTGGTGATCTACATCTTCTGTCACATAGGCGAAGTCCAGCCATGTCCCTTGTGGCCGCTCCCCAAAAGAATAAAAGTAGATAACCCACGTCATATGCTGAGACACAAATTCACACTATTAGTGACGTCAGCTGATTTCTGATAGTAACCTAGCTTCCATTCAGCTGACAAATACTGAGAACCTACCTGCACCAAGTTCTATGGCATCTTTCTAATCCATATGGTACTAAATGCTTAGGAATTCAGTACAGTGTGGTCAGTTCCAGGTACGAGGAGAACTCTAGAGAGACAAGTGAAGACCAGCACACCAGAGGACGCCCTTCCCTACCCTGCTGTCACAGAAGCTAAAGAAAAAGCAACAGACTGCCAGTACAAGGAGGGCTTGGTTGGCCACACCAGTGAACTATTCGGGCCCGCGACAGTCTGAAGATGGTTTGCCGCCTCCAAAGCCCATGTCAGAACTGGGTTCCCACGTAACAGCGTGAAGAGGCGGTAAGACTCTCAGGAGTTGGGTGAGCCTGTACAAAGGTATCAATGATGCAGAGTTCATTCTCGCAGGAGCGAGCAAGTTCCTGTTCTTACTGCACTGAATTGCTGACTGTCACAGCAAGGATTTTCTAAAGCAAGGCTGCCTCTCCTGCACACAGCAGCTTGTCCCTCTGCTCTGCTGCCATGGTAAAGAGTAACACAATCCTTTCACCAGACACAACTGCCAAATTGTGGACTTCTAGTCTCCGTTTAACTATGAGCTAAATAAGCTTCTTTTATAAATATCCAGACGGGGGTGTTTGTTATAGCAAGTGAGATGGGCCTCAAATGAGTCATCCAGTGAGCATTCATAAAACCAGTTGTAAGTTATTACCCTGTATAGTCCAACCATAATATGGGCAAGAGAAAAGGAGGAAATGTATTCTATGGTAATTAATGACCCATATTAACAATACTTCCCTTTATTCTTATTACATAGTTAACCTGAAGAAAGAGGGAGTGGAGAGAGTAACAGCTGAGCCCTGATAATCAAGCCCAGCTATAAAGTCACACCCACTTGACTACTCAATAAAATTTCAGACAGCTAAACGCCAAGGTGATCCAGGACTACCATTCTTTCTTTCCTCTAAAAACTATTCTTTTAATTAGCAACTAGTACAAAAGACCATTTAAGGGAAAGTTGAATGAGTAACAAAAAGGTTGAGGTTATACACATGATCACATGACTTTTTGTCCCTTTAAGTTTCTATTTTGGTCAAGGTCAGGTCAGGAGTTTGCACACTGCCCAAAGCCTGGGGCATAAGTAGAAGGAGAAACAGGACGTTGAAAGGGCTTAACCACAAAGAACTTCCTTCTCTTCCCGTCCTCAACGAGTAAGGATTTATTGACTCCTGTTTAAACACACACACACACACACACACACACACACACACACAGAGCGAGAGTTAGTTAGTTAGTTAGTTAGTTAGTTAGTTGGTAAGTTAATTTTGGTCTCAGAAATAAAAAAAAAATATATGATAAACTGAATATAGACATGGTGGTCTGTGCCTGTAATTCCATTACAGGAGAAGCTGAGGCAGCGGCAGAATGATCAGAACTATAAAGGAACAGAGTGACTGGTCTTGGATTTTGGCTTCTTGTCACACAGTCCTTCCACCACAATGTGCTCTTCCATGTTTGCTGACAGTTCTCTGTTGCTCTAGTTTGTCATTTACACACAACAAACCTTTATGAGAGTCCTGTTTTGCAATGTGTAACTCTGCGGTTATTATTTCTGTCTCAGGATGAAGAGTCCAGGCCTCACCAGGATAAGGAAGAAAATGAAAAAATTCATCTCTACCCTGACAGTCTGGAAGGGGAGGTCACCTTGAACTACTTCTCTGTGGAATTCCATTGAGAGTGTGCATGAAGACTCAGTTCCCCCATATACCCAGAGAGCCTTCAAAGATTCAGAAGCAGAAGCACACAGCCACAGTTAGCAAAAATCCCATCCCTTGTAGCAGCTGATAATTAGTTGTCATAGCACTTATTAGCAGTCAGCACTAATTACCCAGCAGCTTGTCCTACTCTAAACTTCCTTCTTACCCAAAAAATAAAAATGAAAATAAAAAAAAGGAAGGAAGATGGAAGGAAGGAAGGAAGGAAGGAAGGAAGGAAGGAAGGAGGGAGGGAGGGAGGGAGGGAGGGAGGGAGGGAAGGAAGGAAGGAAGGAAGGAAGGAAGGAAGGAAGGAAGGAAGGAAGGAAGGAAGGAAGGAAGGAAGGAAGGAAGGTAAGGAAGGAACAAAAAAAGACCTGTCAGAAATATTTCCGAAAAGTTGAAAGCTATACTGGAGATGAAGTTCAATAGCAGAATGCTTGCTTTGCAAGACTCAAACAGATGTGGGGAGACTGTTACAAATGTACCCATACAATTAAAAATCAAAATCAATGAGATAGGCTGGAGAGATGGTTCAGCAGTTGAAAGCAAGATAGAGTGATTGAGGGAATGTCCAACCAATGCCTGGAAGTCCAACCAACCTGAGACTCACCCCATGGGAGAGAGCCAAGCCCTGACACTAAAGCTACTCTGCCATGCTTGTAGATGGGAGCCTAGCATAGCTGTTCTCTGAGAGGCTCCACCCAGTAGAGAATAGAAAGAAATGCCGAGACTCACAGCCAAACATTGGGCAGAGCACAGGGAGTCCTGGGGAAGAGCAGAGGTTAAGAACAGAAGGACCTGGAGGGGACAGGAGCTCCACAAGAAGACCAACAGAGCCAATTAATCTGGGCTCAGAGGGGCGTGCGGAGACTGAAGCACCAATCAAGGACCAACCTAGGCCCCTTACACATATGTAGCCAGTAAGTAACTTGGCCATTGTGGGTCCCCTAGAAAGGGGAGAGGGGCCTGTCCCTGACATGGACTCTGTTGCTTGCCTTTCGATCAGCTCCCCCTGGTCGCCAGGCCACAGGGGAAGAAGATTTGCTAAGTCCTGATGTGACTTGATATGCAGGTGTAAATTGATAGGGGGGTGGGTTCCCCTTATCTGAGGAGCATGGGACAAGGGATAAGGAAAAGAGGGAGGGTAGATGGAAATGGAAGAAAAGGAAGGAGGGTCTACGGTTGTGATGTAAAGTAAATTAATTTTTAAATTAACTAATTAATTTTAAAAAGACAGTAGAGAAAAAATGCACTCACCACTGTTGCAGAACACTAAGTTCAGTTCCCGGCACTACATCAGACCATCAGGGGGCACACACACAGCTGAAACTGCAGTTCTAAGGTATACAATATCTGTAACTGCAGTTTCAAGGGACCCGATGTCTGGAACTGCAGTTCTAAAAGAAACAATATTTGTAACTGCAGATCCAAGTGACCCAATGTCTGTTACGGTAATTCTAGGGGGACACAGAATTACACAGGTAATTCTAGTGGTATCTAGCCTCAACAAGCACATGCATGTGGTGCACACAAACCCATGAGGTCCTATACACAAAAACATAAATAAAAGTAAACTATTAAAAAAAAAAAAAACCTGCCTGGGCAGTGATGTCACATACCCCTGGGGTCAAAAGTACCCTCCTGTCAAAATTTCAGGTCAATCACTCAGGACTGAAGAGATATGTCAGTATTATGTAACCACTAAGCATGTCTTTGTAGAGAAGTGCTATTCAGGTGAGGAGCTTGTACAAGGCTTAGAAATGACAACTGTCAATTGTCTCCCAACAATACAGAATAAATAATTATACAAAGAAGTTCTATGCCTGACTACAAGAAATACCTCGGGGATGTCATCTTCCTTTGGGAAATGACATCTTTTATCCATTCCCTGCTAAGACAGTAAAACCAAGCTGTCAACTACTGGAGTTTCATTTTTACCCCACCACTCTCTGCCTGGCCCCTTCACTATTGATTTCACACAGAAAGTTTGTAACATGGCTACTACCATGGCAATATATGTTGAGGGTTTTCAAAACACAGGTCTTAGCTTTTATGATTACTTTTCCTTCCTTTGTTTGTTCATTCCTTTCTTCTCCTTGGCAATATCTCACTATGTAGGCCTGGCAAGTCTCAATGTCCTGGGCTTAAGCAATCCTCCTGTCTCAACCCCAAGCAACTGGGACTACAAATGTACACCACTATCCAAGGATATGTTCATCTCATTTGCAATCAAGTTTACTGGTCTGCACATTCAGAGATTCCTTGGCAAGCCAGAAACTGGGTGCAGACAGTGGAGCGATGAGGATAACCAATGTCGGTGACTAATTGCACCACAGAAGATCTTCAAAACCTGAAGCCCACAAGGCACCTCAGGATCTGAGAGGCAGCCCCTTAAAGAAAGCTTTTGCCGTTTCTCTCTTAATCAGTTTCTTCCCCACTCCTCTACTCACACTGTCTCTGAGCGCCAAGAAATAGCCATGTCACTGGCACTGGCAGTAATTCCCAACTGATAACATCTACCTTTTTCCTTAGATAGGCAAGTTCAAAGAGGCTCTTTAAAATACCTCGAATTAACCTCTTCTTTCCAATATATTTTATAAATTAAATGGTGTTTTGGAATCCAAATGCATTGGTGGATGGTTTCCCTAGTGTGAACGAAGACTTGGGTTTAAGACCCAGAGGGACACCTGCAAAGAGGATTGTAAGTTCAAGGTCAGCCTTGGCCACATAGCATGTTTGAAGCTAGCCTGGGCTTCATGAGGTCCTACCTGAAAAAAGTTCAGGTACCAGCTGCTACAAAATAAGTAAAAATGTAAAATAGATAGATAGATAGATAGATAGATAGATAGATAGATAGATATTCACATAGATAACTTCCACATTTGCACAGACTACTTGACTGAATGTGGAGCAATAAGATGTACAGTTCAGACATCTATTTATTCTTGGGTATCTTAACTAAGCTTTTAGTCACAAAGTATTTTATTTGTCTACTCAGCAGAACCCATTTTATTGTTGGTACTAATTTCTGGTAAAATTGAGCAAGGACCACAATGTTTAAGTATTATAATGAAAGAAACAAAATTCTTAGAGTGTAAAATGTTTTTCTGTTTGTTTCCCCCTTGAACACTATCTCCATTTTGATCTTCAATTTTTTACACCTAACTGCTGAAGAAGATCTTACTCCATGGTTGAACCTCGATTTCACCTCATGACTTCTTTCCTAGCCATTCACTGCCACTATTATTTCCTTTACCTACATCTATTTCCCTTGTCATGAAACACTTGAGAATTTAGTGAAGATATAGTTTGGGATGAAAATATACTAAACACTTTTTTGAAATACATTTTAGATTTTGACTGTTATTTATTGTTTATAGCGTGTGTGTGTGTGTGTGTGTGTGTGTGTGTGTGTATCTGGGTAGGAAAGGGCTATGCCACAGTGCACTTGTGGAGGTTAGAGGGCAACTTGAAGTAGTCAGCTCTCTCTTTCTACCATGTAGAGTCCACAGACTGAACTTGGATCATCAGACTTAGAGAGCCTTTACACACTGGTCCACCTCACTGTCCCCAAATACTTCTTTCTTTCTCTTTCTTTTTCTCTCTTTTTTTTTCTTTTCTTTTTCTTTCTTTCTTGCTTGCTTTTTGGTTTTTTTTCAAGACATGGTTTTTCTATGTAATCTTGGTTGTCCTGGACTCGCTTTGTAGACCAGGCTGGCCTTGAACTCGCAGTGACCCACCCGCCTCTGCCTCCCCAAGTTCTGAGACTACAGGCGTGTACCATCATGCCCGGCTTTTTTTAATATATAAGTATTACCTTAAAGATAGAGAACTATACACCCAAGTGGTAATGTTGTCACTTCACTACTGTTACAGAAATCATGACACACAAAGGTTGATATTGCCTTCCTTAGTACAGAAGTTTGGGGATGAAAAGTCATGAAAAGGGGGAAAGAAAACCAGTTAGGAGGGAAAGGGAGCAAAATTCAGGTGGGCAGAAGCATACAGGCTTGCCAGGAGGTGTGTGGCGTTTCTGCCATGAGGAACTGGTCCGTGTTCAACTAGAATCAATCCCCTTAAATCCTACCAAATTGCCAGGCACGGTGGTGCACGCCTGTAATTGGAGCTCTTGGGAGGCAGAGGAAGGCCGATCTCTGTGATTCCGAAGCCAGCCAGGTCTACAAAGTGAGTCCAGGACAATCAAGGCTATACAGAGAAACCCTGTCTCAAAAACAAAAAAAAAAAAAAAAATAGGAAAGAAACCTTGGAGGAGGCACAGTCATGGGATTTAAAAGCCTCCAAGTAACTCTGAGTCATGTTAAAGCTTCAGACAATGAACTTCTTCACGAAGGAAGGAAGGAAGGAAGGAAGGAAGGAAGGAAGGAAGGAAGGAAGGAAGGAAGGAAGGAAGATTTTTTTTTAAGCATGGTAAGGAAGCACACACATACAATTTCAGAAATCTGCAGGCTGAAGCAAAAAGAATCATAGGTGCCAGGCCTTCCTGGCCAACATAGCAAAATCCTGTCTCCGAAAACAAACGCCTAAAAGCATTTTAAATAACTATCTCGGTTTACCTGTTGGCTCTAGTTTAGCTGGAAAATGTTCAAAGTTACTTAAGGTGTCCAAAAGCTTCTCATGCACATATTAAATGAGTGTTCTTTGCAGAGCATTATACAATGCTGAGAGACAAAAAACTGACATATAACACGGTCTCAGTTAAATAAGGACACATATGTTACACTGGGATGACTTGAGTGAGAAGCCCAATCAATGCATGAGCTAGGAGAATACTCCAGAAAGCAGGAGTTGGGCCTTCTTGTATCATACCTGAGAAACCTAACTTTCAACTATGGCATGAACTTTGAAGAATAAACAGCAAACCCCATAATTACAGCTTATCCATCTGGAGGTTTGCTGGCTTGGGAAATGGTTTAATGGTTATATTAAAAGTGGGGTAGACTAGAGGTGAACAAAGTATAATTAGACAAACATGACTGCCAAAAGAACCTTTCTGACCTTGGCCCAAGGACATCCCTTTGTCCTGGATTTTGCATCTGCTCCATCACTTGCAGCGGGCTGTATGGTGGTCAAGTTCTTTCAATAATGTCTTCTACAATCGAAATCTATATTCAATTACCAAATTGCCTCCTATGAGGAATTTAACAATGCAATGATTCAGTTCTGAAGCAGTCCCTAGCACATGCAGGAGTTCCTTACTAGTTTTAGATTCTCAACACTCAGAGACTGAAGGCAAGAAAAGAATTCAGAGTGCACCCAGTGGGTATATGCCCTGTGCAACGCAGTCTTTAAGCTTACAACTACAATATGAAACATCTCCAAAGAAAACACTTCATTTTCAGATTCAAGGAAGAAGTTCCTGTGCAAACTGAACGAATCACGGTAAGGGACCCTCCTGGACCTGAATTCTTGTCCAGCACTGAGTCCCTTGGCCTCACACTGAAAGCCAACTAAAACGTGTGCTTACAGGCGAAACAGTGTACAGTGAACAAGCAAAAACACCCACCACCCGTTGATCCTCTAGGAGGGCGACCCTGGATACCATTCGGTGGGCCTGTGGGTCTGTTGAGGGTCAAGGCATTTTTTAAAGGTCTTTGAAAATCGCAAGTCCGTATCCGGGAGTGGACTCAAACAGGGAAGGCAGCGTTTGCAGACGGCAGCGGAGCACCGTCAGCCCTCCGACCGCTTCCAACCGACCGCTTCCCACCGTTGGGCAGGCTAGACGCCCCTGACAAGCGCTCCAGTCCGGGTTCCCCTTTCGACCGCCATATAGGGAAGGGGTGGGGGATGAGGAGCGGCAGTCCGCCCCCGCCGCGCACAGCATCCGACCGCTTGGCGGTGAACTTGAGCTAGCTGCGGTTAACCCGGCCCGGCGTCCTGGGCCTCAGCCGGCGCCGACGCCTGCAGCTCCCTCAGGTGGGGCGCAAGCCTCAGCGCGCCGCCCTTCCCCGCTCGGCTCCTTCAACCCGCCCTCAGCTAGGGCGTCGGCCGCGGGGACCCCCTTTCCCAAGGGCGTCGGCGGGAGCGAGTGGGGACTTGAGCCCCGGGGACCTGGGCAGTCCCTAAAGCGCTGCCGCGCTGCACAGAACCCCGACTGCTTCTCCAGCGCTGCAAGCGCAGCTTGCCTTCACGTCACCCCATCGGGGAAGCGGGTGAAGAAGCAAAGACAGACAGACACACAGACAGACGGTGGCGCGGCTAGCCTGAAACCCAGCCGTCTCCCAGCCCCGGGCACGGCGCTGCAGATGCCAGTTCGCCTGGCTGGAGGCAATGGGGATGGGCAGGGCGGAGGACGCGCGCGCCTCTGGTGACTCGGGCGCGCTTTTCCCGCGCGTGGCCTTCCTCCCCCGCACCCCGCTTCAGTTTACCTTGTGCAGGGCGCCCCGAGAGCTGCGGACGGAGGCGCGGAGCCGAAGCCCAGAGGACAGGAGTTTGAGAGCCGCCATCTTCGGACCGGGGTGCGGGAGGAGCTGGCGAGGCGGAGCGCGCGGGAGTGTGTGCGAGCGCTGGATGCCCGGGGCCGCAGCGGCGTCACCCGCTAAGGAGAGCCGGGAAGGCGAGCCGGGGGCGGGCTGGAGGCTCGACCGAGCGTCAGTGACGTCCTCGGGGCCTCGGAGTGGGGCCGCCCCTTGCCGCCTGCTGGCTCGTCAAGGAGCGAGACGAGGAGGGGCCCAGGGCTCAGACCGCCAGCGGCTCAGCAGCAGGGGTCCGGCGGGTCGTCCCTAGGCCGGCTGTGCTGGGGTTATCTGCAGGCACACCCGCAGCCTCGGTCGCTCCGCCTTAGTCTGGAGGAGGCACGATTGCCTGCCTTCCCCTAGCGCAAGGCTGGCACTGGCACTGGCCAGAGTTTTGGGCTCTAAGGGAGCTGGAGGGTCTCACACTGAAAGTGTTACTTTTCCTAGTTGGCCTCTGTAATAAGTACAGGCACAAAGGGTCACTGATAAAGATCTCCTTCCAGGTCTAGATGGCTCACATTTCTTAACATTTCTCAACCACTAACCCCACCCTACTCTCCTCAAGTCTGGTTTTGGCCTCAATTTCTTTTAAAAGCCAGCAGTGTGCTGATGGACCCTCAGGAGATCTGACCTGCTTAACCCACAGAAGAAGGAGATTAGAACTGGGCCCTAGTTCCCCATCATCCTAGTTTGTGTTCCAGGATTTTCCTGGCACCGGCAGTCCCAACAATTCCAGAGATTACACAGCAGGTACAAACACAGAAGTGTCTGTCTCCTCTGAGTCCTTAGCCACGTTGCGTAACTCGTCTCACCTTGTAATGTTCTTCCTGTCGTAATTTTGTAGGAAAAAAGCCCAGGCAAGGCTTCTGGAATACAATGAACACACAAATACTAGGCATTAAATTTAGTTCAAGTTCCGTGGTGAATTAACTTTGTCTTTTTGGAGTTTTATCTGCTTGCAGTTTTCGTTTTGTTTTGAGAAAGCATCTCTCTATCGTTTATGGGGCCCCCTCCCAACTCGACATCCATGGTTCAGGCTGACCTCCAGCTATCCATCCTCTGCTGCTGCAGCCTGTCCAAGCGTTTGTGTGCAATCATGCTGGCTCAAGCCTTATCTTTTTGACTGGCACCCAGAGCACTTGAACAAATTCCATTTCTTCAGGACCTTTTATGCACTGCACGTGGCAGAGTAAAAAGCTCACCTGGAAGCCCAGAAAAACCTTTCATTGGATTAAAAGCTGATCAAGTCCTGAAAGAAGTAATTTTGAGATAATGCAAAACCCATGAGAAAATTAAAGGATACTCTAACTTCCAAAAAAAATTATACTTAGACAATGAAGGATGAACAAGTCTAGTTTAATTAAAATCTGTCTAATGGCCTGCTGAGATGGTAAGGACCCTTGCCTCCAACCTGGATGACCTGTGTTTGATCCCCGGTACTCACATGGTGGCAGGGAAGAGCAATCAACTCCAGCAAGTCGTCCTCTGATCTCACATGTATTGTGACATGTGCATGCATTTGTATGTGCACAAAATAAAGTATGTGCCTTTTAAATCTGTCCATAAAAGTAACTACCTCAATATTCCTTTAACTCAAAAATGTCCCCTGTGAATATTATGGTTTTAACATGGGAATAAAATATCAAGTTAAACTATCTGGTTGCATAGCAAACATTAACACTGTAATCCTGGATATTTTTGGATGCAGTTTTATAAGCTTTGGGTTGTGAAGAATAGCCCTAACCCTGTACATGGGGGCTCTTGTGAGCTGTCAAGATCTGGAAGAAGATCTTTATCAGTGACTCCTTGTGCCTGTATTCACTCCAGAAGCCAACTTGGAAATGTAACAAATTCAGTGAGAGTCGCTCCAGGACTTTGAGAACCTGCAGTTTATAGAAGGAACAAAATCTAACACTGCAGTTGCTTTTCTGCTTTTTCCTGTCCACAACCATGGTTCCTGTCCACAACCAGATGAAAAGTAGAATAAAGAAAGGGGCGGACTTTTTGTGTAGTCATATGACTCATTCTTCTCGGCTGAACTCCTTTTGTTCTCCTAGATGAGGAAGACAAGTATTTTTTAAATTGTGTATTCTGTGGAACTAAGGCTCCTGGAAGGAGGAAAAAAAAAAAAAAAAAAAAAAAAACGCCTTCCTATCCTACTACGTAAATAGTAAATACAGGGGCTGTATTTGTGATGGCTCCATGACTTCTTTTCACAACTGCTCAACAATGTGTAGATCATCAGTTCAACTTAAAAGAGTATTTATTTTGTACAATTTTTTTTCCTGATTCTACTAAAGCTATTTTACTTTCAACTTGCTTATAAAAATCCTGATTCTTTTCCATTTCTGATTAGTAGGACCATTACAGCACCAGAGCAGCCCCACTAGCCCTGCCCCATTTGGGTGGGGATGGGTCCTGGAGTCTGAACCTAAGGCTGCTCCATGGATACTCAACCAATAAGACACATCCCCTGCTCTGTTTTCAGGTGACCCGCCTGAGCCTTAAATGCCCTCTGTAGTCCAGACTGGATTTGAACTTCCTAAGCCTTTTGCCTCAGCCTCATCCCCCACCCCAAGTAGCTAGGCACTAGCAGGACCAGCTTCAGAAGACAGTTTGTAACAACTATTCCACATTTCTGAGTCTTTCCCATGTGAAGTCTTACACCACTTAACTATTGCAGTCTTAAAAACTGGAAAAAAAACTTAAAAGACTTTAAAAAGAAAGGTCCCACACAGGCAATAAGGAAAGTGTTGTGTTCTGAGGCTGTGGATTGAGATGTCTTCCACCAGTTGATAGCAAGTCTGTTGGATTTTGATTAGAACTGAAGTCACCACGTTTCTGCTTGAGAGAATTCATTTTAATTCTGAAATATAGTGCAACAGCTCCTATAACTGAAAGATAAGACACCTTCCCTTGTAGCTGACAGCTTGTTCCTCCAGGACGAAAATCTAGGGCATGTGAAGGCTTGTTTTCAAATCTTGTCTAACTGGCTTAACTAGTAGTAGGAGTTTTATCTATGTGCTGTGAGGCAGTTACAAAATGCATAAATGCCTCATTTTATACAATAGTCTTTTAAGTAGTAGGAGGGAAAAAATATTTCAAACACTTGTCCTCCTGTAAGAAAACAAACGAAAGTATCTTAAGTTTCATATAAATTTGCAAAGCTAAGTATCATTTTACTCTGTAAATCATTATGCCTTGATTTGCCTATTTTGTTAATGTCTTCAAGTTCCCTTGAAGTTATAATGTTTACTTGACTTTGTTTAATTAATATATTAAAATGGATTGGGTTTTTCTATTATATTTTTTCTTAGGAGAAAATAAAAATATATGACTTACACTGTCGGACATTGTGCACCCTCAGGCATGAAAATGAGAGCCATGTTAAGGTGCTAAGCAAACTTCAGGAGAAAAACACAGCAATCTAATGCATTCAGCTTCATCATAGAATTTCTGCTTGGGACTCTCAGCCTCTCCAGTGTGAGGGAGAGACAGCCATAACTGACTTTTATTCCTCTGGAATTGTAAGCCAAAATAAGTTCTTTCCTCAAAAGTTGCTCTTGATCATGGTGTTTTATGACAGTAACAGTTAAGTAACTAATGCAGATGTTAGTACCAGAGAGTAGGCTGTCACTGTGAAGCAGTTGACCATGTTGTTTTGAGGAGAAATGTTGAAGACTGGAAATTTGGACTAGAAAAGCAGTTAAGGAGCCAGGTGCAGTGGCACTGTGGCTCATGCCTGTAATCCCATCACTCAGGGAGACAGAGGGGAGCAGATCTCTGTGAGTTCGAGGTTGGGCTGATCTACAAAGTGAGTCCAGGCAGGACAGCCAAGGCTACACACACACACACACACACACACACACACATACACACACACAACTGATTTTAAAAATAAATAAATAAATAATAAAAAAAATACAGAAAGAAAGAAAGAGAAAGAAGGTACTTCTAATAGAAGCCTGAAAGACAGCTCTGCTGAGAGCAATGGGGACTGTGGAAGCCTAGCTCAAGAGGTTTCATGGAAGAACAATATTAACCATTGGCCTAGAATCCATTCTTGTGATGTTTGGGCAAAGAATCTGACTGCCTTCTGCTTTGATTCTAAGAGCTTGCCTGAGACTAAACTTGGAAGTGACAGAATAATTTCTTTGATGAATAAAATTTCAAGATTGTATAATGTTGAGAGTGTGACATGGTTATTATTGATAAGGCTTCTTCAGATTTAGAATGAAAAAGAGCAAATGGGACAGAAAGAAATACAAAATGTACAGTTTGGTAAGAAAAGGAGCATTCAGAACACTACAGCCAAGGAGTGCACTGAAGGAGAGGCTAGAATTGTTAAGGAGTTAAACACCATTAAGGAGAGGCCTCCTCTGCCATGGAACAAGGTGAGACCCCACTCACCTTGTTCTGAAAGGAAAAGGACTAAGCTATTTTTTGTTGTTGTTATTTTATTGTTTTTGTTTTTTGTTTTCCTGCTCCTAGAAGGCAACAGCAAACAAAGGCAGCTGCTAATAATGTGTTGCAATGGGGGCAGGATTCATCCCAAGTTGATAGCCAAACCTATCAGGTTTCTCAAAATAGTGCTTGCTATCTTAGATGTGTGAGGGTCCTATGACTGAATCATGGATTCTTCTTCTAAGGTTCCAGAGAGCTGCTGGGGCCAGGAAACGTGTGGGAGAGGATTCCCTACTACATGAAGGCTTTGAAAAGGCAAGAGGCTCTGAGAGAGCATTGCATGAAGCTGTGAATAAAGCTTGAGTTGCAGTAAAGACCTCAAAATTATGCTTATTCCACAGCCATGGGATACTTGCTGTCAGAACCAAAATTAGTTTTAATTACTGTGCCTAAGAGGTCCATGAAACAACAACAACAAAAATGCCTCTAACCTGTAAACTCCTTGCCCTAGGACAGATACTTCCCCAAATGCTCGAGGCTAATGTTTGTGGAAGATAAAAAGCCACGGGTTTTCACTGCCCTAAACAAGATCGTTTGACCCAACTGCAAGGGATGTGCTTGATCACATGTAGGCAGGAGGTAAGTAGGCAGAAAATATGTCAGAAAATATTCTTGCCCTGATTGGGTGGGTGTAAGCAGACACATAGGCAGGAAGCTTATGTTTGCCCCTAATTGTACCTGATGTACCCCTTGTGCAGTTGTGTCTTTCAGCCTCTGCAAAATGTGATTGGTTCATGGCCATTTTGGGGGAACTGGAATGGACTTGGCCAGAGTCCATCCTCCTGGCCAGTATGTGATTAACACTTGCTTTAAATCTGACTCAAAGACTGTGGTAGTGGTCTTATTCTCAAAGGTGGGATTAACACTGCCAAGGAGAAAGGGGTGGAACTAATCCAGGAGAAAGATGTATGTTGCAGGCAGCAAAGCTGGAGGAGTAGGGACCTTTAAGCCCTTTGACATCAGATGTGGAAGTACAGGATTTGGCGTTTGACCTGTTGAGTTCTGATCTTGCTTTGTCACGGTATTCCAGTTTGGAAGGGTAGTGCATATTCTAGGGTATTATACACTGAACCTAAGTAAATTGTGCTTTGATTTTACAGGGGATACAACTAAGAGATTTTCTTGAGTCTCAGTAGAGACTTAGAACGTTTGAGTTTTAAACAGTATTGAGGCTGTAAAAGACAATGGGGAGTTTTGAAATTAAACTAAATACATTTTGCTTTAAAATGTGGTCAGGAGTTTATGGTGGCCGGAGAATGGAATGTGGTGGTTTGAATGAGAAATGTCTCTCCATTAGTTTAGGAATTAGAACATGTAGTTCTCCAGTTGGTGGTATTGTTTGGGGAGGTTTAGGAGATGTGGTCTTGTTGTAGGATTCTCTCACCAGGCATAAGAGTTGAGATTATATAGCCTACCCTACTTTCACTATGCTCAATGCTTCATGATTATGATTGAGATGTGATAGCTCAGCTTCCTGCTCCTGCTGGCATGCCTGTGGCTTGCTGTCATAGCCCTGGAATCATATGCTAAATGATTTCTTCTGGAAGTTGCCCTGGTCATGGTATTTTAGCACAGCAATAAAACCTAGTTGGTACATATGGCCTCTCCCATGCCTTTGAGGGCCTAAATTCCACACTTCTTAGAGGCATACAAAAGAATCATCTTTCCTGATCTCCCTCTTCTGCACACATTTTTATTCCAAATTACCTGTGCCTTTGAAGGTATTTGTTCCTTTGCTGTTTTTGATTTGAGGGGTTTGGGATTTTTTTCATGGGGTTTATTTGGTTTTGGTTTGGGGGCTTTTATGACAGGGTTTCTCCGTATATCTGCATGTCCTGGAACTTGCTCTATAGACCAGGTTGGACTTGAACTCTGCCTTGAGAGCTACCTGGTTCTGCTTCCCAAGTTCTGGGATTAAAGGTGTACATGACCACTGCCTGGTGAGCCTTTGGAATTTTATATAATGAACTCATGCAGTTTCAGAACCAAGTGTTGACAGCAAAGGAACAAAAACACATATGAATTCTGAGTGGGCTGACTGAGTGCAAAGCAATCTCAACACTGTATGTAGTTCCTTAAACTTGTAGCTCCTGCCAGGTAACAGTAAAAGATATCTTTGCAAATTGCTGAGGTGTGTGAGGATATATCAACCAGTAGCTATTAATACTGAAGGGTTGTTAAAAAAAACCATACCTTATGAATTTATTTATATCTTAAGCACTGTCTGTCCACTCCTGTTGCTACCTTACACTAGGTAACAAAGATAGAAGTTTATCTCATACAGTTCTGGATACTAGGGAGTCTAAGAGCTAAGTGACAACTGATTCTGTGCTTTGCATTCCTATGTAGCAAACTGAAACCTAATTTAAGAATATATTCTTATAACAAATAGTAGAATGACAGCCAATCATAGGCTGACCAGGCCATTTTCCTATGATGCAAATAAATCATGACACCATGTCCCCAAAAGGCAAATGCTGAGCTGTGATTAATCAAGGGATTTCCTTTTGTCTTTCTAGAATTAATATCTGTGCACATTAGTGAGTAGAGCCCTCTGAACCAGTAATGACTCGGGATGCTGTCATAACTGAATCTTTCTTTGTTCAAATAAACTTCTAGGTTTAATTTGACTAATTTTTTTTTTTTTTTTTTTTTTTTTTTTTTTTACAAATTTCTCCTGCAGGCTTGTTTACTTTCTTTATGCCCTTATGGCAGAAAGTTTTGTCATATCTTTAATATGGAAATAATCACATTTCATAGGAACTCCACCCTAATGATTTAATTACTTTCTAAAAGCCGCACCCCACATATTATTACATTTGTGATTAGGACTCAACTTATAAGGTGAGGAAGGGTAGGAAGTACATATTTAGGCCATAGCTCATACTTCATCTTTTCTCACACACTAGGAAACATCAGGCAGGAGTCAAATGCTGTACTTCATGTTAATCTTTAGTACCCTTCTACCTCCCACTTCCTGAGCCATCTCTGAATGTGATCCCAGTTCTCTAGTTTGACAAAACCTGCACTATTTCAAGGCTTCCATTTCAGTCTCATCCATGTAGATTACGGTAAACAAACACTGCTTCTCTATTAAATTTAATCATTCTTTCAATTTACATTTTAATGCATAACCAGTGTTTTTACAACCTTTCATAAGTATTTCAAGAAGTCTTCATAGATACAAAGATGGACATAAGGGGCAGATAAAGGCTATGACCAAGACGGAGATTTAATGCCTCAAAGAACTCAAGGATGGACTGGCTGCTGACCTTTACCTTAGATGAAGATATTTATGAACTGTAATGGTTGAAGAGACTACTTAGCAGTTAAGAACTTTCTGCTCTTGCAGAGGACCTGTATTTTGGTTCCCATCACCCTATAGCAGCTTATATTTGTCTAAAATTCCATTTCCAGGGAATCTTGTACCCTCTTCTGGCCTCCACAGGTGCCAAGCATGCACAAAGTACACTACAGACATGTGGGTAAAACATTCCTACCCATGTAGTAAAAACAATGGTTTTTTTTTTAAATAAAGAAACATAATCGTAAAAATTCCAGACCCTAGTTAACTCCAGCAATCTTATAAAAATATTTTCTTGCTTCTTATTCTGAGGTAGACGATATCTGTTTCTGTCAGAGCCATCACCTCATTTATCCACTACTCCACTGAAGCTTTGCTTCAGTCTTCCTACTCTTTGCTTCAAATTTATTTCCAAAAGCACTGAGTAGGATGTTTCTGTCAGCATCCCAAGGTAACGTTTTGCCTAACATCTGATTACAGCCAGAATTTTAGAAGCTTGGAGATTTAAAAGGCCATCTAATTTTAAGGAGTCAATGGAGATGCTGCTTGACATTTAAACAGATTTTTTTTATATTTCAGCTATTATATCAATGCAACAAGTCACTTGTATACTCAGTTATGACATATCTGATTTTAACATATTAGTGATTAGCAGATCATACAGTTTGGAAAGAGACATCAGAAAAGTTTTCCTACCATCTCAATTTCTAAATTTGAACCTAGAAAATGAGTCATCCATAAAGTTATCTATTTTTATTCCCTGCTTTATCACTTAGCTGTCTAAATATTGGCTTATTTAAGGTTCTGTATATAATACTAGGATGCTCTGGTCAGGCCTACAAACTGCCTGATTATCAGCTTGATGAGCTCGATAATTAGTCAGGATACCATGTCTCTGGACAATCTAGTGAGGGGTATCTTAATTGAGTAAATTAAGGAGGGAAGACCTACAGTAAAAGTAGATGGCACCATTCCCTGGGGTTGTGTCCTAGACTACAAATATAAATAAAAAGGAGAAAGCTGGCTAAGCACATGCATTAATTGTTCTTTTTCTTCCAGACTGTAGAGACGACCAGCTGCCATGACCTTCCTCCCACGATGGGCTTTGCCTTCAAACTATGAGCCAAAATAAAGTCTTTCTCCCTTAAGTTTTAAAATATTTTATTTATTATCATCATCACCATTATCATTATTATTATTATTATTATTGATGGGGGAGGTGCCCTCATAAGTGTCTGTGCACTATGTGCATGCAATGCCTACACACCTCAAGAGGATGTCAGATCCTCTGAGTCTGTAGTTACAGATAGTTGTGAGCAGCCATGTGGGTGCTGGGACTTGAACCTGGGTCCTCTGGAAGAACAACCAGTGCTCTTAATCATTGAGCCAGATTTCTAGCCACCATGACCACTTTCAGTTGCTTTTGTTGTAGTATTTTATCACAATAGCAAAGTAACTAATGTTACTTCTGTTATACTGCTTAGTGTTATGACTCATCACAGCAGAGTAGTTGTCCAATAAGTATGTATAAAACATGGGAGGCTGAGGTAAGAGGACCACATATTCAAGGCAGACCTAGGCTACATGACAAAACTCTGTTTCAATACATGCACAATGTACATAAAAGCATGAGAGAGCACTGTATATAGTTTCAGAGGCTTATTTCAATGTGACTACATATTTGACATTTATACATAACAACAGGTGGCACTGGTATTAGAAGCTATTAACTATTAAAGGAAATATTTTTTCCTCCTTGCATCAAGTTTGTGATATTCTTTAACTAAAGTGTATACTAAGAGTCTAGGGCTAGAATTTTCTTGATATTTTACAGCCAAACACAAAGTCAATAGTAGTAAGCCAACAGATATAAACCAATGGTTGCAATAATTATTAGAAGAGATTTGTTATTCTCATTGGTTCCATTTGTAAGGAAAAAAGTTCTTCAATCAAAAGAATATGATCATCTTATCTATTTATATATTGGGGTTCTATATGAACTTATTTGAAAGGATCACACATATTACACCCATATTTGAATACAATGGCATAAGTATATTTTTAGCTATTTTGCTTGGATTCTTATATCTCTACTTCCCTTCTCCACCCCAATCCCGTCCAACACTCCAACCCCATATAGGAGAAAAAGAAGGCTAGAGGGGAAAGGGAGCATAGGTCTCTTTAGACTACTTCCTGCTGATTAGGGTCATCAAGTTCCTTGGAGCAAATCCAATCTTGGTAGTCAGAATATCTCCAACTTCTCATTGAACTAAAGTAACTGCAACCAGGAGCAGCATCGGGGAGAAGCAGCTTTCTTCTTCTTCCTCTTCTTCCTCATCATCATCTTCTTCCTCCAGAGCACACCCTTTCTCTCTGGACCCTGGCATTTACTCCCTCCCCAGTGTCCCCAGAATTAAACTTTCTGCAGCTGGGAGAGATCATGTTCCTGCTAGTGCATGAAACAATCATAGTTATTGGCTGTGAGCAAACTGAAGCAGCACCATATTCCACACCTGGGACTAAAACAAAAACATATTCACATAACATAACTGGAAAGAAAACAAAACTCTCAACACACAATGGCTTTGACTGAATCAGCCTTTCTGATTCTTGCGTGTACCAGAGACGTTATGACATGGAATCTTTGCAGATATATACATTTTTTTTCCTTTGTCAACTAAGCAATCTCCTGCTCATCTTTCAGGACCAATATCAAATGTCAGTCTTCCATGAACCTTGACTACTCACACCAAACTCCACTTCCTAGGGAAACATTTTTTTCCATTACTCCATGCTGTCAGGGCTTTTGGTCTAGACTATAATCTTTCTGAGAATGTCATTGTTGATTTTTATATTCATCATGGGGTTAATGCTAAGTACAGAGTAGATGGTCAACATATTTTAGCTTTGTTGCTCTTTTCTCTGTCCTAACACAAGCCATGAGCATTAATCTGTACCGGTTGGCTCACCTCTTTAGATGGAGCATCCCTTCCATAATCATGATGTGAAAGTAACATTTATTCCCACATGAATTCTCTGTCTTCTGCTGACCACCAGGCTCTCAGCCTTTCTTCTCTAGGATGCTTCATTTCTGGATCCTTACAGTAACCAGTACCTCTAACTGCCCTTTCCCCACAGATAACCCGCCATTATAGAAAATGAAGTCAATAGTCATTCAATGAGGTTTGTATTATTTTATACTTTTTTTATTTTCAAGTCTTCTGTGCTGTTTTCATTATTATTTCTTACTCCCTTTTAGAAAGAAAAGTGAGCTAAACTTTTTTTTTTTAGAGGGAAGTAAACCAAAGGTGAGTGTTGGCAGGTACTTCCCAATGGTTATGTCCCAAGACAACTATTAATGCCTACAACAACACATTTCAAAAACTGCTCCCAAGGTATTGTAATATCCTTTATTTATTTATGTCCATATCATGTTCCATGTATATTACCATAGCTGCATAGTACAGTAAATGTCAGAGTCACCTATAAATAACTAACCATTGGAGAAATGATTCATTGCATTGTGCTGTGTCATCCTAAGACCCTAATTTGCCACATGTGAAAGTAAAAATATTAAATTGTGTGCAGAAATGTTTAGGATAAGAATAACATACGGAACCCAAATTCTATTATATAATGATGACTATCATGTGTTGTACATTGTCACATAAGAAAGACTGAATAAGTACTTTCTCAAATGCTTAAACAGAACTTTAGATCACTAGATACATAGCTTTGATGTTCTAAATATACACTTCTTTCAAAAAGAGATATTTGGGGCCAAGAGAGATGTGACTCCGTTTAAAGGCACTGGCCACCAAGACTTGACTCCACTCCCCAGGACCGACATGGTGAAAAGAATCAATTCCAGCAAGCTGACTTTTGACTATCACACATTACCTGTGGTGTACACATATACACACACACACACATATCAAACAGTCATAAAAAGATTTTTGCACTCACATGTTTATTATAGCATTATATACAGTAGTCAAGGTACGCTAACACCCTAAATATCCATCTCTGTATAGGTAGATAACTAAATCGTGGTGTGTGTTAGATAGTTTTCAGACTTAAAAGACATCCTTACATATGTGACAGTGTGAATGAAACTTGGGGCTCTGTCAAATGACATAGGGCAGTTAGAGAAGGGTTAGAAGCAAAAGATAATCTTTATGTCATGCAAAGGAACACACGAGAAAAGGGAAAGTACCTTAGCAAGGAAATTTCTTTTGCCAAAATGTATGAAACTTCCAAACCCGGGTTAATAAGTACACTGGGGCAGAAAGCTTACTTGGTTTCTCCAATAAAGGAGGGTGGTGGGCTCATATATATATATACATATATATATATATGGAAGGGGAAGTGGGTGTTGAGACAGGCTCTGTGTAACAAAGCCCTGGCTGTCCTGGACTCAGTTTGTAGACAGAGATGTGCCTGCCTATGCCTCCTGAGTGCTGGGATTAAAGGTGTGAGCCAACATGTCCTGCTATATCTGATTTCCTTATTAAGAAGGTAGATATTATGTGTTAGTCCTGGTCACAGTAATATAAATATTACTTGATTACCAACTTGTACTTACTTTATTCTTAACCTGGGAACCCAGATATATATTTCAGGAGATAATCTGTGCTTCATATTGCATATAATAAATCCTTCCAGTACATGGAAATGAATAATAGCATAATCTTTGATATACTTTGGATCTTAAAATATTTCTCAGAGGTCATGTTTTGGAGATTTAGTCACTACCAGGAATGTTAACTGGACATAAGTCTGTCTGCTTGCTGCTGGCCAGCTAACATTTGAAATAGAGAGGCGCTAAGTAAGAAACAAATTTTATTCCAGAGATGGAATGTGGGGATAGAGTTATCTTTCCGTACCTTCAACCTCAGAAAATCTTGAGGAACTCAGGTAAATGACAGGTTTTAGTTAAGATGGGCAAAAGATGTCCAGGGGCCTATGTGTTGTGGGAGTATTCATCATTGTGTGTGTGTAACCTTTTATTAACATTTTTCTTCTCTGGTCATGTAATGGTTTGAATATGATGAGTCGTGCAAAAATATATATTAACAAGTTTGTCCTCAGCTCATGATTCTATTTTGAGAAGTTCTGGAAACATTAGGAGACGAGGCATAGCTGTAAGAAGTAGGTCATGGGATTTAAATCATGTCTCAGTTCTGTCCCTGTCTTTCTCTCTGCTTCTTGTATCCCATGATGTGAGCAGGCTGCATACCTACATGAAGACCTGTGGTGGTCAATGGCTCATGAGATAGAGTTGAATTGCTCCATAGAAGAGCTGCCTCACAAGTAATCCAGTCTCAAGTGGTAATCCCTTGACACAAACACAAACAAGCAACATTGAACAAAGTCACTAGGTTGAATATGCATGTGTTCACATATATGTGTATATGCTTGTGTGTGTGTTGTATGTGTGTGTGTAACAATAATAATAAAGAGGAGATCACAAATTTTGGAGGGAGATGTCAGACATGGAAGGAGCTGGAGGAGGTGTGGCCAGAGAGATGAAGAAGCAGTGTTTATTAGGTATGAAGTCTACTTTCTTAAAATAAGATTACCTAACAACAGTCCAAAAATTAAGTAAAAATGCCAATCACAAAGTTATATGTAATATTATTTTTTGGTAATTTACAAATATAAGCACAGAAATGTGGCAGAAATTCAGTTACCACAGACATTGTATTATACAATGCTGCTCTGTCTAGCAGGAACAGAATGGCTGGTTAGCCTTTAGTCCAAGGTTTCCCATTATGTGGGTCCCAACCTCCTTGGGGGTCGAACAACCCATTCACAAGGGTCACCTAAGGCCATCAGAAAACACAGATTTTTTTTTTTTTTTTACATTATGATTAGTAGCAAAATTACAGTTACAAAGTAGCAATGAAAATAATTTTATGGTTGGGGGTCACTACAACATGAGGAACTGTATTGAGGGGTCACAAGCATTAGGAATGTTGAGAACCACTGCTTTAGATATCAGGAGTTTCTGAGTAATCCTTTAAAGAATTAGCAGAAAGGATTAGAAGTTGGATTGTTACTTGAGAATTTAACACTGGAGCATTTGGGGAGATTACTAGATATTGTATATTAGGACCTATATACACTAGCCAAATATATATCACTGAGCTATGTGTCAAGTCCAGCCCTAAGTGAGGCTCTAGGATGCAAGTCTTCATTTACAGATCAGAAAATAGATTTGGGTAGTTCAAAACTAAACCAAGGAAAGAAATTTATTAATTTTCCATTGTGGTGATGACCAACTATTTGTAATAGCTTACAATAACTTATTTTCTTGTGGTTCTGTCAGAAATTCCAGTGTAGGGCTTACTGAACTGAAATAAAATTTCTGAGCCTTTTTCTCTGAGCAAACACCAGATGACCCCTGACACCAGAAGAATGGATGATGTTCAAGCATTTAAGTGTCCTGGGATGGAAGGCAGGGTTTCTAGGGTGAAAGGTCAGCTGGAAATGGACAGTGCTGGTTCAAATGAATGGCCATGTGTTCTAGGCTACAAAAAGCACAAAATCCAGAAGCGAACTAAAAGGATAATGATTAGTAATCATGACAGAAATGTAATGGATAAATGGAATAAAGTCAGAGATTCCCCTTTGGAGTTTAAGGTATTTTCTGATGTACCATGATGTTGTATTATATTACACTGATGGCAAAGTGAAGTAAAATAGTTAAAGGAGAAACAGACTTACTTAGGATGAGAGTAGGATCCAAAGATTAGTATGAGGGATGGGATAGGCAACAAGGACGCATGACCACAAAAAGACAAACTACAAAATAATAGTTGAGTTTGTAGTGAAATGGAAAAGTCAAGGAAACAAAAGTACTGATAAAAACAAGAGGAAGAGTACCAGAGATTCAGTGAAAAGTTGGAAGTGGTTGTTAAAAAATTCCTGGGAAAAGAAGCTGAGGGTATAGACATAGGTTATAGAAGCAGATTTAAGATCGTAGTGATTCCCTTTCTAATGTGTGTAAATAACAAACTTTAAATGACTTAACAGAGCCTAAGTAGTTTTATTTTTAGTTATTTTTATTTTTTATGTTAATCACAGGTTATTTCCTTTGTATCCCAGCTGTAGCCCTCTCCCTCATTCCCTCCCAATCCCACCCTCCCTTCCTCATTCCTCCCTGCCCCTCTCCAAGTTCATTGATAGGGAAGGACCTCCTCCCCTTCCATCTGACCCTAGCTTATCCGGTCTTTTCAGGACTGTCTGCAATGTCCTCTTCTGTGGCCTAACAAGGCTGCTCCTCCCTTGGGGGGGGAGGGTCTAAGAGCCAGCCATTGAGTTCATATCAGAAATAGTTCCTGTTCCCCTTACTAGAGAACCCACTTGGATACTGAGCTACCATGAGCTATATCTGAGCAGGGGTTCTAGGTTATATCCATACATGGTACTTGGTTGGAGAAGCAGTCTCATGAGAGACCCCTGTGCCCTGATATATTTTGTCCTTGTGGAGCTCCTGTCCTCTCCAGGTCTTACTAACTCTCCCTTCTTTCATATGATTCCCTGTACTCTGCAAAGGTTTGGTTATGAGTTTTAATATCTGCTTTGATACCCTTTTTAGGTAGAGTCTTTCAGAGGCCCTCTGTGGTAGGCTTCTGTCCTGTTACTTGTTTTCTCCTGCACCCAATGTCCATCCCATTTGTCTTTCTAAGTGAGGATTGATCATCTTACCACGGGTCCTCTTTCTTGTTTATCTTCTTTAGGTATATAGATTTCAGTATATTTATCCTATCTTATAGGTCTTTATAAGTGAGTATATACCATGTGTGTCTTCATGTTTTAGGGATACCTCACTCAGGATGATCATTTCTAGGTCCCACCATTTGCTTGCAAATTTCATGATTTCCTCGCTTTTAATTGCTGAGTAGTATTCCATCGTGTAAAAGTGCCACAATTTCTGTATCCAATTCTCAACTGAGGGACATCTGGGTTGTTTCCAGGTTCTGGCTATTAAGAATAAAGCTGTTACAAACATGGTTGAACAAATGTCCTTGTTGTGTACTTGAGCTTCTTTTGGATATATGCCTGTGAGTGGTATAACTGGATCTTGAGGAATCACTATTCCTAATTGTCAGAGAAAGTGCCAGATTGATTTCCAAAGTGGTTGTACAAGTTTGCATTCCCATCAGCCATGGAAGAGGGTTCCCCTTTGTCCACAACCTCTCCAGCATGTGTTGTCACTTGAGTTTTTTATATTAGCCATTCTGATGGGTGTAAGGTGAAATCTCAGGGTCGTTTTGATTTGCATCTGCCTGATGGCTAAGGACGTTGAGCATTTCTTTAAGTGTTTTTCTGCCATTCTACAATCCTCTACAGAGAGTTCTCTTTTTAAATCCGTACCCCATTTTTTTAATTGGATTACTTGATTTGTTGCCTTTTAACTTCTTGAGTTCTTTATATATACTGGATATTAGCCCTCTGTCAGATGTAGGGTTGGTGAAGATCCTTTCCCACTCTGTAGGTTGTCATTTTGTTTTGATGATAGTGTCTTTTGCTTTACAGAAAATTTTCAGTTTCATGAGCTCCCATTTATTGATTGTTGATCTTAGAGCCTGTGCTGTTGGTGTTGTTTTCAGGAAGTGGTCTCCTGTGCTGATGAGTTCTAGGGTCTTCCCCACTTTTTCTTCTAACAGATTTGGATTATCTGGTTTTATGTTGAGGTCTTTGATCCACTTGGACTTTAGTTTTGTGCAGGGTGATAAATATGGATCTATTTTCAATAGATCCATATTTCTATATTCTATTCCATATTCTATTTCTATATCCATATTTCATATTTCTATTTCTGCAATAGACATCCAATTGGACCATTTGTTGAAGATGTTGTCTTTTTTTTTTTTCCATTGAATTGTTTTGTCTTCTTTCAAGTATTCGTAGATGCGGGGGTTTATTTCTGGTCTTCTATTCGGTTCCATTGATCCTCCTTTCTGTTTCTATGCCAAGACCATGCTGTTTTTATTACTGTACTACTGTTGTAGTACAGCTTGAGATCAGGGATGGAAATACCTCTAGATGATCTGTTGTTGTACAGGATCGTTTTGGAAATTCTGGGTTTTTTGTTTCTTTATATAAAGTAGAGAACTTTTCTTTCAAGGTCTGTAAAGAATTGTGTTAGTATTTTGATGGGAATTGCATTGAATCTGTAGATTGCTTTTAGCAGAAGGGCCATTTTCATCATGTTAATCCTACCAACCCTTGAGCACGGGAGATCTTTCCATCTTCTGATATCTTCAATTTCTTTCTTCAGAGACTTGAAGTTTTTCTCAAACATGTCTTTCCCTTGCTTGGTTAGAGTCACCCCAAGGTACTTTATATTATTAATGGCTATTGTGAAGGGTGTTGTTTCCATAATTTTTTTCTCGGCCCTTTTTTCTTTGGTATACAGGAGGGCTTCTGATTTTTTTGAGCTGATTTTGTATCCAGCCACTTTGCTGAAGTTGTTTATCAGTTGAAGGAGTTCTCTGGTTGAATTTTTGGGATCACTCATTTATACTATCATATTATTTGTATATATCATATCATATACTTTGACTTCTTCCTTTTGACAGGGAAAGTAAATTGCATTTGTATGCAAAATGGTGGTACTAAGAGGTGGGGCATTTTAAGGTAATTGTGAGTGCTTAGTTAATCCATTTCTAACTGAAGAGGTTTTAGGAGATAGGATCTGGCTAAAGAAAGTACAACATTCAGGGTGTGTGCCTGAACCATGTGTTTTGATCCTGGCTCACTTTCTCTCTCCTCTCTTTGCTTCCTTTTATAATAGTGCCCCAGACCTTAGCACAACTGACTCCATGATCAAAGTGCCATGAAAGTGAACACACACATACAGCACCAAGTGCCAAAAATAAAAACAAATACCTAATTCATCAAAGCCCATAGTTATGGGAAAGTCTCTAAATGTACTAACCTTGTTTTTTGGCTTCTATAGTTCTGTTTCTGGATAACTGTTCTAGTTAACTGATGTTGATGAGAGACCAAAGAATTAAAAATTAGTTTCTTAGGTATTGGTTTAAAGTTTAAAGCACAAGCCTGAACAAGGCCAGCCAGGTAGAGACATGTCCAACTACCTGCAGAGGGAAGCTAGCTTTACTGCATCCTGCCAAATAGAGACACAGTTGCTAGGAAACTGGTCCAGAAGCCGAACACTTAAAGAGATACCATTTCCTGGCAACCCACCCAGATAGCTATGCCAGGACCATCTATGGACTTAGCACCTAAAGTAAACCAATCATTTCAAAAGTCAATTTCCCTTACCCAATTGTGTAATGCCAAGGTTTAGAGCCCCCTGCTTGTGGTTTTTCCCTTTAAAAACCTTGTTCCCCTAGACTACCCTGGCCACACTCCTCTCACCAAGGAGGATGCTGCAACCTGGGCTTGAGCTTGTTTTAAATAAACCCTCATGTATTTTGCAACGGACTCTACTTGTGGTGGTCGTTTGGGGTCTCACCATCAGGGTACAACATTAACAAGCCAGAACATAGCTTTTGTGCTTAAAAGTTCACTCTGAGAATGGCGTAGGGCTGCAGAATGATCCCAAATACACAGTGTAGTCACCAGCTAGCTCATTAAGACTTTCTAATGGCTTAAACCCATGAACCAACCATCTTCTTTGGTGAGTAGCCCACAACGCTTGCTACAGTGAAGTGAACAGTTTCTTGTTCTATACTCTCTGCTGTGATGTCCTGCCTTGCAACAGGTCCAGATCAATGGGGCCGAGTAACCATGGAGTGACCCTTCTGAAACCATGAGGCAAAATACATCTTTCCTATTTAAGTCAACAGCAATAGGTATCTGACTGCAACAGGATTTCTTACCAGTCCCAAATACTCACCTCCTATGAGACACATGTTTTGCAAATGTTTTTCTATTCATGAATGCATTAAGATTATAAATTTACTTTTCATAACTTACATTTTTTTTAGAAATTTAAATTGGTAGATCCATATTACACCTAAATAACTGTGCTATTATTGCAGTTTGTATAGAGTGCCCCCAAAGGCTCACATATATTAAAGGTTTGGTTCACTGGGTGGCACTTTTGAGATGTAAGTGGATTGATAGCGCTGACTTCATCCATAATGTGCAGAGATCATAGACAACCGGTTGTTATGATCAGGGTCTGTTTGGAGGAGATAGGTCTTTGAAGGATATAGTTGGTCCTTAGGTTCTTTCTTCCTCTCCCTCTCAATTTCTTGCCTACCATGTAGTGGGCCTCTTTTTTCCTAACACATGTTCCCTGGCCTTACCTGGGCACAGAGTGATAAAGCCAAATGAACACAGCGTAAAAACACCTTTCCTCCTTTAAGTTGTGCTCAGGTGTTTGGTCACAGTGATGGAAAATTGAGTTGCAAACCTAGTTTTAGATACTTTTATGTTACTAAAATAATAGAAATTTATTTTGTTTTACAGTTCCAGAGGGATAAGAGTCCATTATGGTGGGGAAGCATGAAGCAAGAAACTGATGTGGCTGCTGGAGCAGGAAGCTCAGAGGCCACATCTTCAACTACAAATCCAAGGCAGAGAGAGAGCAAACTGAAAGAGAGGTGTGACTGTAGATAGGGTTTTTTGCAATATATTCATGGTTTTTTTGTTCTGTATCTTGTTTTGTACTTTCTTATCACAAAGTTTAGTTTTTACTTTGGAAAGGTCTAAAACCATATGGTCATACTTATTGCTAGAGGGGAAAAGTGGCTTTATAAGCAGAGAGAACTTTTGGTGTTCAGCAAGTTTGAAAGAGTGCTGATGTCAGGACTTGATGTTCTGTAAGTAGTTTAAATTTAACTGGAGATGATTAAGTCAGCTTGCTAGGGCCAGAACTGATGCAGCACGGTTTTCAGGGACCATGGGAAGCGATGGCATGGGAGAAATAATGGAAGTAAATATACTGTTGGTAGATTTTGATATTTTAAAGTTTGTGTAAACTCTGCACTAAATTACAAACATGAATTTCCTATATTGGTCCATACCACTAAGGAAAGAAAAAATAAAGGAAAAAAAAAGAGTAACTAGTGGTTAGAAACACTCTGTGTTGAATCCTTTTTTCCTTATTTTTTTCTTTATTACATTTATGGAGGTAAACAAATAAAACATAGGTGTAATCAAAGAATCTATCAACTATTTCACTCTAAGTATGTATTTTAATAAGGAATTCTTCTTTGACTCAAACTTTAATCAAAGGTGACTAATAAATTCATGAGCAATTTCTCCTACAGCAAACTCCACGGCTAGAAAAAGCATCATCTGATTATGTACATCCTGTTACATTTTGTAAGGCTAGTATGTTGAGAATCGTGGAACTGAGAGCTAACTATTAGCGTGAAATAGTCCTACAACTTTTCCTTTGTCTTTGGGCTACATTGCCATGCATATTTTTAAGAAGCTTGTAAAGTAAGCAATTGTCAGTTTTTAAGGGGAATAAGATTTCTAAGTTAAGGTTTCAAAAGTTATTCTCTGAACAACTGTTTATATGAATGTAGGTTTTATTGGGTTTTAAACTACTGATGATTTCGAGGACATCTGGTGTAAACCTGTACTTTCTACTATTAGCTCTGTATCAGCTATTAAAATGTCTCTTTATGACCTTTTCCTCTTTGTCAATCAATAGATATGACATCTCTCTTCCCTACATCTGACCCTTACAACAACTGCTGTGGAGTCCACTTTCTCTCACGTCAACTTCTAGTTTATATTTAACATGATTACCTTCTCAGAATACTGAATAACTGTGTACTCTCACAAGCCATGTTATCTCTCCTTGTCATCTCGATAGTTAGAAAGATTTCTCTGTCTGGTGGTTGAC
Source organism: Meriones unguiculatus (assembly GCF_030254825.1). Taxonomy (NCBI): domain Eukaryota; kingdom Metazoa; phylum Chordata; class Mammalia; order Rodentia; family Muridae; genus Meriones; species Meriones unguiculatus. The sequence continues at coordinate 129,156,073 of NC_083351.1, forward strand.
TGAATCTTGATGTTTTCAGACATTCCACTGTAACTGCTGAGAGGATGTGACAAATGATGACCTATTAGGTCAAAATGACCCAATATCGAATCAGATCATCAATCTCAGTAAAATGCTTTTGCCTGTTCTTTGAAGCCATCATTGTCTAGTTTAGACTAGCTTATCTAGTCTATATCCTCTTCTTGTTTTACCTCATAGTACTTCCCTGTAGAGGAATTTTAATCCAGCAACATGGCTGCTCTGGCAAGGGATCACAGCTAAAGACCTTCTAGGTCTATTCAATCTCACTGGAATACAAATGTGTCTTTAGTATACACCTTTAATTCCAAACAATGAAGGTAAGTTTAGTTTGTAGAAGGAAGCAGATATGTCTGAAAGTGATGTCTAATTGATAAAGTGACGAATCAGAGAAAGGATTGACACAATGAGTCAGAGATAAGATACACTCAACTCTCACTAGAATAGCACAGGACAGAGAAGCTACTTAACAGCAGCCCAGGGAGAGAAGTAGAGTTGTGTAGTGTGAGTAGTGTGTGTGTGACAGCTTTACCAGGACAGTTTTACAGACAGAAAGAATGAGCCAGAGAATGAGAAGGAGCCAGAAGATTAGAACATATTGCTAGAGTTAGTTTGAGGCCAAGCAGAGCAATTCAGTCTGAAGCAGAGAGAGAAGTCAGATTGAATCAGTCAGCTTGGACAGCAGTTTGTGCCAGAACAGCTGAGTTGAACCAGTCAGCCAGAGTTCAGAAAGAACTAGAAAGAGTAAACTTATTCAGCAGTAAGTGTCTGAGGCTGAAACATTCTAGGCCCAGATTGGCACATGGAGGCTGAAAGCTGAAGCCTTCACCTTTGGGTGACAGAAGATTAAAATGTATGGAGGCTAGAGGTTTCCAGAACTAGGCCTAGGGATAATTAGATAGAAACTCTCTGGGCTCAGCCCAAGCCATGTATTCACACAACTTGGGTATGTTTCTCTTCTCATCCCCTCATCCGAGGAAATAAAACATTTACACTTCCCTATTTGTTTTCTAGATTTCCACCAAACTCAGTAACAGGTTTTTCCTTAAATATAGTCTTCACTTCCCTGTGCTGACTTAAGTCCCTTCAACAAGAATGTTCTTCTTAATGCTTCATTTTTAGCTGTCAAAACCCACTTCCAGTGATGCATCACACCAGGACAGTGTTAATGTTTTGTTGTTTTCCGTGCTGTGTTTTTAATAACTGTGAATTCACCTGTGTTTGGAAGAAACAGAAAAATCTCCTTGCATTCATTCCCATGCAAAGAAGGATCTTTAAAAAGTATATTATTATATGTCAACAAGGAAATTGACACTGATATAATCCAAGGACACTGGCAGATTTTTATCAGCTTTATATGACATTAGTTTGCATGTGTATTTATTTCTGTAAAATTTGATCACATAGTCTCAAGCCTATTACCACAAAAAAACAAAACAAAACAAAACAAAAAACAGGACAGTCGTAGCACCTGCTGTTCTTTTGTTACCACACTCACACACTTCCTTCCTCCCACACTCTTCTATTCTTTAGTCTGACCATTAAAATGTTCTTTTTTATTTTTTCTAGAATTTTGTCACTTTAAGAACGATAAATGGACTCACATAGATTATAGTCTTCAGGCTTTGTATTTTTTCTCTTACTCATATTCCCTTGAGATTCATTCAAGTTATTGCAAATATCAAGTCACTTCTTTTTGTTGCTAAACCTCTGGCATGGAGGTGAGTGATGAAATGTTTAGATTTGTTTGTGGGTACAAGAAGAACTGATTATGGATCTAAAGTAGCATTGCTGACTCCAGTGAGATTAAAGGTCTTAGCGTACACAGAGTCCATCTCATCAGTTGTATTCCTTTAAGAACAGAACTTGTCAGCCATGGAATATAACAAAATATTTAACCCAATAGGTTATGTGTGAGGTTAGCCAGGCATTAATTATCAATTACACATTCTTACATAGTTTTTATATATTGGGAAATACACTGATACCTTACATAGATCTGTTACTTTAACATCACAATAACTCAATGAGTTGATGGTTATCTTGACCCTCGTTCTATAAATGAAGGATGTGAGGTCTAGATATTTTAATTCACTTTCTGGTTATCATACATTAAAAGAGGAGAGATAGCATTTGGACTCAGGTTCATACAAACTGATGCCCTGTTTGGTCCACTAGGATGATATGAAAGGTCACAGTCATTATATTAAAAGTAAAGACTAGTAGACAGTTAATAGACATGGTCAATTTGGGGCTTATACACACATTTTGGGTCCCATCCCTGTGATTAAGAAGGAGGCATCTGTTCTAGATGTAACCTCTACATGTGTTCTAAGGCCTCATCTTCCTGTCAGCTCTTTCCATTTTTGGCCTTTTCCTGGCTTTCATTCATTCTTCCAAGGTGCTAAGCTTTTTCCCAACTCAAGACCTTTTCCATATGTTATCTCCTATATCTTGTACATTCTTTCATTCCATTCCATTCCAGTCACATATTTCTTGTACCTCAATTTAACCTCTAGATCTACCCTTTCTTCGAAGTCTCCAGAAATGTGAATGGCTTGCTGGTACCAGGCACCTACCACTGATAACACCAGTTCTCTGGCTCCTCCAATTTAGCCTCTAGATCTACTTGTAGAAGCATATCTAGGCCCTTTAAATCTTTACTTTTATCAGTAGATATGATATGATATGATAATATATATATACATATATATGTATATATGTATATATATATATTGGGTTTTGGTTTTTTGAGACAGGGTTTTCTCTTTCAGCCTTGGCTGTCCTAGACTCACTTTGTAGACCAAGCTGGAATGCAACTCATAGAGATCTGCCTGCTTCTGCCTCCCAGAGTGCTGGGATTATAGGTGTGTGCTGCCATGCCCAGCTAGCAGATGTGATATTAAACTTTGATTATAGAGGAAACTAGGAAGGCATTACATGAGGCAAAAAGTCTTTCCTTGTTGATTGTCCTTTCTAGGCAGTCTCCTGAAGCATGAACGGCTTGCTGGTACCAGGCACCTAACATGGATAAAACAAGTTCTCTGGGCTGTGAATTGTTCAAAATCACACCCATCAGCTTGTTCTAATAACCACCCAGGATGTTTTATACTAACAAGCCTGCTGTGAGATACAGCTTCATGAACAGGTTTCCCTGAAGCCCTAGAGCAGTGGTTCTCAACCTGTGTGTCATGACCCCCTTTGGGGGCCAAAGGATTCTTTCACAGGAGTCACATATCAGATATTTATACTATGATTCACAAAAGCAGCAAAATTATAGTTATAAAGTAGTAACAAAATAACTTTATGGTTCAGGGATCACCACAACATAAGGAAGTATATTGAAGTGTCACAGCATGGGAAAGGTTGAGAACAATGCCTTAGAAGATTTTTCTTTTTTCTTATTTTTTTTTTAAGTAAGTTTCAAAAAACAGAGTTTCAGGTGGTTTTACTGAAGTGAAGCAGTGAATTACTGCCACCCAGTGAATTATGGAAATGAGCTCTCCAAAAGATCTGAATCTTTGTCCCACTAGTACAGCTATTTCTTCTACTTGTGACTCTTTTACTCCTTTTTAAAGATGACACTGTCATTCTAAGACTTCATAATACCTTAAGTTTAGTTTTCCATGATTTAATTATCATGCTGCCTCGCCTTCCTCCCATACCCTTTTCTTATCAAGACCTTGCTATTCAATTTAAGATTCTAGCTCATCACTTGCCAGTCTAGACTAGATGTGTGTATCCCTATGCCGGACAACATGTGTTTTCTCTCTCTTGATTGGCTTCTGGCTGAGGAATTATTGCTCTTCATTGGCCAATTTAATCCTCATTTAAGTGCTAATCTCAGTTCCCGAGGAATGCTTTCTTCAGTATCTCAGATCAAATCATACTCCTTTACTTTTCCTTCCCAGTGCCTTCAAAATTCTAAAATTGTATGTTCATTGTGTGTTTTGTTCTCTCTATGATCCTTTACTAGATAATAAATTTTAAGAGGACAGTGATTATTCCAGAACTATTGACTGTTGTAGTTCCAGTGCCAAACATAGTTCATAACCCAATAAATATATAACAGGTGCTTTTATATAGAAGTCACCTGTGGCAAGTAATTGCACATACATACAGATACATCACTGTTAGTCCGGTACATTTATATGAGAAAATAAGTCCCGCCTTAAAAAAAAAAAAAAAAAACAAAGTAGTTAAAGAAGTTTTCAAAAGAATGCACAAGCCATTGATATTTGTAACATTAGAACTGTTCAGAGACAAGAAAAATTTCTTTTTAAATTTTAAAATGTTAAATTTTGCCAAGTACAGTCTTGCACAGCTGTAATCCCAGCATTTGGGAGTCAGAGGCAGGCAGATCTCTGTGAGTTCCAGGCCAGCCTGGTCTAGAAATCAAGTCTAGGACAGGCAAGGCTATATGGAGAAACCCTGTCTCAAAAAACCAAAACCAAACGAAACCAAAAAATAAACAAACAAATCAACAAAGCAAAATTTAAATTATTCATAAATATCTACAGAAATTTGTTTCTTCTTTGCTGGAATTTAGCTAGATTTAATTGTATCTTAATGAAAAGGGATATGGTTTGCATGGGATCAGTTTGCTTTTTTTATATTTTTTGTTTCATTGTGATTAATCTGAGATGTAAAAATAAATCTAGCATTTACCTTTTATTTGTTCTATTCATGTGGGTTTCCTAAAGTAAAAAGAATGATCTATAAGTTGGAGGGGAAAATGCATCTTTTCTAGGACAAGGGTTCTCGGTGAATTGTTAAGGTATGGCTGTTGCTTGTGTCTCTCAGCAATGAAATCTATGGGAGCTTACTTTGTTATGATCTTGGAAAAACCACAGAATCATGTATTCTACAGTTTGGAGGGTTAAGAGTCGCACACGTTTCATTCTCCTTCTCTACAGATAAAGGACTACACTATTAGGTTCAGGTCCCTTCCAACTCTGAAAATTAACACACCAAACTATCAGTTGAGCAATAATTCCTAGTGCTAAGGCTTTAGAATACTGTGATTTGATGAATCATCATGATTGTAACTAATTTTTTTCTCTACTTTTATTTTATGTGTATGGGTATTTTGCTTGCATACATGTCTATATACAATGCCCACAGGTGCTAAAAGAGGGCACCAGATGCCCTGGGAATGGAGGTCTCGATAGTTGTGAGTGACCATGTGGTTGATGGGAACTAAATCCAGTACTTTTTATTTATTTTTTAACTTTTAATTGGTTCTTTGTGAATTTCACATCATGCAGTCCCATTCATTTCCCCTCCCCTTGTATCCTGCTCTCCACCCTTGCAACCTCTTCCACAACAGAGAATAAAAACAATCTCGTCGTGGAGGCTATAGTGTGTCACACATGGTCTGTCCTGCAGTACACCCTTTTGTCTACACTTTTTTGCTTGTAAATATTCATTGCAATGACTCCTTGGTCTGGTACAAGGCCTCTGGCTTCTGGTACTCTATCGATATTGTATCCTCACTGGGACTCCTCTCAAATTTCCTGTTGTTGCCCTGTGTCATGGAGATCCTGTAGTTTTAGATCTGTAGGACTGGCCCCTTCATGTACTCTAGCAGTTCATGGATGGGGTTGATATAGGGGTGGGTTAATTCAAGCCCTGGATCAAGCCTTAGAGGTATCTGAGCTGGTCAGCCTACTGGCTTTCCTGCTCTCACACTCTTGAGGCTGGCTCACCGGCCACCCCTGCAACCAGGGTCAGCTCTACCTTGTTTCCTACAAGAGGTGCAGGGCCCACTTTTCCAGAGTGGTGCAGCTGGTGAGGGACATGGCCAGTTTTTCCACTCTCATGACCTGAGGGCCAGATCTCCCGCCTGCGATAGGTGGTTGAGGGACAAGGTGCTGAAGGACAGACAAGTTGTGGGGTCAGTTCTTCCATGCTCACACCCTCCAGGCCTGCTCACCTTCCCCCTTGCCCCAGATATCAGGGTCAGCTCTGCTGCGCAGGTGCAGTGCAGGGTCCTGCTTTCCTGAATGCTGCAGCAGGTGAGGGACGGGGACAGGTATCCAGCTCTCATGACCCTGTAGAGGCCAGCTCTTGAGCCCACAGCTGATGAGGAGGGCAAAAGAGAGGGGAGGAGATCTCTCTCTCTCTTGCCTACACCACCACACAGCAGACAAGAGGCAGTGCCTGCTTTGCCACACCCACACCTTCAGGGCTGGCTCACCCAGAGCCACCACATGCAGCTCTATTGTGTGGCTCAGATGAGGGGCAGGGACAGCTATTCCACTCTAATGATCTCTCAGGGCCAGCACATCTACCAGCTGTAGAAGACAAGGGGTGGAGATGGGGGCATCTCTCCCTGATCCATGCTGCTGCACAGCAGACAAGAGGCAGGGTCAGCTTTCCCAAGATCATGATGTTGGGGGCTGGCTTGATTGAGTCCCGGCCATCAGTTTCAGCTATACTATTTTCCCCAAGGGAGATGCAGAGCCTGCTGTCTTGAGCATTGCAGCTGGCTAGGGGGAGGGGCAGCTTTCCTGCTCTCCTGCCTCCAGGGCCAGCTGTCCCACAATGCCCAGGTAAGGGGTAGGGCCAGTTCTGTATAGCCCTCAGACATCAGCATCTCCCTGGGCAGCAGCCCAGGTCAGGAACATCTGCCTTGCCTTTGGTGGCAATAGACCTCTGCTGCTGCAGGGCCACAGACTCAGACATGGCCCCATGTGGCAACACATGCCAGGACCCCACCGTGCTACCAGTTGTCACCACCGACTACTCACATCAGGCTGTTCCTCACTTTGCTCAAGTCTCCAGTTCTGCCTGTCTTCATTGTGCCCACATTCTTCCATTTCTCTTTCTTTTCCACTTCTCCACCACTTACTTCTCTTAGTGGCTACTGGGGTCTCTGAGTATTTGGGGTCTTCTCAGGAATGGTCTCAGGAGTGCTATGCATTATGGTGCCTGACAGGGCTCATCTTTGGCATAACTTACCCCCATACCCCAACCAGTGCTGGACTGGTGGTCCCCTCAGACTAGCTCCCTGCTTGGGCCCCATGGTGCTAGTCTGGTAGTTGTCTTAGGCTCCCTCTGGAGTAGCCCCTTGCAAAGGTCATCCTACTGTAAGGTTATGGGACAAACTAATTAAATAAAGATTAGGGGTATGACAGATCTTATATATAAAAGAGGTTTATTACGTGGATATGGAGAGAGAGAAGGGAGAGCAGGTAGAGGAGGACATGATGGGGGAAAGAAAGAGGGGGGCAAAGAGAGAGAAGGGGAAAGAGAGAGAGGGGAAGAGAAAGGGGTGCCCCCATAGAGAGGAAGGACCAAGAGAGAAAGGACCAAGAGAGCAAGAGAGAGACCACGTGTGGGGTTGACCTTTTAAGGGGCAAGGTAACCACGCCTTCCAGGTGTGGCCACCTGGCCAACGACACATGATGACATCATAAGTTGCTAGGCAACCCAGAAGCAGGTTTTGTTCCAAAATCCTAACAGCTACTTGAGCTTAGTTCTTCCTGAAGCCTGTAGTCCCAGGTCCCAGGCAGGGTTCTTCCAGTCTCTGGCTTACTCCCCATCTTGGGAGCCATTCTGGGCCCCCAGGCTAGCGTGGCTAGCTTTTTTTTTCAGGGAGTGTTAGGCTACTGGTTATTCAGATGTTCATAGGGCAGAACACTGGGCATAAACATATCCTCTCTGCCACCTACTGATGCACAGGTGACACAGCAATGCTTCTAGTTGAACCCAGTGCTCTTAACTGATGAACTCTCCAACTTGTGACTGTAAATTTTATTCAGCGAAGTTTGGGTCCTTTAGTTTTGTGGGTTGTTTGTAAACAGGGTCTCATTATGTACAGGCTGCTCTAGACCTGCCACCATCCCCCAGTCTCATTCTCTCAAGTGTTGGGATTACCGGAGGAAGCCAACACTCTAGCATAAGAGTTTGCATTTTTCGATTCACCTTGATTATATAATGCAATTTTTCCTGGCCTTCAGATTCTTAATTAGAAAGTAACTAGAGGATTTTTTTTTTAACCATTTTTTTTGAGAATGTAAGATGTGATAGGCACTATACAAGCACCGAGGACACGGATCGCGTGACTTTGGTTCTGTGCATTTAGAGTAAAATGACGCGATGGAAAATCTGAAGTCACAAAAGCCGGTTGGAGAAAAGTCACTGTGGTTAATTACCCTTAAAAGATCCCATTACTATTCATACTTTTAGTATTTTCTACTAGCCAACAACAAAAACTTTAAAAAAATAAGACCGGAAGGGTAGAGGTATTCAAGATCTACTGTGTCAAACAGAAAAACCCACAAACCCCCAGCGTTAGATTTCTGTGGCTATAGGCAAGAATTAGCTTTCGTGGAATGAAAAGCGGCTTGCCCTCTTCAGTACTGATTAAAACCCGGAGGAACACTTAACCCTTGTAAGGGGGCGCTCAAGGTGAACTAAAACAGAGTGCTGCAGTTTCCTCGGTTAGGGCGCCGGACATTTAAGGCACTTCAAATGTAGGCTAGCCAAGATAAATCCGAGCTAAAACAAGCCCCAGGGTTAACATTCCAAACTATTACGCGCCTCAGCCTCCGGCCGGCACAGTACGTCTCGGAACTTGGATGAACCTCGTCGCTCGCAAACTTCGTTTCTGACAGCGGCATTACAGTCGTTTTATTTTAGTCAGTTTCCATCAGAGCCGCGCCAACCGCCGCGATCCTCTTTCCAGACTTTCCAATCGGTCCTCTTCCAGCCGGGTGCGGCAGCTGCCTTCTCCCTGCGCCCCTGGAGAGAGCCGTATCCCATTGGCTCAGCGCGGGGCATTCTTGGCTTCCTATTGGTCAAGAGAAGGAGGCGGGACAGAGGTGTGGCCTTACGTCACTCCGGCCCCTCGCAGCACAGGACTGTGGGAGAAAGGGAGGGAGGACCCGGGAGAAACTAAACACCCGGAACGACCTTTGCGGTCCGGGGCCGTGGTAGCCCGGAGCCTATGTCTCCGCCCACCGGCAGGACTGGCTCCGCCCCCACTCCGCCAGCTAGGCCGTCAGGTGATCGTAGGCCGGCGTGGTCACGTGGACCGGGCGGGCGCGCCCGAGCTGGCCATGGCGGCCGTGGTGTCCGGTGTGGTGAGGCGGGTGGAAGAGCTCGGGGACCTGGCTCAGGCCCACATACAGCACCTTAGCGAAGCCGCGGGGGAAGACGGTGAGGGAGCGCCGCAGTTGGAGGCGGGCGGACGGGGGTGAGGCCCTTGGGGCCGCCGCACTCGGTGGCCGGAAAGCGCGGCCTGCGGTCCGAGGCGGGGTCCTTGGGCCTGGCCCACTGGGGGCTGGCGCTGCTGAGCACCACGGTCCCCATTGGGCAATCATTTGCCCTCTCCTCAGAAGTCATATTGCCAGTGCAGCGTTTTTTACATTCCTGGAAAAAACATACCGTTTGTTAACATTCAGCCAGATGTGTGGTGTCGAATCTGCGAGAAGGGTAGACTTCGAGTAAATGGACCTTTTCCTGAATATTTACACTGTCCACAAAGGAATGATAATTTTTTTCCCCCGCATCCAGTAAATACAAGGCGGGCATGACAGTTCACTTTCTCTGTACTGCCTTGTAATTTCCACTTTGTGTTCAAGTGCAAATAGTATTTTGCACAGTTATGATGTAATTTAAATGTGTTCCCCCCATCTTAGTTCTCGAAAAGCCATGTATATACTGAGAAATGTCTGAGCTGTTTCTTTAGGAGAAGGGAAATGGATTAGGATATACATCGTTCTTTTGACATCAGAATCCGTTTGCTTTTTATAATTTCTCAGTTGTCAGTTGGTTCAGCAGTACTGTTTTCGAATGTTGAGCCTTTATCATACATGAGCTATAAAATTCTTGTGACTGGACTCATGAGAAAATTGGAGTGAAACATTTTCCCAGGTGGTTGAATAGTTGGTATATTTACAGAATTGGCTCTACATTTAAATGACCCACTTTAAATGAAAAGCATGACCCACACATCACACTGAGCCTGTGTCTTTTGGTTTGTGGCAAGTAAAACATATAGAGTTCAGTAGTCTCTCTTACTTTGTCTGTGTCCACGTGTCAGCCCACAGAGAATTTGAGTAGGTCTATTCACTTACTGCCAAACCTAACCGTGATTCATATTTTCTTTTTGGAAGAAATCTGTGATCCGATGTAGGAAGCCTGAAAAGAAATTTTAGTGTTACATGGCCTTGTTTGGAGGCTTGATACATCCAAAGATTTACTAAAATCACAGCAGTAGCCATCCATTTTATGGGCACTGGTCAGCACTGGAGTTAATCATACTGACAGGGCTTATTTAAGTTTAATTAAAACGATTATATGTATTTGAATTAAAGTTGGTTCTTTTTCATACAAGCAAACCAATACACATTGGAAATTTGTCCTTTAGCTCAATAGTTATATATTTTAATTAAGTTGTCAGTACTGAGAGTTTCTATTTCATTCAAACTAAATTATACTAATCTTCATTCCACTTAAAAACTTTGTATTTATTGCCTTTTTGTTGTTGTTGTTCATCTATTTCTGGTTCTTAACAGTATGATACTGTCCTACATGAAATTATACTGTAAGGACTTTTTCCAGAGATTGAGTCACTTCTATCCTTTTCTTTGCCAGTTTACTTTGAGTAAAGGGAAGTATTTTTCTTTAATTCTTTATTAATTACACTTTATTCACTTTGTATCCCCCTGTGGTTCCCTCCCTCCTCCCATTCCAATCCCTCCCTTCCTCCACCCTCTGCATGCATGCCCTTCCCCAAGTCCACTGATAATGGAGGTCTTCTTTTCATTCCTTCTGATCCTAGTCAATTGGGTCTCAACAGGAGTGGCTGCATTGTCTTCTTCTTTGGCCTGGTAATGCTGCTCCCCCCTCAGAGGGAGGTAATTAAAGAGCAGGCCAATCAGTTCATGTCAGAGGCAGTCCCTGTTCCTATTACAATGGAACCCACTTGGATACTGAACTGCCATGGGCTACATCTATGCAGAGGTCTTAGGTTATCTCCATGCATGGTCCTTGGTTGGAGTATCAGTCTCAGGAAAGACCCCTGTGCTCAGATTTTTTGGTTCTGTTGCTTTCCTTGTGGAGTTCCTATCCTCTCCAGATCTTACTGTTTCCCACTTCTTTCATAAGAAGGGGAAGTATTTTTTAGGACCAGAATGATATTTGTACCACCACCATACCTATCCCGCAACAGTAATTCTAACATCTTTCTTCATTAGTAGCATTTACAATAATTTTGGGAATTAAGGGACAAACATAAACAGCTTCTAAAGCATGTGGGGAATGCCATGTTCCACACTGTTTTGGTTCTTAGTAGACTCTTGTTTTCTGGCTCCTATGGTTGACACTTCTAGACTAAGGGGTGATGGGAAGACTGCTAACTAGAGAACCTTCTGTCCGGGTGAGTAGTAATCTGAACAGCAATAGAAAAGCTTCTAAAGCTACAGCTTAGTGTGTGTGTGGGGGGGAACTAAAGATCATTTTTTGACTGCCAGCTGACAATCCTGATGGTATTTTTATCCCAACACTGAACATACCATCTCTTTATGTAACTGCAGAGGCTGGATCAGATTAGGCCACACTAGCTACTACATCGTCTGTCCATTGGTGAATAATTAGGAAAGGTTCTGTATTTCAGAGAAGATGCTTAGAGACTTCAGTGTCTTGTACTATGGTATGCGTGTATACTGTATGAGGTGAACCTGAAGGTGGACAGTATCTTTGGGGCCCTCAGAATCTGAAATCAGAAGAAAAATGGTGATAAGATGGTGAAGGTTGGAAAGCTGGGTAAATTGTGATAAGAAAGCTTGTAGGAAGTATTGGGGGTTTGTTGTTTTCTGTAGGTTTTGAAAGGAGGTAATTCATTCCATTTCGAAGTTTTAAAGAAAAAAGATAACCCTTTAAATTGTTATTATAGTTATAGCATGCACGCATGATAAGATTAGAATTGTTTATAGTCTGATAGTTTATGAATATTTGATCTGGCCAGTTATTCTTTTAGGAAACTTTTGCAGTTACATTTATGAAATTGCATGCATTTAGTGGAAGCTCTTTCTGAAAACTTGTCTATTTTGTATTATTCCAATAAAAGATACAAATTTATTAAATATTTTGGGTATATAGTAAATATTGGGTATATCAACATTGTAAAAGAAATATTGTAAAAGAATGGGCTGAGAGCTACATTGGTGGCTTAGTAGGTCAAGCACTTGCTGTGCAAGCATGATGAACTGCCATAAGTGCCGAGTGGCCATATGGTCCACACGTAATCCTAGTGCTCCCAGATCCAGTTGACTGTCTTGAGTAGCACAGTCACAAGCTCTGCATTCATGTGGGTAACCCTGTCTCCATAGACACGGTAAGGAACGCTTGAGGAAGACACCTTGATGTCAGTCTTTACCCTTCACATGCACGCCCACACCTGTGCCCACAAATGTATAGACATGCATATCAATAAAGAAGTGAGCTGAATACTTCATTCCTCAATAAAGTCTCTTAAAAAAGAATGTAGACCCAATTTAAGAAATAGCAGTGAATCTAAAAAGCTTGCACTCCTTTGCTTTTGAAAATAAATTTACTTGATTGTGATCGGGTTTTATGTATGAAATGCTTAATGTTTTAGGTAAGATATTATTATCTTGCCATGATTTGATTACATCATTTCTGTTACATAATTTTTTGTTTAAATGTTTGAATTTATATGAAATAATCATGTTTTTATTACTTACAGATCACTTTTTAATTCGGGCCTCTGCAGCTCTAGAAAAATTGAAACTTTCATGTGTTGAAGAGAAGGAATGTTCAAATCCATCAAATCTTTTGGAACTCTACACACAGGTAGTAAAACAAGTGGTTTTGTTGGGGGCATGTGCACGTACACATGTGCGCATGTGTATGTGGGTGCTTCTGCTCATGTGTATGTTCATGTGCAGGCCAGAGGCTGATGTTTCGTCAGTCATTCTTTTGATTATGTATCACTGATTGTGCTTGTAGTGTTTCATGTGTTTTACATATGCAATTTATTCTCAAAGGAGGGAAATTTGAAAAGCATGAGATGTCCTTGGTTCATTTGGTGAACAGTAGAAAAACTAACACTACAGCCCAGTTTCCTTAGTATTAATCCAGTAGGTTAATTAAGTAAAAGAACTAAGGACTTTGAAGGTCTGGTAGGCTATGGGGACTCAGGGTTGGAATTGCATATGTTGATAGCATGCTTCTTTTATATGGTGGAAGGATGTGTGCGCTCAAATAGTGGCTGTATATTTGGGAAACCAAATCCCCCAAAGATTCAATATTGAAAAGTGGAAATAGACTAATACTTCAGGCATTTATAAAATTTTTAGGTGTTATACAAATATAATAATTTCATAATTGATTACATTTTAATAATAATAACATGTTAATTGAAACATGATTCTTCACTTCTTGAAACAGTGTCATCACTAATCTTGTTTATGTCTGAACATTTTGCTTACTTTCAAATTTAGATACTGTGCTGACATGGTTGAATGTCTAATAAAGCCTCTGTATACGAATGGCCAAACTTCCTTCCTTATTCTTCGAAGCTCTGCCACTCACAGATGCCTTTTTTTTCTCTTCTTAAGGCCATATTGGACATGACATATTTTGAGGAGAATAAGCTAGTGGATGAGGATTTTCCTGAAGACTCTTCTCCCCAGAAAGTAAAAGAGCTGCTCACTTTTCTATCAGAACCAGAAATTTTAGTTAAAGAAAACAGTATGCATCCCAAAGTAAGTTCCTCATACACAAATGATTGTAGAACATTGTCACATTGCCCTGCTGCTGTCCTGTTCTTTAGACTGTATTTTTGTTGCTAATGAATGTATCTTCAAGTTAAGATTAAAAGAAGAGGTTTGCCAGAAATGATGTTTCGTGCTTTAATCCTGTCACTTGAGAGGCAGGGGATCTCTGTAAATTCGAGGCCTGTCTGATCTACATCATGAGTTCCAGGCCAGTCAAGACTAATTAGAAAGATCTGGTCTTAAACAGAGAGAGGGTAGTAGTAGAGGAGGAACTTAACACTCTGGGTTGTGATCAGAAAAGTGTATTTTATTAACTACTTTTAGAATATTTACGTAATAGAATTTTAATTGCATTGCAATTAAATTAAATTTTCTAACGCAGATATTCCCTTGTCACTTTTACTTTTACTTTTATAGGTCTGTTTCTTGTCAGTCATATAATGTGATTGCTACATTTGTTTGTTTGGTTTTTTTTTTTTGCCTTTATTCATTCATTCATATATTTATTTTTTTTAAGTTTTTGAGACAGAGTTTCATTGTGTAATGCTGGCTGGCCTTGAATTCTGTACACCAGGCAGAAATCCACCCGCCTCCACCTCCTAAGTACTAGGATTAAAATTATGTCCTGCCATACCCAGTCCTTACTGTCTGTTTAAAACCCTGATTCTGGTGAGCATTTGCTACCCTTCTTACTAGCACTGCTCACCTGTACCCTACATGCTCTTTTCACCTTCATCTTAAGAAGCATTCCTTTGGTCTTTGTCAGAAACCCTCCTCTTTTTCATTTTAGAGACAGGTGTTGCCCAAGAATGTCTTTTATCTTTTGATAGTTTTTTTTTTAACTGCCTTCTGTAGTTGGGCTTATATATCTAGTCCTAGTTATTTTTGTAAAAGATCTATCTATTATGTATGCAGTGACTGCCTACATGTATTCCTGCACGCTAGAAGAGGGCACCAGATCTCATTATAGATGGTTATGAGCCATTGTGTGGTTGCTGGGAACTGAACTTAAGACTGCTGGAAGGGTAGCCAGTGCCCTTTGCCTCTGAGTGATCTGTCCAGCCCTATTTCTTTTAAATATTTTTTTAACGTTTATTTGTGGGTGCATATGTGTGCTACAGTACACGTGTGGAGGTCAGAGAACAACTTGCAGGAGTCAGTTTTTTTCTTCCATCATATGGGTTCTAGAATTGAATTCAGGCCTTAAGGCTTGGCAGCAAGTACCATTATCTGCCGAGCCATTTCTCTAGCCCTGCTGAATACTACTTCAAGTAAATTGTTTCTTGTCTTTAAGTGTCTGCTGAATGTCTACCTAAATACCTTCTTGCTTCTATGTATTCATCAGGATTGGCTAGCTGGAGAAGTAAATTAATCCAAGATTTAAAGATACCACTGCAAACATTTTGATTTATTAAGTTAGTCATTAAAGTTAGGTATTTATTAAAGTTAGTCTTTGTATGTAACTTTTCATTATTATAACATAATTCTTATTCTAGTCTTTAGTTTCTATTTTTTTCTAGAAAAAATGTTTTTCTAAAAGGGAATCTTTAAAATAATGAGATAATGAATTTTTCAAATAATAGTCGGGGAATTTGCTACTATAATATTTCAAGTTATTTTATGAAACTATTTGTAAATTGTAGTTATTTTGCTGTATGTCTACTGGCAGGTTACAGTATTTCTATTTAATTCAAATATAAGTATTTTTTCTGTAACCTAACCTGTACACGTTCTGTGAACTGAGTGTTTTTAGTTGTTTAGTTTTCCTTAAAAGTTTGATTTTTATACACATATGGCTTTTCTTTGTTGCTATGCCTTTTATGTTTTCTTTTAGCTGTGTGATTTGCTTGGCGATGAGCTACTGGAATGCCTCTCTTGGAGACGAGGGGCCCTGTTGTATATGTATTGCCATTCTCTCACTAAGAGAAGGGAGTGGCTCCTGAAAAAATCTAATCTCCTTCGAAAGGTAAAAAAGATGTTTCATTTATTATTTTGATTGCTGACGCTTACAGGATTTAAACCATTTTATAATGACACTAGTGAGATCAGAAGTGCTGGGCTAGTAGACCATAGTTAGGTTCACAGGCTGTGCTCTTGGAGTTGCTATGAAAACTAAGATGACATATGAAAGAATGTCATCCTTTGGAGAATACTACATGTGTTTAAGTTCTTGATTTTTATTTTTATTTGAATATAAGAGCTATTAATTCTAAATATTTTATTTGGTTGAAGTAGTCTTGTTGTGAGTCTCTCTTTGTATGCAAGGTACTTCTAAGGAGCCTATATGACTGTGTTATTAAAACAGTATGACCTCTGATTTATCTCTATTCTAACAATTATTATTCCAAAGATATTAATTTTAGTAAGATGTCACTAAGAATTCCAGCTCCGTCTAAATGTACCCATAGTTTACAGAGGCTTGGAAACTGGAGGCCATACTTCCAGGTAGAAATATTAAAACGTCTTTGAATCATAAAAAAGGCTGATAATATAGCTCCCTATTAGAGCACTGTCTAGCACGCATGATGGATGCCCTAAGTTCAGTTCCCAGGACTGCAAAACAAACAAGACTCCATATAAATACATAGTAAAGTCTTTTTGAACTCAACTTTACAACATTTATCCTTTGATAACATTTTTGAACAAATATTACTGCAGCGTGTGTTTGTGGTTGATAGTTTCTCCTTGTTCCACATTCTTATTATTTGGGGGATTTACTTATATTAAGACAGTCTTAGAATGGTGAGTCCTTTGCCATTGGAATGTAATAATAATAATTATATGTACCTATTTATCAGTCCATTTAATCTTGAGTCAAGAATGAGAAAAAAGTACTTGTCTTACAAGTTCTTTGTATAATGTTTTAATTTATTTTGCTTCTTTACTTAGTACCTTATTGATGGGATCAGTTACTTGCTGCAGATGCTAAATTATCGATGCCCTATCCAGTTAAATGAAGGTGTTTCTTTCCAAGACCTAGACACAGCTAAATTGCTGAGTACAGGTAATGTGGTTTCCTTCCTTCCTTCCTTCCTTCCTTCCTTCCTTCCTTCCTTCCTTCCTTCCCTCCCTCCCTCCCTCCCTCCCTCCCTCCCTCCCTCCCTCCCTCCCTCCCTTCCTCCCTCCTTCCTTCCTTCCTTCCTTCCCTCCCTTTTTTTGAGACAGGGCTTGGTTTCTCTGTGTAACATAGCCCTGGCTGTCCTGGACTCACTCTGTATATTAAGCTGGCCTCGAACTCACAGAGATCCTGCCTTTGCCTTTCTGATTGCTGGGATTACAGACATGTACTACCACGGCTGGCAAGTAATGTGGTTTCTTGTTAAAGATTCTAAATAATTGGAGGTTTTTTTTTTCTTTTCTTTAAATTTAGATAGTAAATTTCATACTAAACTTTAAATGAATCCAAGTACTAAAATATTTTAAGGTATGAGGTAATGTAGAAAAACACTTAAAAAATACTTAGTTTTGGCTAGATGTGCTGGCACATATCTTTTAATCCCAACACTCAAGAGGCAGGTGGATCTATGAGTTTGAGGTGAGCATGGTCTGCATAGTGATGTATTATTTACATATAAACTTTTATTCACGATACTGTGCATGGGTGAATGGGTGTGCTGAAGATAATTTGGGAGAGTTAGTATATCATGGTTTTTTTTGTTTTGTTTATTTTTGTTTGACCAGAACTAGATTTAGCTATTAATATCATACTGGAAGTAAGTTTTAAAGAAGATAGACATTTAGGGCTCTTTATGTGCTAATTATACTTGCTAAGTAGAAATGGTTTTACACATATAAAACATCATGTAGTGTGGTCTCACATTTTCATGAATACAAATCCCGGACTGTTTGTTCTTCAGTAATTACTTTGTATTGATACAGTGCTTCAGTGAGTCAGCCATCCTGCTGAACCTTCATTTCCACTATTTTAAGGAAGAATTTCAAGGTGACAGCATATAAGGACAAATTTTGGGACTTTGATACATTTAAAACAGTAGAACTGCAATCTGTTGAGTTCTATTGGGTTGTTTTAGGTGAGTGTCTTAGTCACTGTTCTATTGCAGTGAAGAGACACCATGACCAAGGCATCTCTTAGGAAAGAAAGCATTTAATTGGGAGCTTGCTTACAGTTTCAGAGGTGTAGTCCATTCTCATAATGGTGGGAGCAGGTAGGCATGGTTCTGGAAAAGTGGCTAAGACCTACACCATTATCCACAGGAAGCAGTCAGAGAAAGAGGGAGGGAGGCAGAGAGGCAGACTGACTGACTGACTTACTCTGGGCTTCAAGGAAATTTGAAAGTCCACCCCTCAGTGACACACCTCCTAACACCAGACTATACCGTTAATCCTTGTAAATAATGCAACACCCTGGTGACTAAGCATTCAAATATAAGCCTATGGGGGCTCTTTTTATTTAAATCAACATAGTGGAGTTGACATCATCATTTATTTGAGGTAAATTTCCTTATCTTACACAAGTACTTATACATCAGAATAAATATGTACTTGTGTGTGACCCTAAGAAGTTGAATGATCATATATTTTAATACCATTTTTTGTTTTAATTATTTACTTTTTAATCTTCTGGGTCTTTGAAATAAGGTTTTACTGTGTAGCCTAGGTTAGCGTGGAACTTCTATATAGTACAGGAGGCTGGTCTGCAATAGTAATCCTGCACACCTCCAGGGTTATTGTGATTACAAGTGTTCCTACTACTCCTGGCCCACCTAGATCTCTTATTCTGATTTATCTTTCTAACAAATTAACATGCTTTGATCATAAATATTTAATTATACAATTGCTAGGAATAAAGTTAAAGGAATATTCACCTAATGGAAATTGTCCTGTATATTTTTTCCCTAGTGATATAAAGCATATTGGATATCATTTATCCATCTGTGATAATTTAGAATTCTGTAGTCTAGTAAACACATGAAATTATCTGTAGACTCATACCTAGAACATGTCATAACGAGTCAGTCATATCAATTATCCTAGAGCATCCTTTAAAATAAACTTTGTGTTCATGGTGTGATTCAAAGAATTTATGAGAATTCTGTAGTTGTACATAGAATTAAGGTATAATCTAGAAGGTACACACTAAAGAGGGATAGAAATGTTAACCCCACCCAAGTGGTTAAAAAACAAAAACAAAGAAACCCTCTGCTTAAACCTCTGTTTTGTCTTGAGGCTGATCTTCCTTTCTAGTAAAAGACAGAAGTGCTAAGTTACGAGTGTGCTAGTGATAGTAGGCTTCTCCAAGTATTGGTAAATGGTATGAAAAAAGTTTATTGGCAAAGATTTTGTTAGTTTTACAATAACTTGAGGTTTTTTTTTTAAAATAAAGTTAATTCTAATTTCAAAATAAATGACCTTCCCAGGAATATTTAGTGATATTCATGTGCTGGCCATGATGTACAGTGGAGAAATGTGCTACTGGGGATTAAAGCATTGCACAGACCAGCAGTCAGAAAATTACGAAGTTGACACTGATGTGTTTGGAGCAAGCGGTACCACACACAAAGAACCCTTGGATTTCCGAGAAGTAGGAGAAAAAATTTTGAAGAAGTATGTGTCAGTGTGTGAAGGACCTCTGAAGGAGCAGGAGTGGAATACAACGAATGCAAAGCAGATATTAAGCTTCTTCCAGCAGCGCTGTAGCTAGGTGTTCATTTAGTCTTCACAACTCCAAAGAAGATCGCTGAGATGAAAAAGAAGTCTTCAGAAAAGGAGATGCACCACACTGATCTGGAGAGTTATTACACTATGTAAAGATGCCCGAGTGGCTACCCTTCTCTAGTGCTGTCACCTTACATTGTATAGTCTTAAATCTGTGAAGAAAGTATTCTCTAACTTCTAAAATGGCATATATGTTATTCTAACTGAACTTGAATTACATACAGCCCTGCCACTGGTAAGGAGGAACCCAATGTAGATTGACAGTTTTCTAATATTTTAGGTTATATTTTCATTGTGGTAAAATATATGTAACACACAATCTCCTTATTTTGAAGTGTGCATATTTCAAAGGTAAAAATCAGTTTTTCTCCTTGTTTCAGATATATACTGTGGATATAAATGTAGGCCATTAAATGATTATGACTAATATTTAAATTTTATTTCCAGTTAAGCTAAACATCAAAAGATTTAAAAAATGAATATTTATTTTGCCATGTTATTACTAGTAATACTTAAATTATTTACTTATCTATTTTATAAATTATTTTCTTGTTTTGTTTAAGACAAAAAATGCATGGTTTCTCCAAAAATGAAGATAAAAATCAGTGTAGGTGAGTATCATTAGTTCAGGTGCTTTTAGGGCACATCTTTGCGTATAATGAACTTTACGTTTTGCCTTTAGCAGGATTGAAATGCTGAAGGCAAAAGAACCTAGTTTGCTGTCTTGCTGTCTGTTTTTCTGCCTACCTCAACCTTGCAGTGGTCTGTATGATGCCTTCTGATGCAGTAGGCTCTGTAGCCGCGACATCTTCACACTCCAGTACTTCCTGTGACTAAATATCAGCCATGCTCGGCTTCTCTTTCTAAAATTGTAAATTTCAGTAACTGATGACAATTCTCACCTTCCCAGCTTTTAAATTTTTCTTATTTTATTGCTTTATTTTTCTGTTTTTGTTTTTGTTTTTTTCCTATTACTTTCAACCTTTTCAGGGGCTTTTCTTGACAGTCGTCCTAACTCCTGAACAGTGAAGCCTCTTTTATGCTTTTCTGCATTGTTTTCTCTTCCACACTATCTGTTAGTGTCATACTTGGCAGGCTCTCTACACTGTATTAATCTTGGCAGCCATTCATTCTTAGGAGGCTAAGTTCTATGAAAGGCAGGCAGTTCTTTAAAGCATATTACTACACATGCGAAATCACTTAGAAGAACCGTAACTACAAGGTACTACGGTGCCTCTCCTTTGCCACTGTGGTAGAAACAAATTTCATATCTCCTTTACATTGTTCTTTCACAGAATGTTTAGGTTATGAGGGAGTCAACTCATATTTACTCATTTTTCTGTTTTAAAGGGAAAGCAGCTCTACTTTCTGTTGAAGACTAATTTTTATTATTTCCTTTGTTTCTCTTAGAGTTCATGAGAGTTCTGTTTTCTTCCATTTTTTTTTTTCTCTCTCTTTTTCTTTTTCCTCCAAATACTCATTGTAAGCAGTATTTTTCACAGCCATGGTGGCTTGTGCCACCTGTAGTATCAGGCTGATTTCCATGCTAGGAACTGAAAACCCGGTCTCCTTGTTCTCTGAGCTTTATTTTTAGCTGCCTGTTAAATGTCTTCATTTTCATTTTAAGTTCAGTATGGACAAACAACAAATTTTCATATTTTATGGAAAAAATCTCTGCTTTATTTCCCCCCAGTTATGTCTATTTTTCCAAGTAGGGAAACAAAAGGCTTCCCATCCCATCTTCATTTCTATACACAATCTGATTTGTGTTCTAGAACAATCTTTTTCAAACATCAAAATCCCTGGCCCCTTTTTGATAAATAAAATTCTGAATAAACATTGGAAGTCAGGGGAGAGTCTGCCATCCCTGCTACAGCCCCTGCCCTATCTTTATACAACCAAGATTTTTATGTAACCTAGCATTTTAGCAAGTTTTATTATAACACCTAAGCTTTCTAAAATTAAATAATCTTTTAATGTGAATTTTAGAAGCACAGATTTCTTCAGTGGATCATAATTAATCAAGTGCTTCCAGTACCTTTCCCAAATGCACTTATGTTATACAACCTTAATACCTTAATGGCCAGATTATCCTTTACTTGTATGATATACCTTTAGTAATACTGTATCCAAAGGCCCTTTTCTGCCCTTTCCAGTAGAAATTAGATGCTCTTTTATTTTCTCTATTTTGCTTTCCCATATTACCACAGTACAATGTGTTCCAATTATTTTCCTTGCTGCTGAATGAACTCCATATCTTACAATTTTATCTTTACATGTACTGCTCATTGCATGGTGGGTAATAATGTTTTTGAATTAATGAGGCATGATTTAAAATGCCGAATTTTGCACAAAAGGGTTGCTGCTATTGCTTTCCAAACTGCCATGCCCTCTATACCAGTGGTTAATACAGCAAAGGGAAATATATATATATATATATATATAT
The DNA here is from genome assembly GCF_030254825.1 of Meriones unguiculatus. Taxonomy (NCBI): domain Eukaryota; kingdom Metazoa; phylum Chordata; class Mammalia; order Rodentia; family Muridae; genus Meriones; species Meriones unguiculatus. Next base: position 129,177,964 of record NC_083351.1, read on the forward strand.
ATATATATATTCCTCGGAGGAGTAAAGTGTTACTTGGACTAAACCTGAGAAAATAAGACTGTCTTCAGAAGCTGAGAGCTTCCATTTTTGCCTTTATGACCTTTGTGGGCTCACTGGTTGGTACAGTTATGAGGGTATTCCTGGGTGCTTTTTGTACAAATAATTCCCCCCTCTTCCAACAATTGGAGAACAATTTGTAGACCATAATAGTTGTAGTACTTTCTACTTGGTGTTATTAAAGAACAATGCATTTTTTTGTGTTCATTTAATCTTGATGAGTAAATTGTTTTATTTAGAATGAGGTAATCTCAAAATACCAAATACTACACATAACGACAATAACTAAACCTATAATAGACTCTTTCAGCAATTACTGTGTGTCTGTTACATGCCATATTTTATCTAGGCACTGAGGATAGAGGTTGTGAACACCCTCCTATTAAGGCGCTTTTAGTGGAGGAAGAAGATCCAGAATGCCAATACACTATAAAGCATTAAGCAGGGGTAAGGGGCTAATGTGACTTGGAGATGGGTGCTGTTTTATTTAGAATGGTTAGAAAGGCCCAGCTAAATACCTGTTTTCAATTTCCAGGCTGCTGTTTAGATGCCTTGTATCTTCAGTACTCTGAAAGATTTTCTTAATGGAAGTCACTATTTAAAACCTTCTCATTTTTATTTCGTTTGATGGATTTCTCATCAGTGGCGTTTCTAATGCATACTGCCTAAAGGCCTTGGGCTTTTTATTCATTTCAAGTGGTTTTCTCTCTACATTCCAGATCCCTTTTCTGTCTTCTATACGGTTACTACATCTGCCCACAGAAGCCAAAACTCTGTAGTTTCTTTAGTATCACTTCCTGATATATTTTAAACACAATATGAAGTAACATAGTATGAAAATATTACATTAAGAGGTACTTAAATATAGACACAATTAGTGTATACATTATATATTCATGCTGCTGTTTAGTAGTTTTTGTTTTCCTCCTAGTGAAAATCAATTTATCTTGTTTGAATTCTCTCGTTTATTAAATGTAAAATGTTACAGGATATTCCACAACCCTTAATTGTTTATCATTCTTTACTCAGTATGAATTTTCTGATATGGAGCGGGCTGGGCTTTAAGACTTGATTTAAATCGAGTCTGTCTCTTGCTATATTTATAAGCTTTCTGGTTACTGTGCATTATTTGATGCTAAAGCACATATATTACATTCCCTTATCCTTTACTTACAGTGAGTTGAGTGAGGTGAGAGTCATGACTAAAAGGCCATCATACAATTACATTCCTAGCTTTACAGTCTTGTGTTCAGTATTCTGATGGTCAGTAACGTATGAACTGTGTGAAGGCATTCTCAGTTGTTTTCATGACATTTCAAAATCCCACCACTACTAACATGGTCTACTATTAGATTGCTTGTCTCCTTGGTCCATCTTTCCAGGGCCCTTTTTGTAATATCATGAGAATACTTCATCTTCCACAGAATCCAGGATTCCATAGTTCTCTAGAATTACTTACCCTGAATTATTTTAATATAAAATGAAATATATTATGGAAGTATTATCAATATAAGCTTAATGTAGCCAGAATTGAAAGTATTCATTATGTACTTATGCTGGTGTTCAGTAGTTTTGTTTTTGCAACTTTTAATGATATTTTTCAACTACAGTGTTTTGGAACATATGGTTAATAAAATCACATTCCTGTACTTGTTTTTTGTTTTCTTTTATATTTTATTCTTGCATCAGAATAAAATCATTTTCTTCTCAGTTTGCTGAATACTTTTCTTCTGGTCCTAATAAAGTTCAGAAAGGGTAACATAATGATTCAGGTTCTGAGTTTTGGATCTAGAAGTCTTGAGTTAAACTGCAACCCTGCCATTTCCTAACTGTAACTCTATGTGAATTACTAAGTCTTTCTGTCTTTTAATATTCCATTTATTTTATTATGTTTAAGTACACGTAAATTGTGTGTGTGTGTGGCCCACAGAGGCTTGAGATTCCATGGAAGCTGGAGTTACAGATGGTTGTAAGTCACCTGATGTGGGTGTTGGGACTTCAACTTCTATTCTCTGCAAGAGTGGGAGGAGCTCTTCAACACTGCACTGTATCTTACTTTTAATAAATATTTCCGTAACGAAGCTCAAATTTTCCTCATTCAATATAGATAATTCACATTTCCTTGTAATATAAAAGCAGTGGCTGGTGTTTCATTTCTTCATACTTAACTGACTTAATTTATCATGCCACGGCTTAGGAAGGAGAAAGACCATATAAGTAATTACTTCAGAAGTCTTTGCCTCTTGTTTTGATAACCTGAGCCTATGGTTGACCTATTCACTATTAGCAATGGCATGTGGAATAATAATCATTTTAAATTTAGGTTCTCATAGAGCCTCAGTTGCCCAGCATCAAGCTTTTTTGAATTTTCATTACTTGTCATTTAGATCCTCAGGCACTACTTTGTGAAAAGTATTTAGGGTCTCCTACTGAGCAGTAAGAACTGCTACATGCTATCATATATTGCTATGTGTCTATTTTAATATTTATATACTAGCAACTATTTCCTATAGCCTACTGTGTTTTATAAGGATGTGGACTTTGCCTTCTAATTTGAAGATTGTAAAGTGTTAATTTTTAAAGATCCTTAGGACTAGACGTAGAACATTTTGACAATTGACATTAAACCAATTGTATATAGAAGATCATAAAAGTTAAAATGTTTTCATGAAAAGAATATACCTACCTGCATGTCTTGGAATGTTAAGACATAGGTTGACAATGATTTTTATCTAAATTATATGGGTCCACCTATCATGCTTGTTCTCAAGAACAGGATTTTACACCTTTAAGTTATTTTGATTGGGATGTATTTGCCTTATTAAAGTGTAACGTGATGTTTTGGTCCTTACTAAATAATCTTAAAAGGATTTTAAATAATTTAACATGAGAAGAGAAAATTGGAAGTATGTGATGAAGTCTAGATTTGAAATGGATTTTGGGATTAGATTAAGTGAGGTAATCTACTTGAAAAAGACTGACACCTGCTACAAAACAGGTATTTATGTCTTTCCTAAAGAACTATATCCAGTGCTATATAATTTTGTTATTTAGTCTACTTCTGGTTTCTTAAATTTCTTTTAAATTAAGATTAAAGTGAGCAGAATAGACAATCACTTTTGAGAGATTAAAATTCACTAATGGCTTTTAAGAATATCACATTCTGTTTTCTCTTCCTGTCAAATTTTCTTGCATCCTGTCTTTATTTTTTTTTTAAGTTTTTTAAAAGATATTTTTATTTATCTACTTAGTTATTTATACAGCATTCTGCCTGCATGTGTGCCTACAGGCTAGAAGAGAGCACTGGATCACAGTATAGATGGATATGAGCCACCATGTGGTTGCTGGGAATTCAACTCAGGACTTTTAGAAGAACATCCAATGCTGTTAATCTCTGAGCCATCTCTCCAGCCCCCACCCTTCCTTTTATGATAGATTATGGAACAATTTTTTAGTGTGCTTACATTTTTGCAGTGGGCCTAAACTCGCCTTTTTGGTATAAAGTACCTAATGATTGGGCTTTTTTGAGGCAAAATAACATCTCTTAAAGAAGTAAATGTGAACAAAATAGGAGTGCACAAAGTTGTGGAAGCAGATACACGAACAGCCACAAAACAAAGCCAAATACATTTACCACCTCCACTGATGGGGGCATTATGTAGACAGGCTAGATAAAATTGGGTAGATTTTGAGTTTCAGATGTTACATTATTTAAGACAGGTTGAGGGCGGGGGTAGATGGAGAAATGGCTCAGCAATTAAGAGCATGTACTGTTTACCGAGGACCTGAGGAGGTGGCTTACAATTGCCAGTGATTCCAGCTTTCAGGTGTGATGCCTCTACAGCAACCTGAGCAGTCATGCACATACCCACATACATGTAATACAATAAAATCTTAAACAGTAAAAGCTAGATGTTTGCAAAGCTTACTAACTACAAGTTTCACCTAATATTCCTGACACAGAGACTGAATTATTAAAAGGATCATGCCTGAGGCAGTTTTGGCTTTCCATCTACAGTTCCTGCCCTCTCCCTGTCTGTCCTAACCTCCTCTCCCCGGCAGCATGATGGTCTAGTCTAGGCAGCCTTTAGCTCTTGATACTCTCCTTGGGCTCAATTTTTGCTACGCTCCCTGAAAGCGGTAAACTGCTGATTCTGAAATACTGAAGCACACACACACAGCCCACTTAACACCTAATGTTTACTGGAAAGCAAGTGTTTATCAGGACCAAGATCACGGAAAACCGTCGGCTATTCAACGAAGCGTTCGCAGGTGCATGCCCTGGTGCTTGGAGCCAGGAACCGAGAGGACGTCTAGTCCGTGCCGCGGTGAGGGGCACAGTCCGGGCCGGAGGGTTCCCGGCCGCGCTGAGCGAGCCGGCTGCGGCAGGCGGCACAGTGAGTGGCGGGGCTGGCCAGCTGACCTCGGCCGGGAGGCGCGCCCAGTAGGCCAGCCGCGGTCGGCTCAGCGGCGGGCGGAGACGGAGGCCGAGTGGCCCGGAAGCCCGCGCAGCGCCGGCGGCCATGGCGGGAAGCGAGCCCCGCGGAGCCGGCTCCCCGCCGCCCGCCAGCGACTGGAGCCGCCTGGAGGCCGCCATCCTGAGCGGCTGGAGGACCTTCTGGAATTCGGTGGGCAAGGAGCGGGCGGCGCGGACGGCCTCCCGGGAAAAGGCGGAGGACGAGACCTGCGCGCTGACGCGGCTGCCGGTGAGCCGACACCGCAGGCCGTACAGAGGGGCCGCCCGGCAGCCCCCGGGGCCTGGGCCGGCAGAGCAGCCACTTCCGGGTGTGGGCTCGCCTGGAAGTCGAGCGGCCGGAGTCGCCTTGACGCTGACTCCTGCTGTCCTACCCACCCGCAGCGGGCCAGGGCTGCCCCACAGCCCACACTAGTGACCGGCGAGATACACACAGATTGTCAGTGGTCCATATAGGTTATCTGGAAATCTGGCTAAGGAAATGGGTTAGCTTGGAAAGCATTCATGTGTCTTTGTTCTGCACATCTTAATCTTTAGTCCCAGGTTTAATAGAATCCAGTTAGGGGGTCACCCAAAGCAAGCAATATATCCAATATATCCTAAGCAACATAGTTGAAAAGAAATGCAGTTAGAAGGACCTCAAGTTAGAACAGGCCGCAAAGAGAGTGCACCTTGTTTAAAGTTTCAGAGAAAGATAAGAAAATAAGGAGATTATTACAGTTCCTTTATCCCAGTTGGATTGTTGGTGCACCCCACTGACATTCGTTCTAAATGGAAATCACAGCCTTAGGTGCTCTCCAAGCTTCTCTCCTGTAGCCTTTGAAGCTGATTACTACACTATATAGAGAGACTGTTAGATAATAGATGCACATACTTTCATTCGATCTAGTGATGACAGCAGAAAAACCTCCACTCCACACATGTTTATTTTGAAGAATAAATTACTTATTAACTGCTATATCAAAATACACATGGGATAAATGAAAGGAATTGGTTATTTTGCTTGAAAAAAAAATAAAGGTGGTGGGATAAAGATATGAGTCAGCAGTTAAAAGCATTTGTTGTTTCAGAGGACCTGGGTTCAGTTCCCAGTGCCCATATGGTAGTGCTAGTTCCACAGCATTTATCTGACACCCTCTTTGGACCTCGGGGGGCACCATGCAGACATATGATGTACATATGTACATTTAGGCAAAACATTCATACACATAAAATTAAGTCTAATAATAAATAATAATGATAAAATAAAAAAGAACGGCGGAGCTTGAATTTTCAACATTTCAGGTGTGTCAGGAATCTGTGTTTAGATAATCTCTTTGATTTTTCTCTGGATAAGATACACTTAAGTGTTTTAAAGAACGACTCATTCAGGTGACCTTTGGTATAACAATTCTTTGTTGATTAAGTTACCACCAAACCGTTTCCCAAGGTAAATGATTCCTTTTCCTTTTTCTTATGTGCCTCTGTTTCAGGTTGATATACAGCTGTATATTTTGTCCTTTCTTTCGCCCCATGACCTGTGCCAGTTGGGAAGTACAGATCGTTATTGGAATGAAACTGTAAGAGACCCGATTCTCTGGAGGTATTTTCTGTTGCGGGATCTCCCTTCTTGGTCTTCTGTTGATTGGAAATCACTTCCAGATCTCGAGATCTTAAAAAAGCCCATATCTGAGGTCACCGACCGCACATGTTTTGATTACATGGAGGTGTAAGTATCTATTTCTGTAAATTAACACAAGATACTAAATTTTAAATAGTCCACATTAGTTCTGATCCCAATACTAATTTATCTAAATGTCAGCTTCTTAAAATTAGGGGTTGAGCTAACTGACTTATTTTTTTTTTAGAGGACCCTGACAGCTCTAATCTCATGTAATTTCCCTGTGGTGACTAACCAGTATCTGATTGATTAATTATATATGCGATACAGTTGGCAAGAAAGAAAGCATTTCTTAAAAATTCTCCTAATCTTTATAATATTTTCCATTTTGTTAAATGGTAAATGCATTTCCGTAAAAGAATCTTTGTCCTTTGGGTAAGAGTTGTTTTACTCGGCTAGACAGGATTTTTCACCTATACTTTCTTACTCAGCCTTTCTAATGTAGGTGGTGTCATGCCAGGTAATTTGAGATGATTGGATCAAAAAGTTCATGATCTTTTTAGATAATCTCAAATTCTACTGACACTTCTTTCTTTCTCAACTACTCTTATGTATATTTATTGTGTGTATGTGTGGGCAGGCACAAATACGCCATGGTACATATGGAGGTCAGAGGACAACTTTTTGGAGTCCATTCTCTCCTTCCATGATATGGGTCCCTGGGATAAAAATCAGCTATCAGGCTTGTCAATAAGCACCTTTACCTGCTCAGTCACCATAGGTTCTTTTACATGATTTTTATTGTTCTGATTTTCAGTGAGGTCTATTTGGGCCTCCCTCTGTTTTAATATTTTCAATGAGCTGTTGCATTGGAGATGATTAAAGGAGTGTTTACAAACTTTGATAGTAGTGGCTTTAGTAATATATATATATTTTTAATTTCTGGCATTTAATGCTGTCTATAGTCTCTCTTTTTTATGGGAGTCTCAATCTTAACATTATTGACAGTTTTGGGGGACTGTCCTAGAAATTGTAAGGTGTATGGTGATATCTCTGGATCTACTAAGTCGATGTTAGTAACACATCTTCCCCAGATGTAAAAATTAAATTGTTCAGCTGTTGCCTGTACTCTAGGATAAGGGATAAAATCTTTCTTAGGAAGAGAACAGTTACTATTCTATGTAATTAGTTTCAGCTATTCAAACAAGCATTAGAACAAGTGTTTCATGAAAGAAACTAAATAAAAGATAAAGCAAATACTGTTTTTTGGGGGGGAGGCTTCTGCAGCTTTATGATCACTTCTACTCTCTAGCACTTACTGTTTTTCCTTGCCATGGCTTTCTGCCAGGCTATCCTGTACTGTCTGGGAGGGTTGAGATGATAATTTTTATATTGCTGTGTCTTGCAAGGACTCAATAAATGATATATTCTCAAATGAACAACAAATTAAACATTTTCTATTTTATCTTCTAATTGTGACAATTTTATGCAGTTATAAAATGTGCTGTCCATATACGAGAAGAGCCTTGAAAGCCAGCCGTCCTATGTATGGAGCTGTTACCTCTTTTTTACACTCATTGATCATTCAGAATGAACCCCGATTTGCTATGTTTGGACCAGGTTTGGAAGAACTGAACACGTCTTTGGTGTTGAGTTTGATGTCTTCAGAGAACCTTTGTCCAACTGCTGGTTTGCCTCATAGACAGATTGATGGTAATTTTCACATTAATATACAATACAAAGTAATTTCAACACATGGAGCTTGACATTAGTATTAAAGAGACAGATTTTAAAATTAAATCTTGTAATAAAATATAGAAATTGGTGAATGGGCCCTTGGTTCCCACTAAATGGAAAAATTTGGTATAAGAAGTATGTTTTTTTTCTTACTTTCTCAAATTTTTATAATTTAGAGTTTAATAGTATGTTAAAATAAATTATTAAATTTCAGTAGTCTGTAGCATGTTTTCCATAAGAGAAATTTACCAAGAAAACCATTGAGCATTGATTTGCAAATTATATATATATATATAATATATAATCCATATACATATATATGGATTTTTTAAAAAAGATCTTTATTACCACCTCTCCCCTATAGAAAAATAATCCACAAAACAGCATGTGACCTTTTGGTAAGGTGGGAAAATATCATGAACATAATAGTGATACAATGTAAGATATGTTTTACTCATTGTATGGTCAAGATACAGAGATTTGGAACAAACCTTGGTCTTCCACAAAAGCCAGTGGATCTAAATGAGGACACAGACAAGTATTTAGATAATTAGAATATGATCATTTAGTTTCGAAATAGAAAGATAAGAATCCAAGAAGGCTGCACATGAAAGATGATACCTCCGAAGGCTCTTCAGGATTAGTAGATGTGTAGCCTTAAGACAAGAAGAAAAAAGCAAAAAGTTCTGAATGTTTATGACTCAGTTGATTATCTCTAAATGTAGAAAGGGAGGAGCTGGGTAAGGGGAAACAATATGTGGAGTGCCTAAGTATTTGGGAGCTTTCCAAGAAATTTCCAGAGTTGAGATAATCAAGATTTCATTTTAGAAAGTTTATTCTGGCTCCTAAGTGAAAAACTGATTAGAAGGGGCTAAAGAAGGTGTTGTAATATATGATTTAAAAAAAAAAAAAACATGAAAGGGGTCATTGGATGAAAGAGAATGAATCTTGAGGATGAAAATTGATACAATCAGTAAATTATGTAATAAGGATAGCTGCAGTTTCTGCCTTGGGGTTTATTTTGGGTAGAAAGTCATTCACCAGGGTAAGGAGTCACTAGGGGAGAATGGCTTTTTGTGTTTGTTGTTTGTCGTGGCAGGAAATAGGGATAGAAGTTGTTGACTCTGATAACTGCTGGGATTTATAAACAAAGATGAGTATTATAAGTAATCCAATTCCATTAGGTTCCACAAGGGCAGGGATCTTGTTAGTTTTATTTTTGCTTATATCTGTAATACCAGACATTCCATAGGTTCTACTCTATGGTGGTTTGTATGAGAATGGCCTCCAGAAGGTCATATATTCAAATAGTTGGCCCCCAGTTGGGGGAACTGTTTGGTAAGTATTAAGATGTGTGTCCTTGTTAGAGGATGTGCGCTACTGAGGGAGGGCTTTGAGGTTTCAAAAACTCAAAAACCATTCCCAGTTAGCTCTCTCTCTGCCTTGTACTTGTAGCTCAGATAAAAGCTCTCACCAACTGCTATAGCTTGCCTGTCTGTTGCTATCTATCCTCATTGCCATGATGGTCACGGACTCTAAACCTCTGGAATCGTGAGCGGCCAAATCAGATTCTTTCTTTTACAAGTTGCCTTGGTTATGGTGTTTTGTCACAGCAATAGAAAAGTAACTGTGACATGCACCCATGCACACAAACACACACACATATGCACATATGTGCACACGTACAGACCCAATTGGCAAATGCATGACTTACAGAGTATGTGCTTAGATCAGAAGAGCAAGATCTATAGAAATTAACTTGAAAGTCATAAGCAGTTTACATGGACTTGGAAGTTTAGGAGGCTGGAAAGATAGTGAGCTGCATTCTGAAGTCTACAGTAGGGAGACAGATGATTATAGATGACAGAGTTGGAGAAGGAGAGACTGCTCTCCAACTGAACGGTGTGTTTTCAGATGGAACTCTTCCAGAGGGTTTTGAGTAATGGTTTAGACAAGTCATGGGGAGTAGTGAACATCAGCCCGCTTCTTCATAGGGTAGTAGTAAATTAGCTGTTCTGATAACTGAGAATCCACAGCAAGAGAAGTATTACTTAAGGTGGGCCAGTTTCAGGCAAGGACTCATAGTAAGGCAATACTTAAGGAAAAGCCAGGAGACATGAGGAGATTTGATAATTATGAAATGGCAATTACATTTCCCTTACAGAGATGTAAGTGATTGCTTGAAAATACCAGTCTGCAAGTTCACAGAAGAATATGGGTTACACAATAAGTTGGGCTGAGGTTAGATGTGTTGAAATGATAATTTCTGGGAGTTAGACTGATTTTTAAAAAAGCAGAAAATTTGATTCTGTTTCCATGTGCTGCTTGTAGAATATTATGATGGAGGAATAGAGGATCGTGTGGTTTGCTATAGTAACAGCATTAGTACCCACAAGTTTGAATCTACACGTGTTTCCTTAGAATGGTGGCATAAGATGACATGACATAGCTTATTTAAATAGAGTTCAATAATTAATTGGATGAAAGGCTGGACTTGTCTCTAATGAGGTAAGTAGGGGCAGACTATTTTGGGTTTTGTTTATATGTCTGCAGGCCAGGGAGATGTGATCAAAGAGTCAGCCACTGATTTTATGTGAGATGCAGCCCCTGTAACCCCTTACTACGAAACCCACTTGGAAACTGAGCAGCCAATGGACTTCCTTTGAACAGAGTATCTAGGAATTCTCCATGCATGGTCCTTAGTTGGAGTATTGGTCTCTGCAGGGCCCCCTGGGCCCAGGTATTTTGGCTCTTGTGGAACATCTGCAGTTTGGGCTCAATTTCTCAGGCATGTCTAATGACACACCACGTGTTTATAAACAGTTTTTCCTAAGGGAAGAAGGGGCCCTCACTGAATGTCTACATGGATTATAAGAGCAATGGAAGCATAGAATATAGCAGTGAGTCAGTGTTGAGGCCATGCCCCAGGGGCTGCTGCTGTTTGTGACGGTGACTGAAGATGGGGTAGAGCCAAGCTGTTCATAGTTTTCTATCCTTGTTCTGCTGCCTTGTGAGTCAGAGTGACATACAACTTTTTTTCTTCATCACAAGCATTGCATTTTATTCCAAAGTTGCATATAACTTGCTGTTTTTTCCCCTTTACCCTTTTTGATTATACTGGATATTTTTTTTTCATTGGAATTTTTTATTATTGGCTTTTTTATATAACTGACTTTCTCATGTAGGTATTGGATCTGGAGTCAATTTCCAGTTGAGCAATCAGCATAAATTTAATATCCTGATATTATATTCAACTACCAGGTAAGGCTACCTGCTTGGTGGGCTGCCTGAAACAATTCAGCAATGAAATATTTTAGTGGGATGGAACCTATTTAATGTTTTTATTATATAAGCTTACATTTTTTTTTCTTGAAGGAAGGAAAGGGACAGAGCAAGGGAAGCGCATACAAGTACAGTGAACAAGATGTTCAGCCTACAGAGTGAAGGAGATGAGCAACAAGGGAGCCGCTACAGTGTCATTCCGCAAATCCAGAAGGTGTGTGAAGTGGTAGATGGGTTCATCTACGTGGCCAATGCTGAAGCTCAGAAACGTAAGCATGCTTGTATTTCTTCTTCAAGGTGCTACTACATCATTCTTTGCAAAAAAATAAAAAAATAAAAATCAGTTGTTACAGCATTAAATCTCAGCACTTGGGGGAGGCAGAGGCAGGCTGCTTGTTGTGAATTTGAAGCCAGCCAGGACTACACAATGAGTTCAGGACAGCGAAGGCTACACAGAGAAACCCTGCCTATTAATACACACACACACATAAAAACCATTGTGCCTTTTCTGGCCATTCTGGCCACTATTGTTCTCTAACCTTACTTTGTATTAGGATCACATGAAAGATTCCTAGAATGCCACATTGTGATAGATTTGGCCTGTACCCTGGACATCTGGATTTTATAAGCACCACAGAGTCCTGATATATACTAAAATTTTACTAGCTGTATTTTTTGTTTAGTTTTATATTTTTAAATTACTGATACTTTCTTTGCCTCTAATATAGTCAAATAATTTATGTAGATAACTGAAAATTTGTTGGTTCATTCTTACTCATATTGTAGAGATATATGGAAAAGTTATTTGAGTAGATTAAAGTCAATTAAATCATAGGTTGATGATATTCTCCATATACAATGAATAATTGTCATTGACAATATTGTCTTGATATGACACTGCCAGTATTATAATTTCCTCCCAATCCTTTGTGTACAAGTTATAATATAAGCATACAATAAATTATTTGTATACATATTGCTTATATATAACACACATAGTAATATAGTTTTTAATATGTTGAATTTAATCGACAATGAATTTATTTCTTTACCAATCTGTTAAGTTCTGGTGGCAATTATACTTAGAAAGTCTGGATAAATTATTCAAAAGAAAATAATAAGTTATTTTCTGTTATTATAGGACTATCTATAAGAGGAAACATTAGAAGCAAAATAAAGATTTACCTGATCAGCAAGACATTGCTGACTGACCAGTAGTTGTAGAGGTCAGACACTGTATTTGCTGGTGGAGATATGACTGAAAACTAAAACTGACAAAGAACTCACTTTTATCCAGTCTTCCACTTTGCTCCCAGTAGCCCCCCGTGAAACAGGTAGAAAAAGCAGGGTTATTAGTCTAGTTCATAACAGGCCTCAGATTCAATTCTGCCACACCCACGCCAGTGTCGACATAGTAGCATGTGCTACAGGGTGGGAGACTCGCTTTCTTCGGAAATTCGCTCCCTGGAAGGTCCCTGGCAGATTCATCCCACTTGGAAAAGAGACGTATTCTGAGATTTCTGTGCTTTTCGGGCGCAGTCTTGGGAATGGAATTTTGAATTCTTTGATCTTTCTCTGTGACTTCTGAAACAGCACAACTAATTTTATAAAGAAATTTATTATTAGTAGATTATTAAAGGCTTTAATAAAAATAAAATGTAAAAGGAATAAGTTTAAGAAAAGTAATGAATTAGATTTAGTATTAATAGGCAATAAGAATAGTGAAAAAATAATGGTTCCTTCTTAAGAAAAAGTAGCATGAGAAGTACAGCTGGCGGGAGTTTCCCCTCCCTTCAGCGCCTTGTTCCTAGGGGAGATCGTAAATCTTAAGCAGGACATATGGGAGGATGGTTAACAAAGGTGTAATTAGATTTTGATACAGAGAAAGATTTTGGCAGGCATCTGACTTAGCTCCTAACTTTCCTCTTCACTGGTTAGCAATAATGAAATTACATTTGAGATTTCTTTTTCTTTGTTTGCTTTGATCAAAAAGTTTTTAGGCCAAGATTTCTTGTGGGTAGTGCTTTATGTTTGACTACATTTTGAGTTAAAATGCAAACTTTGTATTCTTGGTAAAAGTCTAAATGTTCTGGGAAGTATGCCAATTTTAAGGTGCCTTTTGTGAAATCATTATAAAAATACTAGCTTGATTTCAGTAAAGTGCAGCAGAGCCAAAACCATCAAGGTGTCTCTGTCTGTCAATTCATCGCCGAATCCGTGTCTTTCTGTCCAAAGCCTTGTTCTCCTGTGGACACCGGGAGCCCGACTGGGCCGGTCCGTGGCAAATTCCAAGCATGATGGGGAAATATGTAAGATACAAAAATAGTCTGTACCTACTAACTGAATCTTGTCCATGAAGCTCTGCTAGATTTTCTATTAAAGGCATAGTGGCAGGACAGGAAACCTGTGAGTCCCTTTGTGAATGAGGCAGTGTTGATGAGCTGCTATGCAGGGCCACAGGGCCCCTCTCTTCTATACCAATTTCTCAAATGAAGCCATAGCTTCTTTTCTTTTTGTGGCTTTTAGAGACGGGGTTTTTTGGTGTAGGCTTGGCTATCCTGGACTCACTTTGTAGACCAGGCTGGCCTTAAACTCACAGAGATTCACCTGCCTTCCTGAGTGTTGGGATTAAAGGCACACACCACCACGCTCATCTTGCCACAGCTTCTTGTCAACTGTGGAAATCCCCCTGCCTCTTACCAGGCAGAGACTGACTGCTACCTGAGAGAAAGGTAGAAGTCAGTGCTCTTTGCCTGAACTCAGAGGTGGGGATCCAGTTTGTAGCAAGCGTGCTGTACTGAAATAAATATTTGCTTCTGACTCTGTGGAGGGGAAGGAAGTTTTCACAGAAGACCTTTCTGGTAGTACAGGGCAGAATCCAGTAGTCACACTGGGACGCCAAGAACACTTCCACTATTTATGCTTAGATGTTTACCATGCTAAGACTGAAGCTGGCATGTAAAGCTAAGCCTGGTTCTCACTATGTAGCCTGGGCTGGCTTTGAACTTATGGCACTTATTCTGTGCCTCAGCCTCCTGATTGATGGTGTTACAAGTGTGATCCACCACTCCTGACTGAAGATTTAGTCAGATTTAATGTCTCTGTTGACATTAAATCACAGTAGAGGCCAAGTCCACCAGCAATAGACTAGTTTGACTGGAATCAGTGTGTTGGTGGCATAGCAGTCACAGGAACATGCCAGCTACTAAGAGTTGGTTCTCTTTACCAGGCCTCTAACTGCTTTTCTATATATAACACCTAGCATTAAATCTAAAAGTTCAGAGATAGAGAAAGAAGCAATGGCTTGTACCTGTAGGCCAAGCTTCTCAGGAGGTTGCTGTATGGAATTGGCTTGAGATTTGTGTTTCCCACAGAATGTCAGTGATCTGGACCCTATAATAAAAGGCAGAATAAAAAATTTGGATGAAAATTAGACCGAATTTTACGCTCAGACTTTGGAAGTAAGACCCCTGGAAGAAAGGGTCATTAGACAGTAGCAGAATGTGTAAGAGTTAAGTATCGTGTCACAGACATTACTTTAAATGGTCGGTACAACTGAATGTTATTGTGACTGTATTTCTTTATTACATCATCTAAATTTCTATCCTTGAAAGACTATTTAATAGAATTTTGATATTTAATAGAATTTTGTGGCAAAACAATAAAGACAGTTTGTTGTGTTAAATCCTGCTAAAATTTTTTAATTTCTTTGTGTGCTATTTTCTAAATATAATTATTTTTAGACCAATTGTAAGCAATGAAAATCACATATTTTAACTTAAATTCCTTAGGACATGAATGGCAAGATGAATTTTCTCGTATCATGGCCATGACAGATCCAGCTTTTGGATCTTCAGGAAGACCAATGCTGGTTTTATCTTGTATTTCTCAAGCAGATGTAAAAAGAATGCCCTGTTTTTATTTAGCTCATGAGCTACGTCTCAATCTTCTAAACCACCCATGGATGGTAAGGTTCTAACTGCTCTAGTGACAAAAAAATATTTTTAGTGTACTTTCTGTTGTGTGTATTTATTTATATATGTACATATATGTTTGCATGTATGTGTGTTTGTGAGCTTTCTTTTACAGTAATAAATACCTAAGACAATAACTTAAAAAGAAAAAAAAAGTGTATTTTGTTTTTGTTTTTATTGTTTTAGTTCATGATCAGTTAACCTTCATGATTTTGAGCCTGAGCCAAGGCAGGTCATCATAGTATAAACACATGGCAGAGGAAACCCTCTATCTTGGAACAGAAAAGGAAGAGAAAGAGAGAGGGGCTGAGAGCCCAGTATGGATTCCAGGGAACATCCCAAATGACCTCCCACCAGTCATCTCCTCTTGAATGTTTTACCACTTCTAGTTTCTCCTCAGCTGGAGACCAAGCCTCAACACAAAGGACTCTGCGGACCACTGATTGGAATGATATCATCTGTCTTTAAAGTGAACTACTATTCTAAAGCAAATTTTAAGGGATTGATGGACAGTGCTAATAAATCTGGATTCATTGCCTGTTCCCTACTCTCCTTTTCTGTTGCAGGAACAGTAAAACAGTAGCTAGGGAGGTTTGAAGGATGCCACTCTTGAGGTTTACTCAGCATCAATGTATTATGTTTAAGAATCATAAAATACTGCTGTTTGGGGCTGAGGATGTAGCTCAGTGGTAAAGTACCTACCAAATATGCAGGAGCCCCAAGGGTTTGGCCCCCAACACCACAGCCAATGTATGTCTCAGAGTAGTGCTTTAAATTTTATATGAATAATGGATTATTTTCAAACAAAAGCTGACATGAAACTTTATAGATAAACTATTTTTAGACTTTAATGGTCTATTATCTTTTTATTTCCATCTTCTTTCATTGTTATTATTATTTGTTTGTCATTTTGTTTTGTTTTGTTTTTTGAGACAGGGTCTCATGGTTTGGCTCTGGCTATTCTGGTGTTTGCTGTGTACGCCAAGGTGGCCTCAAACTCACAGAGATCTCCCTGTGTCTGCCTCCCAAGTGCTGGGATTAAAGATCTTTCTCTTTTTTCCCCCCAAACCCAGCTAAAGGTGTGCTAATTTTGTTTAAAGTTCAGAAAGTCAACTGTTTATCTTCTTCAATTTTCACATCACTGTTTTGTTTATTTCTACTGCTATCTTGGGTATTTCTTTCCATTTCATAATTTGGTGGTGTTTTCAGCTCTGACTTCCCAAAACACCTGAGATACATCATTAGCATGCTTATTTGAAAGCTTATTTATTTACTGAAGCTTGGGCCCAAAATATGCTCCTACCCTTGAAACCTTGTGTGTGTGTGTTAATGAAGGTATTTTTTTCTCTAGCTTGCCCTTTTGCACTGTTTGCCATATCCCATATGTTTGGTACATTCCATCCCCCAACTTTATCCTAATTTCTCCAATGGCCCGTTGTTTATTTAGTAGCATGTTAAGTCTATATATTTGTCCATTTCTAACTTTTTGTTATTGTTATTATTTCTAGTTTTATTCTTCTGTAGCAATAAAAGTTCATTTTTTAAACTTCATTGTTTTTATTGTTGAAGATTTTGTAGTCTAACATAGGGTCTATTCTAGAGAATGTTCCAATCTATGATGAAAAGAAAAAAAAAGTATGTCTTCTGCAGCTTCTGGCTAAAATGTTTTCTAAATGTATGTCAGGCCCATTCAGCTCCAGCTAGTTTTGTAATATGTCACATTTATTAGTTGTCTGGTTAGACTGATTAAAAAGTGTTTTAGATTTTAAAGTAGATCCTTTGAAGGAATTGTTTTCTGGGATGTACAAGAAACCTGTCCCGTCCATTTCCAGAACTGAGTTTTAAGAATTAAGACCAACACTGAGGTAGTTAGAAGGTATAAGAGAAGAAGATTGCTTAGTTTACATGATTGCGCCATGTGGTAGTACTTGAAAAACTTACTCAAGCTTTATTCAGAGCATTCTATCTTAGCTCTTTTTTTTTAATATTGTCTATAAAAATGCTACTTGTCATAAGATTCTGGTTTGAACTGACAGCATTCTCTTTACTTGCTCACAGGTCCAGGATATGGAAGCTGAAACTCTGACTGGTTTTTTGAATGGCATTGAGTGGATTCTTGAAGAAGTAGAATCTAAGCGTGCAAGATGATACTCCTTTTGGACATTGGGAAGCTGCAGTTCATGACATATGTGTTTCCCGTCACCCTGCTCCTGCCTCTCTCTAGGAGGGCTTTATGCTGGACAGCTACTATGGCTGTGCTTCTGACACTTTACCATGAATGAGCTGCAAGTTTCAGTCCTACCACTTTTCCCCAAAATGAACTCTCACATTTTTGATAACTTTTATATTTTCTGTTTTTTTGAAAATATTAAATTCTGCAAAACAAAAGTTTGTGATTCTCTCTTTTCCCGAAATTTCTCATTTTGCTATCTAGCTTGCCATAATAGGAAGTAGTAAGCCTGCTTAGCATTCCATAGGATCTTTTCAGGAGACTCACTAACTGGTCATCAGAAAATGTTTCTAATCTGTTCTCAATAGAGACACTAGTTATGAAAATTTCACTCCACCTGCATTAATAGTATGGCTACAACTTCTGTTCTTTTTTTACAGAATAGAAAAAATATTATATTTGTACCATCTGTTATATTCCTTTAGTGAAAATTAGTTTTTCCTGGAAGTTGTCATGTTCAAAACTATTTGAACATGATTTTGAACATGGAAGTGCTAAATTTTGTTTCATACTCAGGGGAAAACATTCCAGAGATTTACACGTTAAAGCTACCTTATTGCTTGAACTTTGCAGAGGAAATGGCCTAGCACCTCATTGGAACTGGAGAATTTAAAAAAAAATAGTAAAATGAATATAAATGTTGTTCTACATTTTATAAGTTCTATATTTAAATGTATTTTTGTTTGCAGAGAAAGTTGTAACATATGATCATATCCCTTCTAAATTACTCAGATGACTGTCTCTTCCATTTTGACTGGGTCTGTGGACTGTTTCTGGTGAAGGTCTTGCTCAAAGAGTTTACAGCTGTGCTGCGGCCTCACATGTCAAGAGAGTTGGACTTACTTGTATAACAGGATTTTTCTTGAGATAACACATTTACCCATGAATCCGTTGACCTCATAAATAGGTTAAACCACCTCACGAAAGCAGCTCCCAAACTGGCTTTTACTGATCTCATTTGTTCCTACCTCTTAATATTATATACAAGGGATTAAATTCAACAGGTACCTCAAAAAGAACAAATTGTATTAAAATCACAGGGTATTGTTCTTGTTTTCAGTTGAAGAAACAGAGAAGGAAGGAATTCTGTTCATAATCCAACTCCCATACCATGGCATGTCTAACTAGAGAGGACATGAGACATGGAAACTGCAGGTCCCTTCACCTAAGTTAAAGAGTTACAAGTTATTAGGATGTTGAGAAATCCGTTCCTCTGGGGCTGTTGCTATGATTCAGCAGGTAAACGTCTGACAACTGAGTTAGATCCCATGTTAGTTTCCTGTCCCTCTGATAAGACACCCTGATCAAGGCAACTTATAAAGGAAAGCATTTAACTTGGAGGCTCATGATTCCAGAGAGAGCCCATGACTATCGTGACAAGGAACATGGCAGCAGACAGGGCGGGGGCACAGTGCTGGAGCAGCAGCTGAAACTTCACATCTTGTTCCATAAGCATGAGGCAGAGAGAGAGGTAACTGGGAAATGGAATTGGCCTTTGAAACCTCAAAATTTACCTCCAGTGACTATCTCCAACAGAGCCACAACTCCTAACCTTTCCCACATGGTTCCTTAAACTGGGAATCAAGCATTCAAATATATGGACTATTAGTACTATTCTCATTCAAATTACCACAGATCTTCTGAACCTACATTAGATGGAGAAAATCAACTCCCGAAAGTTGTCCTCTGACCTCTATATATATGCAGTGGCATGTATGCATGCATGAACACATGTATATACATGTGCAAAAATACACACACAGGATTAACTTTAAAAGTCCATTTCCTAGACCCTGTTATGGTTCACTGAACTCTCATCAGTGCTCAGTAGGAGATGAAGTAAATAAAAAAACAGATAGGCTCAGAACCTCTGGTGTTGACAATGGCTTCATGCAAATTTCAGTGATTTCAGTTCTTGTTTATGTGACCATGTAAGTTCTTTAAATTCTGAATTTTAGTTTCTCATGTACAGAATGGGTATCACTTTTTTTTTTTTTTTACCTTGGAATCATATTTTGGCCTCACCAAAAACTAGATATAATAGATATAAGTATCTGGGATTTGAACTCTCTGTGGGAAAAAAAGTCTTCAGTTTGGTGCTAACCTAAGTTTTTAAGTTTTTTTCAGTATCACCCTGAAATGATTATCCTGCTGTGACAGCTACTTAACAGCTATTGATAGTATGACAAAAAGTAAGGGCCAATGTTTAGTCATCCAAAGTACCGAAAAATAACTTTAATGTGCCTTAGAGATGATATGGGATCCACATAAACTAATTTGTATAAATGTTGTGAACCAAATTGTATTCCTTCAAATTTATATATTGAAATCCTTGCCACCAGTATACTCCAGAATGTGATTATCCAAACTGAGGGCTTTTAATTAAGGAGGAAATAATGATCAAGTACGCTCTTTATGGTCAGACCCAATCTAATATGACTGCTGTTCTCATAAACAAAGGGGCACAACAGGCCTTTGAGTGCCTGGAGAAAACACTCCACGAAGACACAGAGGACTGGTATTCACAGCAAAGAGACCTCAGGAAGAGACAAACCTATTGATACCTTCATATATCCATCAGGGTTGTAACAATCAACTTCTATCTTTCTCATTGATTTGTGCTATTTTGATACACCAGCCGTAGAAAGAAAATTAACTTCACGATCGAACACAGTTTTGTATCTATCTTACACTGTTATTTTGCAGAAATCATACAGAAGGTCTTACTCAATATATAATGATATTAAATTCTATAACTATGACTATGATTAAAATAAGCATATTCTAAAGGAATACTGGATTTATCTCTACCCAAGAAAAGTATAATTCTCCATATTATTTTCAAAATTATTTTTCTAAAATTTTGGTTCTGTTTCATTACTCTTCAGAACTCAGTGGCTCACCATTCCTTCTAGATAAGGCCTAAAATTATACCTTGATATCATGGTAGAAAAAGAACAGTTTTCTCAGTGTTCCATTACTTTACAGGACTAATGATTTGTGAAATTATGACTGTTACCATAGTGATAGGCTATCAAATTGTCAAATTGTCATTCTGAAATACATTCAACAAAAGAATCAAACCACATAAACATTAGACTTCTTCCTTTATAAAATATTTCATATTTGTAGTAATAGAAAATATACAAATAATGAAGTTTACTATTTAGTTCAGGCCTACTGTGTGCCAGGCTTTGTGCAGTTTCAGGGAATACAGAAATAAATAAAAAACAGTGCTTTAAAGCCCTCAGCACAATGGCCTTTTCAGCAGTTTGGTATCAGCTAAAGTTGTACTAGTTTCCAATGATATACAAATTGATGATAATTATACATTGACACTTCTAGTACACAAAAACAAAAACAAAACAAAAGAAAAACTCCTCATCTGACTAGAAAGTCAAAATTTTAACTTGAGAGTATTGGGGCTTTTTTCCAAAAATATTTAAATTGATAGTAGAAGTAATTGATAGAAGAAGACCCATGCTTTTGAGGAAGGCTTTGACAATTTATGTCGAGTGCCTAAAAACCATTAAATGATTTAACTTAGTAATTTATTTTTAAAGCATATTGTGTTGGTTTGAATGAAAACAGCCCCCCATAGACCCATAGAGTGTGACACTACTAGTGGGTGTGGTCTTGTTGGAGTAGGTGTGATCTTGTTGGAGGAAGTATGTCATGGAGGTGGGCTTTGAGGTTTCAGATGCTCAAGCCAGGCCCAGTGTAATTCTCTCTTCCTACTGCCTTCTGCTGAAACGTAGAACTCTCAGTTACCTCTCTTCTAGAAGGTGGTACTGCTTCTAGGTACAGAAGATGGAACTGATGACAGGAAAAATAGCCCTTTCAATGCAACTGTTACAATTTTGATCAGATTGGGTTTGCAGTATTTTCTAAAGTATGCTTTGAAGTCTATTTCCTTCATTAGGGAACCAACATAACATCATTTATAAATGGGTTAAGCACATTGTTACATTGTTCCCTGAACCTGTAATGTGCTAAACTACAATGTGAATCAAGTTAGTTGTTTTAGCCTGGGGCATTTCTCATGCCTATTTCCCCATGAACTCACCTTTTCAGGGAAAAATATGAACAAATTTACAAGAAACAGGTTTCAAGTACTTGAAACATGATATAAATGACTCAAACATCCTATCATGACAATCCACAGGAACATTTTTTCAAATGATATTTAAGATCAGAAAATTTTGTTTAGAACACATATAGAACTATTAAAAATTAACACTAAAAATAAAAAAAACAAATTAAAATATGTAAAGGATCTGAAGAGATAAATTTCTCCCAAAATGATACACAATGACCAAAAAAGCAAATAAAAAAAATCCTCAACACCATTTGCCATTAAAGAAATAAAATCAAAGCCACATATTTGCCAATGATAGTGACATTACTGTGGAGGTGCGTAATTAGAAATCCACCTATTTATCAGTAAGAATGTAAAATGGGCTACATCTGTGCAGGGGTTCTAGGTTATCTCCATACACGGTCCTTGGTTGGAGTGTCAGTCTCAGAAAAGACCCCTGAGCCCAGATTTTTTTCCTTAGTGGAGCTCCTGTCCCCTCCAGGTTTTTCTTTCTCCCCCTTCTTTCACAAGATTCCCTGCACACAGCCCATGGCAGCTCAGTCTCCAAGTGGGTGCCCTAATTAGAGGAGCAGAAGCTGTCTCTGACATGAACTCAGTGGCTGGCTCTTTGATCACCTCCCCCAGAGCAGGGAGCAGCCTTACCAGACCACGGAGGACAATACAGCCAGTCCTGATGAGACCTGATAGGCTAGGTTCAGATGGCCCTTTCAGTGGACTGGGGAAAGGGGATAGGAGGAGAAGAGAGAAAGAGGGAAGGATTGGGAGGAGACGAGGAAGGGAGCTACAGCTGGGATACAAAGTGAATAAACTGTAATAAATAAAAAGAAAAATAAATTAAAAAAAGTTTTGACCAAAGGCTCCCGACATTGCTATACTTCATCATAACTTTGATTAATTCCTAAACTCTGTTGCTCCCATTGATTTCCCTGATATCTTCCCCCTCTTCAATACCTTAGGCACTTCACCGTTTTGTGAGCAACAAAACCGAAAAATCTGAGCACAGGGGTCTTCCCTGAGACTGATACTCCAACCAAGGAATATTCATGGAGATAACCTAGAACCCCTGCACAGATGTAGCCCATGGCAGTTCAGTGTCCAAGTGGGCTCCATAGTAATGGGAACAGATACTGTCTCTGACATGAACTGATTGGCCTGTTCTTTGATCACCTCCCCCTGAGGTGGGAGCAGCCTTACCAGGCCACAGAGGAAGACGTGCAGCCACTCCTGAATAAGAGCTAACAGACTAGGATCAGAAGGAAAAGAAACCCTCCCCTACCAGTTGACTTGGGGAGAGGCATGCATGGAGAAGGGGGAGGAAGGAAGGGACTGGGAGGGGAGGAAGGAGGGAACTACAGGGAGGATACAAAGTGACTAAAGTGTAATTAATAAAAAAATTTTTTTTAAATAAAATTAAAAAATATGAAATGTGAAACATATTTACAACTCTTTAAATCCTAGCAAATTCTTGTTTAAAGATATTTAATTTAGATTGCTTATTTTGTTTCATTTTTCTCTCCTTTGTGGATTGTTTTTCAATAATTCTTTTCATCTGAAATGCTTTTCTTCTCATTTCGTATTTTTGATTATAGTAACTTGTGTGGATGTAGGTTTTTACTTTCCTTAAATTTGAGTAGGTCTTGCTTTCCCAGGTCAGCAGTAACTAGCAGAAATGGAGGATTGCTGGCAAACCAGCTTTCTTAGCTCTCTGGTGCCCTCTTCTGTTTCTATGTGAATGCACAGACTTTGGATATGTTTGTGTCTTTTGTTATTTTATTTGCTTGTTTATTTATGTATTTATTTATGTAAATTAGGATCTCATTGTATAACCTTCTGGCTGGCCTGGAACTCAAGTGTTGCTGAGGCTGGATTGACTTGTGGCAATACTTCTGCCTCAGCTTCTGCAGTGCTAGGATTTTAGCACGTAGAGTTAAGGAAAACTCATAGGATGGTGATTGGCATATCTTCCAGTTTTGCTTCATGTTTGTAAAAATTTGCTTTCTACCGCTTCTATTTTCCTTCCCTTTTACTTCCCCTAAACAACCACCATTCAAGTCCTTTCCACTTTCTGCAGAATAGTTAAAGCTCTCATCTCTGGCTGCATTTCCTTGAAGGCACATCCTTTAGTTCACCATAGCCAGAACTCATCCTCACAGGGGCCGACTTATTCTCAGCATCTCTGCCCACAGGGTGAGCCTCTTCTGCAGGAAGATGATTAAGTCTTTGTTCCCCCCTGTCTCCCTGTTGTCATTTTTGCAAGCAGATAGTCTGTATGTTTGCTTTCCTCATTTCATGTGGACTGTTTCATAGTCGAACTATAGGCACAAGCTGCTGTCAGCTCTGTCCATCTTTATCTCTTTGTATGGTTTATTCGGATATGTGGAGGCCATGGAGATGATTACACCACCCTCTAGAATTTCAGTTTTACTTTCTGAGAACTTTTTGTTATACAAGGCCTCCTCTTTTGAGTTGCAAGCTTTTGTCTTTTAATTTCTGTATATTAGTCAGAGATGTGTCTCTTGAGACAATAAAAATTGAAGTTTTTTTTTATTTTGCTTTGTTTTGTTTTTGAGACAGGGTCTCCTGTGTAGCTCCAACTGTCCTAGAACTCACTTTGTAGACTGGATTGGCCTTGAACTTAAGAGATCTGCTTGCATTTGCCTTCCAAATGCTAGGATTAAAGGTGTGCACCACCATACCTGGCCAAAATTTTCTTTGAAAACATAGTTTTCATAGTTTTCCAGTCATAAAAAGATACTATTTATTTCTCTGGCATGACCATTCATACAGATCCTTTGTTCACAATGACTGATAAGATAGAACTTCAGATTGCCAGGGGCAGTATGGGTAGGAGATTCAGCTCAGTACTGCTCACACAGTGCAGCCTGAAGGGTTCAGGGACCTCAGCCCAAGTTGAGTGAGAATTCTTGACTTCAATGTAGGAAAGAATTTCAGAGTGGGTTAGTATGAAGCAAAGTTAGAATCTGTTCAGAAAAAATGTTTAACCCAGAACGAAGCACAGGAATCAGGCTGGGGAGTTTGGGGAACAGTACACAACCCACAGAAACAGAAGTATAGACTTCTAGAGAGAGAGAGATTCAGGCATGAGTGTCTTTAACCATAGTCATATGCAGAATTTGGGTGGCTTCCAAAGTAACATTGCTTAAAGGATTACTACCCCCCGCCATATCCCTTTCTATGTTTGGGTAAATGAGATCATAGGGTGATTCCATAGTCACAAAGTCTGAAGGAATCTTTACTATGATAATTTACAAAGGAGTTAAGACATGTCTTTGGATGGTAAATGAAGTTCATAACCTTATTTGTGAGATTCTCAGAATGTTGCAGGTTTACAGGGGATAAAAAAATAAGGTTAGACTCAGAGCATTTGTGTGCAGGCCGCAAAATAGTCTTTGTTGCTTTTTTTTTTTAACACTTATTTGAAATGATCTGTATTTTATTTTTAAGATTTTGGCATTGAATCAATTGCTATTTGCTTGTGTGTGTGTCAAGTGTGTGTGTGGGTCTGCATATGTGTGTGTGGGGGTCTGCATATGTGTGTGTGGGGGTCTGCATATGTGTGTGGGGGGGTCTGCATATGTGTGGGGGGGGTCTGCATATGTGTGTGTATGGGTCTGCATATGTGTGTGTATGGGTTTGCATATGTGTGAGTGTAGGTCTGCATATGCAGTAGTGCACGTGTAAAGGTTGGATATCAGCTTTGGGGAACTGGTTCCCTCCTTCTACTGTGGTATCTGTGGATTGAACTCACACAGTGTTGTGTAGCAAATGCTTTTATCTGATGAGCTATCTCACTGGCCCTGAAACAATTTTCTTTAAATAGAATTCACCTCCAGGCCAGAGATTCTTTTCATTTGGAATTTATATATGGTTGTCTGAATGAGAATGTCCCCCACAGGCTCATATGTTTGACAACTTGGTCTCCCAGTTGGTGGAACTGTTGGGAAAGATTAGGAAGCATGACTTTGCTGGAGAATGTACCAGGGATGGGCTTCAAGGGTTCAAGAAACATGACATTCCCAGTGTGCTTTCTTTGTTATTATTTTAGAATCAGAGCTTTCTTTCTTATTATTTTAGAATTGAGCTCTCAGCTGTTCCCTCCATCATACTTTTGTTCTGCTTTCGTGCAATCTATTTGCTGAAACCATAGTCCCAATTAAATGATTTCTCTTAGAAGTTGCCTTGACATAGTGTTTTGTCACAGCAATAAAAAAGATACTAGGGTTACAACATGTATGAGGCAAAGGTTCCTGCTTCACCCATTCTTATTTCTGTGGCTTTAACCTTCTTACGCAATGTTGTAACAAATCCCATGGTTGCTCAAATTGTAACATGGGGCACACTGTCTTTTGGCATTTGATCAGGAGGATAGGAGATGTGGGGAAATTGTGTGAAGAATAGAAGTTGAGGAAATGGAGTGGATATAACTTTGATAGGAATTTTCTTACTTTAGTATTTAGTGAAGACAAAATTAGACTGAATGAAGCTAACCAGTACCTTCTCTTAAGGTGGTTTTTCCGTAGCTGCTTCCATAAGGTCTCGTATTTTCATGTAAGAGCAAAGCTCCCACTACAGAAATAAATATAAACTTAAGTCTAGAGGAGAAAATGTAGTTTTACAATCCATTAGTTTGTTACTCTGAGGCCTGATGAGTGTGTTCATCAATCTCCTTAAGCAAGTGTCAACATTTATTTATTTTTATTTTTTGGAAAAGATGAATAAAGGTAAATAGTTTTAGTTGTAGGCAAGACAGTCTTTTTCTTAACTCCCAAGTTCTGTCATTGTGGAGTACAAAACCCATAGATGATTTATGAATATGGGGAAATATATGCAATAAAAGTTTGAGAGACCCAAGCAGTGCCTGGACTTAGTTATCAAGTCTTAGTTTGATGACCAATGCTCTTAAGATAAGTTGATTGCTTGGTATGAATCTGTACAATTGTCATTAGACAACATTGGGCCACATATTCTAGTTTTATCTCCTGTTCCTAGTATCTGTTACAATCTGACATTGTTTAATTGCTTGAGATAGCATAGTGATCAAATATCTTAATTGCAGAATAAAAATCTGAGTGTATTATTATTTCTTATTATACAGGACTGACTTAATAATACTACACAATCATGCCTAATTATTAAATCTTCTGAAAAGTTTTGTTGGTCTCCTTGTGGGGCTCTATTCCCACCCCTCTCTTCTTCCATAAGACTCTATGCTCTTTGCCCGAAGTTTGGCATCTGCTTCAATCCCCTGTTGGGTGGATCCTTTTAGAGGACCCTCTATAGTAGGCTCTTATCCTGTTTCCTCTCTTCCACCTCTTCTGGTGTCTATCCTGTTTGCCATTCTGAATGAGATTTAAGCATCCTCCCTAGGGTCCTTCTTAGTGTTTAGCTTCTTTAGGTCTGTCCTATAGGCTGTCCTATATTATAAAGCTAATGTCCACTCATAAGTGAGTGTATATCATGCCTGTCTTTCTGTTTCTGGGTTACCTCATTCAGGTTTATCTTTTCTAGTTCTATCCATTTGCCTGCAAATTTCATGATCCCAGGGAGTCCTGCAGAGACTGATGCACCAAAGGAGAACCATGCGTGGAGAGAACCTAGAACCCCTGCTCAGATGTGGCCGATTGGCAGCTCAGGCTCCATGTAGATCTCTGAGTGAGGGAAACAAGGGCTGCCTCTATCATGAACTCAGTTGACTGCTCTCTGATCACTCGTCCCTGATGATGCAGCCTTGTCAGGCCATGGAGGAAGAGGATCCAAGCCTTCCTGATGAGACTTAACAAGCTATGGGCAGATATGGCAAAGGAAGAGAACTCCCCCAGTGGACTAGGGGAAGATGATCCGGGAAAGAGGGAGGGAGGGTGAGACTGGGAGGAGTTGAAAAAGAGGGCTTCAATAGTGATATATAATGAATAAATTGTGACGAAAAAATAAAATTAAAAAATATTCTGAAAAATACACATTTTAGCTAATGGTGTATTAGAAATGTTTATCACACCTGAGAGGCCAAAAGGTGCAGATCTGTACTGCTTGGCAACATCTGTGATTGGACTATTACGATGTATGCTAATTTTAAACTGTTGCTAGGACATCATTAAATGCAAAACTAGGAACATCCTCAGCCACATGTTACTGCAGAAGGTTCACAGATGTGCTTGGTTTGTGGTTACTATATTTCTATAAGACCAGAATTTTAAATTGTTGGGGGGGGGGCGTGTTGGGAGATGATGACACTACATCATAACTTCCCTCTCTCTCTTTCTCTCTTCCTCTCTCTCTCTTTCTGTGTGTGTCTGTCTGTCTCTGTCTCTCTCTTTCACCAAGTTTATCTTCTCTTATTGCTAAATAAGAGAATATTAATATATTTAAATAATATTAAAAATAGTAATAGCCTTCACCAAGGCTTTCTAGCTTCAAAAACCCTCTACAGGCTTCCGTTAATCAGGTTATAAAAAAAAACATATCAATCTTAAGTACTAAATACTTAATACTAAATGACTGGGAAGGTTCAGAAAGAGACTCCAGTATACATTCATGATAACATTTAGAAGAATTAAGAATTTTGTTGGGTAACCAAGGATGTTATTGTTTTCTTGTGTGATTTCTTCATATTCCAGAATAAGAACAGAAAAAAAAAAGATTAAAATATTCTCCTACTTGGCCTTTTCCCCTTGCAGCTATACCACTCCTAGACATATATCCAAAAGATGCTCAAGTACACAGCAAGGACATTTGCTCAATCATGTTTGTAGCAGTTTTATTTGTAATAGCCAGAACCTGGAAACAATCCAGATGTCCCTTAATGGAGGAATGGATACAGAAATTGTGGTACATCTACACAATGAAATATTATTCAGTAATAAAAAACAAGGAAATCATGAAGTTTGCAGGCAAATGGTGGGATCTAGAAAAGATCATCCTGAGTGAGGTATTCCAGAATCAGAAAGACACACATGGTATATACTCACTCATAAGTGGATACTAGGCATATAATATAGTATAAACATACTAAAATCTCTACACCTAAAGAAGCTAATCAGGAAGGAGGACTCTGGCTAAGATGCTCAATTCCCATTCAGAAAGGCAAAGAGGATGGACATCAGAAGAGGGAGAAAACAGGGAACAGGATAGAAGCCTATCACAGAGGGCCTCTGAAAGACTCTACTCAGCAGGGTATTGAGGCAGATGCTGAGACTCA
This sequence comes from Meriones unguiculatus, assembly GCF_030254825.1. Taxonomy (NCBI): domain Eukaryota; kingdom Metazoa; phylum Chordata; class Mammalia; order Rodentia; family Muridae; genus Meriones; species Meriones unguiculatus. The sequence continues at coordinate 129,206,633 of NC_083351.1, forward strand.
GCCAAACTTTTGGCAGAGTTCAGGGAATCTTATGAAAAAAGGGGGAGATAGTAAGACCTGGAGAGGATAGGAGCTCCACAAGGAGAGCAACAGAACCAAAAAATCTGGGTCCCCGGGTCTTTTCTGAGATGGAAACTCCAACCGAGGACCATTCATAGAGATAACCTAGAACCCTTGCACAGATGTATCCCATGGCAGTTCAGTGTCCAAGTGGGTTCCATAGTAATGGGAACAGGACCTGTCTCTGACAGGAACTGATTGACCTACTCTTTGATCACCTCCCCTTAAGGGGAGGAGATGAAGCCTTACCAGGCCACAGAGGAAGACAATGCAGCCAGTCCTAATGAGACCTGATAGAGTAGGATCAGATGGAGGGAGAAGAAGTCCTCCCCTATCAGTAGACTAGGGGAGAGGCATGGGTGGAGAAGTGGGAGGAAGGGTGGGGTTGGGAGGGGAGTAAGGAGAGAGCTACAGGGGGATACAAAGTGAATAAACTGTAATAAAAATTTAAAAATTAAAATTAAAAAAGATAAATAAATAAACAAATAAATATATGTTCTTCTACTCTTTACTTGAAAACCAAATATGCCTGCTCTATGGATATTCCAGGGAAGGGCACATAATATCTGTAACAACTCAGGGGACATGATTATCTGTCAACTACCACTTTGCTAAATTGTTCATTTTTGACAATTTATGAATAAGGTAATACCATTTTAAGATCATTGAAATCAATGTTGTCTTGCAAATGCAGACAGAAATTATATAACTCCAGAAAACACTTTATGGGAAAGGAAATGTGCATAAATTGTCACTAACAGAACTAGATTGGAAATATAGAATCCCACCAATCATACTAATAAAACCTAACACAAACAGTCTGAGGTACAAGCCACACAATATTTAATTATAATTTAGTTTTTTTATATTTTAAAAATTAAAATATAATTACATAATTTTTCTCTTTCCTTTTTCTCCCTCTAACCCCTGTTTCAAATTCATGGCCTCTAGTCCCTCCTTTCATTTGTTGTTTTTCTCTCTCTCCTCTCCCCTCCCTCTCTCAAATACATAAATACAATCTGCTCAGTCTATATAATATTTATGTATCATTTTAGGGCTGACCACTTGTATTGGTTAACCAGTTGCAGTTCTTCCCTGGGGAAAACTATTTCTTTCACTCTCAACATTCCTTAGTTACTTGTAGTCCTTTGTCTAATGTTGGGACCCTTTGAAATTTCTTCCTTTCATTTTGTCATGTCTGTTGGTGTCATTCCTGTTCAGGTCTTGTTTAGGCAGCCATGTTTTTGAGACTTCGTAGGTATACTTTTTGAGATGTCCAGGAGATGCAATCTCTCCACAGATTTCTTGTTCTGCTGGCTCTTAGAGGTTTTCTGCCCCTCTCCCATAATATTCCCTGAGTCTTGATGCAGGGAGTGTGTTGTAGATGGGTCAGTTGGGGGTAGATAGCACATAATCACGTGCTCTCCGGATTTGGATGGTCGGTCATGATCTGAAATGGTCTCAGGAATTTTCTCTGATGTGGGGGGTGAGAATTACACCAACCAGTGGGTAGAATGATAAATATTTAGAATGCAGGTAGGAAATATTCTGACTTAGTGGAGTGGTGAGTAAGGGTTCTCCTCCGAGATCCATGACCTGATTAGTCCCAGGTAGTTGGTTAGGTTTCCAGCACTAGGAACTGGTTTCTCTCCTATTATTCAGGCCTTATGTCCAATTAGTCTGTTGGTTACCTCCAGGATACGAGAGTGACTATTGCACTTTTAGGGATGTCTTGTCCTTGTTGTGGTTTGTTCTGGTTAGTTTTATGACAACTCGATTTAAGTTGAGTTGTATGAAAGAAGGTAACCACAATTGAGAAAATGCCTCTGTAATATGCAGCTTTAGGGTGTTTTCTTAATAAATGATTGATGGGAGAGTGCTTGGATTCTCATGGGTGATGCCATGAGGGGCAAGCCAGTAAGCCGCACCCCTCGATGGCCTCTGTTATCAACTCACATCTCCAGGTTCCTATCCTGTTTGAGTTCCTGTCCTGACTTCCTTTGGTGAAGAACAGCTTATGAATTAAATAAATTCTGACACTGTGTGAAGACACAAACATGTCTGTTTCTGACATAGTAAACTTGTAATACAGTAACATACAGTCATGCTTTCTCTATCATGTTTTTAGTTGTATAGATCATTTAATTTTAATGTTCATAATGCAGCTATTGACAGAGAGGTGAAAAGGCTTTAAGGAAGTCAGCCTGGCTTTTCTCATTTCTTGGGAGAATCACTTGGCTTCACTGAGATGGGGTTGCTTTGGCCAAGTGGATGGTACTAGTGCTTCCTTAATAGTCTTTTGGAAGAAGAGGCTTAGTTCACTTAACTATAAAGTTTGATATAGTCAGCCTTCAATAAAATTTAGCTATAATTGGGCTTGCAATATGACTCGGTGAGTGAGAACATGTCCATCAAGCCTGATAACCTCGGTTTGAGCCACCGAATCCACATGATGGAAAGAGAGAAACAATTTCTGATTCTCTCTTCACCTCTTTCTTTTTCTCTCAAATGAGTGCCATTAAAAAGTAGCCATTCTTCTTATTAATCTTACTGCCTCAAATTTCTATAAGAGAGGTATGCATAAACATCCTCAGTCAAAGTGTTAAAGTGCAAAAGGGGAAAAAAATCTATGTTGTTACCAGATTCTTAGATTAAAAGATGGGACTTTATTTCATTCACCTTATTCTGTTACTTCAACCATTCTACTTAATTTACTTTACTCTTAGACAGATATTATAATTTGTGTGTATGTGTGAATTCAGAAAGCATCCATTGATGGCATCCATATTTTAAATATAGAAAAATCACACAATAGATTTTTTTTTTTCAAAAATGGTACTCACTCAAGATTGTATGGACTTTGAAGAATTTCCCTCTTACTCAAGTGTTAAACAGAGCTGAGGTAGAACATAGACTCTAATTATGTTACATTAGTTCTCCAAGGCATACCACTCCCCAAAGACAAATATTCTGAGTAAAAATATGGATATGTAAATCTTTAGACACCTCTGTTGTCACTTTCTTCTTTAATGCTTTTTTTAATGGTTGCTTTTTATGGCAAGAAAATCATATAGCTTTAGATAGGAAGACTATAGCTGTAACATTTATTTATGTTGCGATCTTAAAGCATTTATTCTTCTTGCTTTAATGTTGGTCTCTTATGTTTATGGAGAACCAAATGTCCTCCAGTTCAAATCCAATAAGCTTTAATATCCAAGTTCAATGTTATGCAAGTAAATGCCACATCTGCCTTACTCAGGAAACAAAACAACACACAGGTGTTTGTGTATCAGTCCAGCACACTCTAAGAGCAAACACTATGTGTACAGGAAAACCAGACCTGTACAATTACGATCTAAATGAGAAGTAATCAGGCTGTTTATCTCAGGCATTTGTACATCATGTTAGTTTAGAGAGTCTCTTAAAAGAAGTGAAATGGAAGCCATAAATATCAATTTTGTCGTGGTGAGCAGCCATCCTCACTGCACTCAGTCTCAGATCTCCATTTGTGGTGTATCAGAAGTCCCCTGAACCACCCATGATGAATGGCCTTCTCCTAAACTGCTGGTTTGTATAATTTTCCCCAGAGATTTTTACCAATTCTCTGTTTATATCTGACTACTTAATACACATACCGTTTTCAGTTGGAGAATTCTCAAAATTTGAGTTCAGCTCATGTTACCAGAGTTTTAGAGGCAAAGCCTGGGCTGTGCCAACCACAACAAGCTCAGCTCGACTCCTTCTGGCATATGTCAATTAAAGACACAAGTTGCAGTGAAAAGTAGAGAATTTTTTTTTTTTTTTTAATTCAGTGTGGCCACAATGAAAAGGGGAACTAGAGCTTCAGTGATTCCCAAGTTCATCTTCAGAGTCATGACATGAAGTTTAGATTTAAATAGAGATGAAAAGTTGTGCATAATAAAGTATAGTGGTGTGTGTGTGTGTGTGTGTGTGTGTGTGTGTGCGCGCGCGCGTGCGTGCATGCATTTCTGTGACTATTATTCTCCTCTAGGCCAGTTTATTGAGACAGTTACTTTTAGAAATTGCAAATTGGTGCTGGTGTTTTCTTTTTTAAAAAATTTATTTTTTTTCTTTCTTTTTATTTTTCATTAATTTATTTATATTCACTTTACATCCCGCTCATAGCCCCTTCCCTGCTCTCTTCCCTGTCTTCCCTTCCCATCCCTCCCCTCCCCTGTTCCTCAGAATAGGGGAGCCCCCTACCCAACCACCCCAGCTTATCAAGTCGCATGAGGACTGAGTTTGTCCTCTTCCCCTGTGGCCTGGTAAGGTAGTCCTGCCAGGAAGAAGTGATCAAAAAGCAGGCAACGAAGTCCATGTCAGAGACAGGCCCTGTTCTCCTTACTAGTGAACCCACATGTAGCCTGAGCTGCCCATGTATGCAGAGGACCTAGGTCCAGTCCATGCATGGCCCTTGGTAGGTGCTTCAGACCCCACAGGACCCTCTGGGCCCTGGTTGGTCTTCTTGTGGAGCTCTTGTCACTTCTAGTCTTTTTATCCTTCCCTCCACTTTTCCCTATGCTTTGCCCAATCCTTTTTCTGAATATTCTATGATGATCAGATTGCTTTTGAATGACGTGTGGGTGTGATGGTTGGTTTTGAGTGTTGGACTGCCTTTTGTTCTTGGAATAAACCCCATTCGGTTGTGGTATATGTTTCTTGTATATTGTTGTCTTGCTTTTGCTAATATTTTACTGAGGACTTTTTACCCCAAATGTTCTTGAAATATATTGGCCTATAATTTGAAGTGTCGTTGCAGGGTTTAAGACAATGCTGGGTTACAGAAAGAAGCAGAGCATATTCTCTCTGGTTTTCTATCCTAAAAGAGACTATAGAAATCAAATGTAATTTTGTCATTAAATGTTTTGGAGAATTCACCATTAAATAAATTCTACTCTGTACTTCTGTTTTATAAAGTCGTTTATAAAGATTCAATTAATTTGTGTCATAGGCATAGTTCAGGCCTTCAATGTATGATTCTGCATCTGCCCTGTGTGTGGAGACTACAGGAATATACCACAGTGTTTTAATTTCTATTAAATTTTAGTGTTTCTTACATGAATTTTGGCATATATGTCCTTTGAGGAATCAGTACACTTCATAGGCTATCCATGTATGGTCATAGAGTTGTTGATAATGTATCTCTTGTCCTTTCAATGTCTACAGGGTGTGATTCTGTGGCATTTCCCCCTTTGTCTCTCTCTTTCTCCCTCATTTATTTAGTCTGGCTAAGAATAATGAAGGAACTAAGAAGTTTATTGATGTTATTAATTTTTTTCAAAAAATTAATTTATTGATTTTTTATTTTATTGATTTTTTGATTTGTGTGTGTGTGTGTGTGTGTGTATGTGTGTGCCTATTGCATGTATGTTTATTGGTATGCATGTGGTGTACAGAGGACAACCCTGGGTTAGGTGGCTTGTGAGATTCCAGGAATTATCCTGTGTCAGCCTGCTGTCTTGCTGTAGGCCCTAGGATTACAGACAAGTTCTTATGTACCCAGGCTCATATGCATTCTGCAGACTTGAACACAGATGCTCACACTAGCACAAGTATGCTACTCACTGAGCTGTATCCCTAGTGTGCAGGTTTTTTTGGTTGCACGTCACTGATTTATAGTCTAATTTCTAGTCTTCTTTTGGGTTTAGTTTGTTTTTTTTTTCTTTTGTTTTTCCTAACTTGAAAGCTTAACATAGTTACATTTTAGGTACTTATTCCTTGTCTAAAATCTGTATCCAATGCTGTAAATATTACTCTAGACACTGGTTAAACACTATTTTCAGCATCCCACATTTCTTTTGTATTCATAGTGGCTTTGCTCATAATCACCAATAATTTAAAATGCCTTCCAATCGGTGAGTTTTAGGATATAGCAATACACCCAATACATTAGAATGCTAGTTATCAGAAATGCTGTTTTAAATATAACCAAGGAATCATTAAAGTGCTGTATGCCTTTTGACATTCTAGAAAAAGCAGCAATCGTGAACTGAAATCTCAGTAGTTTCTGGTGCTGAATTTGGAACCATCCAAGGGGAGTCTCAGCATCTGCCTCAATACCCTGCTGGGTAGAGTCAGAGGCCCTCTGTGGTAGGCTCCTGTCCTGTTCCCTTTTTCTTCCTTCTTTGATGTTCATCCCATTTGCTTTTCTGAATGAGGATGGATCATTTTACCCAGGGTCCTCCTTCTTGTTTAGCTTCTTTAGGTGTACAGATTTTAGTGTGTTTTTCCTATATTATATGTCTAATATCCACTTATAAGGGAGTATAAACCATGTGTGTCTTTCTGCTTCTGGGATACCTTACTCAGGATAATTTTTTTTCAGTTCCCACCATTTGCCTGCAAATCATGTTTGCCTTGTTTTTAATTGCTGAGTAGTATTCCATTGTGTAAATGTACCACAATTTCTGTATCTATTCCTCAACTAAGGGACATCTGGGTTGTTTCCAGATTCTGGCTAATACAAAGAAAGCTGCTATGAACATGGTTGAGCAAATGTCCTTGTTGTATACTTGAGCATATTTTGGATATATGCCTATGAGTGGAATAGCTGGAATCTTATGAAGGAAGTGGGGGATAAAAAGACCTGGAGGGGACAGGAGCTCCACAAGGAGAGCAACAGAACCAAGAAATCTGGGTCCAGGGGTCTTTTTTAGGCTGATACTCCAACCAAGGACCATTTATAGAGGTAACCTAGAACCTCTGTACAGACGTAGCCCATGGCAACTCAGTATCCAAGTGGATTCCCCAGTAAAGGGAGGACTTGGAGAGGAGCATGGGAGGAGATGAGGGAGGAAGCATGAGATTGGGAGGGAATCAGAGAGGGGGGTTACAGCTGGGATACAAAGTGAATAAAGTGTAATTAATATAAAAAATATAAAAAAAGAGTTGCCAAGGAGTGGAAATAACAAACAGTTGTACCTGGCTATGGCTTCTATGAACTATAACATCGACCAATATGGCAAGAGATTCCCAAAGATGCAATGGTGGCTATCATGTTGTAGTACTGGAAACGAAGCCAACTACCTGAAGCTGATTGTCATGAATCTTGAAGAACTTTCAGCCTCCACTTTATTGAAACAGAGTAACTCCTAATTGAATTCTAAATGTTCGTCCTTCTACCCACAGGTGAATATAGTTCTCACTCCTCATCAAAGAGGTGATGGTCTCTTTGCATCAGCCAGTGACCAATACAGGAAGCAAGAATTGGTCAAAATAGAGAACAGTTGTGAGGTGGATACATGTCCAACACAACTCCTCTTTCTTTTCCTCTCCTCTTAACTTTGATGGTTATTTTTGGGCAGAACCTTTTAATGTCACAAAATCCCATTGGCCAATTTTTTGAGATTGTTACATTGACTATTGAAGTCTTTTCCATAAAGTTCTTAATATGTCTATATTGTAAAGTATTTTATTTATGTTTTACAGCAGCTCCAAAGTTTGAGGTCTTATTTGAAGGACTTTTTTTCTTTCTTTTTTTTTATTCTATGTTTGTTCAAGAGAAGGGGATAAGAATTTAGTTTCAATTCTCTGCATGTGAATATAATAAGGTTTTCAGCACCATTAAAGAGGCTGTAGTTTTTCCTAACATGTAGTTTTTCCTAACATCATCTTTTTCAAAAAGTTAGATGGTTGTAGCTGTGTAGTTTTGTTTTCTGTCTTTTATTTGAGTCCATTGGTCTATGTGTCCATGTTTGTGTCATGCTGTCTTTGTCATTACAGGTTTATTATATAATTTGAGATCCTGTATTATGATTTTCCCCAGCGTGACCCTTTTCAGCTCTGGGCTATCCAATTCCAGAGTTATTTTCAGCTTAGAAGCTCGGCTCCCATCCACTGAGGATGGCATTTCATGTGAGCCTTGCTGTCTGAGCTGGGGTCTCTGTCCCTGAAGCTTTCAGCTTATTATGAATGTGCCTTCCTCATCTCCTCAACTGCCTCCAAGGTTGTGTCTCACCATGGGCTGCAACAGGTGGAAACCAGGACCCCTGGCTTCTGGTGGTTTTCTACTCAGTTCCTCAGGGTAGCTCAGTTTTCAACTTTTCATTTTGGTGCCTGGCTGTAGCCCTCTGATCATATGAGGGCTCCTCCCCACTGCTCACCCATCATTTGGAGGAGTCACTATCTTACTAAAATTGCAGCTGTATTTGCAGTATGTAAGGTATGTAGGCTTATCTTTGGGGGACCACCAATTGATTCTTTTTCTTGAGGCCTCCTGCCTTATCTTTTAATGGAGTTTGCTTCCCCCGCCCAGGCAGTGACTCAAACTACAGTCTTATTCAGATTTATTCTGAAAGCTAATTGAGAAGAAAAGATATCAAACATGTCAAAACCACTTGCAGATATTTGAAAGGATGTTTGCAAATGTTTATGCCCTTATTTCCCTTCCTGTGGATCCTGAATTTAACCACCAGAAAATATATTTTTTTTCCATTCTCAACCCTCTACCTGAATTTTCATTATATTCCGGCCATGGTGTATAGGATATCACTCCCAACCATTGAATGGCATTGTTTGAATTTATTTTGGGACTTATTTCATTTCTAGTAAGTGTACTTTTTCCATGCTTTATCTTAGCTGCATAGGACTATTATTTTCCATCTTGTATGTCTTTTTCTCACCAGTAGGGGGCACCTGAAGCTTTTAACTGCATCTTTTAACTCATCTTTATTTCAAAGAAGCTACACTGTCTAGATTTTAAAAAATTATTTTTTTGAGATTATAATATAATTATGATATTCCCTCTTTTCATTTGTTCCATCCAAATCCTTCCACATACTCCCTCAAAATCACAGCCTCTTTTTAAATTTAGATTTATAATAAATAATTTTATTTTATCTGTAATAAATTTATATCAATATATTATTTATAGATAATACAAATTATATATTATATAAGCATTATGTACACATATTTTATTATATATTATGTATAATGCATATCAATTAATTAAGTATAATATGTATATCATATATATGATATATATTTCAATAGTTAATATTTGTGTGTTCTCCTAAATACAACCTGCTCAGTTTGAACGACATTACCTATATGTATGTTTTCAGGGTTGTCCATTTGGTACTGGGTAGCCAATTATTGTACTCTTCCCTGGGAACTGCAATGTCTCCTACTCTTGGCATTCTTTAGTTACTTGTAGTTCTTTGTGTAGGTTGAGGTCTGTCCATGTTGGCATGTATATTATTGTTGTCCTTGTTCTACTCATGTTCAGGCAGTCATATTGGCGAGACTTTATGGGTGTATCTTCTGGCCTTCCTGGAGACACAATCACACAGCAATCTCCCCATTCCTCTGGCTCTTACAAAATGTTCACCCCCCGTCCACAATGATCCCAAGTCTTAGGTGTGGGATTGTTCTGTAGGTGTAACCACTGGGACTGGCTTCCACACTCTGCATATTGATTGGTTGTAGTTTTCTGTAATTTCTCTGTTGCAAAGAGAAGTTTCTCTGATGAGGGTTGAGGGCTACACTGATCTGTAGCCGTGAGGATAGATATTTAGAATATAGTTAGGGAGTATACTGGTTTAGTAAAGAGGCAGTTGCAGTCCAAGATCTATGACTTCAATGTCCATGGGTAATTAGACAAGTTTCCAGTACCAAGTGCAAGTTCCATTTTGTTGAGCATGTCTTATGTTTAATTATAGAGCAGCTGGTTACCACAGATACATCCACGCTGCTGCAACCTTTACATTTATTGTTATGGCCATTTCTGTGATTTATAAGCATAATAGCTGGGAAGGGCTATTGGTTCCATCCCTCCTTTGGAAAGTTGCATGGAAACTTCTGGCGCCATGAAAGCTAGTCCTTAGGGAGAAGGCTTTCAGGTCATTTCCAGCTCGGGGACTACTGGGCCCTGTATCTGAAGTGCATGTTTTTAGCAATAGGGGCTCCCCTTCCATCTCTGGGACTTGTCTGCCACCTCAGATGACAACCAAGGACAATGTGTATAGCCTGCATGTTTGGGGAGTCTCCTGGACAAGCCTAACCAACCACTCAAAAGAGACCTTCTCATGCCTACTGTTTTGTTTGTTTGTTTGTGTGTGTGGGGGTGTGGGGTGTGTGTGTTAAGATAGCCTATGGCTCTTGGATAGAACATTGTCAGTCCATATGGGAAAATTTCATTTAAACTATATATGTACACTTATATACCAACTTGCTTGTATTACACATGCCTTTAAGTAGAGCAGTAATCGTATGATATTTTCAGATATCTTTATTGCTATTTTATCCTCCCTCTTTATTCCATTTTGATTCCTACTTCCTAATTAGAGGTTCACACTTTGGAAACTTTTGACATTCTTCATATACCACCAAAGCAAGTTTTTTAGATTACTCTTTCAAAAATAATGCTCCATTATTTATCAGTGAAGTTGCTTTCCCCTTTCCTGGAACCCAGGGTTCTCAATTCTAGTCTTCCAGGTGAAAGTCTTTTTCTATCTGTTTCATAAAACCAGAGTCCAGTAGTCACCTTTGTGTCATTTTACAACTCACTGATCCTGGTTTCTCCTCTGAATATCAGCAAAGGTTGTATTTCTAAAACTCAGAAGCTCTGCATGGAAATCCTGGTATGGTACCTTATTTCCTTCTGTGTTAAAGAAATAAAATTACAATGCATTTTATATCATTACCAAGAACCCCCATCATTTTTCTAAAATGTTGCTGTGAAGGACAAACTATATAAGCAGGTGCTCTACTGTACAGAAATACTTTAAGCAGATTGTTATATTATGTCAGAATATATGTGAAATATACCATGATCTAGAATCTTTATAACATAGAATAGAAAAGAACATTTGACCAAAAAAAATCAATTTTCTTGTCAAACATAAAAAAAATGCATCGATACAATTTTCAGTGGGAATGTTTACCTAATGTTTTTTCAAATAAGAAAGACTGAGAAAGAATAGAGAATTACTGTCACTTGGTCCTGGTTGTAGGAGGTAACAGTGGGTACAAACTGAGCCATGAAGAGAAAGGTAAATTAGTTGTGATACTCTGCTGAAAATGCCCAGAGAAATGCACTGCAAGTCAAAGTCTGAAGATGAAACCTTTCCAAAATAGAACTTTGATCACACTCCTGTGTCTCATGTTAATTTTTAAAGTATGATATTTACTATGGGTTGAATTTCCCCTCCCTAACTCTTATCATGAATTCTTATTATTATCATGCCTTTAGAAAAGAACTTCCTAGGATCTAACTTCCTTAGATCCTAAGCCACTGTGACCTGTAAGGAACGGCAGCAGAATGTAGAAAGATTGATTAAGCTGTGATGTGCCTCGTCAAAGGACAAGCTGAAAAAATACCCAGAATCAGAATTCTTCAGGTTTGTTACTTAATAACTAGGTATTAAGTGAATATAATCTTTGGACAAGTTTTATACAATAGAAACTTTCCTGTGGTAAACAGTTTCAGAGTTGAGTCCTCATCATTTACCTATCTCATGTTCAGAGACTGGCAACGTGAAGAATTTCAGTGCAATGTTCGTTTTCATCTCAAGTGAATGGATAGTTGATTCTTTGTTAGTCCAATTCAGGCTTCCATGGTCTTTATAATAGACTTCATTTTTAAAAGTAAAACTATATTATGTATATTTTTTGTCCTGGAAAAGCAACAGCATTTCACTGATAGGGTGCAATCCAGAGGCAACACTAAATTAAAATTTTTTTTTGAAGTGGGTGATGATAAGGGCTGCTCAGTGGTTGGTGTGCATGCAGAAGACAAGATCCAGTCAAGGAAATACCCCCTTCTTAGTCATCCATCTGTGTTTTGTGCCATGAGGAATTCAAAACTTTAGAGTAGCCATAGAGAAGGGAGAAACAGCCAGAAGGAATAGAGGGGAATAAATAATGAACTTGGGAAGAGTCACATGAAGATGACTCTCACTAGAAAACAATGAGACATTGTAGGGCTGCTGTTTAATTATTGCTAAGAGATTTGGAATCCCAAGAAGATGGAGTCCAATATATGAATAATAAGAAAGCAATTGGTCACACACTAAGTTAGGAATAATTTCAGATATTTATGTAACAAAGTGAATAGGTCATGAGAATTCCATTATGTTATATTAGGCTGACTTTCTTTCTTTCTTTCTTTCTTTCTTTCTTTCTTTCTTTCTTTCTTTCTTTCTTTCTTTCTTTCTTTCTTTCTTTCTTTCTTTCTCTCTCTCTCTCTCTCTCTCTCTCTCTCTCTCTCTCTCTCTCTCTTTGGAAAACGCCGAACACTAACATAACCCCATCAAGGCTGCGTGGCTCGGTCCCTATTTTGAAGTTCCCAGGGAGTTAAGTAGAACAGCCTGATTCCTTTTGTAAGCCCCCTCAAGACCTGCCCCAATGCCAGAAGAGGCAAGTCTGTGACCACAGTTCCTAAGAATCAAGTTCAGTCGACCGGGCAACATGTTTTGAGATATCTGTTTTGATTTGCATTGCAGTCAGGGCTGAGAGCTTTTCTAGATCTCTGGGCACTAGTGGTTTATCTTGATTTTTTTTCCACCCTTCTATGGTCTTGACTATGACTATGTCCTCTGTGCTCTGTGATTTAGCATCTAAATCCTCTATGTAGAATATGTAGAGTCCTATTCGTATGGCTTAGCTATGGGAGGTGGTGCAGAATTCTTTTAGTCCATGGCCAGAGAGTATTTAACACATTTTTTTTTTATCATACTACATGTTTGAATTGCATATTAAAAAATCTCTGCTTGCATTGTTAATATCTCATACTTGGTAGTTTAGCCAGTACAGATATCTAATTATGTTGTATTTGCTGCAGAGCCAAAGTTCATCTGTGTTCTAGTTGCAGTCTAGGTAGATAAGAAAGCCTGAGTTGGTTCTGTTCACTGTCCTAGGCCTGGCAGGGATTTCTTTCCTTCTCACATTACTACAGTTGCTGGTAATGCTCCTCTATGGAGATTTGAGAATCTCAGGCCATTGAAGGAAAGTTTGTTTTATTCAGGGACGATTAGGAGGTGGTTAGCAGTTTTGAAAGTATATAGATATCATCTGGATGTAGGATTTTGAGCACCGCAGTACCTTTCTTGGTCTAACTGTGCTTGATCCAAGTATCTAGTCACCAAAGATCAACCTGGGGCAGCAGCTCCCAAGTTCATTGTCTCATACCAATGAAAATTAAAGGCAGGGAAGTAAACAAAATGGAATGCATTAAAGAAAAGTGGCAAATCAAGGAAAACTGAAAAACTGAGAGCTCAGAGAAACTGCTGAAGAGTGGGAGGGGTTCTGAGGAGGGGAACAGCTTTTAACACCTCTCTCTAGGGCAGTGGATCTCAAGCTGTGGGTCATGACCCCTTTGGGTCCAACAACTCTTTCACAGGGGTCATATATCAGATATCCTGCATTTCAGATATTTACATTATGATTCAAATAATAGTAGCAAATTATAGTTATGAAGTAGCAACAAAATAATTTTATGATTGGTGTCACCACAAGAGGAACTGTAACAGAATTAAAGGTTCGCACAGGATTAGGAAGGTTGAGAACCACTGGCTTAGGTTTTTTGTTTTTTTTTTTTTTGTATTTGTATTTTTTTTTTAACACAATGGTAGAAACTGAACAAAGACTGGGGTACTCTCCACTGAGGTGGGCTAATTGTTTGCCAGTGTCAGGCTCACCCACTCCATGATTATGCGCTGTTCATGGGTTGTGCTGCCCACTCAGCTAGGAGTGGCTGAAGGACTGTCTTCCCCCACTCCTCACCTCAACCCAATGTCCACCTCTGACTCTTGTTTTGCTAGTTATTGACCTTGACTGCTGCTGGCTGTTAGTTACTTGGTTGGCATTGTCAGCCTCTGACCTTGCAGGTGTTTCACGCACTATTATTTATCCTAAGGTCTCTTTGTTCCCAACAGTACCAACAAGTAGCCATAGTGGTTCTCAATCTTAATACCTTGTCTCTGGGATGGACTGGGGTCTCCTTCCTGAATTACTTAGTCTATTACAATAAGCTGTGTTAGCAGCAGGAATTATAGAAATGAGCATTAGCATCCAGTATATATTCCCTGGAAGTAGGGGGTGGGGTTAGGCAGCCAGTCTGATGACACTGGCCTTGCTTCTCAGAGCTCATCTGTCTCTTATCAAGTCCTCTTGGTTATCTCATACCCAATGGCAAGCACCTTGCTTGTGTTCTTGCCTCCCTGATTTAATGCTAACATTCCCTTTTAACTCTAACATCTGTTTCTACTGTAACATGTGGGAATGACTTGCAGCGTTCACCATGGGACTTTCTTTCCCCTTACTACTTACACCAACATAGGCCCTGGCTTAGTTCCTGCTGAGTTTCAAATGAATGGTGTCTGCCACCAGTGGGGAGGGAAACTGAGGCAGAGCTTCAGGGAACTGTACAGTTTACACTAAATAGAGACAAACACAATTGCAAAGGCAACCTGAATCTTCTAAATGTTTTCTGTTTTTCTTCTAATCTGTTTTCATTTGGCATAATATATTGAAGTTTTATCCATGTTGTAGCTTGAGTCCAAAGTTTTGACACATTTCTGTTTTTGAGGTTGAATTATATTGCATGGTATATATAGATCATAGTTTGTGTATCTACCATTGCTGGGCTGCTTCTACTCTGAGTGTTTGGGAATAGCATTTCTATGAACATAAACATAAACATCTGAGAGGCCCCACTTTTAATTCTTTTGAATATAGACTCATAGGAATAATTTTTGAATCATATAGTAATTCTGTGTTTAGGTTTTGGAGGATCCACAGGGCTGTTTTTAAAAAAAGATTCAAAAAATACAATATATTCTTATCACCATTTCTTCTCCCCCATCTTTTTCCAGATCCTCCCCACCAATCCAAAAATACTCTTGTTCTCTCTCTATCTCATTAGCATAAAAATAAGAAATAAAACTAAAACAAATAGAAAATAACAACCCCTCTTCCCCATAAAAGCACAGGAAACACATATAGATGCAGGCACACACAGAATCCCATAAAACCACAAAGTTGGAGCCCATAACGTGTATATATATATATATATATATATATATATATATATATATATATATGATGTGTAACCTACCCAGGCAGAATATTATGAATCAAAACTCCTCCAAAAATATCATTGTGTTTGCTTTGTGTTAGCCAACTACTGCTTGTCATTGGCCCTGTCCTTAAGTGTGACTTATAAGCACAGTGGGATCCCTTTGGAGAAAAGTAATTTTTCCTTTGTGAGCAGTTGTTAATTGGAGGTAGCTTTTGGGCTAGGGATGAGGCCTTTGGTCCACATCTCTCAGTGTCAGGCCTTATCTGGCACAGACCATATCTGGCACAGACCTGTGCAGGCCCTGTGCGCTACCACAGGCTCTGTGAGTTCATATGATCAGGATTGTTGTGACCAGAAGGCCTTGCTTGTTTATTTGGTTTCTTTTATCCCCACTGGCTCTTACAATCTTCTGGCCTCCTCTTCTGTAGGGATTCCATGGGACCATTTTTGACAACTGATGTACCATTATGTATCTCTACCAGCAATATAAAAGTGTTCCTCTTCTCTTCTCTTCTCTTTTCTTCTCTTCTCTTCTCTTCTCTTCTCTTCTCTTCTCTTCTCTTCTCTTCTCTTCTCTTCTCTTCTCTTCTCTTCTCTTCTCACCTGCCCTCCCCTCCTCTCGTCTCCCCTCTCCTCCCCTCCTCTCCTCCCCTCTCCTACCTTTCCCTCTTTCTCTCCCCTTTCCTCTTTTCCTCTTCTTTTCTCTCCCTCCCCTCCCTTTCTCCCCTTCCTCATGTCCTCTCCTCTCTCCTCCTCTTCCCCCTTTCTTTTCTTTTCCTCTTCTCCTAATCTTTTTTCATCTTCTCTTCTCTTCCTTTTCCAATTTATTGCCTTTCATTTCCCCCTTCCCTCTCCACCTTCTTTTCCCTCCCCTCCCCCTTCTCTAACATGACTCTAATTGTTGTAACTTAATGTTTCTTACTAAGTTGAATTGCATCTTCATTTTCATACCCCAAGTACTTGTTGCCTAGCTTATGTAAGAAACTACAATATTCAATGATTTAGGTGGGTATTTTTTGTGGTACTGGAGGTTGAATCCAGGGCTTCTTGTCTGTGGGACAAGTGTTCTACTACTGACCTAGATCCCTGGCCCTTGATTTAGGTTTTGAGGTCAGAATTCCTGGTATGTTGGGATGGTTTGACTTCAGCTTTTTCCTTCCTGAATGTTCCTTTGTAAGGTCTGCAAAGCAAGAGAAGATTTAAAGAATGACCCATGGATTAAAGAAATTACCAACTCAAATTTGCCAATGTTTCTGTCACATATCGACTGATAGTCTTGCTTTGGGAAATTTGATTCTTTTGTGTGAATGTGAAACAATTAGACACTTTATTATAAAAAAACACATCTCATTTTTAAATGGTTTAATAGGTTTTGCAGGGGAAGAACATACTTAAGTGGATCTAGTGGGCTTTCAAAGGAAGACAAAAAGGTAATAGATTGCTTTTTCTTTTTTTGAGGTTCAATATTATTAGAACCTCAGATGAATTTAGAGCATCCTAAGCAAGAGGATTGTCAAAAATTCACCTCAGGGGACCCTAATAGAAATTCCTCATAATGGTTAAGGAAACAGGTGGTCTAAGCTCAACTCCAGGACCTGACTCTGTAGATTTCCCCTGAGAAAACATCTGAGTGTGTATGTACATGTGTATGTATGTATGTATGTACTAAGAGATATCTGTTATTAAAAAGCTATATCAGTAGATACAAAGGCCTGATAGAGGCTTACTCTGAGAAATTCATGCTACTCCAGTGGGTATGGAAAGTGGAATCTTTTATTAAGTGCTGTCTTAGGTGAGTTGGACGCAGATAAGCTCCAGGGCTTGTAGATATTGATGGTAACGAATGCCCGGAAACTATAGAACTTCCGACAACAGGGTAGCCTATGGAGAGCTTTCGGAGTATAGAGTTGGGGGTCAGGCAGACCTTAGGTCACCACAGACCTTCTGAAAGAGAAGAAAAGGTGGGTCAGGATGCTCGGTTGACTATTCCTCATAGCAACACTAAGTCTCAGAGGACACTGTGAAGGCCGAGGCAGTATGTCCAAGGTCAAGATCCCTATGTCAAGATCGGCTGTATGTGGCTTCAAGCTGTGACTTTTAGTTTCCATAAAATAAAATAGAAAAAGATGGAATGGAAGCCCCTAATTTCTGTACTTTTTAAGCTAAACAAATCATTACACATGAACAACCTTAAATGGTGCCCATTACAAAGAGCATAGGGATGTTATGAGGAAAAACAAAATGAAATAGGAGGAACCGCTTAAATTTAGTTTTTTTTCCTACAAGAACTTTGATATATACCTAACTCTGAACGATTTGTTATGAGATTTAAGACTGAGTTGAGAACAGTGTCTGTAGTCATCTGCTATCGTTAATAGACTGGGGCTAGCACCACTCTTCATCTTATTTTGGTAAAGTTGAACATCCTTTTTTCTCTACCATTGTGAAGAAGTCCTTGTCTGATTCAAATACTTCTTATAAGCCAGGTATGCTGGATCATGTCTCCCAGCACTTGAGAATCTAAGGCTTACAGAGTGCTGAAAGTTTCCTGCCAGCCTGGGCTACACTGTGATACCCTGCTTCACAACAAACAACAAAGCAAAGCAAAGCAATGGATCACTCAACCAACCAAGCAAATAAAATGTATCACTCAGTTGTCTCATTGGCCAATTTTTTTTTTATGATGGTATGTCCTTTCCCAGACCATTCACACTAACAACTCAGATGCTCCATGACGCTCTTTTCTTCCTTGAAGTTGTGTTTTCCTTTCATGATAATCCTTGAATCCACCTCATTTCTTCCCTTCTCAGCTCCGTTTCTTCAGACTAAATCCAAGCGGCACATGCTCAAATGTTGCCAGATTGAAATGGTTTTGTGAACATACTTTATCTGGAAGCAAACAGGAATGGATCCTGGAAAACATGAGATCAGTAAGGTTTGCTGTGGCACTGTGTTCTTCTGGTCAATACTGCACATCAGCAAAGTGAACTAACTCTCCTGAATTCAATATTAGATAACAGCTTTCCACTCAACAGCACTGAGAAGGCAGAAGAAACCTGAGCTATATCTCTAAGCATCCTTACAAAGATGCCATAAACTGTGAAGATACAGTATATGACTCTGTTTATAACTGTGGCCCAACCGTGATATAGTAACCACATGCAATGATAATAAAGATATAAACACCATGGCTGCCTATGATTTCAGAAACAGATGACTGAGGTGGAGTGGTTTCTGTATAATGGAATTTAATGAGAATCGACTCAATGTCACCCTCTTTTGTTTTGTCTTTTCACTTCTTAGTTGGTCTGTTCATTACAGATTTTAGAAAGTTAGGGTAATTTATTATTGTCATGTCTTCTCAGCATGTCACCAGACATATGTTGATGTTACACTAATGTTTATATATTAACCTTTAAAAAGCATCTAAGTGATTTTCCCCATAAAAGCAAATTTACCTATGCAATGGGATTATGAAATAGCTTTGTAATGATAAGCCTGTTCTTCTCTCTAAACTCTTGTCTTTCACTCTGGATATTCAGATGGGCATGCCCACATCAGTGGCTTTAAAGATTATAGTGCAAAGCTGTATGGGTCTGAATTTAAATCCTGGAGTCATTTGCCAACATTAGGGTTCTTTTTAAAAAATTTTATTTTTTTTATTTTTAATTTAATTTTATTTTTATTCACTTTGTATCCCAGCTGTAGTCCCTCCTCCATTATCTCCCAATCCCCTCCTTCCTCCCTCTTCTTCTCCTATGTCCCTCCCCCAGTCCAATGATAGGGGAGGTTCTCCTCACCCTCTTCCCCTTCCATCTGACTCTAGTCTATCAGGTCTCATCACGACTGGCTTCATTATCTTCCTCTGTAGACTGGTAAGGCTGCTTCCCGGTCAGGTGGAGGTGATCAAAGACCCAGCCCATGAGTTCATGTCAGAGACAGTCTCTGTTCCCATTACTGTGGAACCCATTTGGACACTGAGCTGCCATGGGCTACATCTGTGCAGGGGTTCTAAGTTATCTCAATGCATGGCCCTTGTTTGGAGTATTTGTCTCAGAAAAGACCCCTGTGCCCAGATATTTTGGTTCTGTTGCTCTCCTTGTGTAGCTCTTGTCTTGTAGGTCTTTCTATCTCCCCCTTCTTTCATAAGATTCCCTGCACTCTGCAAAAAGTTAGGCTATGACTCTCAGCATGTTTTGATACCCTGGTGGGTAGAGTCTTTCAGAGGCCCTCTGTGATAGGCTCCTATCCTGTTCTTTGTTTTCTTCCTCTTCTGAGGTTCATCTCAATTGCTTTTCTGAATGAAGATTATCTTACCAGGGTCCTTCTTCTTGATTAGCTTCCTTAGGTGTATGGATTTTAGTATGATTATCCTATATTATATATCTAGTATCCACTTATAAGTGAGTATATACCATGTGTGTCTTTCTGCTTCTGGGATACCTCACTCAGGATGATCATTTCTAGATCCCACCATTGCCTGAAAATTTCATGATTTCTTTGTTTTTAATTGCTGAGTAGTATTCCATTGTGCAAATGGAGTACCACACTTTCTCTATCCATTCCTCAACTGAGGGACATCTGGGTTGTTTCCAGGTTCTGGCTATTACAAATAAAGCTGCTACAAACATGGTCGAGCAAATGCCCTTGTTGTATACTTGAGCATCTTTTGGATATGTGCCTAAGAGTCGTATAGCTGGATCTTGAGGTAGCACTATTCCTAATTGTCTGAGAAAACACCAAATTGATTTTCAAAGTGTCAACCTATTCTTTAATCTCCTCACTCCACTACTTGTTATTGGTTTCAACAAATCTCACATGCAAAGAACAAAGCTCAGTACTAGGCCCATGGAGAGCAAAAGGAAGCTAAATCAGATTATTCAGAGGACTGTAAGCCAACAGTTTATTCAGTGTCTCCTTTTCAGTCTGAAATAGGAGTCTGGGAACTGTGAGCTATGAGTCATAGCTCCCTATATGCAAGTAGAGGTCGGTCAGAAAATATGAGTTTTGGGTCATATGAGTTTATGTCTCTCCCCTAAAAACTTCACAGACTTAAATGTCATGAAAGTTTTTACCAATAAATTATGATATCTGGGTGAGTCTATGGCTCAGTTGGTACAATGGTTAGGTGCAATCATGAAGACCTGAGCTCAGATCACCAGGAACCACATAAAAACTGGGTGTTTTTATAATGTGTCTATAATTCCAGCATTGAAGGAGACAGGCATATCACTGGAGCTTGACTGGCACCTGGTCTTGTTGAACCATTGAGCTCCAGGTTCAGCAAGCAACACTTTCTCCAAAAAAAAAAAAAAAAAAAAAGAGCGAGGAGAGAGAACGAGAATGGATGTGGATTTGGGTGGGTAAGGAGGTGGGGGAAATTTGTGAGGAGTTGTAGGAGGAGAAGCTGTAATCAATATATATTGTATAAAAAAACAATAAAAAGGAGAAAAAAAGGCCAAAAAGGTAACATGGAGAACAAGGGAGGAAGACACCTGACATTAAACTCTAGTTTCCACACGCATGCACACAGACACAAGCACGCATACCTTGCGCACACGCATGCACACACACAAACACGCACAAATACATACACACACACTGAAGTAAATTAACAAAAATAAAATTGTCTACAGCTACTATATTATATACAAAATACTTAGAAAAGTCATAGCATAATGTGAATATGCCAAATGACTTGATTTCCCCAGCAACATACTAGAGGTTGATTAATTGGTCTGATCCCTGCTAGGTATAGATTACATCAAGACTTTATTTATTTATTTGTTTATTTATTTGTTTATTTATTTATTTATACTAATTCAATGTACCTTTTTATTAAATGATAAAGTCCCTCATATTTTCCTTTTTTAATTTTATTTATTTATTTTTAAGACTTTAAAATAGACACAAATCAAATTTATTATCATTGTACAAATTCTCATAAATTCCATGAATTTGCCACAAGTACTCTTTGAAAAAGCCTCTCTTGGGTGGTAAATAGTGCTCAAATACTGTTGAGATTGCTTGTGTGGTGCACCGGTTAGCTCAGAGACCTGTGAGGCCCTGTTCCAAGCAAGCTGTGATTTTGTGGGTGACGATGCAGTGGGATAGCTTCTGCCTTCTTGACCATACCCAGATGAGCCCATGCCTTCAGACTGATGATGGTCCTGACATATTAGACACACCCAGATATAGCTACTTCAAAGTTTAATTTCAACAAAAACCTTTGTAAGCACAAATGTGGAAGTGTGACACTCGTGCAAGTTCCACTACAAACAGGGACCGAAAAAGAGCAGACCTTGACCCTCTAACATTGGCAGGGGCACACTCCCAAGAAATTAGATAATTAGATTTTTCTAGGAGAAGAAAGCATGCCACAGAAGCAAAGGGACTCATGTGGGTTTTTGGAAGTAGTAGGCGACTGGAGATTCTGATCTCATGAGTTTCTGGTTTGAACTGACTGACTGACAATGTCTCAAGTGTGATAAACTATTTGGACATGGTTACTGCCGGGTGTTTGTTTTATAAACAGAGACTGAGATTTGCCCTCAAAGTATTGGCACTAAACAGAGCCAACTGTGTGCAAACGGAATGGCAAGCAAATGCTCTGTGAGTCAGGGGTGTCCTTAGTAGAAAAACATTAAAGGAGTCATTGGAGAGAAATAGGAAGAAAGAACAGACACCAGCTTGGGTAAGTATAAGGAAAAGATGGATAAAGGATAAACACATTAGGAAATAGGAACGATTAATGTCAGGTCAGGTATTAGAGAAACATTCTATAGGTACAGACTCTCAGACATGAGAAGATTAGGAAGATGTGCATAGGAGGAAAATGACGTGACTTTTGATTGTTTCAGATGAAATTAGGTTAGACATAACAAAATGGGAATATAAATCAACCACGTGCTGGTGAGTAAGCACACTCTCATGTGCCCTACAGGAGTAGTCATTGAGCGGGTCTACCCTCTCCAAAGTTTTTAAGAAGGTACAAAATGACAACTATACACTTTCTTAAAACAATTAGAAATAGCAAATCAGACTTTTCATACATTATTCTACAAAAAGATATGGATAAGATTAATAGAAACAAGACAAGAAAAACTGAAAACACAAAACAACACCAAATCGAACCAAATGACTAACCAACTGAAAAGTGTAGATTGAAGGAAGAGACTACAGAATTGATAGTGTACAAGAACAGGTGAAAGATGCCTGATGAAGGCCCAGAGGTAGCCCTAGTTCAGAATCAAAGGATACCAGAATGGTGAAGCAGGCCATCAGTGTAAGGGAAAAGCATCAAGATTTGTCTAGTTTACACACTTAACCCCATCTGCCTCCAATTACAACAGCTGACCATGGCCTTTGTCCCAGGAAAGCATTCCAAGGACACGTCTCTTGCTCAGCCTGGATAAATAATAGTTTCTCCAGGAGAAACATACTAAGAAGTATTGACACTTGGGACCTAACTCCAGATTAACAAACTAACTCACTTTGAATCTGAAAAGTCAAAAGTGTAAATGGGCCTCAGTTTGGATATACAAATAGTTTTCCATTTTGAAAAATGTTCTCTAAGACACCTTAAAAAAAACACAAGAGATGAGTACTGAGAAAATAATTGATAAAATTTATAGTAATACTTGGTAATTATTTATGCTTTAGATTGCTTTACATAATCACAAATGAGTAATTACTAAAATGGTTTCAAAACCGAAACTGTTTAGTAACAACTTGGTATTAAAAGTTTAGATAGTTTCAGTCATGGCTGTGAAAGAGACAGTGGCTATGGAAGATGAAGTCAGGAGAAAGTAAAAATCAAAATAAGAAAACATGCAAATATTTTCATTTTGTGAGAAGATAAAGATCTGATGAGAGAGTAAGACTTACATAAAATTTAAACTTTAAATTTTAACTTTAACACCAGCATACTGTTTAATCACTGGATGATTCAAGCACTTGTAGGTTGACTGAGCAAATGTAGGAATTTAGGAAGGTAAAGGCCTTTCGACATTTGACATTTGCTCAACTGTGTTCATAGCAGCATTATTCATAATAGACAGAAACTGGAAACAACTTAGATGTCCCTCAACCAAAGAATGGATAAAGAAAATGTAGTACATTTACACAATGAAATACGACTCAGGTTTAAAAACAAGAAAATCATGAAATCTGTAGGCAAATGGATGAACTAGAAAATATCATCCTGAGTGAGGTAACCTAGACCCAGAAAGACACACATGGTATGTATTCACTTGTAAGTGGATATTAGCTGTACAGCACAGGATAACTACACTACAATTCACAGATCCAAAGAAGTCAAAGAGGGCCCAAGGGAGAATGCTTGAATCTCACTCAGAAGAAGAAATAAAATAGACATCTGAAGTAGATGGAGGGAGGAAACAGGGTAGGAGAAGGAGTGCGAAGGGACATGAGGGCAGGGATCAAATGTAGGGAGGGGTGTGGGGTTTGGAGAGAGAGAAAAAACAGATGGCGGGTACATTTCAGAGACAAGAAGACCTGCTTCAGGGTAGGCTCCTGGGAGGATATGGGGGTGACTCTAGCTAAGACTCCTAGTAGTGGGTGTCATGGAGACTGAAGAGGCCACCTTGTAGTCAGACAAGATTTCTAGTGGAAGAAAGGGAACACCAACTCACAAAAACTTTGACCCACAATTTACCCTGCCTACAAGATATGCAGAAATGTAGAGCAGAGATGAGGGAATGTCCACCCATTGCTTGGCCCAACCTAAGACCTACCCCATGGGAGAGAGCCAACCCCTGTCATTATTAATGGTACTCTGCTATGTTTACAAACAGGAGCCTAGCCTAGCTGTCCTCTGAGAGGCTTTACCCAAGAGCAGATCTAAACAGATGCTGAGACTCAGAGACAGACACTGAATTGAGCAAGAGGAGCCTTGTGGAAGAGTGGGAGAAAGGATAGATGGACTTGTAGGGACAAGAGCTCCACCAGAAGACAGAGTCAACTAACCTGGCCCAGGAAGGCTTATGGAAACTAGAGCACCAACCAAGGACCATGCATGGACCTAGGTCCCCATATGTAGACAATGGGCAGCTTAGTCTTCAGGTAGGTACCCTAGTAAGGGGAACAGGGGCTGTCTCTGTCATGGACTCTGTTGTCTGCTTTTAGATCACTTCACCCTGGCTGGGCTGCCTTGCCAGGCCTCAGTGGAAGAGGGTGTATTCAGTCTTGATGAGATTTGATGTGCTGGGGTGGGTTGGTGGGGGAGGGGTGTCCCCTTTTCTAAGGAGTAGGGAAGGAGAATAAGGAATAGAGGGAGGGAGGGTGGGATCAAGAGAAGAGGAGAGAGGGGCCTATGGTCGAAATGTAAAGTGAATAATAAAAAGGCCTTGTCATTTAATAAAATTAGGAAACAATAAGAAATGAAATATAAAGAAACTTGACAGAAAAGTTAAAATACATCAGTAATTATTAAATATAAGTAGATTGGATTTCCTTCTAGAAATATAGGTTAAATAGGGAGGAAGAGGGAGGAAGGAAGGGTGGGACTGGGAGCAGTTGAAGGAGGAGGCTTCAATCAGGATATATAATGAATAAATTGTGAAATAAAATAATTCATTACATTCAAAACAGAAAAAAAAAACAAAAATTGAGTAAAATTAGAAACAACAAAAAATTCATAGCTATTTGTGAGTGCTATAGCTAAAACAAAAGCAAGAAAGAAAAAGGTGGAAAAGAGGAACTGGGCAATTTTTAACAAGAAATTGTAAATATATATTGTTATCAACTAGAAGAAAAATGTAACTCCAAATCACAACATGCAAAGATATCAGTATGCACTGTAGAAGGAAAGTACGATTGTATAAGAAGATTAAAACTAAAGACTAAAAGGAAAAAACTGTCAGGGCCAAATATGGTGTAGAACACCCTTAATCCCATCACTCAGGAGGCAGAGGCAAGCAGATTTCTGTGAGTTCAATGCCAGCCTGGTCTATATAGTGAGTTTCAGGACAGCAAGGGCTATATAGAGAGTCCCTGTCTCAAAACGAAACAAACAAACAACCCTACCCCCCAAATTTTGAAAAGGTAAAAATTGTCAACCCCCCCAAACATAAATGGGAGATTCCTGGGTGTTTTAGCTTAAGGTGATTAGTACTTTAAAAAATATTAAGAATTAAGAATCTGATTATATCTTCATATATTTTCTCTGTAAGAAATGTAGAGCAGAGATTGAGGGGTTGTCCAACAAATGCCTGGCCCAGCCTGAGACCCATATATTTTCTCTTGGTCAAAGAGAAATATTAAATCAAATATTTTAGACAGCAGTGAATAATGAAAACACTAACTAAATTTAGAAATTGAGTATTAAAACCTTAGCATAATCCTGATGCCAAAGCTAAGCAGGGAAGGCATAGAAAGATAATACTACAAACAAATGTAAAAGTACTGAAAAATGTTAGCACATTAAATTAATTAAGGGAATAACGTGAAAATATTAAAAGGAAAAAATATTAAAAGCAAAACTCTTAGGATAATTACCTGGATTAACTGTTTAAGGAAAGAAAATCAGCTTAATAGATGTCAAAATACCTATTAACTTAAAATTTTTGAAGATTTGTAAATATTTTAAGAAAATTCACCATGGAAAAGTAGATTATTCTCTACTTTTGTATTTTCCCAAACATTGACCGCATCTTGTTTACCCCCTATCAGTAAGAACTTTGTTTCATGGTGTGTGAGAAACAAGTCTGTCTTTCATTATTCATCTTTTGTCATTTGTTGGCAACGCTGATAGAAGTGTACTATCACAGCTGCAGAAACAAAGAGATCAAATAAGTTTTTTTTTTTTTTTTAACAAGTACAAATCATTTTTCTATACTTAGAACTCAAGCCGTAGGAGACAGTGACCAGCACACTGCAGCCTCCCAGTGCACTGCAGCCTCCCAAGGATAAGCTTTCCATGGCTTCTGTCCATGTGGTCGAGCGAAAGATGGAGAGATTGGCCTGTTGCCAATCATGAATAAACTGTGCTGCCAAATGTACAGCCAAATGTGGCTGCCAAGTGCTTGGTATGAGGTGAGCATAATTAAGGAATCGGAACTTGAATTTACTTTCAACTAGCTACAATTTAACTTTAAAAAGTAAGTGTATCAAGGACATATTGAATGTGCAGGTCTACTCTCGCAACTGTCCTGCTTTTCATAACTGTTTTCAGACAACAAATCGTGATGTTATAAATAGGGTCATAATATGTGTTCATGTTCATGGGCTCTGTTTTCTTAGGTCAGTACATCTACACAAACGTGTTATATTCTAATCAGGGTATTAGCATTTCTACTTTTTCAAATAGTGATCATTTTTATGGATTAGGGATATGTATTTTTCTTATCATTTGAAATACATCCTTTATTGTCTTAACCCATCGTTACCATACTATCCTAAAGAGAACCAGATGGAAATCCTCCACCCTGTATTTTTGTGTTACTAATTCAACTGTGTCTCCTCCTCGCACTCCCCCATACCTGCACCCTTTCCAATCTCCACCACTCCATCTCATAGTTTTATAAGACCAAATCATCTTTTCCCACAAATAAACAGAAAAGTGATATTTGTCTTTATGTGCCTAGCTTATTTCACTTAGTATAATGGCTTCCAGTTTCATCCACACTACTGAAATGACAACTAGAATAATTCCTCTACTCTTACGGCTAAATAATGTGTGATTGTGCATCTGTAACATACATTTTCTTCATCCACTGAAGGGAATCTCGGTTGAAATAATGTTTTATCTACTTCAAATGGTACTGCAATACACAGAATAGGAGTGTAGGTATCTTTTGGCATAATAATTTCACCTTGGATGTTCATCTAGAGGTAGAAATGCTGGGTCATATGACAGTTCTGTCTTGAGTTGCTGAAGAATCATCCTGTTTTCTGCAATGGCTGTGTTCATAACATTTGCTTCAGCAGCTTACAATTTGTCTTTCTTCTGCATTCTCCTCAGCAGTTGTTATTTTCTGTATTTTTGATAACAGCCAGTCTATTTCAGATGAGACTTGTCTTTGTGACTTGATTTGAATTTCCCTGTTGATTAGAGAGACTACATATCTTCTTTTGAGAGGTATTTTAGTTTCTTGGTTCATTTTACTAGATTATTTTTTTTGTGTGTGTGTGTGTATGTGTGTGTGTGTGACTGGCTTTTAGAGTTTCTTATATATTTTGAGTATTCATCCTTGCCAGATGACTCCTTCACAAATAAATTCTTATTCTATGTCTCTTAACTTTTTTGGCAATTTCCTTTGCTGTGTTCAAGCTTCTTAATTTCATATAATCACATTTGTTTTTATTTTCATTGCCTAGGCTTTGGGGGTCCTAATCTAAAAAAAAAATCTAAATTTTTTTCAGCAATGTTTTGAGCTGTTTTTCTATTTTCTTAAAGTAATTTCATAGCTTAAGGCTTAAAAAATTTGCCTTTGATTGATGTTGAATTGAGTTTTGTGAATGTTGAGAGGAAAGGATTTATTTTAATACTTCTGGATGTGTATATACACTCTTGCCAGTACCACTTACTGAAGAGAGTATCCCCCCATCCCCATGTATATCCTTGGGGTCTTTGTCAAGAATTTGTGGCCTAGGTGAGTGTTTGTTAATTTCTGTTTTCTCTCTTCTCTTCATTATCTCTGTTTCTCTTATGTCAGCACCTTCATGTCTAGTTTTGTTGTATGCTTCCATGTTAGTGCTGTTATGTCTCTCTGTGTGTTACTTTGCTTAGGATCACTTTAGGTATTCTGAGTCTTCTGCAGTATTTTAAAAATTGTATTTAAAAGAAGAAAATATTTGTATTTTGATGGGATTACATTGATTTTATAGATCACTCAGGCTAATAGGGCCATTGTCATCAAAATTCTGTCCTCTTTAAATTTTTTCACCAGTATTTTATGCTTTTCATTAACTAGAACTTTTACTTTCTTAGTTAAAAACTTTGCTAAACATTTATAGTTTCTGTAAATAGAATTGCTATCTTAATGGTTTTTTAGTTTCATCATTGCTATATAAAATATCAAGGTTGGACCAGTGAGATAGTCAGTGGGTGAAAGTGCACACCAAACACGCACAATAACTTGAGCCTCATCACCATTCCCCTTGGTGGAAGGAGAGAACCACTTCCCTAAAGTTATCTTCTAGTCTTCACTTGTGCGCGCTCTCTCTATTTTTCTCCCTCTCTGTTTCTCTCTCTGTCTCTCCCTCTCTGTCTCTGTCTCTCTTGCACACACGTCATACACAAGAGCAATAATAAATAAAGTAAAGCTACTATTTTTAGTATGTTGACTTTGTGTCTTACAATTTCATTTGTTTGTGCTTTATAGCAACCTTTCTATGGAGCATTTAGACTTTCCTGTGTAGAATGTCATCTGAAAAATTGGAAAAGTTGACTCTTTTTTCTTTTTCTTCTCTTGTATGATTGTACTTGCTAAGATATCAGCATTAAGTGTGAGTGGTGAACATGAACACCCTTGTTTTATTACCTTTTACAGAGGAAACATCTCAGCTCACACTCCTTTATATCCCTTATGATATGTCCACTTCTATCCATGCTATGATTTAACTGAGTCTTGCATCTTTTATTCCTCATTAATCTATATAAATATTTATTCATTTTGTTTATTATTTAAAACAATCAAGGCTATGCTTCATTGACCTTTTCATTTTTTCCTTCATTTCTTTACTGATTATGCCTTTCCAATGCTTCTAACTAAGATTCAGGCAAAAAACAAAACAAAACAAAAGTGGCACATCATCCCCATGATAATGTTATTTCATTCAGAAAAGATGCAAAGGACTTTGCAGATAGCATTAAGCTCTCAGATATGTTTAACTTGGGGTTGATCATCTTGCTGGGCCTGACCTAGTCAACTGCTCCCTTTGAAAGTGTGATTAGATTTCCCATAAACTTAGAAATTAAAAACAAACAATCTTTTAGTTGAGCATTAATTCCTTTATGTACAACTAAGGCATGAGCTACATTGGCTAAATGATTATTCAGGGTCTGAGCAGTCTGCCCAGTATGACTCATGGCTAATGCCCTGGTGGTAGCTCCAACAGCCGTCAATGAGATGGTAGTAACAATGGTGGCTGTAGTTCCAAGATCCCTTTTCTGTCTCAAGAGAGTCATAGCGTGAGGGGCATCAATGGGCATAGGCACCCAGTGAGGCATGCGAGTAACCAGGGCATACCTAACTTTACTAGCATTGAGGCTTAAAAAAAAGCAAGTATCATTACCACAATTACTTGGCTCTATCTGGCTAATAATGAATAAAAATGGGGGATATAGACAGCCAGGTGTGGGCTTATAGGAAATATTATGAGAAGCCTTAACCCCTCGTTGGAACATCCTGCGTCAGTTCTAGAACTAGCAGTGGTGGTGTCCGAGGTCTGAGTAGGTTCAGGAGACCATTGCCCCCAGGGGCGAGACGTGCTCCATGCCAATTGACTAACTCCATGTTTTCCTCCAATTTTGAAAGTCATTTAAAGTTCTTAAATTATTTTTTTCCCTTTTTTCTTAAAATTTTCATCAATTACACTTTATTCATTCTGCATCCCCCCATAAGCCCCTCCCTCCTCCCATCCCAATCCCACCCTCCCTCCTCCCTCTGCTTGCATGCCACTCCCCAAGTCCACTAATAGGGGAGGTTAAGGTGTTCAATCAGAGGATTGACCTCTTGCAGGAGCAAATTGATACCCTATGGCAAATCGCTCAACCTGGCTGTCAATGAAAGTATGCTGGACTTTGTGTCACTAGCATACAACATGAGAATTTTTCCTGCGCTGCAAATCTGTCTAAACAATTGTCGAGCTATATTTTAGGTAATTGGACTGGAGAATTCGATACTACGATGGAGCAGCTGAGAGTGGCCATTGTCACAGTAAATTCTACCGGAGTGGACGCAGGACTAGCCACAGGATTATCAACATGGATTGCTGCAGCCATGAATCATCTGAAGGAATGGGCGGGCATGGGAGTGTTAGCAGGCCTTCTGGTGTTGGTCTCCTTGGTTTGCCTGTGGTATATATGCAAGATTAGAGTCTCACAACAGTGTGATGCAGCCATGATCATTCAGGCCTTTACAGCCATTGAAGCAGGACATTCTCCCCAAGCATGGTTGGATACCATAAAAAGCTAAAATGATACGCTCAGGATGCGAGGCTAAGCACTGCACTCAGGGTCAGCCGCTTTGGACCCAGAGAAGAGCATGTCTGATTGCATGCGGGTTGATGCCCCAGGTCCCGCCTCTGAGAAAAAGGTATCGGACGGGTCCGATGCTCTTTGGGTGGATGACACCTAAATGAACATTTGTACAAAGTCCCAATTTATTTCTAATATCAGAGATCAGACCTCTACTCTTGCCTGATGCGTCTAAAACAAAAAGGGGGAACTGTAGAGAGCTGCGGAATGCTATGCCTTAAAGATGGAGCTGGTTTCCGCCTTCCACCTTCCCGATGGTGAGTGCTCTCTGTCACGAACAACTCCACATTTGGCTAAGGCCGAGGATCTGGCTTGCTTCCATGTATGTGGACCTATCTGCATTGCCCCCGTGGCACGCCTGGGTTGGCTACCCAGAGGCTATTTAAGCTGTGGGCTGGCTTTCCCCGGGGTCCGAGGATTGTTCAATGTTCCTGAATAAACTGCATTGAAAAAAAAAAAAAAAAAAAAACAAACAATCTATCTTACTGGCTGAGATTACCATAGCTTCGAGGAGATAAGTTTTGCCAACAAAAATGGATTCCTTGACTGTAGCTTAGTGTGAGTACCATGTTAAATGGTTAAATTTGAGACAATATGTTTCATAGTAATGGAAAACTGATAGACCTCTCTGCATAAAATGCACCCTACTTACCTATTGGGTCTCTTTTTTCCTGATTTGATTTTCTTCATAGCTCAGGAATCTCTTACATTCTAAATTTAATGTGCACATGTGTTTTTATTTTAGCCTCTTCTCCCTACAGAATAAGACCCTTATGTGCAAACATTTTGGTCCCATTTGTTTATGTTCTGTCTTCCATACTTAGAAGAGAGCCTGGAGCACAAACATTTATGTCTATTTGTTCCACTTAAGAAAAGTGGTGTTCTCTTGATTTCTCTATTCTCTCTGGGATTCCAAAAAGCATTTCAGATTTCTCCAAGAAAAAATTTTTCTTATATCTCTTCAATTTCTATTTAAAAGAAAAAAAATCCTACCTCTCATCAAAAAAGAAAATTATGGTAATCAACATTTCGATGATGGAGGTTCACAAGCAAACTGACTTCTCAGAGAATAGAGAACAAGCCTGAGATCATTAGATGAATTATTCATTTAGCAGAATATGCACAGGAGAAAAAAGAATTGGAAGATTTATTTTATATTGTCACTCTAGAATGAGTAAAAGATATAAAAATCCTTCTAGGTACATAAACAGGCAAATACATGTGTAGAAAATACAGAGTGGGAGAGGATGCACTTCGTCCTGCTGTCACTTGAGGTACTCCCTAGGGGCCTCCACTTCTCTGAAAAGAAGTAGAGGACGAAATGGGAAGGGGGGTGTGAAGGCAGGACTGAATTTTGAGATGGGAGGGGGCTGGTATCAGACTGTAAAGTGATTAAATTAAAAAACAGAAAACACACAGAACATGTGATCATTGGTCTAGAAATGCTGAAGAGTTTTCAGGTTGGGATGCAACTTTTAAATTCACTGTGTGAACTGTAACAACCCTTTCTAGCTATGTTTACTTCTAGTAGTGAGTGAACCATAAGGCTCCCCACCCATATGCAAACAAACAAGATATTTGCATCAGATTTCTCTGCCTGTGACAAGGCTGGCACTAACCCAAGGCTCTTAGTGATAACTGTTGAATTTAAATAATTGAATGTAACTGGTTTTGGTCTCAGAACTTACAGAAGGAAAAGAGGCAAACCTATGAGAGAAGATGTTGTCTGCCCTTGTTGGTGAAATGCCTATATCTCTATGTGACTTACAGTGTGTTCACCCGTTAATGTATGGAAGAATAGCTTCCTTTGGTTTCGTGTGTCTAACAAGTTCTTAGACATGTTTTTCTGATATGATTTTAATATGTTCACCTGTCTTTACAGTCTCAGTTCACTTCAATAATTTAATAGTGTGACATCTTTCTTCCCAAGCAGTCATTTATCAGTTTGTGTTTCATGGGTGGTGCCAGATAGATGGAGATATTCATGTGTTCAGGTAGAAGCATAGTCCTTCCTCAAAACAAAGTAAACAACAACAATAAAGTCCCAAACTGCTTGTAAAATAAAGTCTCACAGAGCAGGATACACTTTCAAAAACCACTGCTCTATACAACATAGAGTAACGTACAGCAGGACTCACCCTGATTCCCACAATTTCTTCCATTAAAAAAAATTGAATGCCTGACTGGGGAGATGGTTCAGTGGTTAAGAGTACTTGCTGCTCTGTCAAAGGACCTGAGTTTGGTTTCTAGAACCTATGTTAGGCTGCTCACAACTGCCAATAACTTCAGATTCAATGGGTCTGATGCCTCCACAGGCTCTGCATTCATGTGCACAAATATACACAAACACACACACACAAACATACATAAAAACACATACATGAACACACACATACACACATAATTTAAAAAGTTGACATGCTTCCAAATCCATCTGTGAGAGGAATGAATCTTCTGTATAATTAAAGCAAATCATTCGTAAGTGTTTTATTTTTATGTAATAAGATAATAACATTTTTAAAATTTCAGATTTCCCTCAAAATGTATGAAATAAAATAATTTTATCTTTTTGCCTAACGTATTTGTTGGTAAATCAAATTAAAAAAATTAATATGCATCTAAATACTTATCTTTGTCTTTTTCTGTATTGTGATTCTTTTGAATGAAAAGCAATATTGATAATCTGCATATTTTGTTAACTATCATAATACAATCTGGACAATATAGGAAAAATATTTTAAAAGCCATTTTATTATAATGCATATATGGATATCAGTAGCTGCTCAGCTTTTCTACAAACAAGAAACAATGAATGACTTGGCTTCTCGGAGAAGAATTCCAGGCTTCTGCAGACCCAGTCTGAATATTTCATAAATTCCCTTAAAAAGTATCAGAAATTTTAAAGCAATAGCAATTTGACTGTTAATGCAAATCACTCTTACTTCAATTCTCCTGAGTGAGGTATCCTAGAAGTAGAAAGACACACATGTTATATACTCACTTATAAGTGGATATTGGACATATAATAGGATAAACATACTAAAATCTGTACACCTAAAGAAGCTAAGCAGGTAGGAGGACCCTGGGTAAGATGATCAATCCTCACTCAGAAAAAGCAAATGGGAGGATGATACTTTTTTATTCTGAGGTAAACATGTGTCACCATGACTCAGGAAACAGACTCAGATGGTCCCGAATAATATGACAATGGAGGTGGTTATAACCTTTATTGTCACATAACAAAAGAATGTAACATATCAAGTCAGTTTTCAAAAATATCCATGGGAACCACCAGCCAGCAATGCCTCCAAAACTCTCATAGATATTTCAGATATGATTAGGACCTTCTTAGCTCTTGAGTCGTTAGCTTTTAGAGGTCTGATAAGTTACTACAATCAGAAGATTTTACCTAAAATATGAAAAGATGTTATGTCAGGCATAGATGTGGACAGTAAATATCTATCATGGGAAAGACAGTGCAAGTTAATTTTGCTCTGGATTAACTGTTGCAGGATATTTGTTCATACTGTGAATCCCAAGATTGTATACTGGAAAAACCTGTTGGTAATTGTGGTATGGCTCAGCCCTAGCACACACCTATATTCCAAGAACTTTCTGTAAACAGGATTAAATAAAGTCATCCATAGATCAAGAGGCAGAGTAAGCAACCAGTTGATAGGGAGTGAACATGGGAAAAAGCCATAGAGAGTGAGAGGGAGTCCAGAGGACAGATAGAGAGACACACAGGAAGTAGAAAAGAGGGGCATTAAGGTTGAAGGCTTTTTAAAACAACATGGGCTTTTTGCTTTTAAGCTGAGTAGGAAGGCCAGCTGAGTGCTTTCTCTGAGCTAGTAGGCTTTGAGTGCTTTCTGCCTCTCTGAGCTAGTAGGCTTTGACACTAACATCTGGCTCCTGCATCTTTATTGGTAAAATTGAACATTTGGGATTTTGTTTAAAAATAATAAACAACATTCTCATTCTCTATTATAACGAAATTCTATTTAGTCAATCATACTTGTACAATATTTAAGAGGGTCCTTTTGTTCTACAAACTGTAGTTCATACAACACATTCAGAATTATCTTTTTCATTCCTTTGGGTCTGTCTCATCTATTATTTCTTACATGAAACAAAGGAAGTATCTTTCCTGTTTTTCTCATTAAAAGAAATAATATTGGAAAACCAAAAACTGATAGTAAGTGATTTTGTGTCAGGCATATGTTGAATTCTTTCTGTGTATTTGTTCATGTGAACATCACAAAAATTCTTATGATATCACTGTTATTTCTGTGCCACTTTACATACAAGTAGAGAAACAGAGACCAACTGCCCTTAACATGGTTTCAAAGCAGGGAACTGGCAGTGCCAGAGGTGGATATTGGCAAGTTAATGGAAAATCTATAGTCTTTACTATGGAAATTGATGTATAATAACTTAACCACTGATTATATTAACAACATTTAAAATTTTTAGAGTGATACAATGATATATAAATAAAATGAATTTGTTTTACAGACACAAAATGTTTTTATAAAACAATAATCAGTTTTATTCTTAATATAGTTTCAATATTGTTCTATGGGCTGCTGGGTAGAACATATATTCTTTGGTGTTTGAATAGAATATTGTATAGATATCTGTTAGGCTCCTTTGATGTGTGATACCATTTAATGTTGAAGTTTTTTTTTTCTTTTTTTCAGATGATCTGTCTATCACACAAAGTGGGGTATTACTAAATACTGGAGTGGAGTTAATCTTTGTCTTTAAGTCAGTAGTACTCTTTTTATGATATTGGGTGTGCTAATGTTTAACGTATATAGTTAGAGTATGGTAGGAGGTTGTCTAGTGCCAGGAAGAAGAGCAGGCTGTAGTGTTAAAATAGGGCAGCCAAGCAGTATTTATCAATATGTTTTTTTGTGGCTAGAGGTTGTAGGAGGTAAACTTACCTGGCCATCTTTCTGAGGAGAGTGTTCTAGGGAAGGACAGAGAGCTCATGGCACCAAGGGGGAAGAGTAGGAGTCCAAACCTGAATTCCTGTTGTGTTTGACTTGCTGTCAGATATCCAAGACCAAACAGATGTTCGACTATCAGTTACATACATGAGACTGGAGATTGAAAGAAAGAAATGGAGTCAAGATAAGTTATACACATTAACACTGAAATGGAAAATCAACCTGAATTTTAGTTGAAATCACCAACAGAGTATAGCTGTAAATAGGCTGAAGTCTGCCTTTAGATACTTCAAAAT
The DNA here is from genome assembly GCF_030254825.1 of Meriones unguiculatus. Taxonomy (NCBI): domain Eukaryota; kingdom Metazoa; phylum Chordata; class Mammalia; order Rodentia; family Muridae; genus Meriones; species Meriones unguiculatus. The sequence continues at coordinate 129,242,207 of NC_083351.1, forward strand.
TAAGAGGCTTCTTGATTAGTTTCTTTAGGTGAACAGACTCTGGCTAAAATGCTCAATCCCCATTCAGAAAGGCAAAGAGGATGGACATCACAAGGAGGAGAAAACAGGGAACAAGTTAGGAGCCTGCCACAGAGGGCCTCTGAAAGGCTCTGCCCTGCAGACTATCAAAGCAGATGCTGAGACTTATGGCCAAACTTTGGGCAGAATTCAGGGAATCTCATGAAAGAATTGGGAAATAGTAAGATCTGGAGAGGACAGGAGGTCCACAAAGAGAACAACAGAACCAGAAAATCTGAGCACAGGGGTCTTCCCTGAGACTGATACTCCAACCAAGTAGCATGCATGGAGATAACCTAGAACCCCTGCACAGATGTAGCTTTTGGCAGTTCAGTATCCAAGTGGGTTCCATAGTAATGGGAACAGGGACTGTCTCTGACATGAACTCATGGGCTGGCTCTTTGATCATCTCCCCCTGAGTGGGGAGCAGCCTTATGAGGCCACAGAGGAAGACAATGCAGGCACTCTTGATGAGACCTAACTGACTAGAATCAGAAGGAAGGAAAAGAAGCCCTCCCCTACCATTGGACTTGGGGAGGGGCATGCATGGAGTAGGGGGAGGAAGGGAGGGTTTGGGAGGGAACTACAAGGGGGATACAAAGTAAATAAAGTGTAATTAATAAAAAAATTAAGAGGTTTCAATATTAAGAATGTTTCTTCTCATTGACACCATTGACTACACTGGTTTTTTTTTTTTTTTTTATCTGTTTGTCTACTTTATGTAAGGGCCATCTGGGAAGAGGGAACCTCAACTGAGAAGAGGCTTCCATTAGATTGCCCTGTATGGGCATTTTCTTGATTGATGATTGATGTGGGACGGCCCAGTCATTTTGGTGGTTTCACCTTGAGCAGGGGAGCCTGTGTTGTATAATAAAGCAGGGTGAGCATACATAAACATGGCAGTAGGCAGTGTGTTCTTCCTCCATGGTTTCTGCCTTTGCTTCAGTGCCTGCCCCCAGGTTCCTGCCCTGAGTTCCAGCCTTGGCTTCCTTTCATGGTGGGTTGAAATCTGGAAGATGAAATAAATTCTTTCTTTCCTCTCCAAGTTGCCTTTGGTCATGGTATTTTTTTTTCTTTTTTTAATTACAACAATAGGAATCAAAGCAGATACTGAGACTCATAGCCAAACTTTTGGTAGAGTGCAGGGAATCTTATAGAAGAAGGGGGAGATAATAGACCTGGCAGGGACAAGAGCTCCACGAGGAGAGCAAAGTGCCCAGGCAACTCTTAAATTGGTATCAAGTTAACAGTTGATGCTAACTATTACATTCTATACATCATCAACTTTCACACACAAACAGATCATGTTAAATTATAATCTATACTTTCTTTTAGTCTCTAAGATCTTACATTAATATAACAATATAAAATATAGTACAACTTTAAAAGTCCTACGGTTTAAAAAAATTCCAATAATTTAATAAAAGTCTAATGTCTCTTAAAAAATCCAAAGTCCTTGTCTTACTTAGGGTTTTTATTTATTTTATTATTTTTTTTATTTTTAATTTTTTATATATTAATTACAGTTTATTTACTTTGTATCCCAGCTGTAGCCCTCTCCCTCATTCCTTCCCAATCCCACCTTCTCTCTCATCATCTCCCTGCCCTTCTCAAGTCCACTGAGGGTTTTTTATCGCTGTTATAAAACACCATGACTCAAACAAACAAGTTGGGGAGGAAAGGGTTTATTTGGCTGGAAAGATGGCTCAGTGGGAAATGCGCTTACTTCCAAAGAATGAACACCTTGTGAAGTTTGAGTCCTTTGTTTGTACTTCTTAACTTGATATCTCATCATCCATGAAAATTCTTGTGATGGGGCTGGGAGATGACTCAGCAATTAAGAGCACTGGTTGCTCTTCTTGCTCAGTTTTGATTCCCAGAACCCACATGGCAGTTCACAACTGTCTGTAACTTCAGTCTCAGATATCTGTGGTGGTTTGAATAAAATTGACATCCATGTGCTCATATAGTTGAATGACTAGGGAGAGGCATTAGGAGGTGTGGCTTTATTGGACTGGGTGTAGCCTTGTTGAGGTAGGTTTGGTCTTGTTGGAGGAAGTGTGTCACTGGGAGTAAGCTTTAAGTTTAAAGAATCTCAAGCCAGGTCCAGTGTATCTCTCTTGTCTTACTCCCTACCAAGTCAGATGTAGAACTCTCCGCTCCTCCAGCAACATGTCTGCCTGCATGCTGCCATGCTTCCCACCATGATGAAATGGACTAAACTTCTGAACCTCTAAACCATCCCCAATTAGATGTTTTCCTTGATAAGAGTTCCTGTGATCACAGTGGCTCTTCACAGCAATATATACCCTAACTAAGACAGGAGTTGGTATTAGAGACTGGGATACTTGTGAGATAGGCCAGACCATGTTTTGGTTTGGATGAATGCAGACATTGGGATTTTGGATTAGGAAAGCAGTTGAATGCTTTAAGTGGGGCTTTAATGGGCTAGTAGAAGCATGGAAGACAGTGGTGTGAGGGTGATTTGAACTGTCAGGGTTTGGCTCTAGAGGTTTCAGAAGAGAAGAAAATTAATGTGTGTCCTAGAGACCACTCTTGTGATGTTTTGGTGAAGAAAGTGGCTGCTTTCTGCTTCTGTAACAAAAAAAAAAAACCTGCCTTAGGCTAAATATAAGAGTTGTGGATTAACAGCTTTGGCAGAGGAGATTTCGAGACAGCATAGTATTGACTGTGTTGCTTGATTATTAGTAGTTACTGGTTATTACTTATGCAGCTCTATACTGAAAAAGAGCAAGCTGAGCAAGAAAAACTACAAAATGTTCAGTCTAAGGAGAAAACGAACACCAGAAGCGTTATGGAATCAAGTCCAGTGCTCAAGGAAATAAAGTTTAAAGAAAAACCAAATTTTAAATGGATTAAAGGGAGTGGTAACCTCAGGGCATGATCCTAACCCAGCTGGATTTTCAACTTGTGAAAAGAAATTAAAGTTTAGGGCCAGGTGTGTTGGTGCCCACCTTTAGTCCCTTCGCACATTCTAGATGCAGAGACTGGTGGATCTCTGAGTTTGAGGCCAGTCTGGTCTGCAGATCAAGTTCTAGGACAGCCAAGCTTAGGCAGTGAGGGAAATCGTCGAAAACAGAAAGCTGGTGAAAATATATTAGAACTAGAGAACCATGTTCCAGATCCAGCAAGCAGCAGAACTTGGTAGCTTCAGCCATGTGGTTCTGGCTTCAGAATCAAGGATGCAAGAAAGAGGTATGGATTCTTCCTCTGAGACTAAGGAAAGCTGCTGAAGCCAGGCATATGTCAGGGATGTCCCTGCATGAAGGCCTAACAAGGCTATTGTGTAAAGCTGCAAAGATGAAGCTTGAATTACCTTGGAGACCCCAAGATTTGGGAGCTGCCAGAGTAGTAGGACACTTGTCAAGGAGAGCTGTTAACAGGGCATGGAACCAGCCCAGGAGAGAGGTGTGTTACCATCAACAAAGCTGAAAGGAGATCTGAAGAACACATTGACATCAGACATGCAGATACAGAGTTTGGAGTTTGCCCAGCTGGATTTCAGTCTTGTTTCAGTCCAGTGTTTCCCACCATATCCCCCTTTCTTCCTTTTTGGAATGGTAATGTATATCCTGTGCCATTATATGTTGAATGTATGTGATCTGCTTCTTGATTGTGATTTTACATAAATCTTAAAAGAGTCTTTTGAACTTTGTATTTCAAGCAATGTTGAGACTATTGTAGACTATGGGGAAATTTGAAGTTGGACTGAATGCATTTTTGCATTATGATATGCCTATAAGCTTTTGGCAATCTGGAAGTAGAATGCGGTGGTTTGAATAAGATTGGTCACTATATGCTTATATATTTGATTGCTTAGGGAATGGCATTAGGAGGTGTGGCCTTGTTGGAGGAAATGTGTTATTGAGTGTGAGATTTAGTTTTCAGAAGCTTGAGCCAAGCACAGTGTGCCTCTCTCTTTTGCCTGGTGATCTATATGCAGAACTCTTTTCCAGCCCCATGTCTGCTTGTGTGTTGCCATGCTTCCTGCTATGATGATAATGGACTAAACCTCTGGACCTGTAAGCCAGCCCCAGTTAAATGTTTGCCTTTATAAGAGTTGCCTCGGTCGTGGTGTCTCTTTACTGCAACAGAAACTGTAACTAATACAACAACTGATGCTGATTTCTGATCTCCTCAGGCTCTAGACACAAATGAGGTCTAATGTATACAGGCAAAACACCCATACACATAAAATTACTAAATAAAATAAAATAACCTTAGTGACTTCCTTTGATTGGCTTTCTCAATATCAGCTATCTAACAATATTTGAACCTTCATGAATCTAACCATCATTATGTTCCAATTACAATAATTAGAAGTTTTAATAATCTATGAAGAAAATGTTTCTTACATTTTTTACTAGTATACTTACTCTTAAGAATGCTTGCAAATTGGTGCCTATGTAGCATGGATTAGTCCAGCAAATCTGTTCTTAATACATATGTGGACTGACTGCTGTGATGTCAGGGTTCATTTTGGTGAAGTGTGTATATTTTATTGTGGACTTGCTTTCTTAATTTTTGTGTGTACTGACTGATACAAGGCCAGCTTAACAGAGTTTGCATATGCTATTATGGATTCTCATAGTTCAGTTCTCCTTTGTTTAATCCTACTCATTTCTTTTTTTTTAAATTTTATTTTTTTCTTATCAGTTACATTTTATTAACTCTGTATTCCAGCCGTATCCCACTTCCTCATTCCCTCCCAATCCCACCCTCCCTCCCTCATCTCCACCCTGCCCCTTTCCAAGTCCACTGATGGCGGGGGGACCTCCTCCCCATTCATCTGATCCTGTTTTATCAGGTATCTTCAGGACTGGCTTCGAAGCCCTCCTCTGTGGCCTAACAGGACTGCTCCTCCCTTGGGGTTGGGGAGGCCAAAGAGCCAGTCATTGAGTTCCTGTTAGAAATAGTCCTTGTTCCCCTCACTATGGGAAACCAATTGGTTACTGAGCTACCACAGGCTTCATCCAAGCAGAGGTTCTAGGTTATATCCATACATGGTTCTTGGTTGAACGTCAGTCTCAGAAAAGACCCTGTGCCCAGATATATTTGGTCCTTGTGGAGCTCCTATCCTTTTCCCATCAGACTAACTCCCCTTCTTTCCTATGATTCCCTGTACTCTGCAGAAGGTTTGGTCATGAGTCTTTGTATCTGCTTTGAAAACACTGCTAGTTAGCGTCTTTCAGATGTGCTCAGTAGACTCCTGTCATACGTTCAATGCACATCCCAATCCTACTCATTTCCATTTGGGATACTCTGAAGACATTCTGCTCATGCTTATTAAATACTCAGTAACACATGAAGGGTATCTGTATTCTTGACACATTTTTCTAGTTTGCTTTTTATAGCCATTATAAAGCCCATGTCTAAAACAACTTGGTTGAAAAAGAGTCATGATCCTTCATTGAGGGAATTCAGGACAAGAAACCACGGCAGAACCTGGAGGAGGGAACTGAACAATACTCTGGGGAAGTTCACTGCTTACTGGCCTTATCTTCATGGCTCACTCAGCTCACTTCTTCATACAATCCAGATCATCACTTACACTGGGGGGTGAGAGGAACCTTCCCCAGTCATTTGTCAAGAAAATGCCCTGTATTAGTGATTCTCAATCTGTGGATCCTGGCCTCTTTGGCAAACCTCTATTTCCAAAAATATTTACATTATGATTTATAGAAGTAACAATATTACAGCTATGAAGTAGTAATGAAAGTAATTTTATAATTTTATGGCTAGGGGGCTATACAACCTGGAGGAACTGTATTAAAGGGCTGAAGCATTAGGAAGTTTAAGAACCACTACCATATATGCTTGCTTATACATAATCTAATAGAGGCATCTACTTAATTGGGATTCCCCTTCCAAAATAACTAGCTTCTCTCAAATTGACAAAAAATTGACCTAAAATTTAATGTTATCCCATTAAATTTTATTGTTTCAAAATGACAAATTAAATTCTAGCCTTGTTCAATATTAAGTCAAAATATTAATCCTATGAGGATGTCTTCAAATATAAGCTCTTACTGTAAAAGAAATAGGCATATCTTTCCATTTGAGGACAAGGCCGGATATGAACATTTATTACCGTGTTCTCACTAGGTTAATGTCTACTATTGAAAGACTTTTTTTGGGGGGTAAAATTTCTTACACAGATTAGTTACTTTAACACACTGGCAGCTTTGTCCCTTTGTCTTTTATTACTAAGCAACCAAATACAGTTTTTATATGACCTGAAGTTGATTGGTGTAGATGTGCTTGGCTTTGCTCGACTTACTCATGCTTAGAAAATTGAATAAACTAACAAAATGCAGTTGTAATTTAATTAATACATTATAGATGTCAGAACCTTTATGGAATTTGTTTTATTTTGCTACCAACTACAAACAACCCTACACCATTCTATTTGTTAAAGTCAAGTTCCAGATAAAATTTTTACTAGAAGTATGTTCAGTAGTATTTACAAAGGCTTTGGAGTACAGTCCTACTATAAAAGATGCTACAGGTACTGAAGTTTCCCAGCTTGCAGGGCCTTAGGGCTCCTGAGAGCTCACTGATGAGTCCTATTCAGACTGGACCTTTGCCTAGAATTATTATGTACCCATGTGATACCCACTTATTTCTAATGACTCATTGAGGCAGATTTCAAAAGCCTCAACTGGGACACTTCAAAAAGGCCACCCCAGTTTCAGGGTGCACACAGGTTTCATTGAAATCCTTATTTAAACTGGGTCACAGATTTACTTTTTCCTTGAATGAGTGGTTTTCAATTGGGGGAGATTTTTGGTACCATGGGACATCCGAAAATGTTTGGACAGAATTTTGGTTGGTTGTCACTACAGGATTGGGGAAGAATGACTAGTGGCACACAGTGAGTTGAGGTCAAGCATGCTGTTAAATTTCTCACAGTATGGAGGACACTCCTATGCAGTAACTTGGCCCAAAATGTCAGAAGTGTTGAAGTGTTAAGGCTGAGAAGCACAAGCAGGCTTACCCCCACTGGAATTGTTCCTATTAGCTTCCTGACAATCTTCTTACATGTTATTATCAGATTCTGAATCCAACCCATGATAGCAATGTTTATCTGAGAATTATAAAGCAGTTTCAGTTTTTTAGTTAGTATTTATATTTTTTTCAGCATACATATTGAATGCTCTAAGCTTATCTGTTTGGAAAGAAATAAACTTATTATTGTAAATAACTATTTTTAGATCTCAACATAAAACCAGACACAGCAAATCTGTTAGAAGAAAAAGTGGGGAAGAGCCTGAACTCATTGGCACAGGAGACAACTTCCTGAACACCAACAGCTCAGACTCTAAGATCACCAATCAATAAATGGGACCTCATGAAACTGAAAAGCTTCTGTAAAGCAAAGGACACTATCATCAAAACAAAACTACAGCCTACAGAATGGGAAAAGCTCTTCACCAACCCTACATCTGTTAGAGGGCTAATATCAAGAATATATAAAGAACTCAAGTAATTAGACAATAACACACGAAATAATCCAATTAAAAATGGGACAAGAGATATTTAGATAGAAATGATCTGGGCTCAGCTCAAGCCATGTATTAGTAAAGCTTCAGTATGGCTCTAATCTCATCCCTCCTTCTGAGGAAATAACAATGTTTACATATACACACATTTATAGATATACACATATATATGTATACATATATGTGTGTTTGCATATGTATATATATATATATATATTTCTTCTTGAACAAACGATACTTAAGTCTAATTCAGACTGATTTATAAAACATAGGCATGCCTGTGTGTATTGCTACTATAATCAAAGCCAGATTTTACTGAAGAATCATATGGACATGGGAAGATTTATGGGCTGAATAGGAATTATATGTTCACTGTTGCTGAGATGAAGTCTTTTCCTGTAAGGCAGGCTGGTCTTGAATTCATTGTGTAATCAAACTTGCTCAGAAATCTGTGATAATCTCCTTGCTGCGATCTTCAGAGTAATGGGATTAGACATGAACTATGATGTATGACTCTGGAAATGGCTCATGAAAATGACTTTCTGACATTGGTTTCCTATTATGTAGCCAAAGGTAGCTTTGTGTCTTTGTTTTACCCTCATGCCATGGAATGAGAAACTGGCTTTCTCAGTATGGGATCCAATTGATGCTTCATTTCCCTGAAGCTCAGGGAGTTTCCTCATGGCTATTCTGTGAAAGATTCTCTTCTCTGGAAATACATGTCTATTGCAAGATTACAGAGTTGAAGAATTATTTGTACAAGTGAATATCTTGTTAAAAATAATAAAAATGAGAAATTTTCAAATAAAAAAATAGGGCAAAGAGTTAAGCAGAGAATTCTCTGTAGAGGAATATCGAATGGTAGAGAAACACTTAAAGAAATGCTCAACACCCTTAGTCATCAGGGAAATGTAAATCAAAACAACTCTGAGATTTCACCTTACACCCACCAGAATGGCTAAGATCAAAAACTCAAGTGAGAACACATGCTATAGAGGATGTGGAGAAAGGGGAACCCTCCATTGCTGATGGGAATGTAAACTTGAACAACCACTTTGGAAATCAATCTGGCACTTTCTTAGAAAATTGGGAATAGCAGTACCTCAAGATCCAGCTATACCACTCCTGGGCATATACCCAAAAGATGCCCCACCATTCAATAAGGCCATTTGCTCAACTATGTTCATAGCAGCTTTATTTGTAATAGTCAGAATCTGGAAAACTAGATGCTCCTCAGTTGAGGAATAGATACAGAAATTGTGGTACACTTACACAATGGTGTGCTACTCAGCTATTAAAAACAAGGAAATCATGACATAGAAAAGATAATCCTGAATGAGGTAACCCGAAACAGAAAGACATATGGTATATACTCACTAATAAGTGTATATTAGCAGTATAATATAGGATAGCTATCTACAGACATAAAGAAGCTAAATACTAAAGAGGACCCTAGGAAGGATCCTTGAATCTCATTCAGAATGGCAAACAGGATAGACATCAGAATTGGTGGAAGAGAGGAAACAGGATGGGAGCTTACTATAGAGGGTCCTCTGAAAGGCTCCACCCAACAGGTGATCGAAGCAGATTTTAACTCATTTTTTTTTAATTTTATTTTTTTCTTATCAGTTACATTTTATTAACTCTGTATCCCAGCCGTGTCCTGATCCCTCATTCCCTCCCAGTCCCTCCCTCCTTCCCTCATCTCCACCCTGCCCCTTTCCAAGTCCACTGATAGGGGGGGACCTCTTCCCCACTCATCTGATCCTGTTTTATCAGGTATCTTCAGGACTGGCTTCGAAGCCCTCCTCTGTGGCCTAACAGGACTGCTCCTCCCTTGGGGAGTGGGGAGGTCAAAGAGCCAGTCATTGAGTTCCTGTTAGAAATAGTCCTTATTCCCCTCACTTTGGGAAATCATGAAATTTGCAGGCAAATGGTGGGATCTAGAAAAGATCATTCTGAGTGAAATATCCCAGAAGGAGAAAGACAAACACGGTACATACTCACTTATATAGACCTATAAGATATGATAAACATAATGAAATCTATACACCTAAAAAAGATAATCAAGAGAGCAGACATGGGGTAAGATGATCAATCCTCATTTAGAAAGACAGATGGGATGTGCATTGAACGTATGACAGGAGTCTACCGAGCGCATCTGAAAGACTCTAACTAGCAGTGTTTTCAAAGCAGATACAAAGACTCATGACCAAACCTTCGGCAGAGTACAGGGAATCATAGGAAAGAAGGGGAGTTAGTATGATGGGGAAAGGATAGGAGCTCCACAAGGACCAAATATATCTGGGCACAGGGTCTTTTCTGAGACTGACATTCAACTAAGGACCATGTATGGATATAACCTAGAACCTCTGCTCAGATGTAGCCCATGGTAACTCAGTAACCAATTGGTTTCCCATAGTGAGGAGAACAAGGACTATTTCTAACAGGAACTCAATGACTGGCTCTTTGACCTCCCCACTCCCCAAGGGAGGAGCAGTCCTGTTAGGCCACAGAGGAGGGCTTCGAAGCCAGTCCTGAAGATACCTGATAAAACAGGATCGGATGAATGGGGAGAAGGTCCCCCCCTATCAGTGGACTTGGGAAGGGGCAGGGTGGAGATGAGGGTGGGAGGGTGGGATTGGGAGGGAATGAGGGAGCGGGATACAGCTGGGATACAGAGTTAATAAAATGTAACTGATAAGAAAAAATAAAATTAAAAAAAAAAGAAATAGTCCTTATTCCCCTCACTTTGGGAAACCAATTGGTTACTGAGCTACCACAGGCTACATCTGAGCAGAGGTTCTAGGTTATATCCATACATGGTCCTTGGTTGAATGTCAGTCTCAGAAAAGACCCTGTGCCCAGATATATTTGGTCCTTGTGGAGCTCCTATCCTTTCCCCATCATACTAACTCCCCTTTTTTCCTATGATTCCCTGTACTCTGCCGAAGGTTTGGTCATGAGTCTTTGTATCTGCTTTGAAAACACTGCTAGTTAGAGTCTTTCAGGTGCGCTCAGTAGACTCCTGTCATACGTTCAATGCACATCCCATCTGTCTTTCTAAATGAGGATTGATCATCTTACCCCATGTCTGCTCTCTTGATTATTTTTTTTAGGTGTATAGATTTCATTATGTTTATCATATCTTATAGGTCTATGTAAGTGATTAACTCATTTTTTAAAGATGAAAAAAAAGACACAAATACAGAGACATGATGAGAAGAGACTATTGTCAATAGAGTTAGCAACTAAAATAAGTCAACTGAAGAGAAGTAGTGATTAGTCAAATCACCAAACTTGTCCCCTCCCCACATAGAAACAAAAGCCAAATTTTATGATGTAGATCTTCAGGGTAAGAAAAACCCGGTTGCTTTTCATGTGGAGAATGTGCACATTAACGTTATGAGCATATCTAGGATGCAGGCTGGAGGACAGTGTTCCACGGCAGCACACTGAAGAATGTTCTGAAACAATAAGCACACCATTTATACTTTTCAGTGAACAGCTGTTCATTAAGTAAGAAGATAAATTATTATTCTTATAACACATAAAAGTGGAAACAGAACATACCAAAACCCATAGGGTATAACCAGACCAGCTAGGAAGGACATCTATAGCAATGAAAGTATATATAAAAAAGGAAAGATTAAAAAAAAAACAATGCTAATTCTCTCTTCTTTCATATGATTCCCTGCACTCTGCCCAAAGTTTGGCCATGAGTCTCAGCATCTGCTTTGATACACTTCTATGTAGAGTCTTTTCTGAAAGACTCTATGGTAGGTTCCTATCCTGCTTCTCGTTTTCTCCTACTTCCAATGTCCATCTCATTTGTCTTCCTAAGTAAGGATTGATCTTCTTACCCTGGGTCCTCCTTCTTGTTTAGCTTTTTTAGGTGTACAGATTTTAGTATGTTTATCCTATCTTATAGGTCTAGTATCCACTTTTAAGTGAGTATATACCATGTGTGTCTTTCTGCTTCTGGGATACCTCATTCAGGATAATCTTTTCTAGGTTCCACCATTTGCCTTCCAATTCCATGATTTCCTTGTTTTTAGTTGCTGAGTAGTATTCCATTGTGTAAATGTACCACAATTTGTGTTTCCATTCCTCCATTGAGGGACATCTGGGTTGTTTCCAGGTTCTAGTTAGTAAGACCTGGAGAGAACAGGATCTCCACAAGGTCCAAATAAATCTGGGCACAGGGGCTTGTCTGAGACTGTTTCTCCAACCAGTGACCATGCACGGATATAATCTAGAACACCTGCTCGGATGTAGCCCATGGCAGCTCAGCATCCAAGTGGCTTCCCTAGTAAGAGGAACAGGGACTGTCTCTGGCATGAACTCTGTGGCTAGCTCTTTGACTTCCCACCCCCTGTGGGAGGAGCAGTATAGATAGGCCACAGAGGAGGACATTGCAGACAGTCCTGATGAGACCTGATAAGCTAGGGTGAGAGGGAAGGGGAGGAGGAACTCCCCTATCAGTGGTCTTAGAGAGCAGCAGGGAGGAGATGAGGGAGGGAGGGTGGTATTGGGAGGAAATGAGGGAGGGGGCTACAGCTGGGATACAAAGTAAATAAACAGTAATTAATATAAAAAAATAAAAAGGAATAAAGAAATAAAGGTCATTAATCTGAATGGGGAAAAGAGAGAGAGAGAGAGAATAGTGAAATGCATCAAAAGCTATGCCATGCAAACTATGCTTGAAAATGGGTATTAGTGTATTGTAATTTTAGAAGTAAATAAACCATATTTTTTTTAATTATAAAAATAAACCAATGCAATAATGAATCCCAAAGATTGAGAAAAGCAATTACGATTCAAACTCCAAATTAATAGGAGACAGACAATGCAGATCATAGCAGAAATAAAGAAAACACAGTGTGAGTGAAATACAGAAGATGAGAGAAACTAAGATGTAGTTTTTATGATAAGTTAGCCAAGACCAGATCTTTAGCAAGACCCACTCCTTCAACAGAGAAGACTCAAATAAGTAAAACTAGAGACAAAAAAGGAGATATTACAGTTGAAGCCATAGGAATAAAATGGATTAGAAAATATATGGTAACAAAATTAGAAGTCTAGAAAAACTGGAGAAATTTTTGGGAATTTTCTACTGAAATCGAACCAAGAATCTACTTAAATAAACTGCTCTGACTAGATCAATAGCAAGTACTGATCCTGAATTAGTTATAACGTTTCCCACCAAAGGAAAGCCCAAAGCCAAGTGCTCTATAGCAGAATTCTAGCAAATGTTTTCAAATAACAGTTTTTAAAAATGTATTTAACTTTATTTTATATGCATTGGTGTGAAGGTGTCAGATCCCTTAGAGATGGAATTACAGACAGTTGTGAGCAGCCATGTGTGTGCTCGGAATTGAAACCAGGTCTTCTGGAAGAGTAGCTAGTTCTTTCAACTGCTGAGCCATCTCTCCAGCATCCCACAAATAATATTTTTAACTGTATACTTATCAAATTATCCCATGCTACAGGATTGAAATTAAAGGATGATATTTAAGCCCATTTTATGAAACCAGCATTACCATGATATTAAAACCCGACAAGGAAAAGACAAAGAAAACTTTAGAACAAAATCTTTGATGAACATAAATTTTAAAAAATATCCACAAAATACTGAGAAATTAAACTAAACACACACACACACACACACCTCAAAAGATTATACATGGAAGTCAGGTTGCATTTGGGTTTCTATGCAGCTCAATAAATGTTATATGACACATACAGGCGATAAAGAATAAAAATTATACAGTTATCTAAACAGACACTTAGGAAGCAGTTGATAAAGCTCACGTCCCTTCATGAAAAAAGCTCCTAACAAGTTGGCATAATGGATCTCATCATAATAAAGCTGTATAAAAATAAGTCCCAGTCACTGGGTGGGAAAAATCTGAAAACACTTCCCTGCAACCAGGAAAAACACAATGATATCATCACACTCAGCAGTTTCAGTTAGAATCTGCATGTCTGCAGTCTCAGTCAGAGTCTACAATCTTATAGAGTCTATAGCCAGGGAGATTATATATGAGAAAAAAACCCATAAAATTGAGAAACTCAAAAGCATAGAAACAAGAGGAATGTGCTTATTTCTATCAAAATCTAAAGAACGTTCTAAAAGACCAACATAAAAGATAAATGAATGGAGTGAAGTAGCAGGGTATGAAGCCAACACAAAATGCCATTCGCCTTTCCGTATATTCATGTTTAGTTTGCTGAGAAAGAAAGCGTGAAAGTGATTCCACTTACAGTGGCCACAAAGTGTTTCTAGGAATAAGCTTTGCAGAGGAGGCATGAAACCTGCACAATAAAAATTATAAAACATCAATAGAAATAGAAGAAGGCATTTAATGTAGAAAGAGTTCATGTACATGCTATGGAGAATTCATGTACTTATAATACCCGCAATGCACAATCATCCTACAGAGTCAACGAATCCTCATTATAAAGCAATGTTCTATACAGAACTAGAAAAAGGAAGCACAAATTTCCCCAATAGTCAAAGTGATCTTGAGCAGAAGGAAAAAAAGAAAAACATCATGGCACTGGCAAAAACCAGACACACAGGCCAACAGACAGAATAGTAAACCCCGAAAAATCCTCAATTACCTATATTTAACTAGTCACTGACAAAGGCTTTGAAAACCCACATGAGGAAAAGGACAATGTAACAAGTAGTCCTGGAAAAAAGAAATAACTGTTTGCATAAAACTGAAACTTGATACTGTAGGCCATAATTTTAAGGATAGGTCCCCAAAGTACAGGAAGCAGAAGAAAAAGATGAGAAAAGGAATATTAAGATAAAAAGTTTCTTCATAGCAAAAGAAGCAATCAGTAGAGGAAAAAGAAGCAGCTTACAGCAAAAGACAGGTATTTGTAGCTGCTCATATGATGGAGGGGTGATGCTACAAAATTTAACAACACCTTCAGCATTCCTAGAAGATAATCTCACAACAGACCCCCTGTTCCTGTCTGTCCCAGACATGTATCCCACCTTCTGCAAATATTCTGGAGCCTTAGGTGCTGGAGTTCTGTTGTATCTGTATCAGTTGGTTTGGAGGGAAGAAAGGGAAGGAGGAAATATTGTCATTGATGTTAGAATGTCAAAAATCCTAATAATTAACATTTTAAAATTTAATTAAAAATGAAGCAGAAAAATCCCCAAATAAAGCAATTAATTTTGTACAGACACTGCACAAAAGAAAAAAAACACATCTGGGAAAATACAAAATACTGTGAGTTATCATCTCACTCTAGACAGAATGGCTATTAACACAATAAAACAAAACAGGTCTGGAAAGACAGTTCAGTGGGTAAAGGATATTTGCTGCAAAGGCTGATGATCTAAGTCTAATTCCTCAGATCCATAAGGTAAAAGGAAAGAACTAAGTCACAAAAGTTGTCCTCTGACACCCAGAAACATCTGTGGCATCACACACATATGCATGTACACACACACACACACACACACACACACACACTAAAATGTAATAAAAATTTAAAACAAAACAAAAATGCTGATAAGAAGGCACAGACATAAGGAACCATTATGGCCTGCTGGTGGTAATTTAAAATGATCTAGCCACCATGGGTGGAACAAGGCATACTTCAAAACATTAAAGTAAGAATTACTATTTGGTCCACTGCAGGGAGTCCAAAAGAGATGTTCACACACCATTGCAGCAGCACTCACAACAGCTAAGATACAAAACCGGCTCAGGTTCCTATTAACAGATAAATGGGTGCAGAGCACAAGTTATATATATGTTATATATTATGTATTTATGACACTATATGGCTAGTCTCAGAATTTATTTTTTTTTCAATTTTTGAAGTAGAAATCATAAACATGACTGCTGATACATCGTTTATGTTCAACCTAACCTTGTAAAGATGAATTTCACACACACACACTGAAATATAATCCAGCCATGGGAAGTATGAAGTTCTTTCATTTTCAAGAAGGCGTTGCATTATACAAATTAAGCAAGGCCCAGAAAAATAAGTGTTAGCTGTTTGTTGTCTATGTAGGCAATTAAAAAGGCCAACTGGAAAGTAAGGTAGGAGCTAGTAGAGGCTGACAAGGATTTTCAGTGGTGGTGGTCCCAGATGGAAGAAGGTTGGATGGATATGACCTACATATGCTTATGTATTATGGACATGCCACCATTATTTCCCTAACACAAGAATAAATACATGTTAATATATGTATATATACACATACACTTAGGAACCACCTTTTCAAAGCAATAGTATAACAATGTTAGCCAAGGGGATACAAATGAAGGGATGTTAGAATAGGTAAGTGTCTGCCAAACAAATACAAATAGGACCTGGCTGGGATGGAATCCAAGCCTGCCATACACTAGCTTTGTGATGTTGAGCAAATTACTGAACCTTTCTGGATCTCCATTTCTCTGCATTATAAGTGGGGTCAACAGCAGTAGAACCTGCTTCAGAGGGCCGAGGTCAGGATCAGTTTACTTAGAATTAACTCAGACATTCCCTGGTATATATGGTTATGTGTGGGTAATTGTTAGTTGTACTCTAAGGATTGTCTTGGCACTAAAATATAATCCCACAATTAATTATTTGATGAAAAATGACTTGAAAAGTAATTTGGGTTTATATTTAGATTATTTTCTGCTTGAAAATATTGCATTGTTTTCACTTCTTTTGTAGGCAAAACAGTGTGAGTAAATGTTTTATTGGACTTAGAGGTGTTTTTGTTAGAAAAGAAACATGGCCATGTAGTTGGATGAACTTTTTTTAAAAATAAAATTTATATATTCACTTTGCATCCCAATCACAGCTCCTCTCCCTCCTCTCCTCCCCATACCACCCCCCCTCTCTCTTTTCCCCTATCCCCACTCTCCTTCCCCTCAGAAAAGGGAAGCTCTCCCCACCCATCCACCCCAAGACATCAAGTGGCATCAGGACTGAGCACATACTCATCCACTGAGGCCAGAGGAGGCAACCCAGTTAGAGGGAAGTAATAGAAAAGCAGGCAACAGAGTCTGTGTCAGGGACAGCACCTGTTCAACTTACTAGATGAGCTGTTAAGCAAGGAAACTAGTGACCGTTACATGGAATTTACTTTAAAAACATCTGGAAAGAATCTTTCAAGGGAATTGTCTACCTTGTTTTCCTTCGAGTTTGTAAACTATATTTGTCTTCCCTAAGCAAGCAGCGATGTTTCCCTGAGAGGGACTGTCACAGCTCTCTTCTCCATTAGCCAAAGTTAAGTCACCATGACCTACATATTTATGAAGACTCTCTTTGTCCCATGACCTGAAACTAAAGTTTAACCTAAAGAAAGAAGTCAGTAAAGAAATCCAAAGCAAGCTCTTTCTGGACAAGTAGGCAATGGAGACAAGTAGGAAATGAAGGCTCACCGACTCCATTATCAATTTGTCTTCCAGTGTGATTACAGTCCACTGAGAGGGGATGGTAACTCAAAAATGTATAAATAAATAAATAAATAAATAAAAAGTAACAGATGAAGTCTTAAAAGTAATAGTGTAATATCAGAAGCTAAACTTTGAGGAAGGACTACATTCTGTGAGATGGTTGAAATGGCCTAAAGGAGATGGCATTGGTATGTTTTTGGACAATAGCATTGGGAGAAATGGTATTTATGGCACTAAGAAATCAGAGGCAGCCACAGAGGAAGGGCACACATTGCCCTAAACACTAGGAGCAGAGAGAGTCTTGGATAATTCTTCTCTAAAGGGAATTAGGTTTTATTAGGAGAGGTAAAAAAAAAAAAAAGTAAGATAACAACTAGTTACAAAAGAGACCATGAAGTGAATGGGAGTGATTGACAAGATGGCAGTTGGGAGTGGTCACTCTCAGGATTTATTTTAGAAAAAGAAATCATAAACAGGACTGCTTTTGCATGGTTTATGTTGGACCCAACTTATAAAGATGAATTTGACTTCGTATTTAATATTCATCTTCCTAAGTATATCAATTTACAGCCTCAGCACAGAAAACAGTGTTTTAAAACTGTGATTTTAGATTAAAGATGATTGTAAGTTTAAAACCTTTTGCTAATCTCAATGCTTTACAGGCTTCTGGGATTCTGACCATTAATTTTCACTGGAAAAAAATCATGTAATGGCAGATGCAGGGCAAACAGGAACAAGCAGGAATGAAAGCTAGAGTTGAATTTCAACTCAGTCTCCATCCCTGGATCAGTTCCTTTTTTTTAATTTTATTTTTTTCTTATCAGTTATGATTTATTAACTCTGTATCCCAGCTGTATCCCGCTCCCTCATTCCCTCCCAATCCCACCCTCCCTCCCTCATCTTCACCCTGCCCCTTCCCAAGTCCACTAATGGGGGGGGACCTCCTCCCCATTCATCTGATCCTGTTTTATCAGGTATCTTCAGGACTGGCTGCAAAGTCCTCCTCTGTGGCCTAACAGAACTGCTCCTCCCTTGTGGGGTGGGGAGGTCAAAGAGCCAGCCATTGAGTTCCTGTTAGAAATAGTCCTTGTTCTCCTCACTTTGGGAAACCAATTGGTTACTGGGCTACCACGGGCTACATCTGAGCAGAGGTTCTAGGTTATATCCATACATGGTTCTTGGTTGAATGTCAGTCTCAGAAAAGACCCTGTGCCCAGATATATTTGGTCCTTGTGGAGCTCCTATCCTTTCCCCATCATACTAACTCCCCTTTTTTCCTATGATTCCCTGTACTCTGCCGAAGGTTTGGTCATGAGTCTTTGTATCTGCTTTGAAAACACTGCTAGTTAGAGTCTTTCAGATGCGCTCGGTAGACTCCTGTCATACGTTCAATGCACATCCCATCTGTCTTTCTAAATGAGGATTGATCATCTTACCCCATGTCTGCTCTCTTGATTATCTTTTTTAGGTGTATAGATTTCATTATGTTTATCATATCTTATAGGTCTATATAAGTGAGTATGTACCATGTTTGTCTTTCTCCTTCTGGGATATTTCACTCAGAATGATCTTTTCTAGATCCCACCATTTGCCTGCAAATTTCTTGATTTCCTCCTTTTTGATTGCTGAGTAGTATTCCATTGTGTAAAAATACCACAATTTCTCTATCCATTCTTTCGTTGATGCACATCTGGGTTGTTTCCAGGTTCTGGCTATTACCTTGGATCAGTTCTTATGATTAATTTATTTGCCTGTAAATAAATATGAGCCTAAATTAAATTTCTTGAAGACTCTTGATTGTTTTCTGTTAAAACAAGATATGAATTCTTGCACGTGCAGTGTTTGTCTTCCTATGCCATGGCTGTAGTAGGTCCCCATGTCTTTAGCATTGCCTTTATCCCCTTTGATTTAATGTGCGTTTTTCACATCACAAGCAACAAAACATCAGCACATGCACCAGTCCTGGGTAATGAAACATTACGTAAAGGTGAAAACCTGGATGAAGACATTTTTCAAGCTTTAGTAAGAATTTGAAAGGTAGTTTTACCACAAACTTTCTTCCTTCAAGCTTATCTCCATGTCTTAATTTTAACATTTTATTCATTATTTTTCATGGGCAATACTGGATTATGAGAGCAGGGTGCTAACTGAGGAGCAGCAATTTCACGAGTTAGTTACAAAATTTCCTGTGAGAGGTTGAGGTTAACTACAGCTGGTCAGCATCAGATCCTGCTCACAAACATCACTTGAGAGGGTGTGTCAACAGCCTTTTTTTTTTTTTTTTTTTGCTGCCAAAACACTTAGAAGTCAATGTCCACAAGGACTAAAATATATGCAGAATGACTGAGGTGGTCAAGAAAACATTTTGAGCCCCCTGTAATAGTTGTGTTATAGCTTATGTAGTGGATATATCTGAAAAGTTACATGCAAATCAAACAATATCTATCAAGCAGTATTTTGACTAAAGATATAATAATATTTAAACACAAATACTAATACATTTTTCTAACTCAAAGAAATCTTTAGATATCCTGAATTTGTATAAATCTTGATTTGTCTGAAAGTGAAGTATAAGAAGCCAATAATTCCTAGAAATAACTCATGGTACCCATGGGTTATTTGAACTTTTGAAATTTGAATTATTAAAGTATTTGAATTACCAGTTATTATTTGAATTGTCAGTTGAAAGTGGAAAGCAATTAAATAAACCACTTAAATATGATACAAACGAACATGTTACATTTAGGATTATGTATGTATATACATAGACTTATATGCACACAATAACAGTGAGAAAAGAAGTCATGAATTTAAAGGAGAGTTGGGAGGGATTTATGGGAGGATATGGAGGAGGAAAGAAAAAGGAGAAATGTAATCAAATTATAATCTCAAAATCTTAAGTAAAGATCTTATATAAAAATGTGAAAAAGATTGGGAGTTGTGAGTTTATCCAGAAAAAGTTCGGGGAGAGGGTGAGGCTATAAGTATAATGCTTTAATGTAATTTAATTTTTTTTACATTGCTTGTGTATACCATGAGATGGTAGAGCAAATCTCCATATTAATGTTCTTGTCTTAGAATACATTAAGCATCTCCTGTAAGTTTCACTTATGTATCAGCTGTGAGAGGAAAGTAGAGGACACACGTACCGATGGCTTGCATGAAATTAATTAGAAAAAAACCTGAACTTTTCTGCTACATCAGATTCTTTTCTGTTTTCCAAAGAAATAATAAACTGCTAAGAAGCTAATGAATAACAATGCCCTATTAGAATTTTAAAACATTTCTTGAATTTGGTTAACGTGTTTCATGAATGTATAATCACATAAAACACTATTTAATTTTATTTTTTAAGATTAATCCCTTTAAGTTTAATATTTTTTCTCTTTGATTTTTATTTTTTTATATTAATTAGTTTATTTACCTTGTATCCTGGCTGTAGCCCCCTCCCTATTTCCCTCCCAATCCCACCCTTCCTGCCTCATATCCTCCCTGCCCCTCTCTAAGTCCACTGATAGGGCAGTCCTCCTCTCCTTTCATCTGACCCTAGATTATCAGGTCTCATCAGGACTGGCTGCAATGTTGTCCTCCTCTGTGTCCTGGCAAGGGTGCTTCCCCCTGGGTGGGGGTGGGGGGAGGTCAAAGAGCCAGCCACTGAGTTCATCAGAGACAGTTTCTGAGACTGATTTTCCAACCAAGGACTATGTTTGAATATAACCTAGAACCTCTGCTCAGATGTAGCCCATGGCAGCTCAGTATCCAAGTGGATTCCTTAGTAAATTTAAACTTTTAAAGTTTGTTTTATTTGTATGAATGTTTTGCTTGCATAGATATCTGTGCACCACATGTCTTCCTGGTGCCCGTGGAGGTTAGAAGAAGGCATAGAATCCCTTGGGACTGGAGTTACAGATGGTTGCGAGCCACCATATGGGTATTGGGAGCCAAACCTGGGTCCTCTGGAAAAGCACCAGTTCCTTTAAACTCCAAGCCATCTCTCCAGCCCCTAATAAGCACTATTTAAATTATCTTGAACAGTCACATAAAACTGTAATAAAGTATGTTTTATCAAAATATCTTAGTATTCTAATAACTTTTCTTTAATTTTTTCACACACAAACCCTCCCATTTCTTGAGTAATTATGTTTATATTTTTAATCTTGTTGAGGTCAGACAAAAATTATCTTAGAAGAAACAGTTCCACTTTAGCTACACAAGTGTTTTAGTTTGGCAGACTGAAGTAAAAATACTTTCAAATCTGAACTCCTAGGAATTATTTATAGCAGTATTTGGAAGGGTAACATAAATTTCCAATTTTTTTTTTATGGTGCTGGGATAGAACACAGGGCCTTGGGGATACTACAGAAAGCCTCAGCACCAAGCCACACCCTAGTGCTAACATACTACTTCCAAAAGACATTATTTAAACACTGACAAAAGGATTAGGAAAGATGCAAACATATAAATGGACATATTGTGTTTGTGGACTGTAAGATATTATTAAATGCACATATTGCCCAAAGCACTCTAAGATTTGGAGTAATCCCTATCAAAATCTCAATAGCATTTTTTTTCATAGAAATAGGAAGAACATTAGGTGTACAAATTTTAGTATGTTTATCCTATATTATGTGTCTTATATGCACTTATAAGTGATTATATATCGTGTGTATCTTTCTGCTTGTGGGATACCTCACTCAGAAGAAAAACAAAGGACATTGGAAGAAGGAGAAAACAGGAAACAGGACAGGAGCCTACCACAGAGGGCCTCTGAAAGACTCTACCCAGCAGGGTGTCAAAGCAGATGCTGAGACTCATAACCATACTTTGGCAGAGTGCAGGGAATCTTATGAAAGGAAGGGGAGATAGTAAAACCTTGAGGAAACAAGAGCTCCACAAGGAGAACAACAGAACCAAAATATCTGGGCACAGGGGTCCTTTCTGAGACTGATACTTCAACCAAGGACCTGCATGGAGATAACCCTGCTCAGATGTAGCCCATGGCAGCTCAGTATCCAAGTGGGTACCCTAGTAAGAGGAACAGGGACTGTCTCTGACATGAGCTTAGTTGCTGGTTCTTTGATCACCCCCCACCCCTTCCTGAGGGAGGAGCAGCCTTGCCAGGCCACAGAAGAAGACAATGCAGCCAGTCCTTATGAGACCTGATAAGCTAGGGTCAGAGGGAAGGGGAGGAAGATCTCCCCAATCAGAGGTCTTGGAGAGGGGTCTGGGAGGAGATGAGGGAGGAAGGATGGGATTGGGAGGGAATGTTTGAGAGGGCTACAGCTGGGATACAAAGTGAATAAACTATAATTAATATGAAAAATTTAAAAATAGAAATAGGAAGAACAATATTATAGTTTATGTAGACTCACTAAAGACTCTAAGCACCCCAAGAAATCTTATAAAGAAGAACAAAATGAAGGTAAAATACTTCTTGACTTCAACATATATTATGATGTTATAGTAATTAATGTGCATGGCATCACCATAAAGACAGACATATGGACCAATGGAGCAGAATAGAAACCTCAGAAATAAATCATGCATTGACTGGGTGTCAAGAAAGCATAAGAGAGAAAACCTATTCTCTTCTTCATGTGATGTTGGGAAACCTTAACTTCCACATGTAACAAATGAAAATAGACTTTTGTCTTATACCATATAAGAAAACAGTTCAAAAGGCATGAAAACTTAAACATTATGATTCCAAGCTATAGCTCAGACTCCTGCCACACAGAAGTAAACATTGGAAGAAAGCTTACTGATACTGGTTTCGGCATTGATTTTATGGTATGCTATTAAAAGTATAGGCAAAAATGTGAAAATAGACAAATAGAATTATATATAATAATAAGATTCTATACATCATTTACTATAGTCTCTGCATTAACTGCGATTCACTGCAGAAATAAGAAGCATTTCCAAGATTAACAGCAGCTCTGGTTTGTGGGTACATCTGTTTATTATATATATTTATATATTTAGGTTTGGTACATCTGTTCAACAGCAGCAGCAACAACAATAAAAACAAACAAAAATAAATCCAGATGAATGGGGAGGAGGTCCCCCCTATCAGTGGACTTGGAAAGGGGCACGGTGGAGATGAGGGGGGGAGGGAGGGACTGGGAGGGAATGAGGGATCAGGACACGGCTGGAATATAGAGTTAATAAAATGTAACTGATAAAAAAATAATAAAATAAAAAAAAGAAAAAAAATTAAAAAAAAATAATGGACTCCAGATGCAAGAGAAAAAAAATAAATCCAAAAAACCCTAAAACAAACAAACAAACAAACAAACAACAAATTGTATTATATTCTCCAGCATGGCCTATGACTTCTCCAGCCATAAGCTTTAGCTCTGTTTTATAGTACCATGTATGGATTTCCTGTTGTAGAGCAGACCTCAAACACAGTCAGTAGGTGGTTTTCCCCAAATGCCATGCCAGTGACATTTGACATTGACATTTCACATTCCTGGCAAGTCAGTATTGTAGAAAGCAGGGCTCACAGCTTGGTGAGACCTTTAATGAGTTTCCATTCCCCACTATCCAGAGGCTTTTGTAGCCCACTCCAGTCCTGCTCACCAGCAGGAACTTTCTAGTTCAGTTCTGCCTAATTTTCCTCTGTCCTGTAAACAATATATATGCTATGCCCAGTGATAGGGATTTGCCATTCAGTCCTGTAGGCACTCAAAAACAAATGGTAATCTGTATTGTTTTGGAGGTATGCCTGGACCACTTAACATGGGGAAAGTATCCCATGTTTGGGATTTTTGTTTAATCACTTAAGGCTTCGTGAATAACATTATCCATCCATGTTGAGTACCTCCATTCAAATCTCCCTGAAAACTGTATTTTAAGTTAGCTTACAAAATAATAAATTTCCATATAGCTTTTTAAAATATCTCCTAAGTTTGGTTAAGCCATTTATTCTCCTGTCTCCTGTTTCATCTCTACGTAACCTCTGCCAACCCCTGTATCATCTCTTCTACTTTCATCTCACTTGTGTTCCATTCCCATTCCCCTTTCAAGGCTTCTTCCCCAACCAACCTCCCATAACCCCTTTCCAGCTTCTCAGTCCCCACACACATTCCAAGTTAAACACACAAATCTAACAATTTGAAGCTGACATCTGCATAGGAGAGAGCATGCAGTGTTTGTCTGTCTAGGTCTGGGTCACCTTACCCAGCATAATATTTTCCAGATCCATTTACTTTCCTGCCAATCCCATGATTTCAATTTCCTTTGCAACTGAAAAGAATCCCATTGTGTATATGTGTCAAATTTTCATTATCCATTCATGAGTTGATAGACATCTAGGCTGATTGCAATTCCTAACCGTGTAAACACAGCAGTGATAAACACGGATATGCAAGAATCTCAGTGCTGGAAGAATTTCAGCACTTCTTTGAGTATATGTTGAGGAGTGGTAGAGCTAGGTCATATGATAGCTTTATTTTTTATTTTTATTCAAATATAGTTCTGTTTTTACCTCCACACTGATTTTGATAGTGGCTTTACTAATTTACACTCCCACCAACAGCGAATTGCTATTCTTCTCTCCCCATATTCTCACCAGAACTAGCAGACATTCATTTTTGTAATATAATGTAATGTAATTTTGTCCTCACTGGATGATAACACAGGGTCTCGGAGTAACACTAATTTGCATTTTCCCAATGGTTAAGAATTTTGAGGGCCTCTGATCAAAGACTCTACCCAGAAAGGTATCAAAGCAGACTCATAGTCAAACTTTGGGCAGAGTGCAGGGAATCTTATGAAAGTAGGGAAGATAGAAAGACTTGGAGGGGACTGGAACTCCACAAAGAGAGCTACAGAATGAAAAAAGCTGTGCCCAGGGGTCTTTTCTGAGACAGATGCTCCAACCAAGGACCATGCATGGAGATAACCTAGAACCCCTGCATAGATGTGGCCTTTGGCAGCTCAGTGTCCAAGCAGGTTCCTTAGTGATGGGAGCAGGAACTGTCTGAAATGAACTCAGTGGCTGGCTCTTTGATCACTTCCTCCTGAGAGGGGAGCAGCCTTACCAGGCCACAGAAGAAGACAATGCAGCCAGTCCTTATGAGACCTGATAGGCTAGGGTCAGAGGGAATGGAGGAGGACCTCCCCTATCAGAGGACTTGGAGGGAGGCATGGGAGAACAGGAGGGAGGGAAGGTGGGATTGGGAGGGGATGAAGGAGGGGCCTGCAGCTGGGATATAAAGTGAATAAACTGTAATAAAATAAATAAATAAATAAATAAATAAATAAATACATAAATAGAATTTTGATCACTTCCCCCTAATGGGACTTCCTACCAGGCCACAGAGAAGAAAGATTAACTCTGTCCACATGTGAATAGATGAGCAGGGGGTATCTGGGTAGGGGAACTCCCCTTTTCTGAGGAATATGGTAGAAGGGATATGGGAGGGAGGCTGGAAATAAGAGGACAGGAGGGAGGGGTCTATTATTGAGATGTAAATTGAATTAATTAATGAAAATTTTATGAAAAAAGAATGCTGACTACTTAAAATATTTATAATCCATTTTCTATCTCTCTCTTTTTTTTTTTTTTTCAGATTTCCCAGGCAACTCTTTCACTGACTGTTCCCTAAGTTTTTTAAGTTCTGGAGTTATTTGTAGGCTCTAGATATTAATTTTATGTCAGAAATATAGCTGAGAAATTTTTTCCCATTCTGTAGGCTGCCTCTTCTATGAGATCCCATTGTGGATTGCCGATCTTCTCTTCTGGGTGGTCCAAGTCTAGCTATTCAGGAAGTCTATGCCTGTATCTTGATGTGTTTCCCCTTACTTTTATTTAATCTAGCACTTTCTTAGTTTCAAGTCTCACATGGAGGTTCATGGCTCATTTGGAGTTTATTTTTTGTGCAAGGGGATAGACAGGAGTGTAATTCCTGCCTCCATGTTGATATGCAGACTTTGCTGCACCATTTGTTGAAGATACCATCTTTTTGTCAATGTGTAAATTTTGGCAACCTGAAACAGTATGTTTTATTAGTCTTGGAAAAGCTCATATTTAAAAATTAAATGTATGATATTTATGGATGTATTTTTCTCTTGCACCACATATTAGGAAAAAAAATCATTGAAGTAGAAAGTCTGTAGGCTTCAGATTATTGATAATTAATGCAAGTGTTAAGGGCGATGTGTAGGCCACATTTTAGGGAGCCTAGAAAGTGTTACTATAATTATTTAGTCAAGTGAAACTTTAAAAAGTTTAAAAAGATTGAAAGTAATTCTTGTAGTCTTTGGGAACAGCACCTCTCCTAGCTCACTTCTTATAACAGACATTGTGCTCACATAAGAAGTGAATAAACAAATACTGGCCAGTAAGAAAATGAGCCTGTTCTTGGGTATCTGGTTATATGGGCTCTAATTTGAAGTTTCAAAAAGAATAATAGCTTGATGAAAATATAGCTGTTACATTAAAGAACAAAACAATGACTGCTTATTGTTTTTGTTGTAAAAAGAAGGAATGCCAAGTTTAATTCAAGCATATACGAACTTGTTTCATTTAAACTTTGAAAGATAATAAAAATTGGTATTGATACTTTTATAAAGTTGTATTTATTTCAGTAATGATAACTAGATCATGATATAGGTCACTATCATTGTATGTTAATTTTAGTAAAATTTCTGAAGTGTAAAGCCTCTAGCAAACAATCTATATAACATGTGACTGTTACTTTGAAAGATTCACTTCATACTGGATTGGAAAATGCAGCCACTGAAAAATAAAATGGTTTTGGATTCACTTGTAAGTGAATAATAGGTTTTTCCCTTTTGTTACAGTCTAAGATATAGCCTTATTTCTAAAAACTACTATAACGCATTAAGGACTTAGTAAGTTTTCAATATAAAACAAACAATAAAATCAGTTTTCACTTCTATATTAGCAATGAATTCTGTCATCCTTGCAGCTCTATTCCATACAGAGTGCGAGGAACAGAACACAAAGTCCTGTGTTCCATACCCTACAGCATTTGCAACTACCCTTTTTTTCTTTTGTGTATTAATTAGTATGTTTTGTTCATTCAGCATATTAAAATTGTTCACGGTTGTTGTTATTATTAATGTTGAAATCAGCTCAAATGTGGCCAGTGGGAGTCTCTCCCTGTTCCCTTTGGTCCCATGGGTGGGACTCAGGAATGTCACAGTGTTTTCTTACCTTCTAGCTTTACAGGGGGATCATTTCCTCCCAGGTGCCTCCTTGTTTTCAGTGGGTGGTGATATGATGAACATGAATACCAGGATGACCATGGCCTCCTGGCCACCACATTTTAATGTTTTAAATTAAGTAATTATTTACTTTCTTTTTTTTTTATGTTTTAAAGGCTTAATTTTTATTTAAATTATGTGATGTATGTGTATGTACACATGAATGTGGCTGTCCTGGAAACCAGGAGAGGGTGTCGGGCCCTCTGGAGTTGGAATTACAGGCTGTTGTGATCCACCTCATATGGGTGCTGAGAACCAAACTTGGGTCCTCTTGTAAGAAAGAACAGCGTGCAGCCATTTCTCCCACCCTTCGGGCTTCTCTTAATAAACATCTCTCTAAGCTCGAAGCTTCTTTTCAGTGGAGAACGCTGTTCAAGCAACTCAGCACGTCATTGTTTGCCAAAATGCAAGAGATCAGTCTTCCTTTTAATCTCTGTGCCTTGACACTAGGACTTCATGAAATTATGCTTTTTGTCCCCAGTTTTGATTCTCAACTGATTCCTAATCTATTAGTCTTGTTTCAAAATAATTTGAAGCTATAGTTTTTAAGTTGTTTAAATTCATTTTTGGAGTCAGAAAAAGATATAGAATTCAAATCTCCATTCCCATGATTAACAATTCATCACAAACATAAAACCATTTAACTGTTGTTTTTTCTTTTTTCCTGTGAGATAAATACTTATTTAAAAAGGCATTTTTCAGTTGCTATGAATGGAATGTGAGGGTGTTTTTTAATGTATTCAACCGGTATTAGTAAAAGAACTGCATCAGTTTTTTAATCAAAATCTTACAGTCAATTTCTACTCTCCTTTCTAGAACAATGCCTATGAATTTGTATTTACTGCATGTTCATGTTTACATTTATAAATTTAATTTGTACTTTCATGCCAGCTGGTCTTTTTTAACTTATCAGTTTCATTGTTTGGAACATTTCTGTTTTTTATTTAATTAATTTTTTATATTAATTACAGTTTATTTACTTTGTATCCC
Organism: Meriones unguiculatus; assembly: GCF_030254825.1. Taxonomy (NCBI): domain Eukaryota; kingdom Metazoa; phylum Chordata; class Mammalia; order Rodentia; family Muridae; genus Meriones; species Meriones unguiculatus. The sequence continues at coordinate 129,270,444 of NC_083351.1, forward strand.
AGCTGTATCCTTCTCCCTTATCTCTCCCAATCCCATTCACTCTCCCTCATCTCCTCCCATACCCCTTTCCAAGTCCACTGATAGGGGAGGTCCTCCTCTCCTTCCATCTGACCCTAGCTTACCCAGTCTCATCAAGACTAGCTGCATTGTCTTCCTCTGTGGCCTAGCAAGGCTGCTCCCCTCTCAGGGGAAGTGATCAAAGAACCAGCCACTGAGTTCATGTCAGAGACAGTTCCTCTTACTAGGGCACCCACTTGGATACTGAGCTGCCATGAACAACATCTGAGCAGGGGTTCTAGACTATATCCCTGAATGGTCCTTGGTTGGAGTATCAGTTTCAGAAAAGACCCCTAGGCACAGAATTTTTGGTTCTGTTGCTCTCCTTGCAGAGTTCCTGTTCTTTCCAGGTCTTACTATCTCCCCTTTCTTTCATAAGATTCCCTGCACTCTGCCCAAAGTTTAATTACGAGTCTCAGCATCTGTTTTGATGCACTGCTTGGTAGAGTCTTTCAGAGGTCCTCTGTGTAGGCTCCTGTCCTGTTTCCTGTTTTCTATTTCTTCCAGTGTCCATCCTGTTCATCTTTCTGAGTGAGGATTAATCATCTTACTCAGGGTCCTCCTTCTTGCTTAGCTTCTTTTATCATCTATCTATCTATCTATCTATCTATCTATCTATCTATCTATCTATCTATCTATCTATCATCTCTATATCTCTCTATCTCTGTATCTACCTATCATCTGTCTCTATATATCTATCTCATTCCTATCATCTATCTATCATCTATCTCTATATGTCTATCTCTAGCTCTTTATCTTTCTATCTCTCTATTATCTGTCCCTATATAGCTCTCTATCTCTATTTATCTACTTACCTATGATCTATTTATCATCTATCTCTCTATATCTCTCTATCTCTGTATCTCTCTATCTCTGTATCTACCTATCATCTGTCTCTCTATATATCTCATATCTATCTATCTATCTATCTATCTATCTATCTATCTATCTATCTATCTTCATCATCATTCATCTCTATATATCTAGCTCTATCTCTCTGTCTCTATTATCTGTCTCTATATAGCTCTCTATCTCTATCTACCTAACTATCATCTATTTATCATCTCTATATATCTCTCTATCTTTATCATCTATCATCTATGTCTATCTCTCTCTATCATCTATCTATCTATCTATCTATCTATCTATCTATCTATCTATCTATCTTAGAAAGAGAGAGAGTGAGAGAAAGAGAGACAGACAGACAGACTGATTGACTGACAGATTGAGCCTGACATGGGCTTCTGAAACCTCAAAGCCCACCCTCAGTGACACACCTCCTCCAACAAGGTCATACCTCATAGTTCTTCTAATATTTCTTGTAAATGTTTTCACTTCCTTTCATAAGGGGATGAGATGAGAGCCATACCCAAGTTTTACTAAGACATGTCTTAGGTTGAGGCCAGAGCCTTTCTAGCTACATATCCCTAGGCCAAGGTCTGGAAACTTTTAGCCTCTCTACAATTTAATCTTCTGCAAGCCCAGACCTTGAAGGCTTCAGCTTCTAGCCTACATTTGTTAACCTAGGCCTAGAACGTTTTCAGTTTCTGAGACTTACTACTGAATAAACTCATCCTTTCTAGTTCTTTCTGACTGTGTCTGGCTATTTCAACTCATTTGTTCTGGCTCAAAACTTCTTTCCAAGCTGACTGATTTAATTTTTTTTTCTTCTCACTGAGTTGCTCCACCTGGAAAAAACTGCCTCTGTAACTCCACAAACTGTACTTGACCAAATTACATTGAATTCAGCCAAACTGTATTGAACTGTACTGTACTGACTGTACAAATGCTACTCAGTTCCCATACTCTCCTCCACGGGGCAGTACTGTCTGTCTGTCTGTCTCCCTCTGTTGCTCTTAAGTATCTCCCCTCTTCTCAGAGTTGGGCATATCTTATCTCCGACTCATTTTTGTCAAATCTTTCTCTGATTCGGCACCTTGTCTGTACCTCAATTGGACTTCATTGGTTGGGATTAAAGGTGTGTACTAAAGGCATGTCCGTATTACATTCAGAAGGATTAAAGGTGTGTCTTGTCTATATTCCAGCCAGAGGCAGTAAAGGAGTATGCTGACGCCTTGTCTATATTTCACCTGGATCATACAGCCCTAGGTCTTTGGATGTAATCCTTTGCCACAGTTGTTGGATACAGTCAAACAGTTCCACTCCCTGTTGACTAAATGAGCTCATTCAGGTAAATGAGCCTATGGGGGCCATTCTCATTCAAAACATCACAGTCTATGACTTTTCAAATGTCAATCGATGACTTTACCAACAGTCAGACAACATAACCATTTCAATAGTAGCAAACTTTTTTGAAAAGTAAATTTAAGAAAAATTCAGGTTATAAATTCAAAAGGTTATATATATATATATATATATACATATATCTACATCTATTTCTATGTATCTATGTATCTATAGTGAACTCTAGATCCTTGTGCATGCCAGGCAAGCAGTTTATCACTGAACCACGTGGTAGTTCAAGGAAAAAAATGGTTAGGAATAAGGGAGTGTCTAAATTACACATTTGACAGGTATAAAATATTGCTGAAATAAATGAAAAGGAGTGTATATTGATGGGTATGTAGTATGAATCATAGAATAGATTCCTTAATATTGGATTCTAAACTATGACACAAAAACACAAGCAACAAAAGTAAAGGCAAATGTATTAGATATCATGAACCAGTAAAAAAATTGTGTATATCAATTATTTACCTTTAAGCCTATATCACTGAATTCCAGCTCCCTTCCTCAAAAGCTCCCCTCCCCCAGTATTTTTCTAATTTTCATTTTCCTAGTGGGTAGAAATAATTCCAAGATTTGGATATCTAAATATAATAACTGTAATAATGTTGGTTATAATTGAATTTATTATTAAATATACTAAATGATATCATTGAAACCTATCCATATGACAACATACTGCTCACATATCTTTAGTGAGATAGAGGCAAAGTCTCTCTAATCACCAACTGTCAGGAACTCTTCATACTGTGTTCAACATTCTTGTGGCCTAGTGGACTACATCTAATGAACATCTCATTTTTATATAAATATATAATTTTAAATAAATAAATTCAAAAAATATATATTTTAAATTCTTTATTAATTATACTTTATTCACTTTGTATTCCCCCTGTGATTCCCTCCCTCCTCCCGTCCCAATTCCTCCCTTCCTCCCAACTCTGCACACATGTCCCTCCCCAAGTCCACTGATAAGGGAGGTCTTCTTTTCCTTCCTTCTGATCCTGGTCAATTAGGTCTCATCAGGAGTGGCTGCATTGTCTTCTTCTGTGGCCTGGTAATGCTGCTCCCCCCCTCAGGGGGAAGTGATTAAAGAGCAGGCCAATCAGTTCATGTCAGAGACAGTCCCTGTTCTTATTACTATGGAACCCACTTGGATACTGAACTGCCATGGGCTACATCTGTGCAGGGGTCTTAGGTTATCTCCATGCATGGTCCTTGGTTGGAGTATCAGTCTCAGGAAAGACCCCTGTGCTCAGAATTTTTTTTTTTTTTGTTCTGTTGCTCTCCTTGTGGAGTTCCTGTCCTCTCCAGATCTTAGTGTTTCCCACTTCTTTCATAAGATTCCCTGCACTCTGCCAAAAGGTTGGCCATAAGTCTCAGCATCTGCTTTGATAGTCTATAGGGCAGAGTCTTTCAGAAGTCTTCTCTGTCAGGCTCCTGACTTTTTCCCTCTTTTCTCCTTCTTCTGATGTCCAGCCTCTTTGCCTTTCTGGATAGGGATTGAACATTTTAGCAAGAGTCCACATTTTTGATTAGTTTCTGTAAGTGTACAAATTTTAGTAGGCTTATCCTATTATATATATAATATATATATAAATAATAGGATATTATATAATATATATAATATATTATTATAATCAATAATATAATATATATAATATATATTATTATATTATTATAATCAAGAAGTCCACCTTCTTGATTAGTTTCTGTAAGTGTAGAAATTTTAGTAGGTTTATCCTATTATATATATAATATATTATATAATAGGATAAACTACTAAAACCTACTACTCATATATATATGAGTGAGCATAGACCGTGTGCATCTTTCTGTTTCTGGGATAGCTCACTTAGGATGATCTTTTCCAGTTCCCACCATTTACCTGCAAATTTCATGATTTCTTTGTTTTTTATTGCTGAGTAATATTCCATTGTTTAGATGTTCCACAATTTCTGTATCCATTCCTCCACTAAGGGGCATCTGGGCTGTTTCCAGCTTGTGGCTATTATAAATAAAGCTGCTACAAACATGGTTGAGCTAATGTCCTTATTTTGTACTTGAGCCTCTTTTGGGTATATGCCTAGGAGTGGTATAGCTGGATCTTGGGGAAGTGCTATTCCTAATTGTCTGAGAAAGCACCAGATAGATTTCCAGAGTGGTTGTACAAGTTTACATTTCCACCAGCAGTGGAGGAAGGTTCCCCTTTCTCCACAATCTCACCAGCATGTGTTGTCACTTTAGTTTTTGATCTTAGCCATTCTGATGGGTGTAAGGTGAAATCTTGGGATCCTTTTGATTTGCATTTCCCTTATGACTAAGGACGTTGAACATTTCTTTAAGTGCTTCTCTGCCATTCGATATTCCTCTATTGAGAATTCTCTGTTCAGCTCTGTCCTCCATTTTGTAATTGGATTACTTGATTTGTTGCTGTTTAACTTCTTGAGTTCTTTATATATTCTGGATATTAGTCCCCTGTCAGATACAGGGTTGGTGAAGATCTTTTCCCAATCTGTAGGCAGTTGTTTTGTTCTGATGATAGTGTCCTTTGCTTTACAGAAGCTTTTCAGTTTCATGAGGTCCCATTTATTGATTGTTGATCTTAGAGCCTGTGCTGTTGGTGTTCTGTTCAGGAAGTTGTCTCCTGTGCCAATGAGTTCAAGGCTCTTCCCCACTTTTTCTTCTAAGCAGTTTAGTGTGTCTGATTTCATAGTGAGGTCTTTGATCCACTTGGACTTTAGTTTTGTGCAGGGTGATAAGTATGGATCTATTTGCATTTTTCTACATGTAGACATCCAGTTAGACCAGCACCATTTGTTGAAGCTGCTGTCTTTTTTCCATTGAATGTTTTTGCATCTTTGTCAAAAATCAGGTGTCCATAATTGTGTGGATTTATGTCAGGGTTTGCTATTCGATTCCATTGATCTACCAGTCTGTTTCTATGCCAGTGCCATGCAGTTTTTAGTATTGTTACTCTATAGTACAGCTTGAGATCAGGGATGGAGATACCTCCAGAAGATCTTTTATTGTAGAGGATTGTTTTGGCAATTCTGGGTTCCTTGCTGTTCCATATGAAGGTGAGAATTTTTCTTTCAAGATCTGTAAAGAATTGTGTTGGTAATTTGATGGGCATTGCATTGAATCTGTAGAATGCTTTCGGTAAGATGGCCATTTTTACTATATTAATCCTGCCAAGCCACGAGCATGGGAGATCTTCCCATCTTCTGATATCTTCTTCTAATTCTTTTTTCAGAGACTGGGAACTTTTTTCATACAAGTCTTTGACTTGCTTGGTTAGGTTCACACCAAGGTACTTTATGTCCTTTGTGTCTATTGTGAAGGGGAACACCTCATTTCTTACCTTGCTAACATTAGACTCTCCCTGTACTGAGAGCATTTGTAACCAGCATTTTTTTTTTTTTGGCTGAAAGTTTAAAACAAATTTGACCCTGAAAACTGCTATTAGAGTTAAGTGCCCACTCTGTTCAACAAACAAGATGTACCAAGCATTAAATGTCCAAAATCAGGGTGATGCTGACCAGCCATTTGTTCTGTTCCTGGTAAGTTAACTACCAATGTTCTTGTTTAGGCCTAGGACAGAAAATAACTATTTTAATCTTAAGATATACCCTGGCCTCGAGGTCATTCTGCACAAATAAATTTTAGCTTTATTAGCTATTAGCAAGAAACTTCCCTACCTGCTTTATTCCTATTAATGATGAAGTCATATCCCATCACACAGAAAGTTTCATTAAGAAGAAAGGATTCAGTTCGCAGTTAAAATTAATGAATGATTTAGATGTTACTATCTTTCTGTGGAAAATGGATGAAACATGCAAAACAAACAAAAATGACCAGGAACTGGTAATATCTCTGCCTGTATGAGAAGTCATGCCCATATTATCTAAATTGATATACGAGCACAGAAAAGAAAAACAAATTACTCAGGAAATAAAGTGCTCAGAAAGGAAGAGATAAGAATGGATGATAACTTAAAAGGGATCTATACTCACATTTTCTCCAATGTAAGTTGAAAATCCTATGTAAAATATAGTATGCTTATTTGGATCTTAAAGTTTCTCTGTAACAGTGGTCTTCTGCAAGAGTTTATACAAATCAAACTGATATACAAGCATGGCCAAAGCTTCACTAAATTGAAGAACTTGTAACTCACTTTTTGGTTTTCTCCTTCCTACTCATCCTTGCTTTCTGATGGAACCTTATTCTTGTTCTCAGGAAGGTTTGACTTGGAAACTACCTAAAATGCTCTCACAAGATTCAAAACGCTGCTATGCTTTCATAAAGGTTGACAGGTCTTCAGTCTCCTGGTGTATGAATTTTGGCTTCAGAGAGACTACCTACGATTTACACTTGGACCACTAAAAGAAGGATCTACTTAAAACTGTGCATCAGGTGCAGGAAAGTCCTTTGAAATTTGCACTGAATTTCCAGTGATTTGTTTTAAATCAAATAAAAAGATATTTAATGTGGGTGAGTGTGCTATGGTGTTGGCTGGGATTTCTTGAAGAAGTCTAATGCACTGTAACTACTAGCAGTGGAAGAGCTGTTGCTGCCGAGGACACCATGAACAGGATTTCTTCTTTCCATTCATACAGTGGATAATATCAAAACTCATGTGTAGATGGTGGAAGAGCTCAGGATAATGGGCATCAGCTAAACAGGTGGTGGACCATGTGAAAACCAAAGTGCAGAGAGAAGAAGAAAGAAATGAGTGTAGTCTGACTATTGCCGTAGGGAAAGTGCTAGTTAGTGAGAAATACATTAACAAAAGGAAGTTATTTTATAGACAAGGTAGCCAAGGAAGGCACTGGTCAGTGCATGAGGGAGGAAGGAAGTTGAGTTTCACCCCAGCCACAGAGGAAGAATGGAGCTTAGTCGGATCAAAATATGCCAGGAAGTAGAGAGAATTTTTCTTTTAACATAGTGCTTTTATTAATTTTTTGAGGATTTTATAAAATGTATATTGGCATATTCACTCTACTCCTTCTCTTCCTCCCTCAGCTACTCCCAGATTCATCTGTTCCACTTCTTGTCCTCATTTTTTGAAGTTAGCTTTTTTTCAAAACAAAAGAAGCATAGAACTCAGAAACACTTTAACATGGTCATCCTACTTATTCTTTAAACACTTCAGTTTAAATTTATGTCACTTTTCCAGAGTTCCAATTTATTCTTACTTATACATTAACGCACATTAAAACAACAATACTGCAATTAGTTAAAAAAGTACATTTCAAACACTACAACAGAAATACTTTCAAATTTATATCTTAACACAGCTTAGAAGGAAAAAAGGCAATCTTTCAAAACATACATGATATGCTTGAAAGAAATTATATGAAACCTAACACTATCGACAATGAATATGTAGCAATAAAAGATAAAAAAGATTTAAAACTCTTTGGACAATAAATGAGTGAATATGGTATTTGTATCTAGTAATAAGTTTCATGAAGAGGAAGGGAGCAGTTGGAGCAATCACAAGTGGCTGACTTTGATGTTTCTACACACTTCCTGGTTATGTTATTTTTTAGTAATATTTATTTTTTAATTAATTACAATTTATTCATTTTGTTTCCCAGCTGGAGCCCATTCCTGCACCCCCTCCCAATTCCACCCTCCCTTCTTCTCCTCCTCCCATGCCCCTCCCCAAGTCCACTGATAGGGGAGGTTTTGCTCCTTTTCCCTCTTACCCTAGCCTATCAGGTTTCATCAGGACTGGCTGCATTCCTCTGTGGCCTGGTAAGGCTGCTCCCCCCTCAGGGGGAAGTGATCAAAGAGCCAGCCCCTGAGTTCAGAGACAGTCTTGGTTCCCCTTACTAGGGAAAGACTTGGAGACTGAGCTGCCATGGGTAATTTTTTTTCCCCTGAATACTTAAAATACATGCTTTCTTTTTACTTGTTGACAAGATGAAATGTCCTTACATTAGAATTGACTATAAACCTCTGCTTGATATTAGATCATTCTCTGGGTACAGATATTTCTTTCTTCTGAAAGAGAGAACATAGAAACTTCAGATAGGAAAATTGAAATGACAGAAATTGGTTTTGCTTTTCCATTCTGCCTGTGACTGATGTGGTCTTTGGCTTTCTCTCTTGTCAGTGTCATTTACAAGATGACAGAGGTGCATTGGAAAACATTTTCTTTCCCTTTTGATTTTTAAAATTTAAATATTTTTTTTTATTTCATACATGAGTGCTGTATTTCATTTACAGCTTTTTTTTTCCTCCTTCCAACTTCTATCATGTTCTCCCAATTCCCTCTGCAACTCAAGATGTCTTCTTATTATTGTGTTTTTCATATGTATTCATGGTTGGCCTCTTGAGATTGGATAACCCACTAGGGAGCTTGATACTGAAGAAAAATGATTCTATTGCCTGTAGCTTTTCATCTATAGAGTTAACATTATAAAATTTATCCACATTGGCATGCCAACTTGTGTTGTCACTATACGGGTCTTATTTAGGCAACTGTATTGTTGATATTTCATGAGAGCAAGTTGATGGCAAGGCCTTATTGTTGAAGATGCCACACACTTCAGACACAAGGGTGAAAACTTGAGTTGGAACTGGCTTGGAAGCCTCCTTCCTGGGGCCTAGCTCTCATGGAGTCAGAAGGAGCTATGTAAGCTGCCAAGGGAGAAAAGCAATCAATAGTCTTACTTAGCTGGTGGTAAAATGTAGGATCCACAATAATGACTGCACTAATGGTGCGATAGTGTTTGTTTTATTCTTGGGGGTAACCAACAGTGGTCTAATTGGATATAAGGACCATTCAAAAGTGAAAATTCATGCCTAATACTGCAAACCTAGCCAATCCTGCATCAAAAACTTCTAATGAAAAGAAAAGAGATGGGGCTGGGTGGCATGGGATAAATGAATGAAACCCCAGAGCCCTGTGACCATCTCTCATTTTAGTTATATGATTTTAATGAGGTCAATTTCCAAGGAAGCTAATATCTAATTAAGCCATACAAAATATTCTTTCAGTAGAATATTATCGTTAATAAACTTCCTTTTCTATCTGAATTACATTAGACTTTTCTAACATTTGCTTTTTATTTTTAGCACAATTATTTATTATTTTGAGTTCATTTTATTATCACTCAAAGAAGATTTTTCACAGAATTTAACATATTCATTATTCCTTGTTACCATTGCCATGGAGATCCAATTTCCTAATACATCAACTTAGTGGTTACTATAGATACAAACCATGTTACATCATCATTTGCCTGTGGGGAACTGAGAAAGGTATCTTTTCCCTCTTGTACTTGTGAGACCATAGCTATTGGTAACAATACTGTAGTTTCATCTGCTCCATGACCTCAAAAAGACTCAACTGGTCACTATAGATTAATAAGGAGCTAAGTTTAATACTATGTGGAGTGAGAACACAAATAAAAGGCAAAACGATGGTGGATCAAAACTCAGCAAATTTGTAGAGGATGCCAGTCTACAAAGAGATAACTGAAAAACAACACCCAGTGGCCATATGGAGAGACTGAAGAAAGACAATGGGCCATACCTTCCTTCTCATCACACCTACAAGTCACTTCTTACAGGACGGGTCAGATGGCAAGGGCGGGTGTTTATGTCTGTTTTAATTTCTAATTATTAGTAACAGCGCCACTTTCAACTCTACCAGTGATATAAAAAGAGATGAACTACATGGGTAAAAATGGGCTAAAACAGGCTAAAATTCTAGATTGATTCCAGCAATATTTTAATAACACTTCTGCTTCCTAGCTGCAGCCTAAACAATGCAGTGCTCTGCCTCTTGCTGCTTTTGCTCAAGTGTCTTTGTGTGTGCTTGTTCTCTCTCATGTACTTACCACCAACATAATACTGATGAACTTGTCTTGTTTCCTTCTCTAGAGTGTACCAATTACAAACTCTGGGCAGGTCTTTTTGTTCTTGGCATCCCCAGTACCTAGTAAAAGGCTCCACTCAGACTAGACATTCAGTAAGTAGTTATTGAGTTAATAATAGCCCATATACCTTCTTCAGAAGTTCACATTTATCTGAGTGCTCTTCAAACCAACATATTATGATTTGATTGTAAAATATTCCCCCCAAAGTTTATGTTTTGACTGTTTGTTCCCAAGCTGATGTCACTTGTTTTGGAGACTGGACCTAGTTTACTGAAGCCAGACACACAGGGTAGGACTTTGACAGCGATAGGCTGGCCCTTGTTCTCTGCCATGTTCTGGCCTGGCTTCATGTTCTCTTATGGTGTGTACAGCCTAGGCCATATGCTCTCACTTATGTGAGGTAGGCTATCGGGTAACAAGCTGGCTACCGTGGCTTCCCTGCCACAATACACTAAAACTACGGAAGTTATATGCCACAATAAGTATTTCTTTCTGTAAGTTATTGTTTGTTATCTATTTGGTCATAATGATGCAAATAAACATTATACATAACATAATGTTTATACATAAACATTAATAGAACAAATGACTCTGAAATGTTAAAAAAATAAATTTATGAATGTAAAGTTTAGATATTTTGAAATTAATTTCATCTGTCATTGACATGGGACTGCTGTAAAGGAAGTATAGACCCAAAGCTATGGGCATGACTAGGGCAAATAGATAAGAACACAGTTTTTCTTGGTTCTGAAGATGATGTAAAAATTTAGAGCTGAAAGGCTTAGTGCAGTAGCAAAGCTGCCACATCCTTCAAGTAAAACAGCTTGAAACGGTCCTTGGGACACGTTTGAAAGTATTTTTCAAAACCTTGAACCAAGTGCAAAGGTATGAAAGTGAGCACAGAGACTAAGCATGGCTTGTTCTAGTGTCAACTCTGTTGTTCTCAATAACTTGAAATGTAATTTTCAGTTATAAAATACACAGTCAAACTCGTTTTCACTCTTTATGGCTTTGGTCACATTGTTGGAAAAGAGCATCTCTGAGTGTATTTGAGTATCCCTTATTGAAGCCAAGTGCCAAGGTGAACTTGAACTTTGGTATAATGGTAATAGAATGTGGAAAGTGTCTTTTCATTCCTCAAAGTGCATAATGAAGTTAACAGAGTAACGGTGCTAAGTTTAGAAGAGAACTAATTGGCTTCAAGTTTAACTTACCTTAAAAAATTGAAGAACCACTTGAAGTATGTCAATGTAATTTGATCAAGGCATCAAATCTTTTTGTATTCTGACATCATCAGACATTAAAAAAAACATGATGAAATGTATGGTTGGAAAATAAGTCAGTATTATTTATTGTTGCTGTATTTGTGGTTTATAGAGGAAATATTTTATATTCTTTATAGCAACTAACAATATATTTTTGCCCATCAAAGCTAGTGTCTATCGATTCATCTATCCCTGAATCCATTAATCTATCTATCTATCATCCATCTCCTGTACTCCATTGTATGTTCGATCTCTTGAAAAGTAGGTATAGGCAGTTATTTATAAAGTAATTTAGAAAATGAGGAAAATGTACAAATCACTAGATTGCAAGTCTTATGTAGTGCTAAGAAGTCTTTGGGCAATGCCACTTTTGGGCCGAGTGACATTTAAAACAATCTCAGAGAAGGAGAAACTCTCTTGCTACAGTTCTGAAATTACTGAAGCAACCTACAATCAGAAAATCCACCTCATAGTTGCCATGTGTGCAAAGTCACGTCCTCTTAAATATAATTACATAATTTCTGAACCAGAGAAACATTAATGAATAATCAAGATGAAAATAAAGGCTTATAAAACCCTCTTTATAGACTCACTTTTTTTGATCCTTATAAAATCCTAGTGTGTCACTTGCACTCTCCTAATTTATATTTGGAATTGTGGGACTGAAAAGTTACCTGATTTTTCTAAGAGTGGATAAAGACTCAAGTTACTGGAAACAGCTATTCATAAGATAATGATTTATTCTAAAATTTAAGAATATTTTTAAAGAAAGTGGGGAGGAGGAGTGAGAAGATAGGGAATAAGATAATGCCAAGAATATTCTCAGTGCACAGTATTTGTGGTGAAATTTTCCATGCATTTTGGTACATAAACCAGACCACTGCATCAGGCTTCCAAGCAACATTGGTCAGAGGAAATCAAAGTTAACTAACATTGACTATGTTTCAAATAGATATGAAAAAACAGTTCAGTTAAAGACAAAGTTTCTCTAAGCTAATCTGAAGCTTTCTTCATTTTGTATTTATTGTTCGATAGAGTCATGTCTTCATAATGAATAGAGAGATGAACTGTACTTCTGATAATGCATGTTGATACAAGTGATCTGCTTAATCTAAGTTTCAGCTTCACTGGATTTAGAATAAGCATGGAAATGTGCCCCTAGGTGTGTCTGTGAGGGAATTTCTTGAAAGGTCTGACTGAAGAAGAAGACCTACCCTGCATGATACACTGTATCATGGCCTGGGGTGTTAACCTGAATAAAAATGGGGAACCAAAAATGAGAACACACTGCTGTTTGCTTCCTAATGATGAATGAGATGTGACATCCACATTTAATGCAGGAGTACCTGTTCCCTGCCTTCCCTGCCATGGTAGACTAAATCCCCAGACTCTGAGCCATGAAAAAAAAAAAATCCCTCTCTTCCTTCAGTTGTTTTTGTCAGGTAATTTTGTCACAACAATGGAAAAAGTTCCTAATACAATTGGCAGTGGAATAATTCAATAAATCAATTTCATGGTTGGGGGAATGCATGACATTTCTTATGGCCTGCCTTCATCCAGTCTAGTGATCAAATTTGGGTTACTTAGAAATATAAATTCAACTCAGGAAAATGTCCACAAATTTTGTTTATTAAAGCCAACTTTTTGAACATTTATTGTACAGAACAGAACAAAAGTTTTGTCTTTTGAGAAGTCTGTGGGAGTTAGATACGTATACACACACATATACACCCATACACTCTGGCATTAAATACAGTGAGATTTTTGAATGACATTTCTTATTAGATATTTATTCCCATAACAGCCTAATTAAAGACATACATTACCATTGTTTTAAAACTTGGTTGTTAAAACTCATGAAAGGAGTTAATTAAGTCACAACTAATGACTAGTGCTGGGACTCATTGGAAAATGCTGACATAGCATACATGAAGATTTAGATTCAGTGTTCACTGACCAAGCTACAAAACAAGGAAATGTTTATTCAAGCAGTGAATATGAGGATACAGAATCATGAAGGAAAGGATCTAAATCTCTGTCATGGCTTTACCATTCAAACTATAGCAGTCCTTGACAGATGACAACTTTTAAAAATGATTTCTCTTTTCCAACAGTTCTCAAACCAGTAGATGGTAAAACTGCTTTAATGGAGAATATAAAGAGCAAGCATACTAGTCACTGAGGATTATAAAGTGAATTTTTGTATACATTAAAATCCAATAAATCAATATCATTGGAAATAATCCACAGTATTTCAACAGGCACAGTTCCTATTTCCCCAGATGAAATTCATTTATATTACTCTCAGTTTTCCATGACTTTCCTGTAAAATATTCAAGAAAAATGCTCAGCAGATTATGAAATACTTGCTAGAAAAGTATTTCTTGCTATTATTACTTACTGGTGTCAAACATTTTCTTGCCTATAAATATTTCCTTGGGACTTTGTCATATTTTTTTCTTTCATCTTGTTTTTATAGGTACCCTTCTTAGAAGATTTTATCAATCCAGGCTTGCTTTAATATGATAATATTCAATGATTTTTTTAAATGTCTAATCATACCCATAATTCCTTATGGTGATCAGTGTTAGGAGAGGGAAATGATAGAAGCATTTCTGAAATGCATCTAAATTTGTATAACAACCATGGTCTACTCCTAGTCAGTAAACTCACATTTTCCAGCCTTTTCCTCTAGAAAATATTGCTTCTCGACCTTGGCTCTTTTGTGGGAGGCTATCTTTTGCACTGTAAGAACAGAACATTCCTGAAAGTTACATACAGCATGCCAATAATATTTCCCTGTTGTGATACCAAGCAAATGTTTTCAGACAATGACCAATGTCTCTTCTTACTGAAAACTACTGTTTAAAAAAAGTAAGTAGAGGTGTTATGAAAATTAGGGCTGGAAACAATCACAAAGGAATTCTAGTATCCAAGCCAAGTTAATGTCATGCATTTTTCCCCTTTTTTTTCAGAGAAGGAAAAGATTTATTGATTGCAGCAAAATTGACAAAAGTAAGCACCTGGGAAAATGATGCAGTACTTTGGAAAGAGCTGAAGGTAGCCTTACGGGGGTTAAGGCAGTGAACCAATGCTGGAGACATTAGAGAAGGGTATAGTAGATTACAGTAAATTGACTGCTTGTGGCTGAAAGTTATAGTGGTGTCAAACAAGACTCCCAATTTTCTGATCCATTAACTCTTGATTGTCACCGAATTACAAAACAAGGGAAACAAAAAATGGTATATGGTCGATGAGACACTAAGTCTGAAAATGTAGACTATAAAGGTTGGTAGGGCATGAAAATGCAAAATAATTATTTGGCATATTCGGGAAGTTCCATGCTAGGGATATTTCTGTGGCTGTTAGATACTTATTCCAAAGGATGCAGAGGCTGAACATTCATAGAAAGCATGCAGTGTTGGAAGTGAAGAGAACAGATGTGAGAGCTTGGACTGCCTGTCCAAGGTAAAGTCAGCATGCATAAGGCTACTGAAGGCTACTCAACTCCCTGTGTTTTTCTCTCTAAAGTTTAAGGAACTCCCAAGAATGGGATATGAAGTCTTTAATATGCCTGACAACTTAACTAAACTTTAGATAGTCTTCTTCTTGATTCTAAAATGATTCTTAGAGCATTTACCTTAAACATGTGCCATTCTCTCATTTCTGTGGTGCAAATATTTATAAAAACTTCTTGTTGGCTTTACAACTCTGTTGGTATAATATTCTTGTGGAATGTGTACAATTTGCCCTTGTTCATTCAATGCTGCTTTTTCTACCCCACTCTCTGGTTTCAATCTGCACGTTGCATTGTGATGCTTAGAATAAGCTTGTCTCAAGTGTGTGTAAACATGCCACTATTTGTTCTCTGTAATTTCAATAAAACAACCAGCCAATGCTGAGCAATGAAAAAAATAGGGTGGGACATCCTGGTCTGGAGGGGAGGAGAAGGATGTGAGTCGGGAAAGTGAGAGAGTAGAGGTCCTCAGGACAGGACTTAGAACCAGGAGGAGAGATGAATTGGACCTAAGATATGACTAAAAACAAGTATAATGTGGGAAATCTGAATGGGAGGAAACTATGCAGGCTTGAAGGTTTAGGATGGTGTAACTATTGCCCAGCATTGTGCTTAAGGTTAATTAAGTAATTCTTAGTCTATGTGTGGTGATTTGGGTATACAGCTAGTTTAAAAATTAATATTGTTTAACTAAAAGATAAATCAATAATAAATATTAATATTCAACAACACAACTCAGAGAGGTCTTTTTCAAGACATTTCCTTTAAAATACAGTGTTAGGAGAGACATGCTGATACCTGACTTCCAGGCTCTCTAGAAAGGTAAAAGCTAGTTCCTGGTGACAGATTAATCTCCTTAAAAATACAGATACATATTTAGGATTCCATCTGTTCCACAGCTTCTCTCAATCAGTCTTGCTTTCTTGGAAGTTTAACTTAGTGTTTATGACCTCCTGCTACCTCTTACTTTAGGTTTGTGTTTTGGTCTCCTGCTTCTAGTTCAGTGACTTGGAAGACAGTCTTTTTTTCTTGGGGCTACTGGCAGCTGATACAACGCTATAGGGATACTTGTGTCTTCCCATAGAAGGTCTATTTTCAGTAAATATTGCCAGCAGAAAGTAACAAACAGAGGTAAAGAATAATTTAGAAAACAATTCAAAGCTGGGCCTGGAAGTACCCAGCACTCAGGAAACAGAGACAGGCCTCTGTGAGTTCCAGGTTAGCCTGGTCTGCAGTGAGTTTCAGTACAGACAGGCCTACGCTGAGAAACATTGTCTAAAACAAGCAAAATGGCAACAAAACAAAACTAAAAACAACAAAATAAAGAATTCAAGATGCTCATTTGCAGCATTTCCCAAGTTCCTGGTCCTTCTATATTGTTAAATATTTTGCTATTTTATGAAACAACAAGCATCATCCCAGGTTTAATAATTCAAGTTAGTTATGGTTCTGACCTTGATAAAACAAAAATACCTTAATGCATGGCAGGGAGGAGGGAAGAAGGGGGAGAGGGGAGGAGCATGCATATTTAAATGATGAGAAGAAATGGTAATGGCTATGCCAAATGAATTAAAAGAAATTCAAGAGAACAATGCATCATTAAA
Source organism: Meriones unguiculatus (assembly GCF_030254825.1). Classification (NCBI taxonomy): domain Eukaryota; kingdom Metazoa; phylum Chordata; class Mammalia; order Rodentia; family Muridae; genus Meriones; species Meriones unguiculatus. The sequence goes on from NC_083351.1 coordinate 129,287,029, forward strand.
ACTGTGAGACAATTTTCTAAGAAGAAAATGATCACCAGCATCAGTGCTACAAAGAAGCAAGGGAAAGAGTGGAAGGGAGTATGAATTACATGGTTAGTAAGATAATCTTTGGAATGCAATTTCAGGGTAGAGTTGGGACGTGAATCTGATCACTCACTGCAAGGCAGGCAACATTAATTTAAAACCTATATTTGATTTTAAAATATTCCCTCTTCCATTTCAGCTATGTTTTTTTAAAATTTTTTATTAATTACACTTTATTCATTTTGTATCCCCCCATAGGCCCCTCCCTCCTCCCCTCCTGATCCCACCCCCGTCCCCTTTCTGCATGCATGCCACTCCCCAAGTCCACTGATAGGGGAGGTCCTCCTCGCCTTGATCTTAGTCTATCAGTTCACATCAAAAGTGGCTGCATTGTCCTCTACTGTGGCCTGGTAAAGCTGCTCCCCCCCAGGGGGAGGTGATCAAAGAGCAGGCCAATCATATTATGTCAGAGGCAGTCCCTCTTCCCATTACAATGTAACCCACTTGGACACTAAACTGCCCTGGGCTACATCTGTGCAGGGGTTCTGGGTTATCTCTATGAATAGTCCTTGTTTGGAGTATGAGTCTCTGGGAAGTTCCCTGTGTTCAAATTTTCTTGTTCTGTTGCTCTCCTTGTGGAGACCCTGTCCTCTCCAGCTCTTACTATTTCCCACTTCTTACATAAAATTCCATTCACTCTGCCCAACAGTTGCCCATCAGGCTCAGCATCTTCTTTGATAGTCTGTAGGGCAGAGGCTTTCAGAGGCACTCTGTGGAAGGTTCCTAATTTGTTTCCCATTTTCTTCTTCTGGCTTTCAGAAGCCCTCTGTAGAAGGTTCCTAGGTTGTTTCCTGTTTTCTTCTTCTTCTGATGTCCATCCTCTTTGCCTTTCAGGATGGGGATTGACCGTTTTAGTTAGGGTCCTCTCTCTTGCTTGGTTTCTTTAGATGCACAGATTTTAGTGGGTTTGTCCTATGTTGTATGTCTATATGAGTGAGTATATACCGTGTGTGTCTTTTTGCTTCTGGGACAACTCACTCAGGATGATCCTTTCCAGGTCCCACCATTTACCTGCAAATTTCATGATTTCCTTATTTTTCATTGCTGAATAATATTCCATTGTATAGATGTACCACAATTTCTGCATCCATTCTTCAGTTGAGGGGCATCTGGGTTGTTTTTAGCTTCTGGCTATTACAAATAAAGCTTGATATTAGTTCTTTAAATATTTAGTAGAATTCAACATTGAAGATATCTGCTTCTGTTTTTGTGTGTGTGTGTGTAAAACTACTTATTAATTAAATCTTATTAATTTTAAAAGTATTTACTGTGTGTGTGTGTGTGTGTGTGTGTGTGTGTGTGTGTGTGTAGAAGCCAGAATAGGGCATCAAACCCCTTCAAGCTGGAGTTCACTGGTGACTGTGGTTGCCTCACTGGAGTTGTTGTAACTACTGAAAAATCTCTCTGCCCCAAGAGTCAATCTTATTATTTATTATAGGTCTGTTGGCATTTTCTCTCTCTTCATGATTCAATATTTGTTAGATGTGTATGTTCAGGGATTCATCAGTTTCTTTTAAGTTATTTAATGTGTTGATACACAGCAGTTCATGAAGTAATCCCGTGATTCCATGTATCTTTCTGGTATCACTCATTGAGTCTGATTTTCTTTCTCTTTTTCTTTTTCCTCATTGGCATAAAGGTCTTAAAAATTGATTATTAATTAATTTTTAAAACCCAACTTTTTGCGCTTGTAATTTTTGTCTCTAGTTCCTATCTATACCATGAACTTCATTCTTCCCCTTATTCTTCTGGATTTAGTTTGTTCCTGTGGGAGTAGCTTAATTTGCAATATTAAGTTGCTTATTTGAGACAATGCAAACATTGTCTTTTTCTGTCTTCCCTTAGAAATGAGAAAGTAAAATATTCATAACTCACACAGTCTGAGTGTACATGTTGCTGAATGGCAATCCCAAATTGTTAATGACCTCTTGGTCATCCCAGTAAAGTTCGATGTGTTTTTTTTTTTTCTTTCTTTCTTGATTTGGAGATTATTATAAATGAAAGTTTACAGGATGAGGCAGATGTGAGCAAGAATCTTCATCTGCATGGCCACAGATCTGTTCTGATATTAACTGCAACACAAAAGTTATGCTTAGAAAGTTCTCAAATTCAGAGTCATTTCTCTCGTAAGAATGTTGGATAACCCAGATCATTGTGTAGGGGTTTCTGGGTCATATCACAATTGCCACCTCTAGTAATTTCATACACTTTGAACTTTCTTCTTCTTTTCTTCAAACCATGTTTTAAAATGTGATTTTTTTTTCATTTGGGTAGGCGGAAAAAAATTAACTCTGAAAGATTAATGTAATTTCAAAATGTTCTAAACTTTTATTAGCTCTCTGAAACCAGTTTTATTTCAATGAATGTTTAAGGCCATAAAACATAACTGGGAGGTTACGTTAAGGTCAGCTCACAAACTGTAAATATTTGAGGGAGAACATTTGATGAATTAAAATATTAACAGAGACAATAAATCACTGGCTCACAGAGATAATCCGTTTTGCTATCCCGAGATGGGGAAAGCTCAAGATAACCCATTTCCACAATGAGCCACTTATCTGAATTGACTCTAGTGTTCTACATTAGGAAACTGATAAAGGCGTCATCCATCAAAAAGCAATTCTCCTACTCTTTGAACTCGTTGGGTACATTTTAAGTCAGTCGACTGGCATCCAGCCTTCTCAGAGGTCAAGCCAGTGGAATTCCCTTATTTCTGTGCTAGTCACAGAGCCATAAAAACAGCCACTTGGGTGGAGTGGAACTTTAATTTTTTTTCTTGTTAATTAATAGCAATTGCTGCTGATGAGTTTTCTTTAGTCCAAATTAGGCATTTCATTCTTTTTTTTCCCCATAGGTTTACTTTTTATTCAATGTTAATGTTACAGAGTTCTTATGCTGTCGAACCATGCTTGAGAGCCCAAAGAAAGAAATGGTGCAATGGCACCTCATTCACCCAGACAGTGTATTAAAACTTGATTCATGTGTATTTTGATAATTTCACAATCTTAAAAAATTATAACAAGACTTGGAATGTACATCTGCTGCAGGTCTTCAGCATTCCCATATAGTATGCCATTAAACAAACCTCTTCATATGTCTCAGTTCACTTCTTAAATCATAACCCCAAAGAACATTTATATGTGTGCACAGGTGTGTGGGTGGGGTAAACCATTCTTTAAGGGAATTACGTGGCTTAATGTGATTACTTGTTAAGGTTTCTGGTGCCCAAATAAGCTTTCAGTTTAACCAAGAATTTCAAACTTCTGGTCACCCAACCTCCTCCAAGTTGGCACAGATCATGCCAACATTACTGCCCAGAAGTAGCATGCAGTCTTGTCAGGAGATTCTGGCCTACACCTCCTGATTCTCACGCTGCTGCACTCATCCACTAAACTGCAAGGTGTTCTCGGGGTGGGAGAGCTTCCCTTCATTACCTGTTTCATGCTTGTCAGTAGTGGGCATTTCATTCTTAAATGAAACACACAACATAGGTATGCCACATCCAAAGAAGATGAACCATTTTATTTGGAGCCATGTTTCTAAAGTGAATAGCCATTTTACATGCACACAATTTTGTACATTGTCTCAATTTTGTACACTGTCTTAATAACTACTTAACTACATATTAATTATTAGATATAGAGATGAGGAATATCTTTGATGGAGACTCTGTTCAAAGCTCAGAAAAGAATTGCCTTGATATAATTTAACATAGCTTTTTTATTTTTATTTTGCTTTTTGGCAAATTTAATGTCAGTGTGCAATTGGTTTCATTTTCAAGGTTTCTCTTGCTTGTTTATAGTACAATGAGAAGAGTATAATTTTTTTTTTTTTGCCTTCCTTGGGAATCTTTTATTTTTTTTTTATTTTTTTTTTCAATGCAGTTTATTCAGAAACCTTGAAGAATCCTCGGACCCTGGGGAAAGCCAGCCCACAGCTTAAATAGCCTCTGGGTAGCCAACCCAGGCGTGCCACGTGGGCAATGCAGATAGGTCCACACACATGGAAGCAAGCCAGATCCTCAGCCTTAGCCAAATGTGGAATTGTTCGTGACAGAGAGCACTCACCATCGGGAAGGTGGAAGGCGGAAACCAGCTCCATCTTTAAGGCATAGCATTCCGCAGCTCTCTACAGTTCCCCCTTTTTGTTTTAGATGCATCAGGCAAGAGTAGAGGTCTGATCTCTGATATTAGAAATAAATTGGGACTTTGTACCGATGTTCGTTTAGGTGTCATCCACCCAAAGAGCATCAGACCCGTCTGATACCTTTTTCTCAGAGGCGGGACCTGGGGCATCAACCCGCATTAACATAGCTTTTGATAAATCCAATTTGAAGATTAGCAATTGTCATAAAGCTTTAAAAAAAAAACTTACTATGTCTTTAAAAAAAGTTCATGAAGAACTTACTACAGTTGTTAAAGGCTTGACTGCTAGCAAGGTTTCAGTTGGGAACTGATAGGCTTGAACTTCCAACATACTTAACGGTAACAGCATGCTCTGAGTTTGTACTGTTAAGGTTAAAACAGAACAGACTAAATACAGAAGCAGGCCCAGGGCTACAGTATTCTGTTTTTAAATGTAACATCAGCAATTTAGCTTCAGAAATAGTGGAATAATGCAGTGCATTAGGTTAATGTTATAAATTTAAATTTTATTTTTGCTTTGGTTAATTTAATTAGTAAATTTGTTCTGCTTTTCTAGTTTTACTAGAACCAGTCACATAAGGAATCTGTAAGTACTTTTATATCTGAGTATCCCTCATATTAAAGCATATATGGTTTTGATTAACAAGGATCTGGGAGAAAAAATTTCCACTTAGAAGCATCTGTGACTGAGAAAGAATTGTCCACCAAGTTAACCATTTGCTCCTATTGTAAATGGAGGTTCCTTTAAGAAAATTCAGAGAGCTAGAGTCTTATGCAAATGATTTATTAAGGAAGTGATTTCAGAAGGGGAAGTGAGGAATAAGAAGTGGTAGAGGTCGGTGAACAGGATGTGGTTTCAGCTGGAGACCAGCTGGAACCAGTCTGGCTCTTTGGATGCTGTGGAGCAAGCATCCTGCTAACAGCTCGATGTCAACATGGATTTCAGGCTGTCCCTGGAGTGACTGTGTCTCTCCAAGTCAGGAGAGAAATAACCGTGGGCTGAGTTACTAAGAGCTGCTTTGGCGTGAGACCTGGGAGTGAGGAAGAGGAATGTTCCAGACTAATGAAGTGGATCTGGGCACAAAACCAACAGACTTGCTATCGAACTCACTTCACAATGCTCAGATCCATTTTTTTTTTCTTGAATTAAGTTATTTCCACCCAGTCATAGCTTTCCTAGTTTTCAGAATGGCTAAAATTTGGGAGAAATGTGTTATTTCACAAATCTATTGCTTCTGCCGCTACAGCTGGCTCCGAGATCCTTATGTTTTAGTCTCCTGGACTTGACTTTCCCTGGGGTTTCTTCTCAAGTGATTGGCTCACGCTGTAACCGAGCCCTGATTACCATGCTTTTATCAACCTGTGATGGCTTACTCTTTCTTTTTTGTAGTAAAATAGGTTGTGGCACTGCAGAGAACAGTTCAGCAAATCACCTGTCTTCATTAGGGAGCAGTAGCTATGTAAGCTATCCTTTCAATGAATAGGCCAATGACTCCTGTCAGCATGGAAGCTGATTGACAGCTACTATCTTATCAGGGGTTCTGCATCGCCTCAGGTTTGTTAGGCTTTTCTATGTATCTCTTGGCAGGAAAATAAAGAGAGCTGGAACTCAGAGTCTAAAAGAAAAACCAAGGAAACATAAATTGCCTCTTTGGGTGTAGGAGAGGGATAGACAGTAGTCCCATCTATTGTTGGCATATGAGGCACACAGTGGTGGCAGCCATAGATCGGATTTGTAGAACAAGAACCCAGGCTCACATGACCTTTATATCCTTGTAGAGTGCTTCTTTGCTCCTCACTCCTGTGCACAAATGCCAAGTTGGCAAGAGCAGTTGGTAGCTGCCCTCTGCCAGCCTTGTTAGCCTTTGAACTTCATGGTTCAGTTGCTCTTCCATGGTGGGTGCTCTCTTATGAGCACTCATAAGATCCATGCTTGGATCCCATACTATACTACACTTGCTTACTGAGGTCACAGCATCACTTAATGAACATTTGACCATTTGTTTCTGTTATGTGCTAAATCCTGCAGGATATAGTCACATTTAATCTTTTCAAAGTATCTTCAAGTATTTTCAGCTGAACTTCAAGAAAACTCTTTGTTTTTGTTTTTGTTTTATCGAGGCAGTTTGTGTGTGTGTGTGTGTGTGTGTGTGTGTGTGTGTAGCCTTGGCTATCCTAGACTGGCTTTATAGACCATCTCAAACTCATAGAGATCTGCCTGACTCTGCCTCCCTGAGTGCTGTGATTACAGGCGTGCCCCACCACACCCTGCTCAAGAAGACTCTTAACTAACCTAGAAACCTGAATGTTTGTATGTGTATAAGTATACAGTGGTGTTAATAAACATATCTACAGTTTGTGCTACTACTGCACATCTTTTGTCTTTATGAAAATTTCGATCAGACTACCTGAGCCTTTGGAGGTAGTATTAGCTAGGAAACAGACAGTAAGTTGGTCGAGCGTCTAGATGAAATATCTCCTCTTGTGATGAAAGGAGTTTGGTTAGAAGTAATTAATTGGTGCCACTACTTGTTGCTGGAATACTGACCAGCCAATGGTGCCAGGAGTTGAATGGAACAGAGCCCATGCTCTTTGAGCTTTTACTTGATCTTCCCCTCTCCTAGGATTGTTTTTTCTAGAGCCCATTACACAACACTGGTTTGTTAAGACCAGATATGGGCTGCCACCTACTGGCCAAGTCATACTGCTAATGTTTGTTTGTTTGTTTGTTTGTTTTGTTACTTTTACCCCAGGAAGCCCTCTCAGGAGCACTAACTTAGGAAGTCAAGTTTGTTGTGTGTTGTGCTCACTCCCACAGCTTTATCAGACAGTTTCTTCCTCTGAGTGACTTGTCTCTAATTCTGCTTTCAGATCGCTACTCAATTGCACACAATATTCACAGTCTTCCTAAATTGATTTCTGTCTCAACTGTAGAGTAATTATTTGTCCTCTCAAAGAGAATGACTAGAAACATTGCTATGTTCAAAATGAAGGATTTCATTGTCCTTGAGAACTTATGCTTGGGTGGGCTGTGGTTCAGGAGCAGTCCATGTACAGCTTGTACTCAGATATCAAGACAAAGCACCTATTTATCTTAACTTGGACTTTTTATTCTGATATATATATATATATATGCATGCCTTGCCTTATGGACAAAAATGAGTATGTATCTATGACAAGGAGAAGGAATTGGGGAGTTGGGAGAGAGAAGCAGTAATCAGGGAAGAAGGGAGAAGAAGGAGGAGGAAATGATACAGCTAAATTTTTTTTTTCTGATTTTAATTTTTATTTATTTATTTATTTTTTTTTATCAGTTACATTTTATTAACTCTGTATCCCAGCCGTGTCCCGATCCCTCATTCCCTCCCAGTCCCTCCCTCCCTCCCTCATCTCCACCGTGCCCCTTTCCAAGTCCACTGATGGGGGGGACCTCCTCCCCATTCATCGATACAGCTAAATTTTAATTAATTAAAAATCTGCATCTCCAGAATAAGAGGCCTATTTCACATAGTAGAACTTATGTTAATCTTCTTTGGTAAACATACCTCATTTGGCATAGTCATTGCAATAGAAACTCGCTTAACTCTTGGTTAAACTGTGGTATCCTATGTCATATGGATATAACCTTTTCAAGAATCATAATGGAAAAAAAAAGAATCATAATGGTGAGTTAAATGTGAGAAGTCACAGAAATCATTTGTGCCTGCATCATAGCTTTATAAGTACAGTGAATCTATATCTTAGAGTATCAGTATGGGGGTTCCACCAATGGCTAATCTCACAATATATTTAGAAAACAGGAATAAAGCAACATAGTAGGCTGACTTACCTAAAGACTTTACTGGGAGATGAACATAGGATCGGGCTGCATTTATTACAGGACTACCACATGCCATGATAGTATCTTGAGTCTTTTGGTTTTACTGTTAACAGAAATACAGAGTATCACAGATTTCTACAGAGTACATTATTCTTTTATAGTATAAAATTATTCAAGCAAATGATCACAGGTCACTTTAAATACTTGGCCTGTCACATTATGGTAAGTTTTTAGCATAAGTATGAACCTTATGGCAAGCAGGGAAGGTGAGGTAGAAGCTGAGGAAAGAAAGCACTGTCCTACTAGGCAAGGTCTGTGCAAAGTCTTTAGAAAGAGGAGTACCTTGCTTTCTAGCAGAGGATAGCGGAGCATTTCAAAAGGCCCAGAAATTTCAGGAAATCTGGACATGTGATATCTTTAAATTCATCTATCAAACATCATCACCTCACATACCGGGTTTCCATCACTTCCTTATCAGAGCCCATATTGTTACATAGGAGACATTCACAGGCTGATGATTCAGATTTTTTAATGCAATAATGCGATGACATTCTTACAATAAGAATGTAAATCTATACCTTGAAAATACTAGACTCTGTTCTCAGCTAAAGAGATAAATATACCTTTAAATACTGCCAAAGATTTATCCAATCACCACATTTTATTTATATCAGTAATTGATAGATCCAAACTAACCCTTTCTTTTCTTCAGTGCATGAGTGGCAGTTAGTGGCATTCAAACACTCTAAAGTCCTATGGTATTATGCCTTCCATACTTCTCAAAACGTTAGTTCCATCTGTCATAGTCCTGTTCTACCCATACTCCACGCCACTGCATTACTTAAGAAATTTTAGTGATAGGGTTGTTATTAGCATGTCATGGATGAGTAATTGTCTCTTTGCCCTTAGTGCTGTTTTCTTAATGCTGTGTAGCAGTCAATGGGCAAAGGAAAGCCCACATTTCATCCTTGAAGTTAGTTTCCTTGGGCCAATAATGATGCTCACTGTTTTGTTGGTGTTTCCTACAATTAGGTTCCTTAGAAGCAGAATGTAAGGTAAATACTTGGAAACTTGTGGTTTTAATCTTCAGGAGATGCTGGGAAGAGGAAGCCTAGACAGGCTAGGATGCACACAATGAGTGCAGTTGCAGGACCAATTGAATTCTACATTCAGCTTGATCCCAAAGATACTTGGAATGACTTTCATTGTGTGTATGAAGAATTCAGTTAAAGACTTTTTAATGTTTCTTCTTTTTAAAAGTTTTTTTTTTTCTGTGTGTATGTGTGCATACACATTGGTGCAGATGTATATGGAGGCCAGAATAAAGTGTTAGATGTCTTAGAGCTGGAGTTACTAATGGTCACGAGCTGCCTGATGTATGTGCTGGGAGCCAAACCCTAGACCTCTACCAGAGAAGCAATCACTTTTAACCACTGACCCATGTCTCCAGCACCAAGATTTCCATTATTTTTCCTCATAAAACAAAGTTCAACTTTTATGCATATATCTAGCTCCCATAGTTCTATATTTTTAAAAGAATATGTGGAATTTGAGATTTCCAGAAATCTCTGAAGGGCATGACCTATACTTGAAAAATATGTTGGGCCCAATATATGAAACTTTGGAATAAACTTACTCTTGTTATATTACTTGACCTACCATATTTAAAGTGACATATATCTGTACTCACATTCCGGAAAGACTACTCTGAACCAATTCTACTTTCCAAAGCAAGAAACGAAGGAACACAGATGTGTGGTTATCCTGAGGATGAACAAGAAGTGAACTAGGATTGTCATCCAGATTCCCAAGCCATCCTAATACCAGGCAGTGAACAGCAGGACTCCTTAACGTATACCATTTGTTTATTTATCTTTTTGGTTTTTGAGAGAATACGAATGATTTAAAAAATTTTGCTTTCCACACAATCAAAACTTGTAGATCCATTTCCTCAACAGATATTGACTATTTACTATTTTTAGACAAAATGGTAACCAAGGTTCTGGTATCCCAGGACTGTTTTACATAAATGCTGAATCACTGATATTACCAACTTCTATTCTACAGAGTGAGTTATATACTTTACTTTTAATGCTTATAAATAATTAATACTACACACAGTTAAAATTTTGGCCACTTTTGATGTGAACTGATAGAATAAGATCAGAAAGGAGAGGAGAACCTCCCCTATCAGAGGACTTGGGGAGTGGCATGCATGCAGAAAGAGGAGGGAGGGTGGGATCGGGAGGGGAGGAGGGAGGGGTCTATGGGGGGATACAAAATGAATAATGTGTAATTAATAAAAAATAAAAAAATTATATTAAAGCAAAAATCTAACATATATTCACAGCTGTAACTGAAATAATTTACATGGTCTGTAAGAATTGTGTTTCTTTTTATTTTTCATCTTTGCTCTCTTCCTCAGTGAGGACAAATATAAGAAAAACATTAAAGTTTGCTTTACTAGGTCATTGATATGAGTTCAGTGAGCAGCTTTACAGTATTTAACACATTAAGCTTGTTTATAAATTCTTCCCTCTCAAATATTGTAACTTTTCTTTTGCCATACAGGTTAAAACAACTTTATTACATTTAGCTTACTACTGTATAGAGAACATATGTGTTAGCTGAGAGAGAAAACATCCACCTGCTCAGTCTCATTTAAATATATATCATATTGTTCTTACATACATGACTGACTTGTTATGACTATCATATTAATTTATTAATCTCATTAACATACAACTAACATTTGTTAAAGTCTAACACAGTTACAGGCAGAGAAAAGTGATTATCAAAAACAGAGTCACTGCTCTAATCCTTACAGTTGGGTTGTTTGAATGGATATTAAACAAATAGTCACATGATTTAATAGAATATGTTCATCGGGTAATTGTGTTCATCCCAGTCATGAATATGATCATAACCGTTGCAAGGAATAGTAGCAGGTTAAGAGCTATTGGGAAGCATCTGCTAATTTCTGTGGCAGTTAAAGTATACATCCTTCCCATGTCTTGGCATTTCTGAGTAAGGATACATCTTATTCAGTACTTTAGGAATAATTAACTAAGTGTATTTGGTATCAAAGAATGGAAAATAAATTTCATAAATCTCTTTCACTGGGAATAAAAGAAACTGGGGTTATTGATAACATTTTTTTCTTCCTTGGTGGCATATAAAATAATATTAAACTTTAAATTAGGGGTATCATAGAATATGTATAGTAAATGATGGATACTATTATAGGTATGAAACACAAATATATACCTCAAAGTTCTTGTTTTCAGGAAATGCAGTCCCCAATTAAATATCAACACTATATTCAAGACTCATCGAATGAGGCTAGACTGTGTCCTTCACATGACGTCACACGCTAAACAAAGAGCTTTCTGAACTGACATTTTGGCCTCAGCTTCACTTGCTAAACATATATACTTTTTCTTATAGCTTTACGCATAATTTATTTCTATAACGTGTAATGTTTTGAAACAGTCAACACCATAGAATGTGTTGATAAAAAAAAAAAACAGGAGAGAATTTATTCTGGGCTAAACATGAGTGATTATAATCAGAGAACACAGGAACACAGATTCAGGTTGCCCCAAGTATCACATTCTCTGCTTCTCTAGTTATGTGAGATTTTATTAGTCACAGAGGAAAGAAAGCAATAAATCACGATATTTACTGGCTACATTCGTGGGGACCCAGAGGTAAGAAATTTACAGTAAATTGAAAAAAAGTGTTATAGGTTTCACATGCTATCTGATTATACCTTTGCTGTGGGTTTGGTATAAGCCAGTAGTCTGCTAAGAATACATTTTAAATGGCTAGGTAGTCACAAGGGTGTTAGGTCAGACACACAGGTAGTTAATGAATAGTTTTCACAGCTCCTAAAAAGTACTCTAAAATAATTTGTTTCTGGTCTTTTATATTTAACTTTCCACAGTCACAAGGCTAAATCAGTTGATCTTGTAGACTATTTAATGCAGATATGACTCCTCTTTTTCTGGAAATTTCAGTTCATACTATCATCTCTATAAGAGTATCATAGTAGTTGTACATAGTTGACATTGTCATAGTCTTAAAAAAACAAACACAGCACAAGAAAGAAAGTATGTTGAAAATGTTGCTATGATACCATGAACCAGTTTGCTCAGGGGCACATTAACTCAATGCTGGGTGACACATTGCACCCAAAAGGACAAGAAAGAGCTTGACTCAAGCTAGAAGTAAAAATGGTCAAGAAGGAAAAAAAACTGTTTAGCTTAGCTTGGGTAGATAAGTGTGTTTCTCAAGTGGGAATATAAGGAAAGTCATTCACTCTCTCCCTCCCCACCTCCATCTTTCTCTATCTCTCTGTTTCTCTCCTTTTTTTTCCTTTTCCCACCTCTCTTTGTGTAATTGGGATCAAGATACTATATTTGTATTGATTAGTTTATCCGTGGGAACATTTTTTTAAAATTTTTTATTAATTACACTTTATCGTGGGAACTTTTAATTACCTTCTGGAACACAGAAGATCCATAATGAAGTTGTATTTGATGAGTGAATGATGGGGAAGCCCACCATGTCCCTCTGACACCTAGGCTACTCCTACTATTCAGCCCTCCAGGCAAGGGAGAAGCTTATGGTAGTTGATAAATTTCTTTTTTGTTTTGTTTTGTTTTGTTTTAAGCAATTTATTGAGATAAATTTCACAGAACATGAAATTAACCATCATAAAGTAAACAACTCAGCAGCATTTAGTATATTTGTGGTATTATACAACTACCACCCTGTCTAGTTCCAAAATATTTCCATGACTCTAAAATAATACCCCAATAATTTTTGCCTATTTCCATCTCCTCTCAGTCTACAACAACAGTTAATTTATGATCTGTCTCTATGAATGTATCTATTCCAGACACTTTATTTCAATGGCACCATATACTATGTGGCCTTTTGTCTTTGGCTTCATTCTTGTTACAGCATCTATCAGAATTTCATTTCTTTTTTATTGTTGAATAATACTTTACTGTGAGAATAGGCCATTTAATGTTTATCCCATTCATTAATTAGTAGATATTAGGTTCTAAGTTGCTTATGCTTTTCCTCATTTATTACTATTATAAACAATAGTTCTATGACTATTCATATATGTTATTGTCTAAACACAGGCTTTCAGTTTTAGAAATCTAACAATGAATAGAATTTCTGGGTCATACAATAGCTCTATGCTTAACATTTTGAGAAACTTCCCAACTATTTCAAGTGACTGCACTGTTCTGTCTTCTACTGGCAATGTGTTGGTGTTACAACTTTTCAACATCCTTAGCTAAAATTTTTATTGTCTTTTTTATTATAACCATTAGGTTATAATATGAGTATTAGGAAGCATCTCATCGTGTTTTTTTTAAATTCTTTATTAATTACTGTTTATTCACTTTGTTTCCCCCCTGTGGTGATGAATTCCTTTTTTACTGAAGGTTTTGGCCTAAAACTTCACCACACCCTGGCTTGTTTTCTTTGTGACTCAAAAAAAAAAAAACACTTTTAGAAAGAATGATAAGGTGAGTTATTGACAAGATACTTCTTTTTTAATTTAAATTTAGTTTTTATTCACTTTGTATTCTAATTGTAGCCCCATTCCCCCTCCCCTCCAAGTCCCATTCTTTTTCCCTCCCCCTTCCTCCTCAACTATTCCTCTGAAAAGGGGAGTTCCATTTCCCATTCAACCCCAGTTCATCAAGTTGCATCAGGACTGAAGCAAGTCATCTTCCCCTGTGGCCTGGTAACAGTCCTACCAGGGAGAAGTGATCAAAAACAAAATTTGCAGGCAAAGGGATGGAACTAGGAAAGATCATCCTGAGTGAGGCAACCCGGACCAAGAAAGACAGACATGGCATGTACTCACTTTTAAGTGGATTTTAGCTATCTAGTATAGGATAAACTTACAATGAGGCACAGACTCAAAGAAGATCGCTAACAAGGGGTATCCAAGGGAGGACTCATAAATTTCACTTGGAAGGGGAGATAGAAAACACAGAGGTAGTGGTTGAAGAGAGGAAAGAAGGTAGGAGAAGGGGCCTAGAGGGTTAAGAGGATGGAGGTAAGACCTAGGGAGAGGAGGGTGAGAAGACAAAAGGCCTGTAGAAAAGATTCTTCTTATATCAACAAAGACAGTGCAGCCAGTCCTGATGAGACCTGATAGACTAGGGTCAGAGGGAAGGGGGAAGAGGACCACCCCTATCAGTGGATGTGGGAGAGGCATGGGAGGAAATGAGGGAGGGAGGGTGAAGTTGGGAGGGGATTAGGGAGGGGGCCAAAGCTGGGATGCAAAGTGAATAAACTGTAATCTATAAAAAAATAAATTAATTAAAAACACAAATACTAAGACTTTTTTACTTAATCTTTACTTTAATCTTCATTAAAGTGAAAATCTGTTCTTTTAAAAAATTATTAATTGCAGTTTATTTACTTTGTATCCCACCTCTACCTCCCTCCCTCTTCCCTTCCCAATCCTACCCTTCCTCCCTCTTCTCCACCCATGCCCCTCCCCCAGTCCACTGATAGGGGAGTTTCTCTTCCCCTTCCTTCTGATCCTAGTCTATCAGGTCTCATCAGGACTGGCTGCTTTGTCTTCCTCTGTGGCCTGGTAAGGTTGCTCCCCCCTCAGGTGGAGATGATCAAAGAGCAGGCCAATCAGTTCATGTCAGAGACAGTCCCTGTTCCCATGACTAGGGTACCCACTTGGAGACTGAGCTGCCATGGGTTACATCTGGGCAGTGGTTGTAGGTTATCTCCATGCATGGTCCTTGTTTGGAGTATCAGTCTCAGAAAAGACCCCTGTGCCCAGACTTTTTGGATCTGTTACTCTCCCTGTGGAGTTCCTGTCCTCTCCAGGTCTTACTATCTCCCACTTCTTTCATAAGATTCCCTGCATTCTGCCCAAAGTTTGGCTATAAGTCTCAGCATCTGCCTTGATACCCTGCAGGGTAGAGCCTTTTAGGGGCCCTCTGTGGTAGGCTCGTGTCCTATTCCCTGTTTTCTCTCTCTTCTGATGTCCATCCTTTGCCTTTCTGCATGAGGATTGAACATCTTACCAAGAGTCCTCCTTCTTGATTAGGTGTACATATTTTAGTATGTTCATTCTGTATTATATGTCTAATGTCCATTTATGAGTGAGTTTATACCCTGTGTGTCTTTCTGCTTCTGGGATACCTCACTCAGTGAATAGCAGTGTGTAGCCTCATCTCTTCTTCACTAAGAAGAACTGCCATATTTTGAGGTGATGGATTTGGAAGCCAGCAAAGGAGAGAGGAGCCCTGTGAGATATGGAGATTTAAAAGAGTGACTTAGAGCAGAATAAGTACCCTGGTGGCTGAAACCACAGTTGTCTAATGAGAAGACTTTTCAATTAAAAGGAGAAAATGAGTAAGGAGGTCCTAATTGCTGCTGGAGAGGCCCACAGGGACCACGGTTTTGGAGCCCATTTAAGGATCTGCCTAGAAAGCTTATGGCAATACATGTCTACGAAAATAGGTCCACTTACTTCTGTTAGGCTAATGCAGCAGCTCCTGTGTACATAATTTCTGGGGCAGTTTTATCCATCTACACCTGGTAAAAAGATGACTTTTTATTTGTCTTATTTTTTTGTAATGACAAATATGTGTCATTTTAAAGCCTGTTTTTTTTCTCAGTACACCTTTGAAGGTTTTAAAATTATTTTATATCTGGTCAAGTAGATTTTTTTTTGTTTTTTGTTTTTCCCAAAAAGTCAACAGACTGTTAATAAATGTCTTAAATGCTTAAAAAATAAATTGACAGTTTTATGAGTTTGTGGTTTTGAATAAGAACCTGGTTTCAAAATTTTTCACCCTGTCAGCACCCAAGAAGTCCAAATTCCTTTGATTAGCACTTTTGATGCAGAATTCTTCTTATGAGATAAATTCTTTCTTGAAGATCAAAATAAATCTAAGCAAATATCAAGAGAAAAATGACATTCCAGAGCTTCACCTGCATGAAAAACAAATGCTGCCATGCTGAGCAGGTGGACGACATGTCCTCTGGACTTAAAGGTGCTTCCTAAACCACAGCCACACCCTTACATCTGGTATTTCATTGCCAACATTTCCAGTATAAATTCTCAAGGAAGCATGCCATTTCTTTAAAATAAAGAGGGAAATTTCAGCAAGAAAGAACAACACAACTACTAAAATGAATACTATGAAAGACCTGGTTGCATTTATTTTTTTGGTTAAACTCATACATGAGAAACATCACTTTAACTTACAGCTGGCATAATAATTATTGGATATTTGAAAATATATTATTAAATTTCCAAACAATTTTGTATAACAATTTTGCCACAAATTTAACTTTTCCTGCAAATCTTAAAAATGTAAACCTGAAAGAAAAAGGAAAATGAAAAGGGAATATTGATATTGAGTAGAATTAGTGATTATTTTTAAGATGACATATTAAGATTTTAAGATGTTCATTTTAAGTGAACAACAAATCAAATAAAAAGAATCAAGTAGAAAACATCAAAATAAAATGTCTACACAACAAAGGAAATAAGGCTAATGTAGATACATGGGAGAAAATAACCGAAAGCCATATATTCGAATAAAGGTTGGTATTCAAATGTTATAAGAAATTCCAAGAACTCAGTGTACAATAAAAGTCAGTGTAACTCAACTTAAAAAAAGTGGACAGGAGAGATGGTTCAACCATTAATGCTAAGCTCACAACCAAAAATATAAGAGTAGTTAAAATCCATTAGGGAAATGCACATTAAAACTACAGAGAGTAGAGTACCTCAAGCTCTTCAAGTGACTATTAGCAAACTATGAGCAGGAGTTCACGAGTGCTCACCAGGGTGTAGAGAGAAAGGATCTCTTACACCGTCCACAGGCATGTAAAATGGTCTAACTGATAAGTGGATTAGTATGGTGGTTCCGAAAACACCTACAACAAGAATGACCACATGATTCAGCTATTGCTCTCCAGAGTGTATAACAAACAAACAAACAAATATCAGCATGCCAAAGAGATATTTGCATGTCCTTGTTTATTGCTGTGATAGTCACGGTAACTAAGATATGCAATCATTCTGAGTATACAGCAAGAGATGGAGAGATAAAAGAAACATGGCATCTACTCATGATAGCGTATTACTAAGTTTTATAGAAGAGTGCAATTTTATCATTTATAGCAAAATGAATGGAATTGGAGGCATTATGTTATGTAAACTAAGCCAAATAATGAAACATTAAGTATTCTACCTCATATGTATTGCCCTGGAAGTATAGAGCAGTGATTACTAGTAACTGGAAAGGGCACACAGCATATCAGCATGTGAGAAAAATCTCACTCTGGACACCATTATTGAGAGTAGTATATCTGTTAAACTGAAAAAAAAAAAAAGTACTTTGAAGAAAATGACCAAAGGTATTAAATGGTAGAAGCAGAATCTCAATCCAGATAAACTAACCAAAGTTGTTATTTATAGGCAGGGAAGAAGTGAAGTAAACAGGAAGTACTTGCTAGAGAATGACTGGGCCATTTCCTGAGAGTTGTGGCAACATCACTGTGATACTGGCTTCTGAGAGTGCTCTGTGGCCATAACTGGAGCAAACGACTTGCCTTTGCCACCTCTTTCTGTCTACTCAGTAACCGTCACAAAGCAAAATTAATTTTACTTTAATTTTATTATTTCGCACATAAGCCGGTTTTTAAATTTTAAACTTTAGACAAAGGGAGAAAATATGTTATCCTAATATAACATAAGAAAAATAAAATAAAATCCAAGATTCAGTTCTGGATCCATTGCATGGCAGTGTTGTCTCTTTTCCTAAACATGGCAAAGGGCCAGGGAGTTCTCTATTCTGTTTCGTCTTCTATTCATGTCATAAAACCTGCCAATTATAAGTATCCAGTGGATGGAATCTCTTTCTTTCTGTCTTTCTTTTTTTTTTTTTTTTTCAATGCATTTTATTCAGGAACCTTGAACAATCATCTGACCCTGGGGAAAGCCAGCCCACAGCTTAAATAGCCTCTGGGTAGCCAACCCCAGTGTGCCATGTGGGCAATGCAGATAGGTCCACATACACGGAAGCAAGCCAGATCCTCAGCCTTAACCAAATATGGAGTTGTTTGTGACAGAGAGCACTCACCATCAGGAAGGTGGAAGGCGGAAAACAGCTCCATCTTTAAGGCGCGGCATTACGCAGCTCTCTACAGTTCCCCCTTTTTGTTTTAGACGCATCAGGCAAGAGTAGAGGTCTTATCTCTGATATTAGAAATAAATTGGGACTTTGTACTGATGTTCATTTAGGTGTCATCCACTCAAAGAGCATCAGACTCATCTGATACCTTTTTCTCAGAGGCGGGACCTGGGGCATCAACCCACATGCAATCAGACATGCTCTTCTCTGGAATCTCTTTCAACCATTAAATTAGATTTATAGTTTAATCAAAAGTAATCGATTTTTTTATATTCTAGATATTAGCCCTATATTGGATGTAAGGTTGGTGAAGATCTTTTCCTAGTCTGTAGGCTGTCGTTTTGTTCCAATGACAGTGTCCTTTGCTCTATAGAATCTTTTCAGTTTCATGAGGTCCCATTTATTGATTGTTGATCTTAGAGCCTGTGCTGTTGGTGTTCTGATCAGGAAGTTGTCTCCTGTGCCAATGAGTTCAAGGCTCTTCCCCACTTTTTCTTCTAACAGATTTAATGTGTCGGGTTTTATGTTGAGGTCTTTGATCCACTTGGACTTTAGTTTTGTGCAGGGTGATGAATATGAGTCTATTTGCACTTTCTACATGTAGATATCCAGTTAGACCAGCACCATTTGTTGAAGATGCCGTCTTTTTACATTGTATGATTTTGGCTTCTTTGTTAAAAACTGAGTTTCCATAGTTGTGTGGGTTTATTTCTGGGTCTTTGATTTGATTTCATTGATTCACCATTTTGTTTATATGCTGGTACCATGCAGTGTTTATTACTGTTGCTCTATAGTACAGCTTGAAATCTGGGATGGTGATACCTCCAAATGATCTTTTATTGTACAAGATTGTTTTAGTTATTCTGGGTTTTTTGTTTTTCCATATGAAATTGAGAATTGTTCTTTCAAGATCTATAAAGAATTGTGTTGGTATTTTGATGGGAATTGCATTGAATCTGTAGATTTCTTTTTTTAGGATAGTCATTTTCACTGTGTTTAATCCTAGCAATCCATGAGCACAGGATATCTTTTCATTTAAACAACAAGGAGGACCTTAGGGAAGATGCTTAATCCTCATTCAGAAGGGCAAACAGGATAGACATCGGAAGTAGGAGAAGACAAATAACAGGATAGAGGACCTCTCAAAGACTACCCACCAAGGTATCTAAAGAGATACTGAGACTCATAGGCAAACTTTGGGTAGAGTGTCAGAAACCTTATGGAAGAAGAGGTAGAAAGAAAGACCTTGGAGGGGACAGGAACTCCACAAGGAGATTAACAGAGACAAAAAACCTGGGCCCAGGGGGTCCTGAAGAGACTTGTACTTCAACCAAGGACCTTGCATGAAAAGGACCTAGACCCCTGTTCAGAATTATCCCATAGACTTCTCAGTTTCCAAGCAGATTTCCTAGTAAGGGATACAGGGGCTGTCTCTGACATGAACTCAGTGGCATGAACTCTTTGATCACCTCCCCTGGGGAGTGCAGCCTTACCAGGCCACAGGGGAAGATGATGCAGCCAGCCTTGATGAGACCTGACAGGATAGGGTCAGAGGCAAGGGGAGGAGGACCTCACCCATCAGGGGGCTAGGGAAAGGGCACGGGGGAGAAAATGGAGGGTGGGTGGGACTGGAAAGAGACAAGGGAGAGGGCTACAGCAGGGTTACAAAGTGAATAAATTGTAATATATAAATAAAAATTAAAAATTAATCAAAACAAAACAACAAAAAACTGGGTAAATAATTATTTCAAGATAATTTACTAGCTGTGCAAAAGATTCAAAATGGAAAGTCATGAATTATACAAAGATCAACACAAAACCAAGTCGTGCTCTTTGCACTACGTGTAAAGTGCATTACAATGTAGACACACTTGGTCCAGTTTCAGCATCTGGAAGTTTCAGGCAGGTTCTGGCTTATTTGACATTCCCAAGCAGTGATAATCAACATGAGGCAGTCTTGTAAATTGTCAGAGCTGTGTTCCCATTTCAAGTCAAGAATAGCTCTCATAGTTATTTCCTTGGCTCACACTTTGAGAAGAAACCAGAGCAGCTGCACGGAAGTGTCAGGTGTCCTCAGTTCTTCTTTTCAGTGATGTTTCTTTCATTTACTGTCTATTCTTATTTCCAAACAATTGTCAAGATTTTTATTTCCTGAGCTCTTTGAATTTTCTACACTTTACTGGCTCTTTTACCCAAACTGTTTCATGTTTTTTTCCTCTTGGATTTAGCATTAATTGAATGGACTTGAGCATTTTATGACCCTAAAGGAGTATAGAGTTCATAAAAGCTCACAGCAGATGCAGAGCCTAATTGAACTCTCGTAGCTGCAAACTGTGTAAGTTCTTCCATATAATCAGCTCTTCATGCTATATTCTGACTCTCAAAAGAAGATTCCATTCTTAACAGAACAGCATAGAATTGCTGAAAATTAGGAAACTCTAGTCCTCCTGCCCCCATTCTTTAATAGAGTATGGTGATGTCTTCAGGGAATACCCTTCCTCTATTTTGTTGCTGACAGGCATTCTGTGAATTATCAATGAAAAAATATATGGAGCCATTTTTATTTTTTATGGGATGTAGATTAAAAAACAAAACAAAACAAAACAAAACAAGGCATTGGATGTAGGAGAAAACAAGTAACAGGACAGGAGCCTACCACAGAGGGCCTCTGAAAGACTCTACTTAGCAGTGTATCAGCAGATACTAAGAGTCATAACCAAACCTTCAGCAGGGTGCAGGGAATCATATGCAAGAAGGGGGAGTTAGTATGATGTGGAGAGGATAGGAGCTCCACAAGGACCAAATATAGCTGGGCACAGGGGTCTTTTCTGAGACTGATACTCTACCAAGGACCATGTATGGATATAACCTGGAACCTCTGCTTGGATATAGCCTGTGGTAGCTCAGTAACCAAGTGGGTTACCCTAGTAAAGGGAACAGGGACTATTTCTGACATAAACTCAATGGCAGGCTCTTTGACTTCCCCACCCCCCAAGGGAGGAGCAGCCTTGCTAGGCCACAGAGGAGGACTTTGCAGCCAGTCCTGAAGATACCTGATAAAAAAGGGTCAGATGAGAGAGGAGGAGGTCCTCCCCTATCAGTGGACTTGGAAAGGGGCAGGGAGGAGACAAAGAGGGAGGGTGGAATTGGGAGGGAATGAGGGAGGGAGATACAGCTGGGATACAGAGTTAATAAAATGTAACTAATAATAAAAATAAAAAATAAAATAAATTAAAAAAAGAAAAGAAAAAATTAAAAAAAAAAACAAGGCTTGTGTTTATTAGGGAGAAAATCCACTGTTGAATTAATCATGCTAAGGTTTACGAATTAACCAATGCTGGCATATTAACCTTATCCATCCCACTTACGTTTATAATTTTCAGTTTTCACTAGAGCCTAAAGTTCTCGTTATACTTTAACCTTCATCAAATTCAAATTATAGTTGATCCATGGGACACAATTCTTTCATAACTACTAACATTAACAGAGGCCCAAGCACATAGCTGGCCATACAGGCATGGAAAAAGAGAGCTTCTAGTTTCAGTGTTTGAAAGGTTTATTTGAAGGTTTCTTGTGAAGACTGTAAGCTGTATGTAGGGTTTCATTAAACTTTTCTTGAGTTTCATGTAAAGTAGACTATACAAGGCAATTGGAGACCATGCTCTATATATTGGAGGCACATACAACCTTTGACATCATACCAAAAGGTTACTTTTTCTATTGAGTATGAAGTATAAGTGTACCAATTCTGAAAAGGAGACTACTTCTCCCTCTTCTAGGTTCTCCTGTATTTCCTGATGACTAATATATCTTCAACAAGCCTTTGAAGAATGAATGAATAAACAAAAAGCTTCACAGTATGAAATATGAATATTTTATAGAAGAAAGTGACACAAACATTTGTTAGGTGGCCCTTTGAATTAATGAAACTGTATGCATAGAAGCTACTCTGAAATCAGCAAGTCCACATGTAGCACATTTATTGCTATGGGTATTAAAATTAAAATTATCCACTGTTCTCTCAGTGGTGAAAAAATGCCGGTGAACAGCATCTTTTATTTATAAAACCAGCATTAGTAATTTGTGCTTCATTTAAGTTTATGAAGATTCTAACATGGACCAAGCTGGCAAAATTTTACTTCTTGCTTAAATTATATTATAATGAACACTTACAAATATGCTGTCAGCAGCCATGCTGGCATACAATGTAGAAGACATTATGAACTTTGTCCAAATATTTTAGATGCTTCTGAGTTATACTTTTAACCATCAATCAATGTCTCCTGTCAAGGTGAAAGCTAAGTGAGAAACAAGTCACTTTGGTTTTTCTTTTAGAGAAAGTCTCACCATAACCTTGAATGACCTCAGTTGCTTTGAGCAGGGTCTTAACAGAGTGGACTTCCCTGGGAAGTCTCTGACATTGCCACTCTTGGAAAATCTTAGTGAAAGAGAAGAGTTTACAGGGAAGATTGTAGAAGAGGGGGCAGAAAGATTGCAAGAGTCAGAATACCAGGAAGTCTGCTGTGAGACAATCTCTCCTAGCAATGAATGTATAAACATGACTGGGGCAATGGCCATATCAATGGACATAGTAACATAAAAGTGGGGAAATTTCCCAGGGTCCCACCCCTAGGCCAAGAACTACAGGCAACTAATAAATGCTGGGAGAAGGAGAATTAGTCTCTCTGAGGGCTGAGAGCCCTTACTGGTTGTCAAATGTAATGCAACAGCCGTGAAACCATATACACAGAAACAACAAACCAAACTCAGTAAGTTTATATATGTGTGTGCATAAGCATACATATAGATGTGCATAAAAATAATAATAAGAGGAAAAGAGGCTATCAACTTGAGAGCGGGGAGAGCATGAGAGGGGTTGGAGAGAAGAACAGGAGAAGGAAAAGTGATGTGATTCTATTTCAATTGAAAACATTTTAAAGTAAAATAAATTAAAAAGTTTTTAAAGGAGAAGAGTTTTGAAATTGCTGTGTTGTATAGATGTGTGAATCTGGAATGGACATGATCTCTATTTTACTGTATTTGATAAATGCTAGAAGAGAAAATATCTCAGTCTGAGGGAAAGGAAAAATTTAAATAAAAGACACTTGGATGTCTTTAACTTTAGACCAAATTCAATGCACGTAAAAGACCAACTAATTACCTCTAATCCCAGATAATAATATCATGCTCCTTCCAGGATATAGAAGAAAGAAGGAAGAGATGCTTACTGATCTCCCTAGACTCCATCAACAAATAGAATCTTTTATTTTTTGTAATACTTAAAATGTTACATAGAAAAAAAAATGTTACATAGAGAAAGAGATTGCCTTGTAGTAAATATGTAAAACCATAAACATTTGTGTATCCATATACAAAAGTCAAGTAAGGATCTAGACTAAAACTCTCCTCCTTAAAAATTGACTAAAAGTGGTTATTGAGTTGATTATAATCTATAAAACAGTGGTTCTCAACCTTCCTAATGCTGTGACCTTTTGATACTCATCTTTATGTTGTGATGACCTCCATAAAGTGATTTTCATTGCTACTTTACAGCTGTAATCTTGCTACTGTTATGAATCATAATGCAAATATTTTTGGAGATAGAGGTTTATCATAGGGGTTGTGACCCACAGGTTGAGAACAGTGCCTACAAACTTCTAGAATATAGCATAGAATAAAGTTTAGATGATAATTGGTTTGGTGAAATCTTTAGAGTTAACACCGAAACATAGAATCCATGAAGAAGACTGATGAGTAGGGTGTTAATAACATTAAAAGTATCTGAAAAACTTGAAGACAATCCACAGGCTCAGATGAAGTTTGTGCAGACATGTTATAAAGGCATGCTATGCAAAAACATACCAGGGACTTGTAAGACCTAGTGAGAAAAGAAAAGCCAAATAGCCAAAAGGACTTAACAGAGAGTTCATCAAAGGCAAAATACATGACAAACCGGAGTAGAAAATGAGCTTAACCTCCTCCATATATCATCAGGCATTGCTAGCTCCATCTCACAATGAGTTACATCAGTTAGAAAGGACAAGTTCTAAAGAACACATAAAGAAATGCTGGCAAAGCATTGCTGCCTTTAAAAGGCTTCATTTTTATGGCATAAAGGAAATGAAAGAGTTTTCATTTTTTAATAAAAGAGAACCCAAAGTTGAAGGGTAAAGAATGAGATTATATCCAGCAGAGTGGGTGGAGGGAAAGATAATTCCTTAACTCTCACTTTGGAACATAAACCCACATATGTAGGCAAAGCAAAAACTCTGTTTTTAAAACTTTCAGCATATTTTATTAATTCTGAATTATGGTGTGCTCAAGCTGCCCACACCATGTATTTTGCAAAAGCCAGAGTTTCTTCATTAAATAATCATGGGTATCACAACACACGTTTTATCTCAGTTTGG
Organism: Meriones unguiculatus; assembly: GCF_030254825.1. NCBI lineage: Eukaryota > Metazoa > Chordata > Mammalia > Rodentia > Muridae > Meriones > Meriones unguiculatus. The sequence continues at coordinate 129,311,696 of NC_083351.1, forward strand.
TCTGTGTCACCATGCTCCTGAGATGACATGGTATCCCTCTGGCAACATTTCAGCCATTATTAGATTTCATTATTCAAAGAGGAAAATTGTAGACTTGTTTGTTTTTAAAATTTATTTATTTATTCACTTTACATCCCTATTGCACCCCCTCCCTCTTCTCCTCCTGGCCCCAACCTTCCACTGTCTTCCCCCTTTTCCCTCTCCCCATTCTCTTCAAAAAAGAGACACCCAACTCTCTCCTCATCATATCAAATCGCATCAGGACTAAGTGTATTATCTTCCATAGTGGTCAGAAAAGGCAGCCCAGCTAGGGAAAAGTGATCCAAACGCAGTTTACAGAGTCCATGTTCTACTTGCTAGAAGAGACCCACATGAAGACCGAGCTGCACATCAGCTACATATGTGTAGGGGCCTAGGTCCAGTCCAGCATGCTCTTTGGTTGGTGGTTCAGTCTTTGTGAGCCCCCACGGTTCTTGGTTAATTGACTCTGTTGGTCTTCATGTGGAGTTCCTGTCCCCTCTGGGTCCCTCTATCCTTCTTTCAATTCTTCCATAAGACTCTTGAGCTCAACCCAATGTTTGGTTATGGGTCTCAGGATCTGTTTCCATCAGCTGCTGGATGAAGCCGCTCAAAGCTAGCCTCCTCTCTGCAAGCATAGCAGAGTATCATTAGAGTTCTTCACTGGGAAATAAACAGCAGAAGGGGAAGCCATATCTCTCAATGCTATTGTCATTCTTTGCTGCACAGTGCTTGAGTATATCATCAAAGGTTCAAAAACACTAATTCGATTTGTATGCTGAGAACGCTGTCAAAACAGATCCTCCTTCCAGCAGATGGTAGAAGCTGCTCTTTCTCCTGAGAACATCTGTTCTGGCCTGTTCCTGCGTGAAGGAAAGTTCCTGAAAAGAACTGAGCTTTCCATGCCTGGCTGAGAACTGATAAAAGTGTCAGTGATTGTTGAGAGCATTGAAAGATGTAGGCCCAGAGTCTAACCTCATAGGTCTTTGGCTATTTTTGGCCCCCTTATCAGCAATTTCATGTCCACCTCTGTGTCTGACCTAACCGTCTTGTAACTGGTAAGTAAATCCTTTCTGAATGTATTAACAGACCAATAGCTTCCATTGGCCAAAAAGCTAAATGTGTCTTCAAATAGCCTCTGAGGCCTATAGCAGATGCTATTTCACTGCTATGCTTTAACCCCCCCTTCCTAATGTTTCCACCAACAGATATGAAAAGTGCTCTCATTTGTGACTTTTTTTTGCTCTGTCATAAAAGCTTTATCAAACTGTTATTATGTTCAAACATAAACTTTGAGAGTAACCTGAATCTGTGTTCCCAGGCCATGGCCACTCATATTTGCCTCTAGAATAAACTATCTCTTATCCTCTTTGAGAAAAGACTTATATTTTTATGTTTACATCTGCCTTCCTCTCAAATACTCAGAGCTCTGACTTGAACATCATTACCTCTCTCAGGTCTGAAGCCCTATAAGTGGTCTAGGCAGCTCTGTTTCAAGCATCTTTTTTTCTAAGACAGGTAAAGCATTCCTCACATTTGAGGAACAATGAAAAAGAAACAGTGAGGAAGATTCCAAAACCTCCCACTTAAAGGTGAGAGGGTACTTTAAAAAATGAATAAGTTATTATACAAAGGGAAAGGGTGGGGCCGGATATGGTGGCAGAGGCAGCTGGATCTCCATGAACTTGAGGCCAGCCTGGCTTACAGAGCGAGTTCCAGGCCAGCCAGGTCACAGAGAAATCTTGTATCAAACAAACAAAAAGCAAAACCAGGAAAAGAGTGAACAATCTATGAGTTAGTTCTCAATTTATATAAGAACACTTTGCCTCAGGACAGGTAATGACAAATAATGTTTTTAAAAGTCTTACAATTTTTTTTTTTATATCAGATGTCTGAATGAGTCTCACTGGTCAAAATAAAGGGGTTGTCAGGACTGTGCTGTTCTGCAGGCTCTAGCAGAAGTTGAGCCACTGTGCCCTTACCAGGTAAAAGGCTGGTCACATCCCACGGCCACAGCATCTTTGTTTTTAAAGCCATGTGTCGCAAGTTAAATACTTAACTGCAGACACTTCTATAGCACCCCTCTTCTCTTTTTAAGACCCTTCCACTCCCTTGGGCCCACCCACAGAATGGAGTTTACTCCTCCCCCTTTTCTCTTCAGGCTAGATGATTAGCAACCCTAATTGTATCTGCTACCTTAATTTCATCTTGCCACATAAAATCCTCATAAAAGGCTTAAAAATTATGATGTGTATATCTCTGGGGTGCAGTAGGATGTCTGCTGCAATAAAATACTAGGAGTTGCTGTCATATTCATAATAACAAGTTGGCAAAATAGTTAAACATAACACCCCAGGTCTATGAAAACACAGCGAATGATCCTGCTCATTTGATGAGAGATACTGGCCTTTTTTTCTTTTTTTTCTTCAGGTGACTACCTTGGAAACTTTTCCATAGGAGTCTGTGTCTGCAGTTTGTAGATGAAGGAGATGGACATGACTCTGAAATGTTTATATCCACCAAATTTCCTTTTACACACTTGAGTGAATTTAGTGCTTTGGATTGATTATTCCTGTCTTAAAATGAGGCTACCGTTTTACAAGCTTATATCTAGGAAGCCAGTCTTGTCTTTGCATAGTCATTGAGAGGGAGAAAAAAATAGATGAGAACACATAGCAAGGATATGTACTAATCATTTGATGACAAGAGATTATGTGTTATTTATGGCTATAGATCTATTCCCAACTTCTTAGAAATGCTTTGCTGTGAAATCAGAGTATCCAAGAAACATCAGACCTGAGTTCTGGGCCCTGGCTATTTCAGTGGTTAATGAAAAGAATAAAATCTAGATTTTTTTCTCTTCTGAGATTTGTCATTTTGGGAATAGATTCCCTGGTTGTACCAGGCACACCCTTTTGAGAACAGAAGATCATGTCGTGTGGAGTTCCCACCCTTCACAAATCCTTTCTGCAGACCAGAAAATGGTCTGGCTCATTCTGGACATTCCTTGCCACTCAGACCGGTAGAAATAGAATTTCTTCTGGCCTATAACTCTGAAATTTGTTCTCTTATGAGTAGGTAGGAGCTTTTGGGCCTCAAGGAAGAGAAATACATCCAGATGTTCCAAATACAGGATGAGGAACTTGACAATATCCACAAAGTACAGTGGTGTAGTATGCTTCCTAATTGTGTCCAAGACAGGACTTTGAGGATTATGTAATTGTTTTCAAATTCTTAATCTTCTCAAGTAAACATCTGGACAGAATTATGAATTCCTTGTAGAACATGGGTAGAAACTGGGTCCCGTGTTTCTGTTTTCTAGATGACATGCTAGGTTTTGAGTTCACTGGCACCATCTTCCCATTTTATAACCTCCCCCCTCCCCCCCCCCCGTAAAATTGACTCACAGAAGTGGCAAGTTCTTAAAGCTACTGAACTTTAGAGATTTACACCATTTTCTAAAGATGCTTTGAGAAACACAGCTCTGGTTTCCTGAACTGTTCTGGACCTGCTTTGTGTACACCCACTCTGCAGCTGTCTTCATTAAGGAACATACTCTCCCATCACACTCTGAGCCAATTAATCTGATTTCTCTAATCATGAGTGTTCTAATCGTTCACTCTTCAAAGTGGCAAGAGATTTCTCAGAAACCACTTTGGTTTTTGGCGAAGTGGAGTGCCTGCATCAACAATGATTTTGTTTTTTTGCTCTATGAGCAAAGGGCAAAATTAACCTTTTGTTTTCCAGCTTAAAGCTGTCATTTACTTCAACAGGGAAAGGCATAATAGCATCACAGGATCAGTCTGGTTATTCACAAACTAAGTAGACATGGTAATTCACACATTAGTGATTTGGAATGTGTATTGTGACATTTTGAGAGAGAAAAAGTAAGAAGGATGGTCAAGATATTTTTAGTGGATATTTGACACTCTTTTTAATACCAATTCAAGCATCCAAAGAACAAGCAGTTCATAAATTTGGGGTGAAGTTAAGGATTCCTTTGGCAATTGATTGATGTTATAAATCCTTTTACTAGAAAATTATATGGATATATATATATATATATAGGTCTTCAAAAGCATTCAAGTGGGCATGTGTACATAGATCTTCTAAAATGTTCAGGTACACCATGGACCCTCTCAAAAGATTGCTCAGACATTGTATTCTGTGGAAAGTGACCCCGTTCCTCTTCCTTCATAGTTGTCTTCTTGCTATTTCACCAGGTACTCCTGAATTAGTCTCCTCATATAGGAATCACCCATGTTGAGTATGGATGGTGTAGCTGCCCAGCCTCCGCTGATGTCACATTTATTTTTAGGACTTCCAGTGTTGCCGACGTTAGTGGTGAACAGCCACAATTTTAAAAATAACTTCAATTGGAAAACTGATGTTACCTACAGAGAAAGACATAATTCTATTTTTTTTTTTTTTAAAGCATGGTAAAAACAATCGGACCATTTCCCCTTACCTGATGGAAACTCAGCCATCAGAAGTAGTGCTGGCTTTTTCCTTTCTGGCACCTCCTGTCTGTCTGCCTTTCCCTGCAGATGCCTAACCCAGACCATCATTCTCATTTGCCCAGTGATATTTGTTCCCCAGTGCTCACTTTAACCTTAGAGTTTTCTGCATAAAAGATTGAGAATGAGAATGGTAGACTAAAATATCTGTTTCTCTTTCCACACTGTCATAAAATGGATCTCTGGCTTATTCTTTCTTGGCTAAGAGCTTTCCTCCTCTCTCAGTGTTTGTGGGACTATACAGCATACAACTCAAAAAAAGAAAGTGCATATAGAATTGCAGAGACTCTTCCTTGGCAACTTCTAGATAGCTCCTGGGCAAGCGCTTTGGTGTGCAGTCTGGAAACAAGGCAGCGTGTTTTGTGCAGGTTAGCACTGATGACCAGTTCTCTACACTTCTTGAGAGTTCAGCTTTGCCAGTGTGTAAGAATACTACAGGAAGACACAAAACAGGTTTAGACTGGTCTGCCTGGGAGAACAGGCACATCATTTGCCTCACTGATTCATCAAGACGCTGTCCATAACTAAACGTAGACATATCCATCCTCATCAGATTGGTCAGACAACAAGAAAATTGCATCCAAACATCTAAAATACCAAACTTTAGTTTGTCATTTTAGAGAATAAGAGCACGCTGCCTTTGGGGTATGGGCCTCTTATAGGCCAGCACTGGTTGGCCAAATCCTGTCTTTAAATGTATAAAGATCACTTTTAGGTGATTTGAGGAGAAATGGGTGGAATGAGTGGTACAAATAATGCTCTTCTGCAAGATCAGATTTTAGTGGTTATAATTATGGCAGAAGCAAAACGCAAATTTAATTACTTTATTACTGACTCAGTGAAGTGACTCCCTTGTCAATGAACACGGGACATGGAGTAGGGGTGGTAAGTGCCCCAACCCAACTTCACCCATGGTGAGTTAAGGGGCTGTCAGATAAAAAAAGAAAGAGAAAAAAAAAAAAACTGGCTCACGGAAAGATGGGAAAGGAATGAAAAGCAACTGCTTCAGTGTCACTCTGATTTAAGTAAAGCAGACAAGCTGCAGGCAGTTTCATTAGCATTCAAGTCAATTAGATTCAATCAACGTGATTATATGTTGCTGTTTGTCTCCTAAGTGGTTTCTTGAGGTGAAAAGAACAGATCCTTCCTAATTAGAAAACAGCTAGCAAATATTTTATTAAACACCTAATGAAACTTGCCCTGTGGTAGGACACAAAGCTGCAAAAAACAAAACAAAACAAAACAAAACAAAACAAAACAAAAAAAACAACAGAAAGCAGCTTGTTCAAAAGATTTGGACAGAAAGAGGTTTAGCGAAAGTGGTAGGTAAGTGAGGGCTGTGGCCTTCTCAAGCTTTTGGGAAATCTGCATAGCTGCTGGAGTCTCACTAAAGTTTTCCGAGAAGAAAAAATAATATGTAGCTTTTCTGAGATGTGTCGCAGTAATACAAATAAATGTGCAAATGCCTCAATTTCTCCCTATTATTTCAGTGGACATGGAATTTCACATCTGACTTTTTCCCTGGATGTTCCATATTCTTCTACATAAATTCATATCATTTTACATCCCATGACCAAAAGATATTAGCAGCACCAGACTATGCTGAAAATGTGTAATAGTAATTCCATTTGTTGGATTTCTGCTGTAGAAATTTTTAAAGAATCATGTACGTGTCCAGTGAAACAAAATCAGATAAATAAATTTTGGTCACTCAGAGGTTGCACAGTTGTCGTTCAAGAAGGCCAGGCCACAGATCAAGCAGTTGGTTGGACTTGCTGTCCTCATCTGCAGAGCGCTGGGTTGCTGGCACTCGGAATGACAGTGAAGGATTTTGCAAGCTTGCTTCAAGGTCATAGAAAGCCACCTATGACAGACAATGAGTAGCAGGATTGTGTGCTGTGCATGGAGCTCCAGAGAAGTCTGTGCATGAACCTGCAAAGGAGAAGCATCAGTTGCAGTGAAGACGTCAGGATATTATAGATTCCAGATGTGGAGGATATTAACCGTGGAAAGCTACAGGCATCGAGTGGAGCAAACTTAAGGGAAAAATACAAGTTCTATAGGCAATAGAGCTGCAAAGGAGGGCATTTCTAAGCATCTTGGAGTCCAGATGTCACCAGAGCTGTAGATGCCATTCAGGGAACTCCAGATGTTTCTCTGCTGGGTTTTGTCTTGCATTATTCTTATATTCCTGACTATGCTCCCCTCCCACCCTTTGGAATGGAAATGTTCTGTGCCATTGTTTATTCATTCTGTGTCATGATGTATCTATCTGTCTTTTGATTGTACCATAAATGTTTTTTTTTCTTTCTACAGAGTTCTACTATAGAATGATATTTAACAACAAAAATTCAGTTCTTAGTATGTTTGGAATGTCCTTGTAACTAGGAAACATACAAAAATGTGTATATACACCAATACTTATGATTCAAATTAAATAATGCATAGATTTCTTCAACTTTTAAATGCTGTCTTTCTCTGAAAGTGAAAATCTTAATACTTAATAGCTACATATTTACTTATTTCTCATTACGTAAGTTGAGTAGATTCAGAATAGAAATAAGTAATGAATAGCAATATAATTATTTCAAAAATAAAATTAATAAGACACCTAGTAGGTGAAGCTTAAAAGCTGTTCGAAGTTTTGTTTCCTTCCTGAAATTGATCATACAAGAATGTATAGTTATAAAAATGACTTCAGAAAGCACTTAAATACTTCTTATACATACATGAGAATGTTACAAAATTCATATAATCAGATTAAAATTTTCTCTTTGTATTCAGTTTTAGCAGTTGCCTTTATATCTTCTATAATTTTGTCTCAATTTTCATGTATTTAAAAATATTCAAAGCTCAAATTATAAATTATGTTAAATTGTATTTAGAAATTCTTCAACCCTCATACACATTTTCATTTCTATTCAACTAATAACCATTTCCATTGGTTTCAATTTGCTCCTTCTACTTTTTATCTGTTATTTGGTCTTGAAAAAAAATAAGCAAACTTGTGGCACTTATTATTATTCCATTTTCTTGGAAAAAAAGATGACATGCATTCTTTTGTTCTTACTTAAACCTTTTTGGCACTTAGAAATATATGCTGGAAAAGTTGTATGGGGTTAGGGGAAATTGGAAAGACTGGGTTCCACCAAAACACATAATATTCAAGTGTGAAATTCTCAAACAATAGAAGGAAAAAATTTTAAACTATAGTCTGAGAATCACTTCGAATCAGGTAAAGGACTTCATTTTCTTTTGTGACTAGATGGAAAGCCACTGTGTTGGTCCACCACGCTTTTATTTTTCATTTTCTTCTCCTGAGTAGGCAGTTTTATTATTTCTTATTTTGATCTGTGCTGCAATGTAGTATTGAGTATTTCCCATTTTAACTGTATAGTAGAGCTGTATCTTGAAGATAAATTCCTAGAGATGAAATGGTTAGGTGTCTGTAGGTATATTTTTGTCCATTGTTGCCATGTTTATCACTGCTTTCTCATTTTGATTATCACTAACAATGAAGTGCTCTTTCTCTCTCTCTCTCTGTTCTTTTTAAAGTATTTAAATAGCTTCCCATCCATGACCTATTTGACCAGGAGACAATTCCTAATAAAACCATGTGCATTTCAGATAGCTATGGACTTTCAGTAAGGCTGAACACAGAAATACAGAAGGGCATGAAGGAGATGATGCAAAGATAGGAAGAGAAACAGAATGTCTGTGAATGTGGTATTATGTTGGGAGTTAGTTTTTCATTCTCTTCCTGTTTCTTTATCTTCCTGGTTTAACAGCCTTTCATTCTTTTATGAAAACAATGGTGTTGTCTGGAGGTATCTCCATCCCTGATCTCAAGCAGTACTACAGAGCAATAGTAATAGAAAATGCTGGTATAGAAACAGAATGACGGATCAATGGAATCAAATAGAAGACCCAGAAATAAAGCTACGGATATTTGATTTTTGACAAAGAAGCCAAAACAATACAATGGCAGAAAGATAATCTCTTCACAAATGGTGCTGGTCTAACTGGATGTCTACATGTAGAAAAATGCAAATAGATCCATACTTATCACCCTGCACAAAACTAAAGTCCAAGTGGATCAAAGACCTCAACATTAAACCAGACACACTAAACCACTTAGAAGAAAAAGTGGGGAAGAACTTTGAACTCATTGGCACAGGAGACAACTTCCTGAACAGAACACTAGCAGCACAGGCTGTAAGATCAACAATCAAATAAATGGGACTTCATGAAACTGAAAAGCTTCTGTAAAGCAAAGGACACTGTCATCAGAACAAACAACAGCCTACAGATTGGGAAAGGATCTTTACCAACCCTATATCCAACAGAGGGTTAATATCCAAAACATATAAAGAACTTAAGAAGTTAAATACCAATAAACCAAGTAATCCAATTCAAAAAAATAGAGTACAGAGCTAATCTCAGAGAATTCTGAGCTACAGAGAATTCTCACTAGAGGAATACTGAATGGCAGAGAAACACTTGAAGAAATGTTCAACCTCCTTAGTCATCAGGGAGATGCAAATCAAAACAACCTTGAGGTTTCACCTTATACCCATTAGAATGGCTAAGATCAAGAACTCAAGTGACAACACATTCTGGAGAGGATGTGGAGAAAGGGGATCCCTCCTCCATTGTTGGTGGGATTATAAACTTGTACAATCACTTTGGAAATCAATCTGGTGCTTTCTCAGAAAATTAGGAATAGTGCTACCTCAAGATGCAGCTATACCACTCCTAGCCATATAACCACAATATGCTCAAGTACACAACAAGGACATTTGCTCAATCTTGTTCATAGCAGCTTTATTCGTAATAGCCAGAACCTGGAAACAAACCAGGAGCTCCTTAACTGAGGAATGGATGCAGAAATTGTGGTACATTTACACAATGGAATACTACTCAGCAATTAAAAACAAAGAAATCATGAAATTTGCAGGTCAATGGTGGGAACTAGAAAGGATCATTCTGAGTGAGGTATCCCAGAAGCATAAAGACACACATGGTATATACTCACTTATAAGTGGATATTAGATATGCAGTATAGGATTAACATACTAAAATCTGTATACCTAAAGAAGCTAAGGAAGAAGGAGGACCCTGGGTAAGATGATCAATCTTCACTTAGAAAGGCAAATGGGACGGACATCAGAAGAGGGGGAAACAGGGAACAGGACAGGAGCCTACCACAGAGGGCCTCTGAAAGACTCTTCCCAGCAAGGTTTTAAAGCAGATGCTGAGACACATAGCCAAATGTTGGGAAGAGTACAGGGAATCTAATGAAAAAAAAAGGGGAGATACAAGGACCTGAAGGGGACAGGAGCTCCACAAGGAGAGTAACAGAACCCAAAAAAATTGGGCACAGTGTTCTTTTCTGGGACTGATACTCCAACCAAAGACCATGCATGGACATAACCTAGAACCCCTGCACATATGTAGTCCATGGCAGCTCAGTGTCCAAGTGGGTTCTCCAGTAATGGGAACAGAGACTGTCTCTGACATGAACTCAGTGGCTGGTTCTTTGATCACTTCCCCCTGAGGGGTGACACCCTTGCCAGGCCACAGAGGAGGACAATGTAGATAGTCCTGATGAGAATTGATAGGCTAGGATCAGAAGGAAGGGGAGGAGGTCCTCCCTTATTAGTGTTCTTGGGGAGGGGCATGGGAGGAGATGACAGAGGGAGGGTGGGATTGGGAGGGGATGATGGAGGGGCCTACAGCTGGGATACAACCCCCTTGGTGATCTTGGACTAGGCAGATTCCCATATTCAGGAAATCTTACTCCTTAGGACTTGCACAAAAATTCAGTTTCATTCCTTTATTTCTTTTTTAATTTTCTATATTAATTACAGTTTATTCACTTTGTATCCCAGCTGTAGCCTCCTCCTCCTCCATCCTCACCCACTACCATCCTCACTCCCTCATCTCTTCCCATGCCACTCTCCAAGTCTACTGATAGGGGAGGTCTTCCTCTCCTTCCATCTGACCCTAGTTTATCAGGTCTCATCAGGATTAACTACATTGTCTTCCTCTGTGGCCTGGCAAGGCTGCTCACCCCTCAGGAGGAAGTGATCAAAGTGCCAGTCACTGAGTTCATGTCAGAGCCAGTCCCTGTTCCTATTATTGGTCACCCTCTTGTACATTGAGCTGCCATGGGCTACATCTGTCCAGGGGTTCTAGATTATATCCATTCATGGTCCTTGTTTGGAGTATCAGTCTCAGAAAAGACCCAGATTTCTTGGTTCTGTTGCTCTCCTTGTGGAGCTCTTGTCCTCTCCAGGTCTTTCTACCTCCCCTTTCTTTTATAAGATTCCCTGCACTCTGCCCAAAGTGTAGTATGAATCTCAGCATCTGCTTTAATACCCTGCTGGGTAGAGTCTTTCAGAGGCCCTCTATGATAAGCTCCTGACCTGTTCCCTGTTTTCTCCTCTTCCAACGTCTGTCTCATTTGCCTTTGTGAATGAAGATTGAGCATCTTACCCAAGGTCCTTCTTTTTGATTAGCTTCCTTTGGTATACAGATTTTAGTATGATTATCCTATATTATATGTCTAATGGATATAAGTGAGTATACACCATGTGTGTCTTTCTCCTTCTGGGACACCTCACTCAGGATGATCTTTTCTAGATCCCACCATTTGCCTGCAAATTTCATGCTTTCTTTGTTTTTAATTGCTGAGTAGTATTCCATTGTGTAAATGTATCAGGTAGCCCAATTAAAAAATGGGATACAGAGCTAAACAGAGAATTCTCAATAGAGGAACACCTAATGGCAGAGAAACACTTAAAGAAATGCTCAACATCCTTAGTCAGGGAGATGCAAATCCAAACGACCCTGAGATCCCACCTTACACCCATCAGAATGGCTAAGATCAAAAACTCAAGTGACAACACCTGTGGAGAAACAGGAACCCTCCTCCAGTGCTGGTAGGAATGTAAACTTGTACAATCACTTTGGAAATCAATCTGGTGCTTTCTCAGACAATTCAGAATAGTGCTTCCTCACTATCTAGCTATACTACTCCTATGCATATATCCAAAAGATGCTCAAGTATACAGCAAGGACATTTGCTAATTCCTTTATTTCTAACTGTATTTAGAGAGCTGTTTTGGGGGTGAGTTGGTAAATGGTAGGGCTACAGCTGGAATACAAAGTGAATAAACCGTATTTTTTATTTTAAAAAAATAAAAAAAGAAAATAATGATGTGGGAAGTAAATTCAGTCCTGAGCACATTCCAGCTTGCTTCCCATACAAGTGCTTTCTTTGGTGTTCCAAAGGTTCTGTTTCATTCCTAGGAGCTTTTAAACACAGCCTGGCTCTATCAGCTTATCAACTCATCCCAAAACCAGCTCTCTCCGCAAGGAGAGCAACAGAACAAGAAAATTTGAACACAGGGAACTTCCCAGAGACTCATACTCCAACCAAGGACTACTCATGGAGATAACCTAGAACCCTGACAATGCAGCCACTTCTGATGAGAACTGATATACGGAGATCAGAAAAAAGGAGAGGAGGACCTCCCCTATCAGTGGACTTGGGGAGGGGCATGCATGCAGAAAGGGGAGGGAGGGTGGGACCGGGAGGGGAGGAGGGAGGGGCTTATGGGGGGATACAAAATGAATAAAGTGTAATTAATAAAAGTCAAATAAAAAATTTTTAAAAAAGGAAACCTTGATTTTTTTGGCTTATTAAAAAGAAAAGAAAAGAAAGGAATGAAACCGAATTTTTGCATAAGTAGTAAGTAGTCCTAAGTAGTAAGATTTCCTGAATATGGGAATCTGCTTAGTCAAAGATCACCAATAGGACTGGGGAAATCTATTGTCTTAAGCAATTGTTGAGTAGATAGCTCCCTTATTGTCCTTTACCCCTTTTCATTGTGTTTCTATGGGATAAAGGATCAAATCAGATGGTAGATAAGACAGAGAAATTTCCTATAATCCGTTGCCTCAACTTAAGGAAATATTAAAGCTGTGTATTGAAACTGGCTTTTTTCACTCTTGGTCTTCACAGAATTTACCTGCTCTCTGGTTTTTTTGTTTTTTTTTTTTTTTTTTTGTTTGTTTTGCTTGTTTTGTTGTTGTTGTTAAGAAATCAACGCAAAGCTTTATTCTGCTTCTAATATGAACTTACATCCTAGCCACAGTCTCGGATACAGAGCACTGTATACCTGAGATGAAAAACCAGAAAGGAGTCATTTTGTGTGTTTGTGACTCCATTCCTGTTTTTTTTTTTTATCTCCTAACAACTCAACGACTTTAAGATTTGATAATTACGTGAAAAACTATTTTCTGCAACATTGACATACTATCACCAATCTTATAATTTTTTTTTTGGTTTCCTAATTTAAATACCTTGATTTTTTAATATGGCAAACTATTTATTTTAACATCTAAAGTCTCTTCTTAAATTTTTCTTTTGAAAAAGATTTTATGATTTTTATGTGTGTCTGTGCATATGTATGCAAGTGTATGTGATGACCAGAGGAGGGAGTTAAATTCCCAGAAGCTTGAATTACAGGGAATTGTGACCTTTCTGATATGGGTGCTGGAAACTCAACCAGACTGCTGTCCTCTGGAGGAACAGTGATCACTCTTAACAATGAGCTGTCACTCCAACCTCTCTCTGGTTAAAATGTTCTTATAAAAATACTTTTATTTTTCTTTCTGAGTTCTTGTTCATGCTCCCTCATAGAAAATCCCTTGAGATTGGCCATTTTTCAACTTTTATGTCTATGATCCATGAATGGCTGTGTAGCAAATGTTTCTGGATAGTTAAAGGATCTGACATCATTTCAACAATAAAACTGATACTCCGTTTCATTTAATCCACTCCTTTATAGGAGCTATTGCTCTTATGAAGGGACAGATGCCAACACCCAAATACTAAATTCCACCAAGACCTTTGATAGGGTGAATGTCCATTTGCTTTCTAATATTTCTCATTTACCTATCTCCATGGCAATGACTCCATAGTGTACCAGTAGTTTGATCCTTTAGAATATTTTGTTAAAAAACATAAAATTCTTATAAAATAAATAAATCCCCCAAACAAACTAAGTGAATAAAACCTTCTTGCTTGTCCAGGAACTTTTTTTTTTTTTTCAATGCAGTTTATTCAGGAACCTTGAACAATCATCTGACCCTGGGGAAAGCCAGCCCACAGCTTAAATAGCCTCTGGGTAGCCAACCCAGGCATGCCACGTGGGCAATGCAGATAGGTCCACATACATGGAAGCAAGCCAGATCCTCAGCCTTAGCCAAATGTAGAATTGTTCGTGACAGAGAGCACTCACCATGGGGAAGGTGGAAGGCGGAAACCAGCTCCATCTTTAAGGCATAGCATTCCGCAGCTCTCTACAGTTCTTCCTTTTTGTTTTAGACGCATCAGGCAAGAGTAGAGGTCTGATCTCTGATATTAGAAATAAATTGGGACTTTGTACCGATGTTCATTTAGGTGTCATCCACCCAAAGAGCATCAGACCCGTCTGATACCTTTTTCTCAGAGGCGGGACCTGGGGTATCAACCCGCATGCAATCAGACATGCTCTTCTCTGGGTCCAAAGCGGCTGACCCTGAGTGCAGTGCTTAGCCTCGCATCCTGAGCGTATCATTTTAGCTTTTTATGGTATCCAACCATGCTTGGGGAGAATGTCCTGCTTCAATGGCTGTAAAGGCCTGAATGATCATGGCTGCATCACACTGTTGTGAGACTCTAATCTTGCATATATACCACAGGCAAACCAAGGAGACCAACACCAGAAGGCCTGCTAACACTCCCATGCCCGCCCATTCCTTCAGATGATTCATGGCTGCAGCAATCCATGATGATAATCCTGTGGCTAGTCCTGCGTCCACTCTGGTAGAATTTACTGTGACAATGGCCACTCTCAGCTGCTCCATCGTAGTATCGAATTCTCCAGTCTAATTACCTAAAATATAGCTCGACAATTGTTTAGACAGATTTGCAGCACAGGAAAAATTCTCATGTTATATGCTACTGACTCAAAGTCCAGCATATTTTCATTGACAGCCAAGTTGAGCGATTTGCCATAGGGTATCAATTTGCTCCTGCAAGAGGTCAATCCTCTGATTGAACACCATCAAGCTTCCTTTTAGTTGAGCATTAATTCCTTTATGTACAACTAAGGCATGAGCTACATTGGCTAAATGATTGTTCAGGGTCTGAGCAGTCTGCCCAGTATGACTCATGGCTAATGCCGTGGTGGTAGCTCCAACAGCCGCCAATGGTTGTAACAATGGCGATGTTAGTAACAATGGCGGCTGTAGTTCCAAGATCCCTTTTCTGTCTGAAGAGAGTCATAGCGTGAGGGGCATCAACGGGCACAGGCACCCAGTGAGGCATGCGAGTAACCAGGGCATACCTAAATTTACTAGCATTCCAGCATCGGGCAAAAAAGCAAGTATCATTACCACAATTACTTGGCTCTATCTGGCTAAATAATGAATAAAAATGGGGGATATAGACAAACAGGTGTGGGCTTATAGGAAATATTATGAGAAGCCTTAACCCCCTCGTTGGAACATCCTGCGTCAGTTCTAGAACTAGCAGTGGTGGTGTTCGAGGTCTGAGTAGGTTCAGGAGACCATTGCCCCCAGGGGTGAGACGTGCTTCATGCCAATTGACTAACTCCATGTTTTCCTCCACTTTTGAAAGTCATTTAAGGTTCGTAAATTATTTTTTCCCTTTTTTTAAAAAATTTTTCATCAATTACACTTTATTCATTCTGCATCCCCCCCCATAAGCCCCTCCCTCCTCCCCTCCCAGTCCCACCCTCCCTCCAGCCTCTGCTTGCATGCCACTCCCCAAGTCCACTAATAGGGGAGGTTCTCCTCTCCTTTCTGATCTTAGTCTGTCAGTTCACATCAAAAGTGGCTGCATTGTCCTCTACTATGGCCTGGTAAGGCTGCTCCCCCCCAGAGGGAGGTGATCTAATAGCAGGCCAATCAGATTATGTCAGAGGCAGTCCCTCTTCACATTACTATGTAACCCAATTGGACTCTGAACTGCCCTGGGCTACATCTGTGCAGGGGTTCTGGGTTATCTCCATGAATAGTCCTTGGTTGGAGTATGAGTCTCTGGGAAGTTCCCTGTGTTCAAATTTTCTTGTTCTGTTGCTCTCCTTATGGAGACCCTGTCCTCTCCAGCTCTTACTATTTCCCAGTTCTTACCTAAAATTCCGTTCACCTGTCCAACAGTTGCCCATCAGGCTCAGCATCTGCTTTGATAGTCTGAAGGGCAGAGGCTTTCAGAGGCCCTCTGTGGTAGGTTCCTAGGTTGTTTCCTGTTTTCTTCTTCTTCTGATGTCCATCCTCTTTGCCTTTCCGGATGGGGATTGGACATTTTAGTTAGGGTCCTCTCTCTTGCTTAGTTTCTTTAGATGCACAGGTTTTAGTGGGTTTGTCCTATGTTGTATGTCTATATGAGTGAGTATATACCATGTGTGTCTTTTTGTTTCTGGGACAACTCACTCAGGATGATCCTTTCCAGATCCCACCATTTACCTGCAAATTTCATGATTTCCTTATTTTTCATTGCTGAGTAATATTCCATTGTGTAGATGTACCACAATTTCTGCATCCATTCTTCAGTTGAGGGGCATCTGGGTTGTTTCCAGCTTCTGGCTATTACAAATAAAGCTGCTATAAACATGGTTGAGCAAATGTCCTTTTTGTGTACTTGAGCCTCTTTTGGATATATGCCCAGTAGTGGTATGGCTGGATCTTGAGGAAGCGCTATTCCTAGTTGTCTGAGAAAGCACCAGATTGATTTCCAGAGTGGTTGTACAAGCTTACATTCCCACCAGCAGTGGAAAAGGGTTCCCCTTTCTCCACAACCTCTCCAGCATGTGTTGTCACTTGAGTTTTTGATCTTGGCCATTCTCATGGGTGTAAGGTGAAATCTCAGGGTTGTTTTGATTTGCATTTCCCTAATGGCTAGTGAGGTTGAGCATTTCTTTAAGTGCTTCTCTGCCATTCGGTATTCCTCTACAGAGAATTCTCTGTTTAGCTCTGTTCCCCATTTTTAAGTGGATTACTTGGTTTGCTGCTTTTCAGCTTCTTTAGTTCTTTATATATACTGGATATGAGTCCTCTGTCAGATAAAGGGTTGGTGAAGATTCTTTCCCAATCTGTAGGTGGTCGCTTTGTTTAACGACGGTGTTCTTTGCTTTACAGAAGCTTTTCAGTTTCATGAGGTCCCATTTATTGACTGTTGCTCTTAGAGCCTGTGCTGTTGGTGTTCTGTTCAGGAAGTTTTCCCCTGTACCAATGAGTTCTAGGGTATTTCCCACTTTTTTTCAAGCCGATTTAATGTGTCTGGTTTTATGTTGAGGTCATTGATCCACTTGGACTTCAGTTTTGTGCAGGGTGACAAGTATGGATCTATTTTCATTTTTCTACATGTAGACATCCAGTTAGACCAGCACCATTTGTTGAAGATGCTATCTTTTTTCCATTGTATGGTTTTGGCGTCTTTGTCAAAGATCAGGTGTCCATAAGTGTGTGGGTTTATTTCTGGGTCCTCTGTTCGGTTCCATTGATCCACCATTCTGTTTCTATGCCAGTACCATGCAGTTTTTAAAACTGTTGCTCTATAGTACAACTTAAGATCAGGGATAGAGATACCTCTGGAAGATCTTTTATTGTAGAGGATTGTTTTAGCAATTCTGGGTTTCTTGATATTCCATATGAAGTTGAGAATTTTTCTTTCCAGGTCTGTAAGAATTGTGTTGGTAATTTGATGGGCATTGCATTGAATCTGTAGATTGCTTTTGGTAAGATGGCCATTTTTACTATGTTAATCTTGCCAAGCCATGAGCATGGGAGATCTTTCCATCTTCTCATATCTTCTTCTAATTCTTTCTTCAGAGATTTGAAATTTTTTTCATACAAGTCTTTGACTTCCTTGGTTAGGGTTACTCCGAGGTACCTTATGTCATTTGTGGCTATTGTGAAGGGTGTTGTTTCCCTAATTTCTTTCTCAGCTTTTTTGTCTTTTGTATACAGGAGGGCTACTGATTTCTTTGAGTTAATTTTGTATCCGACCACTTTGCTGAAGGTGTTTATCAGCTGTAGGAGTTCCCTGGTAGAGTTTTTGGGGTCACTCATGTATACTATCATATCATCTGCAAATAGTGATAATTTGACTTCTTCCTTTCCAATTTGTATCCCCTTGATCTCCTTCAACTGTCTTATTGCTCTAGCAAGGACTTCCAGCACTATGTTGAAGAGATATGGAAAGAGTGGGCAGCCTTGTCTTGTCCCTGATTTCAGTGGGATTGCTTTAAGTTTCTCTCCCTTCAGTTTGATGTTGGCTATAGGCTTGCTGTATATCGCCTTTACTATGTTTAGATATGTGCCTTGTATCCCTGATCTCTCCAATACTTTGAACATGAATGGATGTTGGATTTTGTCAAAGGCTTTTTCAGCATCTAGGGAGATTATCATGTGGTTTTTTTCTTTCAGTTTGTTAATATGGTGGATCACATTGATGGATTTCCGTATATTGAACCACCCCTGCATACCTGGGATAAAGCCTACTTGGTCATAGTGGATAATATCTTTGATGTGTTCTTGGATTCGGTTTGCAAGTATTTTATTAAGTATTTTTCCATCAATACTCATAAGGGAGATTGGCCGGAAATTCTCTTTCTTTGTTGAGTCTTTGTGAGGTTTAGGTACCAAGGTGACTGTGGCTTCATAGAATGAATTTGGTAATATTCCTTCTGTTTCTATTTTGTGGAATAGTTTGAAGAGAATTGGTGTTAGCTCTTCTTTGAAGGTCTGGTAGAATTCTGCGCTGAAGCCATCTGGTCCTGGGCTTTTTTTGGATGGGAGACTTTTGATGACCGCTTCTATTTCTTTGGGGGATATAGGTCTATTTAGTTGATTTACCTGGTCCTGGTTCAGCTTTGGTAAGTCAAATCGATCAAGAAAATTGTCCATTTCATTTAGATTTTCAAATTTTGTGGCATATAGACTTTTGAAGTAAGTCCTAATGATTGTTTGGATTTCCTCAGTGTCTGTAGTTATATCCCCCTTTTCATTTCTGATTTTGTTGATTTGGGTTGTGTCTCTCTGCCTTTTAGTTAGCCTGGCTAAGGGTTTGTCGATCTTGTTGATTTTCTCAAAGAAACAGCTCTTGGTTTCATTGATTCTTTGAATTGTTTTATTTGTTTCCAATTGATTGATTTCAGCCCTGAGTTTGATTATTTCCAGCCGTCTACTCCTTCTTGGTGTGTCTGCTTCTTCTTTTTCTAGGGTTTTAAGTGAGCCATTAGGGTGCTTGAATGAGCTGTCTTGAATTTCTTCTTGAAGGCACTTAGTGCTATGAACTTTCCTCTTAGCACTGCTTTCATTGTGTCCCACAAGTTTGGGTATGTTGTGTCTTCATTTTCATTGATTTCTAGAAAGACTTTAATTTCTTTCTTTATTTCTTCCCTGACCCAGCTGTCATTTAGTAACAAGTTGTTCAGTTTCCATGTGTGTGTAGGCTTTTTGTTATTTCTGTTATTGTTGAGGTCCAGCTTTATTCCATGGTGATCAGACAAGATACATGGGATTATTTCAATCTTCTTGTATCTGTTGAGGCTTGCTTTGTGACCCACTATGTGGTCTATTTTGGAGAAGGTTCCATGAGGTGCTGAGAAGAAGGTAAATTCTTTTGTGTTTGGGTGTAAAGTTCTGTAAATGTCTGTTAGGTCCATTTGATTCATGACCTCTGTCAGAGACATTGTTTCTTTGTTTAATTTCTGTTTGGTTGACCTGTCCTTTGTTGAGAGTTGGGTGTTGAAGTCTCCCACTATTAATGTGTGGGGATCTATATGTGCTTTAAATTTTATCAATGTTTCTTTCACAAATGTGGGTGCCCTTGTATTTGGGGCATATATGTTCAGGATTGTGATGTCTTCCTGGTGGAATTTTCCCTTGATGAGTATGAAGTGTCCTTCCCCATCTCTTTTGATTAATTTTGGTTGAAAGTCTATTTTATCAGATATTAGAATGGCTACTCCTGCTTGCTTCTTGGGTCCGTTTGCTTGGAAAGTCGTCTTCCAACCCTTTACCCTTAGGTAATGTCTATCTTTGTGTCTTAGGTGTGTTTCTTGTATGCAACAGATGTCCAGGAACTTTTATGTGTCATTCATTGTAGAGCCTGGGAACCCTAGATGCCAAGTGTGGCAGGGGGTGGGTGGGGAAGTGAAACTGGGGAATAAAAACACCATACACTTTCTAATTTGGTGGAGTTTGCACCTGCATAAACTGACTCCAGATATGTATGTGGTGAAGAATCTGGATGCCTTTGGCTCATTCATTTTCTAATCTCAAACCATGGAGGTATCCTAAGATCTTGAAATGAAACTGGAAACTAGGACAAACCATTAGGTGCTGAAGAAAAAAATCAGTGACTAGCTTGGTGCAAGCCTCCACCGATATGCTTCTGGAAGGAGGTACACCAGTGTTACTTGCCTGCCTCTGGCTACCAACAGTCACTGGAAGCAGCAGCTTTCCTGTGCAATACAACCTATATTCCTGCAGAGGCTGGCCCTTGGTTTGCTTCATAAGGACCTAGTGTGTGAGAAAGAGGCTGTCTTTCAGCACCTCTCATTATTATGTGTTTTTTTTTTTCCCATGCTCTAAAAACAGTTGTCTAGACTGTTAGTTTCCACCACGCCTGGCCATGTTCTACTAGCTCCTTTGGGGTTTAGAAAAATAAGGAAATTTTATAAACCATTCACTCCTGTGCTTGTATGAAAAACCATTGTAATCACTGGGGAAGTGGTGAGGTACAATATCAGCATGAGTAACAGGAAAGAGAAAAGGAAGAAAATTAGACTGGCTAATGGGAATATTTAGATAATTAGTCACTGACTAACTAAGGATATCATTTAAAAAGTCATTTAAACATGAGAGCAAAGCTTGAGTAACTCCAAGTCAATGTTGAGAGAATCTGCCTTTCTAATATAACATCATAAAACAGAACAAAACAAAACAGACAAACACAGAAAGAAAACAAACACTCCCAACTGAATAATCCTCAAACCAAACTCATTATTTTTTACCACCATACTCAAGAAATGGTACTATAACCATCCAGCTCACCTAAAGCAGAATATGATCAACCACCTACTTCCTTCTCTTATCCCATTACCCAATTACAATTAATTTAACTTTTAAATACAATTTCAAGCCACTTTTCTTTTTTGTCACCTCTTACTACCTCCTAACACCAGGCCTTACCTGGATATGTAGATAATCTCATGAATATTTTTCCATTAATTTTCTGATCTCTGTGTGATATAGTTCTTGTAGTCATAAAGCAATCAGACTGAAGACTTCAAATTTCACCATTGTTAACATCTGTTAGTTTTCCCCATCCTTCAATGAATAAATTCTAATGAATTCTAAAAGCTTCATCATAGGCCAGTCTCCTATGGCCACATCTGCTGGCCCTCATGGTCACTATCTCACAAATTTACAATATAATTCCTTTTCTTTAATCACATACTCTCACATCCAGATCACGATGTGCCTTCATTTCTCTTGGGATAGATTTAATCATTCTTTCAGTCTTAGACAAAGTTTCACACTACATGAATATAGATTCTTGATTAAACTGATCAAGAAATGGTACTGTGTTTGGTACATCTGAGGTGTATTACAAAAGTGATTTAAATTTCATTTTCAAATGTTTACTCATCACTCTTATTTGTGATTAGTGGATTTTTTTTTGTTTCTTTGCCAGGCTGAAATCTTTGGAAAACTACCAAGTCTGCCTTGTTGATAATAGATAGTAAATAATTATGCTAACAAGTCAGTGAGTGAGTCATGTCCAGATGGTATGCTTAAACAATGGCATTAAAACACAAGTTTAAACAATTAAAAAGTTACATAAACTAACATAATTTAAGAGTACAGTTGAGTGTATTTAAAATTATATATGAACAAATATAAAAATGACTCAAGATATAAAATATGCATAACCCCACAGCAATTTCTACATATGTCTTTGTAATAAATTGACTCCCCCTGCCTCCATGTGTGCTAAGTAATTATACTTTTTACCACAAGAGTTTAATAATATTTTTAATTTAATACAAATAGAAAACACATATATGTTTATGTATTTTTCACTCAGAACAAAATTGCCTGTGAGTCATTGAAGTTTCTGCATATAAGACTGTTTTGTTCTTGTTTAACTGCTGAGGAGAGTTGCTGTTCTGTTCTTTTGTGCTGCTACAGCTGAGATGTGTACAGGCTACCGGTGTAGTATATAGTTCTTGTAGTCATGGAAGCATAGACATCTAAGATCTAGGAGCCATATCAGTGAGAATATTCTCATAATATATTATGCATAAGACATCAGTTGAGAAGGGAGCTGGAGAGAGTGAGAAAGAGAGGAAGAGAGACAGAGAGAGAGACAGAGACACACACACACACACACAGAATTGAACTCATTCTTTTTTTTGCCAGGAACTTACATCCCCTGTTGAGTGGAGCCTTTCAGAGGACCCTCTATAGTAGGCTTCTATCCTATTTCCTCTCTTCCACCTATTCTGGTGTCTATCCTGTTTGCCATTCTGAATGAGATTTAAGCATTCTCCCTAGGGTCCTCCTTAGTGTTCAGCTTCTTTAGGTCTGCAGATTTTTCTATAAAGCAAAGGACACTGTCAACAGAAGAAAACGATAGCTTACAGACAGGGAAAAGATCTTCACCAACCCTACATCCTATAGAGGGCTAATATCCAGAATATATAAAGAACTCAGGAAATTAGACACCAGCAAACCAAATAATCCAATTAAACAATGGGGTACAGAGGTAAGCAGAGAATTTTCAACAGAGGAATATTGAATGGCAGAGAAACACTTCAAGGACTGCTCATCATCCTTAGTCATCAGGGAAATACAAATCAAAATAACTTTGAGATTCCACCTTACACCCATCAGAATGGCTAATATCAAAACCTCAAGTGACAAAACAGGCTGGACAGGATTTGGATAAAGGGGAACCCTCCTCCATTGCTGATAGGAGTACAAACTAATACAAACACTTTGGAAATCATCTGGCACTTTCTCAAAAAAATTGGGAATAGCACTACCTCAAGATCCAGCTCTACACTCCTGGACACACACCCAAAAGATGCCTCACTATTCAATAAAGACATTTGCTCAACTATGTTCACAGCAGCTTTATTTGTAATAGCCAGAATCTGGAAGCAATCTAAATGACCCTCAGTGGAGGAATTGATGCAGAAATTGTGGCATATTTACATAATGGAATACTATTAAAACAAGGAAATTTAAAACACCTATTAAAATCAAGGAAATATGAAAATTTCAGGCAAATGGAGCTAGAAAAGATCATCCTGAGTGAGGTAACACAGAAACAGAAAGACACAAGTGGTATACACTCACTTATAAGTGGATATTAGCCTTTGTTGTTTTTTTGAGGAAAAGTTTTTCTATATAAGTCTTTCAGGCCAGTCTTGAACTTGTAAGTGCCAAGATCACATGGACTACATACCTATTATAAATGTTAGTTAAATGAAATTAAATCATAGTGCTTTTCTATTTTTCTACATTTATAGTGAGTTTATGTTTAGTTGTTTTCATTTGAAAGCCTTATTAAAATTCTTAAATGTAATAATAAATTTGTCTATTTTTTCTGTACATATTTCCATCTTTGCCTCACAAATTAGAAAATTCTGTTGTCTACACACACATAATTACGATACTGACTCTTTCAGATGAGTCCATTTAAATAATCAATGACCTATAATTTTTAGGTCTCATCCTTTGTGTTTATTCTATCTGATATTAACAAAATGACCCAGCAACTTCATGCTTTCAGATTGTTTGTGTCTTTAGATTTAGAGCACTTCTCTTCAGAGCAAAAGACAGTTAGCTTTATTTGTCTTCTCTACCCTGTCCAACCACTTCATATTATTATTGATGTAATTTGGCTTATGCTACTATTGAGATTTGCCAGTTTTGTTCACTTGCCTTTTTGTTCCTTTGCTGACTTCTTTTGTGTTTCTTATATGATATTTTGTGTATTTGTGTGTGTGTTTTAGTTCTCTTATTGGCCATTGTTTTGAACAGTTTCCTGGGGATTAATTATATTGAAGGCTACTTAGAATCAATATTGTACCATTTTGCACTTTACACTTTGAAGGTCAGAAACAGAATAACTTTACAATAATTTTATTTGCCTAGGATACCATGGCCTTCCTGGTTTCTCTTTTATTCTGTGGAAAGTTAAAGAGGAGTTATGCAGATGTTTGGGGACCTGTTTCCTGACACTATTTATGGGAAATTGGGAACAAACATCTTCTCACCTCAGGTAGAAACACCACCCAAATCCAACTTTATGAACCAGTTTTTTTTTTTTTTTTGGGGGGGGTGTTACTTACAAGAGTATGGGTGAGAGGTTGCTTATGAGAACAGAAATGGTTGAAAGACAGCTGCATCACCAAGTCTATCCTGGCTCTACAGCCTTAAGACTGGCAACCTAGAGCATACTGCACAGCCTTCAGGCATCGCCTCAGACTGGTGCATGTCTTTTTCTAGGCAGTTCAGCTAGTCATGCCTCAGGAAGGTCAGCTTGCCCAACACGGTCTCTCAGTAGTTCTCATTCTTTATATATGCTTGGGGAAGATGGCCTAATGAATCTGGCCATTTTGGGGAACTTCCTGAAACCACTAAGTTGTGTACTTCCTAAGGCTGAGGTGCTTTGCTGTGGAATGGAAGGTCTCACCTTTTCTTAGAACATCCTGTAGTTTTATCTCTCCTTAGAACATCCTATCATTTCAGTTCCTATTAGACCATCCTGTGATTTTTTTCCTCCTTTTCAGCAACCTACATCTTAAGGAGCTTTTTATCTTGAAGGGCAATGATGCACAACAGGCCTCATTCTCTGAGGCACCTTCTTCTTTGGGGATCAAACTGCTTTAGCAGAATGATTATATCCCTCTAATTCTACTTGTCCAGAGATGCCTGGCAGGAAGAAGCCACGCTAGCACTAGGCTCTTCTTGTTAATTTTCTTATTTTCAAAGATTTCATTTTTGTATAACCTATTGTCTAATTTCTTTTGTGCATAGGACTAGTGTAATAGTTACAACTTATTGGTCAAAACCAAGGGACTTTACGCACTAAGTATAATGAAAACAGTATATTTCAAGGGAACAGGTAGTAGAATTTATCAACTAGGAACTCTTGAAATTTAATCACACTCTGGTTTCTGAAGTCTTACCTGAGAGGCACTGTTGATGCCCATTGAATTTGGGAATCTTTCCTGTAGATTCTGAAAATATATGAGGAAAATTTAATTTTATATTACAAATCTTAACATTTCACAGTTTTCTTCATAGTTTCTACATGCTAGCTTCTATCCTTTGCTTTATTTTCATTTTGTCATTCAACTCTTTTTCATTCAACATAGCAAATATTTACAGAAGGCAGAGTATGGGCCTACCATTGTCTAAATGCTTGATGCACATTAGTTCAGTTAATTATTGTGTGCAATGAAGACATACAAGTCAGAGCAGTAGCAACAAATGATGCATTCCTTTTCAGCCACATATCCTTTCTCAGTAAACTAAAGTATGTGTGCAGTCCATGCCAATTTATCAAGCTATCCCAGGTAGCAGGGAAATTCTGACAGACCCTTTTCTGGAGAAATGTAAAATAATTGGGAAGAAACTATTTGTGTGAAATGCTAGGCAAAACTCTCCCTGGATTGCCTTATCCTGTAGAGCTTGGAATGGTTTGCCCATCTTCGTACTTCTGTAACTAATTTTGGTGAAGAAAGAAACTGTCAACTTTTTACTTTAAAAAAAACTTCCACATTAGATCTATCTCCAAGGCTGTATTTGAGTTCCAAGAAGAACTATATGAAAAGAAAAAAAAAAGAGTTCATATAGGACTAATTTAATTTGTTATGAAAGTATGCTTAAATTTATTTATATTTTAGTTTTTCTTGCTCTAGTATTGCAGTCAAAATGCCACCCAAGAAGTATAAAAACATGACTTTTGGTGTTCAAACAATCTGCTCTCAAAAGTAAAACAAGATGAGGGAAACCAAACCAAACCAAACATTGCCACCATATTCTCTTAAGTTCCACAGTTAAAACACCAGACAAATCCATGTCTTTCTTTCTTCAGGACAATGCTTACTTCAGAAAAACATGGCATGTTTTTCTAAAAGCAAGAATAATATTAAATCTTTGTACCTAAATAAGAAGTATATAAAAGTGTAAGAGGACATTTGTCCTTGACTCTCATCTTGGTATGTAGATTGTCCCTAGTGACAGTCCCAAATATACTGTGTATATTCACAGCTGTACTGTGAATAGAGAATTTCACACCAGCCCACACATACTGCTATGAACCCTTCTCACCTCCAGTGAGATGGAAAAATCTTTCTTTTATAAGATGAGCTCCAAAGGCTGCCTCCTTCTTTCCTGTATTGGAATTTGTAATTGGCTGCCAGAGCTAATGTGCATGCTTGAGAGCACAGGGAAGCCCTTCCCCGGGGAGCCCAGGGCAGTCTTCACAGACAAAGGACACAGGACCTACACTCATCCTTAGTGCTGGTAGAAGGAAGTCTCTTTGTTCTGGTTCCTCTGCCAACCTTTCTTCTCAGGTCTTTAGATCACTTCCCTAAAGAAGGTCTCCTTAGTCCATCAAATAGAAATTCTCCTCCAGGTATAATCTTATTTAACTCTGTGTTCTCATCTTACAGAGCACTTATCATGAGGTCACATCTTATGAAGGAGACACTCGTTTACTGCTTGTCTCTCTCTCCAGAGCACATGATCCTGAGCCAAGGGTTGTTTGACCTTACCAGCTACAGATACATAGTGCTACTGTTTGAACAAGTGTCTCCCAAAGGATTATATGTTGATAGCTTAATCCCAGACCAGCACTCTCTGGATATTTTATAAACCTTTAAGAGGTATAGCCTTGTGGGAGGTCTGCCCAGATGGCCAAGCCTTAGATGTCATTCGTCTATTTCTCTTTTTACAGATTTACATTTGTGTCCCAGTAGGCATCTAGCATGATTTGCTTCCTTTGGCAGAGGCCAGGGAATCTCCAAAATATGAACCAAAGTAAGCATTTTCTCTTTGTAAGTTAGTTACCTCAAATACTTCATTATAGTAGTGTGAAGATGATGAATAGACATGTTCTGTAGTGTAGAGCCTGATCCATCATGAGAGTTCAATAAATATTTGCTCACTGAATGAATGAACCACCTTTGTTCTATCTGTACCCAGCAGGGGATTCAAGTACAGAGAACTTCAATACAAAGGAGAAAGAATATTCACCTAATCTAAGAATATGCAGAAATTCACAAAAGTATCCTCAAACAGGGATCATAAAGGTGAAAAACAAACAAACCAAAAAGGGCAATTTAAGGTCTCCTAAAATTCAGGATCAGGATCAGGACCATATTTATTCAGCCACCTTCTCCAAACCAAGGGAGAAGGGCTTTTATTGCTTATTTTGCAAATTGAGGTTTCCAAGAGTTTATACACTGGTATTAATATCTTCCTGTGGGTAAAATGATGACAGTAGTAGCACAGGGGAAAGTGACATGGAAGCTACTCAGTTTTCTAGAATAAGAGCTTCCAAGGTCAGAGCACAGTGTAATTAATACATGCATATCATCTCCCGGCCAAGTGGCAAACACTTGCCTGAGTACACTCAGATGGAAAGGAGTCAGCTAAACGCAATGTACTAAACACCGATACCACAGCATTTTCCACAATAACAGACAACATTTGAAAGCAATATGCCACAACTGAACGCTAATTCCATCATGGCAAGGACCTCGTATTTAATGGGATCAGTCTGATCTACTGCTTGAGAATGCCTAGAAGATTGGGATAGGATAAATTCTAAGGCTGATTTTGGGTTCAGGAAGGAAATGAATTTTGCTTAGTTACTGATAGAAATGAACAGAATAGAGACAAAATAGCCACACTATATTATTGCCATTAACAGTAAAATGGCTGAAATTGTGACTTATAGTGTTTTAGTATATTTTATAGAGGCATCTCCTAGACCTATAACTGAGCTGTTATGCATACATGAAGTCATATTCATACCTGTAGCAGGCTGCCATGCACACATGATTATATAAGATAGAATCTCTTTGTAGGTTTATAGATTGATATTTTATGCATTTGTATATCATTCTCCCTCAGTCCCCCTTCCATTCTCTTTCTATTTGTTATGTGCCCAAATTCTTTGTTTATGATAGTTCTAGGGGTCGATCTGTTAAATTCCACCAGCCTTTCAATCACTTGAAATTAACCAGCTTCTCAAGAATCTTCACTTCTCTGCTTGAAGTCCAGGTAATATAACAATTAGTCATCTACATATATGTTTTAAATTATAATTTGATCAAAGTTTAGTCTCCAAACTTCAGACATGATCTTCACTGTTCCTTAAAGGGAGGGACTTCTTGCCCTAGGTCCTCTTATTTTTCCTAACCCTAATTGAGCATTTGCCATGCTCTTTCTCAAGACTGGAAACTTGAATGTCTGGTTTTTTTTTTTGTTTAAATAAATAAATAGAAAGTTCATAAAAGCGTCACAGAATTTTAATCTAAAAAGCCCTTACAAATTTTCTAGCCCATGTCTTCAATTTACATACTAAGAAAGCAAAGTGTACAGACATCATTTGTTAAAGTTTGCATTACTAATTTTATATTAAAATGACTTTCCATTTTCACTCTCAGCTGTTTTAAATGTTACATAATATAAATATCCTGTAAACTATTTTCATAAAATCCCCAAAAATAATTAGAGAAGAGATCGTGGATGTAAGAGAAAATGAGAAACGTGGGAAGAATAGGAGGGAGAGAGGTAAGAGAGGAAATGATATAAATACAGTAGTTAGTCATGTGTGAAATTTTCAAAAAATATTTTAAAATTTAAATTAGAAGGGGACCTTTATGCAAACATTTTTTTTTAAATCAGTATATTTTTGTTGATGTGAGACTGGAGAATTTACAAACAATAGAGACTTACTTAAATCACAGTTCTGGTGTCTAAGAAGTTTAAGAGCATGGTGTCAGCACTTAGTGAGGGCCTCAACACCTCACAGTGACATTGCTGAGAGCATAACACAACAAGCACAACAATGCTCCAACTCAACTGTCTTTTTATCAGTGCCTTTCTTCTTCTTCTCCTCCTTCTCTTCCTCCTCCTTTGCCTTCTCCTCTTCCTTCTGCTCTTCTTCTCCTCCCTCTTCTTTACTGGCTAAGTTATAAGTATTGGATATTTATTTTTTACTTTTTTATTGAAAATAGATTTTTAATATAATATATTCTTATTGGTTCCTCTTCCCCATCTCCTCCCAGATTCTCCCCACATCCCCTCCCACCTAAATCCACATGCTTTCTCTCACTCATGAGAAAAGAAACAGCCATCTAAAATTAATAATTAAATTAAATAAATAAAATAAAAACATAGAGCTACTACAGCATGATGGGGACCCACCTGCATGATGTCATCTAATTCTAATTACTTTCCAAAAATCTGACCTCTAACTCCAACTTGTTAATGTATGTATTTTATAATTAAGCTTCAAATGCATGAAAACAGGGTGGTGGAACCACAACTAGTATTTATTAATTTAATTGCCATTCCATTCGAAGACTATATCCATTAACATAAAGAGAAGAACAAAATGAGTAAATAATAGTTTGTAAGTTCTACAGAGTCATAAATTATCTTGTCACCTTAGTACTTTTTATAATCATTTTCCTCTCAATTTAGTGCCTGTATTAGTTATTGTTTTTTTTTTTTATTTCTGTGATAAAACACCACAACCAAGGCAACTTCTAGAAGGAAGGATTTGTTTGATTTCATGGTTTCAGGAGACAAGGACTCATCACCATTGTCGTGGGGAGGCATAGTAGCAGACAGGCATGGTGGCTGGAACAGCAAGCTGAGTTCTCACATTTTGAACCACAACCACAAGGCACAAGCCATGAACTTGGAAGTGCTCAAATACATGAGCCTATGGGGGACATTCTCATTCAAACGTCCACAGTGGCTTCATAAGTAGAATCTGCATAAAGGTGTTTTACTCTAAGTCTACCTTTATATATACATTATACATTTAATGAAAGTTTAATATGATATATATTATACCTTTAATTTTCATTTTTAGATTGTGCATGCATGTGTGTGCACACGCGCACCATGGCACATGTGTGCAGTCAAGGACAACATAGAGGAGTCGGTTCTCTCCTATCATGCGGATACTGGAGAATGAACCCATGTCATCAGGCTTGGGGGCAACTCCCCTTGCACACCGAACCATCTCTCAGGCCCAAATTATGCTTTATTTCTTTTGTCCATGGAAGAATACTGAACAAATTTTGGATAATTTAATAGTCATTATGATTGTTCTGACACATTCAGGCTTTTAGAACTATTATCCAGCTTTATTGATAAATACGATTTCTCGCTGGTAATTTGTGTTTCTTATCTTTCTTTTACCTCCAGATTGATAATAATAATCTTTAAGTGGAATCACATCTAGCAGATATGCTAACCAATAATGCTATAGACAGGCTAGGGGCATTTCTATTCTAGTATAAAGCCTAACTCTGGAGATATTTCTTAGACCAATGAGATTACTGTACTACAGTCATTAACATCACTAGAAACTATTTACAGGTTTAAATGTCACAAGCAAAACTGAGAGCAGCTGCTGGCTGTGATGACATTGCTATCTGTCATACAAAGATGTGCATCATTTGTCATTCCCTCCCACTGTGCTATGGGGACTATACTTTGAAGGCAGAAGTTGGTAAGCTCTTCAGCGATGCCCCTTAAAGAAAGCAGGGCACACTGTAACATTGTTGGTAGGTCCTGAGTCTTGTCATTTGTTGAGCCTAGATTTAGTCCTGACTTTGCCACTGTCTATTGCTATTTCATTGAGAAAATTTTAAAACTTAAGTTTCTAACTTGTAAAGTGAGGACAACTAATGATTAAATAAGATGAAGCCAGTGAAAATCTTAGTGCTCCTGAGGGTAAACATAGTGATGGATTACCTGCCTCAGTTGAGTAGAGCAGAGTGACATAAATATTGGACTTTCTTACAGTCTGCAGATTACTAGATGGAATGTTACTGTTTTTCAAAACAAGCATGTAAATCAATGAGCTGTCATTCAGATGTTTCACTCTGAAAACTAAAACCTGCAATGAGCCTGCATTGCCTGGCACACAAGGATATTGATTATTTTTACCAAATTAGGGTCTATTCAGAGGCTCTATGGTGGGAAATATTTCCTCTGGCAAGCATGCATTTCTGTCTCTGCTACTGAGCCCAAATGAATGAATGTATGCAGTAGAATTTTATGCATGCCGAGTCTTCCTGTTAGTGAGCTCTGGCTGTGTTTCCCTTACTGTTGTATCCAGTTTACATAACAGAATTCCTAGAATCAAGAAGATGATTCACAAATGCCTGTTGAGTAACTAACTGAATGAAAGACAGAAGCCAGTTATGCTAATTCAGCACCCGGGGATAATCTCTATAGGCCTGTCTTTATACTGCTTTGTTAACATTACAGAGATTGCCAGCCAGCTTCCTCATACAGGTATGGAACATAGAGTTTATTTTCAACTATGTTATTTTAAGTATATATAATTCCCCTTTCTTCACTCTAAATGAGATAGGAAGATGACATTTAGAGTCTGCCTATCAGGATTCAAATTCTGACTTCTATGCCAGACTTTGGGCATGTCACCTAGCCCCAGTGTATCTTAGTTAATTTCCAAATTATAGATAATTATTATATTAATACTAACAGAGCTATTTAAATAAATGAGTTATTATGCACCAGATGCATATGTATTATTGCTTATTTTGGATAAGTGCTCTACATAACATTAACATTATATTTTTAGCTAACAATAATTTCTGACCATAAGGTATGAGATGAGAAAGCAGTTTTTTGAATGATAAAAGAGGTATTAATAGATATTTTATAATCACCCCATTTATCTTCCCAACTTCTGACCTGCAGTATTTCCTGTACCATGCTGTAATGCTACCTCCATGAAACTCAATTAATCATGCAATACTTATATTTTTTAAACTCAGTCCAGACATTTTCTATTCAACCTTTAGGATGACTCCTTGTTTTATGTATATAGTGTTCTGTGTAGGCCATGACATGGTGATTCAACACTAAATGATCATTATAGATACTACTCTTCACTTACAGAGTGATAGAATGAGGAGAATTCTACACCTACATTCGTCTAACAGAAATTTTCCGCTCCTCTTTCTCTTCTCTTCCTTCTTTTCCTTTTTCTCTTCTTCTTTGCCTCCACCTTCTCCTTTTTTCTCCTTTCTTCCTTCCCTCCATGTTGTCCTTTTAAATACACCTTTCCTTTCCTAAGACAGGGTCTATACATGCAGCTCTGGTTGTCATGAGAGTTATTGTGTAGTTCAGGCTGCGCTTAAACTCAAACTTGAAATATACCCTTGGCTCTGATCCTTGTGTTCTGCAGTCACAGTCCTGAACCACCATGCCTGCTTTAGCATATTAGTGTTGACAAAAGGTGTTGTATTAAAAATATATATCATATGTATTTATTACTATTAGTGTGTGGGTTTGGAGGTCATCAGACAACTTATAGGAGCCTGTTTTCATCTTTCATCATGTGGATCCCAGGAATTTAATTCAGACTGTCAGGGTCAGCAACAAGATTTTTTGTCAGATGAATGACCACACTAGCCCATGATAGACTCTTTAAAGAGAATAAATAGTGGAGAGGACAGGAGCTCCACAAGGATAGCAACAGAACCAAAAAATCTGGGCACAGGGGTCTTCTCTGAGACTGATACTCCAACCAAGAACCATTCATGGAGATAACCTAGAACCCCTGCACAGATGTAGCCCATGGCAGTTCAGTGTCCAAGTGGATTCCAAAATAATGGGAACAGGGACTGTCTCTGACAGGAACTGATTGGCCTGCTCTTTGATCACCTCCCCCTGATAGGGTGGAGGGCACCTTCACCAGGGCACAGAGGAAGACAATGCAGCCACTTCTGATGAGACCTGATAGACTAGGATCAGAAGGAAGGAGAGAAAGACCTCTCTTATCAGGGGACTTGGGGAGGAACACTAATGGAGAAGGCAGAGGGAGGGTAGGATTGGGAGAGGAGGTGGGAGGGAGGTACAGGGGGGATACAAAGCAATAAACTGTAATTAATAAAAACATAAAAATAAAAAAGAGAATAAATAGGCCTTCCTATGGAAGGTTGTCTAAAAATACACTGAAAACAGTAGCAATAGGTGCTGTAAATTAGTATCTTCCAAACTTTGTGCAGCCAGTTAGCTCATTTTCCCCAAACTGTTAGACCATACTCAACCACTGTCATGCATTTTTCAGTACTGTAACAAATTGTCTGAATTTTGATTAAGGTAACTAGTAGTCAGGCGAAGGAGTACTTTGTATAACATGACTTCTCTGAAGGTGAGTGTGTTATCTATAGTTCTTAATTGCTATAACCAGATACCTAATGAAAACAGTTTAAGGAAGAAAGGATTTACTTTGGCGCTTACTTTGATGCCACAATCCATCATAGTAGGAAAAGCATAGCAGATAGAGCAATTAACACTAGCTGTGGCAGCGAACGTGTGGGGGCATTTGGCCAGACTGTGTGCTCCAGTCGGGAAGCAGCGACGTGGATGCTCATGTCCCCTCACTTTTCCCTTTTTATTTTAGAGGATCCCAGCCCTTGGGATGGTGCTGCCCATGTTCAGGATGGGTCCTCAATGTCCTCACCTAAATGCTTCCGGAAGTTTCCTTCAAAATGGTCTGACATAGATCTCCTAGAACAGTGGTTTTCAACCTTCTTCATGCTGTGACCCTTTAATACAGTTCCTCATGGTGTGGTGAGCTGCCTCCCCAACCATGAAATTATTTGCATTGCTCCTGAATAACTGTAATTTTGCTACTGCTATGAGTCATAATGTAAATAGCTATATTTCCTGATATGTTTAGGGGACCTCTGTGAAAGGGTTTTCTTGACCACCCCCCACCAAAAGGGTTGAGAACTGCTATCCTCAATGCTTTCAATTCCAGTCAAGATGACAGTGAACATTAATCATCATCACAACCCTTGTTACCATGACAGCCAGAAACATCACATTTATCTATAATAAGCCACTTAGAATACTCAGTCTCATGTCATCTCCTAATGCAAAATGTGCTGCAGCTAACTTCAAAAGTCTATAAAAACTTGAACAGTTACAACACTATTCAAAATACACAGTCCAGTCTCTTATGATATTCATGACAAACTCTTAACTGTGAGCCCCTATCAAAAAAAAAGAAAAAAAAAAACACAATAAAGTGGGTTGCATGCTTCCAATATAAAATGACATAGAAAAAACATTTTTATTCCAGAAGAAATAAATGGGGACATAACAAAAGATCAGGTCAAATAAGACCATGATTCACCAGGGCAAATACAACATCATACCTCTAACAACCTTGGTTAGATAGCCTTGTTTCTCAAGTTTTGATTGCTGTAACACATGCAGCTTCTGTCTTGTGGCAGCTCCACTCTGTACCTAAAACTGCTAGTAACACAGAAATATACATTCTTGACTTACACCTAAGTCAGCATTCCATAGTAATACCTGCAATGTTGTGTTTATGGCAGCTATTATCAGTCAAGATATGGAATCTGCTTTGCTGCACATCAACAGATTAATGGATAAATACATGGAATATATACATATATGCATATATCATATATATTTATATACAATAATGTTTTATTCAGCTAAAAAGAAGAATGAAATGTCATTTATAGGAAAATGAATAAAACTGATACCATGATAAGTAAAAACCTAGAAACAGACTTGGAATGACAAATATGATCTTCTTTCCTATATGGGAGCTCTATGTATCTCTCTATCTCTTGATCATTTATTTACCATCTATATGCATATCTCTATCTATGTATTATATATCAATCCATCCATCTATCTATCAACTATATAATCTATCATCTATCTTCCTATCATAAGAGTGGGAGGAGAATGTAGTGGAAGTTTTGATTGTGTTTTGTGGTTATGTTTTTGTTGTAGTACCAAGTGTGGGATGTGGAAAGGCTTTGTTCATAACTGAGAGCAGCCTCATGAAAGAAACATGATCTTTGTCAGCCTTATGAGAAAGCTTGTGATCCTTGTCAGCAGGAAACTGCCTCATGTAGGGGGTGTGGTTGTTACCAGCTGGAAAACATCCTGGTATGGACTCTGAGAAGGTATAAATAGGGACAGAGAGGGAGAAGGAGAGGGAGAAGAAGAGAAAGAGAGGGGGAGGAAGGGGGAGAGAGAGGGAAGAGGAGAGAGAGAGGAAAGGAGAGAAAGGGAGAGGATGCTTTCTTTTGCTTTGCTCCTAGAGAGAAAAGCTCACGAGAATGCTTTGTGCTGCTTCTGATGAACCCTGCTGCTGCTGCTGCTGCTGCTGCTACTGGTGGTGGTCCTTGTTGCTACTTTTGCTATTGCTGGATTGCTGGTTTGCTGGACTGCTGGATATCTTGATGATGAAGATAGAATCGACCCAAGGAACGACAACTAAAGAGGTCTGAAGTGGAAGTTTCTGGTTTCTTTGAAGATGCAGTTGAGCCATGCGATGCTTTGTTGGAGGCTGTCTTGTGAGAGGGCATGTGATGTTTTTCTGACTTGTCTTGTGGAAGGGGTGTGACTTTGGTCAGCTGAGAGCATCTGTGGGTGGACTCTAAGGATAGGACATATACAGAAGCCCACGGACAGTGAGACTTAGTTTTTTGGATAGACATCGCTGTGCAGGTCTTTGTGTTTGAACACTTGACTTTGAAGAGAGAAATGTTCCAGAAAACTTTTCCGGGCAATCCATCTGAGTCTTGTGGCTTTCACTGACTTGTCCCAATCTTCTGAATTGTGCTGATTTGTATTGCTCTGTGGCTTTGGACTAGACTGCTGGTATCTAGATAACAAAGAGTAGGCTCATCCCAAGGAACTACTTCTAAAAAGGTCTACAACCCCCTTTACCTAATAACCTTCTTTCTCCCCTACCTCTGGTCAGAGGATGGAAGGAAGGTATAAGTGTTTAAGAACCCTAAATAAAGTAGGTTAGGTGAAAAATCTCAGCCTTCAGAGCTGTACATCCCCTGTCCCTACTAAACTTCTTTCTCTTCTACTTAGGGTTTGGAAGGGAGGTAGAGGCTTGAGGAACCACAAATAAAGTAGGTTTAAAAAAGTCAAACCCTACAGGAGAACTATCTAGAGAGAGAAGAGTGGTTAGTAACAGAGGGTAATGAAGAAAGAAAAAGGAAGAAAAAAACATCATATATTTTCACCCATGTGAAATGTATGTGTAACAATATAACCCCTTCTCCCCATGTGCCTTTTAAAAGAGTATATCCACATTACCCATGCATGTGGGAGATCTGTGGAATCAATAAAATGTGATTTCTCACATTGCCCTCAAGAGGTATCTACTGGTTTAGCTAAATTAGCTGAAATGTTGGGTCTCTGTGCCCAAAAACAATCTCAAAATGTACTTTTAAACTCCAAATTTTTTCAAATGAAGCATGATGGAAATAGTTTAGGAACAAATGGAGTACAAGAATTTGGGTTTTTCTTTAATAAGTTTGGGCTCTAGTTGAACGATGCTAAGAAACTGATTCTTAAAACCAGAAACCAAAGGCACAGAACAATGGCCTGCTGGTAAACCAGTCAGACTCAAACATGTGATTTCCTGAGAGTTTTATAGAGAGTGAAACACTGAATTAACATTAAAATACATTTCAGCTTGTCAGAGAAATTTTGTAGACATCCCTAAATCTTGCATTTTCAGCTGATTGCCACCATTAATGCATCTAAAAAAGGGGTAATAATTTCATTAAACAGGCTGTAACTGTTTTGAGGCAGAGTAAAACTACACACAACCTATGAAAAATTTAAAACGCTCTTCAAAATCACTGTTCCTTTGGTTGGCATAGCAATATGTTAGCTTTTTTGTTTTATTTTCATGAATATCTACCAAACTATTAAATGATTATAGACAGCAGCACTAGCTGAAGAATAGGAATACAATGATATACCCAAGAAATAGCCATTCCACTTTTCTGAAGAGAAGGGGAGAGGTAAAAGGAGAAAGGGAGTGGGAGGGTGGCCCTGGAAGGAGAGGAGGGAGGAGGTGGCTATTGGACTATAAAGTGAATAAATAAATTAATGAGAAAAAATGTTATACATATGTAGAATGTATTTTGATCATACCCGCCCCTGATATCTACCTTCACTCCCTTCAGGACTCCCTAATGCACAGTGGAATATTACAAAGTTATGAAGAAAAATGAAATTATGAAATTTGTGAGAAAAATGATGGAAGTGAGCTCTACAGAAGCAGCATCTTTAAGCTGAGCAGGATGTGAGAAAATAAGTGTCAAGTTATTGCAAAAATTACAGGTGGGAGAAGACTGCCTCAATGTGTGGCATCAGGAGCATGGCACACGTGAATCTGTGATTTCAAGTCCAAGAGAACTGTAGCTAACATGTCACCACCAACAATCTTAACTCGCTGCTTTGTAATGGCACGCAGAAAAACTATCATCTGGAGTATGGTAGGGTCTATTTGTGACCTCCAAAATTTGGATGTTGAAACCTAATCCCAAGCTCAGTGTTGAGATGAGGGGCATTTCTTGAGATAAGGGATCATGAAACCAGAGACCTCATGGCCTGAGATGAAGGTGCCCATAAAAGTGTCCTGGAGATGCCCCCTTAATTCCTTCGTCAATGTGAGAATGAAGGAATAAAGCAATGTGAATGAAGCAGAGAATGAACTCCTTCAGAGAACCAACACATTAGTGCTTTGATCTTTGATTTCTCAGTATCTAGAATCTTTTTTTTTTTTTCAATGCAGTTTATTCAGGAACATTGAACAATCCTCGGACCCCGGGGAAAGCCAGCCCACAGCTTAAATAGCCTCTGGGTAGCCAACCCAGGCGTGCCACGGGGGCAATGCAGATAGGTCCACATACATGGAAGCAAGCCAGATCCTCGGCCTTAGCCAAATGTGGAGTTGTTCGTGACAGAGAGCACTCACCATCGGGAAGGTGGAAGGCGGAAACCAGCTCCATCTTTAAGGCATAGCATTCCGCAGCTCTCTACAGTTCCCCCTTTTTGTTTTAGACGCATCAGCCATTGAAGCAGGACATTCTCCCCAAGCATGGTTGGATACCATAAAAAGCTAAAATGATACGCTCAGGATGCGAGGCTAAGCACTGCACTCAGGGTCAGCCGCTTTGGACCCAGAGAAGAGCATGTCTGATTGCATGCGGGTTGATGCCCCAGGTCCCGCCTCTGAGAAAAAGGTATTGGACGGGTCTGATGCTCTTTGGGTGGATGACACCTAAATGAACATCTGTACAAAGTCCCAATTTATTTCTAATATCAGAGATCAGACCTCTACTCTTGCCTGATGCGTCTAAAACAAAAAAAGTATCTAGAATCTTATTCAACAAATTTCTACTGTTTATAAGCACCCAGCATTAGGTAATTTTCTATGACACCATGAGTGGAGTAAGATAGGAGAACATCTAAAAGGTGTTTTCCTGTGACTCTCATCTCAAGATTTGTATTCAGTTAAGTGTATGTCAGATGTAAATGTGGCAGCCACTGTTAATCATTAACTTGGTAGGTAAAATACTTAGAGGATAAATACAAGAGCTGATAAGTTGAAAACTTCATGGTCAACTGAAGAGTTGCAAACCCAGCTGCGATGGTGTTTGAAACTTTCCCTACCTTGTGTCTAAGTCTGCAACAAACTGGGATGGAATTATGTGTAGGAGTGATTAATGAATAAGAGCTTCCAAAAGAAAGCAAAAGGACTGTGTAAATCAGATATAACCAGGACAGCAAGAGGCTTTCATTTTCGAGTCCTGACAGATTCGAGTTCCTTCTGTAAGCAGCTACAAATGAGGCACGGTGTATTTTTGACCGTTATTAGACATTGCGCCAAAGGCAGCATTGGCTGTGATCTGGGAGAAAAGAATTACCAAATGAAGACTGTCCAGGCAGCCTGGATGGACTTTTTGTACTGTAGCTCAGGGATGAGAAACTAATACAAAGTTGGGCATTTTTCCCCTGAGTCTAAGAGCAATAAATTAGGGTGGGATGGGTCAGGGCAATGAAAAGGGGAGAATTACAAAGAAGAACTCTGCTGAATACAAAGAGATGTGTGTTAGGGTGATCTGCTAACTGAACAATTTCCAGAATTACAAATAGTTAGGAGATTTTTTTTTTTTTTTTTTTTTACTTCTACGTAGCCAGATTGAGGCCTCACTGAAGAGCTAGATATTTAATAGCCATGGAGGAGGGGTCATCCTTATTGGTGGGACTGAATCTGATCTAACATTAGAAGGCTTAAAACTGGCCATGCAAGGTTAAAGTAGTTAACAACAAATTTTAATACATGTACCCTCAAACAAAACTCTTAAATAAAATTTAAGCTGGCAACAAAGTAGCATATTATAATGCCCACCCTTCAATAGAAAATTGCCAAAAATGTAAAGATACAGGAAAATATGAGCCACAAGCAACAGGCAATGAGAGTCCAGATGTGAAAGAAATGATGGTATTCCTGGACAAGGACTTCAAAAAGAATTCTGGAAACATGCTTGGAACTGTAAAGAAGCATGTAGATATACGAGGAAACTAAAAAAATGTCAAAGAAAATGGGATTGCTTATTGTTGTAAAGGCATAGTTATGAATTAAAAAAGAAACTTAATAAAAGGGTTTAACAGCAGATTACAAATCAGTTGAAAAGCCTGAACACAGAGTAGTAAAAATTCTCCAAACAGAAGAAGGGATTCAAAAGATGCAAAACAAACAGGCCCTCCATTACTTAAGGCATAGTGAACTCTGGTAGACATTTAAAGAGGAAATCTTGGGAAATGAGAATGCTTAGAACTGCAGAGAAGCATGTAAGACATATGAGAAAGTCAAGAAAAATATCAAAGAAATAGGATTATTTATATATTGTTGTAAAGACATAACTGTGAATTTGAAAAACTCAATAAAAGGATTTGACAGTAGATTACAAATCAGTGGAAAAACCTGACCACAGAGTAGAAAAAAAAAGGAATAAATCTCCCATTTATTCAATAATGCAAGCTTACCTGCCTTAAGAAAAAGCATCAAACAAAAACCTTAAGAAATAAACTTCAAATTAAAGACCTCTTATTAATATCAATGTAAAAATCATCAGGAAATTCTTTTGGCATATTGAAAATAGGCATAAAGGGCAATACATACCAGAAAAGTAGAGTTTATCCAGGAATTAAATTTTAGTTAAATTGAATTAAAATAGATCCATTTGGATGTGGCCAGTTGTTGGACTTTCTTGGCAAGCACTACTGTACAGAAACCTATCTCTAATGTACTCTCTGGCACTATCATTTTTTTTCTCTCCGTTTATCATGAAGATTTTAAAATTTTATTTACTTATTTTTTATATTAATTACAGTTTATTCACTTTGTACCCCAGCTGTAGCCCCCTCCCTCATTCCTTCTCAATTCCCTCTCCCTCCCTCATCTCTCCCATTATCCCAAGTCCACTGATAGGGGAGGTCCTCCTCCTCTTCCCTCTGACCCTAGCCTATCAGGTCTCATCTGGACTGGCTGCATTGTTTTCCTCTGGTAAGGCTGCTTCCCCCTCAGGGCAGGTGATCAAAGAGCCAGCCCCTGAGTTCATGTCACAGACAGTCCCTGTTCCCTTTAGTAGGGAAACCACTTGGATACTGAGCTGCCATGGGCTACATCTGTGCAGGGGTTCTAGGTTATCTCCATGCATTGTCCTTGGTTGGAGTATCAGTCTCAGGAAAGACCCCTGTGCCCAGATTTCTTGGTTCTGTTGCTCTCCTTGTGGAGCTCCTGTCCCCTCCAGGGCTTTCTATCTCCCCCTTCTTTCATAAGATTCCCTGCACTCTGCCCAGAGTTTGGTTATGAGTCTCAGTATCTGCTTTAATACCCTGCTGAGCAATCTTTCAGAGGCCCTCTGTGGTAGGATCCTGTCCTGTTCCCTGTTTTATCATAAAGATTAAAAAAAATAAATATAATAAAGTCCCACTTCTCATTTCCACAGCATTCACTTAAAACATACTCATTGACATTCCTTCCATGAAGCACCAAGTAGGACAGAAGAGAAGATACTTAGTTTGCAGAACATTTTACTTTTGTGGAGAAAGTGTTTGGAGTCTTTGTTGTCCTGATTCCACAAAGCTGACACTATCAATTATAGCTAAACTATCAGTGATAATGTGGTGTATTCTATACATTCTGCAGGTTTTTCTGTCTACTGTGTGAGCCCTGATGTGATTTCCTTCAGCTTTTTCAGTCCTTTCATTTGTGTCTGTTTTCATTTTCCCTTTGGCAAGTGTCTATCCTGAGTCATAATGACCTCTGACTGCCCTGTGAGACAAGGAGGGAGGCTGTTGGGCTCCTGCTCTTGAACATGTGGGAAGAAGGAATGGCATACTTTGCAGAGCCAAGTTTGAAGCTCCTCTCAAGCATTTATAAGTCATCCAATGTCTTTGTATTATGGTTTTACACTACTAAAGGACAGGAGCTATAATACAATGCTTCCTGTGGGTAGTGTGAAGGTTCCCAGACTTTCTGAGGCCTCTACAGCTTTTGTTCTCCAGTTCAGCAGAATCTGTAGCTTGACATTTGACTGCATTCTTATAAATCCACAAACTAGCTCCAGCATGCCTCACAACATATCAGTGACTCGATACCTTATGCATTTGCCTCCCCCTGTGGTTGGCTTCTGGGAAGATTAGCTAGAATCTCAGCTGCACCAACTATGCTGTCTAACCAATGTGACCTAGATGAACAACTTTTTTTTTTTTCCTTTTCTTTCTAAACAATGTTTTTGGTTTTTTATTGTTTTTTTTTTTTTTTAAGAAGACAAGTAAGTTTAGTCAAATCATTCAAATTCTTTGTTTCTTTATTTACCCTTATGATTGAAGGAAGAAAAGGAAGTCGGTTGGTCTGAGGAGCTCAATTCATCATTCTCTCCCCTGATCATATTTCTACTGTCTTCTTCTGAGGGAAAATGCTCCAATTCACAGAGCAGAGAGCCAGCAAGCAGCTGACAGATTTTCAAAAGAAACTCTTCCTAGCTCATAGCAAACATTTTTGTGAAGTGTTCCTTTAAACAAATTTGCAGAAGAAACACTGTAGCAGTCCATTGAAGTTCTCTGGTGTCAGGGGTTAGGAAGGTGTTCTTCCTCACAGCAGATAAATACACACCAACACCTCTCAGCTTTCCTGGAGCAGGTTTAGACATGCTCCTGAATGGGCCATGGAACAGAAATGTTGTGAAGCAAAAAACAGCAAACAATGTAAAATAGAGGACATTCCCAAATAAATGCAAAAGTATTTGATTTAGACTGGGCCATAAAATGGATAAAGTTGCTGTGTTTGAGACACGTTTATCTTGCAGAGGGATTTTTAAAAAGTAAAGGCAATATCAAGTTTTTTGCAAGGTAATATTGTCTTGGGAGTCTAAGGTAGAGATTGTCTTTCTGTATGTCTGAAAAGAACACAGAAAAGAAGGAAAACACATCAGAAACATAACTGAGAAACAAAATCAGAGTGTTTGTGGATTTATTACATTTCAGACTTGGAGACAGAGTTGACACATGTAGTTATTAAGTAAATGAAACACCAATCTATATTTTATTGAACGTTCTTCTAATTATGTTTTTTTACATAATAAAAGTTTATGGTTATTTCTCTAAATACCCATGCATTAAAATAACTAAAATAAAATACCATGTATTAAAATAACTACATCTGCTACCATCCCCAAGCCATCCATAGCAGTAATACAGTTTTCATATTCAGCTCATTTCCTCTTTCACTAAGACCACTAATTTGGACTGTCTTTTCTCCATTCTCCAACTTTTCTTCAACTCACAATAATATATTCACCTCTGATTTCAATAAAATAGGAGAAAGCAAAAAACAGAAATTGTGGCACGTCTACACAATGGAATATTACTCAGTGATAAAAAAGGAAATCATGAAATTTGCAGGTAAATGGTGGGAACTTGAAAAGATCATCCTGAGTGAGGTATCCCAGAAGCAGAAAGACACACACGGTATATACTCACTCATAAGTGGATATTAGTCATATAACATAAGATAAACATACTAAAATCTGTACACCTAAGGAAGCTAATCAAGAAGGAGGACTCTGGCTAAGATTCTCAATCCCCATTCAGAAAGGCAAAGAGGATGGACATTGGAGGAGGGAGAAATCAGGGAACAGGACAGGAGCCTACCACAGAGGGCCACTTAAAGGCTCTACCCTGCAGGGTACCAAGGCAGATGCTGAGACTCATAGCCAAACTTTGAGCAGAATACAGGGAATCTTATGAAAGAAGGGGGAGATAGTAAGACCTGGAGAGGACAGGAACTCCATAAGGAGAGCAACAGATCCAAAAAGTCTGGGCACAGGGGTCTTTTCTGAGACTGATACTCCAGCCAAGGACAACTCATGGAGATGGCCTGGAACCCCTGCAGAGGTAGCCTATGGCAGTTCAGTGTCCAAGTGGCCTCCATAGCAATGGGGACAGGGACTGTCTCTGACAGGAACTGATTGGCCTGCTCTTTCATCACCTCCCTCTGAGGGGGGAGCCACAGAAGAAGACAATGCAGCCACTCCTGATGAGACCTGATAAACTAGGATCAGAGGGAAGGGGAGGAGGACCTCCCTTATTAGTGGACTGGGAGAGGGACATGGGTGGGGAAGAGGGAGAGTGGGATTGGGAGGGGAGGAGAAAGGGAGGTACAGGGGGGATACAAAGTGAATAAACTGTAATTGATAAAAATAATTAAAAAAAATATTTATGTCATATTCAAGCCACCTAAATCCATCGAACTACCAGATACAGGTGTGGTGTGTCCAAGATAGAATAAATAAATATATGGCCAAAAGGTAGCATATAGAGTAACACAAAAAAATCTTTACCTTGCTTAAACCATTATGAGGTGTGTGTGCGTGTGTGTGTACTTTTGTCTTGCAACTTGATTGTTCAGTTTTTGAGCATGACCTCTGTAGATGACAACATTGTGTTGCAATACAAAAGGTTGAACATATCCCACAGTCTCTAGTACTCTGATTTCTCTCCATTTATAGTAGATGAATTGTCTGAGTTTCAAACTTTTTGTCAATCCATCACTGATACACTTGCTGGCATCTTATCCCCCACAACTTTCCTCCTGGAGCTATTTCTCATTGTTACTATATTATCACTTTTCTCCATTGTATTATTTTCAAAAGCATTCAGACATGTTTCAGTATGCCTCATATTCAACAAAGCAATAAGCCAAACTAAACTAAACAGACAAAAGCAGAAATATCAGTCATAAGGTCTCTCTGGTTACTGTCTTATTCTTTTTTTCTCTACTGTTTGACAAAAGCACCCTAACTGTTGTTTATCCTGTCTCCAATTTCTCACTTGACATCTATTCTTAAGTCATTTCAATTAGAATTTCATCTCTAACTGAAATCTCATTTTTCATGGTCACTAATCATCATATTGCAATGCCCATTAGTCAAGGCTGTACTCTTAGATGGTTATTAATAGGACTTGAGACAACTGATGGCATTTGGGGAACTGGTCTAAAAGTATTTTTCCCTCATTTCTGAGATAGTGCATTGTTTCCACCTCCTTGATTGTATCATCGCTCCACAGGATCCTCCTGATTTATTATTTCCAATACTCAGTCATCATAAATCTGATTCTGAACTATGAAGTAAATCTATCTAGCCCCCTGTTACCCAACTGACTCCCAGCAATAGTTAGTTTTAATAGTCAACTTGACACAATCTCAAATCACCAAGAAAGGAGTCTCAGTAAGAGATTGTCTAATTCAGGCTGGCCTTTAGGCACTTCTGTGGGGCATTATCTTCATTATGTTAATCAAGGAAGACAAAACCTCTACACTGTGGGTGGTACCACTCCCTAGGAAATGGCTTCTGAACTGTGAAAGAGGGGAGAAGGTCAGAGGGGCACCAGCTGCATACAACAGTTTACCCCTCTCTACTCTTGACTATGATGTAATGTGACAGTCTGCTTCAAGGTCTCACCTCCTTGACATTCCCTTAATGATGGACTTGGAAATGTAAGGCAAACAAAGCATCAAATAAAACCATCACATACTCAGATTTATATTTCACCTTATATTTAACAGTTCCAAATATAATTCTGCATTTCTGTTTCCCAAACTTGACTCTTTCCATTTTCCCTCACCTAGGAAAAATTCTCCATTTTCTCTGCTGCTCAGGCT
This sequence comes from Meriones unguiculatus, assembly GCF_030254825.1. NCBI lineage: Eukaryota > Metazoa > Chordata > Mammalia > Rodentia > Muridae > Meriones > Meriones unguiculatus. The sequence goes on from NC_083351.1 coordinate 129,356,657, forward strand.
AAAAGTTACAACTTCGTCTCTTTGTCTCATGCCTAATCTACCAGAAAGATTAGAAAAATAGTGTTACACCCAGTTCGCGAGCCCCCAAAAGATCTCCAGGAATCGACTCCGTTGCAAAACACATGAGGATCTTTTTATTGTTAATTACAAGCTGTAGCTCGGGCCTACACAGCACCCACCGCCAAAGCGGTGGGAGCTGAGCACCCCGCGCCCAGGTTAGTGGGGTGATTTATAGATTCTGGTCCATCCCAGCATGCCCAAGGCAGGGGCGATTCCTGCCTGGCAAGCATCTATTGGTTAAGGTGTTACATTTTGAATCGATTGGCTATAGGAAGGTCCCCAGAACATTGATGACCAGGTGTCCCTCCCTAGGGGGAGGGCCCAATTTCCTAGCAACTCTATCTCTAGTGGGTGGGGAAAGAACGCAGTTCTTGAGGTAGCTCTCCCCTCAGGGAACTTACTGCTATACCGCGCCTACTCTACATAGTGTTAACAATTGCTGTTTATTCTTTGGTCTCTCAGTAGCTGTTGGTTCTATTTTCAAATCCTATTCTGTCCCTCGTTTCCATGATGATTTGTATTAACTTGTAAGTAGGAGGCTCAGGAGAACTGGTTGATTGTAAAGGGTGTTATGTCTTGTTTTCTTTGCAAGATTTTATGCACCCTTTCATGTTAGTTTCATCTATGTTTCAGATGACAGCTTCAAAAGAGGGTTTGAGTGAGAATTTAAAGTTGAGGAGTAGTAAGAGCATACATCTTACCTAATTAAGGTTTTGTTTGTTAGAGGCAGGAGGTAAAGTAATATGCTCCACAGCCATATTTTAAGGACTAAGATCCATCCTGGGGTGATGCATGTGCTTAATAATTTACTGATAGTTATGTAGTCATGTTTGGTAGAAAAGTAAATGGTCTTAAGCTTTATGGTGAGAGATTCAGCTGCCAAGTGAGAGATTCTGCCCCCGTTTCTGGCACATAGGTGAGTCCTCTCTCTTTTGCATGTTCTCCTTTCTATGCACTGGGGATAGTAACTACCTATGATGACAGCAGGACTATTAGACAGCAAAATCACAGGTATGGACGGAAATGTTTCCCACATTTAAAAAAAGAGGTGAAACTTTCAAACTTCAACTTCCCACAATACAACTTAAAGTTGCCCAAGTCTGTTTATTAGTATTTTCTTTTTTCATTCACTTTACATCCTTGTTGTAGCCCTATCCTTCCTTCCCTCCTAGCCCCACCCTCTTTCTTCCTCCCTCCTCCTTTCCCTTTTCTGAGGAAAAGGAGATATCCCTTTCCCATCCAGCCCAGCTCATTAAACTGCATCAGGACTGAGCATGTCTTCTTCCCCTGTGGCCTAGCAAGGCAGTCCCGCCAGGGAAAGTGACCAAAAGCTGGCAAGTGAGTCCATGTCAGATGCAGTCCCCCCTTCCCTTACTACAGGACCACATGAGGCCTTAGCTGCCCATCTGCTAAATCTTTGTAGGGGTCCTAGGTCCAGTTCATGTATGGTCCTTGTTTGATGCTTCAGTCTCAGCAAGCCCTTCTTGGCTCTGTTGGTCTTCTTATGGAGTACCTGTCACCTCCAGGTCCTTTTCTCTTTCCTCCCACTTTTCCACAAGATTCCAGTGATTGGGTGTTGAGTCTGAGCATCTGTTTTGAGGTGCTTCTGGGTAGCACCTCTCAGAGAACAACTCTGGTCAGGCTCCTGTCTGAAAGTTTAGCAGAGTACCATTCATAGTGTCAGCATTTGGGACTCTCTCATAGGTTGGACCAGGCATTGGTTGCGCATTTTAAAAAAAATTATATATAATAAATTTAAAAAATTCATACCAAAAAAAAACAATTGTGAACTGGAAGTAAAGAGAAAGCTTCAATTGCTTAGCAATCTCTCCATATTTTCTTTGTTAGGGACGCAAAGATAATGACATTAATATAGTAAATGATTTTTCATACACAGAGGATTTTTATGATCTCAGTTTAGAACTTTACAAGTATCCTATTTAGAAGTCAGATTTTTTTCCTTGGAAACAATCTCAATTATGACATTGATATGCTCTTAAGAATTCTGCCTGCCCTTAATCCACATTAAAATTTTATATTTGACATGTTTCATTTAGATATTCTTATCTACTAGGTGTTTAGAATGAATGTTAGTGCAGTTAACCAAATATTTTATTTTGTTGAGACAGGGTTTCTCTGTGTAACAGCTCTAGCTATCTTGGAACTCTCTCTGTAGACCAGACTGGCCTCAAACTCACAGAGATCAGCCTGCCTCCACCTCCTGAAGCGCTAGGATTAAAGACATGTGCTACCACTTCCTGACAATCAAAAATCTAAAACTTAAATATTCTCTAAGAATTCTTATTAGGTAATAGCCAAAATCTGAAAACAGCCTAAATGTTTCTTAATGAAAGAATGGATACAGAAATTGTGGTGCATTTACACAATGGAATACTACTCAGCTATTAAAAATAAGGAAATCATGAAATTTGCAGGCAAATAGATGGAAGTAGAAGAGATTATCCTGAGTGAGGTAACCCAGAAATAGAAGGATAGACATGGTATAATTCACTTATAAGCAGATATTAGCCATATAATATAGGATAGCCATCTACAGATTTAAAGAAGCTAAACACTAAGGAGGATCCTAGGGAAGATGCTTAAATCTCATTCAGAATGGCAAACAGGATAGACACCAGAATTGGTGGAAGAGAAGAAATAGGATGGAAGCCTACTATAGAGAGTACCCTGGAAGGATTCACCCAACAAAGGATGAAAGCAGATACTGAGACTCACAGCCAAACTTTGGGCACAGCTCAGGGAATGTTATGGAAGAAGAGAGGGGTGGGGATAGAGGTACATGGAGGGGACAGGAGCCATGCAAGGAGACCAACAAAGCTAAATTATCTGAGCCCAGGGGGTTCTGAAGAGACTGATGTACCAACAGAGGACATGCATGGAGAGGACCTAGACTCCCTGCTCAGATGTGGCTGATTGGCAGCTCAGTCTCCATGTGGATCTCTGAGTGAGGGGAGCAGGGGCTATCTCTATCATGAACTTGGTTGATCGCTCTTTGATCACTCACCCCTGGTGATGCAGCCTTGCCAGGCCACAGAGGAAGATGATCAAGGAAGTCCTTATGAGACTTAACAAGCTATGGGCAATGGTGGCAAACTCCCCCTTTCAGTGGACAAGGGGAAGGGGATATAAGGAAAGAGAGAGGGAAGGTGGGACTGAGGTAAGTTGAGGGAGGGGGCTTCAATCTGGATATAAATTAATAAATTGTGAGGAAAAAAATTTTAAAAAAGAATTACTAGGATTTGGGAGACATTTTGGGTTTCTTTCTGCACTGTTCAGTGGAGATTGTTTGAAAGTTTTCAGACAGCTAAGTACTGAGTTTTCATGTAACTGATGTTTTATAGATCTCCAAGGAGGAAATTTATTTGACATTTACTATAGAATAAAAAGTAAATGAGTCAGTCAACTTGTCTTTTTTTTTTTTTTTTTTTTTTTTGCATGTTCTTACTCATGATGCTTTGTGATGTATGTGGCTTTGCACTGACTATATTTTCATTTCTTTCATGGGGCTATTTGGGATTATACTGTACTTACCATCAAAAAGGAATATTAAATGTTAAGCTCATAATAAACTACAAATATTAAAGGTTAAAAACTTCCATATGCAATCAGAATCAGGAAATAATACTGTTCCTACTTTTCAGGCTAAATTTAGCTTTAACCTTCTAACAGCTAAGGCAGGAAAGGAGATGTGATAAGGTTTTGGTCTTTTCTGAATAAAGTGAGGATCAGGGAACAACGGATGGGATTTATCTTTTCCTTTCCTTCAGCTGACACAAAAGACAATGTGTTGTTAATGACTCACTATAATAAAAATATATTACAAGAACTAAAATGTGATTTAATATGTCACAACAAGACAAGTATCCCAATATCAGCCCTAGGTAGCCCTAGGCTAGTGACTCAAGTTCTTGGCCAGCCCCTTTGGAACTAAAATGGGATGCTAAATTTTGGCTTCCTTATCTTGTCTCTTCTTCACAAAAAAACAAACAAACAACAACAACAACAACAACAAAACCAAAGTCATTTAAATAGTATTCCAGGAGATGCACAGCTGGCTGGATTTCTCTTTCAATGTCTCTGACAGCTGGCTTGCCTACTTTAGTTCTAATTGAACCTTAATGCCTTTGAGACCAGGGTTAATTATGAATCCACTTAATGATCTGAGTTGTAGTGCAATAGGGGTTTGTGGTTTTCTTCTCTTTTTTTAACTAGGCAAGAAGGCAGACACCTAGGTTGAAGGGCTGATTCTTTGAATCCCAGTTTCACAAGTAATACTGTCAATTGCTATCTGACATATGATGCTCTGAATTACTATAACTTATCTCAGTTATTTTTACAAATAAAATCATTCTATTCAAACATAGGTCTTTACAACAACATATAAAAATAATGTAAGCATGTCACCCACTTTGCTGTAGAGCAGTGGTGATTTATATGTGACACATCTTTTTATACTGGATATTAAAAATGTACATACTTCTACATTCAATTTTAATAAATTTATTTATTGACTCATAAAGAACATTTTAGATTAAAATGTAAGACCTGGGGTCTCACAGCTCAGGAGTTCAAGATCGCTCACACCCTTCCCAGAAACTCCCCCAGACCAAGACTCGTTGCAAGAGCAAGAAGTTTATTAACCATTGCACAACGGGGGTCACCCCTGCCGGTCAGCAAAGAGTGGCACCCGGAGACAAAGGCCTTTAGGTTTTTAAAAGAAAAATTGCGGGAGATTTGAAGTTGCAGTCTTGGATGAGGAAGCTATAAAGTAAGATAATTGGTTAGTCTTAGGTGCTCAAGCTTGGCCAGTCCTGCCAAGTGTGGATGCAGCTGCAATTGAAGATGGGGGTGGTAGCTCATCCTTGAAGATTGGGGACTACAGACTTTTGGCTGGAGGTCAAAAGCTACTCAGAAGAAGCCTAGGTTCGTTGCTAAGAAACGCTATCTCAAAGACAAGGGTCTGGTCCTCCTTTTGCTGAGTGAAGGTCATTGCTTGCTTGCCCTTTTTTTATATCTGTCCTCACAGATAGGGTCACATTCCTCCATTCTCTGGAAAGGTACTAAGAGGCTTTAGCTTAACCTGAACCTAAAACTCAAAGCTATAGGCTTTAGAAGACATATAGGTTACAAAGTTAGTCTAACCCTTTCAGAAGCTGACAGTTTTTCTGAGAGAATATGACACTAAAAGATCTAAATGCTGTTTACAAACTAGGGTGATTATAGGCTTTGACTTTTTTTAAACCTTCCTTATTTGGGGTTCCTTATTTCTCTTTTTCCCTTCTTCACCCCAGTCCCTTCCAACATTCTGACATCAGGTAGGAGAGAAAGAAGGTCAGTGGGGAGAAGGGGCATAGTTCTCTTTAGCTATTTCCTGCTGGTTAGGGTGATTGGGTTCCTAAAGGCCTCTAACCTCCTTCCAACCCACTGACCTTAGAGAGGAGAGAAAGAAGGTTACTAAGAGTGGGGGATGTGGACCTCTTTAGACATAGTTCTTTGGGGTGACTCCACTCTTCATTGTCAAGATACCAGCAGTCTAGTCAAACAACAAACAGCAGCAGTGGCAGCAGCAGCAACAGCAGGGTTCAGCCAGCAGAAGCCTCACAATTCTGCAGATGTGGCGTGACTCAGCAGAAACAGCATGATTCAGCAGAAGTGGCCCAAAGAATTCTTTGGAGCTTTTCTCTCTAGGAGCGTCTAGCAGCGAAGTGAAGTGAAGTGAAGCATATTTTTTCTCTGTGGGCTTCTCTTTATACCTTCTCAGAGTCCACACCAGGATGTTTGTTATCTGGCAACACCACACCCCCTGGACAAGGCAGTTCCCTGTTGACAAGTATCACTAGCCCTCTCATGAGGCTGTTTATCAGCTGATAAAGATCATGCACCTCTCACAAGGCTGCTCTCAGCATTGTACAAAACATTCCTACATCCCACACTTGGGACTATAACAAAAAAGATGGCTACACAACACAACCAAAACTTCCACTACAGGTGACACAGTTGATTAATGGTTCACTGTCAGGTTTAATCTACCCCTGATTTTGCACCATCCATTCAAATTCCAATATAGTAAAAAAGACAAAGTCGTTTTTTGTTGTTGTTTTGTTTTTGTTCTTTTTTTTTTTTTTTTTTGAGACAGGGTTTCTCTGTGTAGCTTTGGCTGTCCTGGAACTCACTCTGTAGACTAGGCTGGCCTCTAACTCAGAGTGCTGATTAAAGGTGTGTGCCACCAAATGTCTTGATTTTTCTTTTTTTAAATGTAAGCTTTTTTAACCAAAACTGTCCTGAGGATCTCTGGGGTGTATGACATTGTCCTTTCAGAAGCCAATATACTAGGCTATCTATGACAACTGCATAAAAATATGCAGCAATGAAACATAGTTTAAATAGAAGACTGAAAAGTAAATCATTGACTATATTTGACTAAACAGTGAATTATACCACACATAGAACTATAACTGTGGAGGACTCTTGAAATACATATAGATGGAAATTTTCATACAGATTTCATAAGATGCATTTCTGGACTGCAGATTAAAATGTTCTAACTGAAAATGGTGAATCTCACTGTGAAATTATTATCTATCTCAATTTCATGCTAGGTTGCACTTGTCTGTTTCTATAAAATTTTAAATCTCAGTATTTCATAAGAGCTACTTAAATGAATACTTAACCTTTATGATTGTGTTTTGTTTTCTTTGTTTTTGATGGACAAACTTTAAGAAAAAGGTATGTTTTCTTTTGTGTTTGCCTCACTTCTAGGTGATCCTCCCTTACTTAGCAATAATCCTGTTCTGTCTTCCCTCATGGTCATATCTACTAGAAAATCATCACTTTCACAAAATCACAATGCCTGTCAACAATGAACATAAATTCATATGTTTCATTTTTCTGAATCACCACCATCTTAACCTCAATTCCAAAATTCAAGTGGCAAGACCTGTGAATCCATAAGTAACATTTTTCTTTCTCTAAAAATTACAATTATGTATGTGTGTGTGCACACACAATGTAGTCAAGTGCAGATCGCATGACAACTTTGCCCCTTCTTCAACATATTCTCAGGTATTTCCAAGATAGCCTCAGAATTGCTATATAGCAACCAATGACTATGCATTTCTCATCCTCCTCCCTGTTCCAAGAACTGGAACTACAGCCATGTGCCTTCAAAAAAATACTTCTAAAGGGGCTAAATCGTTGGCTCAGTCAGTAAACTGCCTGTCACAAAAGCATGAGGACCTGTGTCTGGATCCATAAAACCCATGTAAAATCCAGGTATGTCAGTGTGCACTGGGGTGGGAAGTGGGAACACAGGCAAGCAGTTCCCTAAAGCTCATCGAGCAGCCAGTCACCCTGACTGTACGAACTTCATGTTAAGTGAAAGAATGTGTCTCAACAAATAATGCTGCAGAACCTCTGAGGAAAGACCTTGATGTTAAGAGCCTCCCCATGCACGTGTGCTCATGTGCACATGTGCTTATGTGTGCTTGTACATATAGCCACGTTAATAAGTACAGTCAGTATATACATACACACGTAAAATAAATTCTTAAAATGTAAAGACAACATGGAACATGATAACCTTTAAATGCAACAAAAGGTTCACAGAAACTGGGTAACACTAAACTAGTTTGAGATATCACTAGATGTTATATGGAGATAAAGAATTTTACCATAGCTAGAAAAACTGCACTAAATTAATAAGTGACAAAGACAATGGAAAACTTAGATAAACAGCTCTGGGCACAGGAAAGCATCAAGAATATTCTGTGAGGAAGGAAGGACTCTTTCCACAGCATAGCACCTGACTCAGAGTAATAGTAATTATATGCTGAATGAATGATGAAGGCAGAAATGAAGTTTTGTACAGAAAGAACAGTGGTAAATATGACTATTTGCCTACAGCTTTCAAAACTGTGTGATTTTCTTATTTCAACATCAAAAATTTAACTGTTCAAATGTTTCTGTCTGGTTTCCAGTGTTTTTTTGAAAAATTCACATTTTGCAATTTAAAATATTTTGCCTTGTTCCAAGAGTTTTGGGTCAGATGCTTAACAAGGTACCTCGGAAAATAGATCCCTGAGGCATAATTTCTAAAGTTTCACTTGTTATGAAGCAAATTTAGAATTTCTTGGTTTATAAAAACATGCAAGTCAAGTGTTTCACCACAGCCCCAAGAGAGCCCTCATGACTCACTCACCCCTTAAAGGCCCCACCTCTTCAAACCATCACTTTTGTGATGAAATTTCAGCACACGAACATGGAAAGACACAGTCATATCATAGAACCTAAATAATCCAAGCCCTGAAAAACTGAGATTAACAGCATTGTAGTTAGTTTATACTAAGGCATCTAAATGAGAGAAGGACCAGGGAAGCCATCTTCTTTAAAAACAAAAACAAACAGACAAGGACCATCAAGGCAAGCCTAGCAAGCTGTTCAGTACACCCAGCTGATTTAGGGATTGAAGCAGTCTTGAGAATGTGGCTGTATATATGAATGGTCCTATTTAGCTAGTTATATACCCCAGTACTGCTAGAACATTCAATAACCTAAATATTTAAAGGTGGCATGTGCATATGTGTATTTTGAAAAAATTTCTCCGGAGAGTCAAATGTCATACCTTTGACAGTACTAGGCATGAGCAACTGAAGTCATTGGATGGAAACAAGATGCTTAGGTAGTCTTACCTGTTCGTCTGGGAGAGTGGTCTGGAAAAAATGTTAATTTTTAATGGAAAAAATGAAGATCAGGATCATTTGGATTGCTTCCCAAAGAACTTGGCACTAAACACAGAAGAGGCTTACTATAGGGAGGGTTGAGTGTAGCCAATCAATGGCATAAAAAACTCCGTGTGCTGGTATTTCTGTGTTAAGGTGCTGAACTAGGTGGTAGAGGGAACAAAGGAGGCCAGTGTATACCTCCTACCTAGCTATTCCTTTGGATAGCAGCAGTTAAGAAAAGGTCCCTTTGGCAGTTCGTGTTGAACAAGGGCCTTCTTGACGGTGGAGATAGCAGGGGTTCTACAGATATCATCATTAATAATAACACTGTAAGCTGAACTTCCTTTGAGTTCCATAGCCAGTCCAGAGCTGCAGACACTGACAAAGCTAAGGAACAGTCAAAGCTCCTATACCTGGCATCTTCTTATAGGGAATAACAGTTTCTGCAATAGTCATGGGGAATCTGATTTGCTGAAATTAGGGCATTATTGCAGCTGCCTCAAGGAATTTAGCTATTTTACATTCCTCTTGGCATACAACTATGTTTCTTGGAATACATTTAAATAAAAAATTTAAATTTAAAACTTTAAAAGTTTTTAAGATGATAGAAGATATTTTTTTTTATTTTTATTAATTACAGTTCATTCACTTTGTATCCCCACTGTACCTCCCTCTCTCTTTTTCTCCCAATCCCACCCTCTTTCCTCTTTCTCTACCCATTTCCCTCTCCCAGTCTACTGAAAAGGGAGGTCCTCCTCCCCTTCCCTCTGATCCTATTCTATCAGGTCTCATCAGGAGTGGCTACATTATCTTCCTCTGTGGCCTGGTAAGGCTGCTCCCCCCTCAGGGGGAGGTGATCAAAAAGCAGGCCAATCAGTTCATGTCAGAGACAGTGCCTGTCCCTATTACTATGGAAACCACTTGGATACTGAACTGCCTTAGGCTACCTCTGTGCAGGTGTTCCAGGCCATCTCCATGAATGATCCTTGGCTGGAGTATCAGTCTCAGAAAAGACCCCTGTGCCCAGACTTTTAGGATCTGTCACTGTCCTTGTGGAGCTCCTATCTTCTCCAGGTCTTATTATCTCCCACTTCTTTCATAAGATTCCCTGTACTCTGCCCAAAGTTTGGCTATTTATTGAACTGTCTTATAATCTTATATTTTTTGTTTTCTGAGATTATGGGTCACGAGGGCCTAATTGAAAAAAACAGGTCACTAGAAATAAGTTCTTGAAGGTTAGCAAGCCCTGGTTTTGACCTTGCTTTCTGTACCTTAGTCTGTCAGGATCTGACTTCCACTAGATGCCATCCTCACCACCACATACTGAGCGCCTCCTCCATGACTTTAGCCACAGTGGACTGAAACCCTTCAAAATGGTGAGCCAAAGCAAAACTTTCTTTTTTCAAATATTTCAGTTGGGCATCATTCCCAGAGTAGCACAAATGCTGCTGGTACAGGACTCTGTAATCTCAATACATGGCTTAAAGAGAAAGTAAGTCTTAATGGGATCTGCTCCCATACATGAGCATTTAGTTGACAAATACTAATTTAAAACCTGTATCTTATCATATGTACTCACTATTCACGATGAACTCCCATGCCTCTGTCCTTTAAAATGTTCAAGTACATTACATATAGCATGTCGTTAATCCAAGGTAGATTTCTGAATTGTGTTCCTTCCACTGAGTTTGAAGAAACAAACATTTCCAAATCAGTGACTAGTCCCAAGGTCTGTTTGGAAGCAAAATTTAGCACCATTTCTAAAGAGTTCCCAGATTTTATATAGAAAAATAAAATCACTTATGTATATATGACGTAAAGGTGGAAACAAAATGCTCAAGAGGACTAAAAGTATGGCGGGTGGGGAGGCTAGAATATGGGGGAATATACTCAAAGTTCATTGTGTGCTTATATGAAAATGCCCTTAGGAAACCTTGTTCTATGTACATTGATTATATGCCAATTGAGAAAGAAAAACCTGACAAAACTTCACTTGATTGTTACTTTACTATTTGTGCCTGTTCTAAATATCTATTGCACAACAAGTATTGTATGTTTATTTGATTTATTTATCCTTACTGTATAATAATGCTAATCATAAAATCCCTATTTGGCTGTTAGTAAGTGGTTTTAGTTTTAAGTAATCACGTTACACTTATTTTGTCTTCAAGACATTCTGTATGGAATCCACCTGTTGGAAACTGGCTTCATGATGAAAGTCTCTTGTAACAGGTTCAAACTGAACTGTATAGCAGATCCAGGTGGTTCATATGTTAAAGCATTCTAGAAGAAATTAAAAAGGATATTTAAAAAAGGATATTAAAATATCCTTGATTTCCTTATTTATTTTTCAAATGAACAAAGACCCTAAAACTCCAACAATTTAATAACTCTTATTTATGCAGGAGGAGAGCAAAGGTGCACTCCTTACTGTACCTGGGACTTTTAAACCCAGATGATCAATAATGACACATTTTGAGGGTACAAATTCATAGACATAACTTAGTTCTCGGTGGTCTGGAAATCCACACTGTTTAAAATTATTCCTACAGGCAATTTCAGTTTAGAAATGCATCTTATCACACTCTTTCTCTATGGAGACCATGTAGTAGATCCAGTTCTCTACTGACATATCAACATTTTAGAGCATGTTATCATTGAGATAAACCTTCTGTGAACTCTGGTCCTCAGCCACCATGAGCTTTTCCAAGGAGATGACCTGACTACAGGCTTTGTTTGTCTAATTCCACTGGAGTAGATCCCTCACATAAGGGACACACACATTCAAAAGAGTTTTCATACATGTATGGAATAACATTTTAGAGGAAATACCAAGAGCAAACATAAAAGTTAACTATGGTGTGTTTTGATTATGTTTTTTTTTTTCCTTTCTCAACTTCTCCCAGATCCTTCTCACCCCCATAACCACCTACTTCATGCTCTTTGTCTCTGTGTCTGTCTTTATATTTCTGTGTATCTGTCTTTCTCTCCCCCTTATTTCTGCATTCTTTCCCCCTTCTCTCTGCTATACATATTTGAATGTAAAAACAATTAATGAAAATAGCAACTATGAATTCTAATGAGAGCAAGAGGGGCATAAGGGACTGTTTTTAGGGAGAAAAGGGAAGGAGAAAATATCTAAAAATAAAAGAAACAATTGAAAAAATACAAATATTAAAAAGACTAATAAATCTTTATCTCAAATTAAAAAAAAAAAAGATTACTTCAGTAACCTCAAGTAGAATTTCCTGCATTCAGGAAATACCAAGTTCCTGAAAAGCAAGAGGAAAAATGGTTGTAGAAGTCAAGGAAAGCTCACACCCTCACTCTTTGTGAATTCCTTGCACTGTAAAATTTCCTGGAATCTGATGCCTGGGTTACAGTTTGCTTCTTTACATTCTGTATGTTCTATGTGCATTTCTGCCTCAACTTTTCATGAGAAGCAGATGATCACCTTCTCCTGGGGCTATCGCTTCCTTTTACTTAGCCCTTACTAGCTGCCAACGGTGATCCCCTGACATTGTTTGTTGGTCAACACAGCTTCATCCCTTTACTTTCCAAGTAAATCCCAACTTGTCAAATATTTTAAGCTGCAAAGTGTGTCTAATATATATAGCACACTAAACAGTCTAGTTCCCCAAGACTATAGTAAGCATGAAATCCCTTTGTATGATATTTAGAGCAGAAAGAATAAATTATTTTACTCAACCCCAATCTTATAATATAGAAAAATCAATTTAAAACCAGGATTGAAAGTGAAAAGAGAAAAATAGAATATTAAATCAACAGTACAGGGAAACAGTTTTATCAAAACAAGGTTAGGAGATATTTTAATAAAACATTAATAACAGAATAAAACATTTATATACTTGCTTACAGAAAACATCTCATTAAAGGCAGCAAGCACTATGAGAGAAATGCGAAGAGCCAGATACTGGTAGAGAATATTTGCTACCTATGTAATTTACAGAAAGCTCTATCATATAGCATTGTTACAAATCAATAAGACAGGCACTCTGTAAAAGCCTAGAAAAAAAATCTATCAGGGGGAACCACAGGGCAATTCCCAAAGGAGGAAAACAAAAAAGCTAAAACATTACATGAAAAGGAGCTTATCCTTGTCAGCCATAGGGGAAATTCCAAAGAAACCCCTCAAGCAGATGGTGCTGTGCACTACTGGGATGATAAAGTGTGGAGACTAAAGATTGTGTTAGAGCAAGTTGTGCAATTGTAGTTAGTACAAAGAAGCCTATCAGGTGACCAAGAGCTGTATGAAAGAATGTTTATGGGAACATTGTTTATAAAAATCACAATAAACATAAACAGTACTGCTGTCCTTTCTAAGTATAGTGCATAGGCACATTTTTGCAATTGAATTTTGCTCAGTAAGTGAAGGTGTATGAAATGTGGAAATAGCATGCGTTATAGGAGAGAAGATAACCAAAACATAAAATTCAATTCCATTTAACCAAAGCCAAAAGATCAAGTGATGCTAGATCAAACAGATTAAGGTTGATAAAGTCATAGAGAATGAAAAGCAGTATGACAATGAGGCAGCAAATTCTCTCCTACTTGTCTTCAGGACAAGTCACTGAAATTCTCGTCATCATTTGAGAAATCAGAGTCAAACTATCACCCCCTTAACACTGTGCTAATAGTGAAGTAGGATAAAAAGATAAAATTCTAAGCAAAAATCGTGGTGCTAGGGATTCAGTAATAAGGGGCTAGTTTGACCACTGTGTCTCACAACACTGAACATTAGAAACGCTTCAAAACATGGGAGTAACTACTGAGAAATCTAACAAGCATGATTAAGGTCACAATAAACCATCAGAACTCCAGTCCCATAAGAGAGAGAACCTGAAGAGACAGCCTTGAAGTATTTAGTGCTTTGTAAGTGGGGAAAGGAAATATTAGAACACATATTTAGGAATTTGATAGCTTTAGTCTACCTAGAGCAGGCACCAGCCAAATAGATCAGAATCTTTATATTCAAGTACAATAGACCTATTCATTTCACAGAAGATTGAGATGTCATTTAGTAAGTTTCATCACAGAAACAAGAGGAAAGTTTTCCCAAATACTTAACAAGTACTTAAGACTCAAATAAGACTCTATCAAATAAGACTCTACAAGTATTGGTCTCACTAAGCTGATAATTTTTACAATTAAAATATCATACATGCAAGTTATAGCTTTGTAATTCGTTTAAAAGTGATGAAAGGAGACAAATGGGCAGCATGTTTCACAAGCACAGATGTTTCAATCATACCTTAAGAAAGAGAGCTTTGCACAACCAGTGTGAACAGCCATCTGTGGCCACGATGTAAGAATTCCAAGAAGGAGGCTTACTGAGAACTGGATCCCAATTCCATGTCTAATAGCACTTTTCTGTGTCTGAGTTCTTCCTACTCAACTCTTCATTTCTGTGGGTTGGAGAAATACTCATTTTAGCTTTGCAAGTTACCAGTGTCCATGAAAGTAGCCACTCTCTTAGGAAAGAGAGAGAGAGCACAAGACAGAATTAGATTCAGAAGGATGATAAGCTTGTAGCTGGAAACTAGTAAGTGTGGGTAGGAAAGTTCTAGATCATTGGGAAATGGCTTCTTGGAAAAATATAAAGTGTGCTGCCCACAATAAGATTCTTCAGGCTATCCAGGACACACTGAAAACAGCCTGTACTTCATGGGTAGGCCAAGGGTTATTCCCATTTGAGCTAAAAATAATGCTCTTGTGTTTTTAATGTGTAATCTGTATATAGACAATCGATACTCCATGAATGTGAAGAGGCAGCAACTTATCACTTCTCTGGCTTCTAGTTCATTTCTGGGAAGCATACAGAACCCTGAAGATCACCTACATCCCAGAGATAGATAATGGAATGACAGAGTGGGGGCAAATATCTATTACTAAGACATTTGCTTTATATCTGAGCTCCGTCCTCATATTTTCTTCAGCTCTTCCTGTGAGAACAACTTACTAAATTCTACAGACACAGGCATCCAACCAACTAACTCTATCAGAAGTGTACTTATAATTTCAGAAATTTTACGAATGAGAATGATACTTGCTTTACTAAGAAAAAGCAGTTTGAAATATAGAGAATGGGTTTAAATTCAAAAGGAAGTCCGAAGTTAATTTTTCATAGTACATACATTTCACTCAAATAGTGGATCATAGGCACAGGAATGAAAATAATAATTTCAACAGAGGACAATAAAACCCAAAGTCTGCCAGTAAAGCCAATAGCTGAATATATTTACCAGACTGAGGACACACTTTGAAGAAACCTATTCAACTCTTCTTAAGGGAAAATGTCAGTGCTTTTTAAGCACGATCATGAAGTGGGTTCACACAGAGGACGCTTGGCTACTGAGCACCATGATATGAACTGTGACTAGAAAGATGACAGAATGAAATGAGTCTTTGTCTCTGCCCACAACTGAAATCAATGCCACGTTCCCCTGCCTGTTTACTGTCAGGAAAGCATCACTGGGCAGAGAATCTTGTGCAGCAGGTAACTCAACATCCAGACCACCATCAGCTTTGTCTGGTTGGAAGCTATTGTTTCGAAACACGTTGGTTATGACGTCACTTAGGACTGCACAGCTGAAAGTGGGTCCTTTTCCTTATACAGCAGGCAGGAAGCTATGTCCTTTGGGCCCTTCTAATTTTTTGTTAAAATTATTAGTTCAGAGTGAGTGAGGGTGAGTTTCATTTGCTATCCAAGCCGGGATTCTCCATATCCTGCTACTCACTAGAGAGTCCGTCAGTTCACCAGAGGCAGATTTCCATACAGGCTTCTTCCCTTCAGTCACTGTCACCATGCCCAAGGGCTGGTTTCCTCAGAAAAGCCACCTTATATTTGCTCCCTAACTGGAGGAAAGCACAGAAAAATTATACCATTGAAACCATGGCTGCACTATGTTCAGAAAATCAGCTCATTCAAAGTTTCAAGATATAATCATAAGGTAAAGAATGAGAACATTTTTATCAATGATATGAAGCCAACTAATTGAAAAAATGCTACAATGGTAAAAACGACAGAAGACCTGAAATTCTGCAGTTAACAGTTGGGTAGTAGAATGACAGTTGACTTTTTCCTCTTAATTGATACTTAATAATAATTAATAATCAGGAGGGAGAAAAGGTATCCAAAAAAAATTGAATATAGTAAACACTATCACTACTCAGAATTTGGATTCTCTTGTGATGATATTTATATTACACAGAGTGAAAATTATAATACAATAGATAAATATTAATAACTAGAAAAAAGTATATTGGGATGGAAGATGTGACTCAGTGGTAGGGTCCACAGCTCACTTTCAGGAGGGCTTGTGTTAGATCTCCAGCACTGTAAGTTAATTAATACAATGAATAAAAGTAAAAAACATTTATATAGAATTACAACACAAATAATTTTTTCTGTTCAGGATCTTTAACAATTAACTGAAAACAGAAATTTAGAATGTCAGCCTTTATAGATCTGAATAGATTTCAAGCATTTACTGGGAATAAGGGGTAATGATTCCACAACTGTCTTAGGAGTTTATTGCTGTGAAAAGACACCATGACCTAGGCATGGAAAGGAAAGCATTTAATTGGGGCTGGTTTACAGATTCAGAGGTTTAGTCCATTGTCATCATGGCAGGAAGCATGGCAGCATCCAGGAGGACAGAGCACTGCAGAAGGAGCTAAGAGTCCTACATCTTGATCCACGGGCAGCAGGAGACTGTGTGTCACACTAGGCATAACTTAGACATAGGTGACCTCAAAGCCCACCCCCTGAGTGACACACTCCCTCCAACAAGGCCAGACCTAATCCAACAAGGCCACACTTCCTAATAGTGCCACTCCCTATGGCCAAGCATTCAAATACATGTGTCTGTGGGGGCCATACCTATTCAAACCACAGCATTAATTTTGTCCTAAAACAATACAACTAAAATAATTTGGCTGCTCCCTTTGGAGAAAGAACCTATGTGACTTTCATATTTGATATTCTGGTGCGTTTTTTTTTTTTATTCATTTAATTTTTATTTTTCTGGATGCTTACTTCAGGTAGAAGTTTATGATTGAGCCTGAAATTCTTAAATTAAAATCATCAGTCATCATACAAATGAGTAAGATCACCAGCATTGCATTGTGTAAAGTGGTTTCAAGGAAAACACGACTCAACTTCACATGAAAGAACAGAACATAGCAATCTGAAGGAAATAAATTTGGAAACACTTAATAAAATATCATATTGCATTGTCAGTACTTCTTTTTATAGAAAGGGCTTGAGGGAAAGAGGTAGTTTTTATGGTCCTTGTTTACTTCTGGTATTAAATAGATAAATATCAATAATGAACTTCAGGAAACAAATACTAAGAGATGCAAAGACCAAATTTGAGCTTGTATAACATAACAAAAATATGTTCATATGTGCAAAGACATATTTTCAAGACTTCGTGAATTTACCTATATTTTGAATATAAAAAGATAAAAGTCACAAAAACAAAGGGTAGAAAAGTGGGTTGCTGGTAGGGAAAGAAAAAGAGGCTGATGATGGCAAATCATTAGTCATGAGATTAACTAGTACTAAAGACCCAATGGACAGCATGGAGACTTTGACTAATAACAAAGTTTGGTAATTGAAATTTACAAATGGAGTAGATGTGAAGTGTTACCACCAAAGAAGAATAAGAACGGGTAATTATTTGGTGAAAGAAAGAAATGTGGATTGATTTCTTGATGGTAATCATTTCACATAGTGTTAATATATTAAAACATCTTATGCATCTTTGACATGTCCAAGTTTGACGTATTGATTCTACCTAAGAAAAACCCACAGCTTTTTGGTACTGTCTTAGACTTCTTCATTATAGTCTTCTGATAATAACAGTGGACTGGTAAAAGAGATGATGATAAGGAATTAAGAGACAGCTGTTTGATAAATAGAAAAGATAAAGGTGGGTAAATAAGAATAAGTTAATTGATAAACACACAGATACAAGAATGATGGATAAATAAATCACACTGCAGCTCCCGATTCACAAATTTGAGCAGCTTCTAATAAAAGCCCCAGTGACCACAGGTTTTGCACACAAAAAAGAACTAATGAAGATACTGACTTTATCTTGAGAGACTGCTGCCATTGAGTGACTTCCCTATGTCATATACCCAGATCTTAGTATTGTATAATTATGCATTATACTTCTAGAATAGGATCATTACAACTCTGCTTATGACAAGCTCAGTAACCATTTAAAGATATTCACCGCACATGCGTGTGGTACTGTAGTCACCATACATGCGCGTGGTACTGCAGGAAAGATCTGCAAGCAATTTGACAACCACAGAAGAAATGTCAGAAAGAAAATACCATTCTGGTGCGTTTTTATTTCTATTTTGGATATTGGAAATACTCCTCTTTTCATAGCATTACCACTCACAATTATTAGATATTTGCCATATTGTAAGATCTTGAAAGTGAAACTGTTTTTAAGATGTGCGCTGGTTAAAGGGGCAAAACTGGTCTTATGGCATAAGAAAACTTTTCTTCTATTGGTCGCTTGACTACTTTCAGTACAGCACAGCTTTCATCTCTTAGAATCTCAAGCACAGAACATATTCTTAAGCCCCATAGAATTGCTGATGCTGAGATTGAAATACATGGGTAAGATGAAACTTATTTGAATGTGTACAACACAGTATTCTGAGAATACAGGGATCACAAAGTCTATCAGCCAATTGCTCTCTTGGCTTGAGAGCAAAGCGTATTGACTAACCCTCCAAGTAGAGGATTTTGGATATTTTTTAATTTTTGCTTGGAAAATAACAAATCTCAAAATTTGTATGTTTGGACAAAATGAAAAAAAAGAAGAATATAGAATATTTGTAAGAGACAGGCAAAAGGGACATCACCCTTTTAATCAGAATATTGGTTCTATGGAAATTTTTTCCTAGAAGAATCAGATCAAACATCCAGAATTCAGGTCTCCCTGATGAACTGTGGTGCACAGCACACTCCATTTGAGCATGGTTGAGGACTCCTAGGCTTTTCTGTATCCACTTTCTATTATATTGTCCTTAAGTATGCCTATACATGTCTTGTCCTGAGATGTATGTCTTGTCCTTATGTAGCTCATGTTTAGGCAGTCACGTGAGCTAACTTCTGTTCCTTTAGTTCTTACAATCTTTCTGTCCCCTTTTCTGAGATATGTGAGCCTTAGGTGGGAGAATTTTAATGTAGATGCATCCATTGGGGCTGAGTTTTACAATGGTACATTTTGCTTGATTGTGTGTGTGTGTGTGTGTGTGTGTGTGTGTGTGTGTGTATTTTAATGATATCTGTCTGTTACAAAGAGAAGTTTCCTTGATGAAGGGTAAGAACTACACTTATGTGTTGGCATAAGGACAAATATTTAGAATGTAATTAAGGTTTATGCTGGCTTAGTAAATTGGTGGTTTAGGTTCTCTTCCAAGATTCATGACTTCACTAGCCCTGGTGCTTGGCTACAGCTCATAACCAGGCATGATTTCTTTCCTGTTGAGTGGATCCCAAGTTCAGTTTGACAGATGTTGATTTCCATAAGCTATGCATGCCATTACTGAACACTCGAGAGTTATTTTGCCATCCTGGTCATTGTGATGGTTCATAGATATTATCATAGACAGGTAGGACTCTTAGTTGCTCTCCTCCTCAGAGGCTAGTATGTCACTTTCTGGTACATAAAAGACAGCCATGAAGGGGGGAGGCTTTTGGGTCAATTACAGGTCAGTGTCCTTTGTACTTCATTGTCTGAAGTACATTGTATCTTGAGCCATAGGGATTTACCTTCTATCTCCTAAGGACAACGAAAGGTGATGTCAGCAGCCTGTAATGTTTTGGAAGTCTCTTGGACAACTCTGTCCAGTAACTAAAACAAATAAACAAACAAAAACAAAACAAAACCAAAACCAAAAGCAGCTTTCACGCCCTGATGTTGGGATCTTGGTTAGAGATCCTCAGCACTGGAAGGAGCATTGTCTGCCCAGACAGGAAAATTTCATTTAAACTATACATGCATAATTATATGTCAAGCTTATTTGTTTTCTAGGTACTGTTAGGTAGGGTTCATATTACGGATCCTAATGACTTTTTCAGACATTCTTACAGGCATTTTATGTTCCTCCACTCTTCTTCTGCATTTATCTCCCTGTTCCCTCCTTTACTAGAGATCCCACTCCATTAAACTAAAAAGAAAATAAAAAACACTTTTAAAAGCATTTACTAGCCATTTGCATTTCTGTTTTTGAATTTCTTGTTCTGATCTTTAGCCCATTTTTTAACTTTGTTTTCTACATGTTCCATTTTTTTTTTTATTTCATAATATATTGTAGATACTAATCCTCTGGTACTATATCTAGCAAAGTTTCTCTCCCGTTCTGTTAGTTGCCATCTTATTCAGTTGACATTTTCTTCTTCTCTACAGAAATGTTAGTTTCATGAGATCCCATTTATTAATTGCTGGTTTTATTGCAGAAAGTCATGTCCTGAGTCTATAAGTCAAAGTATACCTCAATGTTTTTCCTAGTAGTTTTAGGGTAACATATATTATGTTGAGATCTTTGATCAAATAGTTGAGTTTTGTATGAGGTGAGAAATAAGGATCTAGGTCCCCTTTTCTGCATGTTTAAGTCCATGGTGGTTTGTTCTTTTCCTCATAATCTTTTTCAAGATTATGTAGCTGCAGTTTTGTGGACTTACTTTTAAGCCTTCTGCTCTATTCCTTTGATCCATGTGTCTGTTTTGTGGCAGTGCCATGCTGTTTTTACTACTGTGGCTCTGTAGTATGATTGAAATCAGGTGTGGAGCTTCCCACTGCTCTCCTTTTATTCAGGATTGCTTTGTCCTTGACCTTTAGTCATTCTAAACACATCTTTGTTTTCTTTTCTTTTTTTTTTTTAACCTGTACTTTGACTGGGATTGCATTGAATATGTATATTGCTTTTAGTAGGATGTTTGTCTTCAAAATACTAATTCTTCCTGTCTTTTTATTTTCTGAATATGTACCTGTTAACACAATGAGCTAGGGGAAATTTGAAAATATAGACAGAACCGCTTAACTGTCAACTGTCAACTCCCAAATGAGTTGGGAGCCAGGGAAAAGGCAAAAATTTAGGCTGAGTTTTCAGGTTCTATTTATTTTATGAGCTAAAAAGGCCAGAAAAGTTTGGTCTGAGCTCAGGATAAAAAAACAAAACAAAATAAAACAAAAAAACCCTCATCTTTTGTTACTGGGAGCTCGAGGGTGGGGGATAGGCAGAAGTATTGGATTTGATACTGTAGTTATCAAATATTTTTAACTGAAGTACACAAACAAAATATAATTTGATAATTATTGAAATTATGAAAGAAAAGTTATATGATGATTTGATGATCTTTTAGAACACCGCTCAGCAGGAACGGCTACTTAGTTTAAAAGATCCAAGACAAGGTTTAAAATGCAAAGTGCTTTTTGAAGATTTAAGACCTTAAGATAGTGAGTGAACATTAAAACAAGCACATAGCCCTTCAAGCATAGGTTCTGTGCAAACATGGAAGCTACCTATTTCTGTTTGCAATTCATTTCACCTATTCTATAATTTTATTTGACATTTATCAAAGGAAACACTCAACAAAAGGAGTAAACACAGATGTGATCAAAAGCGATTTCCTCCATGTTACCACCTAACAAAATATTATTGAGACTTATAATTTTTAAAAAGCAGTGTGTTCACCAAAGAGTAAGACCTTACAGAAATAACCATTGTTTATGTCTACCTGTGGAAGTATATATCTGTTGGTAAATGTTAAGAAATAAAACTAAATGTACCACAATTTATGTATCCATTCCTTCATCGACGGACATCTGGGTTGTTTCCAGAACCTGGCTATTATGAATAAAGCTCCTACGAACTCTGTTGAGCAAATGTCTTTGTTGTGAATGTGAGCATATTTTGGATATATGTCTAGAAGTGGTATAGCTGTATCTTGAGGAAGAACTATTCCTTTCCAAATTGTCTGAGTAAGCGCCAAATTGATTTCCAAAGTGGTTGCACAAGTTTACATTCCCACCAGCAATGGAGGAGGATTCTCCATTCTCCACATCTTCTCCAGCAAGTGTTGTCACTTCAGTTTTTGAAATTAGCCATTCTGATGGGTATAAAGTGAAATCTCAAGGTCTTTTTGATTTGCATTTCCCTGATGACTAAGGACATTGAGCATTTCTTTAAGTGTTACTCTGCCATTTGATATTCCTCTATTGAGAATTCTCTGTTTAGCTCTGTAATCCATATTTTTTTTTGTGGTACATTTACACAATGGAATACTACTCAGCAATTAAAAACAAGCAAATCATGAAATTTGCAGGCAAATGGTGGGGACTAGGAAAGATCATCCTGAATGAGTTATCCCAGAAGCAGAAAGACACACATGGTATATACTCACTTATAAGTGGATATTAGACATATAATATAGGACAAACATACTAAAATATGTACACCTAAGGAAGCTGGGTAAGAAAGAGAACCCTGGGTAAGATGATCAATCCACACTCACATAGGCAAACAGGCCCAACATCAGAAGAGGGACAAAATAGGGAACAGGACAGGAGCTTACCACAGAGGGCCTCTGAAAGACTCTACCCAGCCGAATATCAAAGCAGATGCGGAGACTCATAGTCAAACTTTGGGCAGAGTGCAGGGAATCTTATGAAAGAAGGGGGAGATAAAAAGCCCTGGAGGGACAAGAGCTCCACAAGGAGAGCAACAGAACCAAGAAATCTGGGCCCAGGGGTCTTTTCTGAGACTGATACTCCAAACAAGGACCATGAATGGATATAATTTAGAACCCCTGGACAGATGTAGCCCATGGCAGCTCAATGTACAAGAGGGTGCCCAATAATAGGAACAGAGACTGGCTCTGACATGAACTTAGTGACTGGCACTTTGATCACTTCCTCCTGAGGGGTGAGCAGCCTTGCCAGGCCACAGAGGAAGACAATGTAGTTAATCCTGATGAGACCTGGTAAGCTAGGGTCAGATGGAAGGAAAGGAGGACCTCCCCTATCAGTGGACTTGGAGAGTAGCACGGGAGGAGTTGAGCGAGGGAGGAGAGGATTGGGAGGGGATGAGGGAGGGGGCTGTGGCTGGGATACAGAGCGAATAAACTGTAATTAATTTAAAAAGTAAAAAAATTAAAGAAAAAGAAATAAATGTAATAGTTTGGGTCAGGGAAGAGAAAGAAAAGAAGCGTGTTCACTCCAAATTCACAACAATCAGTTAAAAAATGCAAGTTACCCTGCACAAAACTAAAGTGGATCAAAGACCTCAACATAAAACCAGATACTCTAAATCTGTTAGAAGAAAAAGTGGGGAACAGCCTAGAACTCATTGGCACAGGAGACAACTTCCTGAACAGAACACCAACAGCACAGGCTCTAAGAGCAACAATCGATAAATGGGACCTCATGAAACTGAAAAGCTTCTGTAAAGCAAAAGACACAGTCATCAAAACAAAATGACTGCCTACAGATTGGGAAAGAATCTTCACCAACCCTTTATCTGACAGAGGGCTAATATCCAGAATATATAAAGAACTAAAGAAGCAGAAAAGCAACAAACCAAGTAATCCCATTAAAAAAATGGGGAACGGAGCTAAACAGAGAATTCTCAAAAGAGGAACATCGAATGGCAGAGAAACACTTAAAGAAATGCTCAACCTCATTAGCCATTAGGGAAATGCAAATCAAAACAACCCTGAGATTTCACCTTACACCCATCAGAATGGCCAAGATGAAAAACTCAAGTGACAACACATGCTGGAGAGGTTGTGGAGAAAGGGGAACCCTCCTCCACTGCTGGTGGGAATGTAAATTTGTACAACCACTCTGGAAATCCATCTGGTGCTTTCTCAGACAGCTAGGAATAGCGATACCTCAAGATCCAGCCATACCACTCCTAGGCATATATCCAAAGGAGGCTCAAGTACACAATAAGGACATTTGCTCAACCATGTTTGTAGCAGCTTTATTTGTAATAGCCAGAAGCTGGAAACAGCCCAGATGCCCCTCAACTGAAGAATGGATACAGAAATTGTGGTACATATATACTCAGCAATGAAAAATAAGGAAATCATGAAATTTGCAGGTAAATGGTAGGAAATGGAAAAGATCATCCTGAGTGAGCTGTCCCAGAAGCAGAAAGACACACATGGTATATACTCACTCATATAGACGTGTAATATAGGATAAACCTACTAAAATCTGTACATTTAAAGAAACTAATCAAGAGAGAAGACCCTGACTAAAACGCTCAATCCCCATCCTGAAAGGCAAAGAGGATGGACATCAGAAGAAGAAGAAAACAGGAAACAACCTAGGAACCTGCCACAGAGGGCCTCTGAAAGCCTCTGCCCTGTAGACTATCAAAGCAGATGCTGAGACTTATGGCCAACTGTTGGGCAGAGTGCATGGAATATTATGTAAGAAGTGGGAAATAGTAAGAGCTGGAGAGGCCGGTAACCGCACAAGGAGAGCAACAGAACCAGAAAATTTGAACACAGGGAACTAACCAGAGACTCATACTCCAACCAAGGACTATTCATGGAGATAACCTAGAACCCCTGCACTGATGAAGCACATGACAGTTCAGTGTCCAAGTGGGTTATATAGTAATGGGAAGAGGGAATGTCTCTGACATAATCTGATTGGCCTGCTCTTTGATCACCTTCTACTGAGGGGGGAACAGCTTTACCAGGCCACAAAGGATGACAATGCAGCCATTCCTGATGTGATCTGATAGACTAAGATCAGAAGGAAGGAGAAGAGGACCTATCAGTGGACTTTGGGAGGGGCATGTGTGAAGAAGGGGGAAGGAGGGTGGGATTGGGAGGGGAGGAGAGAGGGGCTTATGGGGGGGAAGAAAAAATACAAGTTAAAGTGTTGTGGACACATTTCATAGATAATATAGAATTTTATTCTTTTGTAGGTGCTTTCTTTAAAGAAAGCAACAATCTTTTTTTTCCCTTATATGCAAATGAGTCTAGAATACAGGTGTTATTTATTTATTTGTTTATTTATTTTCACTAATGAAGAGCAACTGTTTAGGAAATAGAAACCTGTAGGACTAGGTTTATATCCATAAGAAGTTATCCTATAAGACAACACTTTGTAACAAGCAGTTTCTTAATTATTCATTGGAGATTTACTTTTTAATTGGATTCAATTAGTTGCATGAAACTGACAGGAAATAAGTTATATTTTGACTTCTTGTGTTTGTTTTCATTATAATTAGTGTATTTTGTGGTCAGTCCTTCCATAAATAATTTATTTCCTAACACTCAAGGCTTATGTTTCCTCTTTTCAAAAATATCAAGTTTCAGCTAGTTGAGTTCTGAATGTTTGTCTAGCTCTAATTGGAGCCCACATTGCTTACTGCTAATGCATTGCCTGAAAATTGGTAGGAGGCTTCAGGATATACAGGGTAAACAACAGCTCCTGACCACACAGTTAACTGTCATGACAAGAAGGCAAGGCAGTAAGATACTAATAATCATAATGCAAGACCACTCCCATATTCTAAATCCTTAATTCTAAAATCAGCAAAAATATTGTACTATAAAATGATGAATTAAAACATGTACTACAAGTTAACCTTCTTAGGAAATAGAGGTGCATGCTAAGAGCATGAATCGGTGATTTACACTAGTATATAACAAGAGTATGGATCTTCTGTTACCATGACACCTAAATAAATGCCCATAGCCAAACTTGTTCTCCAAGCCAGCATCCTTGCTATCAGGACTTATTGATTGATGTGTAGTTTGGACACATTTATCTTCCTCAGTGACTATTGTAGTAACATGTCAATGAGACAAAATTCTAGCTTCCTTAATTCACTTGTTTCTTATCTTTTTCGCGCCTGTCTTTTCAACATCCTATCAGCTTTTCTCCCAAGTATTTGGTACAGATGATTGAATCATTTATCTTTTAATAAACAACAAAAATAAAAATGATTTAAAAGTAAAAGGTTTAAGTGGGGACATAAAATACAACCAACTCTGCAGAAATTGAGTTAGTGTGGCTTTAACGTGATTTTAAAAGGTCTCCAGCCTGATGTTTGTACCTAATTTCCAGGATAGTCTAAAATGAGACTTTAAATAATGTGCCCAATGAGAGATCATGAGTTGGTGGCTGGCCTCATAAGTCCTGTGAGCAGAAATGTAACAATAGATGGTAAGCAATGTATGCTCTCAAATTCAAACTAATCTAGGGAATAATTTTCATAATAAAAATGTGCAGAAAAAAGCTATTAAATGCTCCATCATCACTACTGGTAAAAATTCCAAAGAGTCAAATCAGCTTAGTATTGAGATCATAAGCAGGTTGCATTTATACATTTATTCATTTATGTATACATACATATACACATATTTATATTACTCATATATATACATATATGTATATATGTATGTGTATAATAAGAAGTATATTTGTATACATACACACACATACCTGTGTGTATATATAAAGCATCTATGCATCTACATATGTGTGTATATATGTAAATGTAAAAATTTATATATAAATACACATGATACACATGTACATATATGTGTCTATATAAGTATAAAGGTATATATATGTACATATGTGTATACAGATATATATGTATATATGAATAAATACATAAATGAAAGCTGAAAGATATGTAAAATTATGTATTTATTATATACATAATATATATAAATACATATATACATATGCATGCATATATTTACATATATGTATGTAGGCATAAGCAACACAGCATGGTGAGGTTACTGATTGCTTCTCTCCCTTGGCAAATTTCATAGCACTTTTTGGTACTATGAAAGTCATGCCCTAGGCAGGAGGATTTCAGGTCAGATCTAACTTGAATTTTCTGGGTCCTGTATCTAAAGTTTGTGGTTTCTTCAGCAATAGTGCCCTACCTTTAACCTCTGGGAAGTAGCCAGAGGCCACATCTATACCCACTATTATCTAGGTAGTCTCTTAGATTCTTGTGACCAACAATTCAAAAGAAGGTTTCTCATTCCTGACACTATGGTATTTGTATATGTACTTACATGACTCATTATAAAATAGTGTTTCAACTTGCTGTCTTAAGAGAAACCAGATTATCAAAGTCATATATAAAGTTAGTTCAAGATGATGAATGTTATAATGAGAAGTGACCTAGGAAAGGTTAAAATCATCTAGGAAAGAAAGACAATTAGAAATTCATGTCATTTACATTATTAATATAAACATACTCCCAACACACTTGAGATTTCAGTTAAAGATCAACACTTCAGGTATAATTTCACATAAATAGCTCAAACTATATTGATCAATGATTTTTTTCCTGAAAAAGAAAGACTGTGTTGGGCTATATATAGCTTAATTTCTGAAGTAATATTCGACACAGAAGTATTAGGATCTGAATTTGGATGCCCAGACCTCATGTAAAAACTTGGCATACTGGTGTGTGCTTGTAATCCCAAGGATATAGAGATAGAGTCAGGCATATCAGTGGGACTGCTGGCTCAGTCAGCATAGCCTAACTGGTTAGATCCAGGTCCCTTGTACCAGAAAAAAAAGAGCACAGTGAAAAATCTCCTGAAAAATGACACCAACATTGTCCTCTCAGATTTGCATGCTATTACACATATGAAATCATGCATGTACAGAAATACAAACACACACACAAACATACATACACACAGTGAGAAGAAGGGAGGAGAGACAGAGACAAAGAATTATTGTACAATGGGGATCTTTTTTCTCCTAAATTCAAGCTGGGATCAAACTAGAGAGACAGTATTATCTATTTTGAAATATATAAATGTGCGAACCTAAATATTTTGAGACAAAATAATAGTCAAAGGTGGTCTATCTGATCTAGGTATATGTCTCCTAAGAATGTGGTGCTAGAGATGACTGAGATAATTAAATGGACAAGTAAAGGCTTTCTTTGCTCTTGAATGTTTGTGGGACATCTCACTTAGGATGAGCCATCCCAATGGGAACCAAAGGAAATTTGTGTTGTTTTTGTTTTGAGATGGATTTCCATCATCTTACCCATGCTAGTCTCAAACTTCTGGGCTCAGGTGCTCCTCTCTCTTCGATTTTCCAGAGTGCTGGAACTTGGGTATCAATTTGCTCAGACATAAAAATTTGAATAAAACATTTTTTTTTCTCTTAATTGTTTGAAGACATTGAGATTTGAAAGTACCAAAGACTTAGGAGACAGTTTTCCCAGAAACAAGTTCAGAGAACTCAGCATAGTATCTGAGTCTGTTTGTCCTTCCAGAGGCTTTATACCCAGAACCAAGAGCTATTCTACAATGATGTCAGTCGTAGGATACAGAGAAAAAGAATGAAAATCAAGTTCTGCTAAGGCGGAGAAGCCCTAAAAAATATGCCAGATGTTCACTTGTATCTCCCAAAAGTCATGACCCAAGGGATAAATAAAACTGATCAACTTCTTGAAGGCCAACACCCAAATACAAACTCTGCTGTTATCTCTTCCTGTTTTAGCAACACTGGACTGCAGCTCATGATGTGGAAGAGAGATGCTCTATTACTTTACTTGCTTGTTCCATACTTGTGCTAATTATATAAAAAAGAATGGGACTATGGTAAAACATCTTTGGCTGAGTTAAAATTTTCAGTAGATGTCAAGGGAAGAAAGGGAGGATTTGTGACATGAGTTTCTGTCACTCAATGCTTAGTTTTAAATGTCTTCAATTTGATTAGAGAAACAGAAAAATAGGGATTTCTGTTTGCTCAAGACTACATGTATCAGAACAAGATTGTCATGCAGGATGAAAAGAATTTTTTAGAAACAATAAAAATAACAATAAAATAATAACTGCTCATACTTTTAAAGCATTGTTATGTACATAGGCCAAGCAACAATGCCAACTTCTTCACGATCGTCATTTAAATGGATACCATCACAGGGCTAGAGAGACAGCTCAGTAGTAAAGAGTGCATTCTGCTCTTGCAGAAGAATCATGTTGAAGGGCTTATAATTGTTTGCAACACCAGCTCCAGGAAGATCTATTTTCCTGCCTTCCCAAGCACCCACACTCAAAGGCACGCCCCCACATTTATACATAGTAATAAAAATAAATAAATCTTTGAAAAATAAAACGTGATTTCCCTTTGGATGGTTTTAATGAAAATGTCCCCCATTAGTTCAGATGTTTGAGTACTTGGTTTCCAGTTGTTGACACTATTTGGGTAAGTTTGGAGGTGTTGCCTTGCTGGAGGAAGTGTGTTACTGGGAATAGGAGTTGGGGTTTCAAAAGCCATATGCCATTTCTACTTTTCTACTTTTCTCTCTCTGTTTCCTGATCTTTTCTGTTCATGATGTAAACCCAACCCTCAGCTTTCACCTTTCAGCTTCAGTCACCATGTCTATTGCTATGCTTTCTCTGCCAATATGGGCCTTAACCCTCAGGGACTATAAGTTCAAGAAAACACTGTCTTTTATAAGTTGAGATGATCATGAAGAGTTATCACAGCAGTAGAAAAGTGCAACATCTCTCAACCCTATGATATTGTATTACTGTCCAGATGAGGAAGCAATCGAGAGATTAATATATTTTTTATTTTTTAACTGTTATTAATTATACTTTATTTACTTTGTGTCCCCCCCATAAGCCCCTCTCTCCTCCCCTCCCAATTCCACCTTCCCTCCTTCTTCTTCACCTATGCCCCTCCCGAAGTCCACTGATAGGGGAGGCCCCCTTCTCCTTCCTTCTGATCCTAGTCTATCAGATCTCATCAGGAGTGGCTGCACTGTCATCTTCAGTGCCCTGGTAAGGCTGCTCCCTCCTCAGGGGGAGGTGATCAAAGAGCAGGCTAATCAGTTTATGTCAGAGGCAGTCCCTGTTCCCATAACTATGGAACCCACGTGGACACTGCACTGTCATGGGCTACATCTGTGTCTGTACAGGATTCCCAGTTGGACCAACACCATTTGCTGAAGATGCTCTCTTTTTTTCCATTGAATAGTTTTGGCTTCTTTGTAAAAAAATCAAGTATTCATAGATGTTTGGGTTTATTTCTGGGTATTCTATTCGGTTCCATTCATCCACCTTTCTGCTTCTATGCCAATACCATGCCATTTTTATTACTGTTGCTCTATAGTACAGCTTGAGATTAGAGATGGAGATACCTCCAGATGATCTCTTGTACAGGATCGTTTTGGAATTCTGGGTTTTTTGTTTCTCCATATGAAGTTGAGAATTTTTATTTCAAGTTCTATAAAGAATTGTATTGGTACTTTGATGGGAATTGCATTGAATTTGTAGATTGCTTTTGTTTGTAAGGATGGCCATTTTCACTATGTTACCGATCCATGAGCAGGGGAGATCTTTCCATCTTCTGATATCTTCTTCAATTTCTTTCTTCAGAGACCTGAAGTTTTTTTTTTTTTCAAACAGGTCTTTCACCTGCTTGGTTAAAGTCACCCCAAGGTACTTTATGTTATTAGTGGCTATTGTGAAGGGTGTTGTTTCCCTGATTTCTTTTTCGGCCCTTTGGTCCTTGGTATACAGGAGGGCTTCTGATTTTTTTTTTGTTAGTTAATTTTGTATCCAGCCACTTTGCTGAAGGTGTTTATCAGCTGAAGGAGTTCTCTGGTTGAATTTTTTTTGGGGGGTCACTCATATATACTATCATATCATCTGTGAATAGTGAAACTTTGATCTCTTCATTTCTGATTTGTATCCCCTTGATCTCCTTTAGTTGTCTTATTGCTTTAGCTAGGACTTCAAGTACTGTGTTGAAGACATACAGAGAGAGTGAGCAGCCTTGCCTTGTCCATGATTTCAGTGGGATTGATTTAAGTTTCTCTTCATTGAGTTTGATGTTGGCAATAGGCTTGCTGTATATTGCCTTTACTATGTTTAGGTATGTGCCTTGTATTCCTGGTCTCTCCAAGACTTTAAACATGAAGGGTGTTGGACTTTGTCAAATGCCTTTCAGCATCTAAGGAGATGATCATGTGGTTTTTCCCTTTCAATTAGTTTATGTGGTGGATTACATTGATGGATTTCTATATATTGAACCATCCTTGCATGCCTGGGGTGAAGCCTACTTGGCCATGGTGGATGATACCTCTTATGTGTTCTTGGATTTGGTTTGCAAGTATTTTATTGAGTATTTTTGCATCAATGTTCATAAGAGAGATAAGTATGAAGTTCTCTTTTTTGTTGGGTCTTTGTGTGGTTTAGGTATCAAGGTGACTGTCGCTTCATAGAATGAGTTTGGTAAAGTTCCTTCTGTTTCTATTTTGTGCAATAATTTGAAGAGAATAGGAATTAGCACTTCTTTGAAGATCTGGTAGAATTCTATGCTGAAACCATCTGGCCCTGGGCTTTTTTTTGGAAGGAAGACTGTTGATGACTACTTCAATTTCCTTGGGGGATGTAGGACTTCAATCTTTCTATCTGAGCTTGACTTAATTTTGGTAGATGGAATCTATCAAGAAAATTGTCTATTTCTTTTAGATTTTCAAATTTTGTGGCATATAGGCTTTTGTAGTATGACCTAATGATTGTTTGGATTGTTTCAGTATATGTTGTTATGTCTCTCTCTTTGTTTCTCATTTTGCTGAATTTGGATAGTTTCTCTCTGCCTTTTAGTTAGTTTGGCTAAGGATTTATCTATCTTGTTGATTTTCTCAAAGAACCAGCTCTTGGCTTCATTGATTCTTTGAATAGTTTTATTTGTTTCTAATTGATTTATTTCAGCCTTGAGTTTGATTATTTCCAGCCATCTGTTCCTCTTGGGTGTATCTGCTCCTTTTTTTTTTCCCTAGGGCTTTCATTTGGGCCATTAACTTGCTTGTATGAGATGTCACAAATTTCTTCTTGAAGGCATTTAGTGCTATGAATTTTCCTCTGAGCACTGCTTTCATTGTGTCCCATAAATTTAGGTATATTGTACCTTAATTTTCATTGAATTCTAGGAAGTTTTTAATTTTTTTCTTTCTTTCTTCCTTAACTCAGCTGTCATTGAACAGCGAGTTGTTCAGTTTCCATGTGTGTGTAGGCTTTATGTTATTTCTGTTGTTGTTAAGGTCCAGCTTTAGTCTGTGGTGTTCAGATAGAATACAGGGGATTATTTCCATTTCTTGTATCTGTTAAGGCTTGCTTTGTGACCAACCATATGGTCTATTTTGCTGAAGGTTCCATGAGGTGCTGAAAAGAAGGTATACTCTTTTGAATATGGGTGAAAATTTCTGTAGACATCTATTAGGTCCATGTGAGTTAGGGCCTCTGTAAGTGCCTTTATTTCCCTGTTTGGCTTCTATTTAGATGATCTGTGCTTTGGTGAGAGAGGGGTGTTAAAGTCTTCTATTACAGTGTTGGGATGGATGTGTGATTTAAGTTTTAATAATGTTTCCTTTATGAATGTAGGCACTCTTATATTTGGGGCATAGGTGTTCAGAATTGTGATGTCCTTTTGGTGGATTTTTCCTTTGACGAGAATGTAGTGCCCCTTCTTATCTTTTTTGATTAATTTTGGTTGAAACTCCATTTTATTAAATATTAGGATAGCTACCCCAGCTTGTTTTCTAGGTCCATTTGCTTGAAAAACTGTTTTCCAGCCCTTTACTCTGAGGTAGTGTTTATCTTTGTTGCAGAGGTGTGTTTCTCGGATGCAGCAAAATGTTGGATCCTGTTTCTGCACCCATTCTGTTAGTCTATGTCTTTTTATTGGAGAGTTGAGTACATTGATATTGATAGATAATAGTGACCAATAAACATTAGTTCCTTTTGTTGTGGAGGTGGTGGTCTTACTGTGTTTATTGCTTGTTTTCTTTTAATTTTTGTAAGGACATTATCTGTATCCTATGTTTTCTTGGGTATAGTTGTTTTCGTTGGATTGGAGTTTTCCTTCTAGTATCTTCTGTATGGCTGGTTTGCTGTGTAGAAATTGCTTAAATTTAGTTTCATCATGGAATATTTTGTTTTCTCCATCTATGTTGATTGAAAGCTTTGTAGGCTATAGTAGTCAGGGTTGGCATCTGTGGTCCTTAAAGTCTGCATGACATCTTCCCAGGCAATTCTTGCTTTCATAGTTTCTGATGAGGTCTGGTGTGATTCTGATAGGTCTACCTTTATATGCTACTTGGCCTTTTTCCCTTTCTGCTTTTAATATCTTTTCTTTGTTCTATATATTTAGTGTTTTGACAATGATGTGATATAAGGATTTTCTTTTCTGGTCTAGTCTGTTTGGTGTTCTGTAGGCCTCTTGTATGTTTATGGACATGTCTTTCTTTAAGTTGGGGAAATTTTCTTGAAGATATTTTCTGGACCTTGGAGACTAGAATCTTCTTTTTCATCAATTCCTATTATTCTTAGATTTTGCCTTTTCATGGCATCTTTGAGTTCTTGGATGTTTTGTGTTTGGGACTTTTCTAATTTTACTTTTTCTTTGTGAAAAGTATCAATTTTTGCAAGCATATCTCCAGCACCAGAGATTCTCTCTTCCATCTCTTGTATTCTGTTAGTGATGTTTACTTTTGTGGTTCCTGATCTTTTCTCTAAATTCTCCAGCTCCAGGGTTTTCTCAGTTTGTGTTTTCTTTATTGATTCTAATTCTATTTTTATGTCTTGAACCATTTTCTTCATCTGTTTGAATGTGGCTTCCTGTCTCTGTGTTATAGGCTCTATATTTTTGTTCATTTCTTTTCTATATGCCACTAATTTTGCCTCTACTTGTCCCTCAATTTGTTTGGCTATATTAGCCTGTGTTTCTTTGAGAGCTGTGTTCATTTCCTCTTTCTTTGCCTCCACCTGGGAAGCCAATTCTTTGAGAGATTTGTTAGTTTTCTCTTTACTTCTCTGTATTTGCATCGCTATTTCTCTGAGAGATTTGTTTGTTTCCTCTTTATATGAATCTAATAACTGGATAGCATATCTTTAAGGTCATTTTCCTGTGTTTCCGATGAATTGGAGTATCCATTGATTTTGGGGGTTGCTGGTAAAGCCATGATTTCCTGATTTTTGTTGGGTGTGTTCTTTCACCAACCTCTGGCCATTTGCTTATTTGTAACCTTCACTGTTTGTTCTTGGATTCTACAGTTCAGATTGGTACTGCCTTTCTCTGGTGTCTGGAGAATTCTTCAGAGAGATGAGAGAGGTCCAATGGTTTCAGTATGTGCATTGGTACTTCAGCTGTACCTGTGGGAGAAAAGTCCGAGGGCACAGAAGGACAAATGCGAACAAGTGTGTATGTGTACGTGTCCATGGAAGTTTGCCTTGAGGGACAGGGTGTTAGAGAATGGAGAGGCCTTCAGTGTGAGGGAGGGGCACCTTGTGGTCACCGAAGGGGTTGTGGGCACTGAAGTATTAGCAAGCGGTGGTGATGATTGCATGTGCAACCCTGAGTACATCAGTGGCCTACAGGCTGCTGGTATTTGTCTCTAACTGAGCTCCAGGAATTATTTGCCTAAACTCCACTGGTAGCTTCACAGAGCTGGGCTTCCTTGTCCCAAGAAACCCTCTGTTTCCCACAGTGGATGTGTGGGTGGGGGATATCTGATATCTGGCTTCTAGCTTAGAAGCACCCTGGATCTGGAGCTCTGCAGGCACTTGGGGGTGCACTCACTCTCTAGCAGGTCATAAAGCACAGGGGTTTCTCTTGTTCTCTACTGGCAGGTTTGGACCTGCTGAGCCAAATGTGTGCTCAGACAGCTCAGTGGTATTGCAGCCGCTGTACCTGGGAGTCCAGCTGCGGCTACAGAACTGGAGTGTCCAGGTGCTTGCCAGAAAGTCCAGTGGGGCCACTACCATGGCTAGTTGCTTAGTGCACCTGGGTGATTTTGCAGGTCCGCTGGACTTTGGTGGCTGCACAGCCCGCTGTCCGCCACTGAGGGACTGAGCGGCTCATACAGTCATGCTCTGTGGAGTAGGTAAGGCCAGCCACTCCCAGGCGTGGGTCAGGGCAGGATTGTTCCGTGGATTTCTGGCTCGTTAAATGGGTGAGGCTGGTTCCTGAGGCTGAGGTGCTAGTATCTCCGACTCTGCTGTCTTTGTTCTCAGGCAGCAAGTTCTTTGTCACTGGCCCTGTGGCTCGACTCCTTCAAGGAGGAGGGAGGCCCAAAGAAGGAATATGCCCCTCTCCGTTCCCAGAGAAGTCAGCCTCTGACCTGAATAAAAAAGTTCTCCACTCCTGTGATGTCCCCTCTACTTCAGGAAGCCACAATGTCAATTTTCCAGCTTCGGTTGCCCCTCCACTCACCAATTTCTGAGTTTCTAATCCTCTGCCTCTCAGAATCGTTGCGTGCTGGTCGCCACCATCATTTTGGGACTTCAGAACTTGATTGAGCTTCCCTCAGAACATCGAGCAGCAGATCTCACACTCTTGAACCATTCAAGCCATGTTGCAACTTTGGAACTCGTTTGAAATCTCCTCACAACACACAGCAGCGGTGCTCAAACCAGAGCATACCAACCATTCAACCCTGCTCTGCTACAGAGCAAACATGCAGCATGGCCAGTAAATTTTTCTTAAACCTTATAAAGGCAATTAACCGGTCAAGATTTCTTATCATGAAAAGCAATGTTTGCAGTTAGGATAAAAATTGAAGACCTAAAATATAAAGGTATTGCTGGTGATGGGATGCAGTTAACTGGTAAAGTGCCTCCCACCATGTATAAGGGCTCAGGTTCAATCCCTTACACAATTAAAAATCAACAAAAAATGTTTAGTTACTGCGAATGGTAGAACATTTTCAGGGCTGAGTCTGCAAATGAGCAAACCAACAACAATTTTGGGAAAACTATGTGGAGGGATAAAGGTTGTACCTTTCATGGCATTTTTTAAATTTCAAAAATAAATACAAATTTTGATAATTTCTGGAAATGCATTGGGAACCAATACAGTTAGTGTTACTAAAAATAGTAATTCTTGAATAGGAACTCAGTTATCTTTCAGTTCTATGAAATCTCAGTATATTCTCAATGACTCATTTTGTTGATATCATTGCTCAAAGCAATTAAGTTTTGTAGTGAAGACGAATCAGGATTTAACTGAGGTTCAAATTGGTGGTGTCGTTTCTTTTTCTATTGATAGTACATCAGATTGCTCTGGAAACTTGAAAACATGGTTACTAAACAGGATACAGGCGGTATCTGTATACAGACATTTTAATTAGTATTTAAGTTATTTGATTTAGTGATGAGGGAGAATATTTTGAAAAATATTTAGGAGATCACTCAAAGAAAATATTTCTTGAAATAGGGAGGGGAAAAATGTACCTAGCAATGCCTTCTGTTTAATTAGAGGAACATAAAAATGGGAATTTTTGTTTGCAAAAGCCCACATTTAGGAGAAAAGCATTATAGATTTATTAACTAAAACTGCTAAATCTAGTTAAACTGAATTTCAAATCAGCAACACATAAGATTGATTGTCCAGATGTGTCATGCAGAGAGATACCTGTATAAAAATATTTTTCCCTTTAACAGAAAATCAAAATTTACTGAGTATTTTGTCTGCAAGATCTATAGCAGAGAGGGCAATTAAAATGCAATTTTCATGACATTAATGTTTGGGTTCACATTTGCCTTGAGTTACATGGAATTCCATCTTCTTGAAATTAAGAATTTTGAAATTAAAATATAATCACATAAATCCAAGATGGCAGTGCCAGGAGGAAACCCCACGGTGTAGGAAGCAATTGGGTCCATTTTCAGGTTATTCAGCTAAAACCCAGAAGAGTTCCCGGCAGCACTCAGTTGCCAGCCCAGAGCCACATTACTGCATGTGCTGATCACCTTCCTAGGCTGAACTGTGGGCACCAAAACAACAGAGACTGGGATTTTGAGTCGTGAGAAAACCCCACAGGGAAGGAAGCAATCAGGACAGATCTCAGGTCACCCAGTCTATCCCTGGAAAAGGTGGGTGCACAGCCACCAGCCCAGAGACCTGCTGTGCACCTGACTCTGTCACAGACAGACTTGTGCACCCTAGGGCACCAGAGACTAGTTTTCCTGGTCATGAGAAAAGCCTACAGGGAAACAGTATGTCCAACTTTAGAGCACTCAGCTGAACCCTCCCCCCAAACTCATGGAAAAGTTCTGGGAAAAGTTCCCTGATCCCTGCAGGCACTCAGTCGCCAGCTTGGAGCCACCACTTGCCTGTGCCTACGCGTTCTATGCACTATCACAGATGGAACTGTGGACCCCTTAACACCACAGATGGAGACTCCCTATTGGGAGGAAACTCCATGGTAAGGAAAACATCTGGTCCCATCTCAGGACACCAAGCTCTGGAAAAGTTTCTGGGTCCCTACAGGCTCCAGGATCTAGACTCCTGCTGCCTGCATGAGACCTGTGGTCACCTGCCACTGACTACCACTTGGGTACTGGGGCACAGAGCTCCAACCTCAGACCTACAGAAGCCTGGGATCCCCAAGACCAGCATCCAGATACTGGTTCAAGGGGCAGCCAGTTATCCCTAACTGAACTGACCAAACTGCGGGGCACCCAGGTACTTAAAAAGGGCCATGCCTAGAAAACAGTGTAAGAACAACAGCAGCAGTTCACTAAATTAAGAGCAAGAAACCCAGCAGTAGGGCAGCTGTCTCCAGGAGTTCTCCAGGTGAGAGGAAAGCCCCCCTGACTAACAAAGACCACAGTTACCACTCAACTCTATATGCCTGAGGTGAGCTGTGACAATTCCTGAGAAATACAAGGCATTTGGTGACCATACCCAAAAAGGTGAGGAGACCTCCTTCAGGAAGAATCATCTTCCTGACAAGGGGATTCTTCCCACCCCAGGATTCCAGGAAGGACCAGAAGCTAGCACCCAACACCTAAGATAGCCCAAAGGGTAGAGGCCAGTGTAAAAGCTCAACCAACAGAAGACAGATCAATATGGTATCTCCAGAACCCAGTTATCCAGGGGCAAGCAGCCCTGGACACCACAGCATAAATGAAATTCAAGAAGATGACCTTACATCTATGCTTATGAAGAGGTTAATAAAGGAAATAAATAAAATTCATAAAGAATTAGAGGAAGATAAAGTCATAGCCATCCATAAAGAAATACGGGAAGATGCAGCCAGTTTGTGGTCTTTAGAGAGGAAATAATTAAATCACTGAAAGAAATAAAAGAAACAGAGGATTGTTCAAACAAACAGCTGAAGGATTTGAAGAAAAAACAGGAAAATACAGTCAGACAGGTTAAGGAAATCAACAAAATGGCTCAAGATCTGAAGATAGAATTGGAAAAATTAAAGAAAATACAAACAGAGGAAATCATGGAGAGGAAGAACCTAGCAAAGAAAGCAGGAACTACAGAGGTAAGCATAACCGATAGACTACCAGAGATGGGAGAAAGAATTTCAGGTGTGGAAGATACAATGGAAGAAATCGATGTTTCTGTCAAGGAAAATGTTAAATCTAAAAAATTTCTGACACAAACCATCCAAGAAATCCAAGGCAACATGAAAAGACAAAACCTAAGAATAATAGGATTAGAGGAAGGAGCAGATTCTCATCTCCAAAGCTCAGAAAATATTTTCAATAAAACCATAGAAGAAAATTTCCCCAACTAAAAAGGAGAAGCCTAAAAGAATACAAGAAGCCTACAGAACACCTAATAAATTAGACAAGAAAAGAAAATCCTCCTACTACATAATAATCAAAACATTAAGTACACAGAACAAAGAAAA
Organism: Meriones unguiculatus; assembly: GCF_030254825.1. NCBI lineage: Eukaryota > Metazoa > Chordata > Mammalia > Rodentia > Muridae > Meriones > Meriones unguiculatus. The sequence continues at coordinate 129,395,194 of NC_083351.1, forward strand.
AAAAATTAAAACCTGTAAGGGAAAAGGCCAACTAACATATAATGGCAAACTCATCAGAATCACACCTGACTTCTCAACAGAGACTATGAAAGCCAGAAGAGCCTGGAAGAATATCATGCAGACCTAAGAGAATATAGATGTCAGTACAGGGTAGTATACCCAGCAAAACTCTCAGTCATCATAGATGGATAAAACAAGATATTCAATGACAAAAACAAATTTCATCAATACCTACCCCCAAATCCAACACTACAGAAGATACTAGAATGAAAAATACAACCCAGGAAAGCTAACTACATTCAGGAAAACACAGAAAATAAATAACCTCACAACCACAAACTAAAAAGTAGCCTAGCACACAAACACACTACCACAGTCAACATCAATATCAAAGGATATAACAGCTGGTCATTAATCTCCCTCAACATCAACAGACTCAACTCTGCAATAAAAAGACACATACTAACATAATGGATATGTAAACAAGATCCAATAATCTGTTGCATACAAGAAGCACACCTAAGTCACAAAGATAGATATTACCTGAGAATAAAGGGCTGGAAGACAGTTTTCCAAGCAAATGATCCAAGAAGCAAGGAGGAACAGCCATTCTAATATCTAATAAAATAGATTTTTAACCAAAATTAATCAAGAGAGGTAGATAATCAAAATTAATCAAAAGAGGTACTCATCAAAGGAAAATTCCATCAAGAAGACATCACAATTCTGAACATGTATGGCCCAAATACAAGAGCACCCACATTTGTAAAAGAAACATTAATGAAACTGAAATCACACATAGATCACATAAATCCCCACACATTAATAGTGGGAGACTTCATCACCCCACTCTCAACAAAAGACCAGTCAACAAAACAGAAATTAAACAAGGAAACACTGACTCTGACAGAGGTCATGAATCAAATGGACCTAACAGAAATCACAGAACTTTTCACTCAAACACAAAAGAATTTACCTTCTTCTCAGCACCTCATGGAATCTTCTCCATAATACCATATAGGTGGTCACAAAGCAAGCCTCAACAGATACAAGAAGATTGAAATAATCTCTTGTATCCTATCTGACAACCATGGACTAAAGCTGGACCACAACAACAACAGAAATAGAAAAAAAACCTACACACACATGAAAACTGAATAACTCGCTGCTCAATGACAGCTGGGTCAGGAGACAAAGAAAGAAAGAAATCAAAGACTTCCTAGAATTCAATGAAAATGAAGGCATAACATACCCAAACTTATGAGACACAATGAAAGCAGTGCTAAGAGGAAAATTCATAGCAAGTGCCTTCAAGAAAAAATTTGAAAGTTTTGCTAGGAGGACACTGCAGCCAGTCCTGAAGATACCTGATAAGCTAGGGTCAGATGGAAGGGGAGAAGGACCTCCCTATCAGTGGACTTGGAAAGGGTCAGGGAGGAGGTGAGGGAGAAAGGGTGGGACTGGGAGGGAAAGAGGGAGGAGGCTACAGCTGGGATACAAAATAAATAACCCATGGTTAATATAAAAAATAAAAATTATTTTTTAAAAGAAGAAGAAATTTGAAACATCTCATACAAGCAACTTAGCTCACCTGAAAGCTCTAGAAAAAAAGAAACAGACATACCCAAGAGGAGAAGATGGCTGGAAATAATCAAACTCAGGGCTGAAATAAATAAAGTAGAAACAAATAAAACAATTTAAAGAATCAATGAAACCAAAAGCTGTTTCTTTGAGAAAATAAAGAAGATAGACAAACCCTTAGTAAAATTAACTAAAAGGCAGAGAGACACCATCCAAATCAAGAAAATCAGAAATGAAAAGGAGTACATAACAACAGACACTGAGGAAATCCAAACAATTATTAGGTATTACTTCAAAAGCCTATATGCCACAAAATTTTAAAATCTAAAAGAAATGAACACTTTTCTTGATCGATTCCACTTGCCAAAGCTGAATCAAGAACAGGTAAATCAATTAAATAGTCCTCTATCACCTAAAGAAATAGAGGGTGTTATCAAAAGTCTCCCATCCAAAAAAAAAAAAAAAAGCTCAGGACCAAATGGTTTCAGGGCAGAATTTTACCAGAACTACAAAGAACAGCTAACACCAATACTCTTCAAACTATTCCACAAAATAGAAACAGAAGGAACATTACCAAACTCATTCTATGAAGCCACCGTCACCTTGATACCTAAACCTCACAAGGACCCAACATAAAAAGAGAATTTCAGGCCAATCTCTCTTATGAACATTGATGTGAAAATTCTCAATAAAATACTCACAAACCATATCGAAGAACACATGAAAGATATCATCCACTATGACCAAGTAGGCTTCATCCAGGCATTCAGGGGTGGTTCAATATATGGAAATCCATCAATGTAATCCACCATATAAACAAACTGAAAGAAAAAGACCACATGATGATCTCCTTAGATGCTGAAAAAGCATTTGATAAAATCCAACATTCATTTATGTTTAAAGTCCTGGAGAGAACAAGGATAAAAGGCACTTACCTAAAAATAGTAAAACAATATACACCAAGCCTATAGCCAACATCAAACTAAATGGAGAGAAACTTAAATCCCACTGAAATCAGGGACAAGGCAATGATGTCCACTCTCTCCATGCCTCTTTAACATAGTACTTGAAGTCCTTGCTACAGCAATAAGACAATTAAAGGAGATCAAGTGGATTCAGTTCCCAATGGAAGAAGTCAAAGTATCACTATTTGCAGATGATATGATAGTATACATGAGTGACCCCAAAAATTCTACCAGGGAACTCCTACAACTGATAAATACCTTCAACCAAGTGGCTGGATAGAATATCAACTAAAAAAAAAATCAGAAGCCCTCCTGTATACAAAAGACAAAAGGGCTGAGAAAGAAAGTAGGGAAACTACACCCTTCACAACAGCTACAAAGGACATAAAGTACCTTGGTGTAACTCTAACCAAGCAAGTCAAAGACTTGTATGAAAAAAACTTTCAGTCTCTGAAGAAAGAAGTAGAAGAAGGTATCAGAAGATGGAAAGATCCCCCATGCTCATGGATCAGTAGCATTAACAGAGTAAAAAATGGCCATCTTACCAAAAACAATCTACAGATTCAATGCAGTTCCCAACAAATTATCAACACAATTCTTTACAGACCTTGAAAGAAAAATTCTCAACTTCATATGGAATAACAAGAAACCCAGAATTGCTAAAACAATCTTCTATAATAAGAGATTTTCTGGAAGTATCTCCATCCCTGATCTCAAGCTGTACTATAGAGTCATAGTAATAAAAACTGCATGTTATTGGCATGGAAACAGAATGGTGGGTCAAAGGAATCAAATAGAAGACCCAGAAATAAACTCACACACCTATGGACAACTGATTTTTGACAAAGATTCCAAAAATCATACAATGGAAAAATGATAGCATCTTCAACAAATGGTGCTGGACTAAATGGATGTCTACATGTAGAAAAATGCAAATAGATCCATATGTATGACCCTGCACAAAGTTAAAGTTCAAATGGATCAAAGACCTCAATATAAAACACAATAAAAGACACACTAACCTGTTAGAAGAAAAGTGGGGAAGAGCCTTGAACTCATTGGCACAGGAGACAACTTCCTGAACAGAACACCAACAACACAGGCTCTAAGATCAACAATCAACAAATGGGACCTCATGAAACTGAAAAGCTTCCATAAAGCAAAAGACACTGTCATCAGAACAAAACAACAGCCTACAGTTTGGGAAAGAATCTTTACCAACCCTATAGCTGACAGAGGGCTAATATCCAGAATATATAAAGAACTAAAGAAGTTAAACAGCAACAAATCAAGTAACCCAGTCAGAAAATGGGGCACAGAGGCAAACAGAGAATTCTCACTAGAGGAACGTCGAATGGCAGAGAAATACTTAAAGAAATGCTCAATGTCCTTAGTCATCAGGGAAATGCAAATCAAAATGACCCTGAGATTTCACCTTACACCCATCAAAATGGCTCAGATCAAAAACTCTAGTGACAACACATGCTGGAGAGGATGTGGAGAAAGAGGAACCCTCCTCCATTGCTGGTGGGAATGTAAACTTGCACAACCACTTTGGAAATCAATCTGGTGCTTTCTCAAACAATTAAGAATAGTTACCTCAAGACTCAGCCATGCCACTCCTAGGCATATAACCAAAAGATGCTCAAGTACACAACAAGAACATTAGCTCAACTGTGTTCGTAGCTGCTTTATTTGTTATAGTCAGAAGCTGGAAACAACACATATGTCCCTCAGTTGAGGAATGGATACAGAAATTGTGGTACATTTACACAATGGAATACTACTCAGCAATTAAAAACAAGGAAATCATGAAATTTGCAGGCACATGGTGGGACTTAGAAAAGATCATTCTGAGTGTGGTATCCGAGAAGCAGAAAGACACACATGGTATATACTCACTTATAAGTGGATATTAGACATGTAATATAGCAAAATCATAGTAAAATCTGTATACCCAAAGAAGCTAATCAAGAAGGAGGACCCTGGGTAAGATGCTCAATCTTCATTCAGAAAGGCAAATGAGAGGGACATTGGAAGAGGGAGAAAATGGAACAGAACAGAAGCCTATCACAGAGGTCCTCTGAAAGACTCCACCCAGCAGGTATCAAAGCATATTCATAGCCAACTTTGGGCAGAGTGCAGGGAATTTTCTGAAAGAAGGGTAAGATAAAAAGATTTGGACAGAACAGGAGCTCCACAAGGTGAGCAACAGAACCAAAAAATCTAGACACAGGGGTCTTTTCTGAGGCTGATAATCCAAACAAGGATCATGCATGGAGATAACTTAGAACCCCTGCACAAAAGTAGCCCATGGTAGCTCAGTGTCCAAGAGGGTTCTCCAATAATTGGAACAGGGACCATCTCTGACATAAATTCAGTGGCTGGCTCTTTGATTATCTCCACCTTAAGGGGGAGCAGCTTTGCCAGGCCACAGAGGAAGACAAAGAAGCCAGTCCTGATGAGACTTGATTGGCTAGGGTCAGATGGAAGGGGAGGAGGACCTCCCCTATCATTGGACTGGGGAAGGGACATAGAAGAAGAGGGAGAGATGGTAGGTTTGGGAGGGGATGGCAGAGGGGGCTGCATCTGGGACACAAAGCAAATAAAGTATAATTAAATAAATAATAAATAAATAAATAATTAAAAGGAAGAAAATTATAATTACATCACTTTCTTCCTTCCTTGTCCTCCCTCTAGCCCCTTCCACGGTCCCTCCTTTCAAGTCTTCCCATGCATTTCTTGACTCTCTCCTTTTTAATGGTCTCTTTTTAAATTATTATTGATATATATCAATTATATATTGATATACATTCATATGTATTCTTAAATATATAAACACAACATGCTGTGTCTATTTAGTGTAGCTTGTGAGTACATGAGTTCAAGGCTAGCTGCTTTGTCCCTAGTTAGGGGACTAGTCCTTGAGAGAGTCTATATTGTCTAATTCTCTCGCCTCCCTTTCTCTCTTGTAAGTGCTTATGTTCTTGCTCTCTCTTTTTCTCTCTCAGCTTTATTGTTTATTAGAAGCAGATGCCTCATGAATGCCATTCTTCTTACTGTATTTTTTGAGACATGTTAAGAGAAGTGTATTCATCCAGAATGGGCATCAATGAAAGACCAACCTAATAAGTTCAAACTCCGACTCAGTAAACCAATGAATTTACTGGGCTTACTTCCAGAAACATGGAGGACACAAAGGCAGCTTCAACACTGAAAGCTCACCTCAACCTATGTAATGGCTGCATGTAAACCTATGTAAAGCTGCATCCTGGACATCTCTACATAAATTGCAGGCAGTTTGACAGGTTGGAGGTTCTCCTCTCCCCAACAGTCACTGTTGATCATATGACCTTAGGGAGAACAATTATGAATCTTGAATTTCCTGAGGCTCATAAAAACTTCTTGAGACATGTGGGTGTGTGTGTTTGTGTGTGTGTGTGTATATACATATATTCACACACATACATTTATGTATACATATATACACATATATGTATGTATTTATATTTATATATGCATACTTACGAGTAGTTTTCTGGTTATATAAAGTGCTAAAACAAATAGGATATGCAAGAGATACTTATGTTTTACATATCAGCATAGAGTTTTTATTTACCTCTCAAGCAACTCTCTTATTTACAACAAAGGAAGAATTATGTCTCAAGAGATGAGACATGGAAACTGGAAGGAATGGAGGCACAAATATCCTACTGTTTATGGCTTCACCAAAAGACACAAGATTTCTGTGTTAGAGGAAGGGAAATTTATTACTCACAGTAGAGCAATCCACACATTTGTGTTAATTCTCCTTGTCCCTATGGAGTTCAAGTAGTTGCCACACAGGCAAAGATTTTGTTTCACGGCAAAGGATCAGAGCTCTTGAGAGATTATCACTATTTAGCAAATAGAAACCAGCATTAGTGTTTTGCCTTGTAATCACTGTCTAACCCTTCAAGGCCGCTTGCTGCAAACACGACTGCTGTGAATGTTAAATAATAAGTATTGAAGCTTTGTCCTCTTGAATCACCCACCAAAAGTATGGAGATATACAGATGATTCACAGTCATTTCCTCTTTGAACAGTGACAGGATATACTGACCCGCACCAAAAGGTCCAAATTTTAATTCTCAGAAGCAAGATGGATTCAGATTTTGAGACACTTAAAGTAATGACTTGAGATAAAATACTGTATATTATTAATGTAAGATAAACATATACATGATATATTATACTTGATGCTTTATAGAAACCACCCCGAAAATAAATCCTTTTTTTTTTTCATGGTACAAAAGGTTTATTGTTTACAAAAACCAATTAAACAATCCCATCACACAAATAAAGGGTTCATTCCAGTAGGCTCAAGAGAACAGACCATCCTCCCAGGATGCACTGCTGACAGGTGACATTTCTGAGCAGAAAAAGAATGCCCTACATATATCTGAATAGACAGAGCCAATCTGGGAATGTCCTGAGGCTATGGCAGGACAGTGGTTGGGCTGGGATCACTGCGGACAGGTTCTGTGGGAGGCTTCCAGGGTTCAAAATTCTCTCTACATTAGGGGGAAAACCCTCTTGCAGAAATATTCTGCATGTAGCATTGGCAGGTCCCTGAAACAGCTTTATGTAACTTCTCAACCAAGTCTTGAAGGACCATAACCACAACTTCGTGAATCTGGTATAGCTAACTGAGGAGCCAGGCACTTATGTGGTCTGTGACCTTCTGCAATTGTTGATAGCTGCTTACCATCTACTGGGTCGACTTTCTCTTTTTACCCTTTCACTATTGTGCAATCAATGAAGAGGCTTCTCATGATGACGATTGCTTTGAACACCTTTCTCAAGGTCATCAGAAGCACTGCTGAAGTCCTATTGGTTCTGGATAAGTGGACAGACATTTCCGGAAACATCCTGTCAATGTGGCTGATCATGTCATTTACATATTTGAGGCGGTAGCACCAGAGTGGTAGGCTGAGCCTTCAGTGAATGCTTGGCAGACAGGCTCATCTGTTTTGCATAGCTCTTTAAGGACTGTTGGTTTAAAAGCCTTGTTGCTAGGCCTGCATGGTACTGTAGTTTGTTGGTCCATTTTTATGAGTGCAGAAGTTGGCTATGGAGCAGAGTTTTGTCCTGCACAGGATCCGGACTCAATTGCTCAGTGTTGTGAAAAGGGTGGCTCTCTGATGCCTTGCATTCCAGATCACTGAGGTCCCACTTGACTGGATGAAAGTTGTCCTAGAAGTGTGTTGTGAAGATCTTCTCATAGCCCTCCCTCATCTCCTTGTTGAGCGTTGCATCCTTAGGTTGCCTTACACTCCGCTGTCACTGGAGTGAGGCACCTTTATGGTACTAATGGACTGTGAAAAGGTCTTCAGGTTCACCCCAACACTCAAAATGTCTTTCTTGTGGCTGTGGCCACTCAAGTGATATCTTAGATGGTCACTCTATTTGGGGAGGCGCTTATCGAGTGTCATCACACTAAGCAGTTTGTGCTCATTTTATTCTAACAACTTATGGTTGATTGTTAATATTAACATTTTGGACATGAAATTATATAATTGATGCTCATGACTTTGGAAATTAAATTAGTTTATTCAGCTAAGAGGCAGGAGACATAGGTGTTGTTGGGGGAAATTCCAAGTCTCTATGTATGGATGTGCTCTGAATCATTAGGAACTGGGAAGGGTTGAGAGTGGGTAGAGGGGTGTAGGTGGGAAGATAGTGCAGGACAAGAGAAGGATGGAAAAGCCATTATAAAGGGGAATTGCAAGAACTGGGAACAGGGTAGATTTGAGGAACAAAAAGAAGTTGGCAGGGTTCACCATGAAGTTTGAAGCTGTGTGAATGGAGAATGATGACAACTTTGACAGGCTAAGAACATCCAGTAACAGGCAGAACACATGCAAGAGAGGGAGTGACTAACTGGGGTTGGGAGACAAAGGGGAGGGTGAGCTCAGTATCAGATATGTCCTACCAGGCCCCCTACCCAGATAGCCAGAGAAACTAGAGGGCCAGAGAGCCAGCAATCCATGAGCACAGACACAGAAGAAGAAAAGAAAAAATCAAGTGTTGCAACAGGCAGAGGAGAACTGGAAGATATGAAAAACATCAGGTTTAAATTTTCCAAATCTTGAATTTTTAGGGCTGTTATTCTTGCAGGAAAAACCACTTCAATCATGTTTAGTGATGATTGGTGAGAGGGTGGGGTGTGAATTACATTGGCTCACCACTTCCCACTTCAAATTTTATCTTTTGAGTTGAGACATCCACTTTTCTCCCAAGAAAAAGGCAAAACAACTTAAATTACAAAGCATCCAGGAAAAATAAACTTCTATTCTCTTAGTTTTCTTAATTCATTAAGAAACAACGCAGCTTAGCATTTTCTTTGTCTTACTTCTGGTTTGTTTTATGATATGCTTAATAGATTAATATAGTTTTGTTTTTTTAAGTTGTAAAAGAAATTTCTGCCCAGGAGCAGCATTTTGTGAATGTATGGACACAAAGCCAACTGAGTTTTTTAATACAACTTTTTCTGTCATAAATGTTTGCATGGACCTGAATGAATTAATTCAGATTTTCATGAGGGGAGAAGATAGCATCGGATGAACTTGTAAAGCTTCAATTCTGTAGCTCAGTGCCTGATGAATCATGCATCTAGAAATGCTGAGAATATCTAAGCACCTGGATTTATAGGGCCTTTCCCTTCTTACCTCACTCTGACCTCTCTCTTTTCATTTTTCTTTTTCAAAACAGGGTCTCTCTGTGTAGCCTTGGCTGTCCTGAACTCTCTTTGTAGACCAGACTTGCCTCACAGAGATCTGCCTGCCTCTGCCTTCCCAAGTGCTGGGATTACAGGTGTGCACCACCACGCCCGGATAACACCCCTGCCTTCTGCAGTCTGTTGCTGTTACATTCATGGAATGAAAACTTTCTGTATTATCTCCCTTTGCTGCCTTCACCTGTGGTACCCAAGACTTGTCTGTATGTGTTCTTTTTCTTTTACTGAACTGATATTTTGTGGAATTGATGAAGATTGATATAAAGTCTTTATTGATTATCATACTGATAAATGATAAGTAGCTAACGACTGATCTGGCTTTAAAGTACCTACACATAAGAGGGGCAAGAATGAATTATGCATAGTTTTATTCAAGGAGACTTTTAAGTGTTGTCTGTGAGCCAGCATCATCATCGATTGGAAAGCTTATTAGAATCACAGCTTCCTGAGCGTCACTCTAGATTAACTGTATCAACAACACTGGGGAAAAGAAGCATTAAGTCCATCAATTCTGCTTTCAGCCAGTCCTACAGTATTGACACATATTGGAATTTGAGGACTGCTTAGTAACTGAATTTACTCAGCATGACAGTTATAGGACAAAGTTAATACGACTTAGTTTTGCCCAGAAGGGGTTTTCTGGAATTTTCATTAGAAAAAAAAATAGTGTCCTTCCAGTGACCTGAGCTGGGTACATGTGGGCAAACTTTTCAACATACCTGGGTCTCATTTCCCTCATCTGCCAAAGCAGTACTTCAAATTGTATAATCACCATGATTCCCTAACAATGCTAGATTTTGTCCCACCACTATCTCTTGGGGCTAATAGCATTTATTTATAGGAAAAACGAAGCTGGAGTGATCATCATGAGGGAATGTGAACATATGTACATGACAACAAGGCCAACATCTGTGTCCTATTTAGCTGAGCATCAAGCACACTTTGTACCAAAAAATTAAAAGGACAAAAAAAAAAATATACAAGTCACATGTCTAAAAATCAAGGTAACTGTGTGTGTGTTTATGTGTGTAAAAGGACAAATAGTAAACATTTTAGACTTAGAGACCATTAGTGTCTGCCATGATTACTCAAATCCTGCCACTGTTATATAAAAGCCACCATAAATAATATGTAAAGCAATCCAGCTCACATTCCAAAATCTTTACTTCCAAAACCAGATGGTAGGTTGGATCTAGCACATAAGGAATAACTTGCCAACTTCTGGTTAATAATATTTCCATTTGTTTCTAAATTAAAACAAGGGACTTAAATATTTTCTGGTTGTTTATTTACTTATTAATCAAATACATAGTAGCCATTATCTAATCACGATCTTCAGAGTTCCTGTCCACTTTTCTGTGTTGATCTGTAAACAATAAATCCGAACATAATCTTGGACAGATTCATCTACATGCATGGGTTTCCTCGTTAATGTCCAGAGGAAGACAGTAGTGGGCTTGTACAGACACACTTCACAGTTTGAGGGAGCCATTCCTATTGTCTCAGTGCACACCAAAGAAGAAAACATCAATTTGTCTCCAAAGTTATTGCTAATACAACAATCATTGTACCTGTACATGAACCATTTCTTTCATAAGCAATTCTTGTCCAAAGGGTGTATCTGCAAAGTAACGGTGTAGAAAAATAAAACATTTTGTTTAGTCCTATTGAGCTTTCAAACTGTAGACCACAAGTGTGACCTGGATACCAAACACATGTGCAGCTTTCTCCCCATCAGTGGACAGCAGCTGTGTGTCCCCTAATTCAGTTTAGTTCTATACTTTCTACTTAGAGCTATCAGCACACCCCACAAGTTCAGGGCTCAGCAATCAATCCTTACCCCCTAGTTTATATACCAGTCACAAGTGTGGGCTTCCAACTTCTTCTTGTTCCTGGCCACTCTGCTTAGGTAGAATAAATTTACTGGAGTGGTCCCAGAAATCAGAAAAACACTTATTTTTCACTGTAATGGCTTTCTCAAAGGACACGGGCAGATGGAAGAGATGCTCATGGCAAAGGGTGTGGAAAGGGCTGCAAGGCTTCCATGTTTTTCCAGGAGCACCACATTCCAGGAACCCCTGTGTGTACAGCTCTCAGGACACCCCCTTCTCAAAAATCCACTCCTTTCCACTTTCATAAATCAAAATTCAGTATAGTTAGGCATATTTATTTAATTACAGTCAACTGGTAATCAGCTCAAGCTTGAACAGAGTTCCCGTCCTCAGAGACTTGTGGGTTTGACAGAACATTCCAACCCTCTGTTCGTGCCTTACTCATTCCCCTGACCAGACGTCATTCTAAAGCTACCAATGGAGTGTCTGCCATCAGGTAGATCATTAGCAGATAAGTGACACTCTTAGAGCTTTAGATCATCCAAGGCTTTCAAGGCTATTATATAAAAAATGGAATGTAAAAGCAAATTATATGTATTATATGTAATATATATATGTATATATAAATTGCAAAAGGGGTCTACCTTCTTGTTGTGTTTTCTTTTGTTTCTTTTCTCATTTAGGGCCCCATTGTGTGTGTTGCTGAGTTTCAACCACATAGTAAAAAATTAAAACATTGTCTGGAGACATCATGCTTCTTCATCCACTCCCAGGAAGTAGTAATCAAGTAAAGCTGATGTTAATATCCTAGCTTTTTGGCCTGTGTCTCTGTATGTGTATGTGTGTATGGCAACACAAAATCATAGTATATCACGGATATTCTATTGCATGAAAAGTCTTGGATAAGCTGTCTTTAATGGGCCTCCTTTATTTAAAGTCTTAGCTGAATAGATTAAAAAGTAATTCAATATAATTAATATAATGTAAGTAATTCAGAGTAATTCATGTGCGTCTTTCCCTAAACTAGTAAGGTTGATAAGTCTGGATGGAAAATCATGAAGGCTCCAAACATTACCTTAATTATTTTACTTGGTGATTGCAACCCAGCAACACATACAACTGGCACGTTAAGTGGGGAAAAAAAGAAAAGAAAAAAACAAAACAAAACAAAAAAACAAAACTTCTTCCCAATTACAAATAAGAAAACACGTTGGGCAATTTTGAAATTTCCCACCCTTCAATTTGGTCCCAAGTGAAAGCATATGCCAGAGTAATAATCTTCACAAATTGTGAATTTTGAGTTAGATTCATGCTGTTTTTCTCTTATATTGTTAATTATCCACTCTTTTTTTAAAATATATAAACTATCCACTCTTATGTTCTCCTTCTGTGCCCACTTAAGATTAGTACTCAACTGACTGTTGAAGAATGAAATACATAAAGTGAGCCAAGTCTTGATGGTTGATGGCTCCACCAACTTAATAAAAATCTCTTCATTGTGTGCTGAGTGAAAAACAGGAACCACAGAGATGATGACCTGCTGTGTTTTGAAATGATTTATATTAGACCACATTAAATATGAAGAATGAGATGAGACTGGAATGAGATGAATTTTTGTATCTGTATCTTTGTGTGCCAAAAAGCTTCTGACTCCTGCCTCCCCTGGTCTGAGGATGTAAAACAGTCTGTTATTTTACTTCTTTAGGGTTTTGGATAAGTATTTACCTTCAGCTTCATGAGTCATGGGTGGTAACTGTTACTATCATGAGACATGCTACAGTGATCATCACTCATATTCCCTTTATACTCATTATTCCTGCCAACACAGAACAGACTCATACAGCTTCCTTTCCACCCCCATTGGGGCTGGTTGATAGGGTCATTTAAATTTCCAAGAGCAGGTAGTAATCAAGTAAGGCTGACGTTATCCTAGCTTTTTGGCCTGTCACATGTGGTCAGACCATCTATTATTTGTATTAGATTCTCAAATACACAAAGCCTCAGTTGCTCACAGAATAACAACCTGCTTGCTCATATGCTTTCTCCACACACTGGCTTCTCTGTCTTCCTAGCCTGTGAGGTCACCTGCATGCTCCCCAAACTTTTTCACATCTGTTTCTGGTGGGGGGGGGCACCCTGAAGAAATCTTTCATTTGTTGCTACTGGCATTCAACCAATCCAGGGGTGATTTTCTTCTCTCCTTGAATTTTATCAGTGAGATAAACTTTGGAGATGGTGGGGTTTAGACACTACAGATGTGTTCCCCAAAGATCTCTCAAACCTAAGATCACATAAGCTCTTGGGGATATTTGGAATCCTTTCTCCCGCAGTTCTGGTATCCCAAGAGGAGGAAACCAAATCAACAACATGCTTCCTTTCCAGATCTGCTGCAGATCACAGTAGTGCACTGTCAATGGATTTTGCATTTTTGAGAACAGAAGGTATTTATAAAAAAGATTTTACTACAAAATAGCCTCTACTAGGAGTTTTATAGCACTGTACTCTCTCTTTTGACACCAGGAGAAACTTAGAAGTATCATGTCTCACCCACATCAGAACTGCTTACTCTTACATGCTTGTCAAATAATTTATGTCTATTGAGACTTGAAATAAGCCAAAGTAAAAATTCAAAATTCCAGATGCGACCTCACCTGATTACATTTACCACCATGGTCTCAGAGGCAGAGAGAATGGAGACTATTTCTACTTCTAGCATGTCCCAAACACACAGTGATTTGGTCTTTCTTGTTTGGGTATCAAATTGCAGATTTCAGCTCTTGTGCACACTTGTGAATGTTTGGGACAATATTCTTCACCCTGCATGCTTTCTTTTGTCATCAGTATATTTGTGGTATATAGGGTTGTTTTTTCCCCCAAATGAATTAGTAAATAAGCTTCATTTTACTCTTTTCTGCCAAGGACACTTGTATGCACCTCCTGGGCTTGAAGTGCTGGTTGGTCCAGCACTTTGCTTTGGTCCAGGCTTTGCTTCAGATTATTACACCATTTTCCAGTAGCTCAATTATGAGCACTTTCAGTGAAAGTGGCTTGCATACTCCCTTCTCAGAAACCTGACTAACCTCAGGCTACTAGAATTAGGTGCTCCATTTTTTTTTTTTTTTTTGTCCTGCTGTTTGTGGAAATTCTCCTTTTTGTGTATTTGGATGGGTTCACATGGGAGGTGACTGAACTGGTTAGATTTGTCATGAAGGATTTTTTTTTTTTTTGGTTGTTAACGTTTTCTGTTGTCTTTTAATTCTTGTAGAAACATAAAAACTGAATGAAGACTAAGTTGAGAAACAAAATGATGACAGAGAAAGCTGCCTGTTCTGTCTTGTTCTCTTTGGTGTGATCCCTACATTTTTTATGTCTCTCTCCTTGTGTGATATCATGATTCTACCATGGGGAAGGGAATAACAGAACTAATTCTAATTTACTGTGAAGACAATGGATTCTTTTCTGAGGTGGTTTTGCCCTTTAGGGGACATTTGGTAGCATCCAGAGACATTTTTGGTGAGGAGAGGGTTACTACTAAGTACAAAACAGGCTAAGAGGATGGGACCAGGGACCAGAGACTAACATCTAATCCCCAAATCTCTTCTTTGCACTCTTGGTGCATGCCTTCTCAGCACAAAAACCATCACTTCCTTTCCTGGAATTGAAAAAAAGTTGTTCTAAATCAAGGGATTCTTCCAAATTTCATGATTTCTGTAGTAAAAAAGGCACCAGCTATCAAGCTATAATTTTTTACTATTATTTATTCACTTTGAATCCCAACCACAGCCCCCTCTCCCTCTCTTCTTCTCTCTGTCTTACTCACCTTGCCTCTTCCCATTTTCTCTTGCCTACTCCTCAGAAAAGGGAGTCCCCCAACCCAACTCATCTCAGCATTACATCAAGATGACCAAAGTTTTTGAAAGTGTAAGCTTTTTATTTTTTCTTTTTATTTATTTATTTTTATATATAATTTTTATTTTTTTAATATTAGTTACAGTTTGTTAACTTTGTATCCCTGTTGTATCCCACTCCCTCCCTCCCTCCCAATCCCACCCTCCTACCCTAATCTCCTCCCTGCCCCTTTCCAAGTCCACTGAGAGGGGAGAATATCCTCCCCTTCCATCTGATACTGGATTATCAGGTGTCTTCAGGACTGGCTGCAAAGTCTTCCTCTGTGGCCTAGCAGGGCTGTTTCTCCCTGGGGGGGGGGGGGAGGTGAGGTCAAAGAGCACACCATTGAGTTCATGTCAGAAATAGTCCCTGTTCCCCTTATTAGGGTACCCACTTGGATACTGAGCTACCAAGGGCTACATCTGAGCAGAAACTCTAGGTTGCATCCATACATGGTCCTTGTTTGGAGAAACAGTCTCATAAAAGATCCCTGTATATATATATATATATATATATATATATATATATATATATATATATATATATATATCCCAGATATATTTGGTCCTTGTGGAACTCCTGTCCTCTCCAGGTCATGTTAACTCCCCCCCCCCCCCTTTATTTTTTGATTCCCTGCAAGCCAGGCTTACACATGGAGAAAAGAGCTGTTTAGAAAAAAGGAAGGCAGATTCACTGAGATCCTTGGGTGTGGGCTTCTCAAAGACAAATGGCCAATTTAGTTTTTATATAATTATTTTTTTTTCAATGCAGTTTATTCAGGAACCTTGAACAATCATCTGACCCTGGGGAAAGCCAGCCCACAGCTTAAATAGCCTCTGGGTAGCCAACCTAGGCGTGCCACGGGGGCAATGCAGATAGGTCCACATACCTGGAAGCAAGCCAGATCCTCAGCCTTAGCCAAATGTGGAATTGTTCCTGACAGAGAGCACTCACCAACGGGAAGGTGGAAGGCGGAAACCAGCTCCATCTTTAAGGCATAGCATTCCGCAGCTCTCTACAGTTCCCCCTTTTTGTTTTAGACGCATCAGGCAAGAGTAGAGGTCTGATCTCTGATATTAGAAATAAATTGGGACTTTGTACTGATGTTCATTTAGGTGTCATCCACCCAAAGAGCATCAGACCCGTCTGATACCTTTTTCTCAGAGGCGGGACCTGGGGCATCAACCCGCATGCAATCAGACATGCTTTTCTCTGGGTCGAAAGCTGCTGACTCTGAGTGCAGTGCTTAGCCTCGCATCCTGAGCGTATCATTTTAGCTTTTTATGGTATCCAACCATGCTTGGGGAGAATGTCCTGCTTCAATGGCTGTAAAGGCCTGAATGATCATGGCTGCATCACACTGTTGTGAGACTTTAATCTTGCATATATACCACAGGCAAACCAAGGAGACCAACACCAGAAGGCCTGCTAACACTCCCATGCCCGCCCATTCCTTCAGATGATTCATGGCTGCAGCAATCCATGTTGATAATCCTGTGGCTAGTCCTGCATCCACTCTGGTAGAATTTACTGTGACAATGGCCACTCTCAGCTGCTCCATCGTAGTATCGAATTCTCCAGTCCAATTACCTAAAATATGGCTCGACAATTGTTTAGACAGATTTGCAGCACAGGAAAAATTCTCATGTTGTATGCTAGTGACACAAAGTCCAGCATACTTTCATTGACAGCCAGGTTGAGTGATTTGCCATAGGGTATCAATTTGCTCCTGCAAGAGGTCAATCCTCTGATTGACCACCATCAAGCTTCCTTTTAGTTGAGCATTAATTCTGCAGAAATTGTGGTACATCTATACAATGGAATATTATTCAGCAATAAAAAAATAAGGAAATCATGAAATTTGCAGGTAAATGGTGGGATCTGAAAAGGATCATCCTGAGTGAGTTGTCCCAAAAGCAAAAAGACACACATGGTATATACTCACTCATATAGACATACAACATAGGACAAACCCACTAAAACCTGTGCATCTAAAGAAACTAAGCAAGAGAGAGGACCCTAACTAAAATGTCCAATCCCCATCCGGAAAGGCAAAGAGGATGGACATCAGAAGAAGAAGAAAACAGGAAACAACCCATTTATCTTTCTAAGTGAGGATTGATCATCGTATCCTGGGTCCTCTTTCTTGTTTATCTTCTTTAGGTGTATAGATTTCAGTATGTTTATCCTAACTTATAGGTCTATATAAGTGAGTATATACCATGTGTGTCTTTCTGCTTCTGGGATACCTCACTCAGGATGATCATTTCTAGGTCCCACCATTTGCCTGAAAATTTCATGATTTCCTTGTTTTTAATTTCTGAGTAGTATTCCATTGTGTAAATGTACCACAATTTCTGTATCCATTCCTCAACTGAGGGACATATCTGTTGTTTCCAGCTTCTGACTATAACAAATAAAGCAGATACGAACATGGTTGAGCAAATGTCCTTGTTGTGTACTTGAGCATCTTTTGGCTATATGCCTAGGAGTGGTATAGCTGAATCTTGAGGAAGCACTATTCCTAATTGTCTAAGCAAGCGCCAGATTGACTTCCAAAGTGGTTGTACAAGTTTACATTCCCACCAGCAGTGGAGGAGGGTTCCCCTTTTTCCACAACATCTTCAGCATGTGTTGTCACTTGAGTTTTTGATGTTAGCCATTTTGGTGGGTGTCAGGTAGAATCTCAGGGTCGTTTTGATTTGCATCTCTCTGATGGCTAAGGATGTTGAGCATTTTTTTAAGTGTTTCTCTACCATTATGTATTCCTCTACTGAGAATTCTCTGTTTAGCTCTGTACTCCAGTTTTTAATCGGGATTGCTGGATTTGCTGCTTTTTAACTTCTTTAGCTCTTTATATATTCTGGATATCAGCCTTCTGTCAAATATAGGGTTGGTGAAGATCCTTTCCCAGTCTGTAGGCATTTGTTTTGTTTTGATGCCAGTGTCCTTTACTTTACAGAAAATTTCAGCTTCATGAGGTCCCATTTATCGATTGTTGCTCTTAGAGCCTGTGCTGTTAGTGTTCTGTTCAGGAAGTTGTCTTCTGTGCCAATGAGTTCCAATGTCTTACCCAGTTTTTCTTCTAACTGATTTAGTGTATCTGGTTTTATGTTGAGATCTTTGATCCACTTGGACTTTAGTTTTGTACAGGGTGATAAGGATGGATCTATTTTCATTTTTCTGCATGTAGACATCCAGTTGGACCAGCACCATTTGTTGAAGATGCTGTCTTTTTTCCACTGAATGGTTTTGGCTTCTTTGTCAAAAATCAAATATTGGCAGGTATGTGGGTTTAATTTTGGGTTTTCTATTCGGTTCCATTGATCCACTATTCTATTTCTATGCCAATACCATGCTGTTTTTATTACTATTGCTCTGTAGTACAGCTCAAGATTAGGGATGTAGATGCCTCCAGATGATCTGTTGTTGTACAGGATTGTTTTGGAAATCCTGAGTTTTTTGTTCTCCATATAAAGTTGATAATTTTTCTCTCAAGATCTATGAAGAATTGTTTTGGCATCCATTTTTCTACATGTAGACATCCATTTGTTGAAGATACTGTCTTTTTTCCATTGTATATTTTTGGCTATCCAGAATACATAAAGAATCCAAGAACTTAAACAGCAAAAAACAATAAATAAATAAATAAAGTAACTCAATTAAAAAATGGGGTACAGAACTAAACAGAGAATTCTCAATAGGGGAGTATTGAATGGCAGAGAAACACTTAAAAAAATGATCAACATCCACCAGTTGTCAGGGAAATGCAAATCAAAATGACCCTGAAATTTCACCTTACTCTCATTGAAATGGCTAAGATCAAAAACTCACGTGACAACACATGCTGGAGAGGATGTGGAGAAAGGGGGACCCTCTTCCATTGCTGGTGGGAATGTAAACTTGTACAACCACTTGGGAAATCAATCTGGCACTTTCTCAGACAATTAGGAATAGTGCTTCCTCATGATCCAGCTATAGCACTCCTAGGCATATATCCAAAACATTTTCAAGTATACAACAAGGACATTTGCTTGACCATGTTCAAAGCCACTTTATTTATTATAGCCAGAATCTGGGAATAGTCCACATGTCCCTCAACTGAGGAATGGATACAGAAATTGTGGTATATTCACTCAATGGAATACTATTCAGCAATTAAAAACAAGGACATCATGAAATTTGCAGGCAAATGGTGGGATCTAGAAAAGATCATCCTGAGTGAGGTATCCCAGAAGCAGAAAGACACACATGGTATATATTCACTTATAAGTGGATATTAGACATATAGTATAGGATAAATATACACCTAAAGAAGCTAAGAAAGAAGGAGGACCCTGGGTAAGATGATCAATCCTCATGCAGAAAGGCAAAAGGGATGGACATAGGTAGAAAGAGAGAAAACAGGTAACAGGACAGGAGCCTACCACAGAGGGCCTCTGAAAGACTTTACTCGGCAGGGTATCAAAGCAGATGCTGAGACTCATAGCCAAACTTTGGGCAGAGTGTAGGGAATCTTATGAAGAAAGGGAGAAATAGGAAGACCTGTAGGGGACAGGAAGTCCACAAGGAGAGGAGCAGAACCACGAAATCTGGGCCCAGGGGTCTTTTCTGATACTGATACTCCAACCAAGGACTATGCATGGGGATAACCTAGAATGCATATAGCCCATGGCAACTCAGTGTCCAAGTAGGTATCCTAGTAAGGAGAACAGGGGCTGTCTCTGACATGAACTCTGTGGCTGGCTCTTTGATCACCTCCCACTGAGAGGGGAGCAACCTTACCAGGCCACAGAGGAAGCCAATGCAGCCATTCCTGATGAGACCTGATAGACTAGGGTCAGATGGAAGGAGAGGAGGACCTCCACTCTCAGTGGATTTGGGGAGGGGCATGGGAGGAGGTGAGGGAGGTAGGGTGGGATTGGGAGGAAAAGAGGGAGGAGGCTAAGGCTGGGATACAAAGTGAATATACTCTAATTTATAAAAATATAAATAAATTAAAAAATATATAAAAAAAAACTATGTTAGGCTCTCTGATGTCATCTGCCAGGGCCTGGGTCTGGAGTTAATATTCATCTCCTTCCCCTGGGGTTCTTACTCCTCTTCCTTACCCCAATTAAGGGTCCGTTCAGGAGCAGAGAGCTTCTGGCCTGTAAGGTGCAGTACCTGCTTTTCACAGATAAGGAGTAAAAAATATTACTGCTCAAATTGGGGCCTTATCCTGAGAGGAGAGTAACTGCCAGGTGACCTTGATGTCTGGACCAGGGCACCAGTCTATGATTTCCCTCTGGCTTCCGGAGACCTCCTGACCATTTATCTTTGATAAGTTATTTATTCCCTTCATGATATAGGTTCTTGCCAAGTTCCACTGCCCCCCACCTCACACACACAATTGGAAGAAAACCAAGCCAATGATAGGGAAGAAGGGCAGAATACTGTTGAAACTCTCGCTGTGTACCATACTCCCCTCAGAGTTTTTCTGGCTTGTACATGGAGCTAATTCTAATACCAAAATTTTCTTTTGAGAAAGGAATTCACTTTTCAATTTTGATACTTCACAGACCACAGGAGAAATTTTAATTTTTTTAATGACAGTCCTCTCTCTCTCTCTCTCTCTCTCTCTCTCTCTCTCTCTCTCACACACACACACACACACACACACACACACACACACAATTTCATCATACCTAGCACAGAATGGTCTGACCCCAACAATGGGTCATAAGCCTTCAGAAGTAGAAGACATCTAAATCGGAATAGAAAAAGGTTTTATGTTGGCTGATATTTTAGATGACAATGCAGTGGTTTCTAAATAATATGCTGTTTTCCGTTCCTTTTAAGCTGTTTTCTTTACCCACAGTGCTTTCGTAGTTCTTCCGCCAAAAGTATTAGTGAGAGTTTGTTTCTTGTCTTACTGCTCACAGAAGGAGGGAGAACACAGCTCAGAGGGATATACTGTGTTTCTGAATGGACTGCTGCTGAACAGTTAGTGTAGAAACAAAGTTAAGCAGCAGGGTTTGTGGGGAAAAAAAAGTGAGAGATTTTTGTTTTATTTGTTTGCTTTAGTTTTCTGAAATTCCAATGTCTGAACTTTTCAAAGCCAGAAGGAAGCTGGATGCTGGACTATAAAGTTTATAAAATAAAAAATAAAATTGAAGTATTTACCGAATAATAATGTTTGCTTTTCTTTTGGAAAGAAAAAATCAATTAGCAAACAGGATATGGGGGATTAAAGGAACTACAGATTGCTTTAAGTATAGGAACTGTAGGTAAGATTTGTATCCTAGAGTTAGCACTCACAAGAAATAAAGTAGGAAGGTTAAACCTAATTTTTCAAATAGTTTGTCTTGATCATCCAGGAAATATGCCAAAGTGTTATTAGATGTGAAAGAGATTTATTAGGGGAAATGCTGGTCAGATATGGAGAAGATGCCAAGAGGGTCAGACTATAGCGAATACTAGGAAAGAAGGCCGGAAGAGAAGTGAGATAAGTGAGGAGCAGGAGCAGCAAGAAGGGAGGAAGGAAGAGGACCTATGTGAGAGGAAGAGGTCTTCAAAAGTGACCCATTGCATTGTGAAAGAGCATCCGAAGACCTGTCAGGGAAATAGGGAAAGACAGGCGTGGGTGACAGTCCAAGTACAATACAACAGTGAATGTTCCTATAACCACAGGCAGTGAGTGCTAAAGGCCAATACTAATTACCAAAGTGAGTACAGTGTTGAAAGACTAGGACAAGGCACTTCTCAGAATGCTTAATACAACCTCCAGGCTTGGAAAAGAAACAGACCAGAGCAAAGGCCAGTATGGATAAGAGACACTCAAGCATTTGTCACAGTAAACATTCAGATTCAAGTAACTGAAGGTAAGTAAAAATACTGCTGTGTAAATATGATGGGTAGGGAAGATAAAACAATGTCTTAATTTGGCTCACATAAGTACTATTTATGACTTTTACAATCTTGGATTAAAATTAATGTTATAAAATTGTTGGGGAAGAATTTAAATGCATAAAACAGAGTTCTGGAAAATTCTTGCATCACTCTATTAATCAATGCTGTGTAGGTATCTAAATAACCAGCACACCAGCATGCTCATCTGGTTTCTTTAGTAAACAAACAAGAACTGAATTGAAATATCCATTGACCTTTTCACGTTACGTGTGTTTCTAATTGTTTCGATGGTAATATATCTAAATTATTCATAAATTGTTTTAGATTTGATTTCAAGAAAAGAATCAATCTGAATAGGAGAAGACTCAAAGATTTGCCAAAATTAAGTGTTAACCCTATGGCAAAAACACTCAGTTTCAGGAAAACAGAGAATGATTTTGATATTTCAGGCATTGCCAGAGTAGTTGGAGAGAATAGGGGATGGGGAGTCCAAGGTGGAAGGGTGTGGGTCCCAAAGAAGTTGGTATTTTATGGAATCTAAGAACCTCTAATTCAAGTGAGTAAGAATGTGGTTTTCCACATGCAGTATGTATGTATTTGTTAACTACACTAATCTTCTCTTTTAGAAAATGTAAAATTGCATTTCACAGTAAATACATGAGGGAAGTTATGAGTATTCTACTTCTGCCTTTATTTACCTGTAATGTTTGAAATGAATGGGTTAGAGGTAGGTAGAATCCAACTCAAAGTTCACTGCCTTGCCATGGACCATAACAGCCATCTTAGTAAATGTCCCCTTTCATGTACACAAACTAAGCTATACTAGAGACCTACATAATTTCATTGCTCTATGACATCACTCAGGAAAACTGGAGTTTCCTGACACGAAAGATTTCATTCTCGCTAAATCAAAACAGAATTTCTTACACTGAATTCATCCCAGTGGATCTTTGAGGCGATAATGAGGTCACAGGGATCATTCAAATATGCCTGTGCTCAGCTGAGGACCAGAAACACGACATAGTCATTTTATAGCAGTCTCAACAGATGGCGAGGATTCTACGCATTATTTGATTAGACATGGTGTAAGGAGTCCCTTCTGATCTTCTCAAAAAGAAAAATTTCATCATGCAACTATAGTCTGAGGTTTTTGTTTTATAACGATAGCTTAGAAACCATCTTTGTTCTCCAAGGCCGCAGATGGAGCATTTCAAATACAACGATCTTCCTTTGTGAAAGTAGCAAACCCAACTCCCACTTTTGCACAGACTCTCAAGAGCACAACTTACTTACATATAAGGTAAATTTAATAAAGTCAGTAAACCAATAGGGATGGATATTAATTTTATAGAATATGTTTATTCTTTTATTTATTTTCTTTTCTAACCATTGTGTATATAGACTCAAACATCATGCCAAAACTATAGCAGAACATTTATAAGTAAAATGATAAAATAAATAAAAATTCTATGACTTGGAAGTCTACCATTCCTACCTCAACCAAAACATTAAAAAAAATTTAAAACTCAGAAGAACTTAAATTAGATAACAGTTCTGAAAAGAAATTGGTTCACTAGCTTATTTGCTGATTTTTTTTTCTTTTTGCTTTTTTTCATTTGGTAACTAATTTATTTACTTTACACCCCAATAGGAAGCTCCCCTCCATCCTCTCCTCCCAGTTCTTCCCTCTCACCTCACCTTCTCTCCTCCCGCCCCTGCCTCTCCTTTTCCCTCCCCTCACCTTGTGCCCCCATTTCTTTCTTCTCAGAGAAGGAAAGGCTTCTCATGATTATCATCCCACCTTGGTATATCAAGTGAAACTGGACCCATATTCCTCATTTGAGGCTAGACAAGGCTGTCTAGGTAGGGGAAAGGGATCCAAAACAGCCAGCAACAGAGTCAAAGGAAGCCCCTGCTCTTGCTGTGAGAGGTCTCACATGAAGACAAAGCTACACATCTGTTGTATATTTGTGGACCCCTAGAACTGTCCCATGGATGTTCTCTGGTTGGTGGTTCAGTCTCAGTGAGCCCCTATAGGTCCAGATTAGTTGATTTTTTAGGTTTTCTTGAGATGTCTTTGACCTCTGTGGCTCTTTCAATCTTTCTTTCCCTCTTCTATAGGATTCGCTGAGCTCTGACTAACGTTTGGCTGTGGATCTCAGCATCTGTTTTCATCAGCTGCTGTGTGAAGACACTCAGATGACTGTTATGCTAACCTCCTGTTAGAGAACCCATATGAAGTTTAGTTACATGTGTAACTAATAGGGCCTAGGTCTTTGGTTGGTGCTTCCACCTCTGTAAGGCCCCATGGCTCTAGGTTGGTTAACTCTGTTGGTCTTTTTGCAGGTTTCTTGTCCCCCTCTTGGTCCTTCTTTCTTCCCTCCCACTCTTCCATAGGACTCCTGGGTTCGCTGATGCTTGGCTGTGAATCTCAGCATTTTATTCCTTCAGCTGCTTGGGGATGGGGCTCTCAAAAAACTGTCAAGTTAGGCTCCTGTCTGTAAACATAGCAAAGTACATGGTGTCAGGGGTTGGGTCTCTGCCATGGGGTAGGTGTCAGTTTGAGGCAGGCATTGGTTGGTCATACCATCAGTCTCTGTTCTATCTTTAGCTCTGCCTATCTTGTAGATAGGGTAAATTTTGGTTTGAAGGTTTTGTAGGTAGATTGGTGTTCCTCTCCCACCACTGTCATTCCTGCAGGGCTCGAAGGTGGCCTCCTCAAGTCCTGTGTACCCCACTACTGCTTAGGCAGCTTAGTTAGAGACATCACCATATCCTTCCTACAGCCTACCCTGTAACAGGTCTCCAGCTTGTCTCAGTGATGCCCCTGCCTTTGGTTTTCCTTTTCTTTCCAGGTCCTCAAACCTCTCCTCCCCACTTTCCCCACTTCAGATCCCCTAGTCCTCATTTCCCTCCCCACAACCTCTCCTGTCCAGTTCCTTCTCTACTTTCTCTTCCACTGCCTTTTCAATTTCTCTATCTGAGTGAGATTCAAGGAGGGCCTCCCTTGAGCCACCTTTGTTACTTAGCGTCTTTGGATCATGATTAATGGCATAGTTATCCTGTAATATATATCTAATATCTGCTTATAAGTGATGCGTGTCTTTCTGAGTTTAGGTTACCTCACTCAGGATGATCCCTTCTAGTCCCATCCATTTGCCTGCAATTTTCATAATTTCCTTCTTTTTAATAGCTAAGTTGTATTCCATTGTTTAAATAAACCATATCTTATTTTATTCATTCTTCAGTTAAGGGAACCTGGTTATTTCCAATTTATGGATATTACGCATAAAGTCACTATGGACATAGTTGAACAAATGTCCTTGTGGTATGGTGGAGTATTTTGGGGGTACATGCTCAGAAGTGGTATAGCATAGAAGTGGTATAGTATAGAAGTAGTCTTGAGGTAGCACGAGATTGATTTCTAGAGAGGTTGTAAAAGTTTGCACTCCTACTAGCAATGGAGGAGTGTTCCCTTTTTCCCACATTCTTGCTAGAATGTGTTGTTACTTAAGTTTTTGATCTTAGTCATTCTGACAGGCGTTAAGATAAAATCTTGAGGTGTTTTGATTTGCATTTCCCTGATGACTAATGACATTGAGCATTTCCTTATGTGCTTCTCAGCCTTTCAAGATTTCTCTGATGAGATTTCTTTGTTTAGCTGTTTAATCCATTTTTAAATTGGATTATTTGGTTTGTTGGTATTTAGTTTCTTGAGTTCTTTAATATATTTTGGAGATTAGCCCTTTGTCAGATGTAGGGTTGGTGAAGATATTTTCCCAATCTGTAGGCTGGTGTTTTGTTCTGTTGAGAGTGTCTTTTACCTTACAGAAGATTTTCAGTTTCATCAGGTTTCATTTATTATTTTTATTTATTTCATTATTATATTTATTTATTTTATTATTTCATTTATTATTATTCATTCATATATTGTTGCTCTTAGAATCTGAGATGTTAGTGTTCTGTTCAAGAAGCTGTCTCTTGAACTTATTGTGTCAATGAGTTCAAGTCTAGTTCCCACTTTCCTTTCTAATAGATTTAGTGTTTCTGGTTTTATGTTAATATCTTTCATCTACTTGGACTTAATTTTTGTACAGGGTGATAGATATGGATCTGTTTGCATTTTCTACATGTAGACATCCAGTTGGACCAACATCATTTGTTGAAGATACTTTCTTTTTTCTATTGTTTGGTTTTGGCTCCTTTGTCAAAATTTAAGTGTCCATAGGTATGTGAGTTTATTTCTGAGTCTTCAATTTGATTCCATTGATCAATCAGTCTGTTTCCATGCCAATACCATGCAGTTTGTATCATGATTGCTTTGTAGTATTTTTTCTGTCTTTTCAATTGTAGAGGAAAGAATGTAAATGGTAAAACATATTATCTGATATATGTTACCAAGAAAACCAAGAATATATAACTAATGAGCTTTTAGTTGTTTGATTTTTCTGAAATTTCACATATCCCTATTCATTTCTTTACCTTTCCCACAACCAGAAACTAGTTGTTTTACTAAAAAAATACAACTTAAAATAAATTATCACTAAATAAATAGTCTTCCATGTTAAAAGAAATTCAGTTCAATACTAACTTCACACCAAATATAAAACCAATCAGAGATTGATTAGATGTCTATGTTATTTTATTTTAAATTACTATTTGGCTTGTGTGTGTGTGTGTGTGTGTGTGTATGTGTCTGTGTTTTGAACAATGTAGAACCTAAGGTCTTGCACATGTTAAGCAAGTTCTCTAAAACCTAGTCCCTAAAGGCCCAAGTTTACAAGACAAAACTATTCTTTAAAGACAGATTGTAAAGCTATCTTCATGTCCTGCTAGTATAGATAGAGCTCATAAACAAGACAAAAAAATGCCAACAAGAAGAAACTGTGGTGAAAGTGGGATACATTAAAATTAAGACTTTTGTTCACAAAATGACATAAAAAGTGAAAATATAAATTATGTAATAGAATGGAAATCTCTGTCAACATAATCAATATGGATCAGTAAAATTAATAAAGTATAAAGATTAATAACTCTATTATTAAAAAGACAGCAGGACCAATGATTTTATGTAAGCAGAAGTCTCCCATAGATAATTCATGAAATAATATATATGGATAGCCAACAAATGTATTCTAAAGGTCTAATATCAACTACATACTCAAGAAAGTGAAAAAATAAACCACAATGAGATAATACTACATATCTATTAGAGTCCTTAAAATATGAAAGTCAGCTATGATCAAGAATTGTTAAAAACACAAACCTGAGAAACATCGGAAACTTCTGTACTGTACTGTGGGGTGGGAACATTGTGAGATTACTGAATGAATGTGTAAAATTTGCCTTATTGCATAAGCAATGCCACACCTGTATTTGTAGTCACAGAAACAGAGGCTCATGAGAACCAGGAGCTGGTACAATATTGGCATAGCTTGTTTTATAATTGCATAAAGCTAAAAACAGTAGATTGAGGATAGTATGTTAGTTATGCAGTGGCACACATTACAGATAAACTATAGAGATTCTATATAAACTATATAAAACGAGTGTCTCAAATACATTCAAGAAAAAGTAAGCATGAAATTTATATAGCATGATTAAATTCTCTTAAAATCCAGAAAAAAATTTAATCTAATGTTTAGGGATAGCTTAAAAATTAAGGGGATTCTTGTATTAAAAGTAAAAGCAGCTGTTACACTAAGGAGAGGGAGAAAATTGTTAATGAAAAAGGACACACTTGAAACTTATTGGACACCATGAATGTTCTATTTCTTGCCATAGAAGTTCATCTCAGAAATATTTTTCTTTTTTTTCCTAAGGCAGCGATTTTTAATCTTTTTGAGAGTGAAGATAGAGCATAATGACCAAGTTTTAACATTGTAAACAAATGAGTGCCTCTAAATATATATCCCAATATAAAGTATCTTTGGAATAATACCACATAGTTTAAGGCTATCTACGCAAAAACTTTTACAATCAGCAATACAGCAGAACAGTATAAAACAACTGAGTTTAGAACCAGCAAAATAGTAGAACAGTATAAAACAGCTTTAAAATTGCATTTGAATCTATTATATCAAATTCATTTATATCTGGAGATGAATCCTGAGCATAGGCAGCTGGTGGTGGGAGAAAGAGCATTCATTCATAGATATATATGCTCCAAACAAGTTTGACTTTAAGATTTAAACATCATATCCAGTTAGTAAACCCAATGAGCAAATTATATAAATTGTTAGATTAAGAGATTGCAGCATAATCTTAAGATTTTTTTGAGAGCAGAAAATTATTAATTTTTATTTTTTTATATTAATTTACTTTGTATCCCAGCCATAGCCCCCTCCCTCATTCCCACCTTCCCTCATATCCTCCCTTTCTCTTTCCAAGTCCACTGATAGGGGAGGTCCTTCTCCCCTTCCATCAGAAATACTTTTAAAGTAGTACATTATACCAACTGTCTAGTATCCACTTATAAGTGAGTAGATACCATGTGCGCCTTTCTGGATCTGGGTTATCAGGATGAACTTTACTAGTTCTATCCATTTGCCTGCAAATTTCATCATTTCCTCATTTTTAATTGCTGAGGAGTATTCCATTGTGTAGATGCATCACAATTTCTTTATCCATTTTGAGGCTGAGGGACATCTAAGTTGTTTCCAGTTTCTGGCTATTATGAATAAAGCTGCTATGAACATAGTTGATCAAATGTCCTTGTTGTTTGATGGAGCATTTTATTTTTTTGAGTATATTCCCAGGAGTAGTATAGCTGGGTCTTAAGATAGAACTATTCCCAATTTTCTTAAAAAGCACCAGATTGATTTCCAGAGATGTGCTACAAGTTTGCCCTCCTACCGGCAATGAGGAGTGTTTCCTTTTCTCCACATCCTTGCCATCATGTGTTGTCACTTGAGTTTTTGATCTTAGCCATTCTAACTGGTGTAAGATGGAATCTCAGAGTCATTTTGATTTGCAGTTCTCTAATGGCTTACGGACGTTGAGCATTTCTTTAAATGCTTTTCATCCATTCAAGATTCCTCTGTTGTGAATTCTCAGTTTAGCTCTGCGCCCCATTTTTAATTAGATTATTTGATATGTTGATGTTTGGTTTCTTAAGTTTTTTATACATTTTGTATATTGGCTCTCTGTCTGATGTAGGGTTGGTGAAGATATTTTCCCAATCTGTATGCTGCTGTTTTGTTCTATTGACAGTGTCCTTTGACTTACAGAAGCTTTTCAACTTCATGATATCTCATTTATTAATTTTTTAACATCAGAATTCTTTTTAAAATTTTTAAATATTAATTACAGTTTATTCACTTTGAATTCCAGCTGTAGCGCCTCCCTCTTTCACTCCCAATCCCACCCTATGTTCCTCATCTCCTTCCATTCCCCTCTCCAAGTCCATTGATAGGGGAAGTCCTCCTCCCCTTCCATCTGACCTGAGCCTATCAGGTATCATCAGGACTGACTGCATTGTTTTTCTCTGTGGCCTAGTAAGGCTGCTTCCCCCTCAGGGGGAGGTGATTAAAGAGCCAGCCACTGAGTTCATGTCAGAGACAGCCCCTCTTCCCTTTACTATGAAACTCACTTGGAGACTGAGGTGCCATGGGCTACATGTGTGCAGAGATTCTAGGTTATCTCCATGCATGGTCCTTCGTTGGAGTATCAGTCTCAGAAAAGACCCCTGGGCCCAGATTTCTTGGTTCTGTTGCTCTCCTTGTGGAGCTTCTGTCCTCTCCAGGTCTTTCTATCTCCCCCTTCTTTCATAAGATTTCCTGCACTCTGCCCAAAGTTTGGCTATGAGTCTCAGCATCTGCTTTAATAACCTGCTTGGTAGTCTTTCAGAGGCCCTCTGTTGTAGGCTCCTGTCTTGTTCCCTGTTTTCTCCCTCTTCCAATGTCCATTCCATTTGCCTTCCTGAGTGAGGATTGATCATCTTACCCAAGGTCCTCCTTTTTGCTTAGCATCTTTAGGATGATCTCAGAGCTAGTGCTGTTAGTATTCTGTTTAGGAAATTGTCTCCTATGCCAGTGAGTTCCAGACCTTTTCCCACTTTGTCTTCTAATAGATTTAGAGACTCTAGTTTTGATCAACTTGGACTTGAGTTTTGTGCAGCATGATAAATATGTTTCTATTTGCATTTTTCTACATGCAGATATCCAGTTAGACCAGTACCATTTGTTGAAGATTCTTTATTTTTTCCATTGTATGGTTTTGGATTCTTTGTCAAAAATCAAGTACTTGTAGGAGTGTGGGTTCTATAATGCACAGACCTAAAGAAGCAAAGTAACAAGGAGGGACCAAAGGAGGGTGCCAGAATGTCACTCAGAAGGGGAAATAGAATAGACAGCAGAAGTGGATGAAGAGAGGGGACTGGATAGGAGATGGAATGGGGAGGGATGTAAGGATGGGGGTCAGATGTGGGGAGAATGGAGGTGGGTGGTTAGAGGGCTGGGAACAAGAAGGGAAACTGAGGGGGGCATCTCTTTGTCAAGCTGGACTCCTGTGAAAGGGTAGACTCCTGGGAGGACATGGTATGACTCATGGGGTGGGACATGAAGACTGAGGTGACCACCTCCTACTCAGACAGGACTAGTAGAAAGAGGGGAACAACAACCACTGACAAAACCCTTGATCCAAAAATTACCCTGCCTACAAGAAGTGCAGGGACAAAGAGGGAATGTCCAACCAATAATTGGCCCAATCTGAGACCCACCCCATGGTAGAAAGCCAGCCCCTGTACACTATTAATGATGCTCTGCTATGCTTGTGGACAGGAGCCTAACTTGACTGTCCTCTGGAAGGCTCCAGACAGCAGTGAATTGAGATAGATGCTGGGACTTGCAGCCAAGCACGGGGAAGAGCTCCAGGGGTCTTGTGGAAGTGTGTGGGAAAAGATGGAAGGACCTGGTGGGGAGAGTGCCCTCACAAAAAGATAAACAGAGACAATTAAACCAGATCTATGGGGCTTATAGTGACTGAGACATTAACTAAGGAGCATGCATGGTCTGGACCTAGGCCCCTGCGCATAAGTGGCTGATGGGCAGCTTGGTCTTAATATGAGGTGCCTGGTGAGTGGAGGTGGGGAGCTGTTTCTAACATGGAGTCTATTGCCTGCTTTTAGATCACTTTTCCCTGGCAGGGTTACCTTGCCTGGCCTCACTGGATGAGGACATGCTCAATCCTCATGTGACTTGATGTGCTGGAGAGAGTTGATATGGTGGGGAGGTAGCTCCTTTTTTTCTGGGGGGAAAGGGAAAGAGGAAAGGAACAGGAGGGGGAGGAGGTTAGGAGGAGAAGAGGGAGGGGGAACCCTTGGGATGTAAAGTAAATAAACTGAAATAAAATTTAAAATTTTAGTACATTATAGATTACACACTTTTTTGTGTTTTATATCATGCTTTATCAAAATAATAATTTTAAAATGTGAGTTAATAGAGAACATATATCCCATTCTTTGTAGTTAATTGTAGCTGTAAAGACAATGTCTAAAAGTTCAGCTGCTGATCATAAAGCAGAGTAAAGATTGCATCTGATAGTGTAACTACAAGCTAGGCAGAACCTAAACCCAAAAGCATTTCAAGAGTGAATTTGGGATACTGGCCTGGTACTTCCTGTCTCCAGGTTTGTTCTAAAGAAGCAATAATCATCAAGATAATGAAATCTTTGCTATCTTAATTTTTATCATGCACATAGACAGTCCGGAATCTACTGGAATCATAGATTGTCAAATTGAATCATTCAGTTCACACCTTGCCCTAATTTTTCTTACTTAGCACTCTTTGCATGTTTTAATTTAATTGCTTTTCAAGCATACACATATATACACAAGAGCATGGAAATTTATATATTAAGTTATAGGTCAGTTTTCTTTGGATATGGAGCAAATTCACAGATGAAAATATTCAGAAAGTCTGCCTTTCAAACTAAGTTACATATGAGAGCCATCTGGAAAGTTTTTCAAAGTAGATTAATGTCTGAGTCATATCTAAAGCAATTTTAACATAGGGTGAAACTGAGACATAGTATTTTTATAGCTTCTAGAAAGAAAGTGCTTTGGAAATTATGGGATGCATCAAATAAGTACAAGAGCCAAGTTGAAGGGGCTTTCGGTAAACAAATCTGGAATAATTTGATGAAGATATAAATGATTTAGTTAATAAAATGAAATATCATGTCTTTATTAATATAAGTAAATATTTTAATAAAAATTAGAGCCTAAGAGAAATTCTTTACAATAAAATTCTTAATAATAAATGTACACAGATAGTGGGGGGAGTAGGTCTATTCTATGATAACAATGGCTGCCAACAAGAATCACAAATGGATATAAAAGCAATGAGAAAGTGTAATGAGGAATATATCTATTCATCTCCCCTTGAATTTCTCAACAGCATAAAAGGAAAAGCAACAACATCTCTAGAAAGAAGGCATCAAGTGATCAAAGTTTGCTCTTTTACATAGCATGTACCTCCTGATGTGGTGCACTGAACAGGACCGGCTATCTCTTCTTGAAATCGTATTTAAAAATATACCCCCTGATTTGAACTGTAAAGAAACTACTCAACAAGCCTAAATTAAGGAACATTCTACAAAAGAATTGGCCAGTACTGTTCAAATGTGCCAATGACTTGAAACACAAAGATAAAGAGAATTTTCTCTATGTCAAAGAGAATGGAGAAATCAAAATTAAATGAAATATAGTGTCCTGGATTGAATACTGAATCACACAGAGAACTGCAGTAGATCAGTCAACAAAATATGAATAAAGGCATGTTGATTAGTTTAAAATGCCATATTGCCTTAGCTCTGTTGCTGTGAAGTGACACCATGACCAAAGCAACTCTTGTAAGAGAAAAGATTTAAATGAGGCTGGATTACAGTTTCATAGCTTTAGCTCATTGTCATCATAGCAGGGAGCATAGCAGCATGCAGATAGTCATTATGTTAGAGAAATAGCTGAGAGTTCTACATTCAGATCCACAGGCAGCAGAAAGAAAGACCGAGGCTGGTATTGGCTTTTGAAACCTCAAAGGCCACCCCCAATAACATACTTCCTTCAAGAAGACCACATCTCCTCCAACAAAGTCACATCTTCTAATCCTTCTCAAGTAGTGCCTCTCCCTGATGACTAAGCATTCAAATAAGACACTATGAGGGATGGTCTTCCTCAAACCACCACACATAATAGTGTTAATTTACCTTTTGGGTACTTACAATATTGTTAGATAAGAATTTTTGATAGTTTGGGGAAAACTTTTGGCTTTTAAGGCAAAAAGAAAAGAAAAGATGTAGAAAAGAAGTAATCAATAAACTACACTTTATTTGAAAATTACAAATATATACTGGACGAGATTAGGCCAGGAGGATGCCTTATGATTTGTGCTTCAAAGTACTCTTACAGGTTTTTTTGTCCTAATACCTTTTCTTTTTCCTGAGTGTGCCTTGTTGCTGAATGCATTTGCTGATGAGCAAGAAAGCTTCGAAGATTAGACACATGGAGTGAGTTACAGCACAGGAAAAATTTCTTAATTTGATTTAGTTTCTCATTTATTTATTGATTTGTTTGTTTTATATTGTTTGTTTTAGGTGAGGATCCTTGCTGAGGATAATAACAAGAAACATTCCTTCGGTTTGCCTTTAAGTATTGTGCAGTTTTCAGTTTTATATTTAGGGTTAATATAGTTGGAATTGATGTCTCTGTCAAGTATAAGGCTTTAGTTTCTTAATTTTATTACGGATTCCCAATTTTCTCATCACCATTTAGTGAAGAAACTATCATTTTTCTCTTCTTATGTTTCAGGAACTTAACAAAAAAGTAGAAAATTTATTGACCATATTTATTGGTAGCATTTCTTGGCTCTCCTGCTATGCTACACTATGTGCCTCTTTGTCTTTATTTCCATGCTATTAAAACATAATTTTCATCACTATTATTTCATGACATAAACTGAAATGAAGAAGTGTGATTTTTTTTCCAGGTTTCTACATCAGCAACCCTTATCTAGGATGGTTTTGAGATACACCTGAAACATCGTGTCATGAAATCCTATCAACACAGTATGTGCCCAGAGAGTATGGCCCACTGAAACTCAGCATTATTGCCAAGCCTGAAAAAAAAAGAAGAATTCATTAATAACAACAAATAAAGTATTTGTTGCTGAGCAGGCAAACTTTAGAAGACTAGACACATGCAGTGAGTTACAACACAGGAGTGATGTGGTAATGCTCCAAGCAGGGTACAAACCAGCCATGGGAATTCTGGGAAAGGAAGAACATTTCCAGACTTGAAGAACAGCTCACCCTGGGGAGAGGATCAACATTCTGGAGAATTTACAACTGTTTACTTTTGGTTTTTCTCAGAAAAGTGACTCTGAAATAGTACACAGGAGGACATTCCTTTTGTACTTAAGGCTCTTCTGTTCTTCCCTTTTCCCTAGTAAGTTTGGAATACATGGAAGAGGGATTTGATTTTGAAAGAAGCAAAAGGAGCTCTGCTTATACCTCTTAGGTGAATTCTAACCACCCACTGCCTCTGGGTTCTGTTTCGTTCCCTCAAAAGTACCCTCAACCTTCCTAATGCTGCATCCCTTTAATACAGTTCCTTATGTTATGGTGACCCCAACCATAAATTATTTTCATTGCTATTTCATAATTGAAATTTTGCTACTGTTATGAATCATAATGTTAATATCTGTGTTTTTGGATGGTCTTAGGTGACCCCTAAGGAGGAGTCATCTGACACCAAAGGGGTCATGACCCACATGTTGAGAACTGCTGATCTAGTCTCATCTTCTGGCATTTGTAGGGTACTTTTGAATTACTTGCTTGGGATACGTGTCTCTAGAATTATGTGATGCCAATATCTCCAATGCCTTCCAACCTTTTTTTTTTTAATCTCTGGGTGATTCATTTAATGTATTTAAATGTATCATCTTGGAAAGATAATTTTTTCCTAATTAATTTTGCCTTTGAAGAAGTCAGAATGCATGAGGAAAACATAAATGAATAACCTATTCCAGTAGATACTGATGGTATTATAACCTGTAGAATAGGAAAATAAACATGAGTCCATAATAGGTAAACAAATTAATAAATACTAACAGGAAATACCCCAAACATGATGCAATGTCAAAGTTCTGTGATAGTCCTGCCCAAATGCATCCACGTAAAGAAGAGTGTGTGCAACAGTACACATCAGGGTCAGAAAACAGTCCAAGGACAGAGTTATGGGAGAATCCTGAGTTCTTGTGAGAAAGTTCCAAGATAGTAAGACAAGAGTCACGTAACCTCAGTTTCTTCAAAGCAAAGGAAGAGTTGTTCTTGGAATGTGTTTTCATGTGCTACCTAGGTGTAGTGGATAGGAGTGAGTTTACTTCAGCTGTTATTCAATCTGCCTCTATGGAAAAAAATATGTTTCTGGCATGTGTGGCTCCTCTTTGTGATGGTATACTTTACTCCTGTGAATCTTCTTAACTCTCAGAGTATAAATTGCCGATGCTCTGAATACAGTTGGCTGTTTCATGAGAGTTTCATACACCTTATTTACAGGTCTCTCTTAGGTTCATGCCAACTACAGCATCAGGAATCGGGGCCCTGAAGTTGGCTGTGTGATAAGAGAGTGTGAAGGGGTCTAGCTGGCCCGAGCATGGCAAACATGGCTCTGACAGGCCTTGCCTTTCTCTCTCTTATTCTCTCTGCCTTGCTAAAAACCCTTAGATCACATTTCTAATGGAAGCCACCAATGTCTCTTCCCTTATTTTGCAACTTTCTCCTCCTCAGGCTGACTACTAATGTCCAGCCATCAAAATATTGAAGTCCAGCAATGAAAAGCTCCCTTTCTGACACCTTAACTAACATGCCCAGTCAAAATTAAAAACCTCATCCTAATATGGGGTTTCCCCTTTTACCTTTATAAACTGCCATTTGCCTATTTGGAGGCAGCCCTTTGCTCCCCCAGGATAAATGTCTCTCCCTATCTCCCTGTTCCTTTACCCTTTTATTTCCCATAACTGCCCTTAGTCACTCTGGAGAAAATAAATCTCCCTTGGGCTGAGAACTCAATCTTAGGGCATCTAGTTCCTTTAGTGGGGACCCTCACAGAAGGAAGTGGGGGAGAATTAATGGGGTGGAAACCAGGGGAGGCTTTGTCTTATGCTGAGCTTGTGCATCACTTTTTTTAAAGGAAGGAAGAACTCGAGATCCACTAGGACTTTAGTTTTGTGCAGGGCGATAAGTATGGATCTATTTGCATTTTTCTACCTGTGGATATCCAGTTAGAGCAGCACCATTTGCTGAAGATGCTGTCTTTTTTCCATTGTATGGTTTTGGGATCTTTGTCAAAAATCAGGTGTCCATAATTGTGTGGATTTATTTCTGGGTCTTCTATTTGATTCCTCTGATCCACCAGCCTGTTTCTATGCCAGTACCAGCCAGTTTTTATTACTGTTGCTCTATAGTACAGCTTGAGATCAGGGATGGAGATACCTCCAGAAGATCTTTTATTGTAGAGGATAGTTTTTGCAATTCTGGGTTTTTTATTATTCCATATAAAGTTGAGAATTGTTCTTTCAAGGTCTGTAAAGAACTGTGTTGGTAATTTGATGGGAATTGCATGGAATCTGTAGATTGCTTTTGGTAAGGTGGTCATTTTTATTATGATCCAGCTAAATCACTCCTGGGCATATATCCAAAATTTGCTCAAGTACACAACACGGACATTTGCCCAACCATGTTTGTAGCAGCTTTATTCATAATAGCCAGAAGCTGGAAACAACCCAGATGTCTTTTAGTTGAGGAATGTCTAGAAATTGTGGTATTTATACGATGGAATAGTACTCAGCTATTAAAAACAAGGAAATAATGAAATTTACAGGAAAATGGTGAGAACTAGAAAAGATCATCTGGAATGAGGTACCCCAGAATCAGAAAGACACACATGGTAAATACTCACTTATAAGTGGATATTAGACCTAGAGGATAGGATAAACATATTAAAATCTATACACCTAAAGAAGCTAAACAAGAAGGAGGACCCTGGGTAAGATGATCGATCCTCACTCAGAAAGGCAAATGGGATAGACATCAGAAGAGGGCAAAAACAAGGAGCAAGACAGGAGCCCACCACAAGGGCCTCTGACAGACTCTACTGAGCAGGGTACTAAAGCAGATGCTGAGACTCATAGGCAAATTTTGGGCAGAGTGCAGGGAATCTTATGAAAGAAAGAGGAGACAGAAGATCTGGAAGGGACAGGAGCTCCACAAGGAGAGCAGCAGAACCAAAAACACTGGGCACAAGGGTCTTTCTGAGATACTCTAACCCAGGACCATTCATGGAGATAACCTAGAACCCCTGAGCAGATGTAGCCCATGACAACTCAGTCTCCAAGTGGGTTTCATAGTAAGGGGAAGAGGGGCTATCTCTGACATGAACTCAGTGTCTGGCTCTTTGATCACCTCCCCCTGGGGTGGGAGGGCAGCCTCACTAGGCCACAGAAGAAGACAGTGCAGGCAGTGATGAGACCTGATAGGTAGACCTCTCAATGATGAGACCTGATAGGCTAGGGTCAGAGGGAAGGGGAGGAGGACCTCCCCTATCAGTAGACTGGGGACGGGGCATGAGAGGAGATGAAGGAGTTAGGGTGGGATTGGGAGGGGATGAGGGAGGGACTACAACTGGGATACAAAATGGATAAATTGTAATAAAGTAAAAAAAAAAATTTAAGAAGAAAGAGCTTAAGTATAATCTCTGGTTTCCAGAGAAAGGAATATTAGATGAAGACATATAGGACAAAGTCTGAAAGGAGGTTGAAGAGGCAACAATCAAAAGGAAAAATGATTTCTGTTCAACTTTGGATCATTTGGGCATCAATTTGAACTGCTACTTGAATACTTAAGGAAAATAAGGACGATATTAATCATGAGACAGAGATCCAGAAATGAATGTAAACTGTATGACCAAACCTTCAACTTGTTAAAAGAGGAAAAAAAAAATCCTCATTCAGGCAAAATAAAAAGTAAAAATAGAACCACTGACACCTGGTAAGTGCTTACTCTCTCAGCTCCCTTACTGGAGCCCCCTTTAATGTGCTCCATTGCCGAAAATAATCCTGAAGCATGGGCTGAGGAATTTGATAATCCAACACTGAATTTCTGCTTTTTTGATTAGGACTTAGGGGAACCTATGAAAAAGCTAACTTTACAATGTAGGCAAGCTAGGGCACTGCCGGGAAATGGAATTTGTAGGACAAGTCCTCTCTGAACTCATGAGCTCTGCTTGGTATTTCCAGTGAGATTTTAACAAAATTAAAATCTTTATATGTACTAACCAATCTAGTTATAACTCTGGAAGGAAAGGTGGCATAGGACAGTACTTGCATATTATCTTGAGAGGCAAGAAAAGAACTACAACTATTTGAGTCCAGACTAAAATAAATGTGTGTCAATTAGATTCTTCACTGCCTTTAAAGTTACTTATTTTCCCCACTAAATTGTCTTCTACAGGTATTACACCACAAGAGGATAAACTTTTGGGATGGATTTACTTACACCATAAGGGCCATAAAATAATAACTTCGTACTTTACTCCTTTTGCTCAATTAGTAAATCAGGGAGGACCTCATGTCGACAGTTACATTGGTTTGGCCCTTGCTGTATCATTTTAACCTTAGCTAATAATCAATTTTAAGAGCATTACAGACCTCTGTGGGTTTACAAATTTCACGTGCAGATCACCACAGAAGGACAGGAAATCATTACCTACCTGGTAGGTAAGCTATGGGATTTTCTCATATAAACTGAATTTGTCATTATAAAAATTGTCCAACCATCTCTCTTTCCACACACAGATACTTATTTCATTGATTATTATTCTAATAGTATAGGAGGGATTCACAAGCCTGATATTCATCAATCTATTAATGCTTCTTTTTATTTAGACCAACAGGTAAAACTGGCTGTTTTGATTCATTTATTATGGTTAATCTATAAACCCTTAAATATTTCAGATTCTGGTTATGTTGTAGGATTGTTTCCAGCAATAGACTCATACATGTGCACACTCTAACCATGCTGGTTTTGTTGTAGAAGGAAATAAGCATACTGATGCATTAAACCAGCCTGATTTTTACTCTCCAGAAGAAAATTGGGAGGGGTTATGCTCTGTCATTGCAGAGGGATCCACTGAAAGAATATGGATTCCTTTCTGCCTCCTGTGGCCCTGGGCCATCAAGGACAATGGTAAAAGGTGAGGAGACAGTGGAAGATAGCAAATGTCCAGCTAAAGGGCAAAAAGAGCTATCCACCATATCATCAGAAGTCAATTCTGCCCACTTGGGGTCAAGTTAAGTCCCTATGCACCAAGGAAGAAGTCACTTTACTAATATGTATTTACCTGAATTTGTGTTTGTGCAATAAATGAATGCAATATCTAAGGAAGCAAGAAGAAGGCATCAGAGCTGGAGTTACAGACTGTTCTGAGCTGCCGTGTGGGTGCCGTACCCTCTGGAAGAGCAGCCAGTGCTTTTAACCATTGAGTCATCTCTCCAGCTCAAAACATTATTTCTGAAAATGGTCCATTAAATCATGAGTGTACCGAGCTTGTGTGAATCTTACCAACATCTTTTCT
Organism: Meriones unguiculatus; assembly: GCF_030254825.1. Taxonomy (NCBI): domain Eukaryota; kingdom Metazoa; phylum Chordata; class Mammalia; order Rodentia; family Muridae; genus Meriones; species Meriones unguiculatus. The sequence goes on from NC_083351.1 coordinate 129,434,758, forward strand.
TTAAATAAACAAAATCAGGTGTTTTGGGACACAGCAGACGTGATAAGCACAGGAAGTTATGAGGAATTCTCATGAATGCTATAGATTTCTCTGGACTAGCAAGAAAATGATAAACACAGTAGAAGCTAGTTTCCCACACAGCTGTATGGTGTAGGAAGTGGCTATGACACATGCAATGCTCTTTCTGGTTCCTCAAGCATCTGTGTCTCTCCAACCCCTTTCACATATATCTGATCCCCACTATCATTCCTCTTCCATTATTCTCTGAAGTAAAAATAAAGGCAAAGTTAGTCAGAAAAATCCTATATGCATGTATGGGTACATATGTGTACAGACGTGTATAGTATAGTTAATTCTCCTAGTATCCACAAACAAGCAAAACTGGTCCTCAGTAACAATGTCCATAGTCAGTTAACATTCACTATTGTAATACTAAATCCTGTGGTTTTGTCTCTTCAAGTAGCTTTTCTGTCATCAATCATTTCAGAAGCAGCTCACTCCCAGCAGAAAGAAATCCAACAACATTAATTATTCTGCCAATATAATTAATAACTGTCACACTTAAATAATCATCACTTTCCATTCAAGAATGGCCCAGAGACTTGTGCATAGTCCTGTGTGTTACACCAACCCCACCAAGGAGGAAATGTTCTTGGCTAGCCAATAGCTTAAGTGCAAAGATAGGGATTTCACACATACCTCGGAACAAGACTTCAACTTAAGAAGTTATTGTAAGTGCCTATCAGCAGAGCTCAGTACCACCCTAAGCCTCTCTTAGACATCATAGAGCAGGGAGACAATTTGGCCCGCTTCTTTCAGCTGCCAGATGCAAATGTGGAAACCTCCAGAGAAAGCCCGTTGTAAGACATTGATCCTCAACTACTTCCAACCTTGCTCAGTCATTCTTTTCCCTATGGCAGCTGAGAAAATAGTATTCAGAGACTGTTCATCTTGTTGATTGATAGAAAGATATTTTAGGGCAACTCCTGGGATACTGCGCACATACTGAGTTTTTTACAATTCATTTTTATTGAGAGTTCTCACGAAGCTTTTCTTCCCTATCCAAACATAGTTGAAAAACAGTGACTGACCTGTTTTACCATTAAAATTTCACCTGTTTTACCATTAATGTCCTGTTACATTCACAGGATAATCCTTTGTGTATAGCTAATCATCTTTCTCCGTACTGGATGAAGTAGTGATTGAATAGTTATCTAGGACTAGTTGGAACCAATGGAATTTCCTTCAAGAAAGCAATATACTACGGGTAAGCAGGGACCTCTAATACTGCACAGCCCTGCTTTTCACCAATCTCCATACAGTTTCATGACAGGACAGAGTGGAAATCATTATGTCTAGGGACTTCAACCTTTACACGCAAGATAATTTCATTGTTGTATACTTTATCTTTAAAAGTTTTAAGTGACAATATTCTCAAATTATGCATGTTTACTTTAAGTCAGAAATTATATTTCTCCAAATCTTGTATGCATACTAACATACCAGGAAGATTCATCATGTTTGCTCTGTGTGTGAAATTACTTCTATGGAGTTTACTCTGAGAGACCCTGCCTCAACTGTACAACTTTCCATTTCACAACCTATCATAACAAGTGATGTCTCTAGCAACCACCTGCAAGTATTCCTTTGAGTAAACATTTTCCAAATCATAAGCAACTGACTTAAAAATAAAAATTTTGGCCCACAATCCATTTATAAATTGGGAACTGTTTGTACTAATACAAATGCTTTTAGTCCTTGCCATAAGATTTTTTTTTAAGAAAACATTTCCTCAATTTCTATGAAAACAACCACATCTTCAAGTTACATGGCTGCTTTTTCTTCTAGATTTTAAACTGGCTTCCAGCAAACTTCCTAGTATCTAGCTGGGAACATAGCCTGACAGACAACAAAGAAGAAAAATGAGAAACCAAGATTGAACGAACTCATTTTTACATGAAAGCCTTTGATTCAGGGCTTTGTTCCTTGGCTTTAGAATCCAATTTCCCTGCTCAATTTTCTGCTGTTCAAATAATGCAGTCATTTCAGTACTTGTATATGACTTGGTTGGCTTCAGTTCTGAAAGTGACAGTGTGGGAGGAAGGCCCAAAGGAAGCTGGCTTCCTCTTTTCTTTTCTTGTCAAGGTTCTTTGTATCTTCAAAGTGATCAGAAACACTTGCAGGTGAAACTCCGAATGCTGCCAGTGAAGGGCCTGTGTACTCTGGATGTTTTGTTGTTCATGGGAGACAGTTTCGACTGAAGGGAGAAAGATTACTGTCATTGTATAAACAAATCCTAGAGGTCACCGGTGTCAAACTTTAAGCAGCCTACCTTCCATTTTAGACTGAGGCTTTTGGCTTTATTTGTTTTGTCTGTGACACAAATCTGCCAGGAGCCAAAAACCTTTTATTCCTTCCAGAAGATTATCTCTATTCTCCCTGCTACCATTCCTTCAGGTATCACTTATAGAGCAGAGAAACATCATTGCAGTAGAAAGTCTTTTGTGCTACTCCCCAGGTACAGATAATTGAGGATGGAAAGCAGCATGAGAGGAAAAAATAAATCTGAAGTCAGTCCCTTGGAGTGGGGGATTGTAGGGAGATAATCACAATGTCCTGAAAAGTTGATGTTCTGAATATTTACTCCATTAAAGATGTGCTGTCTCATTCTCCTAGATAATTAGATTACTTAAGAAGTCTTAGGGTCGGGCTGGAGAAATGGCTCAGTGGTTAAGAGCACTGTCTGTTCTTCCAGAGGTCCTCAGTTCAATTCCAGCCAACCACATGGTGGCTCACAACCATCTACACCCTCTACTACCATCTTAGAGCACTAATATGCATTAAATAAATAAATAAATAGATAGATAGATGAATAAATAAAATCTTTAAAAAAAAAGAAGTCTTAGGTCTCTTATGCTTAAGGATACCCATTGAAGAGTGAACTCAACTCTCATCATAATGGAGTAAACTCCATGTCACTCATGAATTCCCAAGGAATGAGCATATTAGCAGATCTATAAACTGCAACCCTCAAATTATACCTGGCTCACTGACTGCTTGTTTTGTTTCTTTCTTTCTATATACTAGTAAAGTTTTTTAAGTACAAATTTTTGGAGAATACCAAATGAAGAAAATATATAGAGATCATTTAAACTACTTCAACTTCAATTTTCATTGTACACAAATAGAAAAGATGTCTACATTCCAATGTAGCTGAGTAGCTTCCAAAGATGGATATGGCCTTTGAAACTTTAAATGTTGTATGTCCCCTTATAAAAAGTCTTCAAATACATATTAAGAATTCACGCTGTTCCAACGATGTGCAATAATGTTGGGACCAGGGACCAGTGTAGCAGAGATAAGATCCAGAAGCAGCAGAAGCAGCAGCAGAAGGGCACTTCTGAAGACATCATGGCTTGTCCAAAGCTAGAGATGTTCTTTTGTTTACTCTGAAGAATTTAAGCATATATTGTGTCTTTTAATATAAAAGAGTCAAATATTCATTGAAAGCTGACCTGTAGGATGGTTCATTGTGTAAGGAAGCTTGTGTTGCAAGACTGGTAGCCTGAGGTCCATCCATGGAACTCACAGTGGAAGAAGAGAACCAGCTGAAAGTTGTCCTCTTACTGCTATGTGCATGTCTTGGTGAATGTGTGCCCGTATCTCAACATACATATCTCACCCATGAAGGATGATGATGTTGATGATGATGATGGTGGTGGTAGTGGTGGTGGTGAACAGAGTAGAATTCTAGAACTATTTAGTTCCAAGTGGTAAAGAACAAAGCAGAAACAGAAGTGGAAAAATAGGGAAAAGAGCAGAACTACTGAGAGGGGCTTTGCAAAAAGCTCTAAGTTATAAATGGGTTTATCGTTTCTTCTTTTCATGAAGTAGGCTTTCTGAAAGGGGCCACTCATACATCTGTTGGTTGATAGAGAGAGAAGTGGAAAGAATGACAGACTGATATATTGATTGACCAATTGAAATGAAGACTAGGATAATCAGAAGACAAAAGGATCTTGGGAGGAGACAAGGCATCAAAAGTTAGTTTTAATAACAGTGACATGTTTAAAAAGATTTGTAGTTCTACCACTGTTTTTTGTTGTTTTTTTTGTGTTTTTTTGTTTGTTTGGTTGGTTGGTTGGTTTGGTTTGGTTTGGTTTTCGGTTTTTAGAGAAAGGGTTTCTCTGGGTAGCCTTGGCTGTCCTGGACTCACTTTGTAGACCAGGCTGGCCTCGAACTCAGAGATCTGTCTGCCTCTGCTTCCTAGGGTATGGGGATTGAAGGCATGCACCACTATACCTGGCTTTGTCCTTTTTTAAAATATAAAAATTTAAACATAAGCTTAATATATAGAAGATATAATGTGGTTGCGCTTGTCCTGTCCCTCAACCATGTCCACTCCTCTTTCTCTATAAGTTTCCACAGAGTGTTCTCTAAGGTCACTCACCCACACTATGAAAAAATAATTGTCACCTTCTCTTCCAAGTGTAGAGACTCATTCTAACTTTAGGGGAGTCATTTTGAATCGTATTGCAAGGAAAGAGGAGGATATAAAAGTTTGTTTATAGTCTCCCTCCACCCTGGATGGATAACTTCCACGAGTAGTTTGTAGTTATTGATGCCATTTCACATCAATAGCTGAGTTTACTACCCTCGTGTTTAATCTATTTTATATTTCTAAATGTTAGCTTACAATGCCTGTGCTGCTAATGTAGGTTTGACTGATGTGGTGTTGTGCAACTCCTCTTCTAGGTTAATGTGCCATTTCTTTTCTTTGAAGTATTGGCTGTACAAAGACTAGTTGGTCAGAACGCCATGAAACCCAGATGAATATGAATATTAAGTTTCCTGACCAAGTGAGCAAGACAACATTAATTTTTCTTTAAAGAGTTTTCTCTCCCCTATTCACTCTTTGCCTCACAGGTCAATTTTTAGAAGATTAACAGTTTCTGTATCATCTTCATTGTTTGTTTGTTTGTTCAAATAACCAGAATTGATCACAGTAGGATGTATGCACACTCTCTGTCTATAACATTTGCAGCCAACTGTTCCTAAGGGAGCATTGAATGACATAAGCTCATAGAATATAAACATTTCTTTAAAATGCTACCCAAATAACCTAATGGAAAAAACCTGAGGGCTGGAAAGATGGTTCAGTGAGTAAGAGGACTATTTGTGCAAGCATGAGGACCCAAATTTAGATGTCAGTGTCCATGTCAAAAACTAGGCATAACCGTGTGTGCCTCTAACTCCAGTCATGACATAAATAGGAATGTCTAGTAGTAGACATAAATAGGAATAACTGGATCTTTCTGGCTACCAGATTAGCTCCATGTTTAATGAAAGACCTATCTCAAAGAAATAAAGTCAGAGAAATAGAGTGGGATATCCAATGTCCTCTGCTGATTTCTATATTACACACACACACACACACACACACACACACGCACACACAGACACACACTGTGTATACAGAAAAGCATTGTTGAGGTTTGGATGAGAATTGTCCCCCATAGGATCATGAATTGTGTACGTGTGAGTAGTGTTTGGGGGCGGGTCGTTATGGAGGTTTTAGGCCATGGGGATTTATTGAATGAAACACTGTCATACTGAGGGTTGGCTTTAAGAGGTTACAAACTTGTCTCACAGCCAATTTGCTCTCTCTGTGGTTAGAGCTGTGATCAGCTAGTTTCTTGTTCCTGTTCTCTGGTGTCCTACATCACCTGCCTTTATGGCTTCTCACTTTGGAATTCAATCTCAAAATAAACTCTCCATTTTGGAAGTTGATTTTGGTTGTGGTACTTTATAACAGTAGGTAACTAACACCCCCCCCCCCAACACACACACACATTAAAAGGAAAATGAAGTAGAAGTTTCTGGTTTTTTTGTAGACCTAATTTTGTCATGTGATATTTTGCTGCAAGCTGTGAGGCTTAGGGGATAGTAGACAGATATAGAAATAACTGGATCTTACTGGCTACCAGCTTAGCTCCATGTTCAATGAAAGATCTATCTCAAAGGAATAAGGTCAGAGCTTATGTTTTGCTGTGAGCTCTGTTGTGTGAAGGACATGACTTTAGCAAGCTGAGAACAGGTTGACTTTGAGGAAAGGAGATATATACAGGCCCCCCAGAGTAAGGCCATCACTTTTTGGATTGACATTGCTATACTGATCTTTGTGCTTCAACACTTGACTTTGCAGAAAGAAATGTTCCAGAGAACTCTTGGGACAATCCAATTGAATCTTCTGGCTTTCACTGACTTGTGCTAATTCCTGTTGCTACTTGGTGTTGGCCTTTGGACTTGACTCCTGGTATCCTGACAACTGAATTTGGTAATTCCCTAAAGACCCATCAACCCTAATCAGCAGGAAGTGGATAAAAGGGGTCTATAACCCTTTTCGATACTAATCTCCTATCTAAGATGTTGGAAGGGAGGTAAAGGTGTGTAAAAACTCTAAATAAAGTAGGTTTCATGAAAAAAAATCTAAGCCTACAAAAATTGTTTGTCATGGGATTCATTATTTGGACTTTGAAAACTGCATTAACAGCATTTATATTTTAAACAATAATCCACTATAAACTCAGATATGAACAAAAAAATCATCTTTCTTCATTCATTCTTTCCTCTAAGTGTGGACTAAACAAAACCTTTTATTCTCCATTAGCTCTACCTCCAAAACAGTATAAAAATAGGTAACCCCAAGGTATTAATTACTTGTATTCATATGCAGAATTTCTTGAGGATACTGTGACATCCAGTGTGAGTTCCTCAAAAGCACACTACATGTTTTGAGATCAAGACTTCCTACAAATCAAGATGTTCAGACAAAAATGGAGAACGGCTACTTCATGCTGAAAACAAGACCTGTGTAATTGTTTCTGCCGTAGGTTAAAAATCACAGAAAATTCTGCAATAAATCAGTTTAGGCAGTGATTAAGCCTGTGGAAGGCTTGTGTTCTCTGTGTAAAGGACAGAAACTGGGGAAAGAAATTATTTCTATTGTACAGGTTGTTAAGATTGGAAAAAAGTGGGGGCTGGAGAGATGGCTCAGTGGTTAAGAGCATTGTCTGTTCTTCCCAAGGACCTGAGTTCAATTCCCAGCACCCACATGGCAGCTCACAATTGTCTGTAACCCTAATTCCAAGGGCTCTGACACCTTCATATTAACACACGTAAAATAAAAATAAATAGTTTATTTAAAATAAAAATAAATAAAAGATTGGAAAAAAGCATAAGCATAACAGGAAGTGACTATTTTTCTTATGGAGAAGCTCTGTCCAAACCAAGAGTGTACTTAAGAGCAGTTTCACACATGTTCTTCTGATTTGTCCCATCAGAGTCATAAACCACTGCCATGTGGTTGTTCCTCCAACAGATGCTGAGTTCTCTTTCCTTGCACTGATCTGCAAATGGATTGTTTGTGTTCTGCTCTGGCCTATGAGGAGATTGAACTTTGTGTTCTTAAATGAAAATGTATGATGGTCAGAGAAATTTGTCAGATTAAATGCCTCATAATTCTGAAAATGAATTGTAGAGATAAAGAGATGCGTTAGAATCTCATGATTCTTTCTCAGTATATCTCTGGTTTGGTAGCAGGATGAGGAAAATAGTTGAATGTTTGATTTAGAGAGGAGGGAGGAAGGTCAAATGGCATGCAGTTAAGTGATATATTGAGAATTGGTGTAAAAATGATTCAATGAATCATCAAAATATGCTAATGGGGCTGGATATTGAGCCCTTCTGTTAAAGTCTAAGTCTGACATTTTCAGGAAACCCCTGAGCTCGGTGCTAAATGATGGACTCCCTTCTTCACCTGGGTTCCCTCTTCTGATGTATCACAGATCCTCCAAGGAGAGTCACATGGCCCTCAGGGAGATTACAGACCCAACCCTTTCCCAATAAGAAACCAGTTTAGTATTCCTGGAAATACCCACCCCATGCTAATAAGATGTCTTGGTAACTAAGCTTCCAACCAGTGACCTTTTCCCATACTTCTAACCATACCTGGAGTTCTCTCCATCCCCATAGAATAATTAAGTATGGCATTCTCCTTCTTATGATAATATTATGCTGCTGCTCTTAAATGAAGTATTCCTGGCACTCCTAGCCCCAGAGAATCAAACACATTTAGTCCCCAAATCCCTCCCATTGCCAAGGTTTATAATGTCCCTGATTCACTAAATCTCTCTCTCTCTCTCTCTCTCTCTCTCTCTCTCTCTCTCTCTCTCTCTTTCTCTCTCTCTCCATTCCTCCACAACAACCATCTGAGACATGTCATTTATTCTGAGAAAGAAAGGGTTCCCCTTCTCCCTGAAGAATTTTCTGTTGGACTCCTGGGCTTGCCTTCTGGGCAGGCAGCCTTAGCTGTATCGGTTGCCATTGAAGAGGAGGCAAGCCACTGACTCCAGCAAAGCAGTTGCTGAACCTGCATTCCAGCAGTGAACCAGCCAGGCATAGGCATTCTCTGCCACTAGCAAAAGGTGGCTTAACTGAAGGGCTGTAACTCTGTGGCATCACCACCGGCTTTAGAACTCCCGAGTTGCTGCTGCTGTCTGGTACTGGCAATCTTACTGAAGAGAGCTGATTGTAACACAGTGAAAGAACTCTTTTCCATACTCAGAATGAGTTCAGGAGTCTTGTGCACAGACCTCACTGTGTTCCCTAACTGTTCTTTTTTTTTTTTAAGTTTTTTTTTTTGCAGCTTTTTAAAAATTTTTTAAATATTATATATATAATATATTATATATTTTTTTATCTTTTTAATATCAGTTACAGTTTGTTAACTTTCTATTCCTGCTGTATCCCACTTCCTCTTTCCCTCCCAATCTCACCCTCCCTTTCTCATCGCCTTCCTGCCCCTTTCCAAGTACACTGATAGGGGAGAATTCCTCCCCTTTCATCTGATACTGGTTTATCAGGTATCTTCAGGATTGCCTGCAAAGTCCTCCTCTGTGGTCTCGCAGGGCTGTTCCTCCCTTGAGGGGCAGGTGTCAAAAAGCCTGCCATTGAGTTCATGTCAGAAATAGTCCCTGTTTCCCTTATTAGGGTACCCACTTGGATACTGAGCTACCAAGGGCTACATCTGAGCAGAGGTTCTAGGTTACATCCATACATGGTCCTTGTTTGGAGAAACAATCTCATAAAAGACCCCTGTGCCCAGATATATTTGGTCCTTGTGGAGCTCCTATCCTCTCCACTAGCAGCTCTTTTTAAAAATGTATTTATTTTGTTAATTACGGTTTATTCACTTTGTATCCCTGCTGTAGCCCCCTCCCTAATCCCCTCCCAACCTCACTCTCCTTCCCTCATCTCCTCCCATGCCCCTCCCCAACTCCACTGTTCCCTCTGACCTTAGCCTATCAGAGTCCCTCACTGTTCTTGAAGGAAGCAGAATCTGAGACTGAAGTTCAGTCTAGCTGTCCTAGTTGTTCCCACCTAGAAGCCAGCAATGCTCCGACATGAGAAGTATGTACTTCTGGTGTGGCTCTGGGCAGCTGTAGGGAACTCAGAATGACAGCTGTGCATGGAGGTAATCCCATTAATCCCAGTAATAGGGAAACAGGCCAGCAGAGCTCTGTGGGTTCTAGACCAGCCTGCTCTACAAAATGAGCTACTGGGTTGCATAATGTGACTCTCTCTAAACAAACAAACAAACAAAACAACAAAGAAAACAACTTAATGGGAATAGGTCAGGAAGTGCCAATCTAATGGAAATGGATGGAAAAGTTAATAGACTCTTGCCTAGAGGCCTGACAAGGGGCAGTATCTTGAGCAGGCTGGGTTATTGTAACATGGACTATAGTATTACATGGATAACATCAGAATGCAACAACTTCATACAAAATACCAATTACTTTCTGCTGATATCTGGCAAAGTCCTACATGGCAATGTTGGTTGGTGGAGAGCATTTTCAAAACATAAGCTACAGGTCTAATCCTGAGAAAAGTGCCATGAATTAGAAAAGAAATGCAAGAAAGTCAAGTATAGTCTCAGAGCACAGAGTTTACTCACAAGAGCCACTTGATGAAGCAAAATCATATATAAGGGATATCAGACTCTGCAGTACCAATGATCCGAGGCTATGATCTACAGGAAAGGGTCAACTACTGCTATAGATCAGACATTCAAATGAGATGGACTAAATTGACTGGGGGAGGCTTCAAAGGAGCAATTTGAGAAAACTCCTCAAGAGTCTAGACAGTGAGCCAGAGCCTCTTCACAGTGTACCTGTGGCAGTCATGGTGGCGAACAGAAATGGTTAGATGTGTCTTTTTTAGTTGTTCTTTTTACTTTTTACATACGGTAGAAGGCACATGGCATAATTCCAAATTTCTATGGACTGAGTATTTGTGCTTCTAAACTCATATTTGAAACCTGTAATAGCACACTACCATGTAAACAAGGTGGGTCTTCTGAAAGATGACGCCATGGTGGACCCTAAATTCTGTGACAAGAGTCTTTTGAGAATAGGCCAGGGGTGGGTTGCTAATGTTGTCTCTGCTCTCTGCCATGCGAAGATTCAAAGAAGGAGGACAGCCATGTATAAACCAGAAATGAAGATTTTGAAATCTTGATTCAAGGTAGTAGACTATTTAACTGTACATGCACAGCAAACAAGAGACAGTTTGATGAGAGCAACTGCATGATTTAGAGCAGGTTATTAATTACCATGCTAACCTTTTGTTATTTGCACAACAAGGACATGAAACCTCTGCAGTGTCAACCAGCTTTCACATTTACAATTTTTGATATTAAGATTTTGATCTCCAAAATTGGCTCTGCTACATCAATGAGGACATCTAGGTTCTTGGCAGTCCCTACAGAGAAGGCTTGTGCTCATAAGGGATTATAAGATTAGTGAAGTCTAACATGATCATCTCTCAGCAGTTCTTATCATGGTACTCTCCCACTAAGTGTCTATCTCTGCACATTTCTACATGTTCCCAGGCTGCCTAGACTTGCTGAACCATACCCATGTCTACAAACCATATTCCCATCAGTTAGATATTTCCACAAAGCAAACTGCCACCAGTCCTAATGGCTTAAGTTTTAAGCCTTACAATAACCAGTTATATTTTTCTCACGCACTCTGGACAGGTTGGGCAGAATGGTTGATCTGAAATGACATAAACTGATGCCAGCTAGGCTCACTTATAATTCTTTAATCAATTAGTCAATCTTGCCTGGACTACTCAGGCTGGCTTACATGAAATTTCAGGGTTTCACAAGAAAGCATAAGCTTACAACTGCTACTGTGCTTACACTTGTCATCATCTTCTTACCATGTTTTTACCTGCAATTTATGAGGCCAAATTCTACCTCTAAAAGAAAGAGCTAAGGATTCAAATTCTAAAAAAGAAAAAAAAAATCCTTTTATCCTTTAATAAAACAAAAATACAATTTTGTTTTATTAAAAATCACATTTAGTTAATAACTCTTATTTTTGCTAGGGATTCAATATGTTTCTTTACTAGTGAGAATCATACTAGTATCATTTCACACTTGGATAAAAACAGAGAAGCTAATGTTATTGGGGAACTTTCAAAATAGAGAGGTTGAGCTACTCTGCAATGAGCTTATCATATATGCTATGGTTCATTTTCTATATGGCTTAAGAAAGAGTAGCTTATCTTTCTTCCTTTCAGTGGATGCTATTTGGGCTGCTGTGGTTCCCTATACATGCAACTCTGTTGTCTTCATGATAGAGTTGTTGAAAACTCATTCACCATTTAGAATTATGTTGACTGTCTGCATTCCCAGAAACTGATAGGCAGAGGCAGAAGGATTAGGAGTTCCACATCACTCTTGGCTACATCACGAGTTCAAGAATACACAAAGCCAGACAAGAATACACAAAACCCTGTATGGTGGATAATATTTAATATCATCATTGCAGTTTCTAGAATCATCAAGGGACAAGCCTCTGAGCACACCTGTGAGGAATTGCCTTGGTTAAGTTAGCCACTGGCCAACCCTGTGGAAGATTATCTTGATTGGGTTAACTGAAGTAGAAAAACTCATTCTAAAAGCAGGTGGCACCATTCCCTAGGCCTGTGTTCTAGACTGCACAAATAGAAGAAAGTGAGTGAGATGTATGGCCTTCCCTGCTTCCTGACTGTGGGTGCCGTCAGCTGTGGCCAGCTTTTTTATTAAATTTTTATTTTTTACATTAATTACGTTTTATTCTTTTTGTATCCCAGCTGTAACCTCCACTCTCATTCCCTCCCAATTTTATCTTCCCTCTCTCATCTCCTCCCTGCCCCTCTCTAAGTCCACTGATAGCGGAGGTCCTCCTCCACTCCCATCTGACCCTAGCTTATCAGTTTCATCAGGACTGGCTGCAATGTCCTCGAGGGCAGGGGTGTCAAAGAGCCAGCCACTGAGCTCATGTAGGAGACAGTCCCTGTTCCCCTTACTAGGGTATCCAGTTGGACACTGAACTGCCATGAGCTACATCTGAGCAGGGTTTCTAGGTTATATCCATGAATGGTCCTTGGTTGGAGTATCAGTTTCAGAAAAGACCCCTATGTCCAGATTTTTTGGTTCTGTTGCTCTCCTTGTGTAACTCCTGTCCTCTCCAGGTCTTACTAACTCCTGTTCCTTTCATCTGATTGCCTGCACTCTGCCCACAGTTTGGTTATGAGCCTCAGCATCTGCTTTGACACTGCTAGGCAAAGTCTTTCAGAGGCCCTCACAAGGAAATCATGAAAATTTCAGGCAAATGGTGGGGTCTAGAAAAGATCATCCTGAGTGAGGTATCCCGGAAGCTGAAAGACACACACGGTATATATTCACTTATAATTGGGTACTAGACCTATAAGATAGGATAAACGTACTAAAATCTGTACACCTAAAGAAGCTAATCGAGGAGGAGGACCTGGGGTAAGATGCTCAATCCTCACTTAGAAAGACAAATGGGATGGACATTGGAAGAGGGAGAAAACAAGTGACCAGCTTCTGATGCACCTGTCACTGGGACATTTTTGCTACAGTAAGCAGTATTCTCACTATGAGCCAAAACAAACCATTTGTTTCTTAAGCTACTTTTCTTAGGGTATTTTATCAAAGAAAATGAAAAAAGTACCTAATCAAGAAAATCTTATTAACCAACTGGTCCTTGCTGTCAGTTAAGCTCACTTGCTGTCTTAATGCTTAAGGAATTATTCTCTAAGGAGGACAGAACATTGGGCCATGTTGCACAACTTAGTAGTTTTTAGTTAGAGAAAGATTCTCCATACAAAATAGTAATATGGGAAGCAAATGCGTTTCCCATTAATGTTGCAATAAATGTTTCTCCAAGGAACAATGAATACACTGGGACAAATAGCATGCTAAAACATTTGTTCATATTGTTTTCATCAATGTGGTTTTTGATTATGTTTAACATTGACGGGTTTTTAGAGTTCTATTAGTCCGCTTTTGTTCCCTTTGTAAAGAGAAATTAGAACAGAACTCATTCAACAGAATATCTGTCAGAGGTAAATTACCTAATTCAAGTGAATATTAACTATAGTGTCTGGCACATAGCAGCTAATCATCACCACTAGCTCTGGTGATTTGATTCATGGGTTAGCCATTACTCTTGCACAAAATGAGCCTTGACGTTTTCTCTCAGCACGTGATGGCGTTGCATTCTAACCACGCATGGAACTTGGTACCATCTCATTCGTAATCATATTAATAATGGTTGCTAGGAAGTAAAAGATCACTTTATCCAAAAATCTTACCTAGTAAAAAGAAGTCTAAAACACAACGACAGCACCATAACATAAATGAATATTCAACATCTATGAAAAAGATTTTTCAGGAAAAATTTTAGCATCCAAAAGATACTGATAACCCTCAGAAGGCACAAAATTGATCAGCAAAGCAAGTTGCGTGTGAATGCCAAATAAATACATTTAGAAATATATGTCTATCATATGGTACTAAAATATACTTTATTAAATAAAAACTATATTTAAAATACATATTTAAGTTGTTTCAATTAAAATATAAGAGAATTTTATGCAAACCAAAGTATCATAAATACATTTTATGGATCATTGATGGAGAAAAGATACCTGCTACATAGATGACAATTGATTAGTATAACCAAATATTCATAAAAGAATGAGAAAAAATTATATCTCATGAGAAAATTCTTAGATATGAAAGAATGGTATGTAGAAAACTCAATAGCCACTAAATATTAGAGAATATATTCTACTAAGTAAGTACTGAAGTACTTACTTAAACCAACAATAGAATTCCTCAGCCTCACAAAAATGTTGAAGTTTAGAAAAATCAATAGTAAGTAATTGAGAAAATAAGTCATTGCTGAATGGGATAAGAACTGGCATCATTTTGGGAGTCCCTTATCATATCTAGAAAATATTTCACCATGCAAACACCATAACTTTTGGTATAACAATGTCCACTAAATGCTTAGAGAAAGTATTTCATGTACATAAGACAGAGTGCATAATATAACATATATAGAGTTAGCTGTACTATAGTTAATATACCATTTATAAAATTCTTGGGAATTGTTGTAGGCCCCAAGGGTGAACCTATTACCATTATTTTTATAAGTGGTATGTTTTATCATATTTCCTCTAAATTTATGTCACTGACCCAATAGCTTACCATGTATGGTTCTTAGACCTCACTACAGAAGTTTCTATGTTCAGGAGATGGAGGTTAATACAGAAACTCAAAATTGATCAAAATAGCAGAGAAAAATAGTCTGTAGAATGCTCAGCCACAAACAGAACAATTATATCACACCTCTCCAGGGCTCAGAGACCATCATGGATAAGATGGCAGAAAGGGTATAAAAGCCAGAGGCTGGGGAGGCTGACAGATAACAGTGTGTTCTAGACATGACAAGGCTGCTCCACTTGTAATCTCACTGTGGTTGACTTTATAATCCAGTCAACAGTTCAGTATGGAGTAGGTGGGGCTGGTATAGGACTCTCATGAGCACAAAGCTAGCCATAGTCATCTCCAAGTGAACATAAGCTTCATATCAAGAAGCCACATCAACAAGAAATACAAACAAGCCATATAAATTTAAGATTAAACAAATAATATGAAGTGTATATGAGTAAACATGTGAAATCCTATAGTATATCAAATAGCACAATATCGTTCGGTATTTTGTTTTGTTTTGTTTATTATATAAATGCAGGTTTATTGGGAGCAGCAAGGGAGGGGGTGGGGTAAGGAACAGAGAGGGCACTAAGGGGATGGAGGTGGAATGGGGAAAATGGCAGAAAAGGGGTGTCCAGAACCAAGATGTCTGGTTATATAGTGAAGGGCCTCTGGGAGAGAAGCCCTGCCCCTACGTGGAGGTCAGGGTATGGCAGCCACACCCTGCTGCAGGTAGGGACTTTAACATTCCAGCCTTTGGTGACAATAAATGGATAATGGGTGAAGAATATTGTCTGGCTATTTCCGGCTAACATTGGGAGGCATTGATTTTGGGGAGTGGGGCAAAACACTGGAATGTTGGGAAGTCCCAAGGGCAGGGTATTCTATTTGCTATCCAGGATCTGTGAGACCATCTGCAGCCAGGAAACTGCAGGTGCTGGTGATAGAGTCTATGAGTTTTAGGCAGGAGCATCTCAGTTCTGGATCAGCTCTGGAGGAAAAAAGATGCTAAAACATTAATATATGTTAGGGACAGAAGAGAAAGTTAAAGAGTGTAACTATTAGGTCCAGGGACTTTTAGGCCCATGGTTGAGGGAGGGGAGTCCCCAAACCAGGAGAGGAATTCCACCCTCAGATAGGTAGGCTGGGAAACAGGCTGTTGATTGGCAGTACTTATCTAGGGCCTAACCTGTGGATTTCAGTGATCTTCTGAAGCTTACAAGAATCTTTTTAAGTTTACAAAAAGAGACAAATTGGCTTAGGAGATATTTTAAAATCTGATTAATGTTAAAACTCTGAACAGTCTTAATATGAAAACAGTAGCATAGGGTGGGGAAGAGTTTTTATATACATGAAATTACTTTCTTATAACTAACCTTAAAACACCTTCTCAGACCCTCAAACACTTTATCAGACACTCAGACCTTACATAAACTGTACATTTTTGAGAGGGCCAGTGAAGCCTTGGTTTCTGCTGTTAAACTGATCTTCAAACCCATCAGAGACCTGAGAATGATAAATTACCACAGGAAGCCTAGTTCAAGCAGGCTGTGTATTGATTAATATGGCAGAGGATTACCCATTATCCACAGGCCTTCCCATTAGGTTCCTGTGGTGTCAGTGGCTCTTGTGGGCACAAGTGCTAAAGCAGAATAGCAGCATCAGTCTTCAGGTGCTGGGCCCAGCAAGTCTGAAAGGCTTTTCTTGCAGAGGAAAAATTTGGGAGCATGACTAACTTTATTTTGTCTAGGCAAAACAGGGTAGCCAGCTCTCTGGGTGTCATATTTGTCCACACTTCTGACAGGGCCTTAGCAGAGTGCCAGTTGGGGCAGTTTTGCCCAGTATCACAGTATCCAGGAGGAGTCATCTGTTCTTGTGCCCAAATCTTCCTGGAGGTCTTGGGGTCACGACTAGAAGTGGGGGGAATCTGTCACACTAAGCTTTTTTATTAAGCATTTAAGCGTACTATTCTGCAGCTTTTCTGACAGGTTTGAGGACCATGATCTATTAAGTATAGCTGAGGCAAACAAACTTTGATTGTGTGGTTACCCAGCCTAGGCTTAACCGTGAAAACATAAAACAAGAGACTAGGTAGAACTTCTCTAGTATTTTTTTTAGCATGACTGTAAATATATTTTTGAACTAGTATCAAAGGAAAACTTTCAGTCATAGATACAGTTCACAGACTGGCTATCCTGCTGGTCCTATCACACTACATCCTTACAGACTGAACATCAAAAGCTTAAAAGGTGACTACAAAGCTATGGTTCCACAGCCCTTATTCCAGAACCGACATGGCAATCAGACTCATATTTTTAGTGGGCCACAGCAGGAAGTTTAAAACTGGATCCCTGGTGCCTCAGCACCTGTCTGCAGTGCTGCCTGCAACTCTCTCCATCCTTGCAGGGGTGGGGTACAGTCAGGTTAGGGTAGGGGGAATCTGGAGCCAGTGTGCAGACTCAGCCTCAGGGAAGTGGAAGAGGGGAAGGGGCGAAAGCGCACCCCCCAAAACAAACAAACAAACATGGATGAGTACTGCCCTCAGCCTCAGCTGGAGATGCTCCTGTTTGCAGGGAGCAATGGTCAATGCAAAGACTTACAACCGCCAAACTGAGACTATGTGGCTGCCATGCGTTCACTCTGCCCTAAACAGCACATTAATACGCCCTGTGCTGCGCTCGGGGGAACACCAGACAAAATGCCAGAATGAACCCCAGACTGGAACGGGCAAAAGGGAGATACCTTTCTGGGCAGGGTGTGGCCTTTGCACTGGTGAACTGTGAACAGTTCCAAACAGATAGTTTGGAAAATTTCCAAAGACACCCTAGAGGTATCTGGGGATCAGTTTTAGATCCAGAAGTACTCATTTTCCCAGCCTTTGTCAGAATCCCAAGATTCTGAAATCAATAGACTACAAACAGACATCTCTGAAAAGGTGGGATTACCTCAGAACAGAGGACTGGCTTTGTTCCAGATGGACTCCTCTCTTGTGGTCATGTCTTCATGGAGGAGTCCCCGGGAGAAGGGGCGGGGGGGATGTTGTGAACTCCCTGAAGAGGCACCTGGTATCTCTTGGCAGCAGCTGGGGGACAGGGCACTTACTGAACCCAAAGTTGCTGCAGGTGGAGAGTGAGAGAGGAGGAGAGAAGCAATTGATCTCCATGTTACCAGCTGCCAGTGTTTTAAGATGATCAGCAGAGAACTATGAAGTGAAGGGAGTAGCTCCAAGAAGTCCAGCTTGTGGGGCTCTACTTCCCCGTAGACATGGCACCAGATGATTGATTAAACAAAACAGAATGAGCTAATGGCAAGACAAAGCTTTATTATGTAAATGCAGGTTTATTGGCAGCAGCCAGGGAGGGGACAGGGAAGGAGAGTGCATGCTGGTGGGGGCAGGGGAGGGAGAAAGAACAGGAAGGGGGAAAGGGAGATAAATGGTGGAAAAGGGGGAATACTGTTTGCTGATTATATCAAATAATTAATATTTGCCATCTTATTTTATGTATGCTAACCTTTTCCATTTTTAAAAAGAAAAGGGACTGAAAATGTTAACTTCTTACAAATTTTTGAAAGAACAAGCTTTCTTTCTGTTGTGATAGAAGCTTTAACTAAAAATGTGACTTTAAGGTTGGAAATTATACTATATCATGGAGCCAGGAGCTTTGTGAAGGTACAGAACACATTGTTCCTTTAAGTTCAAGTTGGTGTTTTTCTGTGGACAGCTTCCTAGGGAGTGTGATTTGAAAATGGCTATCAGTAGAGCAGAGGGCAAAGGCTGTTCTCACAGAGCAAGAAGCAATTCTATAATTTTTTAAAAATTTTTTTCATTTTTATTAATTACAATTTATTCACTTTGTATCTGCCCTGAACCTCCATTCCCCTCCTCTCCCAACCCCACCCTCCCTCTTCCCCACCTGTGTCCCTTTCCCAATCCACTGTTAAAGGAGGTCCTCCTCCCCTTTCCTCTGATCCTAGTCTATCAGGTCTCATCAGGAGTGGCTGCATTGTCTTCCTCTGTGGCCTGGTAAGGCTGCTCCCCCTTCAGAGGGAGGTAATCAAAGAGCAGGCCAGTCAGTTTATGTCAGAGACAGTCCCTGTCCCCATTACTATGGAGGTCACTTGGACACTGAAATGTCATGGGCTTCCTCTGTTCAGGGTTCCAGGTGCTCTCCATGAATGGTCCTTGGCTGGAGGATCGGTTTCTTAGCTAGTGTCACCAGATTATCATGATTCCTCAGCTTGCAAGAATGTATCCAGAAGCAACATTTGGAGTCCAAGAGATCTCAGTAAAACATATTTACATATAATTATCTTTGGGTCTTATATTTTGCTCCATTTTTTTTATCAATGCCATGGTGTTTTTATTTCTAAAAATCTGCAGTATAGCTTCAAATATGGTGGGATAATCCCTCCAGAATTATTTTTGTATGGGGTTACTTCAGCTATCAGGAGACTTTTTGTAGTTTCATATGAATTTTAGGATATTTTTTTTCTATTTCTGTGAAAAATATCCTGGGGACTGAATCTGTAAATTGCTTTTGGTACAATGGACATTCTCATTAATATTGATTCTGCCAATCTATGAGCATGGACTGTCTTTCCAGCTTTCTTTTTTCCTTTTTTTTTCAGAGATTTAAGATTCCATTGTAGAGTTCTTTCACCTTGTTGGGTAGGTTTATTCTTAGATATATTTTTAGGCTATTGTGATTGGAAGTGTTTCCATTATTTCATTCTCAGTGTGTTTATTGTCAGTATATAGAAAGGCTACTTGATTTTTATAAGTTTATTTAGTGCACTGCCACATTGCTAAAAGTGGAATTTGGGGATCTCTTTTGTATAACATCCTACCGTCTACAGATATATATTTTTTCTTTCCCTATTTATATGTTTTCAGTTTTCCTCTGTTTTGATGGTCTACTAGTACTTCAAGTACTATATTAAAAAGGAGCTGGAATAATGCACAACACTATCTCATTTCTGAGATAGTGTAATGATTGTTTTAAGTTTTTCTTTATTTAGAATGCTGCTGTGTTTGTCCTATATAGCCTTTCTTATGTTGAAATATGCTTTTCCCAATCCTTTCTTTTGCTAGGACTTCATGAAGGCATGTATACTTATAGATACAACAAGTATAATTCTCACTCCTTGTCAAAGAAGCTGCATCTTCCAACAGATGGAAGGTACTACAGAAACCCACCACTGGTCCAAATGCAGAAGGCATCTGTCTGTAGGGTCCCTAACCACAACTGACACATCTACCACACAATAACTACACACGAGTCTCAAGGAGCATCACAAAATAAGCTGTTGGAAAATTATAAGAGCCAGAGGACCAGAATCTCTGCTGCAAGATAGTGTCTTTCACATATGTCGGGAAGTTGCATACATGAAATCTCAACAATCTGCTTACCCAAGCAAGACCCGAACAAGAGCTATACCAGTTGATGTGCCAGTATGGATGGGGGAAATCTCACAAAGACCCATTCTGAGAAGAGCTCCAGACAGTTGATGGCTGCAAAGAGAGGGAGAATCAAGTCTTGTCCAGGGGGAAATTTGATAGGCTATCCAGTCCCAAGTGGTCAACAGATAAACATAAGAGCAACACTAAACAGACATGTATACATACATGCATACATATATATATTATATATGTGTGTGTGTGTGTTTAACAATAATAAAGAAGTAAATGTCATGAATTTGAGAGGGAATGGGGTGACATAGAAGGAGTTGGTGGGACAGGAGTTGGAAATAATGTAAATTCAGCAGTCAGGTAAGAAATTCTGAAACTACATTTTTTTAAACATTAAATTAAAGCAAATTAAGGCAAAATAAGTCAGATAACAAGTCAAATTGTCTGTCTGTGTGTGACATCACAGAAAAGCTGAGATATAACAGTAGCTGGCCTGAAAGGAGTGACAGAATAGAAATAGAAGACACACTTCTGTTGGAATCCCTCATATCATCTTTGTGTTTCCATTACTATACTTTCAAGTATTCTCCTGCTTTCCGGCCATTTTTAACAAACTTACCATATCTTATCTGTTCTTCTTATACAACTCTCTTTGCAACAGGATGATCATAGTTAGGGCCTTTCTACCAAAATGAATGCTAGAGTAACCTGGGAAGTGACCAGGTTTATTGACATTTCCATAGATATCTTCCTGTCTTTTATAGCGCAGTGCAGGGAGTGTTATTGCTGTGGCTCACATGTGGATATAGTACTGTAGACTATCCTCCAAGTTACTGAACCAGCTCCCATGAGCTGAATAATTCCCTACTCATCTTGGAAAAATGTGATTTCCCATTTTAAAGCCATGAACTCACATTAGTCACCAGGGCAGAGCACACTGTTACCAGGAACTAGTTTTGCACGTATCTTTTGATGTCAAGCACCCATCTGCCCAGGATAGCATCAGTACCGGGTGCCAAAGGCATGTTTCTTAACCAGCTGAATGACAATTTATTTCAGTGACTTTCGTTCTTTAGAAATCCATTCCAGGGTCTTTGTTCTGTTGCCAGCTCCAGTGACAGCCATGTTGAAATATTAGCATTGCCTTGGATATTGGGTAAGAGGAACATAACTTTCAGGCCCTGTCTATCCACTTGAGAGGATTCACACTAGGTACACAGTTACTATCATGATTGATTCCGTCTTCTATGTCTTAAAAAGGTGTCTTGGGGACTTCTGGATATCTAAAGTGCATTAGGCTTTTAAAGCTGTGAGAACCTCACTCTTGAGTTTCAGAAGAACATGTACTTAGCATGCACTCTCCTGTTGAGCACTGGAGATATAACCAAAGGAATAAGGCCAGAAATAATGAATGCTAAAA
Source organism: Meriones unguiculatus (assembly GCF_030254825.1). Classification (NCBI taxonomy): domain Eukaryota; kingdom Metazoa; phylum Chordata; class Mammalia; order Rodentia; family Muridae; genus Meriones; species Meriones unguiculatus. The sequence continues at coordinate 129,456,229 of NC_083351.1, forward strand.
AGAAAAATAGAGAAATTTGGATGTAGCTGAAATTTTAATAAAGTTTTCAGCTTCCACTGTGTTTGGTAAAATTGATTTTCCCTATGGGTTTTCTGTTGTTCTTGAACAACTATAAAAGTTTGAAAGGGCCAGTTGTCTCCAGCTCATCTTCTTCTGTTAGGGTCTGAGAATCACTGAAGAAAGACCCCAGACTCAAATAGTATGCAAAAGCAAGGAGCATTTATGAGCATGCTAGGAGCCAGCATTCCTTAGATTTGGGTCCTGAAGTGAGCACACACGCTCAGTTTAAAGGCAATTAGGGAGAGTTCCAGAAGGAGTGAGGTAAGCTTTCATTTGATTGGTTGATTCGGAAGGTATGGGGGATGTAGGATTGGCTAAGCATTTAGGAACTTTTCAGAGTGGCTCAGGACTTTTCCTCAGGTTTGCTAAATCATTGCATTTGGCTTAAGCCCATGTGTTAACCTTTAACATGATTGGCTGCTCACGAGCTTCAGGTTTTAGTCAGATTAGACAAACAGATTGGGGTATTCTGGGGTCTCTTAGAGGCTTTGAATTTATTAATCTCTCATCCCCCCCTTAGGAAGTAGTCCTTTTCACTGAGACTCATAGTTGTACTTTGGGCAGAGTGCTGGGAACCTTATGGAAGGAAAGGGAGAAAGACCTGGAGAGACAGGAGTTCCACAAGGAGAACAACAGAGGCAAAATAGCTGGGGCCAGGAGGTCCTGCAGACACTGATACTCCAACCAAGGACCATTCATGGAGATAACCTAGAATGCACAGATGTAGCCCATGGCAGCTCAGTGTCCAAGTGGGTTCCCTAGTAAGGGAACCAGGGGCTGTCTCTGACATGAACTCAGTGGCTGGATCTTTGATGTCCTCCCGCTGAGGGGGGAGCAGCCTTACCAGGTCACAGAGGAAGACAATGCAGCCAGTCCTGATGAAACCTGATAGGCTAGGGTCAGATGGAAAGGGAAGGGGACCTCCTCTATCAAGGGTCTAGGGAAAGGTCAAAGGGGGAAAAGAGGGAGGGAAGAGATGAGGGAGGGGGCAACAGCAGGGATACAAAGTGAATTAAATTATAATAAATAAATAAATAAATACATACATACATTTTAAAAAAGTAGCCCATCTCAAATTGTTGAGATGTATCTATGGGTTGGCATTGTTGCTTTAAAATCCTTAGCTGCACAGAAGAAATATGCTTCTTAACAAATCTGACTAAAGCATTGATAATTTTCCAGCCCAAGTAAGAGCAAGCAATAATAGGATATTAGGTCCAGTAAGGGCTGTGACCAGAATGGTTGTCCAGGGAGACCAATTAAACATTGATTCATACTAGCTTTGGGATTGTTCCCATCCTACCTTTCCTGTAACACCAAAGCTGCAGTCGCTGTTCCTATGGCTCCTACCATTCCAAATGCCTATAAGGGACCATAAGAGTATAGCTGTAATAGGTTCTCTTTTTACCCTATTGGTGACTGGCCCTAAATGAGAGTAGACCTCATTTTCAGGGTAATAGGTTACTTTAGGGAACTAGAACATATAAATTACTGGTACTATTTAAGATTACAGTGTGTACACAAGGAGTTATTTCAGAAGCACAAGCCCATAAGCACTACGAGCATTCCCAGCACCGTGGAGCCCTCCTCTGCCTTCCCCCCACCCCAAATGTGAATGCATCCACAGATGTGCCCACACCCACAGTGGCTGTCATTGGCCCTTGGAGCTCCCATCCTCTAAGAGGAAAGAGGAAGCTCTTAGTGAGGGCCTTTCAGGGGTGTCTCCGACTCAGGCTTCTGTTTGCCGTCCCACTCCTTGCAGGCTCCCTAAGCTAGCACTGAGGAGCTTCACAGCAGTGGGTGTGGTCAGGATCACTGTGTGAGGTTCCTTCCAGCGGGGTTCCAAAGGCTTGTTATGGTTATGTCTCCTAATCCAGACCTCATCACCTGGTTCAAAGCAACGCCGGTTAGGAGGTAGAACAGACTTAGAAATCTCTTTCATGAAAGGTCAGAGATTTTTCTGAGTCCTATGCAATGCTTGTAGGGATTCCAAAAATTTTGACTATCAAATTCTGCAAGAATCTCAGACTGAAGATTGGGAAGAAGGGGATGGGGGCCTTCCATAGAAGATCTCAAAAGGAGTGAGACCCTAAGTATAAGGGGTATTTCAAGCTTTATACAATGCATATGGAAGGAGGACCACCCAGTCACCGCCATTTCAAGGGTCAATATGGTTAGTGCCTCCTTTAGTGTCCAATTCATTTTCTCGATCTGACCTGAACTTTGGGGATGATAAGCACAATGAAGTTTCCAATTTATCTCAAATATATTTACTAGTCACTGGGTTACCTGCGGGATAAAGACCGGTCCAGTGGGTCCAGTGTCTGACCCTATAAGAGTGGGCAATCCATACCTGGGTATGATTGTCTTCCAGCATCTTCTTCGCCACTGCGTTCCTTCTTGGTTGGGAAAACTTACACCCAATGTGAAAAGGTGTTTATAAAGACTAGCAAGTGCTTATAGCCATATATTCCTGGCTTTATTTAGAATCTCATGGATAATCTGTTGAGTAAAGCCTTTAAACTCCAACTGCCCAATGTCTGGGATCCACTTATGATCTTCTGGACTCCTCCAAACAGCTCTGTTCACTTCTTCAGATCTGCCCTTGGCAGCACATACAGCTTGTCTTTTGGCCTTGGCTGGCTTCACAACACTGCTGCTCCTATTCTTGGTGGTCATCCATGGTACTGGCATTTCCAAAACACCAGGGTCTTCCACTGCAACTGGGCTTCACTTTCATCAACAGCCTCTCATAGGCTTTCTTCCTGGTGCCAAGGCTTAGCTGTGCTCCATGACCCTCTCATGCTTTCCAAACCAGTACTACCTGGGTGACTCTTACACTACCAAGTTCAATTGCCAGTTGGTGAAGATGACTCGAGCTGGCCTTGGGATATCAGTCAGATCTGGTAGGAGATTATGGACAGGTTATAGCATGACGGAACAGTCATGCTGGATAGTCGTAGCTGGATTCCGCAAAATGAAGATGGGCTTCTTAACACAGAGTTGGGCTTTCTTTTTTTTTCAATGCAGTTTATTCAGGAACATTGAACAATCCTCGGACCCCGGGGAAAGCCAGCCCACAGCTTAAATAGCCTCTGGGTAGCCAACCCAGGCGTGCCACGGGGGCAATGAAGCAAGCCAGATCCTCAGCCTTAGCCAAATGTGGAGTTGTTCGTGACAGAGAGCACTCACCATCGGGAAGGTGGAAGGCAGAAACCAGCTCCATCTTTAAGGCATAGCATTCCGCAGCTCTCTACAGTTCCCCCTTTTTGTTTTAGACGCATCAGGCAAGAGTAGAGGTCTGATCTCTGATATTAGAAATAAATTGGGACTTTGTACAGATGTTCATTTAGGTGTCATCCACCCAAAGAGCATCAGACCCGTCTGATACCTTTTTCTCAGAGGCGGGACCTGGGGCATCAACCCGCATGCAATCAGACATGCTCTTCTCTGGGTCCAAAGCTGCTGACCCTGAGTGCAGTGCTTAGCCTCGCATCCTGAGCGTATCATTTTAGCTTTTTATGGTATCCAACCATGCTTGGGGAGAATGTCCTGCTTCAATGGCTGTAAAGGTCTGAATGATCATGGCTGCATCACACTGTTGTGAGACTCTAATCTTGCATATATACCACAGGCAAAACAAGGAGAACAACACCAGAAGGCCTGCTAACACTCCCATGCCTGCCCATACCTTCAGATGATTCATGGCTGCAGCAATCCATGTTGATAATCCTGTGGCTAGTCCTGCGTCCACTCTGGTAGAATTTACTGTGACAATGGCCACTCTCAGCTGCTCCATCGTAGTATCGAATTCTCCAGTCCAATTACCTAAAATATAGCTAGACAATTGTTTAGACAGATTTGCAGCACAGGAAAAATTCTCATGTTGTATGCTAGTGACACAAAGTCCAGCATACTTTCATTGACAGCCAGGTTGAGCGATTTGCCATAGGGTATCAATTTGCTCCTGCAAGAGGTCAATCCTCTGATTGAACACCATCAAGCTTCCTTTTAGTTGAGCATTAATTCCTTTATGTACAACTAAGGCATGAGCTACATTGGCTAAATGATTATTCAGGGTCTGAGCAGTCTGCCCAGTATGACTCATGGCTAATGCCCTGGTGGTAGCTCCAACAGCCGTCAATGAGATGGTAGTAACAATGGTGGCTGTAGTTCCAAGATCCCTTTTCTGTCTGAAGAGAGTCATAGCGTGAGGGGCATCAATGGGCATAGGCACCCAGTGAGGCATGCGAGTAACCAGGGCATACCTAAATTTACTAGCATTCCAGCATTGGGCAAAAAAGCAAGTATCATTACCACAATTACTTGGCTCTATCTGGCTAATAATGAATAAAAATGGGGGATATAGACAAACAGGTGTGGGCTTATAGGAAATATTATGAGAAGCCTTAACCCCTCGTTGGAACATCCTGCGTCAGTTCTAGAACTAGCAGTGGTGGTGTCCGAGGTCTGAGTAGGTTCAGGAGACCATTGCCCCCAGGGGCGAGACGTGCTCCATGCCAATTGACTAACTCCATGTTTTCCTCCAATTTTGAAAGTCATTTAAGGTTCTTAAATTATTTTTTTCCCTTTTTTCTTAAATTTTTCATCAATTACACTTTATTCATTCTGCATCCCCCCATAAGCCCCTCCCTCCTCTCCTCCCAATCCCACCCTCCCTCCTCCCTCTGTTTGCATGCCACTCCCCAAGTCCACTAATAGGGGAAGTTCTCCTCTCCTTTCTGATCTTAGTCTGTCAGTTCACATCAAAAGTGGCTGTATTGTCCTCTACTGTGGCCTGGTAAGGCTGCTCCCCCCCCAGAGGGAGGTGATCAAAGAGCAGGCCAATCAGATTATGTCAGAGGCAGTCCCTCTTCACAATACTATGTAACCCAATTGGACTCTGAACAGCCCTGGGCTACATCTGTGCAGGGGTTCTAGGTTATCTCCATGAATAGTCCTTGGTTGGAGTATGAGTCTCTGGGAAGTTCCCTATGTTCAAATTTTCTTGTTCTGTTGCTCTCCTTGTGGATACCCTGTCCTCTCCAGCTCTTACTATTTCCCAGTTCTTACCTAAAATTCCGTTCACCTGCCCAACAGTTGCCCATCCGGTTCAGCATCTGCTTTGATAGTCTGAAGGGCAGAGGCTTTCAGAGGCCCTCTGTGGTAGGTTCCTAGGTTGTTTCCTGTTTTCTTCTTCTTCTGATGTCCATCCTCTTTGCCTTTCTGGATGGGGATTGGACATTTTAGTTAGGGTCCTCTCTCTTGCTTAGTTTCTTTAGATGCACAGGTTTTAGTGGGTTTGTCCTATGTTGTATGTCTATATGAGTGAGTATATACCATGTGTGTCTTTTTGCTTCTGGGACAACTCACTCAAGATGATCCTTTCCAGATCCCACCATTTACCTGCAAATTTCATGATTTCCTTATTTTTCATTGCTGAGTAATATTCCATTGTGTAGATGTACCACAATTTCTGCATCCATTCTTCAGTTGAGGGGCATCTGGGTTGTTTCCAGCTTCTGGCTATTACAAATAAAGCTGCTACAAACATGGTTGAGCAAATGTCCTTTTTGTGTACTTGAGCCTCTTTTGGATATATGCCCAGTAGTGGTATGGCTGGATCTTGAGGAAGCGCTATTCCTAGTTGTCTGAGAAAGCGCCAGATTGATTTCCAGAGTGGTTGTACAAGTTTACATTCCCACCAGCAGTGGAGAAGGGTTCCCCTTTCTCCACAACCTCTCCAGCATGTGTTGTCACTTGAGTTTTTGATCTTGGCCATTCTCATGGGTGTAAGGTGAAATCTCAGGGTTGTTTTGATTTGCATTTCCCTAATGGCTAGTGAGGTTGAGCATTTCTTTAAGTGCTTCTCTGCCATTCGGTATTCCTCTACAGAGAATTCTCTGTTTAGCTCTGTTCCCCATTTTTTAAGTGGATTACTTGGTTTGCTGCTTTTCAGCTTCTTTAGTTCTTTATATATACTGGATATGAGTCCTCTGTCAGATAAAGGGTTGGTGAAGATTCTTTCCCAATCTGTAGGTGGTCGCTTTGTTTTGATGACGGTGTCCTTTGCTTTACAGAAGCTTTTCAGTTTCATGAGGTCCCATTTATTGGTTGTTGCTCTTAGAGCCTGTGCTGTTGGTGTTCTGTTCAGGAAGTTTTCCCCTGTACCAATGAGTTCTAGGGTATTTCCCACTTTTTTTTTCAAGCCGATTTAATGTGTCTGGTTTTATGTTGAGGTCTTTGATCCACTTGGACTTCAGTTTTGTGCAGGGTGACAAGTATGGATCTATTTTCATTTTTCTACATGTAGACATCCAGTTAGACCAGCACCATTTGTTGAAGATGCTATCTTTTTTCCATTGTATGGTTTTGGCGTCTTTGTCAAAGATCAGGTGTCCATAAGTGTGTGGGATTATTTCTGGGTCCTCTGTTCGGTTCCATTGATCCACCATTCTGTTTCTATGCCAGTACCATGCAGTTTTTAAAACTGTTGCTCTATAGTACAACTTAAGATCAGGGATGGAGATACCTCCAGAGATCTTTTATTGTAGAGGATTGTTTTAGCAATTCTGGGTTTCTTGTTATTCCATATGAAGTTGAGAATTTTTCTTTCCAGGTTTGTAAAGAATTGTGTTGGTAATTTGATGGGCATTGCATTGAATCTGTAGATTGCTTTTGGTAAGATGGCCATTTTTACTATGTTAATCCTACCAAGCCATGAGCATGGGAGATCTTTCCATTTTCTCATATCTTCTTCTAATTCTTTCTTCAGAGATTTGAAATTTTTTTCATACAAGTCTTTGACTTCCTTGGTTAGGGTTACTCCGAGGTACCTTATGTCATTTGTGGCTATTGTGAAGGGTGTTGTTTCCTTAATTTCTTTCTCAGCCCTTTTGTCTTTTGTATACAGGAGGGCTACTGATTTTTTGAGTTAATTTATATCCTGCCACTTTGCTGAAGGTGTTTATCAGCTGTAGGAGTTCCCTGGTAGAGTTTTTGGGGTCACTCACGTATACTATCATATCATCTGCAAATAGTGATAATTTGACTTCTTCCTTTCCAATTTGTATCCCCTTGATCTCCTTCAACTGTCTTATTGCTCTAGCAAGGACTTCCAACACTATGTTGAAGAGATATGGAGAGAGTGGGCAGCCTTGTCTTGTCCCTGATTTCAGTGGGATTGCTTTAAGTTTCTCTCTGTTCAGTTTGATGTTGGCTATAGGCTTGCTGTATATCGCCTTTACTATGTTTAGATATGTGCCTTGTATCCCTGATCTCTCCAATACTTTGAACATGAATGGATGTTGGATTTTGTCAAAGGCAGGCTTTTTCAGCATGTAGGGAGATAATCATGTGGTTTTTTTCTTTCAGTTTGTTAATATGGTGGATCACATTGATGGATTTCCATATATTGAACCACCCCTGCACACCTGGGATGAAGCCTACTTGGTCATAGTGGATAATATCTTTGATGTGTTCTTGGATTCGGTTTGCAAGTATTTTATTAAGTATTTTTGCATCAATGTTCATAAGGGAGATTGGCCGGAAATTCTCTTTCTTTGTTGAGTCTTTGTGAGGTTTAGGTACCAAGGTGACTGTGGCTTCATAGAATGAATTTGGTAATATTCCTTCTGTTTCTATTTTGTGGAATAGTTTGAAGAGAATTGGTGTTAGCTCTTCTTTGAATGTCTGGTAGAATTCTGCGCTGAAGCCATCTGGTCCTGGGCTCTTTTTGGATGGGAGACTTTTGATGACCGCTTCTATTTCTTTGGGGGATATAGGACTATTTAGTTGATTTACCTGGTCCTGGTTCAGCTTTGGTAAGTCAAATCGATCAAGAAAATTGTCCATTTCATTTAGATTTTCAAATTTTGTGGCATATAGACTTTTGAAGTAAGTCCTAATGATTGTTTGGATTTCCTCAGTGTCTGTAGTTATATCCCCCTTTTCATTTCTGATTTTGTTGATTTGGGTGGTGTCTCTCTGCCTTTTAGTTAGCCTGGCTAGGGGTTTGTCGATCTTGTTGATTTTCTCAAAGAACCAGCTCTTGGTTTCATTGATTCTTTGAATTGTTTTATTTGTTTCCAATTGATTGATTTCAGCCCTGAGTTTGATTATTTCCAGCCGTCTACTCCTTCTTGGTGTGTCTGCTTCTTCTTTTTCTAGGGTTTTTAAGTGAGCCATTAGGGTGCTTGAATGAGCTGTCTCGAATTTCTTCTTGAAGGCACTTAGTGCTATGAACTTTCCTCTTAGCACTGCTTTCATTGTGTCCCACAGGTTCGGGTATGTTGTGTCTTCATTTTCATTGATTTCTAGAAAGACTTTAATTTCTTTCTTTATTTCTTCCCTGACCCAGCTGTCATTTAGTAACAAGTTGTTCAGTTTCCATGTGTGTGTAGGCTTTTTGTTATTTCTGTTATTGTTGAGGTCCAGCTTTATTCCATGGTGATCAGACAAGATACATGGGATTATTTCAATCTTCTTGTATCTGTTGAGGCTTGCTTTGTGACCCACTATGTGGTCTATTTTGGAGAAGGTTCCATGAGGTGCTGAGAAGAAGGTAAATTCTTTTGTGTTTGGGTGTAAAGTTCTGTAAATGTCTGTTAGGTCCATTTGATTCATGACCTCTGTCAGAGACATTGTTTCTTTGTTTAATTTCTGTTTGGTTGACCTGTCCTTTGTTGAGAGTGGGGTGTTGAAGTCTCCCACTATTAATGTGTGGGGATCTATATGTGCTTTAAATTTTATCAATGTTTCTTTCACAAATGTGGGTGCCCTTGTATTTGGGGCATAGATGTTCAGGATTGTGATGTCTTCCTGGTGGAATTTTCCCTTGATGAGTATGAAGTGTCCTTCCCCATCTCTTTTGATTAATTTTGGTTGAAAGTCTATTTTATCAGATATTAGAATGGCTACTCCTGCTTGCTTCTTGGGTCCATTTGCTTGGAAAGTCGTCTTCCAACCCTTTACCCTCAGGTAATGTCTATCTTTGTGTCTTAGGTGTGTTTCTTGTATGCAACAGATTGCTGGGTTTTGTTTACGTATCCATTTTGTTAATCTGTGTCTTTTTATTGGAGAGTTGAGTCCATTGATGTTGAGAGAGATTAATGACCAGTGGCTGTTAGATCTCTTGATTTTGATGTTGGCTGTGGTCATCAGGTTGTGTGCTTGGTTGCTTTTTGTGTTACTGAAGTGAGGTTATTTATTTCCTGTGTTTTCTTGAATGTAGCTAGCTTTCTTGGGTTGTATTTTCCCTTCCAGTGTCTTCTGTAATGCTGGATTTGTTTGTAGGTATTGTTGAAATTTGTTTTTGTCATTGAATATCTTGTTTTCTCCATCTATGAGGACTGAGAGTTTTGCTGGGTATAGTAGCCTGGGCTGACATCTGTGTTCTCTTAGGGTCTGCATGATATCCGTCCAGGCCCTTCTGGCTTTCATAGTCTCTGTTGAAAAGTCAGGTGTGATTCTAATGGGTTTGCCATTATATGTTACTTGGCCTTTTTCCCTTGCAGCTTTTAGTATTTTTTCTTTGTTCTGTATACTTACTGTTTTGATTATTATGTGGTGGGAGGATTTTCTTTTCTGGTCAAATTTGTTGGGTGTTCTGTAGGCCTCATGTATTCTAATTGGCCTCTCCTTTAGCTTGGGGAAATTTTCTTCAATGATTTTGTTGAAAATATTTTCTGGGCCTTGGAGAAGGGAGTCTTCTTTTTCCTCTATACCTATTATTCTTAGGTTTTGTCTTTTCATATTGTCTTGCATTTCTTGGACGGTCTGTGTCAGGAATTTTTCGGATTTAACATTTTCTTTGACAGATACATCGATTTCTTCCATTGTATCTTCTACACCTGAGATTCTTTCTTCCATCTCTTTTAGTCTGTTGGTTATGCTTACCTCTGTAGTTCCTGTTTTCTTCCCTAGATTCTTCCTTTCCATTATTTCTTCCATTTGTGTTTTCTTTAATTTTTCCAATTCTATCTTCAGGTCTTGAGTTGTTTTGTTTACTTCCTTCACCTGTCTGATTGTACTTTCCTGTTTTTCTTTTAGTTCCTTCAACTCTGTTTCTATCATTTCATTCAGTGTTTTAAGCATTTCCTTTCTAAAGGCCATAAACTGTTTGGCTGCAGCTTCCTCTATTTCTTTACGGATGGCAATATTCTGTTTGAGTTTATCTTCCTCTATGTCTTTACGAATCTTATTTGTTTCCTCTGTTATCATCTTCATGAGCATACTTGTTAGGTCATCTTCTTGGATTTCAGTTATGGTGGGGTGTCCAGGGCTACTTGCCCCTGGGTAACTGGGTTCTGGAGATGCCATATTGCTCTGTCTTTTGTTGCTTGAGCTTTTACGCTGGCCTCTACCCATTGTGTTATCTTAGGAGTTTGGGGTTATTTTCTGGTGGTTCCTGGGGATCCTGTGGTGGAGAGAATCGCCTTTGCAGAAAGCTGGTTTTTCCTGAAGGATGTTTTCTCAGCTTTTTGGGTATAGTCCCTGGATGGCTGGTGTTTTTTCAGGAGTTGCTCACCTCAGGGATATAGACCTGAGTGGTAACTGTGGTCTTTGTTAGTCGAGAGGGTTCTCCTCTCACCCAGGGAAGTCCTGAGGGCAGCTGCCCTGTTTCTGGGTTTCTTGTTGCAAATTTAATGATCAGCTGCTGTGACCCAGTTGGGCATCAGGCGCTCCTCAACTGTTTGTGCTTGTGTCTGGAGCACAGCTGAGTGCTGGCGCCTCGGCCCCACTAGACTGCTAGACTTTTTCTAGGGAAGGATTGGGTGATTTAGATCAGTACAGTTTCCTTCCTTCCCCGTGGATTCTCTGGAGACACGGACTCCTAGTGTCTTTTTTTTGCCCTGGTGCACACTGCTCAGTGTCCGCCAGCTGGCTGGCCACAGAAATTTGCCTGTGCCTGGAGCACAGCTGTGTGATGGCGGCTCAGTCTCTGCCAGCTGTCTGGTGCGCAGAAACTGCCTGTGTCTGCCTTTGCGGCTTTTGGGAGCCCGAGTGGCTCCCTAAGCTGGGTAATTTTCCGGGGACCTTTTCAGGTTGGGGGTGAGCTGAGTGCTCTGAGATCAGACCTGCCGTTTCTATGTCCGGCGGCGAATCAGGCGCGCAGGCAGGCAGGGCTCTGTGCCGGAACCTGGGTCCCTGGCTCTGGCTCCGGGCTGGCTCCTGGGGTGCCCGTGGAACCCGCCCGAGTCTTTTCCAGGGGATGTCTGGGTGACCTAAGGCCGGTCCCAATCGTTTCCTGTACCCTGCGGTTATCTCTCAACTGAAAATTCCAGTCTCTGATAGTGTGGTGCCCAAGGTTCAGTCTGGGACCGTGACCAGAGACACTGGCTTGTGGCTCTGGGCTGGGGCTGGGGCTGGCGGCCGGCAGCCAAGCGTCTGGCGGAACCGGGATCTCTTCCGCGGTTTAGCCGGGTGAGTTAAAAGCTGATTGAATCCCCCACCGAGGGGTATCCTCTCACCTGGGAAACACAATGACTGTGTTTTATGGCCGAGAGTTCTGATTGCTGGTCACTGTGCTGATCCTGCTGTGCTGCTGCTCAGAATGAGAGTCCTCCCGGCGCCGCCATCTTGCCCCTCCGAGTTGGGCTTTCTTAGCCGAATCCGGGTAACCCAGTCGGGGGCCAGTTCTTGCAAGCAGGTCTGCTGTAGCTTAATGACAGGTGTCTAGATCTGACGTGGCCACTAGTAGTTCATCCACATACTGTAAAAAGACTAATGTTGGGTGGGCATGCCTGTACTCACCCAAGTCCTCATATAATGCTTCATTAAAGATGGAGGGAAAATTCTTGAACCCTTGTGGAAGCCTGATTCAAGTCAGTTGACCGTTGAAGCTTTCTGCAAATATCTGGTGCAGACTGTTTGACAAAGTCCACGGTGATGGCGGCCTAGTTCTCTTAGCAGTAGGGTCAAAAGAAATATAGGTGCAGTACAGCTCCTGCAGTCTTTCCAGGAAAGTGCCCGGACTCTCATCTTTTCCCTTATCTCTTTGACTTTGTTTAAATTTAGGGGCCACCTAGCGGCTTTACAGAGGCAGCCTGTGAGAACCTGGTGGTGAATTCAGAGCTTCTTCTTATCTTCTGCCATGTTATGATCCCAGTTGTCAGGGAGAGTGAGTGGAAAAGCCACATCGGTGTCAATCTAGACCTGGGTGGGTACTCCCTTGGCACCTGGACCTAATTCCCCGGTAGCTGACAGAATACTATCCCTCTCTTCAGCTGTAAAAAGGACCTATAACAACTGTTGGCAATCATTACACCTGGAATCTAAGACATCAATACGATTAGCTGGCTTCTCAGAGAATGCGAGGTTCTGTAATTTCCAATTATATAAATCATTACCAGTAAAAGGCAAGTGAATATAGTACTCTCTCCCGTTACTGTCGGGGGCCCCATGGTTCACAAGGGGAGAGTCACAGTAGAGTCAGCTTCCGGTACCATTTGAAGAGCTGCTTGAGACCTGGTGTAAGGTGAGCTCACTAGCGGATCCAGCTGCCCTCCTCAGGCAGTGATGGCTTCCTTGGGAGCAGGTGCATATAGAGTAGGAAGTAGACATCATCTTCCTCAGGGCTGAAGGAGGGAGCAAGGGTGGGGGCTGCAGAGGCACTTCCTTGACGGAGAGGACAGAGGGAATAAGGGCTAGGAAGGATTTAAGCCAAGATGAGGGTGCTCTATTAGATAATGCCAGCTGATGATACATGGAACCCGGTCCGGGTGTCCTGGATTGCTGTAGATGAGAGCCTTAACCTTGTAAATAATGGGTAAATGAAAAGTTCTTTCCTCTGACCATCCTATTTAAAGGTGGGCCATTCGCTCCTGCAAAAGGTGGTTAATTTATCTGGGCGAACAACCAAACCCGAATCCTCTGCAAGTTGGATAAAATCCTTGAAGTGCACCAGCACTAAACTCAAGGGGATAGATGTAGCTTGATCCATGATTAGACTCTTTATTCCAAAAACCACAACAAGACAACAAGAAGTAAGATGTACGCAAACTCAAGCAGACTCAAGAGAATGAAAATAGAACACAGGAAAATGAAAGCAAAACCCAAATGTGACTTCAGCTGGTCACAGCCTCTGTTCATACCAGGCAAAGAAACCCAGCCCGCTCAGAAACATGATGATTTTTCGTGGGAGCAGAGTGTCCAACTCTCCCAAAACTTGATGAGAGTCAAAAGGCTCTCCCTGGGGCTGAGCATCTGAGCCCCAAAACCTCACAAGAGTCAAAATCCTCTCTCTGCTTCTTTAGGTCTATAGCTTTTAGGATGGCTATCCTATATTATACGGCTAAAATCCACTTATAAGTGAATGTATACCATATATGTCTTTCCGTTTCTGGGTTACCTCACTCAGGATGATCTTTTCTAGTTCCATCCATTTGCCTGCAAATTTCATGATTTGCTTGTTTTTAATAGCTGGGTAGCATTCCATTGTGTAAATGTATGACAATTTCTGTATCCATTCCTCTGTTGAGGGACATCTAGGTTGTTTCTAGATTCTGGCTAGTACAAATAAAGCTAAAGAAGCTAAACAACAAGGAATACCCGAGGGAGGATGCTTAAATCTCATTCAGAATGGCTAACAGGATAGATACCAGAAGCAGTGGAAGAGAAGGATCAGGATGGAAGCCTGCTATAGAGGGTCCTCTGAAAGGCTCCACTCAACAGGAGAGTGAAGCAGATGATGAGACTCACAACCAAACTTTGGGCAGAGCACAGGGAGTCTTATGGAAGAAGGGGGAGATAGAACACGGAGGATATAGGAGTCCCACAAGGAGACCAACAAAGCTAAAAAACCTGAGCCCAAGAGGTTCTGCAGAGACTGAAGCACCAAGGACCATGCATGGAGAGGACCTAGACCCCCTGCTCAGATGTAGTGGATTGGCAGCTCAGTCTTTGTGTGGGTTCCCAAGGAAGAGGTGCAGGGGCTGCCTCTGTCATCAACTCAGTTGCCTGCTCTTTGATCACTTGTCCCTGGTGATGTGCCTTGCCAGGCCAAATGAAAGAGGATCCAGGCAGTCCTGATGAGACTTGATAAACTATGGGCAGATGGCAAAGGAGGAGAACTCTCCTTTTTAGTGGAGTAGGGGAAGGAGACAAGGGGAGAAGGAGAGAGAAGACTTCATTCAGGATATATAATAAATAATTGTAAAAAATAAAATAAAATTTTTAAAAAGCCTGTCTCCGGGGGCTCAGAGCATACTTTGGTGTCCCTGGCTGTTAAACTATCTGTGCAACCACTGAGTCCTTTTTCTGCCTCCCTTTTTGCAATCTAGAACTTCCAGAACATAAAGACACCAGACCAGGCCATGGCACTCCCCAAAATTTACCAATTGGTTGGGGAGAAAAAGTCTTCTCAAGTGCTCCACATACTTGAATAGGGGTTCCCCAGTAATCCTGGACTAGCCCCCAAATGGTAGGGCGTGAGAATCACTGAAAAAAGACCTCAGACTTAAATAATATGCAAAAGCAAGGAGCATTTATTCTGCAGTTTACCAGAATGCTGGGGGCCACCATTCCTTAGCCTGAGGTTCTAAAGGGAGCACATACATTCAATTTAAATGCAATTAGGGAGATTTACAAAAAGAGTGAGATAACTGTTCTTTTGATTGGTTCTTCTAATATATTTCCATTAAGATGTAAACATGTTTATTTCCATTTTCCCTTCATTTGAACAGCTATGATGAAATGTTTGTTAATTATAAACACTGTATTTTTTTCTGCATGTATGGCTGTTTTGCTTGTATGTATGCGTGTGCACTATTTGTGTTCAGTGTCCATGGATAGCAGAACACTATGTTCCCCTTGGGCTGGGTTTCCAGATGGTGGTGAGCCACCAAGTGAGTGCTGAAAATTGAGCTCCAGTCCTCTGCTAGAGCAACAAGTGCTCTTAACTGCTGAGCCATCACCAGTGCCTCTCAAATTAATTTTTCACAAAGAAAAAAAAAAATACGACTAGGAAGAAATGAAAACAGTTAAAAAAAAAGTTTTACTGAATTGTGCATTTATGAGCCAAATTTGCTACATTTGACAAGTTTGAGTGGCATCATCTCTTCATTTGTGATGAAGGAACTCTTTCCACACTCAGCATATTTGCTGCTGAAAGCCACTGCCTCACCTAGGCCTGGGTTAGTAACATGTTTCCTGCTCCTTCCTATTCCATTAGATAATTTAAGACAGCTCTGTGTATTTCTGCTGAAACTACCAAACCAAAGGAAGAGAGGCTTTTTGGAAATGCCACTCATTCTTCAATTTCTTTAGAGTCAAGTCTAGACACATTGCCCTCTCCTCTAAACCACCTTCCAATGCCCCTCATTCCAGTGAATTTCAGCCTGCTCCGAAGCTGTTCCCAGTATGCTCAGCAACAACTCTGACTGCCAAACTCAATTCCCACATCTCAGCTTGTTCTTTGACCCTGTTGACCAATCCTCATTCTTGAACTATCTTCCCTCATTTCTGTAATCCCAGTTAAACTCTTACCAGGAAAGTCTCATGTTTATCAGTTTCAAAATTCACTTTGAAGGGCTGAGAACTAGAGTAAGTTTCCACCATATGCTCTTCTACTGCTTGGACCATTCTCCCCACCCTAAGTCTATTTTGTCTATCTCTGCATTTCCTGCTGTTAATTCTGCTACTCTCTTGGCCAGCAGGAATAAATAGAGAGACGTCTTCACTGTGACTTACAGCCATGAACATACTTTTATGTTTTCATTATTTTCCTGCTCTGTTAAGGGATCATTTGACTTATACTGTACTTGCCAGTCAGTCTTTTTTATGAACCCAGGAGTCCTTGACTTCAAGACCCCTAATAGTATGTTATAAAAATTAGCCTCCCTTGCCCCCCGGCTGCTCAATGGATTATTGCTAAATAACTATACATTATAAAGGTTAAAATCCAAGTTCATCTTGAGTGACAATGATGATTAACACAGTGACTTGTACTTCTTCATTCATGTGTTCACTAATGTTGTTTAAGAAATATGATTGAGGAGATGTCAGTTCATGCCTGTAAATCCAACACTTGGTGTGCTCAGGGAGACAGAGGCAGGAGAATCTCTGCAAGATCAAAGGCAAGTTGATCCATGTTAGTGTGTTTACACGCCAGCCAGGGCTACACAGCAAGACCCTGTCTCAATAAAACATAGTTATGTATGTAAAGTTATGTGTGTGTATTGAAGAGAAACCCATGCTAGATTCAGTTCTGGCTATTAAAAGCAAAATACTATACAAGATAGATGCAGTGTCTCCTCCAAAGAGACCAAAAACAAACCACCCAGTGTTATCCATCTGGTTAAGTTCAAGTTTATCTCCTAGAGCAATCACCTTGTTTCCTCTCTCCCTCTCAACAACGTCAGTTCCATTTGTGTATGTATGTGTCATGTATATGTCTGATTGAGTCTGGGGATTTACTTCATGTAAAATAACCTTGGACTTATGGAAGAACTGCAAAACAGAGAAAAGAATTTCTGCCATCATCACCCTAGCTTTCTCTGATTTATATATTTTTATTATTATAGAATATTTATGAAGGCTGGGAAAATAACCAGAGCAAAACTCATTAATATTTTACCAGTTTTTTTTTCTCACTAACTTCCTCCCCTTTATACTCCAGGGTCCTTTGTTGTATTTATGTCAGGGGAAAGCAAATTATGCAACAACACTTTGTATAAGTAAATGTCTTTGAAATATGGTCATGATTATTTACATGTTACCTTTGACTGCAGTTATACTTAAGCAAATGCAATAAATGGTTATAGCAAACACCGCCGAGCCATAAACCCTAAAATACTTGATACTTGATACCTTACGTGAGTGAACCCATCCCTGAGTAGACATGTAGTCCTGAGCCACATAAAGACATTCCCATCAACAGTGGACCTACATATGAATATCGTCTCCTAATGTTACAATGGAGCTGAGAATTTCATTATCATATTTGTGTCACAGCACAAATGTGCTTTTGCTGCTGCTGGAGCAGGTACCTACTGGGCTGCCAATTGCATGAAAGTATATATAGTTAGATACAGTGTATATTACTTGATAGAGATAATATATGATTGTTACCAATTATGTATTTCCTTTACCATATATTTGTCATTCTTTTAGAGTGTAGTCATGTCTAAACAAAAAGGGTCCTAGAAAACAATATGTCCTGTATGCTGGCTGCAGTCTCGTACATCTCAGATTTACTGATTCCTGATTATGTTGTCTTTCCTTTGCTCGATTTAACCTTTCACCACTTTACTTATACCTCCAGTTGTATTAATCTCACTATTACTGTTGCCAATGAGAATCTATAAGAACTGATGACGTGGAAACGAAGTGAAAACTAAGCACTACAAATGTAGAAAATTAATAATGGTTATTCCTCACCACTCAGTCACAATAGCCACTACCTTAAAGAGTTAGGATAAAGGGATGGAAGATACTAAAAATAACAAGATGAACAGAAAAATTAAAAGAGGACTACAGTACATTTGAAGAAAAATTTAATGTTATCTGCACTGGAGCTTTCACACAGACCTATGTATTTCTAAGCATTATAAAAGTTACTATCACTGCACAAAAAGTTGAAATGTTGACAGGAAGGACTAGATCCAACCCTGATGTTGAATTACTGCTTCTTCTGAGTTTACAACACACAAGAACTGATAATACATTCTATAATGTAAAGTAAATGGGAAGTATAGAAATGTTGATGTGAAGTCAGCAAGAGAGTTTTTGGAAATTAGATAAGCTGAGAGTGAAAGAAAAGTAATTGTTAAAACAAATCTTTAAAATGGACGAAAACTCCCTATTCAGGGAATGGCAAACTAAGTTACTATGCAGTATGCCACACCATGGAGAGTTATGTAAGTGCAAATTACTGTTTTCATGTAATGACAAAACTTTCTGGTGGCATTTCTCAGAGTATGTCTGTGTTGGTTAGTATTTGATGTAATCCTACTTGTCAGTTCTTGAGGCTATTTCATGAACTATCGAAATTCTGAATAGAAAGATTTTGTTGATATTGTCGTCTTGAAGAATTTTCCCTTTGTTTCCTCAAGAAGTTTCAGCATTTCAGATTTCAAATTGAGGTTTTTGATTCACTTTGAATTGATTTTTATAAAGGGTCAGAGATATAATTCTAATTTAATTATCTAACAGGTGTATATCATGTTTTGTCAACAATGCTTACTAAATAGGCTACGTTTTTTCTAGTTAGTGTCTATAGTTGTGTATGAATTTGTTTCTGACCCCTTCACTGATTCACTGGTCTACGTGTCTGTTTTGGGTCCAGTACCATGCTGTCTTTGTTACTATGGATCTGTAGTACCTTTAGGTGACATTCTTTTTCCTTTGGATTGATTTATTTATTCATGGTCTTTTGTATTTCAATGTGATTTTCTTTTTGTTAACTCTGTAAATAATACCATTAAAGTTTTGATGGAGTTGCATTGATTCTATAAATCATTTGGTAGCATGGCCACTCTTACAAAACTAAGTATGCCTTCTAGGCTATGAAAAGGCACTGTCATCTAGCCACCTTTTCAATCTCTCTCTCTCTCTCTCTCTCTCTCTCTCTCTCTCTCTCTTTGTTTTGCTGTCTTAAAGTTCCTGTTCTTGAAGTCTTTTATTTCCTTTGGTAAGGTTTATTCTTGAATGTTTGAAACTATTATGAGAGGTGTTTTTCCCAATGTACTTTCACTAAATTGATATTATATGAAAGCTATTGATTCATGTCTACGTTGGTTTTGTATCCTTAAATTTGCTTGAAAATGTTTATCAGATTTAAGAGCATTTTTCTTGAAGCCCAGAGTGTCTTTTAACTATAGGTTCATGTCATCTGAAAAAGAGATGCTCCCTTCACAAACTTTATCTTTCTCTTGTCTTATTGTTTAGCTGAGACTTCACATGTTGTACCAAATAAAAATGGAAAAAGAAGGGGAGGAGGACCTCCCCATTAGTGGATTTGGAGAGGGACATGGGAGGAAATTAGAGAGGGAGGGTGGGATTGGGAAGGAATGAGGGAGGGGACTACAGCTGGGATACAAAGTGAATAAACTGTAATTAATATTAAAAATTAAAATAAAAACAAAAATACGAATAAAGGCATCCTTGCCCCACTTCAGGTGTGAGACGAAGTACTCTCAGTTTTTATCCACTTGTTGTAATGGTGACTGCAGGTATATCAAATAAATACTTTACGATTTTGAGGCATTTCTGTATATTTCTATTTTCTTTGAGGATTTATCAGGAAGCATGTTAAACACTCTCACATGCTCCTTTTGCATCTATTAAGATGACCATGTGATTTATGTCCTCATATGTATGTATATGCTATGTTACATGTATTGGTTTATGTATATAGAATCAAGCCTGAATTCCTAGGATCAAACCAATTCGGTCATCTTAATGTGTTCTTGAATTTGGTTTTCAAGGTTTCTTTTTTTTTTCCTTTTTTTTTTTTTCTGAGAATGTCTGAATCGACATTACTACAGAAACTTACCTGAGGTTTTCATTACTTGGTGTGGCTTTCTTTGTCCAGGTGGTTTCAGTGTAACCCTGGCTTCATAGAGGGAGTTTAGTACTGTTCATTTCTTTTCTGTCATGGAACAATTTGAAGAATGAATTATCAGCACTTTCTTAGAAGCTTTAAGAGTGATTTTATTTATTCTTAAAAGACCCAAGCAAGGAACATTTCCAGTCCTTGCTGCTTCTTTGTGGGAAGACTTTATTACCTAAATACTATTATGCATTAACGATCTGATTAAATTGCATCTTGTGGCTTTAATTTGACGGTAATATCAAAAAACTCTATCTATCTATCTATCTATCTATCTATCTATCTATCTATCTATCTATCTATTTGAGATTTTCCCACTCTAGAGAATATTCTTAATAAAGTATGTCTTAATGATCTGGACTTTATTGTAGTCTTCTAAACAGTCACCTCACATCTCTAATTCTGTAGGTTTGAGTCTTCTGTCACTTTTAGTTTGGGTAAGGGTTTGTAAATATTGCTAGTTTTTCAAAGGACCCACTTTCTGTTTGACTAATTTGATGCATTGGGTTTCCTGCCACCTGCTATGTTTGGATTTGGTATTTTCTTTCTTTCTTTTTTTTTTTTAGATTGTTAAGGTGCATATAAATGCTTAGGGATATAAATATCCCTCTCAAGCTTGCCTCGGTTCTAGCCTAGAGGCTCCAATAGTTGTGCTTTCATTTTCACTTAATTTCATGATTTTAATTTTTTTCCTTTATTTCTTCAGTGGCTCACTCTTTAACGAATGTACACTGTCTAGTCTCCATTTAGTGTGTATTTTCTGATGTTATTTTTGCTATTGTTTCTAGGGAATTATTAATTCACCATAATGTTTAATTACTCTTCAAGAATGTCACCCAGAAAGGCTCATTTCAAGACATTGTCCCAACATATCTTCAGCAGACCATTTCACCCACTGCTCTATGCCACTAGTAGCCTGTCTTTCTTTTCATCAGTGATGAGGCAATCACTTTTCCTAGGGTAAGTGAAATTTTCAGTTTCTTGCCTCTGCCAATAACAAGAAATGTTGTAGATCCCAGTAGCAAAGCCATTGCTTTGAAAATGTACCAATAACAGTGAGCTATACTTAGGAATTATGTGTATCTACCTATCTATCTATCATCTATCTATATCTATCTATCTATCTATCTATCTATCTATCTATCTATCTATCTCTATCATCTATTTTAATATCTCTGTATCTATGTAATCTATCTCTCTAGATGAATGATCATATATACATTATACAAGATATGACATTATATATAGTTGTTCATATGTGTGTGAACAATTAAAGCAAAAGAGGCCAGAGACAATAAATTTGAAAGAGAGAAGGGGGAGAGCTTGAAGAGAGGAAAGAGAAAGGTGATTGATTTTTGAGAAGGCTCCACATGCTTCTGTGAAGAATGTGTGTTTCCATTTATTGGGTGGAATATACAACAAATATCGGTTAAATCCTTTTGATCTGTGGCACTGTTTAGTTATATGTTTCTTTAATAAATATTAGTTTTCAAAACCTATCTAGATTTGAGAATGGGGTGCTGGTTTCCTAACATTATTGTTTGGGATATATGTAGCCTTTTGTTCTTTTAAGCATTTATTTAATACATTTTTGTCTCTCCAAATGTATAAAATGCGTGAATATTTAAACTAGTTATATCCTTGATAAATTGTTTCCTCTATTAATATGCAGTGCCTCCTTTATCTCTCCTGATTAGTTTTTAAGCCATCATATATGAGAATCACTATGCCAGCTTATTTACTGCTTTCTTTTTTTTATTTTATTATTATTTTTTTTATCTGTTACATTTTATTAACTCTGTATCCCAGCCGTATTTACTGCTTTCATTTGCTTGTTAGACTGATACTTAAACTTTTGACTTTCAGTTTGGAGATTTAAAAAAAAAATTTTTTTGGAGCTAGCCTATTAGATTGGACCTTGCAGTTTAACCCAATCAGTTAGTCTTGGTAACTTAAGTTCATTGCTAAGTTAAGGCCGTTTGCATTCAAGTTTATATTGAGAGGGGTTTGCTATTACCAACTATTTTGTTAGTTGTTCCAGTTGGCAGGATTGTTGGTAGCTCTATCTTCCTTTCCTGGAAGGGTTTGATGTTTCCAATTTCGCTGTAGTGAAATGGCTGATTTCTTCCTAGTTCTCCTCTGTTTACCTTTCCCTCTTATGGAATGTATTTTTTTTTTCCAGAATTCTCATGGATGAAGTCATCATTCTTCTGCTGTGTATACTGTCCCTTTAAGAATTTTCTACAGTTTGAGATGGCTCATCAAGACTTGCTTTAAATTGTATGTTTTGAAATATTAGTGTTTATCATTAGTTTTACCAGATGACCCTGCTGTTTATCTCAGTTTGGGTTCCCAGCTGCTCACTTTCAGGACTTGAAACAGGAAGGTTGCAGGTGAAGTAGGGAAGGAGAGGTAAGAGAGGTTGGGGGAGAAAATTATTTGATTTTTTTCATTATTTCAAAATTAAGATTCCAAAGTCTTTTTCCAAAATGTCAACCATCACACTCTTTATTTATTCATTATTGAGTCAACTTGTGGAGGTGTCAAGTAAAATGTTGAACCAAGTTTTTTTGTTGATGTGTTTTGTGCATCTGTTGGAATGCATGTTTATTCTGTTTGTAGTTTCCACACACCCTATTCAGTTTGTATTTTGTTATCTTTCATGGGAATCATCCTGGTTGGTTTTCTTTGCTTGATTTTATGTTTGGAAGGAAAGTCAACATACTAACAAATATGATTTGGCACTGTGGCCCAAGAATTAGCTGCAGAGGACACTGAATGTTTTTAATTCTCTATGATGTTTGGAGACAGCACTGTGGGAGGTACTGGCTGGAGAAAATACATTTATGGAGTTATTAGAACTAAAAAAATTTATATTTAAGTGTTCAAGAGAAGTTAGGAAGGGGCGAAGAGAAACCAAAGTAAGAATGAGAAGGAAAGCACATGAATTAGAGTTTTGAAAAGCAGAAGAGAAAATACTGTATATCAAGTTTAGAGAAAAGAAAGACACAAAGGTCTTTCCCATTAAGATACAAGTTATAAGCTGATAAAACAGCAAGTGCAAAAATTTACATAGTAAAGTAATTAAAATGATATGCCTGTAATAAAAACTAAAATTTAAAAGTTAAAGAATAAAATCATACAAAAACAAAGGAGCAAAAACAAAGTAGAAAGTTTTAGGGTCTGAGCCAATGCTTCTTCCTGATTTTATTTTTAATTAATTTTTATATGTATAAGTATTTTGTCTGCATAAGTGCCTGTACACCATATGCATACAGTGCCCATGGTAGCCTGAAGAGGGCATTAAGTTTCCTAGGATTAGAGTTACAGACAGTGGTAAGCCACCATATCAGTGCTGAAAATCAAACTTCAGTTCTCCCTACGAGCAGCCAGTGTTGTTAACCACTAAGTCATCTCTCCAGACCCCTCAATTTTATTTTTAAAAGCAAATTATGCTTCCGGATAACTTGGCTACTCTGAGTCCTAGAAGTCACAGGATCAGGTTTTAGGCTGGAGTCAAAACCCAAGCTCATATGTCCTCATGAAATGCTGAGTATGTTTAAGATCAATCCCTTCTAGGTCAGACTGAAACAGGATGAAAGGTATTTACTCGAAGAGCTAATATCTAATTCTTACATTTTTCTTTTTCTTTTCATCATAATTTGGTTTTCCTGACTCACACTGACTTCCTTTAGTTTTTACACTGGTGAACTAAAAGTAATTTTCTTAACCATATAAGCCATAACTACTATGCATTTTAACCTGTTCATGCTTTCTACAATGACACTCTTGTATAGATGGAGCTGTTTCTAAACATCTCCATTTTTCCCAATATTAGGGGGAAACATATAATAAGCATTCAAGAATTAACTAGGACGCTTCTAAACTGACATACATAACATATTCTGTGAGTTAAGAGATCCAAGAAATGGTGCCTTGCCCTGGAGCAGAACAGCACTAAGAGAGTAAGTCACAGTAATCCTGAGATACATGAGTTAAGGAAAGATGTTAAGGATAAAAGCTGACATTGAATAGAAACTTGGGGCTGCATTTGCTGTGTATAGGACTTAGAAGCATAATACTGAGCTGTCCAGTCACTCACTCACTGATCTTACACCTAGTCCATGATTACTCTAAGTTCAGTCTTGTACTTCAAAGGTCATAAAAGAAGAAATAAAAGAGAAGATGTCGCTTTTCAATTCACTAGTTGCTTTGTGATTGGTCATAAGATGGTGTTAAAGAATAACCTTCTTATGAAGACTCACCCTTTCTCCAAACATAATTTACAGTAAATAGTGTCTAAAGAATATATATTTTTAAACTGTAATATGAAAGAAAAGTAAGCAAAGTTCAGACTCCTTGGGATGGAAAGGATCACTGAGATAAAGAAATGAAGAAAAATATACAACCACCAAGTTGCTGAGAATGTTTCTAAAGAGAAATGGACGAAGCAGAACACAGAGCAAAGGGACACTCTCATTTTCTCTAAAGATAAACCAAAATTGGCATTGAATTTTGTTTGTGACTGACACAAACAAAAACTTACTGAAACTTTCCATTCTTAGTAAGCCAGAATTTGAAGTGTTTGTGTATTTTTGGTTGTTGAATTCTAGATCAGTCTCTTTCAATTACTCTTTAGGTTAAAAAATAAAAGGCTAGAGAGAAAAATAAGAACGGGAGATCTAAATTCAGGGGACATACATCTACTCAATGACTGACTAAAACTGAAAGTTCGGTCATCCAAACTTTATGAAACATATTGTAACAAAGAGTGAACATAATGAAAAGAGCTTTAAACAAGGTAAAGGGAGAGGCACTGTATCCAGGTTGTCAGAGTCCTTGTCTGGCACACACAAAAGTGCTGGGTTCACTCACCACACCACATTAACCTAGTGTGATGGCATATATTTATAATCTCAACATTTGAGAAGCAGAGTCAGGAAGATCAGGAGTTCAAAACCTACTTAGCTACATAGTAAGTTTGAGGCTAGCCTGGGATACACAAAAGAGAAGAATGAATAGAAGAAGAATAAGGAGGAGAAAGGGTGTAGAGTAAGGGAGAAAATGAGGAAAGGAATAAAGGGAGGGAGAGGAGAATGAGGAAGAAGAAAGAAGAAAAGGAAGTAAGAGGAGATGAAGAAAAGGACAAGGAGGAAGAGGATGAAGAAGAATAGGAGGAGGTGGAAGAACAGAAGAAGGAGGAGCAGGAGGAAGGATTGTTGGTGGGAAAGGTCAGAAGAGAGGATCAAGAACTAAGTCCTGGTGATCCATCCTAAATGAATAACTTCCTTGTTTGGGTGTTGAAACAAAGCTTTAAATTCACACAGTAAAACTTCAGTAATACTCTGGTATCTATAATGAGTGATATATTTCAAGGGACATCCGCACTCTCATTTTTGTTCTTACAAGAACAGCAGTGTGCATTGCTCATAGTTTTTTGTTTCTTTGTTTATGTTTTACAGACTATATGCTTACTTTTTTATTACATGTCCAGGGTTATAAGTTCAGTCACAAGTAGAAAACACAAACAGAACAGATTTTATTTATTTTTTGGAGTTTTTTTTTTCTTTTTAATTATCATTTTTTACAATTTATTCAATTTGTATCCCATCTGTGATCCCTTCCCTCGTCTCTTCCCAGTCCCACTCTCCCTCCCTCTTTTTCCCTATGTATCTTCCCTAGTCCACTAATAGAGAAGGTCATCCTCCCCTTCTATCTGACCCTAGCCTATCAGTTCTCATCAGGACTGGTTGCACTGTCTTCCTCTGTGGCCTGGCAAGGCTGCACCCCAAGAGGGAGGTGATCAGAGAGCCTGCCACTAAGTTCATGCCAGAGAATGCCCCTACTCCCCTTAATGGCTACCCCACTTGGAGACTGAGTCTATGGGCTACATTTGAACCTGGGTTTTAGGTTCTCTCCATGCATTGTCCTTGGTTGGGATATAATTCTCTTAAGGGTCCCCAGGGCTCAGTTTTTTTCTGTTGATCTCCTTTTGGAGCTCCTGTCCCCTCTAGGTCTTTCTATCTCCCCCTTCTTTCATAAGATTCCCTGCACTCTGTCCAAAATCTGGCTATGAGTCTCAGCCTCTGCTTTGATAACTCGATCAGTAGAGTCTTTCAGAGGCTGTCTGTGGTAGGCTCCTATCCTGTTCCCCGTCTTCTCCTGCTTCTGATATCTATCACATTTGTCCCTCTGAATGAGGATTGAGCATCTTTCCTAGGATCTTCCTTGTTGTTTAGATTCTTTAGGAGTATAGATTTTAATATGTTTTTCCTATAGTATATGTCTAATATCCACTTATAAGTGAGCATATACCATGTGTGTCTTTCTCCTTCTGGGTTACCTCACTCAAGATGATCTTTTCTAATTCCCACCATTTGTCTGCAAATTTCATGATTTTCTCATTTTTAAAAGCTGAGCAGTATTCCATTGTGTAAATGCACCACAATGTCTGTATCCATCCCTCCATTGACAGACATCTGGGTTGTTTCCAGTTTCTGGATATTATGAACAGAGCTGCTATGAACACGGTTGAGCAAATGTCCTTGTTGTATACTTCAGCTTCTTTTGGATATATGCCTAGGAGTGGTATAGCTGTATCTTGAGGAAGCACTATTCCTAATTGAGAAAGCACCAGATTGATTTCCAGAGTGGTTGCACAAGTTTACATTTCCACCAGCAATGTAAGAGGGCTCCCCTTTTTCCATGTCCTCTCCAGCATATATTGTCACTTGAGTTTTTGATCTTAGCCATTCTGATGGGTGTGTAAGGTGAAATCTCAGGGTCATTTTGATTTGCATTTCCCTGAAAGCTAAGGATGTTGAGCATTTCTTTCTTTAGGTGTTTCTCTGATATTCGATATTCCCCTATTGAAAATTCTCTGTTTAGCTCTGTACCCCATTTTTTTATTTTTTATTTTTTTTATAAGTTACATTTTATTAACTCTGTATCCCAGCCGTGTCCCGATCCCTCATTCCCTCCCAGTCCCTCCCTCCCTCCCTCATCTCCACCGTGCCCCTTTCCAAGTCCACTGCCATTTTTTAATTGAAATACTTGATTTGTTGGTGTTTAATTTCTTGAGTTCTTTATATATTCTAGATATTAGTCCTCTGTCAGAAATAAGTTTGGTGAAGATCCTTTCCCAATCTGTAGTCTGTCATTTTGTTCTGATGGCAGTGACCTTTGCTTTTCAGAAGCAAACTTTCATGGGGTCCCATTTATTGATTGTTGATCTTAGAGTCTGTGTTGTTGGTGTTTTGTTCAGGAAGTTGTCTCTTTTGCCAGTGAGTTCAAGGCTCTCCTCCACTTTTTCTTCTAACAGGTTTAGTGTATCTGGTTTTATTTTGAGGTCTTTGGACTTTAGTTTTGTGCAGGGTGATAAATATGGATCTATTTTTCTACAAGTAGACATCCAGTTGGACCAGCACCATTTATTGAAGTTGCTGTTTTTTTCCCATTGTACTGTTTTGACTTCTTTGTCAAAAATCAATTATCTGTAGGTGTGTGAGTTTATTTCTGAGTCTTCTATTTGATTCCATTGCTCCACCAGCCTGTTTCTATGCCAGTGCAATGCAGTTTATATTACTGTTGCTCTATAGTACAGCTTGACATCCTGAATGGAGACAATTCCAGAAGATCTGTTATTGTACAGGATTGTTTTAACAATTCTGGAGTTTTTGTTGTTGTTGTTGTTGTTTTTTCATATCAAATTGAGAATTTTTATTTAAAGTCCTGTAAAAAAAATGTGTTGGTCATGCTGGAGAGGTTGTGAAGAAAGGGGAACCCTCCTCCACTGCTGGTAGGAATGTAAACTTGTACAACCACTCTGGAAAGCAATCTGGAGCTTCCTCAGACAACTGAGAATAGTGGTTCCTCAAGATCCAGTTATACCACTCCTAGGCATATACCCAAAAGAGGCTAAAGTACAAAATAAGGACATTTGCTCAACCATGTTTGTAGCAGCCTTATTTGTAATAGCCAGAAGCTGGAAACAGCCCAGATGCCCCTCAGTGGAGGAATGGATATAGAAATTGTGGTACATCTGCACAATGGAATATTACTCAGCAATAAAGAAAAAACAAGGAAATCATGAAATTTGCAGGTATATGGTGGGATCTGGAAAAGATCATCCTGAGTGAGCTATCCCAGAAGCAGAAAGACGCACATGGTATATACTCACTCATATAGACATGTAATATAGGATAAACCTACTAAAATCTGTACACATAAAGAAACTAATCAAGGTCTGATGCTCTTTGGGTGGATGACACCTAAATGAACATCAGTACAAAGTCCCAATTTATTTCTAATATCAGAGATCAGACCTCTACTCTTGCCTGATGCGTCTAAAACAAAAAGGGGGAACTGTAGAGAGCTGCGGAATGCTATGCCTTAAAGATGGAGCTGGTTTCCGCCTTCCACCTTCCCGATGGTGAGTGCTCTCTGTCATGAACAATTCCACATTTGGCTAAGGCTGAGGATCTGGCTTGCTTCCATGTATGTGGACCTATCTGCATTGCCCACGTGGCACGCCTGGGTTGGCTACCCAGAGGCTATTTAAGCTGTGGGCTGGCTTTCCCCAGGGTCCGAGGATTGTTCAAGGTTCCTGAATAAACTGCATTGAAGAAAAAAAAAAAAGAAACTAATCAAGAGGGAGGACTCTTGCTAAAATGCTCAATCTCTATTCAGAAAGGCAAAGAGGCTGAACATCAGAAGAAGGAGAAAAGAGAGAACAAGTCAGGAGCCTGACCCAGAGGACCTCTGAAAAGCTCTCCCCTGCAGACTATCAATGCAGATGCTGAGACTTATGGGCAACCTTTGGGCGGAGTGCAGGGAATCTTATGAAAGAAGTGGGAAACAGTCAGATATGGAGAGGACAGGAACTCCACAAGGAGAGCAACAAAACCAAAAAATCTGAGCACAGGGGTCTTTCCTGAGACTGATACTCCAACCAAGGACTATGCACTGAGATAACCTAAGACCCCTGCACAGATGTAGCCCATGGCAGTTCACTATCCAAGTGGGTTCCATAGTAATAGGAACAGGGACTGTCTCTGACATGAACTGATTGGCCTGCTTTTTAATTATCTCCACCTGAGGGAGAAGCAGCATTGCCAGGCCACAGAATCAGATAATGCAGCCGCTCCTGATGAAACCCAATAGCCTAGGATCAGAAGGAACAAAAGAAGTCCTCACCTATCAGTGGACTTGAAGAGGGGCATGCATGCAGAGGGGTAGAGGAAGGGAGGGATGGGGAGGAGGAGGGAGGGAATCACAGGGGGTATACAAAGTGAGTAAAGTGTAATTAATAAAGAATTAAAAAAATGTGTTGGTATTTTGATGGTAATTTTATTGAATCTGTAGATTGTTTTTGACAGGATGGCCATTTTCACTATGAGCATGGAGATCTTCTGATATCTTCTTCAATTTCTTCTGCAGAGACTTGAAGACCCCCCGCCCATATAGGTCTTTCACTTGCTCATAGTTTACAGGTAAGGTATCAGGAAGTAATGGAGGTCAAGTGGCTTATATTGTATCACAGTGAGATACGGGTAGAATAAAGTGGCACATCTTTTAACTCGCTGCAGTATATTTTAGCTGCATCTCTCTAGCAAAATGAACTTTCATCCACAAGCTGAATTTTGCAATCTGAAAATATTTTACCAGTGTGTTGTGGGTAGTTTCTTCACTTTCTCTCTCCCATTACCCCAGTTGCATTCATACTGGTGCCTCAGTCCTGAACAGTGACGTTCTACCAGTCTTATCATTTGAAATTCTTTCTGCCTAGAAAGGAATATCTCCCATTTTCTCCCAGTATCTACTGATTCCTCTCTTGACTTAAATGTATCTTTCTTCAAGAACAGTTTCATATCACTTTACATCCTTGTATTATATTTATGTTCAAATACTACTTCCAAGTCTAAAATTTCTATTTTATATTTATTTGGGTTATTAGTTCATTGATGTCTCTTTATCCTATCAGCCTTAAAGTACCATGAAGATAAGCCAGTGTTGGCCTTACTTCCTATTATATCTATCCTAGTCCAATGTCTGGTTTAGTAAAATTATTCATTTAAACAGCTAAAAGAATGGGTGAGATTGCTTCTGATGTAGAAATCATGGTCTCTGAAATAATTTGTTTATGTTGGAAATTAAATCTAAATCATATCCCCATGCTTAAGAATCACCTCATCTGTGTGCAAATCTGGATCCCAAACCCCAGCTATTTGGACTTAATTCCTATTAAGTGGAGCCTGGAAAGCATTGTTTTTGTATTAAGCTGCTCAAGTATGTCTGATACAAGTAGTCCATGGACAGTATTTTGAAAAAAGAAATGTTGCCAAGATCCAGATGTTTGCAAAGAAAGTAAGCAAAAACTCTTCTACACTTGGGTTATGTCCAAATAAAGTTCATTTATAAGAAGAATAAAGCATGCCCACAGAAATAATGGAGTTGCAGAAGACAAATGATGAAGATCTGGAAGGTTTTAGAAAGCTCTAAAATATGAGGCAGTGAATTCCTGACTTATAATATTGCGTATCTTTATTTTCTTCTCAGTTTAATTTGTCAGGGGAGACCACATGTCAGTCTGCTTCTGTACATCTTGAGTAGTCTTTTTTATATGAAATATATGATAACAAGGAGACATACTAAAAATGAATAAAAGCTGATTTTTTTCTGAGAGTAATTCCAGGTTGAATGCTTAGTGTCTTTATAGGTAAAATGGCCTTGAAATCAGCTACTCTCAATAAATCTTTTGTTTTTGTTTGTTTGTTTATTTGTTTTTGTAGCCAAAATAATAGATGTAGAACATTTACCTAAGAGACTGGGGGCAGTTTTCAGGCTTAGTTGGCTTCTGGATGCTTCTTACCATCAATAATGATTTGAGGCAACTTCCCAACCTGGATATCTCTGCCCAGCTGGGAAAGATCTTGGCAACCAATTCTACACAGAGGCTCTCTGATTTTTTTACCTATGCAAAAACTTTTCATTAATGAACATGAATCATAGAGATTGGAGTCTTGTAAAATGATCATCCTTTATGCTCTCTTTACCAGCAAAAAAAAAAAAAAATATGTAACATACCTCACAAAAGGCATAAGTTATGCTGGGGCACACATATTTTTCTTTTCTTTACATATCTAAATATATTAGCACATTGCTGGCATTCTGTTGTCTAGAAAGGAAAGACCATAATCTACTTAAATCTATGGCTGAAATTTAGGAAGGGACATATCCCTGGAGAGAGAGAGAGAGTATGAAAAAGTTAAACTACAGATCAATCTCATATGTAAGAAATGAGATATCAATGAAAGATATGACAGAAATCAAATGGAATGTTTAGAAGAGTGATGAGGAAACTGTTAACAAAGATATGGAAGGGTTTGAGAAAAACCATAAGGGATGATTTCTCTGAAGGGTGTGAAGAAGGAGGTAAGATGGAGAAGGAGGGTCAGAGTGAGCAGAGCCTAAAGGTGTGGGAATCATGGGAGACAGATCACCATTGAGAAATTTTAAGAGGATAGAGAAAACTTTAATATTTGGATTAAAATAAATAGATGGGTGAAAGGTAAAAATGTGTAAGAGCAAAAATTAAAAATAAAACTAAATTTGCAGGTAAATGGTGGGAACTGGAAAAGATCATCCTGAGTGAGGTATTCCAGAAGCAGAAAGACATGCAGGGTATATACTCACTCATAAGTGGATATTAGACATATAATATAAGATAAACATACTAAAATCTGTACACCTAAGGAAGCTAATCAGGAAGGAGGACTCCGGCTAAGATGCTCAGTCTTCATTCAGAAAGGCAAAGAGGATGGACATCGGAGGAGGAGGGAGAAAACAGGGAGCAGGACAAGAGCCTAACACAGAGGGCCTCTGAAAGGCTCTACCCTGCAGGGTATCAAAGCAGATACTGAGACTCATAGCCAAACTTTGGGCAGAGTGCAGGGAACCTTATGAACGAAGTGGGAGATAGTAAGACCTGGAGAGGACAGGAGCTCCACAAGGAGAGCATCAGATCCCAAAAGTCTGGACGCAGGTCTTTTCTGAGACTGATACTCTAGCCAAGGACTACTCATGGAGATAGCCTGGAACCCGTGTACAGAGGTAGCCTATGGAAGTTCAGTGTCCAAGTGGGTTCCATAATAATGGAAACAGGGTTGATCTCTGACAGGAACTGATTGGCCTGCTCTTTGATTACCTCCCCCTGAGGGGGAAGCAGCCTTACCAGGCCACAGAGGAAGAAAATGCAGCCACTCCTGTTGAGACCTGATCGACCAGGATCAGAGGGAAGGGGAGGAGGACCTCCCCTATCAGTGGACTTGGGGAAGGGGCAATTGAAAGAGGGAGGGAGGGTGCAATTGAGAGGAGAGGAGGGAGGGAACTACAGGGTGGATACAAAGTGAATAAACTGTAATTAATAGAAATAAAAATAATTAAAAATAAAACTAAATATTTTATATAATAAACTACTTAAAGAATATATATTTTTATGGAGTCTGCATGTTTTTTAGAGTTTTTTAAAAGTAAAAGTGAAAAAAATGAAAAGTGTTCATAATCCCTCTGCCACCAGCATTCTCTCACTCACTGCCTCCTGCAATACTTGAATTATACTTCATCATATCTCAGTGTACTCTATAGTTCTACCTTTGATAAAAATTCAATGGCTTCCAGTTGTGGCATGTATACAGAACACTTAGATATATTTTAAGAACAGGTTTTCTTTTATTCTTTTATTTATTAATTTTTTATTATTACAATTTATTCACTTTGTATCCCAGGTGTAGCCCCTTCCCTCACCCCTCCCACTCCTACTTTTCCTCCCTCTTCTCCTTCCTTGCCCCTCCCCTAGCCCACTGATAGGGGAGACCCTCCTCCCCTTCCATGTGATCCTGGCCTATCAGATCTCATCAGGACTGGCTGCATTGTCTTTCTCTGTGGCCTCTTACTCAGTGCCTGGCTCTTTGATCACTTCCCCCTGTGGGGAGTGCAACAGTACAAGAACAGGTTTTCTCAATGCCAGAGAATAATGTTTTATTGAATAGAAAAACCACTCTTTACCTCTATGAAGATCCCTTTTGCTGGCAGACCCATGTATAGACTGTTCTCAAGCATGTTTCAATGCAATGCCCACTATGTGGGCTCTGTGTGACTATCATAGCCACTCTTCTATTGCTGTGAAGAGATGCCATGACTACAGAGGCTTTTATAAAACATTTTATGGAGGTTTGCTTACAGTTTTGGGGACTTAGTCCATTTTTATCATGGCAGGCAACATGGCGGTATGCAAGCAGACACTGTGCTGAGGAATAATGGAGAGTTCTACATCTGGATCTACAGGCAGCAAGAAGAAAGGGACAGTATGCCTTTTGAAACCAAAAAGCCTATTTCCAGTAACATACTTCCTCCAACAAGGCTATATGTCCAATTCTTTCAATTAGTGTCACTTTCTAAGCATTAAAATACAGGAGCCTATGGGGACCATTCTAATTCAAACCACCACATTGACCATAGACAAGCTTCTCTGGTCTTAGTTTCTCTATGTATGATATAGCAAAAATAACATGTGTTTCATAGACTTATTAAAAGGATAGACTTAACACTTGTAAATCATGTAGAATAATAGCTATCATATAATAAAAATTGCACATGGATTTCTTAAATAGAAATATTCACTAATATGCCAGGAGATTAACTATAGAAATTTACAGCTGAAAACACTAGTTCCCTTCCCTTACTATTCTTTGTTCTGTTCTGTCTTGGTTACTTTTAAATAATTACGATGACACATATGCTTTAAAAATCTCATATGACTTTGAATTAAAATTATAAAATTTCACATTAATCTGAAACAAATTGGTTTCTGTTTGTTTTGTTTTGGGGGTGTAGGGGTTAAGACAGGGTCTCTCTAGATGTCCACCCAGCCATTATGAAACAGAGGAGAGAAAAAGATAAGATTATACTGCAGTTTAAGCAAAGTTTCAGCAAGTCATATCGAACATTCTCGAGTCAACATCACTTAAATAACAAAAATAGGTTTGTCTTAGCATCTTCAATCACTGGCTGACAGCAGCCTGTGAGTCCTGGACTTCAGCACAACACAGCAGTGGGTTCACAAGCACCCGTTGTGTTTGTTCATGACCACCACAGATGCACTGCTTAAACTTTCTAGTACTATGAAATATTCTGCAACTCATATTCTTAGATGTATCTTTTAATGACAAATGTAAATATTTGCAAACATTTATAAAAAGAATTTTTGTATTACTGTGTCATAACTTCCATGCTGTTTTATTTTGATAAACCATTTAATTACATTCTTTAAAAAAGCTGCAATAATTTAAACTCCCAATAACATACCATGCTGTGCCAATGATTTCCATTTAAAAATATTTAGCAGCTGTGATAGGTATCGATGTTATTTCATATTTTTTTATTTTAATTTGTATTACCCCAATTACTAATGATATTGAACATATTTTTTAACATTAATGTAGTTTTGACCTATTTAAAATGACTATTGCTTATTTTGAATTAGTGACATACTACATCAGTAAAGAGCATATGAAAATCAACCAGACCAAAAAAGGAGGAGGGTGGTAAAAGCTGATCTGATTTCAAGGTCCAAGAGGCTGTGTAGTCTATAAGCCACCCACACTCTTGGGTCTCATTAGTAAGCTACTTTGAATACCTAAGAGTCACGGCCATTTTTTTTTCATTCAATGGAAATCACTATCTCCTCCTTTGAGAGAATTCTGGCCTTGTCTACAGTAGTAATACGAACGTATCAGGGCCTGGAGAGGAGTAGCCACACACTCCTGCCAGACCAACAAGTGTGCCTGCTTTCTTGTCCTTCTTCTGTGGATTCACAGTAAAGACATACACTTGCCCCATCAAGGGTTAATTCCTCAGACCTCCACCTTCCTGCCCATGTGGTCAAATCAAGAACATCCATACAATTCCCCTTCCCCTTATGAATTAGTTCCTACAGCCTAAATGTGCTCTTTTTTCTTTGCTCTGAGAACAAAAAAATAACCAAATAGCAAGTTTTATTTTCTAAACTATACAGTTTCCTATCCTGGTTTTCATATCACACTTTGTTTTTGATAAAATAGTATTTATTCTCTATTCTTTTGAGACACTCGCATCACATTGATGTATCAATTTATTTGGACAATGGTTAAGGATGACAGTAAAAGAGTTTCCAAATTTCTTCCCAAATTATCTTAAGATAAACATACTTCCCTAACTTCTTTTTAAAATTTATTTATTTTTTACTTTTTATTTTTATTTTTTAAATTTAATTTAATTTTTTAGGTACAGTTTATTCACTTTGTATCCCAGCTGTAGCCCCTTCCTTCTTCCCTCCCTCATCTCCGCCCATGTCCATCCTCCAGTCCTCCCCTTTCCTCTAACCCTAGACTATCAGGAGGAGCCTACCACAGAGGGCCTCTGAAAGACTCTACCCAGCAGGGTATCAAAGCAGATGCTGAGACTCATAGCCAAACTTTGGGCAGAGTGCAGGGAATCTTATGAAAGAAGATGGAGATAGAAAGACATGGAGGGGACAGGAACTCCACAAGGAAAGCAACAGAACCAAAAATTATGGGCAAAGGGGTCTTTTCTGAGACTTACTCCAACCAAGGACCATGCATGGTGATAACCTAGAACCCTGCAGAGATGTAGCCCATGGCAGCTCTGTGTCCAAGTGGGTACCCTAGTAAGGGGAACAGGGACTGTCTCTGACATGAACTCAGTGGCTGACTCTTTGATCACCTCACTCTGAGGGGGAAACAACCTTACCAGGCCACAGAGGAAGACAATGCTGCCAGTCCTGATGAGACCTGATAGGTTAGGGTCAGACCACATTCTTGACATTCACAGAACAGCATCTCTGGACACGGTTGAACTCATTTTCTTCCATCGTACAGCAAACAATCAGTTTCATCCAGACTTTACTGTACCTACTATATTTATTACAACAATTTCTTACATAAAGAAAAATCTAACATGTGCTTTCTCTCCTTTCATGACTTCTCAGCTATCAATAATGCAGTTGGCTACTGCCTTTTCTAAGAAATCTTCCCCCTCAGCTGTTTTCTCTTTCTCGTTAGGCTCTCCATTCTTTGTCCATTTTATTACTTGTCGACTCCTTTTCCTGGCCTTGAAATACTAAAAGTCTTTGAAGAATGAACTTAGACCACTTTTACATTCACTACCTGAATCCTTTATCAAAACATTTCCCAGTTTTAAAGATGTACTTGCTTACCATGCTGAAATTATACCTCCAAAATTTCTTTTCTGCATATGAAAATCTCTTTCTTAAAGTCTCCAATGACTTTCTGGCTTATCTCATAGCTGTTCTGTGGTCTGTTCTTCATATATGTGTAAGTGGCTCATTTATTCCTAGAAACATCTGTACTTAGTAAGTCTTCAGAACCTATGAGGAAAAACGTGTTGCTACTGTGATCCACATTAGTTCACTTGGAATGACTGCAATACACAATTACCTGAACTGTTCACTTAATCATTTGTCTTCTTACACTCATTCATTGTCCAAAGGACATTTAGTCTTTTAAAAACACCCAAAGCTGTTTGATTTATAGTTCCTCTTCACAGAACAGTCTTTCTTCAGCTCTGTACATGATTACTTCCTGCTCATGATTTAGCTTACGTCACCAGCAAAGGGAAGGTTCCTATGCAGACACTTTCTAAGTAGCATCCTCAGGCTATTCTCTAGGAGAGTGCCTCACCGGATGACTAATACAAAATATCATAAACTCTAATGGTTCTGTTTACATAATGTTTTAATTGCATTTTGTCTTTGCTAGTAGGCCATAGGAGAGATTCCTCCCAACAGGAGCATTTGGTAGAATGTTTGGTTCTGTTCTAAGGTGTCCGGGTTCAAATGCATACCTTAACACTGAAAGATGTAGACCATAAAACTTGCTCCTACAGCCACACACACACTTGTAGCATTAACTAGACTCCATGCTTTTTTTTTAAGAGCCCATTAAGTTGGGAGAAAAAGATGTAGTGGGGGTTGGAGAGGAGTTGAAGAAGAGGGAAAGGTGGTCGATTTAATCAAATCATATTTTATGCATGTATGGAATTCTCAAACAATAAAAAAATGGCATCCTGTAGAACACAGCAAGACAAAATAAAGGTAAGTGATGGAGACTAATCACAACGTAGGTGGAAGACAGAAAAAAAGAGTAAATTTAATGGCAAATCAAGAGGAAGTGTGTAGAAACTGCAGGAAAACAAAATCTTTCCAAGATCTAAGATGAGATAATAACAAACATGCATTAAACAAAAGGCAGAAATGCAGAGAAATCAATGTATTCTCTAAATAACAGTGCTCAAACATCACGCAAAGATTTTTGAAAGCTACATAAGAGATGAAAGTGAGTGAACGAACTCGGAATGGATACTGCAAACAACAAAGTGAAAATTCTGGAAAACCAGAGGCTGAAAATTTTATTGATTTTTTTAAGTGTTTAGAAAATCCATGCTACTATTAAAAATAAAATTAGAAAGTGAAAGAATTTTCTAAATGAGGTTTCAAATTTTATAAGATATGCTGGGAGAATGAAAGAGGAAGAATAGAATTTTTTTCACAAGAGTTTAAATTGAAGTGATTTCATTTTTGAAATTTGCAACTACAAAAAGAAAATGAGATCTTTTAATAAGAAGACAAGGAAGACTACAGGGACAGAGTTTCTTACCCAGAACCTGGTTGAAGTTTTGTATAATCTAAGACCCAAAAATGTCACCACTAGTTCACCAACATGGTTTAGCTTGTAAAATACTTGTCTTGGAAGCCCGACAACCCAAGAGTTCAGTCCCCCAAACCCATAGTAGAACGACAGACTCACCCCTCAAAGTTGTTCTCTGTTCTTCACATGTGTGCCATGGCATACACCTGCATTCTCACTGTTAGTGATGGGGGCAAGTGTCCACTTCTTTTTTCAGTTCTTGGGCTGCATCTGATGCACACCTATGAAGGCCCTGCACTAGGCACTGTAGTCTTCGAGTTTGTATGTACAAAGATCATTTTGATTTAGAGGACCTTGTTTTCATGGTGTCCTCCATCCCTTCTGTCTCTTACACTCTGAATCATCTTCTGCAGGTTCTTTGGGCCTTCAGGGGAAAGATTTAATGGAGACATCCCATTTGAAGGAGAGGGAAAGAGTGAGTGTTCCAAGGTATCTCACTCTCTGCATAATATCTGGCTGTGGGTCTCTGTTTAGTCCCATCTGCTGCAAGACAAAGCTTCTTTGATGATGGTTGAGCAAGGCACTGATATGCTGCCCTGGTTAGCATGCTGCCCTATGGTGTTCAATAGAGATGTCTGATCATGAGACTGAAAGAAATAATTAAAGGCTATTCCAGTAGGGGAAAAAAAAAGTAAGATGAAGAAATTCTGGGAGTCCAACTAGACCTAAGGGTGTAGGAAAACTTCAAAGGGAGTTTCATGGCTAAAAGAGGGAGTGGGATGAGTGAAATGCCCTACAGGGGAAAATAAGATCAAGTATTGCTTTACTTCTTAAAGCAGTGGTTCTCAACCTTCCTGATGCTGTGACTCTTTAATACAGTTCCTCATGTTATGGTGACCCCCAACCATAAAATTATTTCATGGCTACTTCATAACTGTAATTTTGCTACTGATATGAATCATAATATAAATATCTGATATGCAGAATATCTGATATGTGACCCCCAAAGGGGTCCCAACCCACAAGTTGAGAAATGCTGTATTAAAGCAAAAGCAAATACACTACTACTACTTTCATCTACTTCCAGAGACAATTCAAAAGAAGCAAAGATGGACAGCAGAAGATGAGGAAATCAGCAAGACCCTGATTGATATAAGCTCGTGCACAAAAGTCTTGCTTTCATAGGCAAAGAAAAGTTAATTTGCTGGAATGGGAAAAATAACATATTACACTCGGACTGATGCTGGAGAGTGTGGTAAGTATGTTGGCTGGTGTGGATGGTGGGTGTTTAGGCATCCTTGAGTCCTTCCATTTTCTTAGTGATATCAACTAACAATGAGGGAGAACAAGACATATTGGAGGTTTGAGGGAGATAGGAAGTCTAAATCGACAGAAGTTTTATGATTCTGTACATAACTAGTTTTTCATTCTTGATGGACTCAGACTGGGAGTAAGTAGCATTAGTCAGAAAATAAGAAGCTAAAATCTTAAGCATTATTCATCCAGAAAATAATTTAAGTAAAATTCATCCAGGAAAAAAATATGAGCATGCCTAAACATATGTCTCTCATAAAGCCTTAACTCTGAGTTATCTTTTATGACTTAACACAGAAAAGTTGAGTTTCAACATGTTTACTTTTCATTGCAACACTTCACCTGAGCCACTGGGAACCACTGGCCAAGTCCCTTTTAGACTCTCTGCATGTTACTTTAGTTACTATTTAACAGGACCCATATCAGCCACGGAGGCACATCCAGGGGAAGGGGCAGTTTTCCAGTTTGTGTCTCTGTTCCCCTCTGCCTTAACTCCTCACTGTGACTAGTGAGAAAAATGCTGTCTTTTCTGCTTCATGTTGGTGACACTGAGTCAGGAGGCAATGGACATTATGAGAGATTCAGTTGACGAGTTAAAAAAAAAATCTAAGTTGAACCTCCCCATAGTGGAAAAAGAAATTTGTATTTTTAGGTCTGTTTTACTACAGTCATAAAAGTGAGTAATTCCTCCATGCCTAAAGAACATGGCATCATCTCTGTCTCACTCGTTCCTGTGAAAGCTAAGAGGAAAGAGACTGAGCTTTACAGTTCATCTCACTTTGGGCATATAATGTTCTCAAAACCATGTTAATTTTAGAAGAAGTGTTGAGGATTCAGTAGTTAATAGCATATCTCTGGGAGAAATGTTTTAACTTGGACTTGAATTAGATGGTAAAATATACATGATGAATAGGAAGGGAAGAAAACTGAACCTCTCATAATCTCCACGTTTGGTGTTCTTAGCATTCTTGAAGCTCTCCTTAAATGTTGATTTCACACACAGTGTCCTTATTGTTTGTTTAATAACAACATGCAAAATGTGCAGGGCGGGGGAGGAGTTCGTCTTCAGCAGTAATCTGCTTTGCAGGGAAATTTCATGTTTTCAAGAAAGAAAATTCGAGATGCCAGTTCTTTAAAGAAGAACTGAGAAGAACATGATAAGTTATAATATGCCGCATATAGGTGTGTGGCCTGTTTGGATCATTCACTCATTTTTATAAGTCTAAGGTAGATTTGAATAGTATTAATCTCTGATGCTGAAATGGGTAAATATTATCAAACTAGGAAGCTTAGGGTACATGTAAATAAGGAAAGATGTATCACTCTAAACATCATTTTATGCATAAAAGTTTGTAATGAGAAACACTAAAATTTTGTTGGAGTTACAGAGATTATTGAATTGTTGAGTAAATTCAGTCATATATATACATATACACACATACATATTCGTAGTTATTTATTAATTTTGGGTGATGATGTCTAGATTTATTCGTGGCTTATACACTCCTTCCTCACTCATCAAGGCTACAAGCAATGTTTTTCTTTTCTTGTTATGTATGATCTATTTTATGTTAGAAAAAGGAATAGAAATTCAAGTTTCAGGAGACTTGTCACACTGAATCAGCAAAGGCGGATGATTTTCCCCTAAATTATAGGTAATGATTTTTTAAAAAAATATGTTGTTACAGGATCTCATACAGATTAGCAGCAGAGTAAAAGAATATTGCAGTAAGAGGAAACTCTTGAAAAGGTATAAACGTTAGGCTATCCAGGCATGCTTGTTCAATGAATAGAGAAATTCTCCCCCTGGAAGTATTTATGGAGTGTTATTTTCATGTGCTGCATGGCCTCTATCTTCTGGAATGCAGGGTATTTGGGAAAGAGATATGTGTTTACTAAAGCACAGTTAGGAGTAAGAACAGTTCACATTAAAATCCCTGCTAAGCAGATAGCATCCAGTGTTGAACAAGTTGCACAACCTTTCTAAAGAAGGTTTCTTTATCTTAAGGAAAAGATAAGAACATAGAACAGAATTATGCTGCAACTTATTAGAAAATAAGCACAGTCATTCTCAGAACATAGAAATGCATAATAAAACTGCAAAGAATATGTACAAATCCTTGCTAAAATTCCTAGTGATATTGAAATACTAAACTAACATAGTCTGCCTTAAATAACAAAATTTTAAATGGCATGGAGTTTCACAGAAAGTCTTAAGGTTTTATCTTTATTTCTCATTAGTTGCATGGGGGTTAATGAGGAACCCAGGCAATAATTCACTCAAAGTATCTTCATAAAACCAAAATATTTTGAAGGAATTCTATACAAGTGAAAGAGTTGGTCATCACACACACACATATCTGAAGAGCAAATAGACTATAATATAAATACATACATTCCACTATCCACATTCTTTTCAATATAGTGCTTGGACCACTAGCTAGAGCAATGGAAAATAAAAAGTAATTAAAGTGACATGAATAGGAAAAGAAGAACTCAAATTATTCTTATTTGTAGATCATAAGGTAGTCATAAGAGATTCCAAAAATTCTACCTTCAAACTTCTAGAAATGATCAACACTTTGAGCAAAGTGTCAGGATATAAAATCAATTTACAAAACTTACTAAACTTTTTATATATCAACAACAAATATTCTGAGAGAGATCAGGCCTCAAAAAATATCTAAGAATAAAACTAGCCAAGGAGGTAAAAGGCCTTTACAGAAACCTTTAAAATTCTGAAGAAAGAGATTCAGGGAGGCACCAAAACATGGAAAGACATGCCGTGCCCATGGTTTGCTATAATCAATATTGTGAAATAACCTTTGTACCAAAAAGTAAGTTAGAGATTCAATACAATCTTAACCTAAATACTCACAATATTATTCACAGAAATTAAAAAGTAATCTCATAAAGTGTTTTTAAAAAGAACAATATTGAAAGCATTACTATTCCAGATTCCAAGGCTTATTACAGAGCTGCAGTGATCAAAACACCAGAATGCTGGTACAAAATAGATATGCGGATCAATGGAACAAAAGAGTAAACCCAAATATGATTACCAATAACTATAGCCACCTGACATTTACAGACATGACAAAATATACAAGACAGAAAGGATAGTTACATTTAACAAATGGTATAGAAAGTGATATTATATTCATATTTGTCACCTTGCATAAATATTGACTTCAAATGGATCAAAAGCATCAACGTGAAGCCCGAAACACCGAAACTGATAGAAGAGAACATAGGCAGCACCTTTCAAGTTACAGGTGGGCAAAGGACTTTTTGAATAGGACTGCATTTGTTCTACACAACAAAGGAAACGACTGAATAAGGGGAAGTCCATAGAGTGAGAGAGAACTTTTGCAAACTAACCATCTGACAGAGCATTAATACCTAGAGTATGAAAAAACACAAAAAAATGAATAGTCATTAAAAACCCATTAAAAATTGGTCTATGGATCTGAACAGAGGAAAGGGAATAGTAGGCAGAGAAGGACCATAGAAGAGAACCTATGATTTCTACTTTTCTGAATGGTTATAATTTATAACCACATTTTAAATACTTATCCTTATGCCCACAGGTAAGCATAGCTCTCACCCCTCAACAAAGAAGCTTCTTTTTGCAGCAGATGGAGCATATTACAGAAGAACATAATTAGTTACAATACAAATGACAACGGAATATGTGGTTCCCAACACCAAGTGTTAAATAACCACACCCTAAAGGTTCAGTGAGGCTCATGCAAGAGTGGGTGGAAAGATTGTGAGAGCCAGAGGTTACAGGCATCTGTTGGGAGACAGTGTTTCTATATATGTCAAAGAAGCTGCACCTGTGAAACCTTAACAATATGGCTGCCTAAATAAGACATGGAAAATGACAGCACCGACTGACATGTCAAGGTGGTTGGGGAATACATCACAAGGTCTTTTGAGAAAAGGAGCATCACTCTTTCCAAAGGACAATTCTCTTGATAGATGGCCTACCCCAAGCAGTCATTTTCAAACACATATACATAGGAACAACACTAAATGTTACAAAGGGCAGGGAGGAGATGAGGGAGGGAGGATGGGATTGGGAG
Source organism: Meriones unguiculatus (assembly GCF_030254825.1). Classification (NCBI taxonomy): domain Eukaryota; kingdom Metazoa; phylum Chordata; class Mammalia; order Rodentia; family Muridae; genus Meriones; species Meriones unguiculatus. The sequence continues at coordinate 129,498,966 of NC_083351.1, forward strand.
GGATTGAGGGAGGGGGCTACAGCTGGGATACAAAGTAAATAACGTGTGATTAATATAAAAAATAAAAATTATTAAAAAAAGAAAAATAAATAAATTTCTGTGTGTACATACATAACAATTACATGTATATGTAACAATGATAATTAAAGAATATGAAGCCATAAGTCCAAGAAGGCATGATGGGGGATAGGGGAGCAGTTGGATAGAGGGTAGTAATGGAATGGTGTAAATATGGTATTCATACATGAAATTCTCAAAAATAATTAAAACTGATAAAAGAATAATAAGTTATGTTGATATACTGACAGTCAAAATAAAACATAAGAAAATGAAAAAAAGATTTACTTTCATATTATTTTATATTATAAATAAATTATATTTATTTTTTATTATAGTTGCAGCTCTAAAAGAGACTGACTTTATTCACCTTTCAGTTCCCACCAAGTTCATGAATCAGTTGGGTCTATATGAAACTGGGAGAAGTCTGAGGTAGATGTTATTAATGTTCCCTGATTCATCTTTGCTTTAGTCACATTAAGACATCTCACTTGGATTGATAACTGCGCCAAGCTTTAACATACATAATTCTTCTTGAAAGAAATTTTTAATCTTGAGCTTTATGTATTAAGATGCCTTGAGCCAGATTCAATTCTTTATCCCAATTTGGACACTGAGCATTCTGGGTACATTTTCTCCTGTGAAGAAAATAATGCCTTGGATAGAGAGCCAGTGGTCTCTCACCTTTCTCTTTTAATAATGCTCTTAGCTGCTCGTTTCTTAAGTCTGTACACATGTGCTACTTTCATCTTTATAAAAATAACTTCTTTGAAAACGATTATTTATTCTTCAAAGTGAAAAAACCTCTAACAAAATTGTATAAAAAAATAAATATTTAAAGCTTGGCATATTCAGTGGAGAAATAAAAAGTATACACACACCTGCACTGTAAAATAAAGATGTCCGCATCTCTCTCCACCTCCCCTCCATTTTTAGCGATAACCACATATTTTTTCCAGGCATTTTCACAGAAGTTGTTTCATACTTCAGATAAGTTTTTGCAACTGTTTTTAATTACTATCACCGACAGCATCCAACAACAGTGAATTCTGCTGTATTCCAATCTTTCAGACAACTGTACTAGTATCTGTTATATAAGTGTTTAGTAAGTGATTCACACCTTGCATCAGATTTTCACTATTGCCATTCAATTTAAAATAGATATCCTTACCCAGGAGCATCCTCACGTAGAAACTCCACAGCTAAAATGACTCCAGAACTGAAACTAAAGGATCAGAACAGAGTGCAGGAAGAAGTTAAATTTTGTTGAATACTAAATTGCTGTTTTAAAAAAAAATGTTACTGGTAGCACATTGGCTGTTGTTAAATGATTGTCTCTGTGCATTTGCCATCACTGGGAGATTTAGTCATGCTCCAGCATGATTGTTTACACTTGAACATCTCTGAAAACAATAATACCTTTAGAGATACACTTTAGATTATGGAAATATTAAAATACTATTTCATTTACAACAATGTTTTAAGGTTCTGTAAGATTTCAGGCATAGTATGATTATTAAAAATCATAGAATTGGAAAATGGTACCCTATTAATTAGAGTTTTGCATCAGCAGCAAATAGTATGTTTCCCTTCTTTGGAGGTCACGTAACTGATATGAATAGAAACTTGTAGTGGTGACCTCCAAGCTAACTTCAAGGTTTCAGGCTTCTCAACATGCCAAGATCAAATCTGATATGATGAAGATAGCAAGGATTTTAAAGTTAGGACTGAAATGGGATCCCACTCTCATTCTTCATAAACCAACTCCCAGTGTGTCCCCTCCCTAGCCTTAACTTCCTAAAATGAAAAGCAGAGTAGTCTTGTACTGTTTTTCAAAGGGCGGAAACAATGTAATAGTGGACACGAACAAATGGTTAAAGGAGATGATAAGTAAACAGATTTTTTTTTGTAAAAACAATAAGCCACTTTTAAAACGTCAAAGGACAGCACAAGAGGGGTCATTTCAAATTGCCTTCGTTAAGATAACTGAGCAAAGTCTCTTCAGCTTATCTATAACTGCATACCTCAAATAGTGGAATATTCGAGCAAAAGGAACTATGCAACTATACAGAACTGTCCTAAAATGTTTGACTTACTTAAATTCTGAACTGTCATGAATTAAGTGCTTTTTATCTCTACAACCCGTGACTGTATGTTTGGCATGCACTTTTTTTTTTTCCAATGAGATTTGTTTAAAACTTCCTATTGTTTTGACTTTTTTTCTATATATTTTTGAGACAGAGTCCTTCTATGGAGCACAGTCTGGCCTATAACTGTTAGTAATCCTCCTGCTTGAGCTCCCTAGAGTGCTAGGATTACAGGCCTAAGCCACCAAGCATGGCTCGATTTTCAGCTCTTTTAACAGTGAATACATTTGCACATTTTTTCATATGTTTATAATAACTAATATTTTCTATTAACTTTATGTTCTTAACTATATAACGGGTAATGATAAACCAATTTGCTGTTTTATCTCAGGTACATGTTTTAATTTTGAGAAGAGCAGTCTGCAGATCAAGCTTTGATTAAAAGAATGAAAGGATTATAAGTTTGGGATGCCTACTTATAAGAACAAAGTTATAATGGAGACCATAACCTTAAAGTGGGGAGGTTATCAGATAGAAGACCACAACAGAACAGTGTGTGAGAACGTATCAGAAAAATCTTGATGACCTGTTATAGTAAAAAACGATGAGTGTTGGGTTATAAAATGTTTATTATTAGCCCTATGATTATCACAGTGGTATTATTTAACCTGCTATCACAAATAATAAGACACAGACACCTGTTAGAGTTTATGATTGCCTTATTTACCTTGTGCATGGCAGATATTTCACTACACGGTCTCAATATCCTCACCATCCATCTCCCAGTTCCCATCCAGTGCCATCCACCTTAATCCTCCTCAACTGGTCTACCTTCCATGCATATTCCCATGGTACTTGCTTGTATCTTCATCTGGGCTTTTTCACGCCATTATTAGAGTCCTTTCTCGCATTTCACGTGGTTATTTACCCATGCTAACCCACTATTGCATCCTCCTTCCTCCACTCTATTTTTCCGTTTCCTGTGATTCTCTCTTGTACCCAAAAGCCTGAGAACATTAGCCACGCCTACCCGGCTCTGCCCTTCCCAGGTATAGGACATTTAATTACCCAATCAGATAGGTTTACACAACATGGATAGGTGTGCCCAGATCTTGAGGGCTGGTAACATGCATCAGACCAACCTCCAACAATGACCCTATTTCATAAAAAACAATAACAACAAGAGTGTATTACTGTGCCAACTTTCAATAATTTATTTTTTGGTTTTAGAGGTTTTTGTTTGATTTTTTTGGGGGGGGGTGTTTGTTGGTTGGTTGCTTTTTTTTGATACAGATTTTCTCTGTGTTTTAGCCCTGGCTGTCCTCGACTTGCTTTGTAGAGAAAGCTGGCCTTGAACTCATGAAGATCTGCCACTCTCTACCTCCCGAGTGCTGGGATTAAAGGCATGTTCCCCTATGCCCAGCTCTAACTTAGGTTTATTAATGTTACAGTTTTCTGTAAGTTTATTTTCTGAGAGTAACCTATATTGCAAAAATCAGGCTCTAATTTACATTTTGGTAGTTTTCAGTTTGGAGTTGAATGTTGATTCATCATGTGTGAGGCATGCAAGTACGGTTGAAGCAGGCTGTCCACTCTTCTGAGAATCAAAAGCAAAAGCACCGCATTTGATATATGTCTGGAGAACCCCCAGATAAAGGCAGGATTTATTTCTATCTTTTACTAAAAGTAATCTCAGAAGACAGGATTTCAAGTAAATCTCAGATCTTGTGTTCATTTCAGCTTCTGCTTATCTGGGTACAGTTTGTTCAAAACTTGAGTTCATAATTTCACAAAGTCTATAAATTTTGCAGGAACTATGAATGAAAATAAATGTCTAGATGCCAAATGTTCAAATGTAGGATATCATTGCAGTGAAAGTTATACCAATTTTGAGTGAGAAGTTTCGATGGAAGTATATAACATAATATATATGTTAGTACTGGAGATTGAACTCAGAGCCTTATGTAATACTCTGTGAGCCACATTCCCCACCCCTCACCCCTTCCTTTCTCCTTTTTTTTTTATCTTTTTGTGGATCCATGGTATGCATATATTGTGTATTCATGTGTATGCATGTGAGCATGCATTTGCCTTACATATGACTTAGATGTGGAAGCCAGAGGACAACTTTGGGTACTGGGTCATACCTCCCTCCCTTACATTACACAGTTGTTCACTGCTGCATATACCAGGAGAGTTGGCCCAAGAACTTCTGGGGATTCTGAGTCTCTGTCTCCCATCTTACCACATGACTGTTGGGATTACAGATGTGAGCTTCTATGAATAGAATGGAAAGGAGGAGGAAAGAAAAAAGAAAGACAGGGAGGGAGAGATGAAGAGAGAGGGGAGAGAGAGAGAGAGAGAGAGAGAGAGAGAGAGAGAGAGAATGTGAAACTCATGTAGTCCATGCTGGTTTCTAACACACTATGTGGTCATAATGAATCTGAACGTCCTGACTCCACTTTCTGAGCACTGGACCATCAGACCCAGTTTATGTGACATATTCAAGAGCTAGCTAACGCTGTTCATGATTTCAGTTTTATGTCTTGTTTTCTTCGTCTCATTTTCTCATCTGTTTTGCTTACTTATCCTTTGGCTTACATGTATATTTCCATAAGCCATCTCAAATCCTCTTTAGGAAAAAATGTGATACAAGAATGTTAAACAGATAAGTAATAGAAATTTTTAAATGATAAAAATGTGGATGGATTGAAAACTGACACCACGTTTGTTTTAGAGAACATCAATCAACAGAAATAAAGTGATTGTCATGTATCAAGTATCATGGCTTATCTGTGCTTATCATATAAATATTTATGATAATTTATACATGAGAGAATGGCTCATTTCACATTAAATAATGGATATTTCTAGAATGTTGTGAATCAGGTTATTTCAAGCTTGTTGGGTAAGTATTGAGGACTGGTAGAACTGAGGGATGTGAAAGCTCTAGTTTTAGTTCTTGATGGACCCTTATCCTGATAGTGGCTAGACTAGTTTGTATTCCAGCAACAATGCATAAGGGCTTCTTACTGAGCACATTCTCTCAGTGTTTGCTTTTTCTTTTTCTTTCTTTTTTTTTTTTCAATGCAATTTATTCAGGAACCTTGAACAATCATCTGATCCTGGGTAAAGCCAGCCCACTTTAAATAGCCTCTGGGTAGCCAACCTCAGCATGCCACGTGGGCAATGCAGATAGGTCCACATACATGGAAGCAAGCCAGATCCTCAGCCTTAGCCAAATGTGGAGTTGTTTGTGACAGAGAGCACTCACCATCGGGAAGGTGGAAGGCGGAAAGCAGCTCCATCTTTCAGGCGCGGCATTACGCAGCTCTCTACAGTTCCCCCTTTTTGTTTTGGACGCATCAGGCAAGAGTAGAGGTCTGATCTCTGATATTAGAAATAAATTGGGACTTTGTACTGATGTTCATTTAGGTGTCATCCACCCAAAGAGCATCAGACCCGTCTTATACCTTTTTCTCAGAGGCGGGACCTGGGGCATCAACCCGCATGCAATCAGACATGTTCTTCTCTGGGTCCAAAGCGGCTGACCCTGAGTGCAGTGCTTAGCCTCGCATCCTGAGCGTAACATATTGGCTTTTTATGGTAGCCAACCATGCTTGGGGAGACTGTCCTGCTTCAATGGCTGTAAAGGCCTGAATGGTCATGGCTGCATTACGCTGTTGTGAGACTCTAATCTTGCATATATACCACAGGCAAACCAAGGAGACCAACACCAGAAGGCCTGCTAACGCTCCCATGCCCGCCCATTCCTTCAGATGATTCATGGCTGCAGCAATCCATGATGATAATCCTGTGGCTAGTCCTGCGTCCACTCTGGTAGAATTTACCATGACAATGGCCACCCTCAGCTGCTCCATCGTAGTATCGAATTCTCCATTCCAATTACCTAAAATATAGCTAGACAATTGTTTAGACAGATTTGCAGCACAGGGAAAATTCTCATGTTGTATGCTAGTGACTCAAAGTCCAGCATACTTTCATTGACAGCCAAGTTGAGCGATTTGCCATAGGGTATCAATTTGCTCCTGCACGAGGTCAATCCTCTGATTGAACACCATCAAACCTCCTTTTAGTTGAGCATTAATTCCTTTTTGTACATCTAAGGCATGAGCTACATTGGCTAAAAGGTTATTCAGGGTCTGAGCAGTTTGCCCAGTATGACTCATGGCTAATGCCGTGGTGGTAGCTCCAACTGCCGCCAATGAGATGGCAGTAACAATGGCAGCTGTAATTCCAAGATCCCTTTTCTGTCTGAAGAGAGTCATAGCGTGAGGGCATCAACGGGCACAGGCACCCAGCGAGGCATACGAGTAACCAGCTAGTAAATTTACTAGCATTACAGCATTGGGCAAAAAAGCAAGTATCATTACCACAATTACTTGGCTCTATCTGGCTAATAATGAATAAAAATGGGGGATATAAACAAACAGGTGTGGGCTTGTAGGAAATATTATGAGAAGCCTTAACCCCCACGTTGGAACATCCTGCATCAGTTCTAGAACTAGCAGTGGTGGTGTTCGAGGTCTGAGTAGGTTCAGGAGACCATTGCCCCCAGGGGCGAGACGTGCTCCATGCCAATTGACTAACTCCATGTTTTCCTCCACTTTTGAAAGTCATTTAAGGTTCTTAAGTTATTTTTTTTCCTTTTTTTTTAAAATTTTTCATCAATTACACTTTATTCATTCTGCATTCCCCCCATCTGGGAAATAATAAGAGCTGGAGAGGACAGAGTCTCCACAAGGAGAGCAACAGAACAAGAAAATTTGAACACAGGGAACTTCCCAGAGACTCATACTCCAACCAAGGACTATTCATAGAGATAACCCAGAACCCCTGCACAGATGTAGCCCAGGGCATTTCAGAGTCCAATTGGGTTACATAGTAATGCGAAGAGGGACTGCCTCTGACATGAACTGACTGGCCTGCTCTTTAGTCACCTCCTCCTGACGGGGAGCAGCCTTACCAGGCCATAGTAGAGGACAATGCAGCCACTTTTGATGTGAACTGATGGACTAAGATCAGAAAGGAGAGGAGAACCTCCCCTATCAGTGGACTTGGGGAGTGGCATGCATGCAGAGGGAGGAGGGAGGGTAGGATTGGGAGGGGAGGGAGGGGTTTGCTTTTTCTTAATGACTGCCATTCTGATGTGGGCTAGAAAGAGTTACAATGTAGTTTTAATTCATGTTTTTCATATGGTTAGTGATGATGAACTTTTCTTCATATGATTACTGGCCACTTGTAATTCATCTTTTGATGTTATGTGTCCTAATGTTCTGTTACAGAATACAACAAAGGGTCTCTTAACATATAAATAGACAAATAAAATGTGATACATAAAGTATTTTTTTTCAGTCATAAAGATGGATTTAGTTATGTCATTTGCAGCAAAAAGAATATAATTGGAGATAATATAATTGGAGTAATCAGTCCAGTCTCAGCATGGCAAATATTCTATGTTTTCTGTTATTTGTAACTTCTAGACTTTATGTTATCACATATGAGAAAATATCTTGAAAATGTCTAGGAACAAGAAAACACACGCCTTGCAATAATAGAAGAGGTTTAAAAAAAAGGCAGGATCAGGAGGTATGGTGAGGGATATGCTCAAGGGACATGACATCTTTGTGTGAATATATCTTTATATAACCCAATACCGTGCACAATGAATGTTTACCAATGGAGTAAAATCACTTTTTAAGTGAAGTTCAATTCTTTCTAACAAATCTACTGTAAGCTTAAGAATTCTGAGAATTTCGCACAATATATTTTGATCATGTTGCTTTTCCTACTCTTCCCTAATAATTCCTCCCAGATCCAGTCCCTGATCTTCCCTCTAACTCCTCCAAGACCTACACCCTACCCCACCCATAACTTCTTGCCTTTTTAAAATAACCCAACAAGTTCAGTTTTGATTCCCATAGACATCTTGCAGGTGTGAAGCTATCTACTGGAAAAATGGCCAACTAACAGAGGCCATAACCCTTAAGGAAAGCTGGCTTTGTCCTTCCCACCTCAGCAGTCATCAGCTGACAATAGCTCTTCAGCTAGGGATGGAGACTAACTCACCCTCCAAACTGGATATTTCCTGGATTCATTTTGTGTGTGTGTAATGTGTAGGCAACCACTACTGCTCTGAGTTCATGAGTGCAGTGATCCTGTCTTATCTAGTCCTCTCAGACCTCTGCCTCTGGCTTTTACTATCTTTCTCCTCTTTTTACAAGATGGTTTCTTGGTCTGGGAGGTTTTACAAAGTTCTTAATGTCCACTGAACTCTATATTGAGATCCTCAACTTAAAAATTGCATGTAACATTTTTTTTTTAATTTTTGGCCTAGTGCTTTTAGATAAATGTCCCACCTTTTAACTTTGTCTCCACTAAAGAAATACACACTAGTCCAAACAAAATCAGACAATAAGTACTTTCCTTATGCCCTTGCCAGAAAGGCCCTATGCTGGTTTTCTTCCAACCATATCCTTACTCAAGGAACAAGAAATACTTGGGTAAATGGGGTGTGCCCATCCACAAGTGTGCTTCCTTCTGCTCTGGACCATACTCTGGGTGTCTTGGGCTGTAGTTTATAGTTTAAATATCCTAAAGTCTCAGGCTTGAAGAGGAGATTCCTTAGGGCATGTGAGTTGAGGTCCAAGTGCATGTCCAGGAGCCCTTCACTGTGTATCCATAGGGCAAAAGTCAGAGGGAAGCAGTGATTTTGCATACTGAATGTCAAATCAACCACCAGAAGTCTTCATGACCATTTTTCATGTGTGAAGCTCCATTAACTGCCAAGATATCTGAATCTAAACCTGTCCCTCTATGCCATTATGAATGTTTATTTCTCAAAGCAAGATGATAAAACAGAACTGTGTTCAACAACTCCTTAGGTCAAACATAACAGATCTGGAGACTTACAATCACTAGTCTCTATCTGTCCCTGGCTCTGTACACCACAGATGTTAGGAGGTGCATGCACCTGTATCGGTTACTTGAATGAAACCTGCACTTCTAAAGGTGACCCAGACATCTCTCCTATGGTCCCTGGTTGCTACCATTAATTATTATTGTGCCTAAAATTGCAAGACAATCTTGGTTCTTGCCACATATAGAGGATGGTGGGCTACTGGCTTAAAATGAGGTGGGTATAAGGTAGATGTTGATACCTAGGGAGGGTAAGGGAAGAGTCCACAAAATAGACCTGACACAGAGAGCTTCTCAGTTCCCATTCAGATCCACATTGTTCTCTTCATGGGGATTGGTCTGGTTTTTGTTGTTTGTTTGTTTGTTTTTGCATCTCTTCATGACTTCCTATTGATTAAAGGAGGATAATTTCATTTTTGTCACAGATCTTCCATAAAAAATAATAGATATAGTTTAGATAAATGTGTTTAAAGTATTATAGTGCTAGGGAAACAAATGACAATTTTTATTAAGCAAATTTAATTTCTACAGTCTTCTTGTTTTCAGTAATAGATACCAATTTTACCTAGTTTTCAAAGTCTGTTAAAGATATCACAATTTAAGAATAGAGAGGCTGCTCAGCAATTAAGAATACTGGTTGATCTTCCAGAGAACGTAGATCCTTGTCCATCACCCATACGATGTCTCCAAACCTTCCCTAACTCTAGTCCCAGGGGATCCAGTGTCCCCCTCAGGTATCTGAATTCACTGCATGCAAGTGATGCACAGACATACATGTCAGCAAAGCACTCAAACACTTAGTGAAATAAAATAAATATCTAGGGTCAAATAGAAGGGGAGGAGGACCTCCTCTATCAGTGGACTAGGGGAGGGGCATAAGGGGAGAAGAGGGAGGGAGAATGGGATTGGGAGGAGAAGAGGGAGGGGTCCACATCCAGGATACAAATTGAATAAATTATAATAAATGATAATGATAAAAATAAAAATAAAAAAATTCATAGCTTCATAGAGTAAGATGTCTCCATATTACACCTGATTCAGAAAGCGTACAAGACCACTGGCCTTGAGAAAGTGGTATTGCATGATTAATTCTCTGCCTCCCCAATTATAGTCATTGTACTGTCTAACAGTTTTTGTCAGCCAGAATTAACAGCAGTTTATCCTCCTGCTTGATTTTTCCAGGCTCCACTATGCAGACACTAAGTCGGCAAGGCTGTTCCTTCAGTGCTGAAACAGTTCAGCGTTCTGTTCTTCCTCTATAATGCCTTGAAACAAGTCCAATTAGCAAATTGAGACTGTACTTAGTCATTGGAAATAAGTCTTTATAACTAATTTCTGTGACAGGAGGCTACTCTAGGAACCTTTCTCAATCCTGATCAGATTTCTCTCTCATTTACATTCCATCATGCTCATATTTCTTCACTTCTTTCAAAAATAAAGAGAATAGAGGCAAAAAGCAAAGTAATATGTGAACAGAAGAAAACAGAAATTGAAACATGAAAAGAAAAAGTAGAGACCTCTGTATTCCAGAGGAATTTGGAGCACAAGCTGAGTGACAGGTACCATCAGACCACGGGTTCTCCTGTGTACTCCAAAATACAGGACTTCTGCCATTTCTTTTGTTCCCTGGCACCACACAGAAGCTCATCATTCTTCCTTATCTTGTGGTGACACAGGTATGACTGATTTTGTTAATAGAAGCAGCAATTTCAAAAGGAGTTAGATAAACTGGAGTGGACAGCAGAATGAGGGAGCAAGCTAATGATTCCAAATGAGGAGTGGAATGGCCTGCATATGTTTGGCTTGGAGAAGAGGTAAGTGGCAGTGTGTCATGAGAAAAAAAAAAAGTAATTTCTAATTTTTTCCCTGTAGGCTTTTAGAGACAAAACTTTGTATAAATAATAAAATTGCAGATGCTGGCAAAAGTACTTTTAATAAAAAGCACAGTCACAAAATGGAACGAGTTTCCCTGTGAAGGAGTTGCTGAGTTACTCATCGGTATAATTACCCAGACATCAGCTAGACGATTGTCCAGGAGATGTGTTTGAAGTTTTTTTTTTTTTTTTTTTTTTTTTTTTTTTTTTTTTTTTTTTTTCATTTGAACAGCTAGAGATGGTAATATTACTGCCCGTTTAAAAAACAACACACACAGACGCGCACACACAAAACCTTTACGTTTAAATGCTGGAATGACTTTACAGGAAATATTCATTCACAAACATCTTTTGAAATCTATTTTTAAATCTTACAATGAGGCTGCTAGTTGTAGTCTGGTATCTTCCAGGTTCAGAACCTTCCTATGGGTGGCTCCAAGCCCACCACTGAGAGTCAAGGCCGTCAGTATGGCATATCCCTGTTGGATATTATGAGCTTGGGAAGGAGTTGCCTACTTTTTAAAATTCTGCATTAAATGGTGTTTGGGAGCATAAGCCTGGCTCTGAGCCCTCCTGAGAGCTCTTAAGAACTAGGAAAGAGGTGATGCTTCACTTCCAGAGTCTGTTTGGTATTAGAATGACATCAATCTCTTTCTAGTAAGGCCTTCAACTGATCAATGGGGTCCATACACATTCCAGCTTTTAAGTAACCTGCTTTACTCAAGTTTATTGTTTTAAATGCCAATCATATCTTTAAAATCTCTTCAAAGAAATGTGTTGAAAAACATTTGACACCCAGCAGGAAGAAGTAAAGAGGACTATGTCCCCTTTCCCTTATAACCTTCTTCCCCCAACCCACTGCACCTGGGGTTGGGAGATTGGAAGGGAGGTATAAGATTTAAGGAACTCCCAACTATTGCCTACAGGTGGCACACCACATTGGCCTCCACTTGTTGGCTTTACTTTTTAACTGTTTTTATTTGGGTTTCTTAAACCTCTTTCTCCCTTCTCCACCCCAGTCTCTTCTAACACCCCAACACCAGATAGGAGAAACAAGGTGGGTAGTTGGGAGAAGAGGTAGAGTTCTCTTTAGCTACTTCCTGCTAGTTAGGGGCGTCAGGTTCCATGGGGGAAAGTTCAAGCTTTGTTTCAGGATATCTGCAACTTCTCATCCAGCTGCATCAACAGCAATCCGAAGCAGCAGGGGGACACACCACCAGCCACCTTTCTTGGAGCTCTCTTCCTTCTCTGGGCTCTGGCATTTATTCCCACGCAGAGTCCTCAGATTTAAGCTATCTGCAGCTGGCAAAGAGCCCATGTCAGAGCCTGAACCAGGCAAGCAGTTTGCTGCTGTGGACAATCTGAATAAGTCCTATATTCTACACCTGGGATCAAAACAAAAACGTTTACATCCACAACAGTGGCCAGTTTTTAAAATGTGTGTCTCGCAGTTTCTCTCTTTTTAAAGAGTCTTATTAATTTATTTTTATTAATTACAATTTATTTACTTTGTATCTCAGCTTAGCCCCCTCCCTTTTCCCCTGCCAATCCCACCTCCTCCCTCTTTTCTCTCTTAACCAGGCTAGTACCCAAATAATTCAGACTGGAGTATGTTATTTATTCAACACGCTTTACAGCACAATACTGACCAGTTATTACTCCATTCTTAACTCTCTAATGCGCTTCCTCCTAGCATAAATCCCAAGACATTTGCACGTTATAGCTTTCTCTGATCCAGCTGTTCCTAATGTCTCCTGGACTTCTGTTTGTGGCTGAATCTCCACTTCCTCTCTATCCCCATCTCTTGGCTGGCAGGAAGTACAGCCCTATTCTCTCCCCTGCTTGGCCACTGGCTGTAAGCTGCTTTATTGACATACCAGGGAGCAATGGGCAACAGTGTTTACACAACATTGAGATAGGAGATTTTCAGAATAAGGATTGCAACCAGATATGGGGGACACAGAATTCAGCATTTGAGTTTTTACACAATACATAACATTATGCCTACAATCTTAGATAACAATTCTCTCATTGAGTCACTGTGAGCTTACCAAGGCCACAGATGAGCCACGAAAGTCCCAATGTCCTTAAGCAATGCTCATCTTTTCTTTAAATGCTGCTTTGAGAGTTTGTTTCTTTCTTTTGATAAAAGGCATAATTACTTTACAGAATGACCAAAGTAAAAGTCTACTCTCTGATAGCTGTAGATTTAGAACATTTACAATGTACAGCTTTATAATTAGAGAGACAAAAACCAGACATAGTTACCTGAATTTGAATACGCCTAGTCTGAATTCTATTATGTCCACTCTTTTGAAGTGTAGTTTTGTTTAAGATATCTATGGTGAAAACTCTGGGCCCAGAGAGGCCATCAGATACTGATGCACTAACCAAGAACCATACATGTAGAGGACCTAGACACCCTGCTCAGATGTAGCCAACAGGAAGGCTCAGTCTCCATGTGGGTTTCCTAGAAAGAGGAGCAGGAGCTATCTCTTACATGGACTCTAGTGCCTGCTCTTTGATCTCTTCTCCCTGGTGGGGGGTCCTTGCCAGGCTACAGAGGAAGCTATGCAGGCAGTCCTAATGAGATTTGATAGGCTGGGGTCAGATGATAGGCGAGAAAGGCTCTCCCCTTCTGAGAAATGGGGGAGGGAAATAGGGGAAAAGAGATGGAGGGAGAGTGAGACAGGGAGGAGACAAGGGAAGGAGCTAAAATAGATGTAAAGTGAATAAATTATAAAAAATAAATTTAAATTATTAAGAAAAGATGTCTCTGGTGGGGATAAGGAAGGGGGTGACAGAAGGTACACTGTAATAAAGCGAAAAAAAATTGCTCAAGAAAGGACTCGATGTCAAGGTACTATTTGAGCAAAGATAAGAGGGTATGCAAACATTTAGAGAAAAGTTTTTACAGCTAAAGAAAGAGCAAGAACCATTTATAAGTTACCTGGTCTGTTTGAAAAAGAGTAAGGAGTTCTGGAGCAAACAGTTCAGGGAAGGGTAATGGGGGTGAGGTAGAGAGTTGAAGTGCATTTATGTGTCATTTTTATTTGTATATTATTTCAAATGCAGACTCAGAGGGCCGAGAGATGGCATGGCTTGGTTTAAAAAAAAAAATTCCATACCTGACTTCAGATCAAGACTGTCAATAGCGAGGGGAGGAGACCAGTTGAATCTCTCATGTCTTTGAGCAACAAAGGTAAAATTCTGATGTTTCAGGATGATTGCCTCTTGACCTCTCTAAGAAGTGGACAGATGCTAAGTGTAGAGTTTGAGAGAAAGATGAGGTAAAGGTTGACAGTAAAGGCTTGTGATATAAGTAACTGGGAAGAAGTAGCTTCTGTCTAATGAGATGGCAACGGTGACAGCTGTGATTAGAGCATAGTCAGGGAAAAGGAATTAGAGTTCTGGCTTGACTATAATTAGGGTTGAGATGTCTATAAGAAATCTAACAATGGCTTATTGCCAGTCCAGAGATATGTGGACAGATGAAGTTTTGGGATGTGAATTCAAGATTATCTATCCATCTATAGATTATTTTTTTCATTAGATTTGACTAAATATTTATGAAACCTCTTAGTATTTGCTAAGTACTAATATAGATATTTCAAGATACTAAGATACTAAGAAAATATTGTTTTCCTAATAGTCAATGGCACAAATCAGCAAAAATTACAACATATAACAAATGTAAGTATAAAGGTTTAGATACAGGGAAAACAAAATAGTTCCTGATTTGAGATGATCCAGAAAGAGCTTCAGAGAGAACATAAACTAGAGCTGGACTTGGGGGTGGAGAAGTGACTGTGGGTGGACAAACAGGCTGTTCCAGGCAGAATAGAGCACATGAGTAAATGCAACTCCACTTTTTATAAGGTAAATTATATTCCTCACAAAGTACTCACTTCAGTGCCTGAGACATTTCGCCTTCCTAAGTGGAAAATATAAAGAGTACACACTACTGTAGACCTATATACAGTTGTCCATGAGACTGAGAGACATTTATTTCTGGAGTTTAAAGAGGATGCTCTTCATATAAGTTACACATTTTATCTTTCTTTAGTTATGACAAGAAATAATTTACAGGAATTGGGCTTGTTTTGATTTCTTTAATTAATTAATTTTGTGTGTATATGGAGGTATGTGTGCACATCCACAGGGGCAGGGTGCATTCGTACATGTATGCTCCTGTTAGTAGAGGCCAGAGGTCAATCTTAGATGTCTTTTCTCAGATGTCCTTTCTCCACCTTCCCAGGTATTGTGAGATGGTGTCTCTCTCAAAGGGGCCCAGAAATCTCTACTTAAGTTAGACAGACTGGCCAGTGAACTCCAGGGATACACCTGTCTTTGCCTTCCTGGTGCTGATTGCGCACCCCTAAGCCACCAAGCACTGTTCGGTATTGTGTGTGAGTGCTAGGAACTCAGAACTTGCACAGGAAGTACTTTAGTAACTGAAGCATCTCTCCATCCCTGGTTTATTTTGGCTTGGAGTTGAAGAGGATCAATCCATTGTGGTGGAGGAAAGACAGGCTCAAGAAGAGCAGCACAGCAGACCAGACTGTGTCCACAGTCTGGAAGCAAAGAAAGAAGAATGCTTGTGCTCAGCTTGCTTCCTCTTTTACCTATTTATTTATTTATTTATTTATTTATTTGTTGTTGTTGTTGTTTCATCCAGGCTCTTAGCCCTTGAAATGACACTGCCCATCTCAGTTAACCCAATCTAGAAAGTCTCCCACAAAATGCCCAGAGGTTCTCCCAGGTGATGTAGATCTCGTCAAGTTACACCACAACCTATCTCTTTAATGTCTACTTTAGCCAGCATATCTTCTCACATGCTGTCTATGTGCGACTGTATTTCTATCAAAGACAGAGCAGAATCTAGAGAAACCTGCTTCTGTCCCTCATAGAATGGAGCCTGCAGCTGAAGCATGACCCTGCAATCATCTAGGAGTATGATCAGAACTTAGAAAATCTTCCGTGAGTCCATCTGACACCTCTTAGACTACATCAAGGATATTTGAACTTGAAGAGTAGGGAAGTTGAAAGAGGAGAAAGCACAGACAGGATCTAAAGAGATAGGATGGTCTTGCCAGAATCCAAACTGCATCCATGGAAGGTCACCTAGGACAGAGTGAAGTCAGTGTGTGAGGACTGCCTGGTCTCCGTTCCTGTCAGCACTGCCCTTTCAGCCAGCTTGGCACACACAGACCACCCAGCAGGAGTTTTGCCTGACCTCATGGTTTCCTTTCTCAGGTTTCTCTATTTGGGCGACTCTCCCTTTAAAAGCTCCAGAGTCAGTAAGTACTCCTACTGCTCCATCAAAGCATGGAAATCACAGGATTGAGGGAGAGTCTTAGAGAAAGCCTGCCTGTGAAACAGGACTAGTTCAAGACCACTAACTATCCCACCCCCTACTCCCAATACTCCAGTGACAATACATATCATTTTCCCCTTTCTGTATTCTAGAATCATAAGGTATCCGAGACACATCTGGGATCCTGGGAAGAATGCTAAATCATTTCCAATTGTAGAATTACTTTGAAAACAGAAGCCTGAGAGATTTTGGTCTAGTGTTCCTAGGTTTTCACCCCATCTGTTATCTTAATGTGGAATTGGTATTTTATTCTTTTACAGTGCTTAAACATTTAACTATGACTCTAGGTCTGAAAGCAACATGAAAGAGGTGTGTGTGTGGGGTGGGGACTCCTTTTTAAAGCTGAAGCTGTAAGAATGTTATATAGATAAGTGAGATTAAAACTAGCTGTCAGTACAAAGTAAACAGTGAAAAGAGCGCATGACCAGTTGCTCCTCCAGATAGGAGACGGCTCTACAGCCGGGATCTGGACTTTGGTACCTTTGTATTCTATGCCTAGAGAAGTGAGTGGGAACTGGCCACTTGGTGTTTCATGGCAATGCTTAGGTAGCACTCTGACTTTGGGAACTATTTGACAACTCCTATCTTGATTAATTTTTTCTAAGAATGGAATGAGATAGCAAGGGCCTGTGTCTGATAGATGAACTGTCTTTCCGTAAGTCCCAAACAAGGACAAATCCTAAGTTGGGCCCTATTCTAGCTCTTCCGGCAGACCCTTGCTCTGTACTAACACAGCTCTCTGCAAACATGCACGCATTCTTGCATTCTTGGTTACCTACTTTGTCTTTTTTTTTTTTTTTTAACTTCTCAGATTGGGAAGGTCCTTTATACTGTATCCCAGTGAGCAGGAGTTTGAAAATCGGAGCCAACTTAAGTGTAATGTCTCGTGGACTCATCGCACTTCCCAAGGTGTCTTTTTCTGGTATCTGCAGGAGGTGTACTACTCTCCTTGAATGGATAGCCTGCTGTTGAGGACTTCTAGATCCTGAGTTCTTTGGAGAGCAACGAAGTCTCCCGCAACTGCCAATATTTTCCTCTAGGAGGAGCCCCTCCGCCCAGTTCAGAGTGACACGCACCAACTCTCAACTCCGCGCCAGAAAGCTTCATCCCAGCCCCACCGAAAGAGAACCGGGGGCGGCGCTCGGCCTTCCAGCCGCGGGTCCGGAGCCGGCCGCCCTCAACTCCCGCTGCCCTTCGGTTGGGCAGCGCTGGCCCCTCGCTGATCTGACCGCCAGACGCCTTTTCCCACCCCTCCCCTCCCTTCCCTTCCTCTCCCCTCCCCTCCTCCTTTCCCGTTTCACCCCGCCCCCTTCCTCCTCCCCAAGCCTGACAGCCCACGAGCTGCCAAGCAGGGCGCAGCCATGGGAAGAGGAGGCGGTCTAGGGAGCGGCGGCACTGGCAGAGGCGGCTGCTACAGCGGTGGTGGCGGCGACGGCTGCTGCTGAGCCTCGGTGGCCGCGGGGACCCCGGGCTGGGGCCACGCGGGCCTGAGGCCTCGGCGCCAGAGGCCCCCACGCAGACGCGAACCCACGCTCTGTCTCCCAAGGCGAAGCTCCGAGGTACTGGAGGGGGACTCCGGGCGCCCCAGCTCTTATTTCTCCCACTTTGTGCCAGGAGACCTGGCAGCAGACCCGGACATGCCAACAGCTAATGAAAATGGGGATCACTTTTATGTATTTGCTCTGATAATTTTGGGGCGAGTTTGAGGTTTGAGGTGGGCTGTGTTACAGTCTCAAAGTTGTTTTCTGCTGATGGGTTGGTGTAACCAGATCTGTGTCCTGGAAATGTGTGTGTGTGTGTGTGTGTGTGTGTGTGTGTGTGTGTGTATGTGTTTAAGTTGCTCTTGGTGCTATGTGAAGCTGAAAGTTGATGGGGGCAACAAGGAATTGGGGGCTGCAGGCAAACCTGGAGCCTGCTCCAACAAAGGTGTAAAGGTGCAAAGAGAGAGTTTCCTCCTAAGACAGTTTTGTTAGTCTTCAAAGTTTCGCTAGGGTGTTTGTCACCGGCAGCCTGCCAAGCTGGGGCAGGGACTGAGAAGGCTGCTGCGGCTGCTCTCTGAACAAGTTCCCGGGTGGAATGACCCGTGGGACTCCAGAGGGTGGGCTGTGAGCGCGCGACCCTGCAGCGCTGCCTCTGCACGTCTGAGCCAGCTGCAGCTGCTGTGCGCTGGCAGCAGAGGAGTGGAGTCAGTAGTCACCGCCACCAGGCTCCATGAACTGCGGCGGGTGGAAATTGTGGCAAGCCAAACTGTCCCAGCTCTGGACACACTCGTGGTTATGAAATCAACCAGGCTCAAAGTTCTGAGAGAACGGCAGAGTCTTGAGCGCTGAGCGGGTGAGTGGGGTAGGAACATGTTTGGAAAGAGAGAGCTGGCTGCATGCAGTGGGTGCAGGACGGGGCTATCCACTTGTGGGTGCGTGGGGAAATCTATTTCTGGGCGAGGACTTTATATATAGCACCGAGAAGTATGTCTCCTGGGACCAGGCTGCAGGGTTCCGTGGTCTGGTGATGGTGTGTGTGCTATGTGTGTAAGGCACGTGTGTGGGAGCGCCCTGAGAGGTGTGTTGGCCTCCTGAGCCAGGATGTGGAGAAAAAGAAATATATCACTGGGATACTGCCTGCTGTTTCTAGCTCCTGGAGATCTTAGAGGGAGTACCGTGGTGGGAAGCCAGAGAGTTGAGAAGAGGAAACAGTTCCTGAATAGGAATAGATTTCCTGGACTTTAACTCACCTGCCTTGGAAGGTCTGAGGAGTGGAAATGGTTTCTAGAGTTGTCAGAAAAGCTGAGTGGGAGAGCATTTAAGTGTCTAGTGTGTGCTCGTGTGGTTACAGAAATTGAAATATGGGGACAGATTCGCTGTGGATCTGTGTGCCTCCAAGGGTGCTTTGTCCAGGGGATAAGAGGTCTCAGTCAGGAGTGTGGCTGAGTCAGTGTTTACCTCTTTCTACAGAAATTGGATGTGTAGGAGCAACTGGTGTCCAGGCTGCTTTCTATATGGATCATACAAAGGGTCTTTTTATTCTTGAGATGAGAGCTACTGAAATATTTACACAGATTAAAATGTTACATAGAAATAAAATAAAGAAAACAAGGTATCAGAGATTATATATATTTATATATGCTGTGAATGTGTGTATGGATGTATGTATGTGTATGCTGTAGTTATCTTTCCTATTGAGAAAAGCAAAGCTCTGTTCTGAGATTACATGCCAAAAGGTCTCCAGTCACTCATTTTTTTCCCTCCAAGGAGATCTCTGCATGGACTAGAAGTGTGTATGTTAGCCAAGAGACACTGGGTAATTATCCTTTGTAGTTTAAAAAGCCCTGTCCAATCTTCATTGCCTTCTTTCACCCTTATAAAATTTTGGCTTCACATTAGTCTAGAGAAAACTGATGAATCTATATTCGACATCTCTTCGTTTTCTTTCTTTTTTTTTTCTCTTTGTTTTCTTTTGGGAGTAAATATATCATGGTGAAAGTGTAGTTTTGGTTCCCTGAATAACACAGAAAGCCAATGCTTAATTAGCAAAGGTGTGACATGAAAGTTTGTAAATGCAGTGACAAAGTGACAACATTCCTGCATATTTTTTCAAAGTGAGCCTAACTTTGCCTGGCAAATATTTTTGGTTATTAGTTTTCAAACAGTAGACTGTACTTCATAAACTGCTTTCAAATGGCCACAGCAGGCCTGGACTATGCTATCTCTGGAGTCTGTGTTAGCAGATGTTTACAGTGCTTGGTAACCTATGGGACTGTCATGTGGAGTGTCTTGTTAGCTCAGGACATAATGTTTATAGCCCAATGTAATAAATGAAGCTACAGTTGCAGCCTGCTTCTGCCAAGTGCATGAAACACCCCAGTGTGGAAACAAATCTTGAAGTTGGTCCAACTTGGCCAGCCTTTTTGGCTATCTGCTGGTAAGCATTGTTAATGTACAGATAAATCTGAGTGATACAGAAAGAATGTGGGACAGCAGACTGTTTAGCTTTTAAAAAAGCATGGGCTCTGTTTGTAAAAAATATACTAACCTGAGGATTAAGCTTCTTTGCTCTTTCCACCAGCAAATGCAATAATTTTTGAGGTGTGGTTGCTTTACACTCAGTCTTAGCCAAATGACCAAGAAGTGTTGAGTGGTTGCTATTAAAGACTGAATCTTTAAATATTATCTATAATGGAAACACTTCTCCTTCTTGTGTGGCTATACAAACTTATACTTTCTCTTTACAAAAGAAGGCCAGATAAAGCAGAGAATGACCACCTAGCATGTGTAAGGCTCTAGGACCAATCCCCAGCATGAGAGAAAGAAGAGGGGGCAGAGGAGAAAAGTACCCTGATATAGTAATGATGTGAATAACATGAACACTTTAATCTTGAGTTGGTGAAAATTGGAGTTTGATAAGTCTCAAGTCAACCCTCAGCCAGTTGTGTTAGCACGGAAGAATATCCATTTTAGATAGTGATTTTTTTCCAACCTGGAACAGCTATATTGACAATGTTATACTAATAACCTAGATGCTTAGCTTTAAAACTACTGGAAAGGTAACTTTATGTAGATTGTGTATCTCGACTTCAGTATCTAGTCTATTGCCTCCTGGAAATGATGAATTGAGCTCTCACTTTCTCACTGGCCAGTAACTTTCTTTGGAGACAATTTTTCTTTCTGTGGTATAGAAATCTTTCTATTTTTGTAAGCCCTGTGCTATTTCTTTTCTAAATTCATTTTGCTTGTTCCTGAAGTCTTTCTTACCCACCAGGGCATGTTGTTTTTCTCTGCCATAAAAAATATGCCTCACATTCCCTATTTTCTCTGCCACAATCTAGTTGTATATTGCCTAAAATACAGATTAGGCTCTGTTGGCTCTATACATTTTGTATGTATCACGATAGCTTAGTATTGATGGCGTTTTCTTAGCCATCTCATTGCACCATTGGCTGATTTCAAACCTGTAAGGAAGATAACATGCTCTTCTCAGTTTCTGTATCTGTAGTCAATGTTGTAATCGTTTCATGAATTTTTCAAGCTTGAACTTGCTATAAATTCATACAAAGGGTAATAATGGAGATAAATATAATTTTATATGCTATGTAGATTATTTCCTTAACTTTTTTTCCCCTATCAAAGAGTGCCTACCAAAAAGATTACAGACTTTTCTGAAGATAAGCAAATTGCAGCTGCATGTTGTAGACAGGTCCTGACTATGATGTATTTCTTTCATGTACCTTATTGTGTCTGCTTTCATGAGGATGAGTCACTAGTGGCAATCAAACATTTATTGAAGGCTTGTTCTGCCCATGTCCCAGAGAGTGTGCCATCTGGCCCCAAATGAGGTGAAAGTACATCAGACAGAAATGCTTCCTTTGGCAACTGGGATCTGAGATTCAAGTGGAGGACATGACTAAATCAACAATCTGCTTTTCACTCAGGAGGCAAATGGCTTGCTAATGTCACAGTCAACTCTAAAGTGCTCAGTTTCCATTAGAAGGTATAGTCCAACATCTGTACGAAATCAGGCCCCCGCATCCTGTAGTATGTCTAGCTGGGAAATAGATGATTTATAAGATCTAAGCTGCCTTGATGTGAGGCAGGAAAGCTGGCTTATATGTGGAAAGGGTGTGGTTTAAAAAAGCAAACCCTTTAGGGCTCACTGACTGGGAATTTATCACCTATATGCTGATCAGTTCTTCTGACACTTGTTTTTCTCTTCTAAGAAAATAGTAATGTCTGCTTTGTGTTTCTGCACAAGGTCTTTAGCGTATATGGTTTGTAAAGTAAATACCTACTTGCTGTGATTGGCTTGATGACTGGGGCTTCTTAACAGATTAGAAACTCTCCTTGTCACCTGCTCAAAATTGGCTATAAGTGTGTCTTCCTTTGGGGAGTATTCACGTGATATTATTTCTTTAAATTATATTATTTCTTTAAATATATATGATTCTGATACCAAGTGAATTATATTTATCAGGCTATAAGTGTGTTGATATAGCAAGCCTATCTGTTTGGTTGGGTCTAAGTTAAAAGGGTATCCTAGTAAGAAGAGTGGATGTTAGGAACCCACAGCGGTTCAACAAATTCATTGAAAAACCTCCCTCAACCCTGGAATATAGAAGGATTTTGCACACTGAAGGTGTGTTTTTATGATATTTTCTGGGAACAACTTACGGCGCTACACATATATACTCAATATGATAACTGATTGTTTCCTCACTATTTTAGAAAATAAAAAAATATTTTAAGAAGATTTTCATTCAAAAATCTTAAAAGAGACATTTTTGTTCTTCTAATATACAGGAGACTTATGATAATTTATTTGCCCAAAGATACATCCTTATAATTTTGTCTCAAAATTTACTTACTGTATTAAGAATCATGTCCACTTTTCTCGTCTAGTGTTGTCACTGCAAGGGAAAGCAGACTGCAGCCATTGCAGAGCAGAGTTATAACCATGTCCCTTGTTTGCTCACAGATAGTGTGATAGCTGATGCTGTACACCGATCTGGACTTTGATGATGGCAGATGAGAACTCAAACTTTAATTTTGCTTTCTATTTGTCAGAAGGTCGACTTTGTTCTTGTGCAGCATGATGACTCATGATCCCAATTCACTCTGTCACTAGTCTTTCTGGAAACCTTCAAGCTATGTTCTTTCTAGCTTGGAAAACTTCAATTTGGAAAAACAAAGTGAAAAATTGTCTGGTAAAGGATAGATGAATGAGAAATTATAAAGAGTACCCAGAAAATAAAGGCTTTCGATGTCTTCTTCCCATAAGGACAGAGAAAAATACCAGAAACCCCAAGCAAGGTAATAATAGGTGAACAAAATATGTCATGTTCAATGTCATGTTTAATAAAAAAATATTAAAGCAAAATCCAGAGAAAGAAGAGGAATGACATCTCCCATATTAGCAGTATAGTATCTTACGTTTCTGAAAGATGTTGCCCAAGTGATATCTTACTTTTCATAAATACTTAACAAATATCGAGTTGATGGCTTTGCGTTAACAGTGGGAAGACATATTGAGCAATCAAAGGGTTAATCAAAAGAGACTGGGAGGGATAGTCTGTGGGAAAAGAGATGTAGGTAATGATGACAATTGGGATTTAGGCACATAATGCAATTTTGTTTGAGTTCCTTGCTTGAATGATGCCACTTAATGACAAGCATCCCAAAGTGAATCCTACCCACAGCCTTTGAACAAATCCACAAGTAAGTCCTACCTGATCATCCGCTATTGGTAGCAGATGATCACATAATAGGTGTCTACAGATGCTGTGTATATATGCTCCTCACTTGAGTTGTGTATTCAGGGGTCCATGTTAAGGCCAGGGCTTGTGGGAGGAATGGGTAGCTACTGCATGGGATTTCTGCATACTTGTGTTTCCCAAATGTAAATAAACCCAATTTCAACATTTCTTCTCATAGTACTATTAACGGTGCTCATAGTAAGATTTATTTTTAAGAATATGATATTAAACAAGCCTTACAAAGGAAGAGTCTGAGGAGTGCTCCTCCCCTTTCATTTTCCAATCCCATGCTAATCCTAATATAGCCTTGGTCTAATATAGCTTTGGAGTTTTCCAGACCTTAAGGTCATGGACCAATCACTCTAAATTCTGCCTCTATGCCTTTTAATGTGGGCGACATTTAGAAATATGTTCATTATGAGAACTTAAAATAGTTATATATCTTTAATTGAAGGTTGCTGAATTTTTGTGAGACCAGAAGCAATTCAATACAGAAAAAGATTATATCTCCTCAAAATCAGGAAATCTCTATAAAATCTTCTAAGTAGAACATCCTCACTTTATTTAATGATTAAAGTAAGAGTACCTACAATGGGAGAGTGAGAGATTATAACCCAGTTCTCTCTTTCTCTAGGCTCTTTCTATTATATTTTGCTAGTTTCTATTAACATGCAGTATGAAAATGGGATATATTTTTCTTAGTGCTTTTTATTGTTAATAACATAATCCTGCTTGCTGGGTCAATAATGTAGAAAATAGGTTTACTTTAGCTAACAATTCTGAATGGCTATGGATGACTGGCCACATATAAATATTGCCATACTGCTAGCAGTTTGTAGTTAGTGCGACATATGACATAGCAAGAGGCAGGGAGCATGAATATGTATATTGCCTTGTCTTTTCCTCTCCTTTTGCAAAGCCATAGCTATTTGGTCATAGGCGTTCCACCCTGATGATCTTATCTAATCCTAATAACCTCACAAAGACCTTGTCTGTAAACATCATACTTGGATCAACTTTCTACCCTTTCAGTACCTCAGAAGGATTGAATTTCAACACATAAACCCTTAGGGAACACATTCTAGCTGCAACAAATATGTTTATTTATGCCATTCATATGGAAGAGTGGAGGTTAGCTGGGTTAACAGTTCAAGTGGATAGACTGTGGGCTGAGACACCTGATATACTTGACCAGCAGTTCTTTCCATTGGGAGTGCACACAGATTTGCCATAAATTTCAGTTGGCAGATGCCTGAAGGGTGTCAGCTATTGTGAAAGACTAAAGATAGTTTGGTATTCTACAAGAGACATGGATTCAACTTTGAAATCACAGAGGTCTGGCTTGCACATTTGGATACAGCTCTGCCTATTTTTATTGGCTTTCTTTATGAATCTGAGCAGGTTAAAAATCTTATGCAAAAATGGTGGCTGTGGTCCTTCGCATGGCTTCTTTAATTTAAATGAGTGGAAGCAGTGCCTGCTACATACTGGACTCAGTAGAGAGGGATACCCTGGTGAGAGGATTGAAGACTGAAGACTTAGAATCTTCACTGCAAAATGCCCACTTGATACTAGTGTGTGTGTGTGTGTGTGTGTGTGTGTGTGTTTGTGTGTGTGTGTCTATTTAATTCTTCCTCCTTATCCAAGACAACTAAATTAGGGCTTTAATGAGTTCCTGAAGTGCTCATTTGTCCTGAACGATTGAAGTCTCTCTCCTTCAAAAAGCACTGTTCATCAGAGATTAGCTTCCTGTGATAGTTCTGTCACTGCCTAAGCTGTGTATTTTTGCAATATAGCAAAAATACAAGTCATTTACTCATATGATTATTGGTGATTTATGAGGCTTGTGTTTTAAAAGTCAATACTAAAAGTCATTCTTGATGAGTGTATTTCTCAGGGAGATGCCTATCTGACAGTGATGGGAGATCCTCCCTAAACAAGGAGATACTTTTGGAAAGTTAAGGGATGACAGAAAGTTGGCCAGTGGAGTGGTGATGGTTATGGTAAGAATACCCTACAGTGATAAAGTGTGAAGTACAGGAACCTGAGGAATCAATACACAAATATTTTTTTAATTTTTGCCATTGAAGAAATAAACATTCCTACATGAACACACAGGTAAACAATTTCCCATTATAAGGACAATTTAAATATATTTATTAAAGCATCATTGTATAAAAAAGTAAATTCATAACTCTTCCATAATTATAAAAGGAACACATAACATAACACAGATATTAATTAGTGAGTGAACGTGAAGACATAAACATTTCAACGGAATACTGAAATGAATCTGCTAAAACAGGACTGTTCTTTCTGCTGGACACAACTGGTTTGCACTTACATGAATAAAAATCATTTAGACTCATTCTTAAACATTAGATTCTAATTCCTCGCAAGTGTAAAATAGCCTAGTCAAAGATAAGGACTTGGGCCCTCTATAAGACCTTATGTTTTTCAGATCAGCTTTTGGCTATGGAAAAATTTAAGTGCGAAGTAAAGAGAATAGTATTTTGAGTCTCAGGTACTGATTAGTCAACTTCCCATCTCTTCACAAGCTCTGGATCCTTTGGTGTGTACCTTCAACCAAAAAAAGCCCCCCTTTTAAAATATACTTTGTAGGTAAAGGACTATCTACTTTTCAAACAAACCTTGGCTTACTAAATAAAAGGCAAGTTATGATAGAGGAAGAATTTTAACAAAGTAACAAAGCATGGGTAGCAATCTTCTACCCACAAGGTTAGTTCTTCTCTCATTCAACCCCACGGTCTCATTCTCAGAAAATGATTCTCAGAGCCCTAACTAGAGTAACTTCTAACTAGGTCAAGATTTAATTTTATTGTGTTATATTTCCTTGGCATTATTCATCATTGATATTATCTTATTCATTAATTTGTGGTAAATTAAAAAAACGAAATTAATACTGTCAGATAAGTTTTAGAAGTGTCCTAGTCTCCCCATACTTTATCCCTGCTAACTATAATATGCTTTTATTATTGCTGACAGATGAAAAAAAATGAAAGTTGGTTAAGTTTCTTGCCCAGTGACTCACAGTAACAGCTAAAGTTAAAACATATTTGTTTTATTCTACTGTTAACAATATATTTAGTTGTTTCCACTCTTCTCCATATGCTCAGCCACTAACCTTGGTGACTTTGTTCTAGAAATAGTGTTTTAAAATTATGTATTATCAAACTGCAAACAAAAACTGAATTAAGAGTCAGCCTTGAGTTTGTAAAGTGTTTTTAATCTTATTCTTGTAAAACTTGTTATTTTTAATATGCTGATTTGCACATAAATTGACAACAAAGCTCTTTAGAAAGTCAACCATACTCCATTCATTAGTAAGTAATGTTTTGACATAAACCAATAGCAGACATGAAAGCAAGTGTCTCCAGGGCAGGATATTGACGTTGTATTATAATTCAAATAATTTTGTTATTTTATAGTGTGTCTGAGTCTAAGCAGTGGACCATTGTTTTCAATCTTTCTGTAGTTACTGGTTGTTTCTTTCTTGAGGGATGTAGAATATTCTATGAAATCTTTGAGTGATTCTTATATTTGCAGTGCTCTAACTAAAAATTATCCTGTGTTGAGTTGGACGCTGGGGCATGAAGTTGAGAAATATGAGTTCTTGTAAATTATTTGCGCTTTGACTCTGGGAAGATAAACAACATGCATATCGGGCTGACCAGCACTGGAATTCATGTAACCTCAAATTCTAAATTGAGAAAAGAATGAGCTTTAAGGTTTTTTTGTTTATTTCTGTCTTAATTACAAGTTACTGGAAGTCTAGAGTTAGTATTTAATAACATAAAATCTATGCAAAATACAAATTATTGGTTCAGAAAGCTACCTAGTTTCTAGGTAGAAAAGCATGTAAAATGGACTTTTTCTTCCTATGAAGAGATAGGTAGAGATTGACTAAGAGGCAGTCCTTTATATATTTCAATATATAAAACAGTAAACATTTTTAAAGGAGAAAAACCATTGTCTTTCAGAACACATATATGAGGTTGTTATTTTTACTTAAGTGGCTACATTAAATTGGCATAGTTTTTTATTTTTATTAATTACACTTTATTCACTTTGTATCCCCCCATAAGCCCTCCTAATCCCACCCTCCCACCCCCTTCTTCAGGCATGCCCCTCCCAAAGTCCACAGATAGGGAGGTCCTTCTCTCCTTCCTTCTGATCTTAGTCTATCAGATCTCATCAGGAGTGGCAGCATTGTCATCTTCTGTGTCCTGGTAAGGCTGCTCCCCCCTCAGGGGGAGGTGATAAAAGAGCAGGCCAATCAGATTATGTCAGAGGCAGTCCCTCTTCCCTTTACTATGCAACCCACTTGGGCACTGAACTATCATGTGCTACATCTGTGCAGGGGTTCTAGGTTATCTCTATGAATAGTCCTCGGTTGGAGTATGAGTCTCTCAGAAGTTCCCTGTGTTCAAGTTTTCTGGTTCTGTTGCTCTCCTTGTGTGATTTCCGTCCTCTCCAGCTCTTACTATTTCCCACTTCTTACATAAGATTCCATGCACTCTGCCCAACAGTTGGCCATAAGTCTCAGCGTCTGCTTTGATTGTCTGCAGGGCAGAGGCTTTCAGAGGCCCTCTGTGGCAGGTTCCTAAGTTGTTTCCTGTTTTCTTCATCTTCTGATGTCCAGCCTCTTTGCTTTCAGGATGGGGATTGAGCATTTTAGTCAGGGTCCTCTCTCTTGATTAGTTTCTTTAGATGTACAGGTTTTAGTAGGTGTATACTATGTTATGTCTATATGAGTGAGTATATACCTTGTGTGTCTTTCTGCTTCTGGGACAGCTCACTCAGGATGATCCTTTCTAGGTCCCACCATTTACCTACAAATTTCATGATTTCCTTATTTTTCATTGCTGAGTAATACTCAGTAATACTGAGTAGATGTACCACAATTTCTGCATCCATTCTTCAGTTGAGGGGCATCTGGGCTGTATCCAGCTTCTGGCTATTACAAATAAAGCTGCTACAAACATGGTTGAACAAATGTCCTTATTGTGTACTTGAGCCTCTTTTGGATATATGCCTAGGAGTGGTATGGCTGGATCTTGAGGAAGCACTATTCCTAGTTGTCTGAGAAAGCACCAGATTGATTTCCAGAGTGGTTATACAAGTTTTGCCATAGTTTTCAACCATGAACTTTGATCCTTTGCATATGCAATTTTGAGCACAATCTAGAAATGCAGATTTTCAAACTGTACCCCATTAAGCCTGTACAGCGAACAGATCCAGCCTGACTGTTCTGTATGCTTCCATCCAGCAAAAGGCTGTGCATTGATCTGTTTTACATAAAACATTTCTCATATCATGTAAGTTGCAGAGACAAAGTTTCTTCTTAAAGACATTAGGCCTGGCGAGATGGCTCAGAGGGTAAAGGCTTTGTCCACACAGGACTGACAGCCCAGATCATACATATAAAGCCAGAGGTGCGGATTAGAGAGAGAGTACAGTAGTTAAGAGCACTGGATGGTCTTTCAGAGGATCCAGGTTCAATTTCTCAGCACCACAAGGCAGCTCATAGCCACCCATAACTCCAGTTCTGGGGATCTGAGCTCTCTTCTAGCCTCTTTTTGGCACATGTGTTACACAGACATGAAGGAACAGCACCTATACACATAAAATAAAATAAAATAATAAAAACTTACTTAAAAAAAAGTAAATGTGCTAACACATATGTAATCTCAGCATTCCTAGCTGGAGTGCTCCTAATTGGAGCCAGAGACAGAAGAACCACTCCAAAGATTATAAACTAGTTAGCCTGGAGTATACTATATGTTTAGAAGAAGCAGTAATGAGAGGCCCTGCTCAACAATGTAGAAGGAGAAAATTGACTCCTGAAAGTTGTTCTCTGACTGATACATACACACCATGTCATGCAAACCCACACTTACACACACAAATATAAACAAATTATAAACAAATATAAACAAAAATATACAAATATAAAAATTTAAGTTTAAGTCTTGAGAGTAATTCCTTTTTAGTGAGTGAGATTTTTTTTTCAACTTCTGTTTAGGAAGAGCTCCAGTTTCTAGAGGACAAAACTTACATTGGCCTTTCTATGTTTAAGTTTTAGGTTTACTTTTGTAAATGCTATCTTGTAAGCATTTACAAGGCAAAGAACTATGTATTCTTGAGTTAGCATACATATAAATCATTTGCTTAAACAAACTCTGCTATGTAGTCAGTATCCAGGAAGTACTTCTTGTGGATTGCAGCTATACCAAGCTCACTTTTCACATTGCTTAATCCCAACCAATACCCCATGATCTTTATAAGTAAACAATTAAGAAAACTATGGCAGTGAGAAGCTGATTTGTTAAAATAATGGCAGATGACATGCATGTGTTGCAGTCATAATTCAAATGCACATCTTTCTAATTCCAAATGCATCTAATCCTCATTTTCTAGCAAACCGCCACTGAGGGAGTGTTCTTTGGTATTCAGGATATGTTGTTTAATTTCATTCATTCCTTCTGGGTGTGGGCTGAACTTAGATGACATATGGCTAATGACTGGAGAAAGTGGAAGCGAATATGTACAACTTTGGAGACTGAGTCACTCACTATGACTTCAGATTTTGCTAATCTGTCTCCTAAAGTTTTTGAGAAATCACATTGGGGGAAACCAGATGTTGCTTGGACCATCCCCTGGAGACACCCACATGAAAAGGAACCAAAGAATTTCCAGTAGCCAACATGGAATCAGGAGTGTTCACATTAGTAGCTCATATGACACTGAAGACTCTGGCTGACAACTACCCTGAGAGCAAGTACATTAGTTACTCTTCTGTTGCTGTCATAAAGCATCATGACGCAGGCAACTTACAGAAGGAAGGGTTTATTTGGGGCTTAGTGTTCCAAAGGGTAAGAATCCACCACCATCACAATGGGGAACATAGCAGCAATGATCAGGCATGCATGACACTGGAGTAACAGCAGAGAGCTCAGAGCTTTAAGGCAAGCAGAAGGCAGAGAGAGCTAGCTAGAAATAAAACAAGTCTTTTGAAGCTTCAGAGCCCACTCCCAATGCCTTGCTTTCTTCAGCAAGGTCACACCTTATAATCCTTCCTAAACAATTCTACTGACTGGGAACCAAGTATTAAAGCATAAGAGCTTATGGAGGCTATTCTTATCAAGTAAGAGTGGAGGTTAAGTCTTTCCCCGCCTCCCAACAGTTTGACTGTTACCTCATTGAAGACTGTAAACTAGCATTATCCATTCTAGGACCCTGTTCCTACTCTGTATTTTAACAAATATCTGTTGTTTTAAATTGCTGTTTAACATTTAAACGATGTTATTTTTTATGGGCCAATAGATAACTAACACAACCTAATGATGCCTTAGTCATCTCTCTAAAAGGAAATTATATTAACTTCACTAAATTTAACATTTTAACAGTGATAGAGCAAGATAAGACTTTTAACGGAAAACACTACAACATTTAAATAGTAAATTGTATGCACAAAGAACACAATGGTGCAATGGTTGTAGATTCCCTTGCGACTTGGATTTTGTAAGTCAAAGGATAATTTCTGTAGAATCTATGATTTCAGGTAATCTATCTGGCTAAGTAGGTAAGGTTACTTGATGAATCCTGACAAACTAAATTCAATCTCTCTTCCTCAAATGGTGGAAAGGAGAGAACCAAGTCCTACAAGTTATCCTTTAGTGTCTACTCACATACCCTCACATATACACACAGAGAAAGAGTAAATAAATACATTTTCCTGGAATTCATGATTTCAAAAGGAAGGATATTAATAACAGCATTTCTGGGGTTAGCATGTTAAACTTTAAAAATGTCTTTGTGGGAAAACTTGGGAGCTGTCTTTTTTGGTTGTTCATCACTTACAATTGGAAATTGTCAAGAGCAAGATTGTACTTTGCGTGACTTAAATGGGATATAAAGCAAAGTTAAGCTTTAACCCCTTTCTTGGTAGTTTTTCTCAGCTTTTCAATAGGGTCCAGAAGCCTCATAAGTCAAAGTATTTCTTGGTTTTCTTTTCTTTACATATTGCACGGATTCTGCTTTATAGCCACTTACTATTTAATGAATGACTAGGGTTTGATTCATATCTTTAGATCTTGAGTTCAATAATTTGAATGAGGCATAGAATCACAGTATTCCTAGCTCATCCAAAGATAAGCTCTGCAAGGAATGGAAGGAGATATATATTAACTGGTTTGCATACATGTATACTTACTGAATTTGAAACATTTTAACTTCTTACACAGATGCTTATTGACTTGTCTCTTAAAAAATAAGATGCAAGTGGCTTTTCCTTATATACTGCCAAAGTGATAAAAGGAAGCCAAGATATTCATTCATGAAGTGGATTTGAGTAGTTCTTGTAGTCGTAGATATGGGTAGTATTTAGAGTGACTGTAAAGTAAAAATACTGGTTTTCTTGTGTCTTAGAATTGGAAATTATATATCAACCCCAACCCACTCCAGTATTTGCCTTTCATCTATTTTTTTTTCTTATAGATTATGGCCTGAATTCTCAAAAAACTGTCTATATTGAACCAAACTTAATGACAGCATATTTTTGAACTTAATTCATAGGGTTTTCTTCAGGCAATGGAAGAGATAAACACTGACATTCTGAGTATAAATATTCATCATTGCTTTATTATCTCATTTGTTTATTAACTCACAAATATATCCACTAATTCAATAAATATTTATTAAGCATTTGTTTTTTTTTTTTCAGCATGCAGCATGCTGAAATACTTTGACAAGGAGTCTTTACCCTAAAATGTTTCATAATCTAAGATGCAGAAGGATATTATCCAAGAATAATTAAAAACTGTTGTAAGTGGTGTAAAATAAATGTGTAAGGAACCCTGGTTCAGGCAGAGGTCTGCTGGTCAGGAAACACCTTCAAAAAGAGGGGTGTGTGAGATGTAAATGGTCATGAAAATGAAGAATGGCGTCCTAGGCAGAGTGGGATAGAATTCAAGAAGATACACATGCTGTAGAACTGAAAATAATCCAGGTGAACTTGAAACTGTCTTCAAAGCTTAAAACAGAACAGTCAAGAAAATCAGAATGAACATGATCTCACCTAAAGCACCTCAGAGAAACATCCAAAGTGGTGTTTGATCGCATAGCCACTCATTGTGGTCCATCCAGGTATTGCATATAGATTAACACAAAGGAAAGCATCCACATGATCTTCTCTGAATTAAACAGAAATTAAAATATTCTAATTCATCACACCTGATTGCTTGATACATGTCATCTGTTATACAGTTAGAAGACTTGTACTACAAACTTTTTTCCTTTGATGGTTAACATACATGTTACATGCATACATATGCCTGTTATCTATGTATGTATGTACACTTATACTGTCGTATGAGAGTTGAATGCACATAGAAGATCTAAAGACTATTCAGTGCCAATTACAAGAAATTTTATAATGGTGCACTTTGTATAGTAAGAAAGGCACAACATTAAGAGAATCTCAGGTGACAGCAACTTGGACATTAACCAGAAGGCTCACTACTGTGTTCAGCTCACCCACCTGTGTTGTAGAAAAAGCAGCTTCAGCCTCAGCATCTCTCATGTATCTCCTTTTAGCTTCATGTTATCATCAGCAAATTAATCTTTGAATACTTGTTATCTTGACCAGTATCTTGAAAACCATCTTCTTGTGTATGGATTGATTTTTAGATTCCTGAGCATATTCAAAACAATATGATATTAGCCTAACTCATCTTTCTATCTTTGGTCTCAAACAGTCCATTTGCTTGTTCTTGATAAGCAAACCTTAGTTCATATTTTCCCTCCAAAGTGGTTTCTCCCACATGTTTGGATTCTGTTCTAGAAGGCTGAAATGAAATGAAAAATTTCAGCTACCATGGAATTGGCTCTTATCCCCACTTTTTTGTCCAGATATAAAAGTGCCTTTCTCCCTTTCCTATAGCACAGTCATTGATTATCACATTTTCTCTCATGTGTATCATCAAGTCACCAGATGTGACCTGAATTCAACATCTATGCCTATAGCTCCCTTGTATCCTCACTACAAAGAAAAAGGCATCTGTAAGCTCCAGGGAAGAAAGTACATCTTTAACATCAAGGGAGATGTAATGAGTAATGCTCTTTTGTGATTTATTTTATTTTGTCAAATAACTATTTTTTGTTTTGTTTTGTTGCATATCCACTGTAGTACTGAGTGAGCAACAGGCTGAACACTGGCCACATAGAAGATATTCAGTGATTAGGCATTGGTGATTTACTATATGTTTGATTCAATTTTTGGGTGCTTTCAGACTGAGGGAGATTTGGTCTGAGGGAAGTTGATGTTTCAAAAATTTGCAATAACTGTAAACACAAATGTTAAGGAATCTGGTATTTCTTCAAGTCAGCAAGAGTCACATTCATTGATGGAGTTATGTCACCATCCAACTCTCAAGTGTTAGTGATGACACTGTTAGAAAATATCCCTTTCAGATACCACCCATAGCTGTTTTCATGAGCATGTTGTTTTACTGGGAAAAGGATATGGTAGTGTAGTCACGATGATGTTGTATCTTGTCATTGTTGTTTTTCTTGTTTTAATTTAAAACTTGTCATGGCTGGGTTTTTATTTTGCTTCATTCTTTGCTGTTAATTTCCATGAAAATGCTGATTTCTTTTTATTTAATTCACAGCTATAAATATTGTCTGCTTTAAATAGTATCTTCTGATTGAACAAAAGTACAGTAATCCAATCACCATTTACTTATATGTCATGCACTATACAAGATAAGAAAATATCTGATAAGCTCAGTGTATTGTGACAACAGAAGCAAAGTTCGTTTTTTTATTAATTAAAATTTTTTTGATTTTTTAATATTTTTTTGGTTTTTTTTTTTTTTGCTTTTTTGTTTTGTTTTGTTTTTTAAATATGTCTTTTCATTCCTTGCCTCTGGCTGATGGCCCTTTGTATTTATAAACTTCACAAAGTCCCTGGTTTCTCTAGGAAGATGAGAGTGATTCATAAATATGAAGGTAAAGCCAATACAATAAGAAGCAAATGGTTGAAAACATTAACACGCTCTTGGTAGAAAGAAGCCATAGTTGCCATGGGAATTGGAACTGCTGGGAGAACTCAGCTTTGCCCTCTTCTATGAAGGAGGAGCAGCTGCAGTTATTTGAACTGTACAGCTTCGTGTTGAGTGACTGTGTGGGTTCTGCACTAGGGATGTGATAAAGTTCAGACATGGGCTCTAGTGAATAATTAAACTCATAGTGTAACCCAATGGGAGACTAGAGAGTGTAGGAGGCAGTGAAGAATCACCACATCAAAAGGAGTGTAGATAGATGGTGTCTCTGAGGAAGGGACATGTGAGCTAGATATTGGAAGTTACAGTTTCTTCCTTTTCTTTTCTTTTCTATTTTCTTTTTCTTTTTTTTTTTTTTTTTTTTTTTTTTTTTTTTTTTTTGAGGCAGTGTTTCTTTGTGTAGCCTTGACTGTCCTGGACTCGCTTTGTAGACCAGGCTAGCCTTGAACTTATAGAGATCCACCTGCATCTGCTTCCTTGAGTGCTAGGATTACTGGTGTGCAGCACTGTACCCAGCTAAGTTATAGTTTCTTGTTGCTGTCTCGCTGATTTTTACTTTTCAAGACAAGATCTCACTATGTAGTCCATGCTGTACCATGAACACCTGATCTTCTTGACTCAATCTTCTGAGGGCTGGGATCATAGGTATGTAAAAACACCCCTGACTGATTCTAGAAGGTTCTGTAAGGGGTCATCAATCAGAAGAGGGAATTATGATTCTTAAAACTGCAGAGATATAAAAAAAGGATTGTGAGTTAGGGAAATGAAAAGACTTGAAGTGATTGTCTGAGAAAGGTAGGCAGATACTATATGCTTTATCTAAGAATTTGGTCTTTATCTAGGGATCAGCAGATAGTTGCGGCGAGAATGTTTTACAAGGGGAGTGACCTGATTGTATCTTGTGTTTTAGAGAGAACTCTTGCTGCAAAAGAGCAATTCTTGGATTCCACTGATTGATAGGACAAAATATTTTTCAATAAACCAAAAGAGCAATAATATGTTATTTAATATATTTATTAATTTTTCATACAATATATTTTGACCATACTCTTTCCCATCTCTAAACTTTTCCTTGGTCTTCCCTTCTCCCTATCCTCCCAACTTCATGTCTCCTCTCTCTCTCTCTCTCTCTCTCTCTCTCTCTCTCTCTAGAAAAAGAAAGTAAAACCAAAACCAAATAACACAAATCCAGCAAACCCCAAAGCCAAAAGATACCCAAACAAAATAAACAGAGCACACACACACACACAAAACATGGAATTCATTTTGTATTATCCAACTTTTCTTGGACCTGGGGCTTGCCCTGCAGTGTGGTTGACATACTCAGTCGCTCCATCGAAGGAAAAAAATGTGTTTTTCTCCTGCTAGCAGTTACCAATTGCAAATACCTTTCGATTAGAGGTGGCACTTTGTGCCCACTTCCCCTTCTCCATGCTGGGAGTCTGTCCAGCTTGAACCTGTACAGGTCATGTACAGTCATGTGAGTTCAAAAGGAACTCAGCCCTGTTGTCTCTTGAAGATGCTATTTTTTGGGAGTCATGACTCTTACAATACTTTCACCTCCTCTTCTGGGCAAATACTTGAACCATGAGGGAAAGCAATTAATAAGAACATCTCTTATAACTTGTCTTAATCTTCCATACTGAGTAGGATCTTGTCAACTTCTTCATAGTATGAAAGAAACCTAACATTTCTCACAAAGTCCTTGGATATGTCCATATTGTTATAGTCTCTTTGCCAATGAACTGGAAGTCAGTCCTCCATGCGTATAGACTATTGAATATCTTCCTGGAAAAAGTGTGAGGACAGTCTGCATGCAGTGAGAGAACAGGAGTGCGTGAAGTGCAGACAGACAAGACAATGCGTCAGTTCTGCGTCACATTTACTCAAGAGATTAGACAGAAAATTTATGTCATGGCTGTTGTGATTGGCAAGGGTTCACCATCCAAGAAAATAAATACTTCAACCTATTGACAGTAATGATATTAACATGAAAAGAATTGCCTTTTTTTTCTGTGTTTTCTGTGTTGCTAGGAAAGGGAAGGTTAAAACTTAATGAAATTTGTTCTTGTGAACAGCAAGTTTTATTATTTCTTCTTTTGCTATTTATGGGCTGTTTCTTCTCAGTGATCTAGGTGGTCCTTTCCGTTAGTCAGCTGAGATGTCCCCACTTATTTCCTGTAACTTGGATCTGTTCACTGAAAGTCTCTATATGTGGTTGATTTATTTTTTGAGCTTCACAGAAATTTCTTCCCAATATATATTGTAATTGAACTTTGAAAGACTTTTTCAAGTTACCACTCATTGATCAGTGAATATTTCCTGAAGTGATGGCATGAATGCTGGTGTGGGTGAGATAATTCCTTTGCCTTAGGCGGTCACAACCCAATGTTGAAGAAAAGACTCTAATATAAAAATGGACACCTTTTCCAATAAAACACTGAGTAGTCTGTGTACATTGAAGAGTCAACTCTAGTTCATTGGTAAAGAGTAGCACACATGTCACAGCTTTCTAACAACATGCAGAGGAAAGTGGTCAGATTTGGATCTACATTCTTTTCCTCCTGGGACAGTGGGTGGCTGTAATCTCTGGGCCACAATTTCCTTATCTGTAACATTGATGAATTAAACAGACTAGTGGCCTTTGAATTTCTCTGTACATTTAAATCATTTTATCATTGACCAAATTACTCAGAATTTATGCTGGAGGAAAGAGGCTGGTAGGAATGTTTGTAAACTCCCAAGTAATTATTCCCTCTTAAGTCAGGACTAAAAAATCACCAAGAACTTTCAATTGAAATCTACAAGTTGTATTTCTCTGTGTTTAGGTATAATACTTAAATATTCTCAAGCTCATTCGTTACACACATACCCACACAATTTTTTTTTTGCTTCACTTGAAAATGTTGATGATTAGGTGATAATTATTCTTGAGTGGTGAACAGTCAATGAAATGTACCTTTCTCGACCTGCTCCACTTTGTTACCTGATATTCATTTCCTTTATGACCCCTGAAGACATCATTTCTAAAACTGAACTAGGTGAGCAAGTCTCAAATTTTTTGAATTGCTTCTCTTCAAAGCCAGAAAAAAAAAAAAAAGAAAAGAATGAGAAACAAACAATAAGCATCAGTATTTGCTGATTGTTATAGTAAATCAGGTGGAAAATGGTCTTCATGTTATTTTATTTTGTTTGTTTAGTATTTACAATTTATTCGCTTCCTATCCCAGTTGTAGCACCCTCCCTCCTGTCCTCCTGGTCTCACCGTTCCTCCTTCTTTCTCCTCTATCCCTCTTCTCTATTCCACTGATAGGGGAAGTCCTCCTCTCCTACTGTCTGACTCTAGCCTATCAGGTTCTATCAGGACTGCCTGGATCCTCTTTTTCTGTGGTCTGGCTAGGTCATCCTACCAGGGAGAAGTGATCAAGGAGCAGGCAACCAACTTTATGTCAGAAACTGTCTCTTCTTCTTTTACTAGGGGACACATGTAGAGACTGAGCTGTCTATGGGATACATCAGAGCAGGAGGTCTAGGTCCTCCCAATGGAATACTACTCAGCTATTAAAAACAAGTAAATAATGAAATCTTCAGGCAAATGGATGGAACTAGAAAAGATCATCCTGAGTGAGGTATACCATAAGCAGAAAGACACGCATGTTATATACTCACTTATAAGTAGATATTAGCCATAAATATAGGATAAACATACTAAACAGGATGGGGGCTTACCACAGATGTCCTCTAAAAGACTCTACCCAGCAAGAGATGGAAGCTGATACAAAGACTAACAGCCAAACTTTGGACACAGTGCAGGGAGTCTTATGGAAAAAAGGGGGGATATAAAAGAACCCAGAGCGGACAGGAGCCACACAAGGAGACCAGCAAAGCCAAAGAAGAACAGGATCCAGGGGGAACTGCAGAGACCAATACATCAACCAAAGATATGGTCTTGTAACCAGTCCTGATGAGACTTGATAAGCTAAGGTCAGATGGAAGGGGAGGAGGACCTCCCCTATCAGTGGACTTGAAGAGGGGCATGAGAGGAGATGAGGGAGGGAAGGTGGGAGTAGAAGAGATGAGGAAGAGAGCTACAGCTGGGATACAAAGTGAATAAAATGTAAATGATGTAAAATAATAAAAAATTAATTAAAAAGTAGTGGGAAAACCTCAGAGCTCAGTAGAAAGGAAGTTGTGGCTTGTTAGCAGCAGAGTTCCACACACTACTGTGTAAAGGACAGGTGCTTATGGCTGAAGGAGAGGCTGGAAGAACTCTAATCCCTTTCTGAGGATGTTTAATGAGGCTTCCCCACAGATGTGCATTTTCATCCTTTCCTGTGTGGAAGCTGAATCATTAATTGGAAAGTAATTTCCTTACCCAGAAAGACCAAAAAAAAAAAAAAAAAAAAAAAAAAGATTGTTAGAGGGTTTGTACTC
Organism: Meriones unguiculatus; assembly: GCF_030254825.1. NCBI lineage: Eukaryota > Metazoa > Chordata > Mammalia > Rodentia > Muridae > Meriones > Meriones unguiculatus. The sequence goes on from NC_083351.1 coordinate 129,538,064, forward strand.
TTTCCTTTTTATCTTTTGTAGGATAACTCAGGTTCTCCCATTCTTCAGTTCCCTGTGACTTTCATCCTAGCTTTTCTGTCTACCAAAAGCTAGGGATTAAGTGGAGAAGAGAAGCATGTGCTTTATTAGCAGTTATCTGTCATGGGATTTAAGTGGATTTATTATTTACCTATTGTGTTGCTGTGACCAAAATGCCTGAGAGAAATGACTTACAGTAGGATATGTTTATCTGACTCACAGTTTTATAGGGTTACCACCTAACATAGGAGGAAAGGAATGATGGAGTTCAAGACAGCAGGGGCATGTGCCAGAGACTGCAGCTTAAGAGGAAGCCAGAAAATAGGTTAAAACCAGGTGCAAACTTCAGCACCCAATTCCTGGGGAGCTACTTCTGTCAGCTGCACTCTGCCTTCCTGACACCCCACAGATTTTGAAACTGTGCCACAACCAGAAAACAAGTGTTCAAAACATGAGCCCACGGAGAACATTTCAGATTTCAGATAGAAGCCATGACAGTGGGTATAAGCCCTTCCCACTGTATGACTTATGGTCATAGATTTATTATTATTACTGTTTTTTTAACTTTCCCTAGGTTTATAAAATGTACTTGGCTTTTTTTCTCTTTAAAATGTATGCTGAAATATATTTCATTATGTCACTGGTTCCCAGCAAAGTTGCTTTCTTTGTTCTCTCAAGTTAGATTCTACCAAGCTCTTTTCAACATGAAAATAAATAATAATTAAATAACAAAGTAGGGGGTTAATTTCCCTTGAAACCGGTCTGTTCTTCTGGTGCTGACACATCACTCTTATGTTCCCTTAACCTCTGCAAGAAGTGGGACAGAGTGTCCCTCGTGCGTAGCTCATGCTAACCTGTCAGGGAAAGATTTGTTGGATGCACAAGAGGAACTAGGGAGACATGGCTCCTCTCCTGTCTACCAAATAATTTATTGGTGGAAGGTTTTAATCACTGTTGTGGGGACAGGAAGGCACGTCTATTTTAACTATGTGTTAATTTTATAGCAAAAATAGCTACATTTTAAAACATATAAAATTGAAAAGAGTGCCACACTTGCCCTAGTCCTTGTGTGTGTGTGTTTGTGTGTGTGTGTGTGTGTGTGTGTGTGTGTTATAAACCAACACGTCTGTACACAGAAATATATGTGGAGTATGTTACTACTGGAACTACTGTTAAATAACATTCATGTGGCAAATCAATATTGACAACCATAACAAAAGAAGGCAGTGGACATAATCTTCTCCAATAAATAAACTTGTTTGTCTTTCATATTGTGGAACAGAATAAACATGTATTTTTTAAATTTTTATTTTATTTTTATATTAATCACATTTGTATCCCAGCCGTAGCCCCTCCCTCATTTCCTCCCAATCCCACCCTCCTCCCTTATTGCCTCCCTGCCCCTTTCCAAGTCCACTGATAGGGGAGGTCATCATCCCTTTCCATCTGACCCTCGATTATCAGGTATCTCATGGACTGGCTGCTATGTCCTCCTTTGTGGCCTAGCAAGGCTGTTCCTCCCTCATGAGAGGGGAGGTAAAGGAGCCAAGTGTTGAGTTCATGTCAGAAATAGTTCCTGTTTGCCTTACTAGGGAGACCCACTTGGTTACTGAGCTACCATGGGCTACATATGAGCAGGGGTTCTAGGTTATATCCTTGTATGGTCTTTGGCTGGAGAAAAAGTTTCATAGATGGTTCCCGTGCCCTGATATATTTTATCCTTGTGGAGCTCCTGTCCTCTCTAGGTCATACTAACTCCCCCTTTTTTCATATGATTCTCTGCACTCTGCCCAAGGTTTAGTTATGAGTCTCCACATCTGCTTTGATACACTGCTAGACAGAGTCTTCCAGAGGCCCTCTATGGTAGGCTCCTGTCCTGTTACTTGTTTTCTCCTACTTCCCCTGTCCATCCCATTTGTCTTTCTAAGTGAGGATTGATCATCTTACTCCGGGACCTCTTTCTTGTTTATCTTGTTTAGGTGCATATATTTTAGTATATTTATCCTATCTTATAGATCTATATAAGTGAGTATATACCATGTGTGTCTTTCCCCTTCTGGGATACCTCACTCCGGATGATCTTTTCTAGATCCAACCGTTTGCCTGCAAATTTCATGATTTCCTTGTTTTTAATTGCTGAGTAGTATTCCATCGTGTAAAAGTACCACAATTTCTGTATGCATTCCTCCATTGATGGACATCTGGGTTGTTTCCAGTTTTTTGCTATTATGAATAAAGCTGCTACAAACATGGTTGAGCAAATGTCCTTGTTGTATACTTGAGCCTCTTTTGGATATATGCCTAGGAGTGGTATAGATGGATGTTGAGGAAGCACTATTCCTAATTGTCTGAGAAAGCACCAGATTGATTTCCAAAGTGGTTGTACCAGTTTACATTCCCATCAGCAATGGAGGAGGGTTCCCCTTTCTCCACAACCTCTCCAGCATGTGTTGTCACTTGAGTTTTTAACCTTTGCCATTTTGATGGGTGTAAGGTGAAATCTCAGGGTCATTTTGATTTGCATCTCTCTGACGGCTAAGGATATTGAGCATCTGATAAGTGCTTATGTTTGTGTCTGCTACATGAGATAAAGACTGGATAAATAATTTTTCATTTGCTAGCAGGACAACCATGGTCTAGCTTTAGAAACTGAAAATGCTGCATTCCTCTTTATCAGAGGGACTGTATGAGAAGTGACTCCAGCTTGGGCTTTTGCACTTTTTATATGAATCTTGGCTTTTATCACTATCTAGCCATGGGATATAGACAAATGTTTGAATTCTCCTAGAATTTTCTCTCAAGATCCCAGTTTCATGAAGTAATGTGATGAAGGTTAAGGGGTTTGGGTGCTGAATTCTAATGCTGTCACTACCTGCATAAGAAGAGGAAGAGTAATCTCTCCATCATGTAAGATACTATGCTTCCAGACCAGAAAAGAATCCTACATAGGAACTTAATTAGCTGATACTCTGATCCTGGACTCTGGACTTCCTAGCCTCCAGAAATATATATATATATATTATATATCGGGGGCCATATTCCTCTCTGTGAAGTGTTTACTTTTTGTTTAAATAGATTTATTATTTGATTGCAGTATTTTTTCTGTTAACATTACTTTCTTATCCATACGGTGTTGAGTCTATGAATATCATTGATCAACCACAAGACAGTAAGGCTGTTTTCTTAGTTAATAGTTGGTAGAGTAGTAGTCTACAAGAAATGAAATGTGTAAAAATGAAGGCTATTTAAAAATTCTAATTGAGTGCCTATGAGTAAGAAAATAGTCATTGTTTATTATTAATCATGAAGAACTGGAATAATGTGGACTCTGATGCATTTTTCACATCGCCTTGTAAGTGCTTATACAACATAATTGAAGAGACACAAAAGACTCTCATGTCACTGAATACGCATTAGGTCTTCAGAAGGAAAAAAAATCTCCTTATTAAGCATGCTTTGAAGCTACTTGAAGCCTAGTTGAGTCTGGGATTCCTGGTTTGGGCAGTTTTTCTTCTTTGCCACTGAAAACAGCTCTGAGGAGCAAGGGATAGATTCTGTTCAAGAACAAAAATTTCCCTTGAAAGTGTGAAGATGGAGAAATAAAAAGATACAAACTAGCTTGGCTTGGCTCCCGCTTTGGTTTTATTTCTCTGGTCCTTCCATTGCTGTCTGTCCACAAGAATGATATTTCTCTAAACCATCTCTCAATGCATACTTATTTTGTTTGTTCATTATCAGCATAAAAATATTGGTTTCTTCATAATGGTCTTACCTTTATTTTATTCTGTCCCAAAGTCAGCAAGGTCTGACATTCTGTCTACAATTTTCCAATTTTATGTCATAATCCTTTCTCATTATTACTATGTTTATCATTTTTCAGGGTCCATAGCTCATTATTTGTTCCTCACTGTGACCTTCCATCATGACTGTCAGTTAACTTGGCATTTTCCTGCAGAGAGCTTTCCTACCTATCCACGATAGAACTGTATTCCCTTCTCCTGGGCTTCTATAGTGCCTTGAAAACCTTCTTTGAGCTAGTTACATCTGAAATAATTCTGATTATCTACAAAATTACTTGATTAATGTTTGCTTCTCCAGTGTTTTTCCAGCACCAGGAGGGTGAGTCTGTGTGGTTTTGCTCCTGATTCTATTTGGGACACCAAAGATCTCTTTCTGTGTGGAAGGGAGCATGCAAGCAGTGAAAGAAATTCATGAAGCTTGATTTCCATTCTTATTACTTTCTGCTCTCCCTCTCCTTTCTTGTTCCCTCTCTTCAACCACTTCTGCTGTCTATTTTATTTCCCATTCTGAGTGAGATTTATGCATTTTCCCGTAGACTGTCCTTGTTACTTATATTCTTGGAGTCTGTGAATTGTAGTATATATATCTTGTACTATATGGCTAAAATCCTCTTATAAGTGAGTACATATCATGTGTGTCTTTCTGGGTCTGGGGTACTTCACTCAGAATGATCTCTTCTAGCTCTATCCATTGCCTGGACATTTCATGATTTCCTTGTTTTTTTTTTTAAAGATTTATTTATTTATACAACATTCTGCCTGCACACCAGATCTTACTGTAGATAGTTATGAGCCACCATGTGGTTGCTAGGGTTTGAACTCTGGACCTTTGGAAGAACAGTGACTGTTTTTAACCTCTGAGCCATCTCTTCAGCCCCGATTCCCTTGTTTTTTAATACCTGAATAATATTCCACTGTGTAAATAGACCCCACTTTCATTATCCATTTTCTAGATTGTTTCCAGATTCAGGCTATTACAAATAAAGCTGCTTTGAACAGAGTTGAGCAGATCTTCTTGTTGTGTGGTGGAGCATCTTTTAGGAATACCCAGGAGTGGTATAGATGGGTCTTGAGGTAGACCTATTTCAAATTTCTGAGAAAGTGCTAGATTGATTTCCAAAGTGGTTGTAAAGGTTTGCACTCCCACCAGCAATGGAGGAACATTCCCCTTTCTCTACATCCTTACCAGCATGTGCTTTCACTTGAGATTTTAGATCTTAGCCATTCTGAAGTATAGGATGGAATCTTAGAGGTGGAAACCTAACCTGGAGAGAGTGGGGGCAGAAGGATAGAGGACCTACAAAGAGAAGAGGAACTGTGGGCAGGGGTGCAGGAGAAGGCACAGGAATCTCTGTTACAAGCTGGAGACCTAAGACACCTTAGGATTCTGGGGATATATGGGGGTAACTCTACCTGAGACTTCTAGTATCAGGCCATGAAACTGAAGAGGACAACTCTGACTAGTCAGGACTCCTAGTGGAGGGAAGAAAACACCAATCTTCCCACAAAAAACTTCAACCCAAAATTTACCCTGCCTACAAGATATGCAGGGATAAAGTTAGACCAGAGATTGAGGGAATGCCCAACCAATGCCTAGCCCAGCCTGAGGCCCACCCCATGGGAGAGAGCCAACCTGACACTATTAATGATATTCTGCTATCCTTAGAGATAGGAGCCTAACATAAGTGTCCTATGAGAGGATTCATGCAGAAGCAGATAGAAACAGACACTTAGATTAAACTGTAATTAATAAAATGAATAAACTGTAATTAATAAAAATAAATTAATTAAAAACATTTACTTGATTTGTGCTCTGTATTGTGTGGTGTGTATATGTGTCATGTGTATGAACACATGTCTACATGCAGAGACCATAGGTTGATGTTCAGAACGTTCCTCAATGGCTTGCCATCTGATATAGTGAGGTGGATCTCTCACTAAAACCAAAGGTTGCTGATTCACCTGGCCTAGTTGGCCAGCCTGCTCAGGATTTTCTGTCTTTGCCTGCAGAAGCCAGGATTGCAGGGAGGCCACCCTACCTGCCTACCTTTTATATGTGGATCCAAGCTCCAGTCCCAATGCTTCCATGGCAAGTGTTTTACCCACTGAGTCATCTTCCCACCCTACATCCACTCATTAAATTTTCTCCCATGATCTTTGAATTACTATTGTTCTGTGACTGGAGGTCTTTGCTTTAGATTTTTTTTTTAAGATACTTGATCCCAATGTATGTGTGTGTTTGTGTGTGTGTGTGTGTGTGTGTGTGTGAGAGAGAGAGAGAGAGAGAGAGAGAGAGAGAGAGAAAGAGAGAGGCAGAGACAGACAGAGATTCAGAGAGAGATAAAGACAGATAGATTGACAGACAGGCAGTAAATATATGTAGGTACTTGTAGGTAGACTCTTAGATCCAGATACCTGTCCATGCATGAGGCTCAAACACCAGGACTTTCTGTTTCACAATTTTATATTAGGACGATGCAGTCAAACATATTATTGAAATAGAAATTTACAATGTTTTAAAGTGAGTGTAGTAGATGATTAAGAGCTAAATGAGAAATTACATATCATTTAACTTAAACTTTAAAAACAAAAATACAAAATTTTGATAACTTTCAGAAATGGTAAATATTTCAAGAATAAGTCATAAAAATAAGAGGAAAGTTTTATGATTTTAAAGGTCATGTGGTAATTCCTGCAAAATTGTAAATATTTATTTAACCTTTTTGTTATTTAATTTAGAATAATATTACTGTCATCTCTCTAAGCATTTGTGTAATAATGTTTTATTTACTTTTCCATTAACAATTGCTAAGACAAATAAAGAGTCTTGACAAATGAGATATAACTTAATAAGCAGGTATTTCTTAGTAGAAAACTAATCAAAGTCTTCTCTAAATGTGTATTGAGGGAGTAACAGAATAGATAAATGTAACAATTTGCTCAATGTTATAACATCAGGGAAAACGTTTTTATGTCTTATTGCCCATTTCTTTGAATACTTTCATTGTAAATATAATTATATTACGAAAGTATGTGGGTTGTAGAATGTTATAATTAGATAGTTAAGTCCTAAATTGATTAACAGCAATATAAACATAAATCTTGGAAAGAAGGTTATTACTAAATCTTTTTTGTATAAGTGACAATAGGAGAGGAGAATATTTTCCTGGAAATTTGCCAAAGGAGATAAGTAATAATCTTTTTTGTCTAGATAAATAAAGAGGAGGAGTGGCTTGCTGGGCTGAAAATGTCAACAGAGGCCTTTCAACCTTTATCCATCATTCATGAGTTGCATTATTATAATTCTTTCTATTTTATCTATCTATCTATCTATCTATCTATCTATCTATCTATCTATCTATCTATCTATCTATCTATTCTATATCCTGACCACAGTTTCACACTCCCTCCTTCCTTCTCCCCCTCCATTCTTTTTCTGTTTCTCTTCAGAAAGGGCCAGGCCTTCCATAGATATCAACTAGCCATGGCATATCAAGTTGCAGTAAGACTAGGCACTTCCTCTCCTATGAAGGGTGGGTGAAGCAACCCAGTAGAAGGAAAGGGTCCCAAAAGCAGGCAACAGAGTCAGAGATAGCCCCTGCTGCCATTGATGGGAGTTTCACAAGAAGACCAAGATACAAGTCTGTAGCATGTACAGAGTGCATAGGTCAATCCCATACAGACTCCCTGATTGGCTGTTCAGTCTATGAACATCCCTATGAGGTCGGGTTAATTGATTCTGTGAGTTTTCTTGAGGATTCTTTTTTTTTCATCATCATCATCATTATTAATTATTATTTACAGTGTATTCACTTTGTATCCCAGTTGTAGCCCCCTTCCTCATCTCCTCCTGATCTTACCCTTCCTCCCTCTTCCTCTCCTATCCCTCTTCCTTCTTCTACTGATAGGGGATGTCCTCTTTCTTACTGTCTGACCCTAGCCTATCAGGTTACATCAGGATTACCTGGATCCTCTTCTTCTGTGGGCTGGCTAGGTCACACCACCAGGGAGAAGTGATCAAGGAGCAGGCAATGGAGTTCATGTCAGAGACTGTCTCTTTAACCCACATGAAGATTGAGCTGTCTATGGGCTACATATGAGCCGTGTTTCTAGATCCTCTCTATGTATGGTCTTTGGTTGACACATCAGTCTCTTCAGTCCCCCTCCGTCACCCCAGCTGAGCCCTGTTTGTTTTTTTTTTTTTACTTTGGCTTTGTTGGTCTTCTTATGTGGCTCCTGTCCCTCAGGTTGTTTTGTTTGTTTGTTTGTTTGTTTGTTTGTTTTTAATCCCCCTTCCATAAAACTGCCTGTGCTGTTTCCAAAGTTTGGCTGTGAGTCTTTGCATCTGCTTCAATCCCCTGCTGGGTGGAGTTTTTTAGAGGACATTTGTGGAGGACATCACAATTCTGCACATTTTTCCCCAAACACAAGGGCTCTTGCATTTGCAAAATAAACATTATTAAAGCTTAAATCACACAATGATCCCAACACATTAATAGTGGAGACTTCAACACCCCACTCTCACCAAAAGACAAATCAAGACAGGAGCTAAATAGAGAAATAGTAATGCTTACAGTGGTCTTAGGTAAAATGGATGTAATAAATGTCTACAGAACTTTTCACTCAAACACAAAAGAGAATACCTTCTTCTCAGCACCTCATGGAACCTTCTCTAAAATTGACCATAGAGACTGGTTTGTTTGTGTAAAGTATCTTTTATTAAACAGATATAATTGTAATCTCAGAGGCTTACTGCCTCGTTTGCTAAACTGGGCCTAGTCTTGGAAGTTTCTAACCTCTGTACAATCTAATCTCGACCTAGTTTCAGCCTCTGAGACTTATTGATGAATAAGCTCACCCTTTCTAGCTCTTTCTGAACTCTGGCTGGCTGGTTTAACTCAGCTTCTCTGGCTCAAACTACTCTTCAAGCTGACTGATTCAAATCAGCTTCTCTTAGCTTCTAAGTGAATTTTTCTGCTTGGCCCCAAACTAACTATAGATATCTGTTCTAATTTTCTGGCTTCTTCTCAATCTCCAGCTTTTTCTGTCTTTACCGGTGTTTAGTTTGTCCTCTCTGCAACCTGTTTCTGTATAACTGTCCTGGTAAAACTTTTTTTTTCTCTCTCTCTCTCTCTAAAACTTCTCTCTCTCTCTCTCTCTCTCTCTCTCTCTCTCTCTCTGTCTCTCTCCTCTCCTTTCTGTTCTCAGGAGAGTTGGGCACAGCCTATTCTGTAAAACCTTTCTCTGATTCATCATTTTGTTTACTTCTCAAATAGACATCACTTTCAAACATGGCTGCTTCCTTCTATAAACTAACCTTCTCTACATTGTTTGGGATTAAAGGTGTGTACTAAGGGCATGTCTGTATTCCAACCAGATTATACTGTAATCCAGGGCATGTATGCATTCCCACTGGATCACATAGACCTAGAAGGTCTTTGCAAGTGATCTCTGGACTTATCAGCCATGTTGCTGGATTAAAATTATTCTACATGTTTGTTTTGCCTTTTATTGAAAATAGATTGTTTTTCATACTGATCATACGTGATCATCCATACTGAACACGGTTTCCCCTCCCTCTACTCCCAGTTTGTTCCCACCTCCTATCCATCCAGATCCAGATCTACTCACTTTCTGTCTCTCATTAGGAAAAAAAACCAAACTTCTAAGGGATAATAATATAAATATTAAAAAATGTAATAATATAAAAGAAAAACTATTCCATTGAAGTTGAGCAAGACAAAAAGAAAAGGAGCCCAAGAAAAGGCACAAAAAGCCCACACATTTGCACACTCAGAAATCCCTTTAAAAACACTAAACTCAAAGACATAATATATACACGAGGGACGTAATTCAGACTTTTGCAGGCCTTGTGTGTTCTTCCTCAGTTGCTCTGAGTTCATATGAGTCTTGATCATGTTGGATTAGAGGAACTTGTTCTCCTGGTGTCCTCTATGCTCTCTAGCTCTTACAATTTTTCTTTCTTCTCTGTTTCTGTTTCTTGAGCTCTGAGGGGGAGGGATTTGATGGAAACATATTATTTAACACTGTACATTCCAAGGTCTCTCTTGTCTATAATATCTGTCTATGGATCTCTGTATGTGTTCCCATATCCTTCAGGTCCAGAAAACAAATAACACAATTAAAAAATGCAGCACAGATCTAAACAGAATTCTCAGTAAAGAAAAACTCGAATGACTGAGAAACATTTAAATCTTCAATATTTTTAGCCACGAGGAAGTGCAAATCAAAACTACTTTGAGATATCATCTTACACCAATTAGAATGGCTAAGATCAATAGTTCAAGTGATAACTTAGGCTGGCAAGAATGTGGAGTAAAGGGAGCATGCATCCATTGCTGGTGGAAGTGCAAACTTTTATAGTGCAAACTATGGCAATCAGTGTGGTGGTTCCTCAGAAAGTTGGAAATCAACTTGACTCAAGATGCAGCTAAACTATTCTTAGGCATTTGCCCAAAGAACATTCTATCCTACCACAAAGACACTTGCTCAACCATGTTCATTGTGGCTTTATTCACAATAACCATAATCATAATTCAGAAACTGAAAACAACCTAGATAGTCCTCAACAGAAGAATGGATAAAGACTATATGAATTTACACAATGAAGAGTTGATCAGCCATTTAAAAAAAAATGACATATGAAATTCATAGGTAAAGGAGTTGAACTAGGAAAAAAAAAAACACACCCAAAGGAGAGTGTCCCAGACCCAGAAAGAAAAATAGAATCAGTGCCTTGCTCATCCATGACTGGAGAAGTTAACTTATCCTCTTAAACAAAACAATAATAAAAATGCCATGGCTACAGTACTGAACTCAGAGGCAGATAGGTTGAGCATGCCTAACACAAATATCTGAAAACTGAAGTATTTCAAAACCCAAAACTTTTGAATAATGACACTTGTTCCAAGTGGAGAATTCCATACCTTACTTTAGGTGATTTGTTGTGGCAAAAATGAAAGTGTACTGAGTTATCATATATTGTAATCACATGCTTTTCCATTCATGCCCTAGTTCCCTAAATAATGATTCTGAGACTTTATTATTTATGAATAAATGCCTAGGTCAAAAGCATTGGCTTGGTCCCCAACTAACTCATAACTTATTTTATTTGATGTGTTCTATGTGGCTGGTTACCTCTTCTCAGTTTTATACAGCCATCTTCCTCAAAGTCTGGGGTGAATCTCCCTCTGACTCTATTCCAGAGCTCACCTTTTTCTCCCGAACTTCCACCTCCTATTTCCTGTCTCACCTAATAGGCCATCAGCTATTTATTGACAAGTGATGCTTCCGCACAGTACTAAAGATGGAGGACCCTGGGTAAGATGATCAATTCTCACTCAGAAAGGCAAATGGGAGGGACATCAGAAGAGGGAGAAAACAGGGAACAGGATAGGAACCTTCCACAGCTTTTGATACCAATAGGCTATCAAAGCAAATGCTGAGACTCATAGCCAAACATTGGACAGAGTACAGGGAATCTTATGAAAGAAGGGGAAGATAGAAAGACCTGGAAGGGACAGGAGCTCTACAAGAACAATAGAACCAAAAAAATCTGGCCACAGGTGTCTTTCCTGAGACTGATACTCCAACCAAGGATCATTCATGGAGATAACATAGAACCACATGGACAGATGTAGCCCATGACAGTGCAGTATCCAAGTGGGCACCTTAGTAAGGGTAACAGGGACTGTCTCTGAGTGTCTATGAACTCTTTGATCACCTCCCTCTGATGGGGGAGCAGCCTTACCAAGCCACAGAGGAGAACAATGCAGCCAGTCCTGATGAGACCTGATAGGCTAGGGTGAAATGGAAGGGGAGGAGGACCTCACCTATCAGTGGACTTGGAGAGGGGCATGGGAGGAGATGAGGTTGGGAGTGAAAGAGGGAAGGGGCTACAGCTAAGATACAAAGTGAATAAACTGTAACTAATATAAAAATAAAAATCAAAAAAAGAGAAAAGATTCTCTCTACAATATATTATTTCATCTAGAAATATACATATAACAAATTTTGTGCTTAACTTGATTCTAAGATGTGTCAAGATCTGCATACAATATTACAAAATCTGAAACACTTTTGGTGCCAAGCATTTCTGATGAGGAAAACCAACCTGCTAAGTCTTATGACTTCTCATCTGCTTTCCTTTATGATCTGCTACTTGCTGGTGATGGGCCCTCAGAGTTCCTCAGTAATCTTCATGTAGATTACACAATTTGTGACATAAGGGTTCTTCTTTCAGTGCTAGAGATGTGATGGTAAATGGAGTTTCCTGACATGAAAATTAGTTTTCTCTTATCCTATTCTGATCAGGAGTCTTTTTTTCTTCTGTCTATAATATGGAGTTGTAAGTCTGAATGTTTTTCTCTTGAAATTTTAAAGATTGTTTAGTGAGACAATGTCATGAGAAACGCTTTGAAGAAAAACCACAGTTCACCATGTTATGGTTTCTCTGAAGCCTGGGAAAGGGCGTGACGGCGTGAATACTGGAAAGACAGTAAGTGCAATCAAAAGAAAATAGAAAGGCTGGTATGAAGCATATGACAAGTAGGAGACTCATGACCAGGGAAATTCTAGCCATAGGACCTGTCAGTTTTAATAAGCAGAGAAGTGGTCAGTAAAAGTTGAACTAAGCTGTCTTAGTTCTTCGTAGAGTTCTTTGTAGACCTATGTTCTAATATATGGATGGCTGAGTGGAGAAAGTGAGAAACTGCTATCATAGTGTGTCTTATCATATAAGGTCTATCGCTATATATCTTTGTCTTCTCCTTCTCCACTACAAATAACAGAAGAGAATCAAACACTTTTTCCACAGTAAAGTTTCCTAGACCACAGTAAACTAAATGAACGGGTTAGACTGGTTGAAATGGTGGGCTGGAACATATTTATTTGGGAAGAAATAATGACGAAATGAAATATGAAGTGATTCTCATTGGGGGAATAATTTGTTTCCATGGACAAGTGCAAGGTTCTGAGCATCCATAGTTTATAGATAATCTTTGTAGAAAACAGAGTATGACCTGATTGTTAAGTGCTAGGGTTTCCCTACATTCTAGAGCAGTGTAAGGGTCCTTGAAGTTTATGTCAGATAGAGTGAACAATGTTCTAGCAAGCAAAGAGCATCTGAGTCAAGAACAAAAGCAGGTCAGATGGGTTCAGAGGCTGCGGTTATCCCGGCAAAGCCAGAAGAGTATATTTGGAAAAATAAACCAGAAAGTGTGGTTCTCTTTCAGCTAAGTGTAGTGATTTAGAGAACTTTTTTTTTCTTTTTTTCCCCCTCCAATTCCCCCCTCCCCCCTTTCTGCATGCGTGCCCCTCCCCAAGTCCACTGATAGGGGAGGTCCTCCTCTCCTTCTTTCTGATCTTAGTCTATCAGCTCTTATCAGAAGTGGCTGCATTGTCAGGGTTCTAGGTTATCTCCATGAATAGGCCTTGGTTGGAGTACGAGTCTCTGGGAAGTTCCCTGTGTTCAAATTTTCTTGTTCTGTTACTCTCCTTGTGGAGTTCCTGTCCTCTCCAGCTCTTACTATTTCCCACTTGTTACATAAAATTCCATTCATTAGAGAACATTTTTAAAGCTGACTGCAAATGTCAGGAAAGGTGTATTTCAAAATGTATTTATAATTAATTATGACTTCAGGATTAATTAAAAATTTGTCCAGATAACTTTATTATAGAAAGAAGTACTTTTTTTCTGGAAAACGGAGATTTGGAGAAACTGAAGCCAGACAAGTATTGTCTGTTTTATTACCTACTGCTAACAAGCTGCATTTTTCTCAGTCTTTTCTGGTGAGGCTGGTGAAACTGTAAGAGCTTAATAGCATGAGAAAAGAAAGAAGGCATCATTATATCTGTGTGGTCCTTATTCAATTTATATAGGAAATGCTGAAAGGGAAGTGGAACACACACGTTAGGATTTTAATGAAAACTCCTGATATAGAATCAACAGCATAATTACTCTAACCCTATGACAAGAATGTTCACACTTAGACATTTTGACTTCTAGTACATTCCACTTGGACAGACAAATCCTTTATATGGTTCAGCACACATTGAAGTAGGTGTCCAAGAAAGGGGCCATGAGGATATATGTATATGATGGTCAATGACCTGGAAAACTTCCCCTTGGAACAGAATTGAGCCATATTTCTTAAAATCTAATTCTTCTAGCAATAAGCCCATCCAGGCTGGCAGACCTGATCTTCATCACTCAAGAGACCTGGGACATCCCTAATTTTTAAAGATGTAAAAACCTTCTTTCTAGAAAGTTCCTATGGCATTTACTCCATGACACAGTATTCATTTTTGTTTTTTGGAAATGCACAATGTGATGGTTTGTCTGAGAAACGTTCTCCATAATCTCAAGCATTTGAACACTTGGTCACTAGCTCAAGGCATTTGATAGAGGAACATTTCAACTCACCAAAGATTAAATCCAAATTCATATTTGTATTCTGACTAGATTTCCTCCAGAATCTTAGAGGATGGTTCCAATGATGACATGAGTTGAATGCAGATGTTCTGCTGTTGTGTCCCCTGCTGTTTCTTTCAAATTAGATCTGACTTTTACTCATTGAAAGAGCCAACAATATCTTTTTCATAACTAATATTAGTCACCATGAACTCCTTTCAGGAGTAAATTTCCCAGAACAAAAGTTTGAATTTAAATACTACATTCCCACAGATCTTATATCTATCTGAAAGAGAGTGTTTTCTATGATATCCCTTGTAAAACAGAAATATTTTCCTCTGGACTCTGACTTGATGCATTGTTCATGTGTTTTTGTTGTTGTTTTTTTTTTTTTTTAATTTGGTTTGTTGTTGATACTGTTTGATACAATAAAGGAATACTCAATTAAGTCTGAATATAACTTTGAAGTTGAAAAAAAATGCTGCTCAATGTTCTGTAATTATTTTTTTTCAACCTGCTTTTTCTTATACACCATCCATGGACTTTTAATTCTGTTTAATTTTTTTTTTTTTATTGCTGGGGAATTGAAGCTAGAATCTCAAATATGTTAGGCAAATGATCTACCTTTAAGCAAGTGGTTCTTAAACTTCCTAATGCTAAAACCATTTAAAACAGTTTCCCATGTTGTAGTGACCCCCCCAAACCATAAAAGTGTTTTCATTGATACTTCACAATTGCAATTTTGCTACTCCTGTGAATCACAATGTAAATATCTGTGTTTTCCAATGGTCTTAGGGGACCCTTGTGAAGGGTTCATTCCCTCCCCAAAGGGTTCATGACTTGCAGGTTAAGAACTTCTTCTCTAAGCCATCTCCTCAGTAGTGCTCTTGAGGGCTCTTTTATAGCTTTGGCTCTTTTATAGCTTTGGTGATGTTGTCAGTTGTTTTTTTTTAATAAATTCTTGCTCCAGATCCTTTAGATTAAGTGCAATGAGATTGCCGCCATTCCTTGAAGATAGTTTGCAGGAACACCAGTGGATACATAGCTCCACAGACACACAAATCTCATAAAAAGGTTGCATGTAACCTACACATATCCTGTCATATACTTTAAATTATCTCTAGTTCACTTATTATAACAAAATTAATATAAATTTCTACCTACACAGTTATAGTATGTGGTTTAGGGAATAATGATAAGAAACATTCTAGACACATTCAATACAGGTACAAAATTTTCAAATATCTTTGGTCTCTGTGGTTGAATCTAAGGATGTAGGACCCATAAACAGGTAAATCAGACTGTTGACATCAAGGAAATACTGGGTTTCTGCAGTCTCACTGACTGTAGGAGGGAGGGATGGAGAGAGAGAAGAAGGGAGGGAGAAAGAGAGAAAGAAGAAACCAGAAAGAAGACTTTACATTCTCATTGTGTTCTTGTCTGTGAAGGTGGAGGCTACCATGTATACTGTGAATATATGAGAGCCTGAGAAAAACTGAGGGCCTCTCTATCTGAACTGCAGAGCATAGCTCTGGAATAGCCCACACCATAATGTTTTTCTGAGGAAATGCGTTTTTCCTTGGATTCTTGATGTCTGCTGTACTGCTTTTTTGATTTGCTGTTTTTCTGGCAATAGGTCAACTGGCTCTCATGGTACTTAACATTTCTGGTAAATATTCCCAACAGTTGTGACTGGAAGGAATCCAGATTCACTTAAGGTATTTGCATCTACTCTATGTACAAGGCTCAGTATTTTTTAATGTTTTTAGTGGTTAGTAACCTTAAAGATAAATACAGCATAGAGAAGCATCAACCAAAAATCCTGTAGAAAATCAAACCTTTTTGATGTATTAAGAGCCTCAGCTATTCTAGAGTGTGATCAGAAATCTTTCTTTCTACTTAAATGCTGAAATGTTACAGCTTGTGAAAGCAAGTGTGACAGTAGATAAAAGAAATGAAAGCCAGACTTCACCATTCAAATGTGAGTTCCGACACATATGAGCTACATCGTTCTGAGTAAATCAGCCTTTCTGTACCTCAATCTGATACTCCTGAAGATCAAGTATATTGATGGCTGTTCAATGCCTAAACCCATGCCTGCTGAATAACGGGGGTGAATGTTCTTGTTTAAATAATACATAAAATGTTACAGTTATTCAGATGGATTAACCAGAGTGTTGAGAGGCTTAGGAGGTTGCTTGGAGTTTGTTTGTTTATTGTTTGTTTTGAAGTAACAGAACTGGTTAATTACAGAGACAACAATATATATATAATGGCTCAGTGCTATCATAGAGCATGCTAGCTCTTAGGGGTGAAATGGAGAATGACCTTAGTGGCACACGCCTTTAATCCCAGCACTTGGGAGGCAGAGGCAGGTAATCTCTGTTAGTTCTTGGCCAGGCTGGTCTATGAAGCAAATTCCAGGCCAGCTAGAGCTACAAGGAGAAACTCTGTCTCAAAAAACCAATCAGTCAAATAAACAAAAACAATCAACACTATGAATGAAATGATAGAACAATGAGAATCAGTGCCTTAACTATTTAAAAGCCTACTGAGAGCTTCAGTGCTCTTACACTTTCTAGAGATAATGATAAAATGAAAAAAATTGTCTTTTGGGGGTGGAAGGTTTTGACAGTTCACTGAAGACTCAGTAGGATTAAACGGCAGGATGACTTTGACAAATAGTGAAGTACCACACAAACATTAGGCAAATTTTGATGACAAGTTTGATGACTTTGGAATGACAAACTTGAAAATATATCAGTGGGAGTTGGTGGGTTGTAATGGAATTCCATGCTTTGAACATCAACTGGAAGATGATCATTTTAACATGCTTTCACTACTTCTGGAGACATGTGATGTGCTCTGTTTATAGAACCTGGCTTTAGAGTATGTTCTGGTTTTACATGTACTTAATAATGAACTTCATGTGAGCCAAACATCTCCGATTGTCATCCCCCAAAGTTAATTCCATTGTGAATTTTATGAATACTATTGCGTAAAATAAAAAATGTATATAGTACAAATATTTACAGTCACACCTTAGCCAGGTTAATAAGCTTAAGTCTAGGTCATGTGCTTTAAAACAGATATTGAAAAATTAAATAACATTTAGAGATGGATGCCAGAATGCTTAAAGGGCAAGAAATCATGCCAAGTAGTAAAATGAGGATAACATACGGAAGTGAAACATGCTTTATAAAGCCAAGAATTATCATTAATGTAGGAGGATGATTGGAGGACTAAGTCCTGTAAGTGAGCAAATAGAAGGAAGGGTTGTTAAATACAGGGTCAGTCCCCAAAGGAACAATGTACCTTGTAAAGGACACAGCTTCTTGTGTAGATATTCATTTAATGTCAACTGTGCAAGCTTATGTGATCAGAGATGAATGAGAGACCAACTGATGGGTGGAAGATACAGGCACCTCACCAGTGTCTTTATGTTAAAATCCTGTTACTCTAGTTATACCAGATATTGTTAAAATTCATATCATGACTAAAGAATATAAGTGCCATGCTTTGATAAAATACTTTTTGTTGAATAAGCTTTGGTCTAAAAAAGACAGCAGCTGTTTCTAAATAGGAGATATATGAGTGGTTCAACAATAATATTCTCTGTAGAAATGAACTGTATTCTAGGTCTTTGTTGAATGTGGTAGCTTGGCCTAATTGAGAGAATTCATTGTGGTAAATGGTGCAATGCATAGCTTGATGGTTCAGTAATCCTTATGCTCAAACAAAGCTCCAAAAAGCAAATTCAAGAACCTTATATCCAAATAGTTGTTTTCCAGTGTGTTCCCTCTTCTTACTGCTTCTGGTTGGCAATGGACTATAAACTGTTGTCAGGTAAACAAGTTTACTGCAATGTAATCCAGATTAGGCTACTCAAAGTTCCACTCCATGAGAGGCACTACAAACAATTAGCTTTTGTTTATCCACAGAAGATATGTTGCAAGAACCGCCCCCCCCGCCAGTGGATGCCTGAAACTTGGGACAGTAAAGAAATTTGTAATTTGATGCCTTTTCCATCTTATCTTGAAACTTAGATATACTAGAGTTGTAGCATTTACAGTTTTCTATACAACATTATGAGCAAGTAACACAAATTTATTTTTCTTTCATAACTTCCGAAAAGATTGGTTTTTACCATAGTAAGAGCTTTACAGTCTTGGAATATGACACTTTTCATTACCTTTCCTTGAGAACCTTCACCTCTATAGTTAATGCAAGCACTTTAGATCATCTCAAATTGCTAGTCTTATTGCCCTTATGCTTTAGGGGGGGGCATTATTAATAACATAGGCTTTACATAAGCACAATCTGATAGCTGAAAAATCTACTAGGTCAGTATGGGGTATGTGGCATTACTGTGTGGATAGTTGGATATAGAACACATCCCTATAACATGAAATTTACTTATTCTGAAAGTGCTAATTTTGCTGGTGGTAGGAGTGCATGCCTTCAATCTCCCCACTCCAGAGGTAGAGGCAGGAAGATCTCTGAGTTTGAGGCCAGCCTGGTCTACGGAGAGAGTTCTAGGACAGCCAAGCCCACACAGAGAAACACTCGCTCATAAAAACAAACAAAAAGTGGTACAGTTTAAAACTATGATTTTTGTTTGTTTCTAGCATTTTCTAATTAACATTTTTGGACTGCTAATTAACTACCTGTAACTAAAACTGAAGATAAGGGAGTACACCACAGAAGCAGGCACAGATGTTTGGCAAGTTATTTCAGAATGAAGTATATCTGATTATCTCTCTGACCTGAGGCTAGAAGCACAATGAAAGAACCCGTTTGATTGAGAATACAAGATATGAAGACTGTAGGAAAGAAAACATTCTGATCACTAACAGCATAATAAAGGAGAACATTTTAAGGAAGATGGTATGCATTCAAAAAAATGACTATAAAATAAATAGTTTTCTGGAGTGAAAACTATTGATTTTAAATAGAATATTTAACTTCTGATTTTAGATAAAATATTTATGTAACAATTGAATCAGTTCCTCTAATATTTTCCCTTTTGTCTTTGATTTTTAATTATATCTTCTTTGAGAAAATAAGTCATCTGGGTTAAAATGAGCTGGTAAATAGAGGTTGATTCTTTGTGTGTGTGTGTTTCTCTGGGCACTAGATAGTTTTTTGACAATGTGGCACAAACTAGTCACCTGGGAAGAGGGAACTTCAACTGAGGAATTACTTCCATCCAATTAGCCTGTAGGCAAGTCTGTCGATGTGTTTCCTTGATTGATGTGGGAGGGATCACCCTATGGTCGGTCAGTGCTGTGGTCCTGGGTTGTAAAAGAAAGCAGGCTGAGCAAGCCATGTGGAGCCAACTTGTAACAGTATTTCTCCATTGTCTCTGCATCAGTTCCTGCCTTGGCTTCCCTCAGTGATGGACTGTGTCGTAGGTTTTCATTGCGATAATGCACTATGACCAAAAGCAACTTGTGGAGGAAAGGGTTTATTTGGCTTACAGGTTACAGTTCACCATCTGGGGTGGGCAGGGCAGGAACTCCAGGCAGGCACCTGGGGGCAGAAAACTGAAAGAAGAACATCAAGGCACGTTTCCAGAAGAAAGTGGCTGTGTTATCAATCCACTTAGAGCTCAATTCTTAAATATCAAATAGTCATTATATAAATGCAATGGCAGAGAAAGGAGCCTGCCCAGGTCTAAAAATCAAGAATTGTGGACTATGAGCTATGTTCCAAGAGAGGGATTTGATGCAGACTTTTATCTCATATTTAGGATCCTTCTCTCTTGCTGCTGCCTCTGTACAAAGCACAAAGTAAGCTCATAATAAGGCTTAAAGTCAGCCCATAGAACATCATGTTGAAAAGTTTGTATTCTGAAAGTGTGCACCATGAAAAGAACATTTCTCCTTTAGTGTTTTCAGACTGTAGACATCCAAAAAAAAAAAAAAAAGGTCAGAACAGGCATTTTCATGGAGAATAGTGTGATTGACCAGATATCAGCTTAAAACCCAGGAACGTGCTGTTCTGTGAACTACATCTTCAAGGTTGGTGCAGCTGGCAACAATCCCTGAGCTGAAACTGAGATCCCCACACTCCCACCCGAGGACCACAGTGCCCACAGTGAGGATGCTCTGTAAGCCTCCTCCTTTTAGGTTTCAGATGCTGTATGACTGGGATGTAAGCATTTTTTTTTTCAGAAGAGGGAAGGAGGCATGAGAATGCGATCGATCAGTCTGTTGCTCAGTCCTGGAAATGTGAAATTGATCAAAGCGAAATGGATGCTTTCTCTGCCTTCTGCAAATGCAAAACCCGCTGTTCCTCTGTGGAAAGATGCTGCTTTGAGGAGCCCAGACCTGCTTTTAAATCCAAGAGGACATCTGCTTTCTGCTCACTCAGGCCCTCTGAGACATGACCCAAGACAGGAAAAGGGTGCTTAGCAGGTGCCTGTTGCCAGAGATTCAATATATGAATTTTACTATGAGAATAAAAAGTTGGCCCAATTTTAAAAGGTTAATAAAAAATTTATTACAGTGTTTTCTTTCTTATGATGGAATCAATTTAAATTTTGGCCTCAGAGAAGCAATCCTTTTCAAAGCAGCAAGCAACCGCTGTAAGTGACCCCAGAAATGCCCATAATCTTCCACGTTAGGAGTACGGAAAATCTGAGGGATGGACAAGGCTTTCATAAATCACACTCAAGTCAGAAAGTGTTCTGAAAGAGGCACTTACCCAAAACTGAATATTCATGAACTATTAAAAAATGAGAAGAGTAAATGACAGTGTGATATTTCCCTATTATTTTCAGACTAGTGAAATTTATTTGAAAAATTTATCTTAAAACTAAGATCGCCCCATGGTTTCAGCATTATAAATCTATACTGGGTTTTTCCATTCCCTAGGCTGGCTGTGTGCTTTCTTACTCTACCTTTATAGCTATCCATCTATTGAATTTCTTCTCATGCTTCCTTTTCTATTGTTATTTGTGAGCTTTTTCTTGTTTAATTAGAATTATTTTCTCAGAAGAAGAGGAAGACCTCACTTATCAGTGGACTTGGGGAGGGGCATGCATGAAGGGGAAGGAAGGGTGGGATTGGTAGGGGAGGAGGGAGGAAGCTACAGGGGAGATACAATGTGAATAAAGTGTAATTAATAAAAATTAAAATAAAAAATATTTTTAAAAACTCAAAAAAAAAATTTTCTCTTTCTTTCCTGCTGTCTAAGCACCAATGTAGCCACTGTCACCTCCATCACAATGTGTTTTCTTTTGTGGTTCTTCAGGCCTGTGTTTGTTTTCTCCCCCTCCCCCCCTTTACTGTTTAAACAAATGAGAAAAAAAAAGAATGTAAGTCTGGGGAACTTCTCAAGGGCTGCACAGCTAGTTACAGCTTCACTTTGGACAAGATAAATTTTGTTCTAGTTTATTTTCCTTCTCCATTTGTCCTAAGATAAATAACTTCTTTTCTGTTTTCACAGGATCAGTGCATTCTATTCATGAGAAATCTCTAAGTTATAATCAAGCTGTTATTCCTGGGTATAAGCTCCCCATATAAAAAGAGGAATATATTTTGCATGGACACATTATTACTGTCCACAGAACTTAGAGGCAAGCTAACAGAAATACTTTGCATTCAGGAAGGCATGCTAATATCACATAGTATTAGGGTCCTTCAGTCATCTCTCTCCTACATCCCACAGTCCTCCTGGCAACTACTATAAATCTCCATCCCCAAATCATGCCCTCTTGCTCTCAACATGTCTTGTTCTAAAAGATTTTGCTTTCAAACATTAATATAAATAATCACAAAGCAAACTTAGGATGTCATAGCTTTGGGGAGCCTTCTCCCCAGAGATTCTGACTCAGTAGAGGAGAATCAAGGTGGGTGCATAAGTCTAGTTTTGTTTTATTTGTTTGTTTGTTTTTGTTTCTAACCAGCTCACAGGTGATGCCAAGGCACCTGTTCCAAGGAGAGACATTTGAGAACCACTAATTTAAGCCATCCTATGGGAAAGGATGCTTCCCCCAACATAAAACTCTCTGGATACCAGCTGTCTACAGGTTGAAGCAGGTATTCAGGGCCAGCTTGAATTATAGCAAGACCATCTTTCAAAAGAAAAAAAAATGAAAAACAAAAATTCTCTGTTGACTATTAGTCCTTCCTCTCCTACTATGAATACAAACCAAGAGAAAAGCCATTCTCAGGCTAACCCCTTCTCCCATGCATCTTTACATCTCATTCGATTTCAGGACCTTATTAGCAATTATCCCACCTGTGTTTTTCAATATTTTATATCAACCACTTTTCTGCCTTGATTTCTTCCCTACATTACCTACAAAAACTCTCCTTTCTCAGGTGTACTACTTAAGATATATTGAACAATTGTAAACAATGTTATTTTCTGTAAGAATGCTTAAAGATTCAGAGTTCTCTCAGTTGACCAGGGACTGGGCTTCAGTTGTTTGGAAATTGATCCCTGAACACCAAAATTTGAAGCTAATTTTAATTTTTTTATGGAGAAGGCTACAGAGACACCATGAAAGACTAATAACTATACATAGTTCTGTAATCTAACAATAGATGGATCTTCTAAGTTCTCAGGAAGCACATTCACCTCAAGGAGCTGAATTTGTTCACCTAGGTGGCTCCATGGGAGCTGTGCTCTAGCCTTTGTGAATGTTAGGCAGAGGGTGGAATGATGCTAGCGTACTTTCAAACATTTTGCAATGAGACGCCTGCATCCTAATGATTGTTCCTGTCTATTAAAGACTTTGCCACAAAAGGAGGCTTTGTTCTTCTATTGAGGACTTAAACTTTTCATTTGTGCTCATTTCAATTAATCTTGATTCTTTATAATGAGCAACAACATTACCCAGTCATATGTATATGATACGTTTCTATTTTTTATTCTTAACATGGACTGAGTATCTTTTATCTGAAGTAATTAAGACCAAAAGAGGCTTAGATTTTAGATTTGGGGGTTAGGAAAGATGTGTGTATATTTAGTGAGATATCCTGAGAATCATATCCAAGTTTACATACAAAATGCATTTGTGTTTTATAAACACCTTGCCAGAAGGTAATTTTGTACAGTATTTTTAAAATTCTATTAATCATTTCAGGAATTTTTTTCCTGGGATCTATTGAGATCATCCATGGAATTTTCTGTTTGTGGCATCATGCCATTTACTCAACATGTTTTGATGTTGCAACATTTTATATTTTAGATTTTGACATTGAGAGTACTCAACCTATAGTAATCTCTTCTTCTGGTAACCTGCTGATAATTCATTATGTTAATTTTAACCTAATTATTTTTGTTTGTTTGTGTGTGTGTGTGTGTGTGTGTGTGTGTGTTTGTTTGTGTGTTTTCAAAACGGTGTTTCTCTGTGTAACCTTGGCTGTCCAGGACTTGCTTTGTAGAGCAGGCTGGCCTCAAACTCACAGAGATCTGCCTGCCTCTGCCTCCTTGAGCGCTGTGGTTATAGGAGTGCAGTACTGAGCCTGGCTATTTTAAACTAATTCTTTTCAAACATATTTAAACAACCAAAGGTTGTCTTCTCTGGAAATTTTGGCTAATTAGTGATTAATTTTGCCCCCACCCTCTTTTCTCCCTCACTTCCTTTTTAGCTTCCTTGTTTCCTTTCTTCCTTTCTTTCCTCTTTTTGAGTCTTATGTAGCTCAGGCTGGCCTCAAACTCATGGCAGTCTTCCTGCCTCAACTTCCTT
The DNA here is from genome assembly GCF_030254825.1 of Meriones unguiculatus. Lineage (NCBI taxonomy): Eukaryota > Metazoa > Chordata > Mammalia > Rodentia > Muridae > Meriones > Meriones unguiculatus. The sequence continues at coordinate 129,562,017 of NC_083351.1, forward strand.
AGTGTTAAGACTGCAATTGTAAGATGCTACATCCAGCTTATTTTTATTAATTTAAAAAATATACCTACTTATCACCCTAGGCTGGCCTCCACAGAAGAATTAATTTACAATCAATGCATTACTACAATTTCAGTTGTTCTATTGTATACAGGGTTGCTTGGTGATCATAGGATAGTGACATGAATTATTAATGGATTTTGTTGACCTGTTTGTCTGAGGTGAGGCATTTTGCTTCCTCTACAGTTTTTTTATAAATATTGGTTGCAGTTTATTAACTTTGTATCCCAGCATATGCCACTTTTCTGTGCCTGAAAATAAACATTTCAATATTAAATGACCAAACGACTTGTTCTCCATAGATATGCTGACCTCAGCCCTAACTGGTCTCTCAAAGTTCTGTTTAGTCTTTCTAGGTTGACAAATATTTTTCAATGATACTAATTTGCATTATATCTTTTCTTTAAAAATAAAGGGTGAAAGAGAGATAACAAAATACTCTTTGTTCCAAAATAAAACCTATAACGATGCCTAATTCTTCATCAGTTAATAAAAATAAAAGACATGCAGCAACAAAAGAGTTAAATGTAAGAACTGCCTTCCATCATGCCAGAACCAACAAAGGAGCAACTGTTGTACTACATTTTCTAATTGTATAGCATAAAGACTGGATAGTCATGAATACATCTGCTCTTACTCGGCTCTGGAAGACTCTAATCTATCACTGAGGCTATTTTGCCCTTGTAAAGTAAGTTCTCTGTGTTAAATCACCATTATTTGGTACTACTAAGATAATGTGAGAAATGGGGTTTTCATAGTGTTAAGCCTCCCAGCTGATGAGTGATTGGGGGCCTTTTCTGGTTTCCATGACTCTGTAGGCAGAAAACAGTCTTTGTTGCCAAATATGTCAGTAAAGGTGGGAGGATAGGGGCCTTTTGTGAAGAAAGAAAGCTTTTGCTTAGAACTAAAGTCAGCTTGTATTTAAAGTAAAGAAGGAATATGGTATACCATATTTACACAAAAACTGTTTTGGGAGTATTCTTTTAAAAATTTAGCTATCAAGCAAGTCTTTCAAATTACTTTTTATGTAAACATTTCAATACTCTGCTTTACAAAAAATTCAAAAATGGTTTCTATGCCTAAAAGTTATTTAATTCAGTTGTATGAATAAATAAGGAACATAGTTTCAGATCTATTCCTAGAACTTTCTAATGGGATATTACTGTCCATTGATAGATGATTTTTGTAGATGAAAAATCTAATACACAAACATAGAAACTAACATAGAAAGATCATGTATTGTCTGTTCTGTGCTCATTAGATTAGTAGTACATAAAGAAACATTGTGTGGCCTATTAATGGGTATACAAGTAGAGAAAAAGACATTTTAAAAGACTATTTTTAAGCATTTGTTGATTGTTCTTATGTGCATGTATTTGGACATATGCATGCAATGGTATGCATGTGGAGATCAGAGAACAATTTGTACAATTCAGTTCTCTCCTTCCATCCTCTGGGTTATGGGGAACAAGCTCAGGTCCTCAGGCTTGGCAGCAAGCACCTTTATCTACAGAGCCACCTTGCTGGCTGAAGAACTACTTTCATATGTTTATGCCAACTTGCCAGTTTTTCACACACAAACACGCTAAATCTATTGTCTCATATTCTCATTTGCCAAGGCAAAACATTATCATTAGAAAAGAGCCTAACCTATGGAGTACTGTGTACCTTCTATCAGTACCTGGGCTGAGGTGGAGGCAGTGATTTAGATGTCAATTATCATGGCTTTACATAATTAGCATAGGCAAATCATTTCAGAGACTGACCTTGAGGTCTTGGAGTGAAGAGAGTGAAGTTAGTCTTCCGGAATTATCCCTCATTGCAGTTGAGAAAGGATGTTCTAATGGATGATCAGTGAATGAGTGAGAGAGTGTTTATCCTCTGGGATAACATATGTTTAATTCTATTTTTCATGACCGACCTTTCCCACATGTTCTACAACTAAACTATATTAGGAAAATAAAAAGGACCTTAGGAACTGATGAAAATACCAACACCAAGACCGGAATTAAAGCTCTTTAACTCATGTTGTACTTGGAACTATTGACTGGTTAGAAGTATTGGTTGGTTATTTTCAGAAGGGAGGAATAGTTCATGAGTTCCTAGCACATCCTTCTTGGAGGGGATAGTAGTATGCTCAAAAAGTAATGGAGTCCCATTCACACTCTTCAGCGTGAGAAACCACCTCTCACTGTTTTAAACATCTCCTATGTCTTCTAAAGTTCGTTAAGTGTCATTGAGCATGTATGGATATATGTGGAAGTTACAATATACAGAAGGCATGAATGACTAAATAAAGCATGGTGCAGTCCTAAGCATTTACTCATAACTGTTTTCTAGATGTTATTATGTTTTTTTAAACATATTAAGTCCAACTTTTCACAAATATAAGAATGAAAAAGAAAGTGAACTATCTTGCAATATAACTTCTGTGTACAAATTAATCTTTAGTCAAGTTGATGACATCATCACCTACTTAAAATTTCAGGAGAAATTCTTTTTGAAATACTGAATCTTCATTTTTCATCGTTGTCCTTTTATAGGTAAATAAACTGCAGTGAAGATGTCTGTTGGTGCTATAAAAATGAATTTTTTTCTAGTAATGGACTTGGCTGTCACCACCGAAGATGTTAAGTAGTTAGAATTAATTTCCAATTTGACTTCTCAGTTTGATAGTGATGGAAACTCCCTCTTTGTGTTCTGCTTCTGAATATCTACCACTTTTCTTAGACAATAGGCTGTGTGATAGAATGTTATCTCACAGGTATAAAACAGACATTTGTCAAGTCTCTTCTTTGGGGGCAACAGATTGAGGGTAGTTGTTGCTTTTATAGACAAGCACGAAAAAAGTACATTGATAGCCCCCTAACAATTGTTAGAAGGAAGGTACGTTCATGTCATATCAAGTCACTTTATCAAAATAATAAGTACTTATAAAATAATAAGTACTTATAAAATAATAAGTACTTACAAAACAATAAGTACTGATAAAATTTTTTAGACATCATAAATAGACAAGAAAAGTGTCAATATTCATGTAATAGAAAATACAAAGAAAAATATATTAATAAATTGAGTTGATAGTGGCATGATGTAGCCAAAAAGTGAATATAGTTTTTTCTTCTTAAATACAGACATTTATGAATTGCTTGTTAGCTATGTTTTTCCACTAGATTCAATTCATCTCAACTGTTATCTGTCAGTTTACTAGATTATTAAGATTATTAATATCTTGTCTCACTTATTTACATATTGTCTTGATATTTGCTACTCATCAGGTATTGGTTTACTTCCACTCCAGGCCAAAGTCTTTATTTGTTTGTTTGCTTATCATCAATTGGTAGTTCATTATTTCCATGATAGTTTGTGATATGAAAAATATGCATGAGACAAAAATGGTGAATACACAAATGTGATTCCTGGCATTTAGGAAGCTGAGTTGGAAAGCTAATGAATTCAAACTCTTCCTGCTTGCCAGACCCTATTGAACAGGAAGAAGAACAAGAAGTTATGAGTGGGGAAGGGAAGAAAAAGGAAGGAGAAAAAGAAAGAAGGAAGATTGAAAGAGAAAGTGATGAACCCAACCATAGGAATTAGTCAACACAGACATATAGGATGATAATTCTCATAGGCTGAATCGAGTTATTGGTTCAGCTAACAGAAGCTTGTACACATGTTTTCAAATTGTGAGCGGAGTCATGAAAGCCAGATGTGGTCTCAGGGAGGTAGAGTTTAGGAATCTCTGTGCATCCCTGTTATGCAAAATATTGCATTGACTATTTCAACTGTTACCACTTAAGAGTTTGAGACTGCCATTGAATGTTTTCTGGAAGATCATGTTAAGCCTATCTGTGTTCTCATTCTCCTTGTACACAAATCCACCCTTGACAGCAATTTCTGCCAACTGAGACACCTGCAGCAATATTTGTCAAGTAGAACTAAACCTTTATGAATAACCTTCTTTTTTGAAAAGAAAAAAAAAACACGGAGAAGTAAACGATAGGAAGGATGAGGTGAAACTAGAAGGGGAGGAAAAAGAAGGAAAGGTAGATGTGTATGTGAGGGGGAGGTAAGGAGAAAGGAGAAAACTCAAAAGCTCCTTGAATCTGACCCTCTGAGACTTAGCCCTTGGAAGAGTATTACAAATTGAGATCGTGCCAAGATGTTCATGTGAGTCATCTCTTCTCTCGTCACTACCAGTGGAGACAATGTCTTAAGGAACCTCTACGCTTTGTAAAGAGGTACTTCATATCAAAAGAAACACCATAAATTAGGCTTTGTCAGCAGAGAGAATTAGTTATTGATTAGTGAACAGCCACAACAATCTAAGGTCAGCTAATTCATTTAATAAGCTGCCTCATCATTTCTAAGGACTTGTTCCCTTTTTGTAAGCCATTAGCAAATTGGGCAAATTGCTCTCTTAATATGTTGCTGCAGAGACAATGATAGAATATGAGGAAGTTTGAAGTGTGTCTTGTATACATCTATATTAAGGCACAGTTCTGCAGCTGTGTTTGAGCCAAGGATACTAAACAGAAACCCATGCACTGTGTTGGGGATCCAGAGTGCTAGAAGTTGGGACAATGTAATTTGCCTTGAAAATTTTGTGTCAGGTATTTTCCACTCAGTTGTACACATATCACAGCTCCTGGAGTATAGCTTGGATTCAGGAGAATGCTCACCCTAGAATGATTGAGTATTCAAGTAAAAATTGAGGTGGTGCCCTACATCACTAATCCCAACACTCCCGCAGAGGCAGGAAAATGATGAGATTGAGGTCAACCTGGGATATGCAGTGAGATTCTGTCTAAAAACAAAGAAAAATTAGACAGAGTAGGCAATGTTGCAACAGAAAAATACATTCACTATCATCTGAAGCCCATCCCCTGAGTTTGGACTTTGATCCCATTGTAGAGCAGATTGCTTTTCAATCTCCATTTCATTCAACACATTCCCTTCCTACCTTTATTAACTTCATTTTCTTTCCTTGTTTTTATAAAACTCAGGCTCTGTGGCTCAGCACTAGGTAAAGTTGCAAAGAAGCTTTCAGAACATGGGAATAGGCAATGCATTGGGCTTAGTGTTCTCAGACTAGGTTTGAAGAACATAGTTTATGTCTTATATAAGATATTATTTATTTATATAAGATATTATTATTTATATCTTATAAGATATAAACATAGTTTATATCTTATCAAGTAGGTAGACTTATTTCCTAGGATGGTTAATCCATTTTTTTCAACCTGTAGAGAGGGCAGTTGAAATCCTTGTTAGTTGCTCATCTAAAATTGCTCAGCTGATAAATTGTGAAACTAAGTAAGTGTCCCCCCCAAACAAACAAAACAAAACAATCAGTCTTGGGACCATGCTTTGAATATGATTTCACAGGGACTTTCTCCCTGTGTATGTGGATGAATGTCCCTCATTTTCATCAGCTGGATATGTAGCTTTCAGCCTCTGAACCTATGACTATTGAGTATGATTTTCTTTCTTCTCACACTTCCTTGTACTCTGAGCAAACCCATGTGGCAGTGAGCAGGTGGTGATATATTGGCAAGGTCACAAAGGCCTGTATACTTTTTTTTTTTCAATGCAGTTTATTCAGGAACATTGAACAATCCTCGGACCCCGGGGAAAGCCAGCCCACAGCTTAAATAGCCTCTGGGTAGCCAACCCAGGCGTGCCACGGGGGCAATGCAGATAGGTCCACATACATGGAAGCAAGCCAGATCCTCGGCCTTAGCCAAATGTGGAGTTGTTCGTGACAGAGAGCACTCACCATCGGGAAGGTGGAAGGCGGAAACCAGCTCCATCTTTAAGGCATAGCATTCCGCAGCTATACTTTTGCTGTGAGAATATTTTCATGATACAACCATGGCAGGGGTGTGGAGGAGCTGCAGGTTCTCTTAACAATTCCATGGCTTATCATTCTGGAACAACATACTCCCATTTATTCTTTCTAATTTCTTCCCTTAAGTTTTCAAATACCTGTCAAAGGTAGGAGAAACTATGTGTATGCCAAGAAAATACTGGCAAGTCTAGAATATACTTCTTGCCTTCATTTTTAGCTTTAGCATATTTCCACTTTTAAACTTTGATGCAGCTCGTAATGTAAAGAATCTTCAAGCTTAAGTAAAGCCCCCATATATCTATTACCCAGTTTAAATAGTTAACAGCTTCTGTCCAATCCAGTATTATTTCTGCCCCACCCCTTCCATATTGTTTTGGAAAAGATCACTCATTTTATTTCACTCATCATACTTCAGTAAAAGTCTCTAAAAAGATAAACCATTAAGTTATATTCATAATATTATGATTCTGAAAACTTTCTGATAAACCATAAATTATTGAATATTCAGATAATACTCAAGTTGATTGTCTCATGAATGTCATAGTTCACTTTTTATATTTTGTTTGAATAGGTTTCCAAAGAACACTTGCATGCTGCAAATGGTTATAAATCTTTTAAGCCACTTTTAAACTGTAGGTAAAATCATCCTCATCGTCCTCCTCCTCTTCCTCCTTCTCCTCCTCCTCCTCCTCCTCCTCTTCTCTTTTGCTCTCCTCCTCCCTCTATCCTTTATTCCAACTCCAAAATTTATTTATTGAGGAAACTGAGTTGTGGTCTTGGCAAATTCTTTACTGACTGGTGTTTGTAGATTGTTTCCACATGTGTGCTTCTGAATGTTTCTTAATGCCCTCAGTTTCTACAAATTGATAATTGTATCTAAAAGTTGCATTGGATAACTTTCTTGTGAAAATGACAAAATATATACTCACACACTATGGAGGATGAAGTCCAGTTATTGTTCTGAGGTCTCCGGTCTGTCCAGCTTTGGGATGAAGAAGGACTTTGGCCTTGGAATAAGCTGCTGGTTGAGCACAGAGACTGCAGACAGAATGTTTGTGTTCCACCCCGAGTTCCACCCCTAGTAAGTCCTGTCACTAGCTGCATAAACTCTGGGGAAGTTATCTCTAACCTTCAGCTATCTCATCTGTACCCTGAGCACTGGATTGTGAAGATCAAAAGACGTGTCTCCAGTGCTGTATACATGTATACAGACAGCACTGCATAATGTAAAAAGTTTATAAGTGTTAGTGCTATCTGTGAAAGAAAAGCTAGGCAGGAGTTCAAAGCAAGGAGAATGATGAAAACCAATGTATTTATGGGAGCAAATGACACAGCCACACAGTGGACACATCCTTCCCAAAAGCCTTCATTACTGATTGACCCCCTCCGATTGGTTTGCTTCACTTGCATACTCTGTCTTTTCCTTTAGCCTCTTCTATGGTATATCTCCTTTGAGTTATTCATAGCACCTGAAACATTTGCATACATGTCAGTGAAAAAAACAAAATAGTGACACCAATGCCCAGCAACCTCAGAGCCAGACTTGAAGGTGTCTCAAGGGTTCTGTTTTGGCACTAGGCTCTGATCAGCTACTGGTCATTACTATGTGTCTGCTTCTTACCCTGTTTTGCACTTAGAGTCAAAGGCTGATATTCTTATCTGTGTTTTCCATTCATTCCTAATAGCTGCTGTCCTTAAAACAAACTTTCTTGCTCCAGTCCATGGAGTATTTTCTTTTATTTGAGCATATTTATCTAAAAAAAAAAAAAAAAAAAACTTAAATCTGGTTGCATTTTCTGTGTTTCCTTGCTTATCTTATTTTGCATTAATCCTATACCACTTGAGTCTGGCTGTTCATGGTGCTGATTCTATTGTTGGAATGTCTCTCTCTTCCATCCCATTCCTTTCTCTCTGGTGAATTTTTAGGCAAGCCCAATAGCTTAGCTTGGTTTATGGTAACAATTCCTGGTGAGAAAAACTTACCTGTTACCAAATGTTTATTGTTTGGTTTCACATCGTGCCAGTGTCCTTGGAAGCCAAGGCTGCCAGTTGGGGCTGCACTATTTAACTAAAACACAGCCTTCCCTGTGGGTATTACCTGCAGCTACTTATTCACTCCATGCACAAGTGAGCAAAGGAAATGTAGAATCGCACATGCCTCTGTGGATAGTAAAACCCAGAACACTTACCATCTGACTGAACAGACAGCTTTGCTGATCTCACCTTCAAGGGGAAATCACTAGCAGATTGGTTTCATATAAAAAGTAAATAAACAAAAACCTACTGCTTAAGAAAGATAAATTGTAGAATTATATAACTTTCTTTAAAAAGTGCAAAACAGTAGAAAGGAGTTACCTATCCCCAGGTGAAGAGGCATGTAGGGAGCAATCAAAGTAACATGCATGCTTTTAGGTGGTGAAAGAAAGGCTGGTCTTTCTCTATGCCCTTGCCTTTGGGACATGGAAGTCCATGATGGGCTAATTTACCCTTTGCTTTTCCATTTTGCTGTTTTTCCCAGGAAGACAACTATTTTAGTCTGCAAGATGATTGGGAAATCTTCTGGAGGCAACTTTATCTTAGGCATTCTTCCCTTGCCTTCCCAGCAATGCCACACCTTCTCTCTGCCTCAGCCTGGAATGGCCCAGCCTGCTGCTTACCTTGAGCTGCCCTTGCTGACATTGAAGGGAATCTCTTTCAGGTCCCTAGGACCATGTTTACTCAAGGGCAAATCTATATCAACTGACATCAAGTAAAAAAACCTCTCTACAGATATATGTTAGCAAATATCTCTGCATTAATTTTCCATTAAGCTAGAGATACAGTTGGAAGGGCAAATGAGAAAAAAAAAGATAATGTAAATATTGACTTCTATTATCCAGAGGTAATTTCATATGTGTGTGTCATTTAAATAATCCCTATAAAATCTCTGTATGGAAGGTGGGGGTTGGTTATGCCATGCTTTGTGATACCAAGACTCAGAAAATAAATAAAATTCACATGCTGTAAGTTTTATATTCTTATAAACAATGTCAGGAACTTCTAGCCTTTTGTTACATAATCCATACAGTCTTAACCTATCCCGTATGCTAAAAAAAGAAAAAAAAATAACAAAAGCTGCAGGAGATGCAGGCATCATGTCTTAGGTAACAAGGTACAAGGTATAGAGCAAAGGTAAATGGATAACAATCCAGCCAGGTTTGTTTTCTTTCTTAGATTTTTGGTTGATGCCTTCAACTAATACATAATCCATCAGCTCTTAGGATTTCTTTCTTTCTTTCTTTCTTTCTTTCTTTCTTTCTTTCTTTCTTTTCTAAAAAAGACACTTTTTTTCAGTATCTGCACCCATTGTCATCTCAATTTTTTGCTGTTGTTCTGTAGGCACAAAAACATGAGAAAATTATTATTAAATAAGTCTCAGTTTAAGAAGTCAAAAGTTGAAACTCTGGTCCAAACTCTTGTGGGTCTTCAGATAAACTTGACAGAATAAAGGTTCCAATGATGTCTCTGACATCCTGGACATGAAACAGAGATTCAAAAGGTGAAGTCATTTCCCTCCCTGTCTACAGTCAAATAAAGGAACCACCAGTGTATCTTCAGGCAGATGTGAGGACAGCCAAGGACGCTCTCAGTATCCTTACTGTGTATCAGGCATCTCTGCCAGCAGGGCAGCCATCCCTACGGCAGAGGCACAGGAAGGCTGTGTGGGGCTACAGGCTCCCATTGGCATGGCAGAAACAAAGGGCCATGTGCTGAACTCAAGCTGGAAAGGAAAGTGTCTGGCACTCACTGGATGACTGCTGTTCACGCAGAAAAAAACTTTTCTCTTCCAGTTGCCCACAAGCTACAGGCCTGAGCCATGATGCTTGTTTTGCCATAAAAAGCAAAAACAAACAGGGAGGCTTTTAAAATGTAAATGCTTCTACATGCAGTTTTCCTGTTGATAGGGAAGTGCTCCAATAGGGAGCTATAGACACCTGACACCAAGAGCAAAGTTATGTTTTCTTCTTTCTTTTTTTTTTTTTTTCTTTTCTCTGCCAGGCATGGAACCACAAGAGAACAGTGTGTCCTACAAAACAGCTTACACAGGAAAACAGAATCCACCCTTCCACCCTGTTGGTTACCTGAGGGAATCAGGCAGCTCAGGGGAGCTAGACTGGTTTTCTGTTCATCTGCATAAGGGAGAAAACTCAGAGCCCCATGAGTGAACTATTCATAAGAAGGGAAAAGGAGGGAGTTTTTAAATGAAATACCAGAAGTGTGCTATACAGAGGTCACATCTATAAAAAAACCTACCTAGCCTAGCAGTTCACATATATGTATGGGCTGAGCCACTTCTAGAGAAATTGCTATTACCTGGAGTGTTACTCTAATTCATCCCCTTAAGCCCCCTTTGTGCTGATGCCAGACATTTGGAATTTCATGTTAAGAATCCACAAAATTAGCTTTGTTAGTGTTGACAGCCATGGATGTCACTAGCTCATCTGGCCCCTTTGTCCAAATTAGAAAATGGCACCCCTTTCTTCATGCCAATCCCATAGCTGTGCAAGATGGAGGAAAGCCAGCATGAAGCTCTCATTTGCCAGGGATGGTGCAGGTTGCCCAGCTGTAGATAGTCAACCTCAAAATTATTACCAGCTCCAGAGCCAAACAAAACCTCTCTGTGGATTACACTCAGCCCACAGCCTAAGATTACAGCCTCTGTAGCTGTGGTTAAAAAAAGAGTTCTAGGGTCAGATCACCTGGCTTTAAATCAGAACTCTGCCATTTAGACAAAAGATTTCTCTGCCTTAGTCATCTCTTTGTATCAGGATAAATATATGCTTGAACCTACTTTGTGAGGGTTCTTATGAGAAAAAAAATTACATAGTCATAAAAAAGAACCATTCAGGGTGTAACATACAGTTATGACATTTAGTAAGCGTTAGATAGTATCAAGATAATGTGAAAGGTTAACTTTTTACAATCTTTGGTTTATCTCTGAGAGTCAAGTTTTGATGAGCAACTCTAAGCATGTATAATGGAAGAGAGAACTTAGGCCTTCATAGCTTTTTATTCCTAGGAATATGTTGTAATTCACCCTGTGGTGACTTTGGGTCGCCACAAAACAGCAAGTATCATTTACCACTGACCTATATGGGCAACAAGAGGCTTAGTACAAATACGTGCTGTACATGGCACAGCACACACAGGCACAGGTGGATAGCTGACGCCTGTCTTAGTTAGGGTTCTATTGCTGAGAAGAGACTCCATGGCCATGGCAACTCATAAAAAGGACAGCATTTAATTGGGGCTGGCTTATAGCTTCTGAGGTTTAGTCCATTATCATTATGGCAGGAAGCATGGCAGTGTGCAGGGAGACGTGGTGCTGAGAGTGTTACATCTTGATCCTCAGGCAGTAGAAGGAGACTGCCTCACTCTAGTCTTCCTTGAGCATATAAGACCTCAAAGCTCACCTCCACAGTGACACACTTCCTTCAACAAGGCCAAACCTACTCCAGCAATGCCACACCTCCTTATAGTGTCACTCTGTATGAGCCAAACATTCGAACACATGACTCTATGGGAGACATTCCTATTCAAATCACCACCACATCCTTTACGATGACATCCTAAAGCCACTAAGATAAGCTCAGTAAGGTGTTATGATTGCAAAGATATGTGGGTTCTATTTTAGAGTAATTTACAGTGAAATGGTTGCAAAGCATTGGGGTTCAGTGTGGGAAGTACTCTATTATTTGACTTCATCTTCAAAGCTAGGTACTTCTCTCAGAGACAATGTTCTGTCTTTATGAACAGTCACAGATGTTTTTACATCTGAGATGTATTAGGCTCGGCAAAAAAGACTGGTTCTTAGTCCCAAGTCTACACTGGAAGGAGGGTGCTGGGTGCTGATTATAGTGAAATATTTGTTTAGCTATAAAAATTTGGGAATGAAATGAAACTGAATCTCGAACCTCTGCTCTTCTAGACCCAATAATGTTTGCCATAAAACATGTTGAGAAAAAGATGTTTAGAGAAGATTTGCCTCCCTTGTATTTAAATAAATTTTTCTCTCATTTTGTTAATGTAGAAGCTTCCTATAAATACTTTTTAAGCTGTGAGTGTATGTTTATAGGGTCCATTTGACAGGAAAAGACATTACTGACCCATAAACTCTTATTTTATTTATTTGGCATGAACTTGGCCAGGCCATCATCAATCTAAACCTTCTCTTTCTAGACCAGGTTTTATCTGTTTTAATATTACTGATATACAGGGCCAGACATTTTGTTGTGGAGAGTACATACAGTCTTGAGAGGTTCTTAGCAACGTCCTTGGTCCCTAATGACTGGGTGACAACTCCTTTCCACCCTTTGCATTAAGCAAAATTGTGAACAAGGATTATCTTCCCCAGAGATAAAAGATACCGTAAAGATGGGAAGTTTTTACAAATTAAGGTCATCTACAATCTATGATGACAAAATGCTGGGGCATAAGACCACAGTCACTATGTTTAGCAAGTGGATGTTTCTGCCAAACCTACTAGTAACTTGTCCACTTGTCATGTTGACTACTCTCAAACAAACTGCTCTACAAGTCTGGATCCTTGCATAAGCTGCTTACCTTTTTTTTAATTAAATTTTTATTTTTATATTAATTGAAGTTTATTTACTTTGTATCCCAGCTGTAGCCCCCTTCCTCATTCCTTCCCAATCCCACCCTCCCTCATCTCCTCCCTGCCCCTCTCCAAGCCCACTGATAGGGGAGGTCCTCCTCCCCTTCCATCTGACCCTAGCTTATCAGGTCTCATCAGGACTGGCTGCAATGTACTCCTCTGTGGCCTAGCAAGGATGCTCCTCCCTCCAGGGGCAGGGGGAGTCAAAGAGCCAGCCACTGAGTTCATGTCAGAGACAGTCCCTGTTCCCCTTACTAGGGTACCCACTTGGATACTGGGCTACCATGGGCTACATCTGAGCAGGAGTTCTAGGTTATATCCATACATGGTCCTTGGTTGGAGTATCAGTCTCAGAAAAGACCCCTGAGCCCAGATATATTTGGTGATTGTGGCGCTCCTGTCCTCTCCAGGTCTTACTAACTCCCCCTTCTTTCATTTGATTCCCTGCTCTCTGCCCACGGTTTGGTTATGAGTCTCAGCATCTGCTCTGATACACTGCTAGGCTACCTACCTTTTGAGTCTACCTTTCAGACTTCTTCTAAACATAGTACTGTCTGTCCCTCTACCCTCACATAAAAACTCATGGTGGTACAGCAATATAATCCAAGTTCTCCGGAAACTGTAGTGGGAACATCCTGAGCCAAGGGATAGCTGAGACTACTTATAGATAGACTCTTATCTCAAGGAGGAGAAAAGCAGAGAAGGACATCATCAGAGAATTTCATGTTGGCTTTTTTCATTTTAAAGGGAAAGATGCTAAGGTCCAGAAAATAGGGTTTGCAGCACAAATATCTCTCATAGGCCTCAGCCATTCAAGTTATAGCCTGAGATTTAAAAAAAAAAATACACATGTAGAATATACTTTTAAAGAGTAAATGTTTAATATTACATTCTTATGGCAATTTTCAATATCCAAAGAATAAGGAAGACAAAGAAAGAAAATATTAAAATGTTTTTCCAATTGAAAGCAAAAAAAAAAAAAAAAGGAAAACATCAATTTGTCTTCTTCTTTGGCATCCAGAAATATACATTTGTTTGTTTTTTATAGTGTATCAGCAAGTTGTGAATGACTGATTTCCACCCATTTCCCTAATCACAGTTATGAATTTTGTCTACTGAATACATTATGATTAAGATGTTGACAAACAGTGGTTTGAAACTGCTCACTTTCCTTCTTGCTTCCATGCAGTACAGTGAGCTCCATCCAGTTTGTAATCACAAGTAGGGTCATGTGACTGAATCCATCCTACTGGCATAGGTGACCATCCCTGTATACTATTCTCATTCATGGAGGAAACCATTAATTGCACATGTAAAATCTGTAGCATGTGTGCATGCACTCATGCCCTTCACCCCCCTTCTGTGTGTGTGGTGTATAATTTGCTCCATGCAATTCTTGATCTAAACAAATAAGAATAAAGCAGAAATTATCAAGTTCAGACAGTGCTCAAGCAGGGAATGAGAATGTCTTGGAGAGAAAGGTGGAACATGTTGTACTGGTGTGGACAAGTTTTGGTTACAGGTGTACATTTTAGCCTGTTTTCTGCTGTTGCCTCAGGCCATCTAACTTTCATTTATGATCTCCAGAGGGAGGATGTCATGGAGCTGACTTTTCGACTGTCATATTTCAAATCTCTTCCAGTGCTTAATCTTCTGTGCAATATGAAGAAAACTTCCTACTGTGGTTTGGTATAAAAGTTATTGAAAGACCAAGAAATTCCTTTGACCTTGTTTTGGCCTGAACATGAATGATCTCATTCAGAAATGTGTACAGTGCCAAAATATGGAATGTGCTATTAAAATAAGCACACAGTTTGTCTAAAAACAAAACAGAACAAAGCTTGTCTAAGGGGAGAAGCGGTAACATAGTCTAGCTAACTGCCTTAAGGACCAGTCTGAAAGATACGTAGTATTTTAACCTAAGACATGGTAGACTATGCTGTCACCTTTTGACAAGAATGTAAAATGAAGGATCCATTTGGACATTGTCTGTGTCTTTAATGATTATTAAGTAAGAGCCTGCTGTTGCAGGTGATACAAACTCCACAAAGGTTACATTAAAGTCTTTTCTTATATTTCATGATTGGAGACAATTTTTAGAAAGCATATTATATCATGTAGCTATAAATGTCCCGGAAAACCAAATTATGGCAAAGGGGTAAACTATACAGGAAGTGGGTGGGAAGAAGGAGTTAGTGGGTTAGAATAGTTAGGGTATACCTCTCTAATAGGGAAGTACTTATTCAGAGAACTGAAGGGATTTAAAAGAAGTGTTTTGTGGATATATGAAGAAAAATATCAAGAATTAGTCTATGTGTTCCCATAGGAAATTTGCTAGAGCACAAAACAACATGCCTATATGTGCTTAGAAGGAGTGGGATAAAAGACAGGGAGTAGGGGCTTGGGAAAACATGAAGGGAGCTTTACATACACACACTGAGCTACAGACTGCCAGCACTGAGCAGACAAACCTTAAAGTTAGCTTGTGTACCTGCAAATCTCTTCTCTGGTTCTGTAAGAATAAAACCCAGGGCTTTGACAAACATCAGTAGGCAGGATTTTAGTGAGTTGTGCTAAACATAAAGTTATCTTTTGGAACTTCCCTGCAAAGTTTAACAAACTTAGCAAAATTCTGCTTGGATTGCCTGCATTAAATGGTGCTATAGATTTGGTTCAGGAGGAGAAGCAGCTAGATGATATCTGAGGGTAGGCATTGGTCCAAATCACCAGACAGTATGCCCAGTTTTCATGGGAAGTGAGCTTGCAGAGCCAAACTGGAGAATAAAGAAGCAAAGCAGTTACAAACACAAAAGAGGAGGCTAAGTGTAATATCCATGTTATCCAGACCCCATTGCTTTCACATCCCAACAGAACTCCACAAACCCAGTCTTCAGCATTAGCAATTTGTTCTTCTGCAGGCTGAGGGCTTTTGCTGGCTGAAGCAAAAATGCTTTAGACCTCAGTCAGAGAACATTTCCAAGAATATCTTTTAGAAGTTCTCATCTTTATTTTTTTCCTTTTATTGAAAATATATTTTTTTCACATATTTTCAGGTCACTATTTCTCCTCCTCCTCCTCCTTCTCCCAGCTTCTCCCCACCTTCCTTCTCATCCAGATCTACCCCCTTTTTGTCTCTAATTAGAAAATAAGCTTGCTTCTAAGGGACAATAATAAGTATCTATAACACAATATGAGAAGATTAAACAAAAACCAATACTTCAGTTTTGGACAAAGCAAACAAAGGATAAGAGCTCAAGAGAAGGCTCATGAATCAGAGAACCACTCTTTCACATGATCAGAAACCAAAAAAACACTAAAAGGGAAGACACAATACATATTCAAAGAACCAACAGGGTAAAAAGGGAAGAAAATATAAATAAAATAAAATTTAAAATAATAAGATAATTTAATTATAAAAATGGAAAAGTCCCTTTTTTGAGACAAAGAACCTTTAGAGATGCCAGTTGAGTTCATTTTCTGTTGGCCATATACTGCTGGGCATGAAGCCTACCCTTAACAGTAGTTTGTTTCCCCATTAAGAGCCCCTTGGAGGAAACTAAAGTTTCCATTTGCAAGTGATTATCAATTGGAGATAGCTTCATGGGAGCATGTGTCCACTTCTCCTTTCAGCTCTAGGACCCCAACTGGTGCAGAGCCATGCAGTTGTGCAGTCTGTGATTGCTGCCTCAGTCTCTGTGGGTTCATATGAGCATGGATCCTATTGGTTTAGAGGGCATTGTTATCTTGGTGTCCTCCATCCTCTCTGCCTCTTATACACATTTGACCTCCTCTTTATAGGGGTTCTATAATCCCTGAAAGGATGGAAAAATTTAATGAGGAAATCCTTTTTATGGCTAAGTGGCCCAAGGTGTCTCACTCTCTGCATGTCTGGCAATGAATCTCTGTCTTTCTTCCCATTTGCTGCAGCTCATGATGGCTGAACAAGGTACTGATCTCTGAGTATAGCAAAATATAATTAGGAGTAAGTTTATTTCTACATTCTTTTTTCTCAGAACAGTGGTATTTGATGTTGCCTTTGGTCCCTGGGCTGTTTAGTCTCAAGTTCTTGGTCACCCAAGCAATATCAGGTATAGGCTTCATCTCAAGTCAGCCTTCAGTCAAATCAGATATTCGTTGGTTGCTCCCACCAGCTTTGTGTCACGACTGCACTAGGATATCTTATAGGTGGGACATTGTAGATTAAAGGGTTAATGGCTGGGTTGGTGTATACGTTTCTCCTTTGGTAGCATGCAGAATACCTTCCTGTAACTAAGATAATAGCACATACTGGTGAAGGCTCTATGTAGTCACAAACTTAACTTCTCCATGGTCATTGAGTTGTGTGGGTGTTATCTTCAGCAATGGGCCTTGCTATCAGTTTGTGGAAAGCAATGTAAAGTCTTGGCAACAGCCTGGAACCCCCTTGACCAGTTGGGAAATCTCAATTAGACGTAGCCCTATCTCAGTACTTCAATTGGAAGCAAGAGATGTCCAGTGGTGTTCTGTTTCCCCATTACTTGAGGATTACCTCCATATATGTAGATATTTTAGGAAGCTTCTACTGTATTGGGTTTCCATACCACCCCTCAAATATCCCTTAATTTCCACTTTCTTCCTGTATTCTCTCACATGTCCTGCTCTTTCCTCTCCTTCTCTGTTTATTCTTTCATTCAAGAAATTAAAGAAAATATTAGAAGATGAAAAGATCTCAAATGCTTATGGATCAGTAGGATTACTATAATAAAAATGGACATCCTGCCTAGAGAAATCTGGAGATTCAGGGCAGTTTCCAACAAAATTCCATTAGAGTTCTTTATAGATCTTGAAAGGACAATCTTTGGCTTCATATAAACCCAAACACACGCACATGTGCACAAATACACACACACATAAACACACACACTAACTTTCTCTGTCTTCTGTCTGAATGTCCTATTGGTGACATTTACCAATGTCCTATTGGTGAAAGCGGGGTATCGAAGTCTTCCAATATCAGTGTGTGAGGGTCAGTATGTGATTTAAGCTGTAGTAATGTTTCTTTTATGAACTTGGATGCCCTTGTGTTTGGTACATACATGTTAAAAACTGAAATACCCTCTTAATAATTTTATCCTTTGGTTGATGTTCTTCCTTATCTGATTTGATTAGTTTGGTTTGAAGTCTGTTTTGTTAAATATTAAAATGTCTGTACCAGCTTGCTTCTTAGATCATTTGCTTGAAATATCTTTGTCCATCCTTTTACCCTGAGGTGTTATTTGTTCTTAATGTTGAGATGTTTTTCTTGGATGGTGCAGAAGAATTGATCCTGTTTTCACATCCATTTTATTAGTCTGTGTCTTTTTATTAGGGAATTGAGATCACTGGTATTGAAAAATGTTAATGATCAGTGATTGTTGATTCCTGTATATTTTGTTTTTGTTTTGTTGTTGCTGCTGCTGCTGCTGTGTGTGTGTGTGTGTGTTTTCCTTCTTTAGATTTTGACTTATAGGTTTGAAATTATTTATTCCTTATATATTTTTGGCTACTATTAACCTCTATAGGTTGGAGTTTTCCTTCTAGCATCTTCTGTATGGCTGGCTTTGTAAATAGATAATTGCTTAAATTTTATTTTATCATGGAATATCTTATTCTCTCCATCTATGGTGATTTAAATTTTCACTGGGTGTAGTAATCTGGGATGACATTTGTGGTCTCTTAGAGTCTATAGAACATCTCTCTGCCCAGGTCCTTCTAGCTTTTTGAGTCTCCATTGAGAAGTCAATTGTTATCCTAATAGATCTGCTTTATATATTACTTGACCTTCCCCCCTGGCAACTTTGAAAATTCTTTTTCTTGTACATTTTGTGTTTTGATTATTCTATGCTAAGGGAAATTTGTTTTCTAGCCTACTCTATTTGGTGTTCTATAAGTTTCTCGTACTTTAATAGGCATCCCCTACTTTGGGTTAGGAAATTTTTCTTCTGTGATTTTGTTGACAATATTTTCTGTGCCTTTGACTGGGTTTCTTATCCTTCCTCTATTCTCATTATTCTTAGACTTGGTCTTTCCATAGTATCCCAGATTTCCTGGGTATTTTGTGCAGATATGTTTTGAGATTTAACATTTTCTTTGACCCATGTATCCATTTATTTTATCATGTCTTCAATACCTAACATTCCTCTCTTTCTTCTCTTGTATCTTGTTGGGTGAGGCTTGTCCCTGAGATTCCTGTTTGAGTTCCTAAATTTTTCATTTCCAGATTTCCTTCAGCTTGGGTTTTCTTTGTTAATTCTATTTCCATTATTAAGGGCCTCTTTGTTATCTCAAGGGGATTTCTTTTCTCTTTAAATGTGGAAGGAGAATGGTAGTGTGAGCTAGCTCTACCTCTTTTAACTAAGGAGTGTTCCAGATTTTTGAATACTTAACTTTAAAACCAAGTCACATGTCCTAGTTGGAAGCAGTTTCTCTGTTTAAAGGACAAATTTTACTTAGAAGCCTCTCAGGCTTTCCCAGCCTTGGGGGCATAAAGCATGCATGTTGGGAGTTGTCAGCCATTAGAGAAAGTGGGATTGGCATGGGACCAGCAGAGAATATGCTGGAAGTCTACTTCTTGGAGTTATGGAAAATTCTGTTCAAGCTCAATCTTGGACTGTTGAATCAAGAGTGATAAAACAAGCAAGGAAACAGATTGAGGCAAAGGACAGAGTCCATGTACAAGTCTTTACTTGAACGATTTTGTGTACATTTTACATGATTTGGTGTTTATGAGTTTTGCTTTATTTTATTTTGTATTTTATAACTTTCTTTTTTAATGCTATAAGTCATACATTTGCCAAACAGGTTTTGATCATCAACAGAATTCCAAGTTCTATATTATGTATTTAAAAAAAATAAGTAACATTGTACTTGGAATTCTGGTATCTGTAGTTTTGTTTAAAAAACAAAATAAAGTGAGAGGAAAGAAAAGAAAAAGAAAGCTTAGCAATCAAAAAAATTAGAGAAAGATTTTTGGAAGGTATGAAAACAAGGAGACATTATTTAAAATCATACAATCTGAGGCTGGAGGTAGCGTTCAGATTTTTAACCCAGAGTGTCTTTATAAGATCACCAAACCTAGTTAATTGAATAAATATTCGTCAGAAATAGGTCTTAGATTAGAGCAAAAATCTTTTAGTTTTAGTAAACCATTTTTATCACCCTATCCATACAAATCACTTACAAAATAAAGGGAACAAATACTTTATGATATATTTTCCCTCCCAAAGTACTTAGTGTTTTGGAACAAAAATATTTATAATGAAAGTTTCAGAATACACTTCTTCATAATGCCAATAGAAGTGATCACAAATAAAACTCCAACATGTACTGAGGACTTGTATTGGAGCTAAGAGCTATGATGGGCTCTTTATATTCTTTTATTATTCACTGCACAAAGAATACTGGGGGAGATTAATAACCTTGTCCTATTAATGAGATTATAAATGTGTACTGTTCTAGTCTAATAAATTTGACATCAGAATGCAATCTCCAACTTATAAATGCATCAAATATGGATTTTTTATCTCTCAATATTCTTTTCTAGGATGTTGCATTTTGTAACCGATTGTCTTTTTGAAGCAAAAGGAATGATTCTTAAAAAAAATTAGATGGTGAAATTGAGGCTCAAGATAAAGGGACTATCAGAAGTACATCTGAGTTTTGCTTTATAATACAATTCCCTTTTATACTCTATTTCTTAGAAGCAAAAAATAAAGATATGTTGTTAACATACAAGTTTTATTTCCCTTCACCTAGATGTCCTATATATTAAGTATTGTAAGAATGCATGTGTGTCACAGTTGCTAGACTTTATATACTGTATATCTTAAAAATGAAAAGTAAGTGGTGAACGTGTTTAACATTACTGTCTTTTGATGTTGACTGGTGATGTTGCCAATCTTATCTTCAGGATAAAAAGCCTATTGAATTCATAGCTCTATAAATAGGAACTTTACCTAAATACACCTGGATGATAGCAGAATTTTCCCTACACTTTCAGGATCTTAAGAGTCTGAGTCCTTACAAGGAAATAGGGTTGTAATTATTAACAGTTGATTATGAAGCAAATTCATTGAAAATTAACTGCAGTATTCTTTGACCCCAGTGTTTATAACCAAACTGCTAATCTTGGATAAATATAAGATTATGTTACTAATCTAATGCCATTTCACACAAATCAGCCATCAAGCCAGGCACCTGTTACTATTGGAAACTTTTGAAGTATGTTAAAATTACTTCATTTTGTACGTTTCTTTCTCTAACATGGAATTTTGGGTCTTTTTATAGGTCAGAGAGAAATTTCCAAGTAAGCTAATGACTAGCTCAGTAATTGTCCATGGTATCAAGGCAGCCCTTTCATCAAACTGATTCCTGTTTCAAGTTCACTTAGTAGAAAAGATTGCTAGTCTTTGTAGATAACATTTGATTCAGGAAGTGAAACTTTTATTGTAAAGAGTTATTTGCATTCTTTCTATGGCAGTCAGTCGCCTGTTAATCCTTTCTGATTCAGGTTTTTAATGAGAAATGAATATTATAAATTCACTCAGGCTAACTGAAGGAACGCATGAGCATGCCATTATGCTTGGCGCTTGCCTGTCTTCCTCACTGGTCCTCTGATCAAGCAGCTTCAGCATGGAGGTGCAGTTGTAAAGTTAAATGTGGTTGAATTTGAAATGGCCTATTAGTCAAGGTTCTGCCAAGCAACAAAGTTCAACCTAGAAGCCTCTGAAGACTTTAATAAAGGAAGAGATACAGAAGAATGGTGGGTGTGATTTAAGTCACCATCAAGAAACGTTTAAGTTCATGATCTCTATAATTACTATGTTTACGTTCATGATGTTACAATCACTCCTGGGCCTAAAGTCACTATGTGAGGAAATGGCATTATTGCACCCCTGGAAAGCAAGAGCCATGGCAGAGGCTTTATGTCAGAAGCCAAAGTTCTGGAGTGACTCAAGCTCTTCTAGAATTGGGAAGAATGGGCAAGATATCCCTGACTTCTCTTGGAGCCTTCTTCTGATCTTCATATTCAAACTGATAGAAAGTGAGACAAAAAATGAGTCTGAAGACTGTGTCCATGGCACTCAACTTCTTGAATATAGGGCTGGGTATAGAGCCAACCAGGAAAGAAATAGTCCAGATTAGAAGTGCTATTTTAAAACTCAAATTCTGGAGATAGATAGATAGATAGATAGATAGATAGATAGATAGATAGATAGATAGATAGATGCAGAGAGAGACAGACACACTCAAACACTGAGTGGTATATTTAAGAAATTCATAGTCCTGACCTCATTTGATCTTGGATTAATGTCTACTTTGATAGTTTCTACCCACTATACTGTAGGTGCCTGAGAGAAGCCAAGAGAATTTCTGCTCAACTCACCCTGCCCTAGCCTTAGTTCTAAGTTCTGTATGTGACTGTAGAGCCAGACTCCTATTTCTACCCAGTACAGAATACCCAAAGAGGGGAAAAGTAACAAATAAAAGTTATTAAGACTCTCACCAGAAAGTATTATAGCTGGAAATGGAGTGCTTGTTTAGTGCAGAAGACAATCAGAGGCAGATTCAAGAAAATTATTTGCAAATATTTTCACAACTGTATGATGATGTTTTGGCCTGTACATCTGCCTGCCAAACCTTAGAAGTTTCATTTTGCAAACTTGACTGATATATATATGAATATATACATATGAATAGTGAGTCCCAAAAGAGGATAGATTGCCTCTATCCTCTTTAATGGGGTTATCATACATCTACCCACTACCCAAAGGGAAGGTTATTTGTTGTCTTGTTTTGTTTGTTTGTTTGGTGTTGTATTGAATTACTAACTTGGAAAAGAAAATGAATATTTAAAAAAGAAAAGGATGGGAACCTGGAGAGATGTTTCAGCCATTAAGATTTCTTGCTGTTCTTTCAAAGGATTGGTTTAGATCCCAGTACTCATATCTGCACACAAAGATCTAACTCCAGCTCCAGGAAATCCAATACCCTCTTCTGGCCTTTAGGAGCACCCTTATGCATATGAACATACATACAGGCAAACACACATAGACACAAAAAACAAATCTTTAAGAAAAGAAAAAGATAGTACCATGTGGTGAAATTTGCATCTATTAATTGTTATTTGTTTTTTTTAATTGTTATTTGTTATACACAATTTATTGAGGTCAGTATTGGTTTTCTCTCCTCTAGCATCTGTAAAGAAATAAATAATCCTGGAACACAGATTTTTTCATTGTTTGTTATTGTAATATTATATGTTTCTTGCTTCATCATATATTAGCCTAGAAAATTGTCAATCAATTCCAATTCTTTTCATTTACCATGCCTTTTTTTTTTTTTTTTGTGCTACGTTGCTACGTGTAATAGAGGGGAAGGGGAAGTGAACTATGGTGACTTGTTTTATGTATGACCCCTAAATTTAACAGGCTATTTATTGGTAATGTCTGGTAAATCCCCATATTTTTATATTCTATTCACTTTTCTACTCTCAGAAAATTATTTCACATCCCCTCCCTTATCATCAAGCCTCTCCTACATTCTCTGTTTTACCTCTGTGAACTTAACCTTTCTTACAAATCAGAAGTAATCAGAGGAATACCCACAAGCTCCCTCTACCATACCTCTACATCTCATGCATCCAAATGCCTTCTTCTCCTTTTCTTATAAAATATAAACCTTTCAGTGTGAATCTTGCTCCTTCTCTTGCTTTATACTCAGGGACATTAACTCAATAATTCTTTCCCTTCTCTTATATCATTACCTCACCAGACTGTTCCAGACTTCATGCAAACATGCTATTGTGTCTCTATCTAATCATATAAAAAGTAAATATGTAATTGTTGATTTGGTGTCTTTCATTAGCCACTGCCTCATTTTTCTGTCCCTGCTTTCTTCAGGGACAGATTATAGGACAGCCATGAAAGCTGTGCTTAGTCCCATGTAGCCCCTTTGGAAATGCTGTAAAAAATTTTTTTATCTGACTTTACCCATCTGATTCACTTTGTCTCTGAGATTCCATCTTTCCCTAAGTTCCCAAACCTCACAAGCCCTCCCTCTAATTTGCTTTCCATGTTTTATTAATTATTTCTCCATCTTTTAGGATAATACAGAAATATTAAGCTTAGAATGTCCTTGTTCTTCCTTAATTCCCTCCTTCTCTCCTTCCCTTTGACCCTCTCTCTCTCCCTGCCTACCTTCTTCTTTTCATTTTTCCCTTTCTCTTTTTTCTTTAACCCTCTTACCACAATAACCACTGCCCCCTGCTTCCTTTCAAAAAATGCAAACTCTCGTGATGATAATTTAAATATCAAGCCACTAGAATTGTAATAGTAGTCTATACATTAACTGCTAGTGAATTTCTGAGAGAAATTTTTTTCTTTTTATTAAAGAGTGAATATATTATTTTTATAGCTTTAAACAGTTTATGGACTGAAATCCTTCAATTTTATTTCCCTTGAATTATAGACATGTCTATTAATCTACCTTGTTGATAACTCTACTTTTATGGGTACTCATATTTAATCTTACTCAAGCTGAATCCATCACCCAGCTAACTGGCTCATAATTTAATTATTTCCACCACAGCTGATAACAGTCCATCCTTCACTTGCTTACATTAAAGTGTTGAAATAGTGTCTGATTCCTTTCTTTGTCTCATTGCCTAAAGCCAGTTTATCAGCAAACTTGGGCATTTTTTGCCATTTCTATCACTACCATCTTGTTCCCAAATTACCATCATCTCTTACTTTGCTTACTGCAAAGGCTCCTGAGTATTCTGTGTTTTGTACTTCCTTTTGTTCTTATTCCTTCACTCTTCAGTTCATTTTGGGCATATCACATCATTTCATGCCTCCACTCAAAGGCCCCCCCAAATGGCCTATAAGGCCCTTTTTAGTTGGATTCTATATAATTCTTGACACCATCCGGGCAACCATTTCTACTATGACACTGTTAATGTCGCCTTCTAAAGCAGTGCTTCTCAACCTGTGGATCACAACCCACACAGGGATCAGATATCAGATATCCTGTATATCAGATATTTACATCACAATTCATAACAATAGAAAAGTTAAAGTTATGGTGTAGCAAAGAAATACTTTCATGATTGTGGGATCAACACAATGTGAGGAACTGTTTTAAAGGGTCGAAGCGATAGGCAGGTTGAGAACCCGTGTTCTTAAGCCTTGAGTTCTCCGAAGTATTATTTAAAAGCAACAGAGATGATGAAAAAAATTAAGATTAGGGAAGATTACTTGCCCATTACATAATATTACTTTAAAACACAAATACAGAATCCTGGGGATGCCTGCTGAAGACAATGCTTAGCAATGGAGATCTAAATCGGTGAGACAGCTATTGAGGTACAATCTTTTCAAAACAGAGAGCTGTGCTGGGTGGGAGGAAAACACCTTGCTGAAGAGGAAGCTCTGGGTTTAGGTGCTCATTTTAAATCCTCCTAATGAAGACAAATAGATCAGCTAATCTGAGGGCTTTCCCCTTTCATGCTGAGCTTTTAACTCTAGTGCTATCCTGGCTCCTCTTTCCCAAGAGAAAGCTTCTTTCTATGTTATATTGACGTCATTCTGCTATTTGCCTATAGCATCTGAACTAACTTTTACAGGAACATGTGTCATAACAGAACTATTACTAATGAGTGGTAGTAAGTACTACAGGGAAAAATAAAAACAGCGTCTTCACCCGCCCACAGCATTCCCTACTTCATGCCATTGTTTATTTTTCTCTGTAGTACTTTCTATTACTCATTTATTGGCTGACCTACTTCCAGAAGTATGTATGTGATGTGATGGCACTGATTGTGAGGGTGTTTTTTGGGATTTTGTGTGTGTGTGTGTGTGTGTGTGTGTGTGTATGTGTGGTTTGGTTTGGTTGGGTTTTTTGTTTTGTTTTTGTTAGTTCGTTTGTTTCCTTCCTTCTTTCTGTTCTGTAACTGGAATAAGGCCCAACATTACAAGCCAACTAATAAATGTTGAATAGATAAATGAAACATAAACTACATCTGAATTCATCTGCTTCCTTCTTACCTAGAGAACACTCCATCTTCCTGTTTTGTTTTTTGTATTCTGGTATTTTTATAATGATGCTTTGATCGTATAATCATACCAGACTGTCTTCTAACTACCTCTTGCCAACCATCCTTGGCTTTGCAAAACTATCCATTGGAGGCCTCCATGACCAGAAAGCACACTCCTAGCTCCATACCTAATTAGTAGCTGACAGAAGATGATCTATAGGTTCATCTATATGAATGAACTTTGCATATTAATTTCTGAACTTTTTTCACAGTAAAACTTCAGCATCCAAGTTATTTAGGGACTTGTAGATAATTCAGGCCACCCACTAAAAGCGGGCTCTAAAATCTCTAGACAGATAAATGTGGGCTAAATAGACACCATTTTGTACTTTTGATTAAAAGCTCAGATACATCCTCTCTCTCTGGCCTTAGGTTCCTTCTCCCTTTCTGGCACATCTTTAGGATCCTGAAGATATCATTCTCTTTACTCTCAAAATACTTTTGAGCAAGAACACCCTGGGGTTCTTGCTTTAGTGTTCTGAACTTCTCCAAGTGATCAGGGAAACAAAGTTGAATCTGAGTTCTTAGTGAGGCTGGTGATAGATAGATAGATAGATAGATAGATAGATAGATAGATAGATAGATAGATAATATAAAGTGTTTCCCTGCTGTAACAAGAGCCTCATAAGGCTTGTTGTGAAAACATTCTCTCACATTTCTGGATCTCTGGTGACTAACAGCCAATTAGTAGAGACCTTAACTTTAAGAAATGTGCCTTTAAATGAAAATCAGTTGGTTGGGGGTGGTTATTTTGGTTATTTGAGAATGTATCCTCCTAGGAGCTTAAGTCATGCACTCTATGTATACAATAAGAGGTACACAGCTTCTAACTTGTAATCCTAATGGTTCTGTAGAATTTCTAGCCTTTAATCTTTTCCTCTATTTCCATCATGATGCCAGTTGTCTGTGGCTACTTCACAGCTCATTAGCAGCCCAAAGAGAAGGAGAGGAAATAGATTAGACAAAATTTAGAAATGTCAGGTTATTTCCTGGGAGTTCTAATAAAAAGGCTTAGCTGGAGAGATTAAAATTTGATTGGAGAAATGTGGGCTTGACTGTGACTCTAGAGTATTGTGTCACTGTTGTCCTTTCCTTCCTTCATCCATATTTCTCATGCTAAGCAGGAGTTGGCTGCAAGGCTTAACGAGAATGAGAAAAGCTTTAACTCTCCTGAAGATCCTTGAAAAGTTGTTTATCAGATACTGGGAGACAGAAACAAAGTTAAATTTACAGCTCCCAAATATTTTTTTCCTAGTTCTTTAACATCAATTTGTCTTGAAGACGAGGTGCTATAATTGTCTCTGAGGTTCTGGGTTCTGCGTATGATGCCTACAAGGAACTTCTAGGTGTTGGTCTCTAGATAAGATTTTTTTTTTTCTGCAAATTTCCTAGGAACAACACTGAAAATGGCAGATGAGATTGGGAAGATAAATCACCATTTTTTTCCACTTTACTGTGTTTTCCAGTCTTTCTCCTTTGATAAATAATCTTCTTTGCTTCTGTGAGAGTAACTCTGAAAAATAGAAAGTTTTCCATGGGTTTATTCTAACTCTCTGCTCAAAGACATTGGTGATTCAAGATATGAGAAAAAAATATTCAGAAATTCAGAAATATACAAAGACAAATAGAACTGGAAAATCCAGAACTAGATGTTGTGTTTGAGAAGTGAAGATAAAAGATCAGGGCAGGACCAATGTGAGGTGGGAGCTTGGACAGTGACTAGACTGGAATTTCTGATTAAGCAATGCCCAGGCCTGGTTCTGGAAATCACTAACAACATCAGTGAAGGATTGTGGTCATTGTAGAATGAGTGGGAAAGAGTATGGAAAGAAAGCAATTGAGTGAGAGCTAACAGAGACTCTCCCTAAGGACTGTGCCTACTTTAGTCTCATAGAGGAACTGCGTAAGCTCATTAGTCATTTTTTTCATCACTGACGAAATATCTGATAGAAGCAACTTATGGGGCAAGAGGCTCATATTGGCTGACAGTGTGAAGAGAGGCTGTCCGCTGTAGTAGGAAAAGGCACAGTGGTGTACAGCTCTGAGGCAGAGGGAACATGCAGCCGCTGCTTGTTCCTTGGTGCCAATAAGGAATCTCGAGACAAATCAGAACCAGAGACAGCTAGAATTCTACAGCCCTGCCCTTATAAACCTTATCTACCAGGTTTGCTCCATGTCCAATAGGTTCCTCAACCTCATAGAACAGTGCCATCATCTGGGGACTAAGCGTCTTACCCAGGGTCCTCCTTCTTCAAAGTATTCTTAATGTTTATTTTTTTCTTGGAGAATTCCTTGCATGCATATTTTGATCATTTACACCTTTCACTACCCCCTCTCCGATGCCTCCTTGACCACTCCTGCCTTCCCATAGCCTTCTTAATTTGCATTTAATAATATGTTCTGGAGAGCTAGACATGTAGAATCTTGCTACCTGGGTGGGGTCTTGCCCTCAACACACCATTTCTATTGTACTGGATCAGATTTCAAGCTTTCTTTTTAATGATACTAATTTCTTTAACAGTTATTGGCATTGTTTGCTTCCCCTCTGCCTGGTAAAAAAGTTGATATGTTTTCCTTTTTTTTTTTTTTTGTAATTTTTATTTTTTTAATATTAGTTACAGTTTGTTAACTTTGTATCCCAGCTGTAGCCCCCTCCCTTTTTCCCTCCCAATCCCACCCTCCCACCCTCATCTCCTTCCTGCACCTTTCCAAGTCCACTGATAGGGGAGAACCTCCTCCCCTTTCATCTGATACTGGTTTACCAGGTATCTTCAGGACTGGCTGCAAAGTCCTCCTCTGTGGCCTAGCAGGGCTGCTCCTACCTTGGTGGGGAAGGGGGGGAGGAGGTCAAAAAGCCTGCCATTGAGGTCATGTCAGAAACAGTCCCTGTTCCCCTTATTAGGGTACCCACTTGGATACTGAGCTACCAAGGGCTATATCTGAGCAGAGGTTCTAGGTTGCATCCATACATGGTTCTTCTTTGGAGAAACAGTCTCATAAAAGACCCCTATGCCCAGATATATTTCACATACCAACAAGCACATTTTCATATTATTCTATTCTGCTTCTCACTTTGAATTCTCACTGTAAACCTCACCAGCACTATTGAGTAATAACCATGTCAGAATTTAGAAGTTAAGCTGTCTCAATTTTTTTTTCACCAAACAACTTTTGAAGGCTACCTCAATCAATATTTCAGCACACAAAGAGAACACAGCCTGATCCATTTCCATAACTTAACATGAATAGCCTCACAATAAAGTCCTTATCTGCCCCCACTCAAACCTCATGAGTGTTGATTTCACTGTCCTCATCACCCTTTATTATGCTGGTCTCCCACCAGAAGGACACATTAAGTTCTGCTTATAGTATTCTAAGGCTTAGGCAGCCTACAGTTCCAACTCTTCCACTATACCAGTCCCAAAGGCTTAGGAACAATATAGTCAAGCTTATCACAGTCATGAGTCCACTTTCTGCATTAGTTGCTCTTCTTCTTGTTGTAATGAAACATATGACATGCTGTAATGAAACATTTGACAGAAGTGACTAAAGAAAAGAAAGGTTTTACTTGATGGAGTAGGGCTGGATCCATAGCAAAGGGAACAGGTGATAGCTGCTTGTACCAGTCACCAACTAGGAATTAGAGAGACTCAGGTTTAACCCCTAAAGCCCTTTGTCTGCCAGCTATGTCACACACCCAAAAGTTTTACAGTCTCCCCCACACAAAAAGTACTACCATCTTATGGGGAATGTTTACAATGAAACCTTAGCAGCAAGGTGTCTTGACTTAGTCTCTAACATTTGATTAGACTTTTGAGGACCTATTTGTTGGAGTTCTTTGACATGTTTGATGAAGAAGAGACTCTGGTATTTACAACTAAGATCTTAAAGCAAAGGGTCTCATGAGAGGTCCCAGGAAAGGGCAGTCTCCTTTGGTCAAGGGTACAGACAGAAATTGTTAAACCTACATAGGCTATAACGCATGATACAGACCTAACCAAAGCATAGTACCTTGCACATGATAGGCCCTTGACACAAATATGCAAAACATGCCTTCGATGCTACTTTTTCCATATTTCATCACATTTCCATGAATACTTTAAGCCTGATTCCCCTCCAAAAAGTAAAGTAATAGCCATCAAAGCAAAGAATTGCAAATCCAGGAAGCAACTTTGTTCTCTGGGTAAGTCTTTCCCTTGTAGTTTATTTTGGCATAGGCAATGCCTTCCAAGCAGATAGCTACTGTTTACAACTGTTCGTAATGCTGTTCATACAGAATTGCTACTGTTTACAATAGTTATCATGCTTTTCTGTCTTCATCTTCCCGAGTACTGTCTTCCTGTTGTTAAATACTGCCATTTTAACAATAATTTCAGCTTCCGGAGGTGCTGCACTTTCAGTGTTAACTCTCTGTCATATAAATTGAGGTGGCTTTTATATCCTTGGGCGTTGTTGTGAGGGAGGGAGAGGGATGGTAGGCAAGTTGAATGCTTACCTAATGAGTACATATTTGCCAGTAGCTTTAATTGGGATCCCAGTTTCACACTGTTGGATGCAGTCTGTATCCTGTTGGAACTCAGTCTTGAATTAACACTGGATGGCTATAAAAGAACAAGCCAAGAATTTTTTCATTTCTCTCAGCTGTAGCTGTTTATTTAGCTGGGTTGATTCAGTGGGTGGTCTAATCTCCCAATAATCACAACTAGTAAGAGCAGGGTATAGCTGTAAGTAGAATAGATTATTGTAGTCTTTGGTGAAAGGAAGGTGTAGAAACCATGCCATTTCTCCAGCTTTATCACAGACTAAAATTTAGTGCACTAGGAGAGCTAGTCTCAAAGGAGTTATTGTTCTAGCCTTCACACCATCAAGCTATTTCATTCAAATCTAAAAATGTACCCCCAATGAAAACTTTACTTAATCACAAAAACAAAAAATAATAAATGGTACCAAAACCACAATTTTATTTGTTTTATTTTGGAATATGGGCACCGAGAATAACTGTGACATATAATAAGTTAGATTTTTATTTTTATTTACTTTTTGTCATATGTTTGTGTCATTGTATCCTCTAGTTAGTATTTAGATCCTGCTTTTATCAGTGGGCTTCCTTATGGAAGAGGCAAGGCTTAAGGAGAGAGAGTAATGCAGAAAACCACAATAAAGTGCTCTGTCAATCAGCTAGCATTAAAACCAATGTACGGCGGTCTAGGGGAGTGAGACTTTGGGGTTTACTAAGTACAAGAGAGGCTAATTGCACAGATATCACCACTAATTTCCTACTTAGAACCTATAAACAGACCACATTCACTGTAAGTGCAACTCAAAGGCCACAGAAAGACTGCACAGAACAGCGGCCACTGGTGACTGCCGGTCAGGCAGATTGACTTAAACCCTGGCTCAGCTCCTTTCTAGCTGTGTACCCGTAGGTCCCAGGGTCCCTGCTCTGCAACATGACATACAACATGAACATGTGTAAATATTTACACAATCTGCCAATCAAATGCAAACAACTAAGTTTCAAAGTTTGGCCCAACCACCTGTCCATAAATCTGTGGGCTATGCCAACCTTGTCACAAGACACAGTAGAAAATTGGCCAGGACACAAATATGAGCTTTGTGTTGGTTCAATACAAAAAAAAAAAAAAAAAAAACAGCAACAAAAAGACAGCTTAGAGTGGGTTAGAGTGGGTTAGAGTGGGTCTGACATTGGAAACAAATAAGGAGAACAGTGAGGGAAAGGGAAGGAAGAAAGACAGGCTTGGGATGAGTGATGGAGAGAACTTAAGATGGAAAAAAAATGTAAAAATCTCAAATTTGAGGTGGCCACTTTTGTTTTTCTTGTGAAGAGATATATGGGCATGTTGAGGAAACTTTGAAACTTCCTAAAATCTGTCAGCAAAAAGATGAGAACTTATAATTGAGGCAGAGGTGTTGGCTTGTAGGACACTGGTCCTGGTCAAGTGCCCGGTGTCCCTTTTACTGAGACTAGCACAGTCAAAACATTCATGGACAGGTGGTTTGGGCAAACTCTGAAACTTTGTTCTTTGCACTTGATTGGTAAGATGTGTAATTATTGACAGGTGTTCAGTAAAGATGTAACTCTTTTGGAGGAGAGGAGATAAAATGTTTTATTTGAAGGTGTTTTTCAGGTGGCTTGTTCTGGCAATTATTAGAGTACACAGTACAGCATCTAACAACAGATTGAGTGGTTAAGGAATTTATTATTTAGAACTACATCTTCTCAAATAAAAAATGTTGGAGGGTAGAGAAAACACATTTGGGGAAAGACCCCAATAAGGCTTTTCTTTAGATGTAGTTTTTCTTTTAAAAACCTGAACTAAGACTGTACTGAGAAATAGAAGAGCTGGAGAGGACAGGAACTCCACAAGGAGAGCAACAGAACAAGAAAATTTGAACACAGGGAACTTCTCACAGACTCATACTCCAACCAAGGACTATTCATGGAGATAACCTAGAACCCCTGCACAGATGTAGCCCATGGCAGTTCAGTGTCCAAGTGGGTTACATAGTAATGGGAAGAGGGACTGCCTCTGACATAGTCTGATTGGACTGCTCTTTGATCACCTCCCCCTGAGGGGGAGCAGCCTTACCAGGCCACAGAAAATGACAATGTAGCCACTTCTGATGAGAACTGATAGTCTAAGATAAGAAAGAAGAAGAGGAAGACCTCCCCTATCAGTGGACTTGGAGAAGGGCATGCATGCAGAAAGGGGGGAGGAGGGTGGGGCTTATGGGGGGATACAAAATGAATAAAGTGTAATTAATAAATAAAAAAATGTGTTATACAAAAAAAAAAAAAAGAGTAACTGGAGCCAGGGACTGTGAGGCATGCCTGCAATCCCAGCACTCGGGGAGGCAGAGGTAAGCAGGGCTCTATGATTTCAAGGCCAGCCTGGTCTACAAAGTGAGTCCAGGGCAGCCAAGGCTACACAGAGAAACTCTGTATTGAAAAAAACTTAAAAAAAGAGAATAACTGAACTTTGAAATAAACATAGATGATGGATTAAGAGATTAGAGATTTGTTGTGATGATTATGACTATAATGTTCTCCTCAGTCACAGCTGAATGAATAGTATAGTGTTGAAATCAGCATGTTTGAACCTTGGAATAATAAGTCGATGAACTAGAATGAATATGTAAATCAAAACAATGGTCCACATCTTTAAGAGGCTGTTGCTTTCTTATGATTGGTTCCTGCTTCTCTTCTAATTAAAGATGACGTAAAAGAAACAAAGCATATATACCACAGGCAAACCAAGGAGACCAACACCAGAAGGCCTGCTAACGCTCCCATGCCCGCCCATTCCTTCAGATGATTCATGGCTGCAGCAATCCATGTTGATAATCCTGTGGCTAGTCCTGCGTCCACTCTGGTAGAATTTACTGTGACAATGGCCACTCTCAGCTGCTCCATCGTAGTATCGAATTCTCCAGTCCAATTACCTAAAATATAGCTCGACAATTGTTTAGACAGATTTGCAGCACAGGAAAAATTCTCATGTTATATGCTAGTGACTCAAAGTCCAGCATATTTTCATAATGAACATCGGTACAAAGTCCGATATTATTTCTAATATCAGAGATCAGACCTCTACTCTTGCCTGATGCGTCTAAAACAAAAAGGGGGAACTGTAGAGAGCTGCGGAATGCTATGCCTTAAAGATGGAGCTGGTTTCCGCCTTCCACCTTCCCGATGGTGAGTGCTCTCTGTCACGAACAATTCCACATTTGGCTAAGGCTGAGGATCTGGCTTGCTTCCATGTATGTGGACCTATCTGCATTGCCCACGTGGCATGCCTGGGTTGGCTACCCAGAGGCTATTTAAGCTGTGGGCTGGCTTTCCCCAGGGTCTGAGGTTCCTGAATAAACTGCATTGAAAAAAAAAAAAGAAACAAACAAACAAAGCAAAATATTCTGCATTCACTTTGCATTTGATCATCTACAGTAAGTGCAATATAAACTTGTCCTAAGTCCAGTTGCACAGCAACTCTCATGTGTTTCTACTAGAATTCTTCATTCAGACTAGTGGAGTTAATTTGCTGTTACTCACTGCAAATGTGTTTTCCATTATTCAAATATTATATCTTCTGTGGATTGCTGTGCATTCTGAAAGCTTGTGTGCTGCCTCCGTGCCATACCTGCTGCCATTGCAGGATCCAAGGACACAGTGGGCTTTTGTCTCCTAATAATCTTTTATATGTCTTAGCATATGCTTTGTCCACTTATACAACCAGCAGGTTTCATTCAGTTTTCTGATCTTCTCATTTAATTGTTATCTTCCAGCTTAAAGTTTAGAGATGAAGGATGGTTATAATTCTCTTCCATCCATCTCTTCCATTTCTTTCCTTAAAATTGGTATTTCGATCCATGACAGTAATAGTTCATGTTATTATAAACAAAATGTGTTGTAATAATAATTATTACTGATACTAATAGTTATAGTTATGATACTAATAGTTAATTATTGAAGTATATTCATATACAGAGAAAGGTATTGATTGATGAATATTTTGGCTGGTTATTTTACTAATGTCAAAATTTCTTATTAAAGGAGTTTTTATATGTTATTGCCTCCTTGTTCCCTTTACAGCTCAAATAGCACAGTCTTATTAGGATGTGGGGAAAGCACATACTTTGGAAACTGTACCCTTTATCCTGTTAGTATGGATCGGCCACACGCACACGTACACACACGCACACATACAAACACACACACGCACACACATAAATTGGAGGAACTCACTTCCTCTTTCTGGAACTCTGGGTAAAATAGTACTTGTATAGCAGAGCACCCAAACAGATAAACAAGCTACCGTGCTTTCTCTCAGCAGATCTGTCTCCTCATCAGCAGGTTTCCCCTGCCTCTGAGAGACACTTTGGGGACAATCAAAGTCTCCACCTTCTCTATCAGAGCTAGGAAATCATAGATAACTCCCTGTCCTCAGTGTGAGCAGAACACTGTATGGCTACATTTTACCCTCCTGCCTCTACCATTTAGCCTAGATGAATAAATCTAGTGGAAGGCTGGGAGGGAGCCTGGCATTCACTCCAAAGTGAATTGATATCTGATCCACCCATGATAGAAATGTAGCAAAGTGAGAAAGGATGGTTCTCTGGGACTCTAGAAATACAAATTCAATGAAATCCAAAGCTGAAGGATCCACCTGAAAATCAAAACAAAAAGAAGTGCTAAACTCTCTGTTGGTCATGCGACTTGTTCTTGGCACTCCAGGAGCCAGGAGGCTCTTGTGGTCTAATCTGGAAAGAGCCACTAACTCACTTTGTCACCTTGGCAGATGGGTAGTACTCCTTGCACTGCAGAGCTCCGTCCAGCTGCTGGACAGGATGAAAGCAAGACCTCACTGAAACCAGATGCTGCCTCCCCGAGAAGCTTTCAGCAATAAATAATATCGTATAGACTTTGTTCCTGGCGCAGATGCTGAACTGTTATAACCCCCTGTTTTCACTTGCTTCTAAATTTCTGGAAATTTCTTCTTTGGGGCTTGGATTTTTCCATGCTTGTCTTCTGCCCAAGACGTTTTTGGAAAGTTTGACCAGTATTTCATTTAGCTGTTTTTCTCTGAGTGATAGAAGAGTAAGTGCAAGGCATTGGTTTTTAAAACATAAAAAGTGATTTAAAATTTTCTTTATATACCTCGCTGGGGGAATAGCTGAGCATCTAGACATAAAGTATTTACAACCAGCAAAAGAATCTGGGGAGTGAAATGGCTCAGCTGTTAAAAGCACTTGCTACTCTTTTAAAGGACCTGAGTTTAGTTCCCAGCATGTAGGTCAGGTAGCTCACAACTTCTCAATGTCTTTGGCTTCCACAGGCACTTAAACACACACACACACACACACACACCACATATAAACATATATTATTATGATATGTTAAATAATATTTAAAAAAAACTTAGATCTCAGTATATTCTCATTCAACAAGACCACACATAAACAAGCAACATATACAAAGATTTCATGTAAGAGTTTCCAATGATTATAAGCATTTTGTAGAGTCTTCACCCATCCCAGTCACCAAGAAACAACCTGAGCAATCATAATTTGCTTTTATAACCACTTGTTCCATGCCTGTATGCATGATTTCTAAATAGGTGATGGAGTTACATGCTATCACTGGGTGACCTTCAGAGAACCCTTTGACGTTTGTACTAGACTATGTATCCCTTCATGGCCCTTCTAACATGTTATATGCTTATATAGAGACTTCAGTCATATCTGTTGTCTCAACAAGACTAAAAATTCCATAATAGCAGGGCCTATGTCTCTTTCCCTTACCATTGTACCTATATTACTCAGCTCAGTACTGAGCACATAGGAACTTGTTGTTGAATAAATAAAATGATTGTAGGATACTAATCTGCCTTTAGCACCATATTGAAATAAATGACATGGGCTACTTATGAACTAAGGAAGGTTTTATCTTGGCCCATGTTTCCAGAGGTTCAAGTCCAAGATCAGATGGCCTCGTTGGTTTGGGCCGTTGGCAAAGACCACATGTCAGAGTACACAGCAGCAGTTCATGTCAGAGTAGAGGCTCTGCCCTCATCTCATGCCAAAACAGGGAGAAAGGAAAAGACAGAGGTTACAAAATCCTTTTCAAGACCAGTCTGTTATTTATATGGAGACTTCTCATTAGGCTTTGCCATCAAAGGATTCATGTCATCTCCCCGTATCCCCTCCTTGGGGGCTCAAGGGGCCTTTACATATTGGCCTTTGAGAGAAAGTCATCCAAAATACAACATACTAGTGCAGTTTTTCTTGTTAGACTTTGTTCATTGCTTTGTCCACCCAGACATGGGTATACTCAATGAGTATCATTAGGTATCTGTCGATTCATGCCAATCATTGATAGGAATGCTGAGAATGTGTCTTTGTTTCATCAGATCACAGAAATTTTTGAGAACTCATTACTTACTACATCATTAATATACCTGAAATAAAAATATAAGGCAATCAAATGAAAAACATTGTCAGGGATCTTATCACTTCCTGAGTATCTATTATGTATCTGGTTCTCCATAAAGTGCTAAGAAGAGATAAAGTAAGATAATTTCACCCAGGAAGCCATTTATATGTTAGCCATGGCAAAAAGACTAAGTCTATGTGATCTGTTGCACAAGGTGGAATACAGAGAATAGCACAGGGCAGAGGGTCAAGAGGTGGAGAGAGATCATTGCACTACAGGATACCTTGTGATCGTGTGCACTGCTGAAGATTCTGGAAAAGTTTCATGCCATGGTTAGGTAGTTACTTGTAGTTTCTTTTGTAGCCACAACCTGTTGCCATGTACTCAATGCCTTCAACTTTCAGAAACTTGTCATATCAACTACTACCAGAAAATGAATGGCGATGATGTAAAGCTGTTTAGTAATTGTTATTAGTAAGTATATAATACCCCAAAATTATTCGATACTTTGGCAAGCATGTGTACTTTAGAGCTCTCATTTTCTTGCACTGCCTCAAGTTTCAAGAAGATGTTACAGTAGTTTCTAGATGGGTACAATAGACACTCTCAGTTAGAGACTCCCCTTGCTCTGGAGCATGAAGCTACAAGTGCTGAGGCCAGCAAGCTTTTCAGTATTGAATTCTTATTTATTTATTTTTTAATTCTAGGCCTTCCAGTCACCTGCTACTCTGTCCTGCAGGTGTAATTTAGAATTTTGCCTCAAGGATTAAGACTATTCATGATCTAGATTTTTTTCTGAACTGTTAATGTTTTTTTTTCTTCTGCTTTATAGTTTCTCTTGCTAATGATTTTCATCTGCCAAAGGGATTACCTGCTTTAAAAGCAGATCTCTGAAAACACTTTTGGCACATGCTTTTCTTACTGCTTAGGTTGATTTTGATTTAGTTCAGTTTCTTTTTCTTCCCTTGAAACACATCTATTTAGAAAAGACTAGAGGAAATAATCATTTTTTTTTTTTTTGTCTTAGACAAAGAGGATACGACTTGGGTTGAGGAAGTAGTTACATAAAAGAAATGCATGTAAATTGGAACTACATCAGTAACCAGAGCAGTTTTTAGAAATAGTTTGAGGCAAAAGGTTTGGCACACTCATGGATTCTATTAGCTAACATAAAAATAATTTTAAGAAGCTTATTGTGTTCTCTAAATTTCACATTTCAACCAAACAGAAAAGCTAAAGTCATGTTTTGTTTTGTTTTGTTTTTTTCTCTGCTTGACTTTTTGGGTGTTATTAATTTGTAAGCAGGGTTTTATGTTAGAGAACATAGAAGGATCTTTGCTCATAGTCTTTGAGCCAAAATAAACAGTCCATTGTTCCATGGTTTTGTAGCACACAGGAAAACATTATTATCATTATTTTATTAAATGGATACAGATTACCCAGTTTGTAGGAAAAGGCCAGTGGTTAGTTGAGACACTCGGTGTAGAGGAGGTAATGAATGTTGGCTGCCAAATTTCCATCAAGACAAAAATCATGGAATTTTTCATTTATTATGTAAGAAATTTATGCATGTTAGTACATAACAGCATAAATGTCACAGATATTCTCCATTTTCTGTGTTCTGTTGAAATACTCTCTTTCTGCTTGATGATTAAATGGTACCGTATAGGATATAGGCATATCCAGTTTCAATAGATTTATTTGTCTATCATTTTATTAAACATTTCTCAGCCATATTGAAATCAACATATTTTTAGCCAAAAGGTGAATAACTTCTGTTTATATTCACCTTTCATCTTTTTTTCCTTTTATTGAAACCAGATTATTTTATCACATAATATGTCCTGATTATGGTTTCCCTCTCTCTACTCCTCCCCTACCCAAACGTACCTCTGTCTATCTCTCATTAGAAAAGAATGTGATTCTAAGATAAAATAATAACACATAATAAAAATAAAACAAAAACTATCACATCAGAATGGGACAAGACAAACAAACAAATGTTTTTCTGATTTTAGTGTCATTATCAAAAAGCCCCTCTTAAAATTGCCAGTTGGTCCTGAAACAGGTATTACATTCTAATTATCACTGATCCCTGAGAGGAGGAGTTGATACCATTTAGGCTGATGATTGACAACTTTGTTTTTTCTTACAAAATAATCACACTACCAGTTTAGTTCAAGAAAAGCAATGAGTATAACTCAGAATGGCGACTATGGTTTCTTGTCTATCTGCCCATGTCACCGCTTTGCTCTAAAGTAGAAACAGCATCTGAGCATAAACAAATTTAATAAAAAAGTTGTTACCTTTGCAAAGAGAAAAAGTAACTGGAATCATAAGATTTTTCTAGGGAATTGATGAAACTCTTGTGTAGTGGTGAACATTGTTCTTATTGACATTCATAGTGTTCCAGTTTTGCACAACCTGAACACATTCAGCAATGGATTGTTGGTATTAACTAAGGCATCCATTCTCAGTTTTTGCTTACCTCTTCCAATGAGAAGAATAGCTACATAGAGGGATTGTAAGTAAACAATTGAAATGAATCTGGAAAATATTTGTAAAGGATAATTGAGAATGCTCATATAAATGTATAGTTATTTTGGAATAATAAAAGAAGTTAAAATTTTAAAGTCACTGATTCTCCTTCCAAGAAATCTTGGCAAGCACATCTAAATGGATTCTCAATGGTTATCACTTATTAATAGCAGAGAAAAAAAAACTTCTTATGGATTTCCTTCAAATAGTCTCTGCACTCATTGAAAATAGTGACTTTTGGGCTTGTTTTTAGATAGGAACTCAGGTATTCACAGGTCTATGACATTGACCTTGAATCGCTATGTTTGTTACAGCAATTTTGCTTTGTGATCCCTTCTGTTGTTAATATATTATTATTTTATGTTCACCAAAGAAGTCAGTTTTGTTGGAGCAGAAGGAATAAGAAGGGTTTGTGGTAAATTGAGGCATATGGAAAACTATTAGATAAGACTTTCAGAACACAGTAAATACTTGTCAGTTATTCTAAGCAAGATGGGATGCCAGTATGAGCAAGGCATGGCATGTTCTTTCATTAGTGAGATCAATTTACCTATTGTCAGATCCAAATAAGAAATGTGAAGATTATATAAAGATTTGAATGGGTTTAAGAAACTGAACAAAAAGGAAATAGAGACAGAAAATATAATTGTTTTTCAAAAGTTTTTTAATTTTTTCTTTTTTTTAGATTTATTTTTATTACAATTTATTCACTCTGTATCCCAGCTGTATCCCTGTCCCTTGTCCCCTCCCACTCCTGCCTCCCTCCATCTTCTCCTCTTGTGCCC
The DNA here is from genome assembly GCF_030254825.1 of Meriones unguiculatus. Taxonomy (NCBI): domain Eukaryota; kingdom Metazoa; phylum Chordata; class Mammalia; order Rodentia; family Muridae; genus Meriones; species Meriones unguiculatus. The sequence continues at coordinate 129,601,968 of NC_083351.1, forward strand.
CTCTCCCAGTCCACTGATATGGCAGGTCCTCCTCCCCGTCTTGCTGACCCTAGTCTATCAGTTCTCCTCAGGACTGGCTGCATTTTCTTCCTCTGTGGCCCTTGCCCCCTCCCCCAGCCCCCTCGGGGTGAGGCTGGCTCTTTGATCAAAAGGCTTTTTTAAAAAACTTTTTATTGATTCATTGTGAATTTCACATCATGCACCCAAACCCCACTCATCTTCCCATTCCTCCATATCAGCCTTCAGATCTTGCAACCTCCCAACCCACAGAAAACAAAAAATAACGTAAAAACAACAAAAAAGAGAAAAAGAAAAACCCTAAAAAACCAACTCACTGTGGAAGCTCTGGTGGATCAGTGTGCTCTTTTGCCCAAACAGCTTTACTTGCAAATATTCATTGCAATGAGTCATTGGTGTGGTTCAAGGCCTCTGGCTTCTGCTACTCTATCAATACTGGATCCTTGCTAGGACTCCATGGAGATCCTGCAGCTCTGGTGCTGTAGGGTTGGCCCCTTCATGTGCTCCAGCAGTTAATAAATGGGGTAGATGTTGGGGTGGGCCAACTCAAAGCCTGGTGGGCCTGGGTGGAGGCTTTGTTGTTTAGCATGCCATTTCTCCTGCACCTGTGTCACCACGTCAGCTCTCCTGCTTTGCGCAGGTGAGGAGTAGGGCCAGATCTCCCACACTCATGCCACCAAGGCCACCTCTCTGCTTTGCCCAGGTGGGATGCAGGGTCTGCTCTCCTGGATGCTGCAGCTGGTAAGGGGCAGGGCCCAGTTTTGTGCAGTCCTTGAATATTGAGATGGCTCCAGGAGGCCGATCAACCTGGGAATATCACATGGCCTTTGGTGGTAACATGAGCCACAGACATGAATATAAACCCCTGCTGCTGCACAGGCGTGGACTCAGACATGGTCCTTAATGGTAGCATGGGACTTCACCCTCACATCCGGTGGCAGTGCAGGCTACTCACATCAGGCTGATCCTCACCACCCTCAAGTCTACAGTCCACCTTTCTTCATAGTGCACACACTGTTCCCTTCTCTTCTTCTCCCATCTCTCCACTACATGCTTGCTTATCATAGTAGTGCCTCTGGTGTCTTTCACCCTTCCAATACAGGGCCATGGTGTGTCTCTCTCAAAAAGTTTTTATTTCAAGGGAAATAGAGAAATAAGCCAATAACTGCAATGGCAATTATTGGAATAGTTGGGAGAGAGAGTTGTTTTGTCTTATTTGGTGTTTTTTTTTTTTAGAGAAATTTTAAATATGCAGATAGCTCTGATAAGGAACATTTTAAATACTCTTGAGGTAGTAAGCTGTCAGTCTACTTAGTGTTTAGTGATAGTTTAGTTGGATATCAAATTCAAACTATTAGTTATTTCTCTAACATTTTAAACTTTTTATGTAACTTTTATTAATTACACTTTATTCATTTTGTATCCCCCCATAAGCCCCTCCCTCAGCCCCTCCTGGTCCCACCCTCCTCCCCCCTTTCTGCATGTATGCCCCTCCCCATGTCCACTGATTGGGGAGGTCCTTCTCTCCTTCCTTCTGATCTTAGTCTATCAGTTCTCATCAGAAGTGGCTGCATTGTCAGGGTTCTAGGTTATCCCCATGAATAGTCCTTGTTTGGAGTATGAGTCTCTGGGAAGTTCCCTGTGTAAAAGTTTTATTTACAATCTAGTACCTGTTGTTGCTAAAGAAAAATCCTTTACTATATCCCTCTGAACTCCCTCTTATATGAAGTTCTTTCTTAAGATTTTCTAAATTCTAATGCCTTGTGGTACTCTTCATTGATCAATATAGGCTTTTAATATATAGACTGAATTTCTTCTTTACCTTTACAAAATTATCATTTATAACTTTTCTATTTCTTCATGGTAGAAATAAATCCTTTCTTTCTGGAACTTTTATGAGAAGCATGTTGGAGGTTATCAACCTGCATTCCATTAATGGTAATTGCTCATTCAAATGTTTCACAGATATTATCCTCATTTTAAAATATAAAATAAACCTATAATTGCAGTTTTTGGCACAAAGAAGAAGTTCAAAAGATAAGCTTCCAGTGTCACATTGCCCAGCAGTTCTGGAACTGGTTATATTTTAAAGTCATTTTGAAGGTTAATATTTTTTATTGGGTAGCTAGTTTTGAAAAACAAGAAAAATATAAAAACCTAAAGTATGCTAACATCAGTTTGAAAAAATTCAGCTGATTAAAATGTTCTCTCCAGAAGCTCATGGCTGCAATTTTATTGGAAGCAGAAGGTCTTGGTTTACCCTGCTCATGTTATCTCAGAGTACACTGCTTTATATTCAAGTGGTTTGTAGGGAGCTGGTACAAAAACCTAGAAGGGGACATCTCAGCCTCACTTTCTATATGTGCTCTTTCTTATGCTTTTGGTCTAAATATTTTTTTTTACATAAGAATTTATTTATAATCCTTTGGTGCATAATTAATTCAATATACTTCTGTTAAGGAGTATCCATATGTCTATCCAAAGCATTTCCCACAGAGAGATGAGGAAGTTACAGCTTACTGTCGTGGTGTCCCCCATGGTGTGAGAGGTGAAACCATGCTATAACATTTGAAAACACTGTACCAGGGTTTCAGACACAACTTCAGACCTCTGCATTTCTTTTCCTCGGAGGTATCTCTAGCATAATGACCACAGATCAGGATATTAGCCAACAGCTCTTGCCATGTCTGGAATCTTCCACATCTCTAGCTTTCGGCTGCTGTGACAACATGCCTGAGTCAACTTAAGAAGAGGAGGAAAGCTTCACTTTGCTTCTCCATTTCAAAGTCTCAGCCGGTTGCTCTCGGCCCTGTGATAGGCGCACAACCAATGACCTGCTTTCTTTAGTGAGAGCCAATTTCCTAGACATCCCATGGTCTCCCAAGAGCACCCCAGAGGACAGGAGCCTCTGGGGGGAGGCATTCCAGATTTTAAGGTATAAATCTAAAGTGTCCTGCAGTCTCACTCTCCTTTGGAGCCTCCTCACTACTGTAGAGCAACTTCCTCAAACTCAAATGTTAGTAACTCACACAAATATGTGAATCATGGCTCTACAGTATACCAGGCACCATGCAGGTTTTTGTGAAACACCAGTAAATAAATCTCACTTGTCAGATTAAAATCCTCTAATAGCCACATGTTGCCTGCAGGACAGAGTATAAACTTATCAGCTTGTACTGCCAATGTCCCAGGATAATAGTATAAAGGGCACCTGATAATCACTTGTCAGGCTATAAATCAAGCTTCCCGATGCTCCTTCAATTCTTCTCTGCCTGAAAGCTTTGACAAGGTTAGCTCCACAGTGGTCTAGAAGGGCCTGGCTCATGTTAGTCCAGATGAGTCAGGTACTGGGACACCTGGAGCTCTTGTGCAATCTCTTTTCTCTTCACCCTACACCACAGGAGGCGTTTTCCAGCAGATACAGCCAATGGATGCTGTTGCCTTCATGGAGATTCCTGGAAGACTGAGATGACTTCACTGTTGATTCAAATGCTGTTACGTGGACTTTGTTATCATGGAAGGTTCAAAGCAGCTAGACTTCTTACTTGGAAGCTCAAGGCTTGAAAAAAAGACAAGAAAAGTAAAGATGCACTCCCTTTAATGATCTGACCCGGAGTCATTTGGTGTCCCAAACCACTCAGATTATAAAAGGGGAGCTTGGGCTTCACTTCTCCACAGGAGTGTCAAAAAATTTGAAGATGTATTTCCATCATACCAAGCTTTTACAAGAAAATCCTTTCACAGAAAGAGACATTTAACTTGAAACTTGAAGAACAGAGATTGTGTAAAGCAGGTGTGAGAGGACACGAAGGCTGCTTAGGGTAGAAACAACAAAGGTAAAGAATGAAGAATAGAGACAAACTTTCTGGGGCTGAGGTGGCAAAGTATAGTCAAAGCTTAAGAATCAACCGTGTGAAAGAAGATTTTCAGAACTGCTCTCAGATTTAAGTACAATGGGGAGTTATTTCTGGGATCCAGAAACTTCTTGAACTCTTATTTGCCCATGGCCCTCACCATGGTCTGAAGAGTAGTTTACGAGAGACCAGAGAAAATGTCCATCTTGAGAAAACAGCTTTCTATAGACTAGGCCTTGGATCTGGAATCGAACTGGCTGTGAATATCAGGAACTACACACACACATTGCTGACTGAAAGGTGGCTGTTTCAGGGCTAGTGGATGGGGGTGGGCTTGAGGACTGAGGTGTTTTCTGCTAAATATTTTTTTTTAATTGATGAAAACCCTAGTAGCTTGAGATTTGACATTTTGGTATGGGACAGAATATCATCTATTTTCTTTATTAGACCAAAGTCATATACTTATCTAACGAGGACATTGCCTCTAGAAAGCCTAATAATTTCCACCAATAAGTCATGTCATTGATATGAAAAGGCTTGACTTAATGGGGGGGGTGGGAACAAATACCAACAAGTTCTAAATATTCCAACTATATCTGGCTTTAACATGTTAATGGGATTTATCACTCTCCTGAAAAAAGAGAAGTTACTCTTGAAGATTTATAAAAAGGCAGATGTAAACATCATACATTTAGGTGCATTGTCTTTCTAAGAGTCTTTGGGAAACATTTTAAATTATATGTTATACCCGCATCTTTTCACTCATTCCCCTCATACGTTGGAATCTGAAAAGTAAGGATGAAAAGATCCCCTTTCAATGATAAAATAGGAAGATCTAGATCTGCATACTAATCCTCATTACTCAGGATTGCACAATATCCAATCAAGTAGAAGAAAAGGAGTTGCTCATTGCTCATTTCCCAAAATTACATGACACTTCTACTCAAGACTTGATAGCTGGGATATTGTCATATGACCACACTTAACTACAAAGTTGTCTGTGAAATGTCTTTTGTTAGGTGCTACTGTTAATTCAAAGTAGAGGTTGTAGATAAGATTGGCAATTAGTAACTTAGAGCATGTCACAGATTGTTGTACTAACCGTATAAATAAAGTCAGGTTGTTTTTAGTAACGCTGTTTTTTTTTTTGTTTGTTTATTTGTTTGTTTGTTTGTGTGTGTGTGTGTGTGTGTGTGTGTAAGCATAAATTGGGGAGAGTTAGGAAAGCATTCTTCAAGTCTAAAAGTTTAAATTAGAATGGTGGCTAGATTTAGCCAGAGAAAGCCTGTAGATGAGACATAGCCTTCTGATATGTAATGCGAACTCTGGAGGCAGGTGTTTATGGGTACTGAGTTTTGTTTTAGAAATGTGTATTAGAGGTGGCCACCCATGCTGTGTGTCCAAAACATGCTTTAAAAAAAATTAACCACAGAAGAATCATTGAAATCCTCAATGCTAGTCATTGTTAACTATTCAAATGAATGCTCTTTTTGAGGCTGTCTTATCCTAGAGAGGTTTGAATGTATCACATGCCACAGAATGCTTCACTTCATACATACTTCGCAAAGCTAGCTACTCAAAAAGGTCTGATAACCAGCACATTAATTCTGTCAACAGCCATGGATCACAAATGTCTTCTTGTAGTAATAGTGTGGGTAGGACTGTTGCTCACACAGTGGAATATTCACATCACAGTCATCTGTATGAAGTTATTCTGTCCACACTTGATGAAAACCAAGATTTTGCTAGCCATGATTGTTCTAAGAACTATAGCACAATTCAGACCTAGGAAGTCACCTTTTTGCATTTTGTGTTGCTGAAGAATGTAATTCACTAAATACAGGGTATTTTTTTTAACTTCTCTTGACTCATTATTATTATTTTTTTTTAATCAGGGAGAGCTCAATGATAAAGTAATTAAAAACCATCCACCAAACAAAGCATGGTGGTGCACATCTGTAATCACAGCACACAGCAATTAGAGGCTGAAGCTAGAGGATAAAGCTTTCAAGGTCATCCTGGCTACATAAGAAGAGGGCCTCTGAAAGGCCCTGCCCTGCAGACTATCAAAGCAGATGTTGAGACTTATGGCCAAACTTTGGGCAGAATGCAGGGAATCTTATGACAGAAGTGGGAAATAATAGTAAGATCTGGAGAGGACAGAAAGTCCACAAGGAGAGCAACAAAACCAAAAAATTTGAGTCTCAGGGGTCTTTCCTCAGACTCATAGTCCAACCAAGTACCATGCGTAGATAACCTAGAACCCCTGCACAAACGTAGCCCATGGTAGTTCAGTGTCCAAGTGGGTTCCATAGTAATAGGAACAGAGACTGCTTCTGACATGAACTGATTGGCCTGCTCTTTGATCACCTCCCCCTGAGGGGGGAACAGCCTTACCAGGCCACAGAGGAAGACAATGCAGCCACTCCTGATGAGACCTAACAGACTAGTATCAGAAGGAAGAAAAAGAAACCCTCCCCTACCAGTGGACTTGGGGAGGGGAGTGTGTGGAGAAGGGGGAGGAACGTAAGGATTGGGAGGAGAGGAGGGAGGGAACTAGAGGGGGGATACAAAGTAAATAAAGTATAATTAAGGATACAAAATCAACTCAAAAAATCAGAAGCCCTTCTGTATACCAAAGACAAAAGAGCTGAAAAAGAAATCAGGGAAACAACACCCTTCACAATAGCCATTAATAACATAAAATACCTTGGGGTGACTCTAACCAAGCAAGTGAAAGACCTATTTAAAAAAAACTTTAAGTCTCTGAAGAAAGAAATTGAATAAGATATCAGAAGATGGAAAGATCTACCGTGCTCATGGATTGGTAGGATTAACATTGTGAAAATGGCCATCCTGCCAAAAGCAATACAGATTCAACACAATTCCCATCAAAATACCAACTCAGTTCTTTATAGACCTTGAAAGAAAGATTCTCAGCTTCATATGGAGGAACAAAAAACCCAGAATTTCCAAAAGGATCCTGTATAACCACAGGTCATCTGGAGGTAGCTCCATCCCCGATCTCAAGCTGTACTACAGAGCAATAGTAATAAAAACCGCATGGTACTGGCATAGAAACAGAAAGGAGGATTAATGGAACCTAATAGAAGACCCAGAAAAAAACCCACACACCTATGAATACTTGATTTTTGACAAAGCAGCCAAATCCCTTCAATGGAAAAAAGACAGCATCTTCAACAAATGGTGCTGGTCCAACTGGATGTCTACATGCAGAAAAATAAAAATAGATCCATATCTATCACCCTGCACAAAACTAAAGTCCAAGTGGACCAAAGACCTCAACATTAAACCAGATACTCTAAATCGGTTAGAAAAAAAAGTGGGGAAGAGCCTAGAACTCATTGGCACAGGAGACAACTTCCTGAACAGAACACCAACAGCACAGGCTATAAGAGCAACAATCAATAAATGGGACCTCATGAAACTGAAAAGCTTCTATAAAGCAAAAGACACTGTCGTCAGAACAAAACGACAGCCTACAGACTGGGAAAGGATCTTCACCAACCCTATATCTGACAGAGGGCTGATATCCAGCATATACAAAGAACTAAAGAAGTTAAAAAGCAATAAATCAAGTAATCCAATTAAAAAAGGGTATGGAGCTAAACAGAATTCTCTGTAGAGGAATATGGAATGGCAGAGAAACACTTAAAGAAATGCTCAATGTCCTTAGCCATCAGGGAGATGCAAATCAAAACGACCCTGAGATTTCACCTTCCACCCGTCAGAATGGCTAAGATGAATAACTCTAGTGACAACACATGCTGGAGAGGTTGTGGAGAAAGGGGAACCCTCCTCTACTGCTGGTGGGAATGTAAACTGGTACAACTACTTTGGAAGTCAATCTGGCACTATCTGAGATAATTAGGAATAGTGATTCCTCAAGACCCAGCTATACCACTCCTAGGCATATACCCAAAATTTGCTCAAGTACACAACAAGAACATTTGCTCAACCATGTTTGTAGTAGCTTTATTTGTAATAGTGAGAACCTGGAAACAACCCAGATGTCCCTCAATGGAGAAATAGATACAGAAATTGTGGTATTTTTACACAATGGAATATTATTCAGTAATCAAAAAGGAGGAAATCATGAAATTTGCAGGCAAATGGTGGGATCTAGAAAAGATCATTCTGAGTGAGCTAGCCCAGAAGGAGAAAGACACACATGACATATATTCACTCATATAGTGCTATAAGATATGAAAAATATAATTAATCTATACACTTAAAGAAGATAAACAAGAAAGAGGACCCGGGGTAAAAATGACCAATCCTCACTTAGAAAGACAAATGGGAGGTGCATTGGACATAGGAGAAAACAAATAACAGGACAGGAGCCTACCACAGATGGCTCCTGAGAGACTCTACCTAGCAGTGTATCAAAGCAGATACTAAGACTCATAACCAAACCTTCAGCAGAGTGCAGGGAAACATGAAAAAAGGAGGAGTTTGTATGATGTGGAAGAGATAGGAGCTCCACAGGGACCAAATATATCTGGGCACAGGGGTCTTTTCTGAGACTGACACTCAATGAAGGACCATGTATGGATATAACCTAGAACTTCTGTGTGGATGAAGCCTGTGGTAGCTCAGTAACCAACTGGTTTCCCATAGTAAAGGGAACAGGTACTATTTCTGACAGGAACTCAATGACAGGCTCTTTGACCTCCTCACCCCCAAGGGAGGAGCAGTCCTGCTAGACCACAGAGAAGGACTTTATAGCCAGTTCTGAAGATACCTGATAAAACAGGATCAAATGAAAGGGGATGAGGTCCTCCCCAATCAGTGGAGTTGGAAAGGGGCAGGGAGGAGATAAGGGAGGGATGGAGGGTTTGGGAGGGAATGAGGGAGCAGATACAGCTGGGATACAGCGTTAATAAAATGTAACTAATAATAAAAAGTAAACAAAATAAAGTATAATAAAAAATAAAAATAAAAAAGAAACCCTTTTTCAGAAAAAGTCCTCAAAACAAACAAACAAAAACATAGCATCCAAGTGCATATTCCTTCTCAATTAATTATTCTTTGATGGTCATTAACATTGGTGGCGGAAATGAAGAAAGAAACAATACATAGGATACACTGAAGTTGTTATGGTTAAAAGACACTGTTACAACAAATGGTAAAATGTCTACAATAAAATGAAATATGCTAGGATTTTCAATGCAAAGTGGCATTTCTGAATTTGATTTTGCATTTATTTCTTCATTTAAAAGAATACTCGTGCTGGAGAGATGGCTCAGTGGTTAAGAGCACTGTCTGCTGTTCTAAAGGACCCAGGTTCAATTCCCAGCAACCACATGGCAGCTCACAACTGTCTGTAACTCCAGTTCCAAGGGATCTGACACCTTCACTCCAATGTACATAAAAAAAATTAAAAATTTAAAAATTAAAAAAAAATTTATAAAAAAATAATACTCAATGTTCTGCACTCTGATTCCTCAGGTAACTTAAATTTGGTACCAGTGGACTTCTGTTCTTGTTCTTCTTAGAGGTGTCACAGGACTGGACACCTAATTACCTAATTATTGTAGTCCATATATCTAGATGAAAAGCATGGTCTGCCTTGAGTTCTAATGTTCAGATCTCTTCTTAAATGATCGCATGTCCTCAGGTAGACTCCAGGTCAGGTTGTCCTTCACTTCAGCTGGAAGCACCCAAAAATGTTCTGGGCAAAGGGCGACAGCTGCATTAGATGGAGCAACCATCTGGCACAACTGATGTGTGTCCAAGAGAGTGAAGAGACTATTAATTTATGGGGATTTTTCCAGAGATTTACATACCCAAGCAACAACTCCTAGAAGGTACAGACCCCAAGGCTAACCAATTAACGACCACTCACACGAGCGAAATTTTACTTTCAAACCTAGCTTCCTCTACCAGATATCAACCGAGTAATTGTTTTCAGATCTTCTTACAAAGGTAAATGGAGAAGAAAATTGAAAAGTTTCTTGATATAAATTTCTGAAATAAATTGTAAGAATATCCAGCCTTGATTCCTGAAATATCTATAGGACTATTGGTTCGTATTCCTGTGTGGTTAACTTTGATTAAATGTTTCTAAAGTCAGGTCAGGCCTCTGCCACTCCCCCTACTTGCTTTTGCATTTTTAAAATTAAGTTTCTTACCTAGTTAAGCTTGTAGGTTTTTTTTTTCCGTTGGTTTTTAAAAATAAGTTTCTGACTTGGCTAAGCTCGTATTTTTTGTTGTTGTTATTCCACCTTAATTACTTCTCTTTTATCTAGATTTCTCTGTATCCTTCTTCCCTCTAAGTCTCCAAGCAATTCTTTTCCAAATGCTGGCAAGTGTTGGAAAAGCGGTTTACTGCTTGCTCCTTTCATCACTAAAATGTAATTCAGGCTTCTAAGCTCTATTCACTGGAGGAAGGAGTAGTTTCCTGGGCATTAATCCATTTATGGAGCTGGTTCAATTTGAGATTAAACTTTGCATCTGGAAATACTTCAAAGTCTTAATTCTGCTCCATGTTTCCCATTTCTGCATTGAATTTATAGTGATAAAAATACCTGAAAGATTTTGTATGTTTAACTTACTGTCCTTTTTTTTCTGAAGTCTAAGGGAAGGTCATTATTTTGTGGGAAAGGGAAACTCAGACCTTGTCCTTCTATGGTTCTAGACATAGCTCTTTGCTGATTAAGTCTGATGCCTTTGGTTTCTCCCGGTCTAGTTAGTTTAAAATCACCTTTCTTTGCCTGCTGTGGTAGAAACTATCTTTTTCTGATCTCCTTATGAGGCATCCAGGTAAACTTTCAACAAAAGAACATGTTCCTGCCACCTCCAAACACCTTTGAAAATACTGTCCTGAGGTCTCTGTGTACTCTGACAATGATTCTCCTGTGTACTGTGCTAAAGAGTAGGAAGGAACTTGAAGAGGATATTCTATATAGAGAAGAGAAAAATCACTGACTGGAAAGATGTTTGTCAAGGCTTCTATGACATAAAGAAGAAAATCACCTGAGTACATGATAATAGGAAGGCATTCCCGCTAAGAGGATTCTAATCAAAAAAGACATTTCTATGGAAAGGATAGAAAAGATAGGTGAGGTTGGAAGAAGTAGAAGGCAAAGGACCTAAGCCTATAGAGCTGGCTTTGTGGACAGAGGAAAGAGGAAGTTTGGAGAAAATAGAAAATGCGGGGAATAGAGTGGCCAGATCATATCACAAAGAGCTGGATGTATCTTTCCGAGAGTTTATTATTCATACTATAGGAATATAGATATGCTATAAGAGAAAAGCCATGTTTTTTTTTCCTATGAGGATAATAGGATTTCTTCCAAGGTTCTAACAGGATTACTTCATCTAGATGTTGGTTGGAAGCAAACATTTCTCTTAGATTCATCTAGAGCCTTGCACACTTTGAAGATGGTGTATATACAGCAAGCCAGTTGAGGCAAGACAGATGGGTATCACCATGTGTCCATATTGTTAGGATTTGTTTATGCCTAATGCCTAACCATACATTACAATATGTGAGTTTGGTAAATATGAGTCTGGGAATGAATGAGTCTGAATATCCCCTGAAATGCTTCTTGAAAGCAAAATGGCAGGCTAAAGGTAACATAAAATAGATGACCCAGGTGCTCGCCTAACCAAGCTGTAGCCACCCTCAGGGTCTTATAACTTATAACTTATAACTTTCACTACTCTGGACTTTATTTACCACATCTATAGATTGAGCCTAACCTAAAATGGTGCCTGGGACCCCATCCCTTTTCCAGGTTCTGTACTTGATTCTGCCTCCCCAGAAGTTTTATTGGGCTCCATCATGAATTACCTTGACCACTATGATAGACAGAAATTAGAAAAGCTCTTTTATCACCAAGCATGAAAAACAGTTGCACCTGTGTCTGCATTGGGAAATTCTTGGTTACAGGTCAGAGAACTTTTATTCCAGGAAGTTTCAGGAGACAACTCTATTTCAGGTAGGAGTGATTTTAGATGTCTATAGTCATCCAATTATATTATTTCCCAGTGAATGGAATGTCTCTCTTTGGTTCTTTACAATTAGGGAATCCAATTATGTGAACAACTTATTGAAGATTTCTTGGAGAGTTGCTTCTGTATTTAAATACAACATTTTAAACAGTAACCCCATTATAAGTGGTTGAAATGTAAAAATTCCATTCAGATCACGGTAATTGGAAAGGAAGAGGAATTATTTATTTCTGTTGTACAAGTTGCAGAACTACAAATTTCAATTCATGGTATTTCAGGGGGAAAAAGGCATTTCAACTGTCTAGTTCTTGTACTTTTTTGGTGGATGGATGGTGTGTGAATAGTGGTGCGGCACAGTTTGGCTCAAACTGTTGCTTCCGGTGCTTCTCCATTGCCCATCTGATTTAAAAGAAACACAGTCAGGTCATTTAATTAAAATTTCCTGAGTTTCACTGGTGGGCTTTCAGAAAGTAAACATAAATATCCTTGGAATTAAATGGTTCATTCAGAAGGATGAGAAAGAAGTTCTCTGAGCTGAGATTTGCATGCTGTGCCACCAAGATGAACTGACCAGCACAGGCTATTTACTTATCTTACTCATGCCCCAGTTAGTGATAGGTTTCAACCTTGGTTTTGATTTACTTTCCTACTGATGAATTCCAGTTCCTAATTGCCTAGATTGACCTTGAATTAAGATGAAAAGCAAGGCCAACAAACTCATGAACACAACATCTTCCAGACTTTCTCTTTTTTCCTCAGATAATCTCATGTAGATTTACATGTTCAAAAAATAAATTATGTTAGGTGGTCCAAAGGTAGTCAGACACCTGGGCCTGATTTACACACGCCAAAGTCAAGAGAAAAGACCATTGCTCCTGAATAAAATAATATCTTTTTTGTTTTTCATTTCTCACTGTACTATGAAAAAAGTATTGTTTCAATTGACTATTGTATTAATTTTTAAAAAGTGAACTTGGGAAAATAAGATAAAATTCAGAAGATGATTTGTTGAGTCTAGAGTTGAAATATAGCGTAATTGATGAGCTTAAGGTGTAAGAAAACATTGCAGCTGTCTGCATCGAGACATTCTACTTTCCAGGTCAAAGTCTTTTTATCTCAGGAAATTGCAGGAGACAAAACCATAGATTATTTACTATCTGATTTGTTTGTATTATCTCATAACAACTGTCAGTACACATTATTGGTAAAGTCTCTTTTGCATCCAGATTTCTGCATATAGAAAATATTGAATCATTTATTGTATTCTTGATCTAGGAAGTCAGCCTAAGGCTCAGTTAAAGACTTTTAGAGCTTGTCTTCATTTTAAATTGCTTCTGTAACAAATTACCACAAATTTTAGTGGTTTAAAACATCAGCTCATTACTTCACAGTTGTGTAGATGTCTAGGCCCACTGTGGCCCAGTTGAGGTCTCTGCTTAAAGTTCACAGGGATGAAATCAGAGTATCCTAAGTACAGCGTTACTCTCTGGAAGCACCTTCCAAGCTCATTAGAGTTGTTGGCTAGTTTCAGGTCCTTGCTGCTGTGAGAGCGTATTTAGTTTCCAGAAGCCAGTTTGTGCTGTCAGTGGCTGCTTGGCCTGTCCCTCAAGCTCTTCTTCCACCAAAGGCAAATAAAATCCTCTCAAATTCTTAATTTCTCTGCCTTCTTTCTCATTGCAGTGACTGACTTCCTTGTCTGCTTTCATAGGTTCCTGCAATAGGATATTCTTCTTTTGTTAAAATCAGTTGATTGATCATCTTAGCTACACCTGAGAAGTCTCTTGATGGCAGTACCTAAATCAGCCAACATTTAATGGAATTGTCAGGATATGTTGGAGGAATCTCATCAGCATTTGGCCTGCCCAGTTCATCAATGACATTTTGAAACATTGCCTGAGTGATTTCATCTCTACGTGTGTATTTCTCATCTCGCTACTTCATAGAATAATAATTTTGGCTCCTTATTTCATAGTTATTATTTCAACCATTTGACGTGGAAGAATGTTGGAAAAGTCCACTTATGAGCTGGGCGTGAAGGCAAGGGATGTAAGATCGAGGGCAGCTTTTTCTGGCTATATAGCAAGCTCTAGGACAGTCTGGGATACATGAAACCTTGTGTCTGAAAACTAAACAGAAAGAAAAGAAAGGAGAGAAAGACAAACTCCCATGTGATGCGGCTATTCCACTCCTAGGCACATATTCTGAGAACCCTATATTCTTTATAAAGATATTTCCATATCCATGTTTATTACTGTTCTATCTATGATAGCAAGGAAGTGGAACCAACTTAAATGTCTACTTATGGTGAGTGACTAATAAAATGTGACACATACACAAAATGGAGTCTTATTCAGCTGTGAGAAGGATGGAAGCATGGAAACCTGTAGGAAAGCAGACGGGCTTGAAGAGCATGATTTCAAGTGCGGTGTTATTCCTCATATGCGGATCCTAGGCTATAATGTATATATTTATGCATGTAAAAACTGTATGGCTATAACATAAAAGTTAGGAAAGAGACCAAGAGAGGCTTAAATTAGGTGATGAGGACAGACAGCAGGAAAAGGACACAGAAGTCATGAAAGAGGAAATAAAGCTACTTTTTGTTGTGGATTATATTGGTTTTGGTTTGGTCTCCTTGGTACTTTAGTTTCGACTACATTGGAGTTTCTTCTTTTTCTTTCTTTCTTTCTTTTGGTGATGAATAAGCAATCAGAAACATAATTGATAGATAGTGATGGTATAAAATCCTAAGCAAAGCTCCACTGGTTCTGAGTAAAAGGTGAAAGATTTATATGATCTGAAGAGGTTCTGAGTAGCCTTTATTTCTGTACAGAAGTCTACTGAAATGCACAGAGCCGAAGACTGGCAAGTGTTTGAGCAGCTGCCTTAATCTCTCTGTGTGGTGTTTTTACTTGTGAGTTGACCAGAATGCAGTGATGTGATTGAAAAACGAGTTATTTTATTAAAATCAATATTACCCAGTTATTTCCTTTTTCAATATGACCATAAGAAGCTTTAAAATGATACATCTGACTTGCATTTTTGCTAAACCAGTGGTTCTTAACCTTCCAAATGCTGCGACCCTTTAATACAGTTTTCACATGCTGTTGTGAACGCCAACCATAAAATTATTTCATTGCTACTTCATAACTCTGATTTTGCTCTGTTATGAATAGTAATGTAAATATCTGATATGCAGGATATCTGATATGCAACCCTCAAAGGGGTCATGAATCACAGGTTGAGAATCGCTCTGTTAAACTGGTCTAAAGCGCACTTGTTATTGCAGCCATTAACAATGCAATTGCCTAAGTGCAATTGCCTGTAATCTTGAAGAGTTAAGTGATTAGTATGTGGTAAACTCCTTAGAGATGAGACATGACATTGATTTGCCTGTCTATCTTTCTGGCAGCCAGTCAGTCTGGCCAAAATAGCTCCTTTCTATTTTTATGTATAGCCTTAAAGGAGGCAGGGTGATGACCCCATCTCATTGAGTGAGCACATAGCAGTGTGCTTCAGCAGTGTGCTCAAAAGTACACCAGGTGTTCTTTGAGACTCTAAGGCAAAGAGGTGACAAATATGTTCCTTGAATAAGCTACTACATAAACATTTATGGATTATTCTGATAGCATCAATGTGGCAGCATTTATGTTATTGCCACCCTTGACAGCCCTATGCACAGGAAATATTATGATGTTTACCTTGCTCTAGAATTCCAGTCACAAATTAATTCTTTTTATTCTTACTCTTCCTAGTTTTAACCTTATTCACTGATACAATCGTGGTTTTTGTTTGTGTAGTTTACTGACTGAAAAGTAGACAAATCAAAGTCAGGCTTTAGAAACACCAAGAGTCCCTCTGGATCCTGCATAGACCTAACCTAGCTTTGTGAGTTTTGGAGAGTCTCTTAGTCTTTATATTCCTCTAAACTTTCATTTTCTTCTTTGCCATGTGAGGTTTACATTTACAGTGTCTGTGAAGACTGAATGAAATAGTAAGATGCCTGGTGTACTTCTAGAATGAGCAAATTCCAATGCTACTTGTTTTGGCTAAAAGAGTGATATATGCACACAGCTTCTGTCCCTCCTGTGATAAGTGGGAAAAGAAAGAGATAAAGAGCGCAGTAATGTCAGGACATGGGTGAGCCTTGATAAATGATAATGATTACACTTGTCACAAAATCACGGCCTGGTACTTGGGGAAGGTAATCAAGTTCCCATGGTTGATGACCATACAAGTCACCCACCACTTTAAGTCTTCATACTAAGTAAAGTCAAGTAAAGGCTGGATTTGAACCTAGATTTCTCTGCCTTGAGAGCACCGTCATTTAACTACTTACCTCACCCTCTCTGTAAATGAAGATCAAGGTGAGGGAACTGTGATAATGTCTGTAGACCTGGGTATGTATCTCTGGGTGATTATTAACTAAACAGGATCTGCTGACAGAGGATCAGATGTCATTAAGTGAAATCAAATGTCCAGGGTTCACACTGAAGCCCTCTTACCTGTTTTGTTCAAGTCAGCAGATTCCTCAATCTTAGTACCTGATATTTTACATAAAGCTAGCCAGCAGCCATCATGCTCCTTGCCAGTGATGGGCTGGATCCAGCTTCTACTGGCTTCATATTGGTAGCCTAAAATCAGCTTTGGCAGAGGTATTTACACCTCAGAAGCTGGCCAAAGCAGATCATGGTCCTTTTGTAATTCCAAAGAGACAGTAAGGAGACACCTGCCAGTGCACAGCAAAGCAGACACACTGTGGATAGTTACACTTACGGAAACTGTATAAAGTGTATAAAGTGTAAAGCGATGCTTACTCCAAGAAACCACGGCAAAACTTGAGGAAAATGTCATCACACTGAAGGCTCCAAAGACTTCTGTGAATGTTAGGTCCTCATTGTTCTGTATTTGCAAGGACCTCTGAAAACATGCTCCTAACGTTTATTTTACTAAAAATTGCTTTTAAATTGCTTATTGTTTTGCTACAAAATGTGTGCCAATAGTGTAACATGAGCATAAACAAGCTTAATGTTTTAATATAAACACAAACATACAAAGTATAAAATGCAAGACTAGTGTTGCCAAATAGAAAGCTATTGCATGCCACATATTTTAAATTTTTAACTAATCACATTTGAAAAATAAGAAATGAATGTTAATTATAGCAATATATTTTAGCTAACCCAATGGTCTAAATTAGGAATTTAACCTGCAGTCAGTATAATTATTAAGATACTCTGTATCTATTTTTTTATCAAGTTTTCAAGATCTATTTATAGTTGATACTTAACATATCTTAACTTAGTTGCTAAATTTTATGACCTTAATTTAGATCATAAAACATACAGCTAGAAAAGTATATTCACCTTCCAACCTTTCTCAAGTACATGCAAGTGCTTAATTAGAATAGTCAGTTGTGACTAACAGAAGTATAAATTTATTTATCTCTTCAGTTACATTGACTGCATTTCAAACACTCAGTAATCACTGGTAATTTAAGTTGATCAGCTCTAACATAAACAGCATAGGTTTGTTTGCTGGTAGAAAAAAGATGCACTCTTTATCCCAGAGCCTCTTTCACTTAATACCTCACAGTACACACAACTAAGGTTCCTACCTTGGAATCCCACTGGATTCCAGAGAAAAGAGCAATCTCAAAAGAGTTCCAGCCTTGTTCTAAAAAGCGATGCTTCATACCCCATCAGGAGCCACACCTAAGAGTGTTCTCATGCATTATAATGAAGATGAGAAATTCCTTTCGCCGCTTGGCTTCGTAATGTAGTGAACTACATTACTCATGTTTGGGTAATAAGCAGGGTTGGGTTTAGGGTTAGGATTAGGGTTAATGTTAGAGTTAGATAAACCTGCTTTGTTGCCAGTCATGTAAAGCTAGCTGCAATACACACTTGATAGTGGTACTGAAAACTAATTATGCTGCAGGTTCATGTATGCGTTTAGCACTATGCTTTCTACCATTGCTTTAGGACACATAACTACTTGTGAAAATAGAAAGGACCATTTGGTTATTGCATCTTGTTTTCATCACTGTGTCTTGCATTTATTTTAATCTTTTGTTGCTAGTTTACCATGACTTAGGCTATGACACATGCATATATGTGAATATATTATTGTATATATTTTATTTATATTTATAAATATATGCAGGTGAATATATACTTCAGATATATATGTGTGTATATATATTATATATAGATATGTGTATATATATTATATATATTATATATATTATATATGTGTATATATAATATGTGTATATATCTATATATATTATGTATATAATATATATGTGTATATATCTATATATATTATGTATATAATATATATGTGTATATATATTTATAAATATATACAGGTGAATATATCCATCATATATATGTGTGTATATATATATATTATATATAATGTATATAACATATAATATATATAATATATAAATATATGTGTGTTTATATGTATATTATATATGTGTTTAAATATATATAAAACATATAATATATATGTGTGTTTGTGTGTGTGTATGTGTCACCATCACGTAGCCTTGGTATATATATAGTAGGCTATACTATCTAGATTAGTCTAAGTGATCTCTACCATGTACAAATGACAAAATCACCTAACAATGTTTTTTTCAGAATATGCCCTCAATGATAAGCAACACACAATTTTTGCTATTTTTTTTTAATGTCTGGGGCTGGGAGATGGCTCAGTAAATAAAACACTCACCATGCAAGCTTAATGGCCTGTATTAGATCCCTAGAACTGCCCTAAAGAAGGAAACTGAGTCCACAAAATTATCCTGACCTTCAGACATGTACTGTGGCTTGTATATGTGTCTGTGAATGCACACACACACACACACACACACACACACGCATGCACATACACATAAAAATAATATTTTAATTAAAAACAAAACTGTAAACTTTCCTTCCTCTACTAATGGGAGGAAAATAAATTGGCTTAATGCATTTATATCTGACCAGTTTTTAAATGATCCCCAGTGGGGGGGGGGGGAAGTCCTAACATAAACTCTAAATAAATGGTGCTTGGTGCTAACTAGAAGAGGCGATTAGAGACATCTATTTGGATTAGCATTTTTCTGTGCTGAGTTAATTCAGTTTTGTAACATTTCATTAGTAAGACACATCAACACTGGGGAACACATTTATTAAGTGGTTTACTGAAAGACTTTGCTGTGCACCATAAACAATTCCATTCCAGCTGGACTTTTGAAATCAACTCTTCAATATATATATATATATATTAGCAAAATGAGAATATATATTTATATATATATATAAATTAGCAAAATGAGAATTTGATGGAGCCTAATGTATCTGGTTAATCCAGCTGCCATCATGGTGTTGCTCCTGACTTTCTTGGGAAGACTCCAGCCTCAACTCCGTTCTCAACTCCTCCCACATTTTAATATGCTAGCAGCACACTTGAAGGAAGTCATTGTCCAGGCTCCTTCAAAATATTCAACAAAAGTCGGATGATATGGATGGTTTGGGGTGGTGTTTCATTTTGTTTCTGCTAAACTATAAAACAAGCTTCAGGAAAAGGTTTTCCCTGTGTCTTTAATACATGTTTTAACATTACTTTTAACAAAGATAGCTAATTTTCACAAAATAGTCTAGTCTACATGTTAAATTGATCCAATACCAATACTTATCTCTGTACAACTCTCACATTTATTGATGGCTTCTTTGCCTTTAGTCATTCTTGTGCCTTGAACTTCACACTAAACAGTTCTCACATTTCTGGAAGCCTTGTGACTTTGTCGTTCACTAAGTAGCCCAAACAATATAGATGAGACCTTCTCTTCCCACTAAGCAACTCGGATTCCAGCATCCTGATTTCTGCCTGCAATTCTGCCTTTTTGTCATGTGTTCAATCAGTCATTTATCATAGATGTGTCTTCCCTCATCTTCTCCTGTATTCAGTTACCGGCAGATCTTTTCAGTATACCTTGATGTAGTTAAATTAAGAAAACACCACAAGTGACTTTATCTTAAGGAAAATCCAATTTTGCACATGTTATCTACAGCAAAACCTGATTTACATAATTGAAAATGCTGCCTTACTCGGTTCTACCTTACTAACTCAGTTTTACCTATAAATCTGAACAATAAGCTCTATTCACTAATCTCAGAATATTAACTAAGCACCCTCAAAATCCTACATTGGATCAGCACCCTACATTGGATCGATGGCATTGAGCTTTGGTCTGTACAAGTTTACCATAACTTATCTTATTTTCTTCACACATCAAAATCTTATCTATCATTTAGTTCTAACTGTAAGCCCCTCCACTCAATAGATTATTTCATTTTCCTACTTTAACTTTCTATTTAGGTATTTAAATAAGTGGAATTTTTTTTCTCAGTCTTAAGTATTGCCTAGATCTTATATCCAAGAAACATGGTTTGGATAACTTTTGCATTATTCCCTGTAGTACCTTGCACAATGTCAGGAGCCACTAATCGTTCCAGAAATACTTTTTTTCATTTTCATTTAAAATAATGTATACTATTACCTTTTTTTGTTTGCGTGGAGTTGGTTATAATATGTTGGAGAGAAATGTTATGTCTCACTTCTATCTTTTCTTTTGTGTCTGTGTACTATGTCACAACCACAGTATGATCATAATATTATAGGCCCAATTGTATACCATTCTTTGCTGGGCAGTCTACAGAATATACCAGGTGGATTATTCTAGTTTTAAACTGGCTCTCCATGGAGGAAGGAGAAAAAGCAGGCAAAATGCCTCAGGCATTGAGAGTGGAAATGGTATCAGTTCCATTATGTAATAATAATAACAATAAAAACATTTTCTCTCTCTTTCTGAAAATATTGCCAGGAGCCTGTAGCCAAAGAATGAATTTAAAGAAGGATTTTTTTTTTCCTCTAGGAAAATACTGCAAACCTAAAAATTAAATTTGGAATGTTTCTCTAAAAAAAAAAAGTCTACTTTTACTAAGTGCCCCTTAGAGTGGCACACTGGATGAACTCTTCTATCTTGAGGTTAATGGATCATTGTATGTTTGGACATTTTGGGTCAAAAAAAAAAAAAAAAAAGAAAAGCTTGAGGAAGGGGATCTCTCTTTCTGGCATCTATATATTAAATTAAAATTCCAAACTCCGTGTGATGGAACTCTGTCCTCTCCTAAGTCCACAAATGACATCGGATGAGTCATTTGATCTTAATGTTGAGAGTCCAGTCACCCAAAAGGTGCAACATGGAGTTCTGCAAAGCTGATTGGGACAGCATACAATCAAAGCCTACAGCAAGTTCTCTAGACTGTATCTGCTGAAACATCAATGAAGGGAGAGGGAAGACTGGAATCTGATAAAGCGGTTAGCTCCTACTGAATCAGCTACATTTCCGTATCCTCCTCCTGGTTCCTGTGTCTACAGTGTTACAAGCCCAGTCCTTCTGCACTGTGCTCCAGGGGGCAATGAACTGTTGTGCTCCCCTGCTGGGGAGAACTACAGCTTTAAATGTCCCGATTTCTATGATGGGAGTTTGAAAGAGTACTCCTGACTAATTTCTCTTTGGGGGTTCTGTTTTGCTTGTTTTGTTTTGATTTGATTTAGTGACATAAAAATGTATCATGTGATGCTCTGCTTGCATTATAACAGCATTGTAGTAACTCCAGTTCCCTATTTGGGAGAAGTAAAATTTGTGAGCATGAAGCAGTTTTGAAAAGACTGAGGATGAAAGCAGAATGCAATTCAGCACCAGGACCTACCTAACATGTCTGTGCGAGGCTCCTGGGGCTCAGTCTCCCGTACCTCAAATTTTAATTAAATTAAAAAGAAAGCACAACAATTTGAGGATTAGAGAAAGTTTGTCTACTAGTTTTCTGATCTAAACCCCACTTGTTTCTGGCATTTACCTGGTCTCTTTGAGATGCTTAAAAACCTCACTTCTAAAGAAGGATGGTATCTCCTGAGAAACGTAAATATTTTCATATACCTACTCCAGGAAATGAAAACAAACAAACTTGGAATTGAGAATTCACTTTTCCAACCTAATATCAAGATAGCATATGTCAGTAGATGCTTCTGCCTGACATTGTGTTCTGAGATGACCGGTTAAATTGTCACTACTGAAATTTAGAGTCTGCTTCCTCAGTGCGTTTTCTACTTTTTTTAAATAAAATTAAAAAACATTTTCACGTGATAGCATTTTCATTCTGTTACATACTTGATCTAGCCATTTAACTAATTTCTGCTAAGAGGCTCCAAAATAACACTGCAGGACCTGAATCCCTAGAAGAAAGGACAGAGTGCAAGTGATTCTTCACATCTGCAAAGAAAATGAGGCAAAGCTGTTGACCCATAGCCTTCCAGTTAAGAATCAAAATGTGGGGCTGGGTCATAATAACATCCCACTTGCCTAAAACCTCCCAGTTAACTTTCACATTTGGTCCTACCAAAGATTCCAAGGGGCAGCAGTAGGGAGGGTCATCCTCATGTCCAAAGGCATGCAAATACATCCAGGCAAAAGAAAATACTCAGTTTGCATAAGGATGTGGCTTGTTAAGTAAAATTACTTGAGAACTCAGAATTGAATGGTTGTCCTCTGCATGCAAAGGAAAATGTAAAACATTTGGCGTTTTATAGCACTTCAGAATTCCATAACTGTTACCTCAGAACCACACCTATGTAGACCCATAAAAGCAAACATTCCTGCTCATCATTTCACCCTGATCAGGGATGGCAAAAAGAGTTATTTCAGTATCATCAAGTTTTGCACAGTGATTAAAAAAGGAGGTCTGTACAGGCACTGGAAGAACCAGTGGAGTAAGGGCCAGCTGTGCCTCTGTGACTTGTAAAGAGGACAATTCTACAGAAATACTGGGACTAAGATTTAAAGTGGTCGACATTAGTTGTTAAATGCAGCAATCATTCTCCAAAGAAGAATAGTGAATTACTTTCCAACCAGTCCAGACTTGTCTCTAGAGAATCTAGATGCAGTCACCATAGTTTATTTTTCCAGGGAAGAGTAAATTTTTTTCAGATAAAGGTATGTGCTGACAGAGCCTGTTGGCCTCACTCATTTGAATGAAGGGCTGAAGGTGCAGCCACACTTGGCCTTTTAAATCATTAGAAAGGCAAGGACTGATCACTCTTGGTGAACATATTTCTGGGTGTTTCAGAGCACACAGTCATCGTACCAGGCAGTTGAGCATTTTTTTTCCTATTTCCAGATTAAATTAAAATTAATTACGCTGGCCTATTATCGAAGCAATGTATGGGGGTCATTTGCTGTGAGGGGAGTCTGTGGCTCTCGGCCACAACCTGAAAATCTATACCATCCATGCTATTTCCTGAGGCAAGCACTCATGAGACGTAGAGTTTATTCCAACTTGCTGTGCTTCCTCATGAAAAGTATGATCGTACCGAAGTCTGAGGCAAAACAAGACTTGTTAGGATTCCTTCTTCAGCTGCCTGTCAGCACACTCCCTACTTCATCGGGCTTTGAATGTTATATAATGACCACTACCTATCCCTGCTTGCCCTGACCTTGTGCCTTTTCTGATTTGCAGGTCTCATAGGTATGGATCTTGGGAAGGTGTTCTTAACCCTGGCACTGGCATTCTCCAGCAGCACGTTTTCTGGAAATGGGGGTGAGTCCTGCCTTCCTTTTCTTAGACTGTGGTGTTTAGAAGCAAAGCTGAGCTGTGTTGAATCCAAATGAAATAATCTTAAGTTTTAGGTAGCAGGAAACTTGTCTTAGCTTTAAAATCAAAAACCAGGAGATTTCTCTGGGGATTTCTAAGGAGGGCTGTGGTAGTCAGGTTTGGCATCTGATGTTTTCGTGTTGAAAATCAATGTTACATAGTGTACTGAGGGCATTCATGGCGAAGACCAGCCGGGCCTCTGGGAGAGCTATTAAAATCACACCAAAGCTCTATTAGCCTACTGATGGCTCAGCTCATCCGTGACCAAGCATAGCAGAATCCGTTTCCAAGGCTCGGAATGCAGTCCTCTTAATTATATTCTCTGAGAGGGGAAATTTCAGGCTCCTGGTGAATTTGTCCCCTTGTCCTCTGAATGATTTCCATTTGGCTGAGTTCCAGGGAAGAAGACACCTGAACTCGGTGACAGATGTACCCAGAAGTTGTAAGCTACCGTGGCTGTCTAAATATTTTTTTTTTCCCTTCTCTTTTATACTCTCCTGGTAGTCTCAATATTTTCAGACTCACATGTCATAGCAGAAACAAAGAAGAATAATGAAAGTATGTGGGGGAGGGGAGTGTCTGTCTGGAAAGGAAAGTGTCCTTGCTACGGGTTGGAAAAATTTTTCCAAGAATGTCTTGAGAAAGTGGCAGTTTTCCTTGCCTGGGTTTCACTAGAGGGTAGGAACAATATGTTTTTGCCATGCTGTGAGCACTGGACGTGTGTTTGCTTTAAGAGTAGCAGACTCCCTTACTCAACACCCAGCTCATGTTGGAAAACACAGTTTAGCAGGCGACTTAACGCCTTAAGATGTCCTGCTGACCTTGTGACCAAAAATAAATGCAGAGTTGTGAACTGCTGATGGTGTCAAGAGCAGCTTAGGAAGGGGAAAGGATAGAATGTGTTATTTTATTTCTTAAAACAATTCCAAAATATTTATTGAAAAGAAGTCATAATTGTTTGAAATATTTTTGGGTCTCTCTGGTGTTATTATGTCAACATTATGCAAGTCAGATGTGGAGAGAATCATGGGCTCCACTTCAGCAGCTTTTCCCATGGCTGCTTTTAGACCCTGGTTCTGAGCCAAAGAATTACAGCTCAGATCCTCTGCAGTTCAAGAGTCCTGGTGATTTAATCTCTCCTTTCTTCACTAAGGTGACTTTCAGTCCATAGGGGCAAGGCCTGAGGAATTTAAAAGCTTGTGAAACAAAAAGCACAGTGTAAGAAATGTTAAAGAAGTTGAAAAATGCATCCCAGACTAAGAGATTAGAGCTTGAATTAATTTTTTATCATTTATTTTTTGTTTTATGTACATTGGTGTTTTGCCTGTAGGTATGTCTGTGTGAGAATGGCAGATCTTGGAGGTACAGACAATGCTGAGCTGCCATGGGGGCCCTGGGAATTGAACCTGTATCCTCTGAACTGTTAAGGTCTTAACTGTTGAGCCATCTCTTCAGCCCTCAAGCTTGAATTATTTTTAAACCTGGAGAATTTCCAGGTTCTGTTCAACTGCTTAAATGTTTGAATAGCCTTTGACCTCCTAAGAGCACCTCAGAATCTTGACAGCTTATTTTAAATGAATTTCATTGCATGTATTTATAACAAATGATGTTATAAGGTTTGTGTATGTGTGTACATAATTATTCATTTTCTCTCTGTGGCAACAGAAGCCATGATTGACTTGTATAGCAAAAATACTGAATATAATAATATAATAATATAACATTATGATATATATTAATATATAATATAATAATTTGTCTTGTCCACTAAATCATTGTGTATTTGCTACTTTGTACCCTATGTCTGCCATGCCCTTCCCATACCCAAATCTGGCAACCTCTGTTCTTTCTACAATTTGAACTTTTCTTTGTAAAATTACAGATTAATGCAATCATGTTTGTTCTTTCTGGATCTGACCTAGTTCACTTAAACGGATGTCCTTTAAGTCCACTCTTACTGTGGCAATTGGCAAGATCTTCAGTCTTAAGTCTGGGCTGTTTCATGTCTTAACCATTGTGGATAATGCTCCAGCGAATACAGGAATGCAGTCCCTTACACAAAGTGGTGATTTCAACAGCCAGTTCCAAAAATATCTTCTTAATTTTCTTTTTAATAATTTGTGTTTGCTTCTTGTTGGCTTGGGGAAAACAGAGTAAGAAAAATGAAATATATTTTTTAATTCTTTTTATTTATTTTTTATTTTTATTTTTATTAATTAAAGTTTATTCACTTTGTTTCCCCTCCCAGCTCCGTCCCTCTTCCCCTCCCAATCCCATCCTCCTTCCCCTTTCTCCACCCATGTCCCTCCCCAAGTCCACTGATAGGGGAGGTCCTCTTCTCCTTCCTTCTGATCCTAATCTATCAGGTCTCATTAGGAGTGGCTGCATTGTTTTCCTCTGTGGCCTGGTAAGGCTGTTTCCCTCTCAGGGGGAGGTGATCAAAGAGCAGGCCAATCAGTTCAAGTCAAAGAGAGTCCTTGTTCCCACTTGGGGACCCACTTGGACACTGAACTACCATGGGTATCTGTGCAGGCGTTCTAGGTTATCTCCATGAATGGTCCTTGGTTGGAGTATCAGTCTCAGAAAAAACTCCTGTGCCCAGATTTTCTGGTTCTATTGAGCTCCTGTCCTCTGGTGGGAATGTAAACTTGTACAACCACTTTGGAAATCAATCTGGTCCTTTGTCTGACAATTAGGAATAGCGCTTCCTCAAGATCCAGCTATACCACTCCTAGGCATATATCCAAAAGATGCTCAAATATACAACAAGGACATTTGCTTAACCATGTTTGTAACAGCTTTCTTTGTAATAACCAGAAGCTGGAAACAACCTAGATGCCCCTCAGTTGAGGAATGGATACAGAAATTGTGGTACATCTACACAATGGAATATCACTCAGCAATAAAAAACAAGGAAATCATGAAATTTTCAGGCAAATGGTGGAAACTGGAAAAGATCATTCTAAGTGAGTTATCCCAGAAGCAGAAAGACACACAGGGCATATACTCACTCATAAGTGGATATTAGATCTATAATATAAGATAAACATACTAAAATCTGTACACCTAAAGAAACTAATCAAGAAGGAGGACTCTGGCTAAGTTGCTCGATCACCATTCAGAAAGACAAAGAGGGTGGACATCAGAAGAGAGAGAAAGCAGGGAACAGGACAGGAGTCTACCACAGAGTACCAATGAAAGCCTCTACCCAGCAGTATATTAAAGCAGATACTAAGACTCATAGCTAAATTTTGGGCAGTGTGCAGGGAATCTTATGAAAGAAGGGGGGATAGTAAGACCTGGAGAGGACAGGAGCGCAACAGAACCAGAATTATTTTATAGTAAGTACAAATCATGTATTTTACCAGTTCTTTCTATATAGGAAAGAACTTATCAGAGAAAATTTTCCTCTTTCTTTTCTTGTTAAGCTAAACAAATTAAAATATTTGAGTTTTTCAGAAAACTTTCTTAAAATGACATGGAGATTAAAAGTGGGGTATGTTGTTTGCTTAAGAGGATGTAGGGAAGTATGTTCAAGCATGCTCATATACATGTGTGTATTGGTGTGCATGTGTGTGATTGTGTGTGTGTGCACGAGTGTGTCTCTATATCTGCCAGTTACCTAATAACTTCAGGCAAACTTAGCACAGTGTACAACATGGGTCATAATCCTGGATGATATTCATGGACCATGGTTTCTTTTCTTTTCTTCTTTGTTTTTTTTTTTTTTGCCTGTCTGAATCAAATTATTTTTTTATTTCCCTCTTTCGATATAAAGCAAACTAAATATATAGGTGGAGAATTTTTTAAAAACATAGTTTTATAATTTATTCTTTGGTTAGGTTTGATCAGTACAATTGGTGGCATTGTTGAGTCAGTTATGAAGGAATCACCTGTAAAACTCTGCCCAGAAGCTAGATTGAAGATGACAGGTCTTTATGGGAAGGTAATGTTGGCTCTTGAATCCTTAAGCGGGGCTCTACTTGTTTGGGCAAATGCATAACTAGAAATTTACTGGGTCTGAGAGGATTTTTTTAATTAAATTTAATTGCTCTGTGGAAAACTTAATGGAAACCAAACATTTAACAGTACCACTATTGTATTGTTTAAAATGTTGTAATAGTGTTTGTTTTTTTTTTTTAAATCATTCATCCTTAATATGAGGCTTTCTATCCCTCCTCTGTGCAAGTTATATATTCTCATGGAGAATTCCTTATTCCATCCTTAAAAATGGACAACATTATATCTTTTTAAAAGGCTTTGCCAGGTTGATCTATGCTTTGGTTGTACCTGGAATATTGCTGATGAGAAATGTACATAAACAGGTGATATATATATAAGGAGTATCCATTATAAAATATGCCATCTATCTATATATCATTCAGTCAGCAACTCAGCATTCCCTTGGGTCTCAGCATCCTCAGGAAGAAGCAAAAATATATAGAAGTTCAGTCTGGCTAGGACATGAAGAGCTTCTGGAAGTGACTGGGGGGACTGTCACTTTAATATCTAGTTTTCATAATGAAGACAAATCATAAAGAGTCTCTAAACAAAGTAAACTTAGAACCATTAATTCACCAAGTTTACTGTGTAGAGATCTCTTCAGCTCTTCCTATTTTCAAAGCTTAAATTTTGGGTTATGAAGAATATGAGAGAAGTCTTCAATGACTTATCAAGAGTTAAAAGATTAGGTAAGTATACTAAGAATTACAGTATCAGGTTCTATATATGAACTGTGGAAATAGCCCAAATCATACTACATAGGAGTAGCAATGAACATAAAAAACAAAACAGTTCATTCAGTTACCAAGTTATACAATGTTCAGTGTATGAGTGAGGCAAGGAGTAGTTCCATGGTATGCATTTAAAAATCAAGACATATCTACTAAGCACTTCCTCTGTAGACAAGAGAGGAGTCATCTGGCAAAAGCACGCTGTACATGAGCACAGTGTTTATATTTGTTTCTCTTGGCAGTTGATTTCAGTCAAATTATAGACAATCTACAGATGGCAAAAGGCTCCATGGGCAAAGACAGGGCTTGTCAGGCCTCGAAGGACAGGCAATATTGAGAAAAGAAGAAAAATGATGTGCCAAATCCATCAGATCACAATTTTTCTCAAAGTTGTCAGCAGGCCAGTCAAAACAAAAGTGCTAACCATAGGATGGAACATTGGTTATGCATGTTTAGCATTTATAGACTACAATATAGTCTTTATTTATATTTACATATAATATATGGAAGTTTATATGCATATCTATACATTTAAATTATACAACCTATTAGTACAACCTTTAGGCAAAGGTCATGATTCCTATCTCTCTACTCTGGAGAGAGCTTCTACAAAACATGTTGCATGTTTCTATACCATCTGAGTGAAAAATCTTTATGGTATTTTAAAGATAATGCCATGTTCTAAAGGAACCAGAATTCACCAAGTAATGTTATGTTTATATCCTTGGACACTCTTTATAATCGTATAAAGACATGATGTTTATTTGGAAGATTCTGCTGCTTTTATTGTTCAGCAGGAAATAATTGCAAAGTAGGGGAATTTTATTTTTTAAATAAACTCTAGCCCACTACAGTTGAAGCTTCACATGGTCATTAGAAGTTGCCAAAACATACTGGACATATTTCAAAGAAGTTTTAGAGTCACAGTTGAAGCTGATAAACATTAAAGGTGTCCCTTTAAACATTGTCAAAAAAGAGTCATTGAAAGCTTTGGCTTCTCGCTGAGGTGAGTGGTGAAGCCACAGGACTTTCAACCACTGCTTTCCTGACCATACAAAGTAAGAAAAGTCTCATAATCTGTCTAATATCATGGCTTATGTCCACATACATCAACAATCCTGTGTCACCTTGACTTCCTCCTAACACAAACTGACTTTGATATTGGACTTCAGCATGTTGGAGCAAGCCAGGTGACTCTACCTGGTGCCAGTGGGAGATACAAGCACAGACATTTGTAAACAATGGCACAATATTGACTTTCAACAATTTTTATACGTTTTGTATTCCAGAGTAAATTCAAATTTATGTTCCTCACTTCAAGGAGCTCATGATTTACAGAAGATAAAACAGAGGTGTAAGCATAATTCAGTTATGAGCACCTTTGGTTATTGCAGAGTTATAAGCTAGAAAATAATGCTGTTTGAGTTTCACCTTGGAAATAATACTACATTATTATTAAGGAAATAATAAGGCTAATTTGAAAGGGATGCATGTAGAGGAATCAGATTAAAATAGATCAAAAGAGAGATAGTCTGATTGTGACAAGATGCCAAAAAAACTGGGTGGCTCATAATCAGAGAAGTGTTAAGGAAATGCTAAGTCAGCTACTTGTGGTTCAATTAACAGGTAGATTTATAACTTTAAGAACTATCAGTATGTTCTTATTCCATTTAGTTCTAAGTTTCCACACATTTAATTAAATGTTATCAAGAAAGCATTGACTTACTTTTGATATGGTGGAGTCATAGAACAGAGGTCAGCCTACTGACAGTAAAGTAGTAGGGGCTGCAGGGTAGGAACCACCCTGCATGGGAGCATACTGAGCCTGGAGAGAAAAAAATCATGTCTTTAATACATGTGTTTGGCATCCTTTCTCTGAACTCCTCTTAACTTGTGCCTAGCACAGCTCCTATGATCATCTAGTCACCTGTGCATGTGGCTGTCTCATGGTATAAACTACCATCCAGTGGCAAATACAATGTGTGGCCAAGGGACTGAACTCTCTTTCCATTGAAGTCTTTGGGCATTCATTATTGTGCCCCAGGACCTTACCAAACTCTTAAACATTCTCTCATTGCAGAGTGTATATTTACCTCATATAACAACAAAAGTAAGCAGAATATGCTGAGAACCACAAAGCTTTGGGCTGTGTAGAGACTGAGAAATTGGCTAGGTTTGCACAGTAGCTGAGTCAACTCTATGAAGAGGCTGGCAGTGTAGGTGATTAAGTTTGTGTCTCAGCTAATTTGCAAGCAGAAGGCCTAGGACCACCCATAACTAATCCAAGTGTCCATGACAGATCATCTTTTCAGTCATTCATACTAGATCCCTGTTTTTCCAGGACAAGAACCTGTCCTGAGTTACAAAACATTTCCATACCACCCTGATTTGGTAAACCAAACTGGTACTCCTTTGGGGGTGTTGACAAGGAATAAACTGATATAAGTTAATTAGTGTGTGGTACCTGCAAAGAGTAGGTGTTCATGAGCACACCCAGCCATCTGTCTCGGGCTAGAGGCCAATCCACTCTCAAGAAACCCTTGCTAGTTTGGACTAATTCAGCTAGAGTCCCTCAATCACAGAGCACTCTAGGAGAACCCCCAGAGAACCATCACAGAGTTTTCTAACCTGTGGTTGGTGTTTTAATTTTTTCCTGATTTCCTGTCCTCCTTAGCCACCCTTTTTAGCCTTCCTCTTCCTCATCTACTTCTTCCTCCTTCTCCTCTTCTTCCTTTTCCTCCTCTATTGAAGTTAATATTGTTGTTTTCCCAGTGCTGGTTCTTAAAATCTTAACTTTAAACTCCATAGGATAAAGAACTGTACGTTTATCAGAGTCATCGACAATGGTGCCTTGTGGCTTGGCTTTGGGTCCTTGCAACTACTTATTCACAATACTATGCACCTAACTTGCCACCAAGCAGTCACCAGCATCCACAATCCTAAGAACAATACCTCGCAGTTCCATATTATCTTTTCCAGCAACAGTAGCTTGCATGTCTACATAATGCTGTTAGCATTATCTTCAAACACAGAGTAATACTTCCTCACTGTCTATAGTAGAAATGTAGGGATGAATGCTACTATAAATCTGATTGCACAATTGATCACCCAAAGAGTGATCCTGTGTTCTGCATGGAGGCTACTAGACCCACCCAGAGGTCCTGAGGCTTTGAGAACTTCATCCACATCAGCTATAAGTTTTCTCTGGCCCCTTATTCCCCAAATTTATACAAAAATGAATCAACAGAATTTCATTAAATACCTTTACCAGAAGTCTTTGTTTCTGGTTCTGTGACAGTGTATGGTCTTAAGCCTTATCCTCGGCAGTATCTCTATTACAGGGTTGCATGTATGACAGCTGGTGGCTTTTGTCTCCATCACTGGAGAAGTGTTTCAGAATAGTTTTACATAATCTGTTACCAAGAATATAGTTGTGTGTAGGGCCACTGATATGTGTTTTGTGTCCATTTTCTAAATAAAGTGGTGATGACATTCCAAGTTGTATAACAACTTTGGTTGAACTTGAAATAAATAAATAAATAAATAAATAACTGACATGTAGCACTGTGTAGCCTATGTAATAAAGCACTATTGATGTGGAAGTCACTAGACCTTCAGTTACATGAAGAGTACTCTTCTCATCCCTGTGTCTCATTCTCTGGCATTCTGATAAATATCTTTATTTATTTGTTGGATGAATGAGTGAATCAGCATCAAAATCATGACCTGGAATTTCTCCAGTCCTGTCCCACAGCTATTCCTGATACTTTGATCTAAGCAGGGTTCAGGCTAAATCGGAATTCCCTTACAGAAGGAAGGGTATAAAATTAACTACTCAATGGTAGAAACTGAGATTTAGGGCTTTTCCCTGAAGCCAGAATGATTTTTATTTTATTTACTGCTTTATATGCCTGATGCCACCATGACCATAATTTCTTCCAGACGGTAATGCCTTTCTTCATCCTGTCAGCCCCTTTCCACGTCACTGAACTATGTCTTCTCCCACTGGCCAACACCGTAGCTTGAATGAATTGGCCATCAAACACTGTCACCCTGACACTACCTTTATCTGTGCCCCACCTACCTGATAAGTCTACTCAAATATTGACAGACACAGAGAAACAGAAGAGCTGCAGATCCCAAATCAAAGTTTTCATTGCCCTTTTGAACATTGAACTTGAAAGTTTGAAAGACCCTGACTCCACATCCTATAAATACCTGAATCAATTTTTCAACTTATTCCCTAAATAGTGGGCCTTCCTAATTTTCTTGTAAGAAATGTGAAACTCTCCTGGTTAGAAGTAAATATGATATTAGCAAAGTAATTAACTTCTTAATCTCTAAATGTGAAAATGACATTGTGTGTCTCCTTTAATTTTCAACCTTGCAAATGTATGGAAAAGGAAAAAATGCTTTGACATCTGGCTTTTGTAAAGGAATATGCTTTGTTTAAATTTTATCAATATATTGACCTTAGTGGGGAGAAAATTGGTGTTTCACCATGCTAAAGTTCGAGGAAGCCTGGCTTTCCTAAAAGGAAATAGAAAGAAAATGAATAGAAACTGTAATTGATTATAACTTTAAAAACCCATGAAGGTTAGGCTATAAATCATTGGAAAAAGTTGTACTTAGCATATATAAAGCATAGAGAGGAGTGATTTATTCTGAAAAAGGACCACTCTCACCTATCTAACTTTTGGCGTGGGTCATAATTTTTCCTCCACCTTTCATTGGCCCACTGCTCCTTTTGCTTGAGGGTGAGGTGCGTTTTTATTAGCAGTAGCTATGATAAAATGTTGTGCTATGGAGAAGACAAGAGCCTAGACTAGCAAATGAAAGTCAATCATGTCAATAGCCTCATTCTGAGTCAGGCAGTTTGGCCTGATTCTACTCTTAACCAGTGTTTCTCAACCCTCCTAATGCTGTGAACCTTTAATACAGTTCTTCATGTTGTGGTGACTCCCAATCATAAAATTATTTTCATTGCTATTTCACAACTGTAATTTTGCTACTGTTATGTATCATAATATAAATTTCTGTGTTTTCTAATGGTCTTAGGTAGTGTCCTTGAAAGAGTCATTTGACCCACCAAAAGACTCAAGACCCACAGTTTGAAGTACAGTGAAGCAAAATATCCAAGGTGCCATACTCAGATGGCCCTGGACAGATGGACAAATTGGTGTTTCATGGGACCTGGCTTTCCTTTGTTGGCTAGAACAGCATCACATTTTTCTGGATGTTCACTCTAAAGTTCATAAGTGTGGTTGCCTAGCTCTGTAGTCATTATCCTTAGTTTCCAAAAGTATCTGTGCTACTGAAGTGCTGATATTAGGCATATACTAGTATAAATTTAAATTGTACATCTGTTTAGTCTTCAGGCCCTAGAGTTTGCATTACCTCAGGTTGAGGCCAAGAATAGTCACTGGTATTTGGATGCTATACACATCTTCTACATTGTCTTAGTAGGCCATTTACTTATTGAAGGCTTTAAATAAACAATATCTCTCCTTTGTAGCAGATGAGAAAATTGAGGTCCAGAGAACGTAAGAAACCAAAGTCATTCTAGAGGATGCTTTTCATAGTGGTATACCTCTTTGCCATTCTTGGACACATATATTCCTCTGGGGCTTTCATACCTAGCACTTCTATCCTCATCTGCTACTCTCACACTCCTAACCACCTTCATTGGAATCTGGAGAACTGATAGTATCCGAGAGTTTGTATCTTTGGTTCACCTTTAACCACCAACAGAGAACCATTAACATGGCTCCCAAGGGGAGGCAGATACTCACCTCTTTCCCCTGCCCCACCAAGAGACAGCACTTGTCATTATATCTGGACACATGCTCTAGTGTCCAGTTGTTCTTGTGTGTGAATGTGAACAGAAAGGTTCCTGTGTGTGTGTGTGTGTGTGTGTGTGTGTGTGCATGTAGAAGACAGAGGTCAGTCTTCTTCAGTGCCATTCCTCTGGACCTGTTCACTGTTTTTGAGACAGGGTCGGTCCATCACGGGAACATACAGCCTAAACACTGGCTAGTTGGCCAGATAGCCCCAGGAATCTGCCTGTCTTCTCCTCTCTAACACTGGCATCGCAAGTGTGCATTTCTTTTATTTTTTTTTGAGATTATAATATAATTTTCTCTCTGTTTTTCTCTCTTTTTTCCTCCCTCCAAGCCACCCTATATACCCCTTCTCAGTCGCTCTAAACTGCATGGTATCTTTTAAATTTTTTAAGGTGAGTCCTGAGGACTGAATTTAGGCCCCAAGCTTGCATAGCAAGTACCTTAGCACCAACTCATCTTCTCTTCAGCCCCTAAAATAGTTTCTAACACCTCTTTGCCACATGAATATTTGTCTCAGTATCTTAGGTTTTTTGGGGGGTGTGGGAGGGGCTTAATCTAAAAACTTTACATAGCTTATAAATGGTATTCAGATGCAAACCTAATAATAGAATTTAATTATAATCATCCCAAGGTAGAAAGGGTTGCTGAGCCCCACAGGGTTGGGATAAGGGTAAGTGTGTGTAACTCACTTGCCAAAACATTCTGGGGTCCCAGCCTTACCGTAGCATAGTCCTATTACACTTGTTTTGATTTTACACAGTGAGTTTCCATATAAGCTTTATTTCAAACAAATAATTCAGCAGCTTTTTAAAAGCTGAAAACCAGTAGGCAAGATAATAGCCTCAGGCCTTTTATTCTTATCTAAGCCTTCTCTATTGTGTGGACTGCTATTCTCTGGGCACATGAGTCACTGCTGGAGAGAGACTGTGGTACAAAGATCCAGATGTGTTACTCCATTACATCTAATCAGAGAATCACTTTGTAAACAGCAAGAAAATATTCAGTTGTGGCAGACATAAAGGATTCCTGGGTGATGTTTTATGGTTCTCTACATGTTCTATCACCTGATGTCTATGGCCCTACAATCACTTATGGCTTCAAAGCAAAAGATGGAACTAATTTGTTCACATTTTTAGCTATGAATCTTTTTTTTAACTGCTGGCATTTAAATTCATTTAATTATCTCTGGATCTCTAATCAATAAAGTTGAATCTGTAAATTTTCTAGGAGAGCTGAAATGGATCCCTCTTTTCAGAAGTGGCTGGGTGCTAACCTACATCCATCCGTCTTTTTCTAAACATTCATTTATGGTCAAGAATTAGGAATCAAGACCTGATGGTATGATTTCCCTGTCTTTTGGTTACTTTGTGCGTATGAGATAGATGGTTCACTAAAAATCTATTTTTTTACGGTACCTTGAGTATGTTCTTATAAGAGATACTAGATCAGAACAGTATTTTTAGGCAGAAATTGACAAAACATGGAGTTCATGATTTTATATGAAGATTTCTTGCTCTTGGCAGACATTTTTGACATGTTAGGTCAGATAGTCTTTGTAGGGCAATATATGTTCTATGTGTTATAGAAGATTCGCAACATCCATGACTTCTACACATTAGATAACAAGAAGACTTTCTCATCAGCTCTAACACCCTAAAGTGCCTTTACACATTGTTAAGTATCTCCAGGCAGGTGGGGAGTTAAAAATAATTTTATTTGAAAGCTGCTAGTCTAAATTCAATGGATGAGTGTTGAACTGACCATCCCAGGATTTCTGTATGGACTGAGATGAAATATGTCTGGGTGCTTTTAAAAGTAAAGCAAATATGTATACACTTAGTCATAGCACACCCATTATCTTCTCCCAAGTTCATTTGTTCTTTTATTTAACTAAGTTTTTTTTTTTTTTCAGCCAGGTGCTGAAGTTCCATAAGTTAACCTTTAAGAGGGCAAAGGTTTCCAGCTAAAAGGGTCACAATGAAAAAGAGAGATCATGTAAAGCATGCCATAATAAATGTATGCATACAATGTATACAAAGTGTTGTAACTGTCCCAACTGTGGGGCTTGGGGAGGGGAGGCTGCTTCTGCAGCAGACAATTAACAACCCATTTGGGTCATACAATTAAAGCTGAACAGAGAAACACAGGCTAGCACCTGATAGCAACAGATATCCTTACACAAAATGCCACAAATTCATGCAGTTTTGCCCATAATATTTAAGGTGTGGATCAACAGTATCCGCACAGCCTGAAGTATCACCACTTTTCTGGGCCATTCTTAAAATGATACAAATCTGGAAGAGAAACTTCAGACTTGAAATTTTTACAGAGATAACTGTTATTTCCCTCCTTTTCGAGATACCTACTCCAGTGATAGGAAGCAATGAGACAGAAATAAAAACAGAAGGACATTACAAAAAAAAAAAAAAGGCAAGCTCTTCTTTTTTCCATTATAACATAAATCTTTATTTTCTCTGTAAAATTTCCAGCTTTCTTATAAACAACAAACAATGATTTTAAAGGAAGAATGTAGGCTGAAACAATTATTGCATGGGGGAGTCAAAGCTTAAAACAATAAAAAAGACTTTGTTACAAAAACATTGCCAATATATTAAAGTATTAAATACTCAAGTGTGTCTGATGATTGGGTTAAAGTGGTTGCATAAACAGATTTTAAAAAGGTGCTTCCCTTGTTCTTCAGAGGCCACTGTAGGGCATAATTAATTAGAGAGAGGCAGGGAGACACTTTTATCTTGAGATTTGCTAACCACTGTTTAGACTTAACACCATTAATTTTAGAATTAAAATAAATGTGCCTGTTTTTCACAATTAGCTAACATTTTGCAAGCCAGGTTTTCTTAACCATAAAATAAGTACCAGGAACATTAGGGACTCATACTAGGTTAAAGAGATACTCAGTTCCAAGTATCCTCTTCAAAAAGAAAAAAAAAAAAAAAAGCTTGTGTGTTTTAGTTTTATTGACCTAAAACACACATACACACACACAGGGAAAACCATGAATGCCTGTTTGCAAACTCTGAATCTAATTCTATGTATATAGCCAGGAATAGTTCAGCCTTAGTCACAAGAAAATTGAGTGACTATCACACAAGAGCCAGAATTTCTAGAGTCTATGCCACTGAGCTCTACATTAAACAGCCTATAACCAGGAAATTCCATGCAAAAGCTGGTGTGCTGGGTGGGGCCACATTTGTATTAAATCCAGGACTTCTCACCTAAAGCTCTCATGGAACTTGGCCTATTCCTTGCTTTGCTCCAGAGGCACTCATGGGTCACCCAGTTGTTAGCTTTAGGCTGTGCTGCACTAATGGTTGTGACTCACATTTACTTTAAAACTCACTATTAAAGCCTGTCACTCATGCTTGTTTATAAGGAATGCAACAACTTAAACATCAGTTAACAAGTCCCCATGAATGTGCAGTCACATCTGATGGCTTTCAGCAAACATTTCCTGTCATTAGTCCTTCAACAGCCTCACAATTTAGAGCCCCACGGAAGCTCACTGACAGGCCCCCGTGAGCATTTGTTAAAAGATGCATGGGAGGGTACAATAACTAGAAAGCCAGCTGTTGAAACTAATGTAATTCATGTGAGATTAAATTTCATCAGTCTTAAGACTTGGTTTTTACCAACAGAAAAATCAGCCTGCCATATTTAAGGTTTCATCCATACAGAGAACATTTAACTCACTGAGCTGGCACATGCCTTTGAAATAATTGTGTCACCCTGGGTTTTGAGCACTATCAGGGCAACATCTGCCAGGTAAACCTTTTGGCGTAACCGGCTACTTGTGAAAACGTCCCATTATTTTAAAATCTCATTTGATTATTATACAGCTCAGCCTCCATATGCATCCTTGGATTCAACCAATCAGATGTAAAAAATATTCTCATTCCTGCCCTCCCCCAGTGTTGGAAATCAGACCCTTGGATCTGCACGTTAATCTGCTACTCTAGCCATGAGGCAGTGCAGCAATGCTAAATGCACAAAATTTTTATTATAATTATTGTTTTCTTATATTTATTCTCTCAAACAACAGCAGGTATATCTACTGGTATTATAAGATACAAAGCATTGGTTATATGCAAAGAGTTTATACAAAGGGCTTAAACCTAAATGAACTTTGGCATGTGAGCATTCCTAAGGCAATCCTCCACAGATACCAAGGGATAAATGCTTTTAGTAGGAAAAATAAAATATGCCATGTGCAGCATAAACATGGATCAATAGCCTTTGTGTGGCAGCTGACTCTGAAACTCAGGTAAATTGTCTTTAGCATCTCTAATTTGATAGTGACCATACTTTTCATAAAGATGCCAGGAATGAATATGTTCAACAAATATTTTTCAGCATTTACTGACTTCCATAGTATTCTATGCAATTATAAAGACTTGGTGAAGAAAAAAATGTAAATAAAACTAAAACCCTGTTGTCAAGGAGCTTTCTTGAGTGAAATGTGGAATGGTGAGAAGCGGAGAGGACATCTACATGAAGTAGACACCAGACTGCAAAAATAATATATAATTTAGATCAGGCAGTATTTTAGAAGGTGTGGAATGCTACAGAAGACTGTCCACTTCCTCTCTATCCGAAGCTGATCTTGAATATTTCATGTCAATCTCCTGAAGGTTGGATGCTAGAATCCAGTTTAAAAGCATAAGGATGAATCTCAATGTCTTTAGTCAGAAGCTTTAGGACCAGACACCTATGTTGTAGAAGTCCATACTCAGAGGAGTCAATGGGTTACCCAAGGTTCAGTGTGGTTATTGGCAGTAGCAGGACCAAAACACAGCTTGCACCTCTGTGGAGGTTAGTCTCTGGCAGCAAAATTCAATGGAATCCATTTGAAGATCTCGAAAACATTGCGAGATAAGAAATGCCCTCTGCTTGTATCACCTCAGGGTGGTTAATGAAAGAAAGAGTTGAGACAGCACCACTTGGAAATCAGTGTGCTCTTGGTGGGGCAAAACGTTGGCCCTTGACCCATGAACCCTCAACTTGCACATAACTTGAACATTGTCATCATTCTTGGAGTTCCAGTTACTTATATGACAAAAGGCTTAGCTCTAAATCCTAGAACAGAATTGAGACAGCAGTGAGCACTAAAATGGAGCACAATAAAAAGTCATTACTTACAGTTTTACGAATGTAAGGCATCCTTGCTGAAACTTCAACCATGAGTTGAGTATGTCTATGTCTGTGTGTGCCTGTGTGTGTGTGATTGTGTGGGTCTGTCTCTGTCTCTGTTTGTGTGCCTGTTAAACTCCCAAATGTAAATGAAAGGGATGCTTTTCCGTCCTCTATCTGAGCCTGAGCTCCCTACATCATATACGGCTTACTTAGAAATAGAAGCCTATTAGTTAGGACATCCACTTTCCCACTCAATCAACTTAACCATTGTGCCCCTTTGCACTCAACCTTGACAACCATCGTCATCAAATAGCAATGTTAATCCATTTTGACATCCTCTCCTTTCCACCTACTGCCCTCTAGTGGAAGTTCTGACAAGTCTCAAAATAGTAGTCAAGGATTAGTTCACAAAGGTTCACGTGTCACCACTGGATGTCATTGGCCATAGCTACGCCAGGAATTATTAGGGCCACCTCAAGCTGTTTAGATACCATTGGTCCACAAGTTACTGGCATCTACCCAGCCTTCATAAATCTACCTGCAAGATTATCCTGACTCTTTTATCCCTTCTCCCCCTCTATTCTTCTTCCTGCTCCTCTTCTTCTTTTTCTAACATTAACCCCAACTTTCACCCTCTTTCAAAATAAAACAGTTCTTCATCTACCTTCTCAACCTTTGGACTTTGAAAAGAATTAAAAGTTGTGGGTTTTTTTTTCCTTCCAGTCACAAGGTGAAGAGGGCTCAGATGAAGTGAGTGTTGTCATTGTCAAGGGCTCTTAGTCACCTCCTTGC
The DNA here is from genome assembly GCF_030254825.1 of Meriones unguiculatus. NCBI lineage: Eukaryota > Metazoa > Chordata > Mammalia > Rodentia > Muridae > Meriones > Meriones unguiculatus. The sequence goes on from NC_083351.1 coordinate 129,642,053, forward strand.
ATCCTTCTTAGACGCTTTGAGAACCTGGAGTGGTCCTTCCTCGTCCAGAAGGCAGTGAAATTAAAGGGCCTTAAAAGGTCATAGAATACCACACAGCACATGGAAAAGCTAGAGTTGCAATGCACCCTGACTAGATGAAATCCCTCCTGTATTACTTTAAGAATTTCATATGGTGTTTAATGATTGTTTGATTTTCTACTTAGTAATATGAAAATAGTAACTTCCATGGAAAATGAAATTCAGTCCCATAGAATGGCACTTACTATGTTTATGCAAACCCATTCAACTTTCCTGATAGTTAATGTTTAACCATTACCCTAGCTCAACAATCCTCATTCTCATGTTAATACTCCTGGATCCAGAATCGCTTAGCAGAGGAGCTCTGTGGAGGTAACCTTGGGTGAGAGGTAAAGACTGTAAAAAATCACAAAGCTGATGCAGTTGATCTTAGATTTCACAAGGCAGATGCCATGTTCTCCTACAAGCTTTGGGGAAACTAAACAGTAAATAACAAAGAGTTATAACCACCAGAGAAGAACCTCAATTGAAGCACGATATAAGGAATGTGTGTGCACTTGTGCACCCTCTCCCACCCCCAGATCACATGTGATTGCCAACCACCTTGATCTTACCCTTTTTAGTGTGTGATGGTTTTTTGTAGTCTTCCTTCATTAGCTTGTTTTCGTAATATTTTCCCTTAAAGCACATAACCAATGTGAGGTTTCTTTGTCACATTTTTTTTTAATTACGGCTATACAGCATGGCTCTTGTTATCATGCTCTCATACAACCTCTTCAACTTCTTTTTAATTGTTTTATTTTATTTTATAAATACTTTTCCTGCACATATGTATATGACTACATGCATGCCTGGTATCACTGGAGGTCAGAAAAGGGTGTTGGATCTGGAACTGAATTTATAAATGGTTGCGAGCCACAACACAGTTACTGGGAACTGAACTCAGGTTCAGTTCTTGCTGAGGTAACTCTCCAGCCCCAGTCTCTTCAACATTTTGACTCTAATACAGGGGTTGGGGTTATATCTGTGATAATACAGCTCTGTGGAGATCGAAGGATTTTGTTAGAGATCTAGATCCAGTCTTGTCTCTATATATGACTAGAATAGTAAGGAAAGAAGCTGGATTCCAGTTCTCTGTCTTCTTGTCACTTTTATGCTTTGTTACCTGCTAGGTAAATAAACTTCCAGGAGCCTTAAACAGTTATTCTGTGTTAGGTTATATGTGTCTCTGAAGAGCAAACCCATCCAAAGTCTGCAAAGGCCCTTCCTACTACACAGGCTGTTCTGTGTAATAGTTGAAGATCCTGAGGAATTAAAATTAGAAAACTATGAATCAAGTCTGCTTTCCAACCAGTTTGCCAAGTGTGCTTTCCCTTTTCTCATGGTACTCAGCTCACAGGAATCCTTCAGGCTCATTCTCATTTTCCTTCCTTTGGTTTTGTAATTCATAAATATTCTATCAACAATGCAATGCCACAGCTATAAGGGTTCACAATTAAGTCAGTCATTAAAAGAAAACAGGCCCATACGAATACTGGCATCAAATTTACATGTGCTTGTAACTTTCTGGTGGCTGACAACTGAGTTCCAAGCAACCAGCATTATTTTACCCTGGTCCATATCCTTTCATTCTCTTCCTATAACAAGCATTGAAGATTTTTTCCTTTTTAATTTTTATTATTTATGTTTTTATTCATTTTACATTCTTGTAGCCCCATGCCTCCTCCCCTCCCAGTTTCACCCTCCTTTTTTCCTTCTTTCCCCTTTAGTCTCCACTTTTCCTGAGAAAAGGGCAGCTCCCTTTCCCATACAGCTCATCTGATTATGACCAAGCATGTCCTCTTCCCCTGTGGCCTGGCAAGGCAGTCCCACCAGGGGGAAGTGATCAAAAAGCTGGCAAGTGAGTCCATGTGTCAGATGCAGTCCCCACTTCCTTTACTAGAGGACCCACATGAGGCCTAAGCTGCCCATCTGCTACATGTTTATAGGGGACCTAGGTCCACTTCATTCATGATCTTTGGTTGATGCTGCAGTCTCAGCGAGACCCTCTGGTGAATTGGCTCTGTTGGTCTTCTTGGGAGCTCATGTCACCTCTAGGTCCTTTTTTTCTTTCCTCCCACTTTTCCACAAAACACCCTACTCATCACCCAATGTTTGGCTGTGAGTCTTAGCATCTGATTTGAGGCACTGCTGGGTAGAGCCTCTCAGAGGACAACTCTGTCAGGCTCCTGTCTACAAGCTTAGCAGAGTATCATTCATAGAGTAAAGAGTTGGCATTCTCACTCAGAAGGGGAAATAGAATAGATAGAGGTAGTGGCTGAAGAGATGGAACAAGGTAGGAGAGGGGGCAGAGAGAGAGAGAAGAGGGTGGAGATGAGACCTGAGGATAGCAATAGCAAGAGGACAGAAGGACTGTAAAAAAAGAGAAATGGAGGATGAGGGTATATGTGTGACAAGCTGGAAACTTAAGTGGGGATAGGCTAGGAGGACTGTAGCAGAGACTCCTAGTAGCAGAGGCCATAGAAATGGAAGCAAACACCCTCTAACTAGACTAATCTCCTAGCAGAGAAAGGGGAACACCAACCCACTCACAAGAACTTTGACCTAAAATTTACCCTGCCCACAAGATGTTCAGGGCTAAAGAATGAGCAGATAGAACCGAGATTGAGGGAATACCCACCCAATGCCTGGCTGGTGCAATCAAAGACCCATCCTATTGGAGAGAACATTGAAGATTTTATAAGGTTCTTAAGAATATCTAAACACTCTCTGCTGTAGGTTTTAGTCTGTTACTGTTTTCCTACTTTCTTTGCTTTTAAATTCACATTACAAGAGCAAGCACTATTTTTCAAGCTTTAATCCTTTTGAAGTTTGGAGATACCAAAGAATGAATGTATATTGATGTTTTGAAAATGAAATTGTAAATAAATACACAAGGTATATTTTCTTTTAACAAATCTAAAAGGAAGAAGGGTGTGGGAGACTTGTAAGCCTGAGAGAGAGATTATCTAATGCAGTGTTAGCAATGCTAACCTAGTGGTGTCACAGATGGCTGTGTCCTGTTCAGGCAGCGCAGCCCATAGTGGCTCAGGCAATAGGCTGGACTCCATCCTGGCTCTGCTGACTTCAGGGAAGTGACTGCACTCTGCTTTGCCTCGGTTTCCTCATTAATCAAAGGGAATAACTGTACATTTAACACAAAGGCAGACTGAAAGGATTAAATGTTAATACATATAAAGAACTTTCCAAACCCTCTGACTCAAAAAGCCTTCCTCAGCATAAACTGTTATCAATTATAGAAAAGGAATCCAGATGTCACACAGTTTTTAAGTACCTGGGAACATGTTTTCTTTCCCTTCCCCCCTCCTCAGCCTTCTCTGACTGTACCACATTTGCTCTTTCAGTCCACACTGTATCCTACCACTCCTCCTTCTAACTTGCAAAGACTCCATGAAAAGTGTTTAGAAGGAAAGAGGTGCATGTTTCAGGCTCTGTGATGGTTAAGAATACTTTCCAAACAAAATCACCATTTCCAAAGATAATGGGCTTTATGGGAAGGGAAGTCTCCTTACTTTTAACTTTATAAGGCAACATGACATTTGAACGGGTGACATTTTTTTAAAAGATAGATATTGACCCTACACAATTAATGGCTGCTGAGTGCTGAAAGAGGAAGAATCAGTCTTCTCTAGAGACTATAGTTCATTCAAACCCAAACAGTCAGCCCTAAAAACACACATATATATATATGATCAACAATAAACAAACTCAACAGGTTGTTTATATATAGAAATGTATGGATGCATATATGTATTACATATGTGTGTCTGACAATAATAATGTCATGAATTTGAGGAGTTGGGGGAATGTGGGAGGATGTAGAAAGGAAGGGCAGAAATTATGTAAATAGAGTAGCCATATATGAAATTCTCAAGATATAAATTTAAAAGATTTTTAATTAAAAAGAAATTGGTCATATAATAAAAAGAGCTATTGGGCTTGGATAGAAAGGATAGCAATCTGGGGATTACCTACATGCTGATAGGCAAGAAACTACCTTTGAACAACACCTTGTCTTCATCAGTTTGGGGGCACATTTTCCACGTTTTCCACAAAAACTTAATGAACAGTAACATGCAGAAATAGAGCTATTTTTTTTTTCAGGACAGCAGTGCATTTAGAATATCTTTCTGGATTTGCTGCTCTTCACCCCTCCTCACCAGAGCTCCACTGACCTCAAAATGCCCCTCTTGCCAGGCCATAAAGTACATCTGAACCAGAAGACTGGGACTCCAGCCAAAGCTGGTAAAGGTGAAGAATGTGTGACTAAAAAAAGCCCAAGTGTGGGGTGCCGGGTATAACAGATAAGGTTTTTGTTTTTGTTTTTTGTTGAATTGATTTTTGAAGAAATTATTCATACATAAAGTGGAAAAGTTCAAGGATCAAAATATTGAATTGTCAGATAGTTGAGATCAGTCATTCCAAAAGAATGGTGGGGCCTGAATAGAAGTGTGCCTACCTTTTCTTGTATTTTCTTATTGAATTATTTACAAGTATGTTAGTGTTTTTTTTTAAACAGAACACCTTTGTTTAAAATACAGCAGATTGAACATTTTGTATCTACATTTCATAGTAAACAAAAAGAAAACACAAGACAAGCCATTTAAAAGATTCATGCTTTCTAAGGACTAAGTCATAGAAATAGAAATGGGAACATCTTAGAATCTTATTGAAAAGGTTTCTTCTTCTCAGCCAAACCCCCATCACTGGAGAGTGGATGGGGAAGGAAGGAAGGAAGGAAGGAAGGAAGGAAGGAAGGAAGGAAGGAAGGAAGGAAGGAAGGAAGGAAGGAAGGAAGGAAGGAAGGAAGGAAGGAAGAAAGATGGATAACCTTTGCATGTTCCTGGCTTGGCTTTGTTTTCACAATTTCTTGTCAAAGCCAGAAGGGATCTGATTTCTGGTCCAGAACTCCCAAAACTGAAGGGTCAAGGAAAGGCAAATGGTAGCTGTAAGCTTTGATCTTAGTGGTCTAAACTCTTTCTTCCTCCATGGGCGTTCTGTACAAACACAGCCATTTTATCTTCTGTGAAGTCCCCGAAGCTTTGCCCCTTTCACTTTCTTATGAGAATATGAACTTTGGGGATGCCTTTTCATTGCTTTCTGTATTTTTTCTTTAATTAAAATGTGACTTAGTCTCACAAATCCTTACCTTGGTACAAAGGGTTCACAAACTAAGAAGATGAAATTCTTGGAGCCACATGCTTTCCCCTCAGTCTGAACCCTGTTCTTTGCCCACTGTTGTATCTTCTTTTCATCAGCCCTCATTCCCTTAATGCTTTGTAGACATCTTTTCTTCTTGACAGAGAAGACAGAGCCTAGAAGACTAAGATTCTTGGCTCTAAAATGTGGCTTGTTAAGACTGTTGTGATTTGCTTTATACTTTGAAGCTTGTTTTCAAAGTGAAAATAATGCCTTGAATAAGATCAGACCGGAGCAGACTCTGCAGGTGCCAGGGAGGATTCTGGGAGAGCATTTTCCAGCTGTGGGTCAGCCAGCGGCAAATGAAGTACAAATAAGAAGTACCTGTGGTCTTGCTGTAGGATTTTGAATTTAGACTTAGGATTTCACATTTTCTCAAAAATAAGTGTTCGCTGATCTGATAAAATAAGCTGGAAATTCTGTTCTTGTATTCTTCATGACAGAATTAACATTGCATGTATTTATTTCAGACAAAAACCTTTAGAAAAACAGTTTCAGAACATTTTGCAACCTACACAGAAGGGCTATGCTGAGGGGTTCCTGGATTCTATAATTAATTTCTCAATCATTTTTTTTGTTTTGTTTTTATTCAGCCATCGGTGATTTCATTTAACCTCATGATTATTCAGGTCGCAATAATATATTTTGCTCACAGTGTATCATAAGCTATGACATCACCTGCTTCACTGAAATTGAGAAACATTACATGTCAACACTTCCCTAAACAATCGTCCAAAAGTCCATCCAAGAAAGGAAAGGAAGGGCATTTCCTGTAGAGATTTGTTCTCAGCGGAGACACACCGGCTCCCAATGACCTGCTGCTTCCTTCCCAGGCACAGAGGAACAATTTAAGAAGTCATTGTGAAAATGTTACTCAGAATCCAGGTCAAAGGCACAGGTTTAAGATCTGACCTTTTACACCAATTCAAACCATGACATATCTCTTACTTTCTGTCCTCCAAAAGTCAGTAGACAGCATCAGTTTATCAATTGGTTGATATTTTCCAGCTTCTGGAAGGAAACGCATCGTGTCTTGAATAGTTGAACATGTCATTAGCCCTGAAAGTGTGCTCCACCATTCATGTCTCTTGACTTATTATTGTGTGTTATCCTCATATGATTGTCTTCAGAAAAGAAAAGAGAAAAGTCTGTAAGAGTTTCGGTTTCCAGGACTGAGGAGATAACCTCTGTTCTAGAGGACACGGGTTCAGTTCCCACAGCCACACTAGGTGGCTGATAACTGCCTATAACTGCAGTTCTCAGAGATCTGATGTCCCCTGGCCTTCAATGGTATCTGCACTCATATGGCCCACACACAAAAACATAAAAATACATAAATGAATCTTTTCTTAAAAACAACACTTTCTCTTTCTTAGACCTTTCTTCCTTGTATCAAATATTTTTCTTGTTTTCATATAACTTCAGAATTTTAATAAGAGACTAAATTTTTCTCAGCTGATAATTTGGCCTTTTAAATAGAAAATCTCTGAATAGTAGATGGTGCCAGATTTTCTTTTAACAATAATCTATAAAGCATTTGTGGGGATATGGGAAGGGGGAGAAGGAGAGAGACTTCAAGGTTAACTATCTCTTTGTCTTCCAGTGTACAAAGAGTCTCTAAAAGGTCATTTGTCTAATATGTTGAGTGAGGTAGCACCCATGTGTAAGATTTAAGGTAGAAACAAATCCTTGGGTTATGTTTGGAATAAATAACAAGCCTTAAAAATTGCAATCCGTATCTAACTTAGATGAGCAAATTTGCTGTCATTACTTGGCAAGACCCAACAAACCCAAAGCCATTATGTTCAAACAGTGATAATTAGAAAGGCATAGCCAGAGAGGTGAAAACACTTGTGAATTGCTCTGGGCCCAAGTCAAAAGGAGGTAATTGGGAAGTTAGAGAACATGGCAACACTAATGATATTCTCCTGGCTACAAATGTTACTTGGGAACACCACTACCTGCCCAGCATCATCCTAACTTCACTAAAATGGAGGCTAGAGATGAACACTGGAAAGGTGAGAGTGACCAAGACATGCTTGGTACCCTCATTTTCAGCTGCACCTGTGCTATGTGGACCTACTATTCTGTTCTGAACACATGCCAGGCACTTAGAGTAAAAGCTACAGGCAAGTCTTACTGGCAACATGAAAACCTTTTCCAGAACAGTCTGTCTGTAGCCATTTAGACACCTAAAAATTGAAGTTAAAAAGAAAAAGTGGCATTTCTGTAGGAAAAAGTATTTAAAATTGGTATTTTCTAGTCAGCTTCGAGAGGTGGTTTATAGGTGCATTTCTTTTAATGGGCTTTTTTTTGTGGCATGTACCATGTCAAGAGCATGATAGAGATACAAATTAAGATGCTGGAAACACTATTTGACATTTAAGAGATACTATCTCTCTGAAAATAAACACAGACAATCAGATTTTATCACATATTCAGATTGCAAACACAGAATGAGGAAGAGTTCTGTTACAATCAAGTATCCCAGCACCTTGGTATTTAAATTTGTCTGTGACAAGTGTGACCATAGACCGACATAAAATGAGTCAAGTATGACATCAAACAGTGTCACCTATAGCAATAGATAAGTAGATACATTCTTGCTAGCAGGTGACTGCTAAGAGAACTGCAGGCATAAAAGCATGATGTGTGTGCCCGGAGCTGGTGAGGCTGTCCACAGCTGAAGGGAAATGACCCCTCACCTCCATTCCCTATTGGATTTTTTTTTTATCCAGCTCTATGTGTTATAGAGCTGGGGTTGGTTTTCCTGATGGAAGCCTAGCAACTTGTTTCAGTTCCTCTGAGGAAAATGCAAGCAGGCAAGAATGCTCTGTTGGCCACCCACCTCACAGTCTCTAAAAGGGAGCTCTGTGAGGAAGCATTCCACATTAGCAAATGTACATTTCTGTGATCAAGATGAAAACACTTGAGCCCAATCTTCCACCCTTCGCTCTAGCTGGCTGAAAAGAATGCAGGGAACTCTGGGAGTTTAAGTGGCTTTGGCAGGAGAGGAAACAGCTGTAACATTGTCAAGGGTTGTCTGTGGGAGCCATACCAGCTGCTGACAGCATCAAGAATGCCCAGAAATAGGGAAGGCACTTTCAGACTAGGGTTGAAGCAGTTACACTCAGGAAGTGAACTCTTGACCTCTTGTGAGACAAGCATCTTTTTTTCATTAAATTTTTATTTTTTTACATTAATTACATTTTATTAGCTTGAGACAAGCATCTTTCATGGACCCTGTTCTGTCATTCTTCAGACTGGATATCTCTTTTAGAACCAGAGGATAGGATGTTTTCATTTTGAACTGTTACACTTTTGCCAAAACAGAAGTGTGTTTACATAAATGCAACCAGAAAGAGTGGGAGGTAAGGAAAGAAGCTTCAAAATCATGTCAAGGAATGCTCTAGTAAATCTTAGATATGCTCCATAGTAGACCATGCAGTTGAGAGTGTTATTTTCTGCACCAAAGGCTTTCAAAGCTCTTTGAAGCTCCTCATCCTATCTCCATGCCCTGTGCTCATGCATCCAATACAGCAACACCCACTAACCCTTGTCTGGGTTCTCCTCTGCAGCTTCCATGCCAGCCCTTCCCCAAATAACTCCACACCTTGACCTATGCCTTCTACTTCAAGACCTATTAATTCTTAGCTGCTGGCTGAGAAGAATCAGGAGATCTAAATTATTCCTAGGTATGATGGCCTGGAAATTCTGAATATGGTAATTATCTCAAGGGTTTTCACATTTTAAGAGAGGACCATACATCATCCAGATAAATGCATCTTTAAAATTCATTTTCTCTATGAATGGGAAAGAGCCTCTTCATTGAGTCTCTCTCTCTCTCTCTCTCTCTCTCTCTCTCTCTCTCTCTCTTTCTTTCTCTCTTTTCATTTCCTCTTACATATCCACTCAGGAAAGCCTAATGACTGGGTTAAAAAAAAACAACAACTGCTCAATCTAGGAAGAAAGGGGTGTTGGCTGTCACTGAAGAGCCACAGTAAAAGAGAAATGCTTTCCATGAGTCTCCATAGAAGGATAGGCTAGTGGAAATTCTGACTTCTACCCTACAGATTTTATCATACATTTTTGGTTTAAAAGCAATCAATGATAGGGACATCGTTCTTTTAAAATGATGATTAATTATGCAGGCATTATTTATTGTTACCAAATAATAGCTATTTTGAAATTTATTTATGATAATCAACCCTGGACTTCAGTTTTCGGCTATGAGGTTCCCACACTGTCATCTTTTTGGCTGTAAATACCTCGTGTTTATGTTTATCTGATAAATGATTTTGTTTAAAGTAGGAAATTAATAAACACTTATGTAAGTGGTTTTAGACTTCATTTTATTTGAATGTCTGTGTTTTTCTTTAGGGTACAATGTATGAAGCCAAGGGAAGCTGCCTCTTTCAAATGCTTGTGAAAAAAGACCGATGCCCTATTTTTTCATGAACAAATATAGTCAGCTCATGTGGTATACATTTACATAGCCAACCTGTAAGGAAGCCCTGTATTGAGTACTGGACAACAGAAGAAGAATGAAGCATGGGTACAGCTATTTTGCTCCTTCATCTAAAAGCTCAGAGCCATAGAGCTACCTTCCTGTAGAAGCCAAATTGTGTTAAAAGGCCACAAAATAAGTGGCTGGATGGTAAATATTCTGAAGGCAGTGCCCTGGAATGCAGAGCCTGGGATAGGAATGTGCAATATGACCGAAGGGATTACATACATTTATCATTTGTGGGGGGAATTCCCTTAGCTGGAAATAGATGGGGATTTCAGATACTTGATCCCAATGCTATTTCCTTTTGAGTTGACTAGGCACTCTTGAAGGTCTGAAATGGTGAAGGAATCTTCTTAATTGAGCACTCAGCTGCACATTTCTAAAGCATGGCCTTGAAGCTGAAAGATGAAAAAAGGCCAATGTACTCAGCTTAGGTTGAGAAGTAATATAAAAAATCTATCCACCCACGCAGCCAACATCCAACACTATATCTGATCCTTTATTAAGAGTATAAAACAAATATCTCTACTAATCAGTCCACTTGCTTGTATTTGATTTGGAAACTCTTACTACCGGAGTTTTCCTATATAACTCACTTCACCGAAATGGTGTGTGTGTCTGTGTGTGTGTGTGTGTGTGTGTGTGTGTGTGTGAGAGAGAGAGAGAGCGTGTATTGTAGACTTGCCCAAACATATGTATGTAGAAACCAGAGGTTGACTTTGGGATTGGGTGTCTTCCTCTATTGCTCTCCACATTGTTTTTGAGACAGGATCTCTCCCTGAACCTGGAACTCATCATCAGTGTCTGACCACTGATCCCCTAGAATCTACTCACTTGTAGACCAATGCTAATATTACAGGCATGTGACTTCACACCAGATTCTAGGTGAAACTGGAATCTGCACTTAGGTCTTCATGCTTACTTAGCAAACATTTCACCCACTGAATCATCTGCCCAGATCCTAAGTAGCTTCTTATGAAATCTGTCAACATTTTGTCAGTGTTGTGCTCATGAACATAAAAACTCATGTCTAAGTATATTCTATCACTTTCAATTCCTTCAGTTCTAGACTTTAAGTTGTTCGACTTTGTAAATGGGACCCTTTTAGCAACACTCAAATCTCCATATCACTCTTTTGTTTACTAAGAAATTAGATAATATTTAGAGATGGCATGGATTCCTGGCTGGAAGACACTCTCAGTAGTGAGATGGTTCCCACACTAATTGATGCAATCCTTGGTTGGGAGACACAATTTAAACATGAATAATACTCAACTTTTCCATTACTTTTTGACATGCTTCTTATGCTTTTCTTCTTTCTTTCTTTTTTTTCTTTTCTTCCAAACACACGGAAATAACAGCATCATTACCAATGTACGGTTTAAAGCCATATTTCTTTTCTTAGTCAATGATATCTTGGTGCGAACTGTGGCTTCTCTGTAATCACCTTGGTAATAAGGCATCATGACTTCCAGAGCTCTTGTCTACTCACTCACAATCAAAGTACAAAGTAGTCCTCAGGATTTTTGTTTGTTTGTTTTGTTTGTCTCAGGTCTCTTTATTTATCCTTTAAAAACTCTCAAAGATAAAATTTAGCTTTGTGTGTTTTGGCTATTTAGTTATTACTATTTACTGTTTTAGATATTACAGCAAAAGGTGTAAAAATGGTGCATACCATTAGATACGAGAATGATGACATCATTGCCTTCCATATAGAATCTGAAAACACAGTACACTCAGGGAAGAAAAATTCTGAGAAAAAAAATATGTTTAATGTTACAATAATAATAATTTGACTTTGTGACCCTACTGGAATAAAACATTCAGGATTCTACCACTAACAACAAGAAGCCTAAGCATGAATGGAAGATGCTAAATCCTAACTTAAGGGTGCTCTGAGGGAGAATGAGCACAAAGAGAAAGAAAGACAGAGAGACAGACCAACAAACATAGAAGTCAGGATGCACTCATTAACAGCTTAATTTTGCCTAGCATCTTATGAACAAGTCTGGAAAATTGTAACTGTTGGTTCACCTTTTTAAAGAGGCAGCTCTATAAAAGGTGTCACCACAGACTCAGCACAGATTGGTAACTCACTGCTGCCTCTGTAATGGTCCACTGATGAAGAGAAGAATCTGTAGGAGAAATGTCTAATGATGTAGTGAATGCCACTTCTTAGAATTTGAAATGTTCTTCTCTTGTGATAATTATAAATCTCATTTCGGTTCTTTCTGGTCTGCTTTGGATGCTGAGATTTAAGAATTAGAAATTCAATTTATATTTTCTTATTGAATACAGCCCAAACAGCATGCTTTATATTTTTTATTATCATCTTCCTTGCATGTCATTTATTTGTCCTTTCCTCTGAATTATGGCTCATTATGTATGTTTATTAATATGTTTTTGTTACTCTTCAATGGGATGGATGAATGAATAAGTGAAAAAGAGATAGGATCCAGTTGAGAGGGATTGCTGGAGTACCTGGCCTGGTACCAGCAGAGTAGAGTAGCTGTATAATGTTTCATTAATGAAATAGATCTTAAGTGGAGATTAGGAGGAAGAGGAAGCGGGTTGATGGTGACATGGGTGTTTCTTCAGATGAAAGATTGGCTGTAAGGCAGATGCACTTGTGGAGTGACTGAGTGATGTGATAAGTGCAGTAAGAAGATCTGTCTGACTGTAGTACCAGGGCTGGCTGCCTTCTTATGTTTTTGTTTCACCAAAGAGACAACCAGGGGTAAGAGCTCTAGAAAGATGGAATAACAGTTCCCCATAAAGGAAGGATTCTCATTTCAGTTTATAAATTGGAAGCAAGAAAATGAAACTGGAGGCCAATTAGGAGGTTTTTCAGGTGGTCTGCATGGAAGTAGGTAAGAGAACAAAAGAAGGTGAAGGTAGGAAGATCAGTGGGTTTCATAGCTCCTTCAAATTAATTTCCTACAGCAGCAGTGTATTGGCTGCTCACCAGGTCTGCACCTGATAGTCCTGTTTAGCATCTGTGGCTGTGCACTAACTCCTCTCCTGGGTATGATAAAGAGACTGGGAGCCACAGCAAGTTTAACAGAACTGATTGCCTGGAGCATGGAGCTAGATGGTCCCATAGTCCTTTGCAGCAAGCCAGCTCTATTTGTTGGATTCCAGCTTGTAGAGAGATGAATCTTGAGCAAACCAGTCCTTAACTCCTGACTTTCTAATTTCACTTAAAAGGTATCCCCTAAGCATCGCATATCAGCAGTTTCATTTCAGCCTGTAATGCCTATGAGTTTGGCTATGGCTTCACTTAGGACAAAGTGGAGGAAGGGTCTGAGTGGCTGAATGAAGTCTAGGAGCAGGGAGCAGATAGTTCACTCAAGGCTGGGTGACGAGGACTCTTGAAGTGGTGTGTCACTCAATGATTAGCAACTGTTGTGGATCTCTTACAGCATTTGCTGATTTCCATAGCATTGCCCACTTCGCCAATATGACAGAAAGTAAAAGATGGATGTGGCCAGCTGCTACATGGTATTTCTCACAGGTAGACATCATAGACAAAAATAACTTCAAGAGCATATATAAAAGTTAAATGAAGTAAAATGATTATGAGGTGATTGATTTTCAGTATCACTTTGCTTTTAATATAATTAAATTTTAAGTTGTGATAATGAAGTTTTGAATGAAGGCTTTAAGAACTAGTTCACAAAATGACTGAACATATAACTGCCAGATGGCATGCTCTCATTCACTAGGAAGGAGGCCTAGTTCAAGAAACATTTGTTTCTTTCAAGAAAGGTATCAGGGCCAGTGAAAATGTCATCCTGATGGAATTATGAATTGGCCTGCACAGCTTCCTTAGATTCAGATCCCAGGATCTGAATCTGGGTATCAGCCAGCATCATTTCCAGCATTGTAAGGCATGACTCAGCATTTTCCAAGAGGCTGGGATGCACTGAGAGGAGAACATCTTTGTCAGAAGACATCTAGATGTCTGCCAGGTCCCCTGCCCCTTAGAGCCTGGTGCTATGTGAAAAGTCCAGTGGCATATTTACCAAGGCCTCTACTACTAGTGCACAATTTCCCAAGGAATTTTCAAGACAACATGGACATTTATCTTGGAAGAATTCAAGTATAACATGAAGAAGGGGTGGTGATCATAGCTCAAAAGGGGGCCAAAGAAAAGTACAGAAATGTTCCTAAATTAGATATTTAATGATGTCTAAAGATGAAGTTGCATCTTAATCATGTCTAGAGTCTACTGGTCCAGTGACTGTGACATGGTAGAGCTATAAGAAGGAAGCATTTCTGGCAACAGAAACAAGCAAGACAGAGTATAGAAATGTGAAAGAGTGTTTAGGTATTGTCCAGTGACTTCCTGGATACCTTGAAGTGGGCAGAGAGAAATTGGAATAAGAAGAGTCAGATTTGTTAGGATAATTTATGTCATTCCAGGGAATTTCTTATTCTCTTTCAGCCATAGAGAGGCCTTACACTAAGGAGATGTTTTATTTTTGAGAAAAATAGGAAAACACTCCCAAACCCCACTCCATTAGGAGTTTATGAGTGATGCATGGGTTTAAGGCTTTCTCTTCATTCAACATGTTTGCCTTTCAGGGCTTGTCTATAACTTGTTCTTAAAGGGGATATTTTTTTATGTTATTAATTATAGTTTATTCACTTTGTCTCCCCCCATAAGCTCCTCCCTCCTCCCCTCCCAAGGGGATATTCTTAAAGGCAGTGATATCATAGCTCATAAATCTGTCAAAGAGAGCTACAAAAATAAGAGTGTACTTGAACTGGATCTGTGTACTGCCTGTTACCAAGCAGTAGTCTTATATAAGTAGTTAGTCTACTGCTTTCTGAATAAAAAATTAGAAAAGCAGTACACGTTTAATCAAGAGAATGAAACTGTGAGTATAAGACCCTGAAACTGTCCTTAAGTTTGCATATTAAATTCATTAGATACTCCTTTTTCTTACAATTCTAGATTTCCTTTCTTATTATTAAGAAAGCTATCTGTTATAGATCAGTATATTTGGAACAAATAGATTTTTCTTTTTCAAAAAGAACCAGGAACTTGAAAAATCTTAACCAGAAAAATTTGAAGTAGACATGTCAATGTGACTTCCAAATGAGTTTGAAATATGAAAACTATCCACAGACAGGCACTTCTCATAAAAGCACTCTTTCATTTAAGACTCAAACTATAGAGCATTGTTTCAAAGCCTTGTGGTAAGAAAAATTTCTGTCAAGTCGTGCACTAATTTGTATAACCACTGTAAAGGACAGCGGTGAAAGCTATTCTGTAAGAGATAAACAGCTTTAGCGCAACCTTGGTCGGTGAATCAGATCCATTGGAAGAAATGACTCTTAGAGACAGGTTGCACTGGACTCCTTGACCTCAACTCATCTCAGGCTTACTGCAAGTTATCATGTCAGGCAGAAATTCGAAAAGCCAGCCAGCTTCCAAATGTTCTCCTGAAATTGCCCGCCAGGGCCTGTGGGCCAGAGAGATCTTATCACTAAGGACATAAATGTATGCTCCTGAGCCAAATCCAGCACACAGGTGTGTTTCGTTTGACTCACACTGAATTTGTTTTTATGAAGTTAAATCAAGTATTGCTTAAATTTGAAGTATTAACGGTAAGACACCATTTTATTTTCTGCTTTTTCTTTGACTATTTGGAGCACCTTCGGCCTAGATTCTCTTAACAATTGGCTAAGAAGCTGCTGGCCCTTTTAAGTAAGGAAAGTGTTTCCATCTTTTCCACAGTACTTGTCCTGGATACTTTGAGCTATACATAGGCTACTTCAAAGGCTGAGGTCATATTTAAGCATATTTAAGCAAGTATCTTCTAAGTACTTCCATCAATACCAGAACAGTCCTAGAGCTTGATTCCATGAGGCTAGGCTTTCAGTTGTAGGCCTGTGGAGAGAGAGGCTTAGAAGGTACCAGGAAAAAGCCTAGGGAGGCAGTTTAGAGAATGGAACACTCAGAAACTTGGACTGATAGCTTTTTTATTGGCTAACATGGAAGTACCCTTGATAGGAAGGAGAATTTGTCTCAGGTGGGGTATTCCGGGAAATTGGATTATGAGATGGAAATTAGCATGTGTTTATTAAGGAGTATCTTCAGGATTAGTACAAGTGGCATATGTCGAACAGCTAGGAGCAAACCTCAGCTGACCTCATAAAGCACTCTGGAGTCATCTTTCCTCTACATTCAAGATGGCAGTCTATTCTACTTAATTCCATGACACATTGAATGCAGGGAGGATCTTATCATTCAGAGTGGTAGTCATTTACCACCAAAGCAATTCCTCAAGAGTGAGACATTGAAGGCTGCACCTTCAACACCTACAAACCTTTTTAAAGAGGCTCTGTACAATATTTTAGGCTGCCCATATAGCCAGCGGCTATGCTAGAGTCAGTATGTTAATATCAAAATAACCCCAGAAGCTTTGGTGTAACTCTTCCCTTCGGTGTACCCAGGGCTGTGCTCTAGTTCAAAAGAGATCAGATGATGCTGTTGGTCTCTATCCAGACATCACTGATCTGTTGTTTTGAAAACTCTCTTCATCCTCATTCAGTATTGTCTCCTGTTACCATTCTGTGCCCATATCTTGACATCTATCCTTACCACGTCATGACCTCAGAAATCTAGAATATTCCTCTATCCAAAACCTAAATTTCTACTGAGTTCACCACACAATGAATAATGACATATCTCAAACCATGGCTTATTATATAATTGCTAGTGCAACATTGACTTTTCATATTTATTTCATTTTTAATCTATTTATGACATCATGGTTATTTTTAAAAATCTTACTCCACAGTTTTAGAGATAATAGCCCTAAAGGGATTTTAAGGACCTTGACTCATCAATAGATGTATTTTTCTGAGTGGTTATCAAATACTAGTCCCAAATAAGAAACCAAATTCAAAACATGTGATAGACTTATTATTTTCCAAGGTCTCATTAAAGCATCAGTGCAAATGGAATTTTCCTATTACTTCCCTGCTTTCTCCCATCCCTGACAGGATTAACATTATTAATTGCTAGAGTTGACTATGATTTATTGCAATTTAGTGTTTGATTAGGGAGACTAATTCAACTGTCCACAGGTATCAATCACTGAAGGACCTGTGACTATTTCCATGGCACTGGTTTTTTTTTTTTTTCTGTACCTCCCATTCAGTCTTTCATTCATCTCATAAACACTTATTGAAACTTGCTTTATACAAATCACTGTAGAGGTGTTCAGAGCCAATTTCTTTTTTTTCTAGTCTGAGAATTTTAAATACATAAAAAGAAAGAGGAAATGAGGCCAATTTGTGAATATAAGAATAAATCTGGCATGTATAACAACTTAACCAATTTCCCTTATAAATAATTTATTTAGTAGACTTTTTTTTAGTAGATTTTTTAAATTTATGTTTTGTTTTGTTTTGTTTTGTTTTGTTTTAGGTAGGGTCTCACTATATAGC
This sequence comes from Meriones unguiculatus, assembly GCF_030254825.1. NCBI lineage: Eukaryota > Metazoa > Chordata > Mammalia > Rodentia > Muridae > Meriones > Meriones unguiculatus. The sequence goes on from NC_083351.1 coordinate 129,659,304, forward strand.
CATGGCTGATCTAAAACCAAATTTATAGACCAGGCTGGCCTTAAATTCACAAAGATCCTCCTATCTCTGTGTCCTAAGTGCTGAAATGAAAGGCATGTGCCACTAGGCCTGTCTGTATTTTCTTTTCTGTTTGTTTATTTTTTCAAGACAGAGTTTCTCTGTGTAGCCTGGACCAGGCTCTATAGACCAGTCTGGCTTCATAATCACAGAGATCCACCTGCTTCTGTCTCCTTGCGTGCTGGAATTACAGGAGTGCACCAGCGTGCCTGGCTTCTGTATTTTCTTAATTATTGGTTTTACAATATACATTATTTTGCATAATATATATGATATACACATGGGGCTTATAGTTAATAGAATCAAACAAATTACTATCTCCTTAGTCATCTTCTAGTAAGGAAAACCTCTTAGCAAATCTTCAGTGTAAAACCTATTATTGATTGTGTGTGTATCCGTTTGTCTATGTATCTGTGTGTGCTTGTGTGCACACGTGTGCCATGGTGCCCAAATGAAGGTCAGAGAGCAGCTTTTCAGGAGTTAATCTTTTGCTCCACCTTATGAGTAGCAGGATTTTGTTCCCTTAACCTAAGCTTCTGATAAGCTTATCTGTTGATTTGTTTTAAGTTCATATATCACCTGCTTCAAATCCTTCATTTTTACTTAGTACTCTCTGTCACTTTTGAAATCACATTTTGTCCACACGCTTCTCTCTTGACCTTTGGCAAGGACTTAGTGGCTGTAATTGTTGGATAAGTTACTCAGCATTTCATTAAGGTCAGTTTCCATCTTTTATTTTTTTTATTTTTGGTGACCCTCAAATATTAACATATCAAGGCTCATCAGTTCCCCAAGATAGAGAAGGTAAAAGTTTGTTTATTGGAAAGCAGCTGGAACAGACAGTATAGTATATACATGGTCCACTTCATTCTTTCATTAAGTAATAAGTTGGCAGCTGGAGTCCCCCACTCACCCTTCACTAAACCAGGAAGAGGCTGTATGGCAGATGTCTGCACTTTCTTTTACACCACACATTATAAGCTCTTTAAAACTCTTTTTGCACTTCCAGGGGCCTCAGAATGGAAGGATCCATCAGTTCTTGGGGACAAGTGGGCTTATTGGAAACTTTGATTCTCTCTTTGAAGCCAGCAAGGGGAAGGAGCTGTGGACATGGCCGTATGCTTGTTCAGCCTCCTGGAGGATTATCAGTTGCCTGCTCAGTCAGCTCCCAGATGCTGGCTCATTACAGGTCTGACCCATGGGCAACAGCTTGGAATGTTACACTTTTAGGTGTGCAATCAATCGTGGTCCATGGTAAAGAGAGGAGCTGTGGTTTTTGCCTGCATACCCTGTGCTGACCAGAAGAAAAAGCTGCTGGTATATTCTAGAAAGTACTTTAATCCACCTGTTTTACTTTGTGCTCTTGAAGCAATCATGAATATCAAGCTCCAATAGTTTTCAGACCTCAAACTCCAACCATCTGTTCTAATCTTCTGGCTCTTTCTCATTTTCTGGCTCATTTCGTCTCTGCCTGAGTTTTCTCTCTCTGTAACTGGTCTCTCTATTACTGTCCCAGTAAAAACTGTCCTCTCTCTATTTTTCTCTCATTGTCCCTTAAGTAGCTTCCCTTTCTTCTCTCTTCTCGTGAGAGTTGGGCATATCCTATTTTGTCAAATCTTCTCTGATTTGTCACCTTTTCTGCCACTCAATAAGACATCATTTTAAACATGGGTGCTTCCTTTTACAAACTAACTTTAACTTCATTGTTTGGGGTTGAAGGAGTGTACCAGCACACCTGGACCTAAGCTTTTCTTTACTTGATACTTGCTTTATACCAGCTGGCCTTGAACTCAGATCTGCTTGCCTCTGTCTCCTGGAATAAAGGAATGTTTGTATTCCAGATGGATCACACAGACCTAGAATGTCTTTGGAGGCAGTCTTTTGCCAGGGTATCCATGTTCTAAATTAAAATCTACAATTCCAGTTTGAACTTGGAAATCTATGTTGACTGGCAATAGGGCACAAGTAAATCACTTCATCTTGATCCCTGTTTCTTGCTTTTGAGCTGACTGCTATTTTAGCCATCAAAATATACTAGTGAATATGAAATCATTTCTGAGCTGTAAGAATACAAATTTAATATTTTCTTAAGCTCTTACTCAACCATATTTATGTAAGTAATCTTAAAATACAGGATAATATGGAATCCATCTTTATATCATCGATTTAGACTTGTTTTAAAAAGGGAATTGTTAAAAAAATAAAAAAGGGAATTGTTTGTCGTGCTTTTTACATTGTAAACAGCAACTCTCAGATTTCCATAAAATTTATTTAGAAACTTGCATTTAATAGCCTTCTAACGGAATTTTCTAGAGCAGAAGCATAAACTATAACCGATATCATAGAAGATTATGTCACTTGTGTAAAGATAAACACTGAATGAATAACAAAGGCATAAATGAGGTGCTTAGCTGTCAAAATTGTAAAAAAAAATTGTGTGTGTATGTGTATTGATGTTTAAAAACACACACACACACTTTTGAAAGCCACTGGTTGGTGGTGAAGTATCCAGTTGCAAAGTACTAACTTATTTTCTGAAACCTTAGGTTTAACCAAAAAATAATACATTTCACAGAGAAGTTTCATTGTGTGAATAAAATGAGGTTATGGTGAAATGAGGCATGGTACCACATGCTTTGCATTTTTTTCCTAATGTCTGTTGCTGAATTCTACCTTCACTTGTTCACTTGTTCACTTTTACCTCCAAGAAAAGAGATCAGGTGCAGTCAGCATAGTACAACCATTAATCTCTGAGTATAAAAAGCAAATGGTTACTTTCCTTCCATCCAATCCTGCCTGTGTTTAGCGCATGCCTCAGAGTTGGCTTATATAAGGAGCCATCAAAGCAACAGGGGACTTTTATTTTGCTGTTCTTTCTCAAAAAATATACTTGAATGCTTCATGAATAACTGCCTTTAAGGTAACAGTACCATTTGAGTGTTGGAAATTTTAAAAGTGTGAAGAGATCAATACTTGACAATAATATTATAAAATAGCATTCAGACGGCATTTGAATCAAATGAACCAAATTATAGACTCCAGCGATAAAAAGCTATCTTAAACACATCTATTTGTAAAGCATTTTTCTGTCTTTGAGAAAGAACATTCCAGTGAAAGTCTCCTGTTGTTTTCATGCTTCATGCAAGAAGATTCTGAGACAAGGGGATAAAAAAGATTTTGCTGTCAATGTCTAAAAACTTGAGCAATGTATTATCATCCTACGCTTCATTTCCTTACAGCCTTTAAAATGCTTTAAAATGCTTGTTTTTGAATACTACCAATCAGCATTATAGAATAAAAACTCAATTCTATTCTATTTATCGGTCTGTGTCCTGGAAGAAAATGATGGCAAATCTAAAAATACTTGAAAAAAAAAAAACCCTGATATTATCAACTTACAAAAAGGTTGGAGGAATTAAGAAACTCATCCAGGAATAGTGAACAGAGACAGAACTCTCCTTTTCCAGGTCTGAAGGTGTACAGCAATTCAGAGCCCTGGTAAGACTCTGAACAGTTCAAAGGGAGTCATGTGACCAGAGCCATCATGGTGGAGTATGGTGTTTTGCGGAGCAAGAGGAGGCATGAGCCTGAGGACATGTTACAATGGTCCTTAGTGGCTAAACTCAACTGATAGTGGAGGAGCCTAGAACACTGGGTGATGTTGTCTGCAGAGGCCAGACTCCTATAACACAAATCAGGGGAGAGAAGAATGGGAAATGGATCTAGGGCAGCAAATGGAGAAAAACTAGAAACAGTTCTATGAGTTATTATTTTTATGGCACATAATGACATATACCTCCTCAAAACAATCCAGTTTCCTTCCATTTTATGTTTTCTGTTGAAGCACTCACTCTTTCTAACTTAACTAAACTTATTAGTATATCCTTCATTGTGCTCAAAGAAGAAAAATGGTGAAAGATGCATTAGTGGATAACTTGTCCATTGGTTTAGCTAATACTTGTTTGAAGAAATATCTAAGACCACACGAAACTTTTTTTCATATGTGTGCCTAAATGATAAGTGATATACCTAGCTTTTCAGTTTGACTTTGCTGTGAACCATATTCTGAGGTTGAATTTTGTGAAAAAAAATGTTTATTAAAGACAAAGAGTTATGAAGAAAGGTTTTGACTGGTGCCCACTGGAAACTCTCCCACTTTCAAATTCCCCTCCAACTTCTACCTTGACGGATACAGCCGGATTTTAATGTCGGTCAGTCATTGAGACTTGGATGCAGGCTGTACCAGGAAGAAACATGAACTCAGTCAAGTGCCTCTGCAGCTCAGGCAATCTTTAACTGGTCTAAGATTTTTAAGACGATGCTTCCTTCTTCAAGAGAATCTTAGCTATGGGGGAAAACATATCATATATTAAACACCAATTCAAAGCATATATTGCCCTCTAAGGAACCCTACCCCAACCCTCTAGGCTGCTGCTACCTCATTGGTGCCATAATGGTATCTTCAAAAAGCCATTCCATTTCTCTGTCAGGCCAGCTGCTTTAGAGTGGTGGAGGACATGGTAAAACCAGTTGATTCAATGATTGTGGGCCTACTGTTGCACTTCTCTGGCTGTGAAGTGAGTACCTTGGCCAGAAGGAGTACTGTGTGGAATACAATGACAGTGGATAAGGCATTCTCTAAGTCCACAGATGGTTTTGGCAGCATTATGTGCAGGAAAGGAAAATCCATAACCATAACGATTACTCCTGTAAGGACAAAGCATTGTCCTTTCCACAGAGGAAGTAGTCAAATATAGACAACCTGCCATCAGGTCACTGGCTTGTCACCCTGGAGAATGGGGCCATATCTGGGACCCAGCGTTGATCTCTGCTGTAGGCAGATTTGGTATTCAGCAGCAGCTGTAGTCAGGTAAACATTGATGAGTGAAGGTCCTATTGTTGAGACCATTTATTACACCCATCTCTGTCACCTGGACACTTTGCTCATGGGCCCATTGAGCAATGACAAGAATGGCTGGAGAAAGAGGCTGACTGTCCACAGAACAGGTCATCCTATGTAGTGGATTACTGAATCCTCCTTGGCCGAAGTTACCTTTTGATGAGCATTTACATGGGACACAAGTATCTTTAGATCCTTCCCCATTTGTAGAGATCTGTCCCAATACTTCTTCCACAGATGTCTTTCTGACCAACTTTTCAATCATGCTTTTCCAAGTCTCTGATCATTCAGTCAGTCCATTGGCTACAGCCCATAAATCTGTGAACAAGTGCACATCTGGCCATTTCTCCTTCTAAACAGATATAGGACCATGTGTATTACCCAAAGTTCTGCCCACTATGAAGATTCCCCTTCATGGGTGTCTTTTGGAGTTCTCTCAGAAAGGGGTTGCAATGATAGCTCTTCACTTCTTGGTGGTGCCTGCATAACATGCAAAAAATGTCAGTGAACCATGCCTTAGTTTTCTCAGCTGATCACAAGGCATACCTCATGAGGCCTCCCTCCAGCAACATACTTTTCTTAAATACTTTGAGATATAAATTTCTTTAAGTTTTGAAAAGGCTATCTTCCTTTAAAAGGACAAGACATTAGTAATTGTTAGGACTCAGGATGGCACCCAAGCTGTAACCCTCTCAGAAACATAAAAAAATACATTTAAATTTAGTACCTTATAATGCTGTGTGTGCCACAGACATCCCATCCCACACACTGGCATGCGCACTAGTCCACTGGCATGGAATTATCCTGAGCATGAACCTCTCCAGGTCCTTGAGACCCTCTTTCAACATCATAGCTTGCCAACCTTTTAACAAAGTGCATGCACTCCATTCTTAGAAGAAAAACAAAGATAAGTGGCTCATAAGATCAGATCACAGGGCTTTCCTGTCTTTTCTGCAAACCTGCTAGTTCCTGACTAACAGAAATCATTTTGTTTGCTCAAGAATGTCATGATCCTGAGGAAGATTGGCTTGGATGCAGTACTAGCTTGCATTTTCTGAAATGCAAACCTGCAGAATATTTACTGGGGCATTAGATATATGACAGATTTATTAAAAGAAATGCTTGGGAAGAAAAGGGAAAGCTTCAGGAGAGTAGACTGCAAAAGGAATGAAAAAGGGAAAGAAGAAAGAAAGAAAGAAAGAAAGAAAGAAAGAAAGAAAGAAAGAAAGAAAGAAAGAAAGAAAGAAAAAGGAAAGAGGAAGAGAGGGAAACTGTTAAACGTCAGACATCTGCTAAGAAAATTTCAGTAAGGTTGTCAGTCTTCAAATCAAAGTTACTGGATGGAAGAACCTCCAGACTCCCAGGAATGGCCTTGTCTCGGTGTTTTTATAGTGATGTCACTGGATGAATAAATTTTAGAGCATGGAAGTAGCTTCTCAGCTACAGGAGATCTGAGAGATAGATTTCTTGGTCACTACAATTGCTATGAGAACTTGTTTGGGACAATAGACTTGCCAGTAGCATTTGGAGATGTCCTAGTGATGTCATTTTATGTGGTACCTAGTATACAATTTGCTCTTATAGTTTTTTTTCAATGCTTATTACCCTTGCCTTTAGATGTGGTGTGCATCAGGTTTGTTACAACAGCCCCATGGCTCCATGAAAAATACACAATTGATTTAAGCTTATGCTTGAAAGATATTGCTACTGTATCTTAATTTTTAAAAACAAAGTCAAGTCTACCTAGCCTAGAGTTTAACATGTCTATAATCTACCCAGCTTTTCACTTTAATTATCACTACATTTTCCTGCATTTTAATTACTTTGTCATTCTTTTACTTATCCAATGTGATGATCTGCTGGATAAGGTTCAAGTCCATCATCTCCAGATAGCCAAATATTTGTGTTTGGTCTAAGATGATAGACTCCCTTTTCTCAGCAGAGTTTGAAGTCTCCCCTGATCTGGGTGATCCCAGGTCTTGTAAGGAGGTCATATAGCCCTCAAGACAGATTACAAGCCAGACCCTTCCTCTGATAAAGAAACTGCTCTAGCAAGCATCTAGCAATTCCTAGAAATGCCCCACCCTCCTAAGGATCTTAGTTCAGGAGTGACCTTCACTTGTACTTGGAGATCCCACCATTCCCCCATGGGATAATTAAGGTATGTATTTTCCTTTTTGTGATAGGACCTTTAAGTATCTCTGACCCCCTGACCCCAGCAAATAAAACACATTCACCTTCATTTCTCATGAGTAAAGGTAAGAGCTTTCTCACTTCAAGTCTGTCTGACATTCATCATTTATCCTCCACTGGGTTGTGTGCTTGGGCCTGCCCTCTGGCCTGCAAGGCTGGGTCTCACCAGGCCTGTCTTGGCTGCATGCTAACCAGATATGGACCTTGGCCTGTGCCTCTGCCATGCTCAGCACAGCAGCTTGACTAAGAGCTGTAACACTTTGGTATCACCAGAGGCTTTGGAATGTGGAGCTTCCTTGCCACCTGGGATCTCATGCTAAAAGAGGCAAACTGTAACACTCTGTGGAAAACCTTCCCACACCTTGACTTGGCGTGCTGAGGCCTCAACCTAAGGTGTTCTAGCTGCCTCTCAGAGAAACAGACCTTTGTTCTCTGTCTGGAAGCCAAACTCCAGGTCCCCAGCCAAGATCCAGGCCCCTGCCAAATAGATATTTTCCTTTTCACCCCTACTGCTCTGTCAAACTAAAATTAATCAATTAACATATATTTTCTGTGACCTTCCCATGGGCACCAGAACTTGGGACAATACACACCAACCTTAAATCTTAACTGAAGAGTCCATACACATGTTTAAAAGGGCAAAATAAACACTAGCCATATAACTTCAATACCTGGTTTTATCATTCAAATAGTTCCCAGAAACAGTCATATAAATTTGGGATAGAAATGAACCAACATCAATTTCAGAATGCTTTTTAACATGTTCTAGTTTTTTTTTATGTTTTCACAATGTAACCTAACATTTATAAATTTCAATTACACATTAAATATTTGACTTGCACCAAATTTACACTCATGTTCACATGCTTACCAAGAGATACTAATTGTCACTGTTTTTTAAAGAACTTGAAAATTCTTTCCTGACTCTACTCCTGCATTATCTTCCATTTTTCCAGACTACCCATCCCCTGCACACACACAGTTCCCTGTACTGTGGCTACACCTTCCAGAACAGGGAAACTTCTGTTTTGTTTAATTAATTATTGTATGATTTATACAGTTGCATATGTGTGTTTCTATGTTTTTACTTTTCATTTAAGTATTTTCATTTATCAAAGCATCTGTAATTGATAACTTATAAGCAGAAAGCTAATAAAGGAAATATATAAAGTGGATAGGATTGCTTTCTGGACTCTAACTTATAAACTAATATAATACATCTGCCTGTATGCTTTCAAACTTCTACATTCCCCCAAGCTTCAATTTAGAATAAATAGATAAGAATCTAGAAGGAAATAAACACTGGAAAAAGAACACTTAAGAGCCCTTACAGATGGGGCTGAAAAAAATCTAGGTTATATTTTCAATACAATTACTAACTAGTTCTATGGTTTTGATCATTTAGTTCATTACCACTTGGGAGCATGGTTATTTCATCCATAAAGTTGTGGCTCATTTAGCAATTAGGTCCTTCCAATGCTAGCTTTCAGTGGTGTTTTGTTTCATTCTGTTTACTAGCTTCATTTACTATCACTGGAGTCCAGTCATGAAACAATGGAAAAGACCCACAAATAAAAATGCTCAAAGAAATGTCAACTCAATTTCAAGTCTTTAAGGGTGAACATTAGTGCCTCTATCAGTCTTGAGACCCGGCTACATTACTAACTACCTGTGGGACCCAGAGTGGATTTCTATACCCAACCCATTCAGTAATCTGTGTGCTTAAACTGGTGGTTCAGAAAGAAAAGAGAATTATTATCATAGATTTAATTCATGAATTAAGTGAAATCATTCTTGTAGTAATAACCACATGAGCCTTACATCGCCCCTGAAATTATAGCCTTATGGAATAACAGATACTACTAGTGCTCCACAGCAATATCTTTGAACTCATAGAAGCATCCAGAATGAAGCTGTACAAGGTACTCATTTCTGCCTATTGTGGGTTAAAAATTCCCAAAGCACCAAAGTTCTAAAACAGGGAAGGGATATATAGAAAAGTGTCAAAGAATCCTTTTGTCATTTTGTTATTTAGTTGGAGAATAAAATGTACCTAACTGTCATGGTAAATTATTGTCTCAAATCAAGGATAAAGAATGAATGAGCTTAAGATAAAGCAGATATGTGAATAAGAAAAGAGGCCATGGCCACAGGAATGTGAAAACATGAAGGTCTCAGTGAACAGCCACAGTAGTAGCAACAGTGCATAAATTCTTTGTCAGTCAACTTTGAAATAACTAGCTCTGGGATGCCAGAGAGACTATAGCTTATCTGATTCCTTTAAAGTGGGATGACTGAGCATCAACAAATGTAGATGTTGTTTAAACTCCAGAGAACCCAGAACACATACACATGGAATTTGTTTCTCTACAAACAGTAAAGTCCTCTTAGATCTATTTCAAAAGTATTTGGAGCACAGACATAGAGCATGGCCCTTCTATAGTGTTATGGCTTGCAGAAAAAAAATTTTTAAAGGATTAAGAGCTAATCAATTCAACTGTCTGGGAAGATGAGCTGTACATTGATTTGACCTAGGATCATAGACATTATATTTCGCAGAAATGGCCTCAATGGAGCATGTTGGGAAATCCAGTTGTTTTCATAATAATAATTTAATAAGTAATAAGTAACTTTCAAAAATGGAGAATCAATATTGGAAACTTTTTGAAACTTTTCTTTGCTTCCTACAAAAAAACAAAACAAAACAAAAAAAAAAACACACAGCCACAGAGGTAGAAATAAAATTCTTCTTCTTGTTTTACAAGCAATGTTTTAAAAGCATCCTTGAATGAAAGCCAAGTGTGTGTAGTTACTGACTTCATAGTGCAGCAGTGGATGGTGATTCAGGCAGGCAGTTTAGCTGGAAATGAGAAGAATTAGTCGGACAGGAAGATCAAACTGAGGAAAGTATCTTACTAATTGCTGGGTTCTGATTTCTAGACCATGAGATCTTTGCAGGCATATGCTTTGGGGTTTTGTTTGTGCTTTGGTTTTTGTTTTGAGGTGGCTCCTTGCTAAGTAACTCTGATTGCCTGGAACTCAGTGTGTAGATGTGCTGGCCATGAATTCACAGAGAGCTGCCTTCCTCTGCCTCCCAGGTGCTGGGATTAAAAGCAGCCACCACTATACATGGCAGTCATACACTTTTACACTAAACTATTTTTATTGCGTTAACTTACTAGGATTTATTGTTTTTATTTGTTATCAAGTCTTGTTTCAGTTTGGAATGTGAACATGTGTGAATTTGTGTGTGTGTATGTATGTGTGTGAAATGTGTGTATTTGTGTTCTGTGAGTATACATATCTGTGTATGTTCATGTGTGTGCATGTGTCCATGCATGTAGACACCCGAGGACAACCTTGGCTAATTTTTCTCAGTACCAACCTGTGTGTGTGTGTGTGTGTGTGCATGTGTGTATGCATGTGTGATGTGCATGTGAGTGTGTGGTATCTGTGAATGTGTGTGGTGTGTGTATGTATATATGTATATGTTCATGTGTGTGCAGGTGTGCATGCATGTGGTGACCAGAGGACAACTTCAAGTAATTTTCTCCATACCAGCTACCATATCTGCTGTCTGTGTGTGTGTGACAAAGTGTCTCACTATTCTTAAACTCAGGGAGTGGGCTGGGTTGCCTGGACAGCAGAGCTCAGGAATCTTCATATCTAGACCCCTCCATCATTGAAATTAAAGAGTCTGCTACCATGATCAGCCTTTTACATAAGAACAAGGACTAGAATCAGATGCTGGTGTTTGCAAAGCAAGCACTTTACTGACTGAGCTCACTTCGAAGTCTTCTGTTATTTACTTTATAATTTAATAATATTATAAAACTATTTGCTATTCAAACTAATTGCTGTTTGACTGAATTAGTATTCGGGAAGCCCTTTGCATTTCCTGGGTTAACTTAGAATTTCGTTGCTTTTAGAGTAAGAACTTTGCTTTTCAGGAGATTTACTTCTGACTCCATGATCCTGTCCCTCACAGTGTTGCCAGCCATGGCCCTTGCTCAGAATCTCTGAACCTACCCAGCATGCAATGCAGTCTCTCAAACTTTCCCCACTGTCTGTGTAAACTTGAGATATAGACCTGTAAATTAAGCTTCATTTATTCTCAAAATTATTCTCAAATTGTTCTTTCCATGGTGAAATTACACTCTTTTTTTATTATTATTTTTTATCAGTTACATTTTATTAACTCTGTATCCCAGCCGTGTCCCGATCCCTCATTCCCTCCCAGTCCCTCCCTCCCTCCCTCATCTCCACCGTGCCCCTTTCCAAGTCCACTGATAGGGGGGACCTCCTCCCCATTCATCTGATCCTGTTTTATCAGGTATCTTCAGGACTGGCTGCAAAGCCCTCCTCTGTGGCCTAACAGGACTGCTCCTCCCTTCGGGGGTGGGGAGACCAAAGAGCCAGTCATTGAGTTCCTGTTAGAAATAGTCCCTGTTCCCCTCACTTTGGGAAACCAATTGGTTACTGAGCTACCACAGGCTATATCTGAGTGGAGGTTCTAGGTTATATCCATACATGGTCCTTGGTTGAATGTCAGTCTCAGAAAAGACCCTGTGCCCAGATATATTTGGTCCTTGTGGAGCTCTCAATCCTCATTTAGAAAGATAGATGGGATGTGCATTGAACGTATGACAGGAGTCTACTGAGCGCATCTGAAAGACTCAAACTAGCAGTGTTTTCAAAGCAAAGACTCATGACTAAACCTTTGGCAGAGTACAGGGAATCATAAGAAAGAAGGGGAGTTAGTCTGATGGGGAGAGAAATTACACTCTTTTGCAGTTATTTCAGATAGAGCTGTTTCAAAGTCGAAATGAATGCATGATATTATCTCTGCCTGTGTCCGGTTGGCATTTCCCTTCTCTAACACCTCCTCATTCATCCTCTAGAGACACTGCAAGTATAGGTTTTCCATGCTGATCCATCATTCAGCCATCCGTTCCTTAATCTAGTGAGGACTGTTGGGCAATGTTGTAGGAAGATGTTGTAGTCGACTTTGCTCGTTCTGACTCAGCTGGTGTGCCACAACGTATGCATTTCTATGTCTTCATTAAGCTGTACTACGCTTGAGAATGGAGATTTGTTTTGTATTTTTAGTTCTCAATGTAAGAAACTATGCATCTTACATTGCTTAATCTATGCTTGATGATTGACTGAATATAAGTCATGCAATAAACATCTTTTCTTTTCAATGGGTAACAACTTTTAGTACTGGAAACCACCCTGTGTTCTCAGCCGTGAAAACATATACATACTAGTAAAACTATATGTATTTAGCAGGTTGCATTTATATATATGTGTGTGTGTGTGTGTGTGTGTGTGGGTGTGTATCTCAAATAGGTATGTGTGTGTATGTGCCTGTGTAACAACAATTAAAACCATGAATTTGAATGAGAACAAGGGGTTTACATGGGAGGGGTTGGAGAGTAGAAATGATAAATTATATTAAAATCTCAAAAAAGTTTTTCAAGAAAAAGTTTATCTTTATATTATCTTTATGAGGTAACTGAGGTCAGCTAACCTTGATGATGCTTGCTAAATTTCTCTTAGTGATGCCAGTATATTATGGTAATAAAGTACTTTAAGCAAGAAAAAGCAAATGAGCACTTTGAGTATTTTCCTTGGGAGAACACAATAACTGGCACCATTATGAAAAGCCACATTATTTGGAGCACACTGTTTCATAAGCAAGAAAAAGAAGCACTTGTGAATTAGTGGAGGAATTTGACTAACATTATCTTGGAGACACAAATGAGCCTTAAAATTTGATTCTTAAGAGTAGACAAAACTGGGGCTGAACTAACAAATGCTATAAAATATGGAAATGATGCAAAATGTTAACATAGTCTATTTTCTTCCTCTGATTAATCCTATTGGGTGAGGAGGTGGGAGAAAGTACTGGAATATTTCTAACTGACAAATATTCCCTCTTCTTGGCCTACTACAGTTAGAGGCATTACGAAAGAGAACTATCTGGATAGAAAATAAATTGATATTACAAGGTGCAAATTTTATTAGCCAAATTGAATTTTCACATGTCCATTAACTTTTGCAAACTACTTGTGAGCAGGTTCGGAAGATGCCTCACTGTCTGGAGTAAGCCGCATACAACCGCATTTGGGAACTTTGGGATCAGGACCAAATGCTGGCCTCTCATTTCTCAAATTACAGTTTAGTGATCCCAGCTCAGAAAGTTCCTCCACGCAGGACTTAGTAAAATTAACAGCATAAATTTAGAAGCAGAGGGCAACTATGCTTTTTTGCCAACAGAAGGAAACCGTGAACCTTTTGCCTATGCAAACCCATTGTAGGCAGGATGTTCATAAATCCTAACAGTAAGGTCCCTTGTATTATTGGTTAGGAGGTTTTCTTTGTTTGTTTGTAAAATACAAGGTTTATAAGAAACCCAAGTATGGAGCCTCAACCTGAAGAGTGGAAAAGGAAAAGGACAAGAAAAGTCGTCTAGAATGTTGCTTCTCAGACTTTCCAGTACATACAAACCACCTGAGGAGCTTCATAAAATACAGGTTCTGACTCTGAAGTGTTGAGCACCACCTGAGTCTCCATCTCTCACTAGTGTCCAGGTAGCGCTGATGCTGCAAGCTCAACACCACACCATCTCACGTAGCAAGCTTGCAAGACTTGAAGAATGTGTGGGAGTCTGCATGTATGCATGTCTGTGTGTATGTCTGTGTGTCTGTGTAAATGACATTCCTGTTCTAGCCCACATTATGTTTTCAAGGAAACAGTGGCTAAAAATGCTGTCTTTCAACACTTTTCAGTCATTTAGTATGAGTGAAAGGTGAAGACTTGCCAGTTAACATGAGGCAGGACAGTTTCTTGATTTATTAATTTTTGTTTTGTTCCTGCCAAGTCTTTTATTTTTCTGGCCCCAGACGCTTTGCACATCTACAAGAGGACTTTTCATCCATGAGTTTATTTATAAATAGTAGGAAGGAGCCCTTCATCTTTGTAGTTAAGAAAAGTTGGGATCCTAAATGAAAGAAAGGAAAAAAACAGTGAAGATAGTAAGATCTCCAAAGAACTCATCTTGACCAAAGAGCAGGAAATAGGTGTTTAGTGAATGAACTGGAGAGACAACTGAGGAGACTTGAGAAGGCTCAGAGGAGTCAGACCTGAATCAACTTCTGGGGATTTCAATCATATGGCATTCTCTCTGGCCCAAAGACAAGCAGAAACAGCTGGTCTGTTTCCAGGTAACTTTAAATACAGACATTTTTAATACCCTTAGAAGATTTAAAGTCCACAGCATCAAATTCTAAAGAGAAAATGAGGATATTTCTCCCTCATGTCAATAAGTTTTACTATCTTGTCTTTTTGTGTTATAAATTACAGAAACTTTGTTCCCGTGTCACTAATTGCAGAAGCTTTCAGACTAAGCGTGCCTATCCCACTTCCCAAAAGTCTTATGAATCACCAAACCCTAAACTCAAGATCTTCTCGTGGCCTCTGCTCTGAGTTTTGCTCCTTGACTACTGCAACTACTAAGCAAGCTTGGGAATCATATCATCACCTTTTTCTTTAGCCCTGAGTTTGCAAACATTAGACATTTAGAAAACAAAATGCTCACTATAAATGTTTTACTGGAATGAGTAAAATTGCCTTTTGATATTATGAAATGGGCTTAAGGAAGATGTTTTTAAGTATTGTATATATATCATCTACTTACCTAGAATTGGAGTCTTCCAAATATAGATTAAAATTAATTAAGTTTAAGATCCAGAAGTGATGTTTAAAGTAACTTTAAAGAAGTTACCTATCGAGACTGAACACACTGGTTGAGATTTGAAAAAATAAGCAGAAAGGGTTTTAAAGAATTATGTGACTTTAAACTATATTTCTGAACTATGCGTGTCTATTATAAAACTCCCATGGAGGAAAATAATATAAATTAATGTCCTAGACATGCTAGCTAGATTCTTTGGAACTATAAATAGTTCTAAATACATTATAGACTTGTAGAACTTTTTGGAATCTTTCGTGTCTTCCAAAACTGTTGTACTACTTGTTTACAGTGCACACTCGTGTCACATGTTCCTTGTGTAAGTCATCTTAATGGTAAACTCCACACAAAGATTTTTATTCCATGTTCTTTCTCACTAATGATTTTCAGGAAAACAAACAAACAAACAAAAAAAAAAAAACACCAAAACAAAACACTGAAAGAAAGCTTCAGTGCTCAGTAAAAGGAGAGGGGCACAATGTGAGAAACTGTCAAAGTGGAGCCTTTATCAAGACAGATGTCCTGGAAAGAACTAGAGATAATTCTTTGGAGAGGGGGCTGCACTGACTGGATTTATGTCAACTTGACCCAAGCTAGAGACATCAGAGAGGAGAAAGCAAGCCATGAAAAGCAATCCAGAGCCAGGCGCCCAAAATCCCAGCACTCCGGGAGGCAGAGGCATAAAGATCTCTGTGAGTTTGAAGCCAGCCTGGTCTGCAAAGTGAGTCCAGGACAGATAAGACTGCGCAGAAACACCTTGTATTGTAAAACACTTACAAGAATGAGCCAAGTTTATGTGCTAACACATAGGAAGAAAAATAGGAATGAGCA
The DNA here is from genome assembly GCF_030254825.1 of Meriones unguiculatus. Taxonomy (NCBI): domain Eukaryota; kingdom Metazoa; phylum Chordata; class Mammalia; order Rodentia; family Muridae; genus Meriones; species Meriones unguiculatus. The sequence goes on from NC_083351.1 coordinate 129,675,041, forward strand.
CATCAAGGATTTTAAGTCAAAGAGTCAGAAGATAATGATGATTAACCATAGCTAGAAAAAAGACAAAAGACACTAACTTCTCTTTCTTAATACAGATTTTATTTGTAAATATGCATGTTGTTATAAACAATGATGTAAATCCCAACCATTTTATTTTACCAATAAGGACTCAGGAGTCAGATACTGGGGTAAAAATTTGCTAGCTCAGAAAGGCAGAGAAAGCACCTTCCTTCTCTGCTCAGGTCAGAATAGAAAAAAACCAAAAGGCTCACTAGTACAACTGACAGCCCAGGAGAAAAAGGCCAAAAATCCCAAGGCCGAAGCCTTGCTAATTGAAAGCCCCAATAGCCAGGGAACTGAAGCCTAAGCTAAAGTCAGAGCTGGAGCTAAAAGCCTGCTTTTTCTACATTCTGTCTTAAATACCCCTCAACTCAAAGTCCCTCCTACTCTTTAATCCCTGTCAGCTGGTTTCTTGCTCAGCCTCTTGACCTAGGGTTAACTTTATTAGATTGGTATACAGAGAATTATTGGATTAAAGGACTGTGCTAGGTGTGGGTGAACCACACCATAATCACCTGTTTACAATAAACAGAAAGTTCTTGGATTAGAGGTGTGTGATAGGGCTGAACCAAATCAAACAATAAACAGGGTTTTATGGTTCACAGTTTTGGGGTTCACAATGGGATCAAATACCCTGCAACATTATGCGTTGTGCATACTGGTGGGTTTCAGGGAGGTAGTTCCCTACAATTACATCATGATTTCCCTGTTCACTTCCTTTCCCTCTACCCCCTTTTGAATTCAGTTTTTTTTGTATTCAAAGATTCTGCCTTTGCATTTATCTGACCAAATTAGCAAGCATCTCTTTAATTCTAATTTAAAGAGTTATCATAGCTTTTCTAGAAAAGTATTTACAGTTGTATCTTTAGAATGCATAACCTTTGACCCTTAAATGTGTTACAGATAATATGGATAAGGTAGATGAGGAGAACCCCACTAATATAAGCTCCAAGGCTTCATCCATGCATGTGTCTGTCTAATAAATGTTTATGGATATCTGTCATATATCAAGAAAAAGGAATATTTTGGTTTTCAGACCTTATATTCTGATAAAGAGAAAATAGGAGCATGCATGTAGACAGAAGTAAGTGGTTGAACATCTTACCAGGAAAACGAATTAGAACTGTGAAGAATAAACATTATGCTACACTAGAAGTGACTGGGAGAGTCTCTTAGGTTGTTTAATAGGAGCAAGTTTCCCTGGGAAGGTGCTGAGCTCAAAACTTAGCTAATAATACAAAGACCACTCATGAGCTAGAAGTAGCAAGAACTAAACCTGGAATAAGCTTGGCACATTTAAGGGTTGGCCCTAACACTGAGAAGATATTGGCACAAGAAGTCAGAGCAATAGACTGGAGCCCATTTTGCAATGTATCAGCCAAGAACAGGGCAAATAACAGAAGCATAATTCAAGCTGACTTAAGTAAACCAACTCATTCAAGCACTGGAAAACCAGAGAAGGGACAGCCTTTAGAAATGACTATGTCCAGGTACCCCAAATTCATTTCTCAAAAGCTGTTTTGCCTTTGGACTCTTGATTCATTGTCAAGGCTAGGATGAAATATGTGAAGCAAAGAGACTACATTATTTTGTAAAGTTTTTGTTTTGTTTTGTTCTTCAAGACAAGGTTTCTCTGTGTAATAGCCTTGGCTGTCCTGGACTCAATTTGTAGACCCGGCTGACCTTGAACTCACAGGGATCCACCTGCCTCTCCCTCCTTGAGTGCTGGGACTACAGGTGTACACCACCGGGCTGTGTGCTACCTCTTCTAGAATAAGTTGTTTCAGAGGATGGTGGGAATATCATCAGGCCAGCTGTATGTACTGGAGTAGTAAGTTGGCTCAACGTCCTTGGACAAGGAACTACTTAGCTGAGGCACAGATGGCTAAACAAAGTTAGGATTCATTAATTGGAAGGAAAGGTCAGTGAGGCCGAGGCAGGCAGAGTTTGAGGCCAGCCTAGTCTACAGAGGGCATCCAGGACAGCCAAAGCTACACAGAGAGACCCTGTCTCAAAAAAAGGAAGGGAGGAAGAAAGAAAGAAAGAAAGAAAGAAAGAAAGAAAGAAAGAAAGAAAGAAAGAAAGAAAGAAAGAAAGAAAGAGGGAGGGAGGGAGGGAGGAAGAAAGAAAGAAAGAAAGAAAGAAAGAAAGAAAGAAAGAAAGAAAGAAAGAAAGAAAGAGGGAGGGAGGGAGGGAGGAAGGAAGGAAGAAAGAAAGAGAAAGAAAGAAAGAAAGAAAGAAAGAAAGAAAGAAAGAAAGAAAGAAAGAAAGAAAGAAAGAAAAGGGATAAAATTAAATGATGCAAACTGTAGGGGTGCAGGCAAAGTGACACATGAATCATGATATAAAAGTATTTTTTAATAATTCATTTTTCTATTTTTAATTTCATCATATTTTTGTGGTGGATAGGTAAATAAAAGTATAATTGATAATGAACATGTAAAACCCTAAGTGAAACTCCACTGCTGTAGAATGGCCATTCTAAGTACATAGAAGTTCACTGACATGTATAGAGCTTGGGACTGGGCAGGTATTTGAGCAGCTTCATTAATCTAGATATGTGATATTTTTACTTGAGAATGACCTAGAATAAAGTGACCTTATTTAAAAGAAGGCAGAGTAGGAAAGGGGCAGGCTAGATAAGCTATAACTATGTGGCTCTAAGAGGAGTTTGAAATTTCTGATATTAATTTTAGACAATATAGTACCATAATCTGGCTTATACTTTAAATTAGTTTTAATGTTTAGGTGATTAATATAGTGGAGAAAAAAATGCATGGATGAGAAACAGGAAATTAACCACTTGAAAGAGTAGTTGTAGAATCTGAGCACACAGGTTGTGCAGAGAAGTAACATGTTGAAATAGAAGTGACATAACTTGTTTCAGGAGTAAATGAGATGTCAGGAGTCAGAGAAAGTGAAAAGGAAAAAGACGACACAGGTTTCGGGTTAGATGCCAAGGTGGATGACGAAACACTCTACAGAAATGATGCAGGACTAAGAAGGGACAGGTTCTGCCAGGGTACTCAGGCTTTGTCTTAGGATGAAGATACTGATTGGACATCACATAAAGAAACTGAATAGAGTCTAAAGTTTAGTGGAGATACTTAAACTAAACATAAAATTTTGGTGCCACTAATATATATGGGTGCTATTTAAAGCTATTACCCATGAGGAGAGTCTTTTTTTTTTTCAGGAAAAAAAAAATAGCTGAAGTGGCAGAGAAAAGAGTTCCATGGCAGGTCAATATTTAAGAGACAGGGAAAACAAACAAACAAGCAAACAAACAAAAACAGAAAAACAAAAACAGGGATCCAGCGAAGGAGACCAAAAACCGTAGCGGTGTACATAGGTAGAAGGAAAACCAGAAGATTGCATGTTGTCAGAACTGAACAAAGCATCTGTTTTTAGGCAGTGATCTCCTGGGTGAGCCCCCTCAGAACTGTTGAAAAATGCAAAACCTGAAATGGCACCATTATATTTGACAAGAACCTGTTGCAGAGACGGAAACGGTCAGAAACACAATTGAAGAGCATTCAAAAGCCAACGGAAATCTAGGAGGTAGAGGCAGCCCTTCAGATAAAAACTTTAAAATCTAGGAGTGGCAAAAAGTTACTATGTGTGAAACTCTTTTCAGAACAAAAATATATACTTTCTAGGTGAGATTTGTAACCTTTCGAAATGCTTTTCTTTCTTTCTTTTTTATTCTTTTTTAATTAAAATTTTATTTTTTATATTAGTTACAGTTTATTCACTTTGTATCCCAGCTGTAGCCCCCTCCCTCATTTCCTCCCAAACCCAACCTCCCTCTCTCATCTCCCCCCAGCCCCTCTCTGAGTCCACTAGTGAGGGAGGTCCTCCTCCCCTTCCTTCTGATCCTAGCTTATCAGGTCTCTTCAGGACTGGCTGCAATGTCCTCTTTTGTGGCTTAGCAGGGCTGCTCCTCCCTTGTGGGGGAGGGGTGTCAAAGAATCAGCCTTTGAGTTCATGTCAGAGACAGTCCCTGCTCCCCTAACTAGGAAACCCACTTGGATACTGAGCTGCCATGGGCTACATCCAGGCATGGGTTCTAGGTTATATCCATGCATAGTCCTTGGTTGGAGAAACAGTCCCAGAAAAGACCCCTGTGCCCAGATATATTTGGTCCTTGTGGAAAGAGAAAAAACCTACTGTGGTTCCTGTTTAAAAATTATGTCAGTGTTCCAGGTGTACCGGCATCTACGGATCTCTTTTTCCTCTGTGTTCACTTTTTCATAAGGACATTAGGCATTTCACTTATTTCAATTCAGGAGTACTGGATGCAGACTGGAGAAGCTGGGAGCCTGAGTTACAGCTTAATGTCAGATGTAAATAGAAGAGAATGTGTTAAGATGAATTGACATAATGTATTGCTGAGTAAGGGGTTGGAAGTTAGGGAAAGTAAGGAAAAATATGATATAGTTTGGGTTTGAATGTTCATACATGCTATTTTGCTTGTTCTTCAATTATATTAGCTGCAAACAGGGAAAGCATATACTATTTACTGCAGGTCCTAAATTTAAATTATTCACAAACATCTTAAATCATCCTTTACTTGCTCTAACCAAAGGTGTCTTTGTATGCCTTTTAAACTTGCATTCACCAGAAAATCCAGCAGGATACAAGTTCCTCGGGGGTTGTCCTCACCCTCCACATCCCCCTTCACCTCCTGGCCTCAACACAATGAAACTCTGTTCTGAGCTTGGCTAGCCACTTCTTTTCCCACATTGAACCAGGGAACATTTAAAGCTATATAGTGTCCTTGTCCTGCCAAAAGCCTATGGGCAGGGTGCCCCTTGGACTGACACACAAAGACATACTGTAGAAGGTATTGGTGTCCAGAGAAGCCAGCCACATATGGATTATTAATAAGGCTTTGTGTTTTGTTCATATCATATCACCAAAAACTTGAATGTAATTCAATCAAGGAAAACAAAATTCAGGTTCTAGATTTTTAGCACTTTGCCTGCCTTATAGCTGCAAAGACATATAACTACTTTTATATTCTATATATTCCTTCTAGGAAGAAAATGGCATTTAAAAACATATTCACGGTATAATTTCACATTCAAATGATAGTGTTATGATTAACTACTTGATTTTAATTTTAACTATTAATACAAAGTTAGATTTGTTTTTATGGTACAATACCATAAGGGATACCAGAAGGTACAAAAAGGAAAAACTCACACACAAAAAAAAGTTTTAAAAATGTGGTAGTATCAGGCAGACTCCCTAGGTATATGCTCACAAAGGACCATGACGTTGCTTACAACTCACTTTGGACAGTGTTTCCATTTTCTACTACAAATTCATATGGGTTTCCCTTTCGTATTAGCCACAAAGCAGATTTTTGACAATTCTTTTCCAAAATTAGCATTCAGAAAATGAATGTAAAAACTTTTAAATGTTTGAATGAAGCTTTATTAAAGTTTTCTGTCATTTGGCTACAAATGTGACACATATAGAAAATGTTCACAGGGCTGGAGAGATGTCTCAGATTTTAAAGAACAGCCTGCTCTTCTAGAGGATCCAAGTTTGATTCCCAGAATGCACATGGCTGCTCACAACCATCTATAATTCCAATCCCTGGGGATCCAACTCCCTCTTCTGTCCACCTCAAGTACCAGACATACACATGGTACACAGATATCCAAGCAGGTAAGACAAACATGCAGGCAAAGCACCCATGCACATAAAACAGAAAAAAATAAAATATTTTAAAATGTGGGGCTCTGTCTTTCCACTAAGGTGCTTTCTTTACAAGTAATAATAAACAGATGGTATCCGGCAGATGTTAATTTAAAAAGAGGATATTAGAACAAAAGGTCTGGTAGTCATTGTATTATAAATATTGATTGAGGGTCTACTGTATGTAGTGTGAGAAAGGATAAAACATGGTTCTTTCAACAGGTTGAAATAAAATTTAGAGGCCTCTGAAAGACTACCTAGCAGCGTATCATATCAAAGCAGATGCTAAGACTCATAACCAAACCTTCGGTAGAGTGCAGGGAATCATGTGATAAAAGGGGGAGTTAGTATGACTGGGAGAGGACAGGAGCTCCACAAGGACAAAATATATCAGGGCACAGGGGTCCTCTATAAGACTGCTTCTCCAACCAAGATATAACCTAGAACCCCTGCTCGGATGTAGCCCATGGTATAGCTCAGTATCCAAGTGGGTTTCCCTAGTAAGGGGAACAGAAACTATTTCTGACATGAACTCAATGACTGGCTCCTTTACCTCCCCCTACCCCTGAGGGAGGAACAGCCTTGCTAGAGCACAGAGGAGGACATTGCAGCCAGTCTTGAAGAGACCTGATAAGCTAGGGTCAGATGGAAGGGGAGGAGGTCCTCCCCTATCAGTGGACTTGGAAAGGGACAGGGAGGCAATAAGGGAGGGAGGGTGGGATTGGGAGGGAATGAGGAAGGGGGCTATGGTTGGGATACAAAGAAAATAACCTGTGGTTAATATTTAAAAAAATAAGAATTAATATAAAAAAGAAATAAAATTTAGAGATGTAAGAATATAAACACATTCAGGGAAACAAGGCAAGATACAACACAGGACAACCCTCACACTGGCACATGAGTGCTACAGGTCTTAATTGCTATTATTATTCATTCAAGGTAACCAAAATTACTATGTCCCTGGATTTCTGCTGAACATTTTCATTTCATTTTCTCAATTATTAACACTCCTCCATAAATGAGAATTACCTCTGATCTTCCCATTCTAGAAAAAAGCAAGAAAAAAAATGATAAAAGGTAGGCAAAGACATAAAATCAAGAATGTGCTACATGGTAACTAAATTCCTTGATCTGGATATCTAGAAGCCTAAGAATGCTTCTAGAGGGATAGAGAAAAGTACATCTTGGGGTCTGGGTTAATCTACTCACTCCCTTTGTACCTAATAGGTATTTGGTAAATATACATTGGACAAACATATTCCACTGCTCTGTGTCTATGTCCCAAACAAAGTGCTCTAGCCTAAAAGGGCTTAATTAAAACCATAAACCCCATGACCCTGGGGCTCATTCACAGCAGCTCCCATTTCACATCTGCTGCAGTAAAAAAACTAAAGTAGGATGGTCGCACCACAGTGGGGGTCTGTCTGAGCTCCATCTCATCAGAGTCCATTTCATAGACTCTAGACTACTGAACTATCCACAAGGCCTTCTTCTGGGTGCAAGCAGACCTGGCATGTGGTACCCTAAGTACTGTCTTCCCCTCACCCCCTCTACCCCTGCCGCACAACCCTCTGCTATTCCCCAAATTCTTTACAAGACCTATATATTTGTTCTTTGGCCTGGAATGTTGTTTCACAAATACATGTGGCCCATTACTAGACTATGATCTATGGTGGGTTTTATTTTTTTCCCTATGTGTTACTATTCTGAACTCCAACCTGGAAACATGTTGTGTGCCTGTTTACTTCTCTCCTTAACCTCCCAGCAGGCAGGCACTGAAGCAAGGGTCCAAGGCAACTGAATTCTATCTGCTCCCTGCCATGGTGTTCCCAGCAGCTGGGGCAGGGGCTGGCTCCCACACTGTGCTCCCACACAGAAATTCTAACTCAAAAGTCTCTAGCTCAGGCATATCTATTTCCCAAAGGAATAGGAGCTTGTTCAAGAACTTCTTGTAGAAATTGACAAGCAGAGCCTAGAAACCAGAGGCAGAGTGGCAGCAACCCAGACCAACCTGTTTATGAAAGATGGTTGTGCCCAGAGGGAAAAAAAACACACCTTAAAACCTCTGCCAAATATATTCTTTCTTAAGACACTCTTGACATGCCAGGCTTCTGCATGTCACCGGGTCTGAACAAGAATATCCACTAATTTGTCAATCATTTCCTGGGATCTGAGCATTGCCACTGCAAACAAACAAGAATCTGTCACCTCCATGTCTTAAAACCACTGCTCTATAGAAAATACATTCATTGCCAACCAAAGGAAAAAAAAAAGAGTAAAGAAAGTTAAACAATCTAGTTTCGCTCTTTCTTCCCTTACTTTGAATGCCTAGGATATTAATATAGGATGAAATATCAAGAAAGCTAGTTGAAATATGCTGACTTTGCCCCTGATTTGACTATTCATGGCCAAATTTGTCACAAGGTCTAATGATAAATTTTTATATAATTTCTTTTTTTGTGTAGCTTGAGACTTTAGAGACCATAAGATAGATCATAAATTCAGAATATAAACATCATCATAATGTCTCACAGCTGGCCCTGGAACTGAGTCATTCAATAAATTTATAACTATGTACTAAGCACATTGTTTAAGGAATTGTGCAGGTGTGATTACAGTCCAAAGGGGGATGGGGTTGAGATATCGTCCTTACCTCCAATCTGGGAGCTTTTTTTTTTTTTTTTTTTTAATTGGACAAGTCTGATACCTAAGATATAAAAAAATAGCAAATACCACAGTCAAGATATTTATGTTGTGGAAATACAAAGAATGAAGAGAATATATGTCAACTGAACAAATAAAAAAAAAACATTTTCTTAGAATAGAAGATATTCTAAATGATACTGAAAGGAAGATGAAATTTCCACAGCATTCAACAGAAGTTTACCCTTTGATGCATCCATTTCCAATTTTCATGGTGTAAATATTCCCACTCTGGATGACTTCAAGTTAAAGGCATGATGTCACTGAACACAGAGTTGGGGAGAGCCGCTATCCATGATTCACCATTTGAGGTTTCTGCTTACTTTAATCAGCCTCTCTCCACTATGTCCAATGAACAAACTAACATGTATTCAAAGTACATTCAAACAACATTCAAAAGAAGGAACATGTCTGTCCTCCACACATGTCAGTCCAACTTTGTAATATTCTTTTGATTTGTTTTTCTGATCTTTGTCATATTTCACTGGCCATCCTTCCCTGGGTTGATCTTGACTGAGTGCCAACTTGTGATTCCATTTGTTGCTTTTAGCATTGCTGTGATTGATCTGGGTTCCTGCTACTATAAGGCATACCCCATTACTTGTTGCCTGTGGCCTGGGGTTGACACCCCTGCTGTTCTTCATAATGAAAAGCAGCTTTGGAGGTGGTAGAGCTGAGTGGGATGCTTCCCTGCTCTTGTTAGCCATGGGAAGGGAAAGCCAAGGAAATTGCAAGGGGCCTTTTCACAAGAAAAATGAATTCTGGGTCTCAGCTGGCCCATAGCTTCCCTCTGCAAAGTCTTCTTGCAATTTTCCCGATTAGAAGGCAGTTTCTCTTCATTTACCTTGTGGGGGGGGAAAAACACCACTAATGTGTTTTTCAAAACTCACTATACCTTATTCTGCAACGGGCTGTAGTTGAAAAATCAGACTCCGGTCTCGGTCTCTGTCTTTAATTGCAAGCAGATGTCCTTGGTTTGTGCAGAAGCTCTATCAGGAGAATATTTGTAAATTTCCCAAGCAGAGGTCTGAGAACAGGAAAGGGGATACGTAAAACTTGAAGTTAAACAGGAAACTTCCTCATTAGTCCCCCTCTGCCAGAGATAAATCCTGGGAGAATGGTGGTCTAGAATTGGATACCTGCCATCCAAGCTACTCGTAGGATAAAAAAAAAAAAGACTGCTGAAGATGTGTGCAAGCATATGCCTCTTTTCACAACTCTGGTTTCTCTTCCAAATGTCTTACATAGTATCTGGCTGTCTATCAAGAGTTTTATTGGTATGAGAACGTGCTGGAGGCTACAATATTTCTTCAAGTCTGCCTCTTAGTTTGTTTAAATCTCTGTTTCACATAATGGGCCCTGTGGCTTACTGTTTAAGTGCAAAAGGGACATGCACCTTCATAGAGAGGTGGAGATGTAGTACCATCCTTTTAAAGGGCTCAGAGACTTCTATTCAGATTTCATGGGCTTCTTCAGGGCTGCCAACAACTATAATAAATACGTGCAAGAGAATGTGCTTGAATTCAGAGAAACTATGGGTGAGAATTCAATTTATTTAATGAGCCACAAAAGGAAAGAAATTCTAGCTTAAGCCATAATGGGATTTAGAGTGCCAAGGGACCAAGAGGGCAACTGTAGTCATAGACTCTTCCTGTTGCCAAACTGCTGACAGTGATAGTGGGAGGCCTGGCTGAGAGGGAGGTACACACATTACTTGGTTCCTTATAAACCAGCTGCTGAAGGGCATTTCTGCCCAAACCTTCATCAACTTGGCCTATCTATGTGCTATCTGTGTGCTTTCTAGAATGTCTGAAGCATTCATATAAGGCACTCTACTAATTCATCAAATTTCTCCTAATGAGCACATGATAGGATGTATCATGTGGTGACCCTAAAAGTAGGCCAGATGGTATATAGTTGAAGCATTTCCGACATGCATCTTGTCACAACATTTCCTGAAATGAAGAGGGTAGGGAGGATGATAAATATATTCATAGGGATTTGTGATATCCACACTGACCAGTACCTCAGGGATTCTATAAGCCAGGGCGTAGGACTATAGATGTAATAAATGCCATACACATCTTGATGACTTGGCAAGTTTGAAAAACAGTGGAGTAAATACAGTTGGTGGGTAGCTCTCATTCAAAACTGAGCTGTAATCTATAATTGCTACACAGCCTAAGACAAGCCATTTAACTTTCCTGAGTTAAATAACCCAGAGATCAAATCCCTCACTCACCATGTGTAACTTACAATAATACCTCTCCAGAGGGTTGCTGTGAGTTAAACTGGAAAAACCACTTTTAAAAAAATGCTCAGTTCGTGCCTAAGTACATTTTAAGCATATTATAAATTTGGGATTTAAATATTGCATTGCACTTTTTAATATTCCCATTACGCCAACCCCTTGAGGCAGAGCCGGATAGTCTGAAGTACAGCAGCAGTGTGTCCAAACAATGAGTTTGATATTGAGCCTTTTGCAAGCATAAATTAGAAGGAAAAAAGTACTCATTGGCAATGGAGATTGTAATTTAACTAAAAAGAAAAAAATAGGCAGACATGGGTCTGAAGGTTTTCAGAGGTTGAGATCTAAGAAGAATAATTTTATAGACTATTATCAAGAATAAATAGAAATGGAAAAGTCCTCCACAAATTTGAAAGTTTCTGAGTGGAGACTCTAATGCCAGAATGTTTTAGTCTCTTGTGGCCCCATACAAACATTTAAAGCAATTGTAGTTTTGCAATTGTATTACTCTACTAGAGACCATCTCCTGTGCTCCTAATGGCTCATAAAGATTAAAGCAATAATACTTACCCCGAGGAACTCATTGTGTACCCTTGAGCACAAGCAAATAAGCCACAGCAGCAAGAGATGGAAGCATGGTACCCACAGCTGCTGGATAGAGGGCAATTTAGCTGCCCAAGAGAGGAAACACTCTCAAAGGACATCTTGAAATGAGTATCTCATGACAGTTACAGCATCATCATTCTCATTGTCTCAGACATATGTTAACAGCAACCCAATAGTTCTCTTTACCCAATGCTTACTTTGTACTAGGTGCTCTGTGTGGTGCTTTGCATGCAGTTATCTTCTGTCATTGTGGAAAAATGTTGTCCTATGAAGTACTGTGTTCCTGACTTGTGTCTGCATTATTCCTTAAGGACTGGTTACAACTGCCATTCTTACACAAGTGGCAAATTACAACGTTTGCCAGAACATTAATCCTCCCACTCTTGCTCCCTTAATAAAAGAATTGGAGAACTAGGACTGAGTGTGTTTAGGCTCAGATTGAACCACTCACATAGATGAATTTCTATCCTAGATGCCACTGATACCACTTCCCCAGAGTTCTTTGGGAAGAAAAATCTACTAACTACATATAGCCTATAGGAGTACCTAAGTAGAGTGCTTGGGCTTATGGCTACATACTGCCCTTAATGAAGTGCCAGAACCTCATAAGATCCAATAGAAAGGCAATGCCGAGTTATCCATGGGAAAAATCTTGCCTCACAATTAAGGCAATGCCTACTAATAAGAATGACAACAGTAATAACAGGAAGGCAATCTAACGTTTATTAATTACTTGAAGAAAATTATTTGTATGTAGGAGCCAGTTTAACCTTTACATGTAGACATGCAGGTCCCTGTTTTACAGACATAACTGAGGTTCAGATATATGCTCCATTAAAAAAAGTAAAAGTAGAGAAAGTACAGTAAGAGAAGGTCACACTGCAATTAGATCTCCTACAGTAGGAGACACTCCACCTCAAAGCGCAACAAATCAGTAGATCCCCAGCGTTGAGAGAATCAAAATTCTTTCAGCAAGATGATTCCCAAGGTGTGCATGAGTTCATCCACAAGCCAACATATCCTAAGCCTTGTATTCAGTCCACTGCCAGTGGATCACAGTTCTGTCTGTGTAGATTGTGTCTTGCCACAGCACATTTGTGCAGTAATGTTTGGACCCAATTACATTGTTCTTTCTTCACCATCGCTTGTTGTCCTAAACTTGGCAAGTGTTTCAGGGAGTAACTTTCCCTAAGAAGCTCATCTACAGTAATGAAAGGTATCATTTTGCTCCCCCAGTTCTTGGCCACTTCTTTTAGAGATTCTGGGGTGGGGGCAGGAATGACTTTAGGCTTGCTTTATTTTAAAAATCTAAGCATCTGACGTTCTCGATAAAATACTTATTGATCCCTTTGGGTTACATAATAAATGGAATCCCTGAAGATCATAACTGAAACCACTGTGTGGTCACCTCATTGATTGTTATTGCTGTCAGAATTGTGGTCTCTGGTTATGCTCGTCCTCTATTTGCTTTTCTCTTACTAGTCAGAATGTGAAGACACTGGGCACATGGCTTTGACACTAATTTAAATTGATGAGTGAGCGTGACACTTCCATTTGCCAAGGCAGTGTGTTGTGCATTGCATTTGTAACCAGTATCCACTTGGCATTGGCAGGAATCTGTGGTCTTTCCACTAGAATGTCATTTGTTCTTTTTATGTCTTGATTCACTACATGTTATAGAGCATGATGGCTGAGCAAGGTTTTTGCTTCATGAGAACGTCACTAAATGTGCCACAGAGGAGGAAACACCAGATGTCTCTGTGTGGAGTCGGGTAGTCCAAGGCTCCCCAAGATTTTCCAGACCAGTGGTTTGGCTCAGACTCTACTCAGAACTGACCTGCACATTCCATTCCAGTCATCATTCTGGGAAATCTTGTCAATATTACTACTGATCTAAGAACTGAACACTAATGTCCTTTTCTCAATTTCAAATTGAAAATTGAATCAAATGCTGAAGAATTCTGTGGATGACCCTCTCTCTCTAGTTAACTTAATATTCCCTCCTTATCTAAACTCAAATAGTGAATAATTACAATAAATGGGCAACTTACAGTTGGAGAACATGTACATTTACTTGTTTGTTTGCCTGGCCGAATGTAGTTAAAAGATAGTTAGTCCATGGATACACATTCAGAAGAGGGAGAAAAAGATTCAAATGACCCCCAAGTCCATCTTTGAGGGTTCTGAAGTGAGGTTTTAAATGGAAGACCAAAGATATGACGATCTAAAAAGTCCTGGCCGAGGTGAGGTCTCAGCCTAGGCTTCATGATGAGACCCTGTCTTGAACAAACAAGGTGGAGTTGCTTGTGCTAGCTCTTCCAAAAATAACAAAAATCAAAAGGTTATGAAAAATGGTTCTTACACATGACTACCTGGCACTAACTAATGTGTTCTCACCTTGTTTCCTATTTGCTATTTATTATATTTATTTCAGACATATAAATCCATTTAAATCTAACTTAAAATAATATTTGGGAGCTTAGAGAGGTGGTTCAGCACCTAAGAACACTTGTTATTCTTGTAGAGCACCAGGGTTAGGTTCCAGCACCCACATGATGAACCACAGCTGTCCACAACTCCAGATCTAGAGAATTCGGTACCCTCTTCTGACCTCTGTGGGCATCAGGCACACATATGATACACATATATACATGTAGGTAAAACATTCATACACATAAAATAAAATAAAGTCTAAATTTTTTTGTAATGATATTTTTGCGCTCAGTTTTAAGTGACAGGTAATAAAGTAAAATGTACTGTTTTATGACAAGGAATTGGTGATAGTGGTGAAGCTAGCCCAAAATATTAATGAGAGTATTAATGCAAATCATAGATGTTTCAATTATGAAGGCAGCAAATAACAAAATGAGCTGATTTAAGACAAGGAATTGGTGATGCTGATGAGACTAGCCTAAAAGATTATTGAGAATATTAATACAAATCATAAATGTTTTAATTATGTAGGCAGCATCTAGACTTAATAATATTGTCAAAAAGACAATTTTTGCTTGCTGCTTATATTGAAATGGATGCTTAGCACATTGTTTACTCTGGGAAAATATATTGCCTGCTTTTATTTTAATTACTTGTCACAATCATGTGTGATAGTAAATAACCTTCAATAAATGAAAAAAAGTAAAATTTCAAGAGTGAAAGGAATCTTTGAAAACCAATAGATAAAGAATTTAAAATATTATAATAACAGTTTAAAATTGATTGATTCACCAGAAAAATCCAAATCTTCATTTTAGTATTTTCAATGATAATGCCCAGATAACCTCAGAATACCAACCCCCCGAAAGATCTACCTCTATTAGAATTTCATGCTTGATGGAGAGAGAACTTTAACTCTATCTGCTAGATGTTAGATTACTTGTAACAGGCAGGATGGCTGCTTCTTACCAGCTGAAAAAAAGAGAAGAGGACAGGAAAAGGTACCTCAAGGAGCAGGTGGCTTAATGTCACAAGCTCTGAATTTTGGAGGGAGGGGTGAGAGTTGGCTCACTGCCCACTTCATCTTTGTTTTCTCTCTCTTCCCTGTGTTGAGAGAGAGAGAGAGAGAGAGAGAGAGAGAGAGCTCAGTATGTGGCCTTCTATTAGGCACTAAGACAATATTATCAGTTGTCTCAGAGAATACAGGAAAAACAAACACAATGTATCTGACTACAGTCTTGCAAACAAAATGCCTGGAAGCTCTTTGATCACCAAAATGCTATGTGAGAATACCTTTGGCTAATACCGAGGTGAGAGGGACCATCCTTGGTACAATTCAATTCTCACACTGCCTACCTGCAGGTACTTTCACATCCCATAGACTGACAGCTTAGTTCCACAAAACTGTGTCTAACTTCAGATAACAAACGTATGCAAAATACTATACTTCCGAAAAATGTCTTATCTAGAAATTATAGATAAGCGATAATTTTGAAAGGTTTTTTTTCAGCTAAAACAATATAGTTTCCATGACTCATATTAAATTTGATGAACTAGCACACAGAACTCAGAAATGCATTAATTAATTATTTTAGTTCACTACACAAAGGATACAGATGATGAGGTGTTGTGTTAGTAAGCTTATGCTACTGTAACAAATATCTGAAACAATCAACTTACAAAGAGAAAAGGTTTATTTTGAGTCACAGGTTTGGAGTTTTCAAACCATGAGTAGTAGTTTGTCCCACTAGTTTTGAGCCTATGAAATGGAGGACAGTAGAGGAGCAGCATGTGGAGAAACCGCTTTATGTCAGGTCTGGGAAAGGGCTAAGGGCCCAGGAGCCATTCTAAAAACCATTGTTCCCCCAATAATGGGAAGACCTTCCAACTCACCTTCAGCTCTTGAATTCCTCCCACCTCTAAGTAGTGTGAGGCTGAGGAACAAAGCTTTAACACATGGCCCCTTGGAGGACATTACACATCCAAATCATAGCATGTGAAGAACATGAGGTATGACATGGAGGTAAGCCCTCATGCCCTCTAAGCATCTCCAGGTTATCAGCTAACTAAAAACTTCCTGAATTTATACCTTTAATTTTTGTGAATGATGCATTCTTTGGCTACATTTATTCAACCACTGGCCATTGATAATAAACTTAACCATTAGATCCTCTCTCCTCCCCAGAGGCTTTGGATAACACTGAAAAAAAAAAAATAAAACACCCCAGTTTTGTAAGGATGCATTGATTTTTTTCTGTGCCAGCTTCCATCCTAAGGAAGGAAGTCCCAGCCACTAGTCAACTCATTAGTCTATGAAAAGACTCTGAGTATTATACTCGCTCTGAGTATTACAAATACTTTAAGAATTTATATGTTAAAATGCAGTAAGAAGATGAAATGTTGAATTAGCAGTATAACAAACGGCTTCCCTTGCTTTCATTCAAATCTCAGTACTTGTACCCTGATGGTAACAAAAGATTATCTATCCAGTCCTATTACACTTTTTTTCACCAAAACCAGATAGCAGTTTAGTTTTGTTGTAGCTGGGGTATTTGCGAAGGAACCCAACTGGAAAGACAACCTAACTGCTTGCTTTCCATCTTTGCCTACTTCCCATGCAGCCTGCTCCTATCTGCATTATAATGACCAACTTACTGCCTATGTTTTCCATCAAAAGAAGTTGAACTTTACACTTCCCCCTTACTTTCCCTATGCCTAGGAATGTTGTACAAAAATAAACTTTTTTTTTTATTCTACATGGTTTTGGTATTTTTTTTAAAAAAAGAAACTTGTGCTCCCCTTCATATGTACAAGGGAAACTTGAGTTTGGACTCAAATGATAGAGGGTGAAATTGTTTTCATTGTTCTCGACTGTGTCTGGGCATAAGACCAGAGGTAATGACAACCAAAAGACTTCCATTCGCTCTGTCTTTACAGGCTCCTTTTAGTGCACAGATACAGTTTTAATTTTAGTGTGTGTGTGTGTGTGTGTGTGTGTGTGTGTGTGTGTGTGTAGTTTATTTTTTATTTTTTTATTTTTTGCATGGGAGCCTATTATCCAAAAATGTTGCTGTAACAGGGCCACAGCAGATCGTTTTTCTACAGGGATGACTAATGATTTTCTTCTCTTTCTTTTCCAGTTACACCAGCTATTATTGGCAAAACTCCACCGATCCTGCAAAAATTTAATCCAAGCCTGGAGAAAAGTAAGAACTTCTGTCATTTTACTAACTCATGCTGATGATTTCCATGTGTTAGTATAATTCAGGCTACCTCCTTTCTCTATTTAGGATACTAGTAACAGAAAAAGTGACAGAATTAAAATTTTATAAGAGAAAAGTGTTTTTCTGGATTTACTTTTAATTTTTTTTTTCTGTAGAGCTCTTTGTTTTTTTTATGCTTGCAGGTTAAGTGTGGTCAAGCTTATAAAAAGAAAGAATTTATTATAGATCAACAGTAATTTGTTGAATTTAGAAAATTGCTTCATTTTACAAAGCCTTTTTAACATTATTATTGTCGTTATTTGCAAATGTTTATATAATGCCCACATTATAGAAAACAGAATTTATATCTCCACTCCATTTCCTTTTACCTCAAAACTCTGCCTTCATATAAGCTATCATTCTCTTTTACATCATGTCACACATCCCTCTGATGTCTTTTGATTATCTTCCCTTTGACCACAAGACTGAACTCATAGAAAAGGCTCCACAAATCCTCTAGGGTTAGTTTTCTATGGAACACTGTCCACTGTTCCACAATAACATTTACCTCCAGGACTTTTCATTATGTGTGTATTTGTGTGTCTGTGTGGCCACTTTTATCAGTAGTACAGTCACTGCTAAGTGGGGGTGCTGGCACCCAAAGTTCTCAATCCCAATCCTAATGTCTTAGTGTGCACATAAGTGACGTGTACACAATACAATGGGCTGAATGAACTACATGAATTAATTTTAATGAGCTTTTAAGTCAACAATGATCTTTTGTGCTGTTTTTACCTCCTTTACATCCCCTAAAATCTCTTAGTAGGAGCTTATTTAATTACATTGTAGAGAAAGATTTTTTTTTATTTGAAAAAGTATATGCCAGACTCCATTTCATGTACACACACAGAAAAAGCAAAAACAGAAAGGGAAAAAGGTGTACCTAGTTCATTTTAAGCTGTTGCTCTTATTATTTGTAATGACAGTATCATAAAACCATAATTTGCATTTTATGAGTGCACCGCACAGTAAATTTGTAACATGAAGTTTAAATATCATTCCCTTGGAAGTGACACAAACTATAAATTGATAACACTTTCAGAAAATGTCAGCAATTTGTCATTTGTGCCAGAGAGCAAACCCTTTACAACTCTCCTGTTTTAGAAGGATCAAACATGTTCATTTGTTCCCTAAAAGAGAGGTTGTAGAAGTGCAAGGCAGTTTAGGTTATGTTTGGGTTATTGAGCAGCTTTTTATTCGGTAGATGGTATCACCTATCGTTTAATGTAAGAAGTCAGGGAAGAGTTGTTAACAATGTTCACTGAGCCGGGGGGGGGGGTGGTGGCACATGCCTGTAATCCCAGTACTCAGGAAGGCAGAGGCAGGCAGATCAATTTTGAGTTTGAGGCTAGCCTGGTCTAGAAAGCAAGTCCAAGACAGCCAGGGCTACACAGAGAAACCCTGTCTCGAAAAAATACAAACAAAAAATGTAATGGTGGTACAGAACTACAGCACTACTTTGTTCTCCCTTCAACTGACAAGTGTGATTTCCCCAACCCATTTCCTTTATCAACTCACAAGGTCTGAGGAACTTAACTAACATTGTGTCTTGTCGAAATTCAAGGTTTAATTGTGACTTATGAGTACCTATCATTTTGTGCTGAATAGGAAAACTGAATAATTATTGTTCAGATCTTGTGAATCGAACATTCTGATATCCTCACACAAGAAAATATCTCATCTTTTCTAGGTTTTCTTTTCAAACATTATCTCCCTTTTAACCTAGACATGATTTGACAAAGCAAGCCTTGTGCTAGACAATGCTTGTATCAGAACCCACAGGAACAGCTCATTTGGGATGAATAGACCCAAATGCTCAAATTACCTTACAATACCATAAACACTTAAGTGTGATTTGAACAGGATGCTGCTATGTACATGATGTTTACAGCATGTGAAAACACTAGCCTGATTCTAGCAAGGGCCTCGTTTTTTTTCCTAATGTAGTTTTACCTGTAAAGCTAGTGTTCAACATAAAATACACCAAGAACACACAATTAATAACCCTATATCCATTTATAAACACTCAAACTGAAAAGAATACCCTGTGAGAGGAAATTAAAATAAAAACTCAGAGATTTAATGAACTTTAAACCAAACATATAAGACATACAGAGAGAAGGTTTTACATGACTATATGTCCTTCAGAGGAAGTATTCCCTCTCATTTAATAAGGCCATCTTTTAACTAAATTCTCATTCTCTGACACCTCACAAGCATCTGCAGAGGCTAACTAATTTCTTCCAGGTGTAGCTGGAAAATTATCTCTAAGGTGACCCCAGATCTTTTTTAGTTGACAATGACTAGAATCACACTAAATGCTCAAGAGATTCTGCAGCAGCAATCTTACCATCTTTTCTATCCAGTTCAGTGTGCCCCAGTGTATGTATGTGTATATACATATTTATATGGTTTATACATATGTATATTATGCATATATATGGTTAATAAATATATATGAGAATTTATTGATCTAGATACTGAATAGTCCAACAAAGGCCATCTGCATGTTATACAATCAAAAAATTCCCCTTGGTTATTCAGTTCAAGTAGTTGGAACCAATACACAATCCTAGTCTGAGATCAAGGGCTACCTCAGGAGTCTATCACTGACATAAATCCACATCAAATGGCTGAGGAAGATGGAAGTGATGCCCATAGCAGACTATAACAACAACAGGCATCACTGTTTTCTTTTGCCTTCCAGATTTGCTCCACTGGGGCCCCCAGCCTATGGAAAGTGTTACCCACTTTCAGGAAAGTTCTTTCTTCCTTATCTGCTGTCACACATCTCAGTCTTCTCTAGAGACACATTAATATACCCACACGGAAAGGATCACAATGAACCACTGCAGCCCCTTTTCATCGCTAAATCACTTTTACCAGAATTCATCTCTTCCTCATATGAAACAGTCCATCATGGAATTTCTTTGTTTTTAGGCATGTTTTTAAATATTACTCTATAAAAAAAAACTTTTTATGATCTTCCCAAGAAGATATGTGCTTTATGTTGGAATCTCAGTGACTCTCAAAGAGAAATTGCATAATGCAGTGGTTTACAGTCTCCATGTGGGGCCCAGAGTAAGGGGAAGGGGGTAGTGGTGGAAGGCTGCCTCTGTCATGAACTTGGTTACCTGTTCTTTGATCACTTCTCCGTGGCAATGCAGCCTTGCCAGGCCACAGAGGAAGAGGATTAAGGCAGTCCTGTTGAGAGCTGATAGGATAGTATCAGACAGTAGGGGACTTCCCCTATCAGTAGATTAGGGAAGAGGGATAAGGGAGAAAGAAGGAGGGAGGGTGAAACTTGGAGGAGATGAGGGAGGGGGCTACAATCAGGATACAAAATGAATAAATTGTAAGAAGAAGGGGGAAAAGAATTCACTCTCTGAGGCAGACAGCATGACTTCACGGCCCTGCTCTATGGCTTACATCTTACATGACAATGTCTATTCATTACTTCTTTGTGCCTTGTACCTCTTTATATGTATTATAATGACATTTTATTTTTAATGGATTGTGTGAGAATTTCGTACATGAATATAATGTGTTTAATGTAATCCATTCTCTACTTCCACCCCTCTAACTTGCCTTGTACTTTCCCAACCACCAGGCTTTCCTGCCCCTTCATATATTCTCTCTTAAACTCCCTGAATCCTCTTACTACTGCCAGTTTATGCATGGCTGTAGTTCAGCCACTGACCATGGGCAGCCTATCAGGGAGGCATCCAGAGAAAACTAACTCTCCCTTTCGCAGCAGCATCAGTTGCCAGATGCTCCTCAGATAGGGCAGGACTTCCTGAGTCCCTCCCCAACCCATGCTGGCATTGTGACTGCCCTGATCTTGTCTAGGTCTTGTGCATGCAGCCATAAATGCTATGATTTCTCGTGTACAACAGCCATGGCATGTCTATCCAATAAAAACTGTTCCCGGCTGTCATCCACTCCCTCGGGCTCTGACAATCTTTCCAGCCCCTCTTCTGCCGCGGTCTTTGATTCTTGGGAGGTAGGGATGTGATATAGATGTCTCACTTAAAGCTGAGCACTTGAGAGTCTCTTATTCTCTGTGAGTTGGCTAGTGGTAGAGCTCTGTATTAAATGCCATCTATTGTGAAGAAAGGGGATTATCCAAAAAGGCTTGAGAGCTGCAGTAATCTATAAATATAAAGACAAGTATTTATGCTGCAGTTTGATTCCATGTCCACTTAACAGAAATTCCTCTAGAGGTGTTAACAATAGCTACTTCATAAAGTTATTACAAAGATTATATTTAAGCAGACAAACTTAACCCCATTCTAAATTTACATGGTATGTATTACACACTCTTGTGGCTCTCATTTTAGTCCAACATATATTAGGCTGAATAGTGTGCAGCTACCTCTACTCAACTCTATTATATGTCATAATTGGTTCAGCCTCATGCAAACTTTTGTGCATTTTCTATCCCCTACAAACTATACAGTCTTTAAGATTTAGGACTGTATCTCTCTTTTTTTTTAATATTGAAATACAGTATTAATTTTCTTTTTTATTCATTTATTTTTTTATTTTTCTTTATTAATTACACTTTACTTACTTTGTATTCCCCCCCATGGTTCCCTCCCTCCTCCCATCCCAATCCCTCCCTTCCTCCACCCTCTGCATGCATGCCCCTCCCCAAGTCCACTGATAGGGGAGGACTTCTTTTCCTTCCTTCTGATCCTAGTCTGTTAGGTCTCATCAGGAGTGGCTGCATTGTCTTCTTCTGTGGCCTGGTAATGCTGCTTCCCCCTCAGGGGGAGGTAATTAAAGAGCAGGCCAATCAGTTCATGTCAGAGACAGTCCCTGTTCCTATTACAACGGAACCCACTTGGATACTGAACTGCCATGGGCTACATCCGTGCAGGGGTCTTAGGAAATCTGTACACCAAAAGAAACTAATCAAGAGGGAGGACTCTTGCTAAAATGCTCAATTCCTATCCAGAAAGGCAAAGAGGCTGGACATCAGAAGAAGGAGAAAAGAGGGAACAAGTCAGGAGCCTGACACAGAGGACCTCTGAAAAGCTCTGCCCTGCAGACTATCAATGCAGATGCTGAGACTTATGGGCAACCTTTGGGCAGAGTGCAGGGAATCTTAGGAAAGAAGTGGGAAACAGTAAGATCTGGAGAGGACAGGAACTCCATAAGGAGAGCAACAGAACCAAAAAAATCTGAGCACAGGGGTCTTTCCAGAGACTGCTATTCCAACCAAGGACTATGCCTGAAGGACTGTATCTTATAAATCCTTGTATCTCATAGTTCTTGGTAAGTACCGAGGATATTCTGAGTTTGTAATGACTAGCCCAATTTTGTGTTTCCGGAATGCAGGGAAGAGCTCCCCCAACATTTAAGTGCTCTCACTACTTCATTTTCCCTCATGTCCTTCATTGATCATTCATAAAAAGGAAGGAATTAACATAAAGAAAGGTAGACATTTCTCTCATCCATTGTGGAACATACTTAGAATCTCTCCTAAAAGCCTTTAGCTGAACTTTGACATCCAGACGCAGAGTTAGAGTCATAGTGTTGGGATATATTGTAGAAAATCTCTATGGGATTGATTTTTTTGTACCCTGATAGTACTTCCACTGCCAAGGGTAAGAAAGCCCTACTCCTTGCACAGCCCATCATTGCTTCAACAGAAGCTGAACCACCCTGTCAACTTGAAGCATTCTTTTCTAACTAAATAACTTCAACATTGAGAACTAGATGCCTTACTTGCAAAAGAAGTTTAGTTTCCTGCAAGGGTGTCTCATTGAGGAAACGGGCACATGCCCAGCAGTACAGCTACAGAAAACAAACTCAAAGGCATCTTTGATTTTTTTTTTTTTTTGTCTGATAATGTCCTGTCGGGATATGTTCATTTTTAAAATTGTATCTTTTTAATTATTTCTATTTTCTATTTTTATCCTGTGGGCCTTTTGTGTATATATTATGGCTCCCAGTTTAGCATTTTTATGGGATTCCCAAGTGTGTGAATGAATCTTTCTCTACATCTCTGTTTCTTGTGCCTTTTTCTGGGCTCTTGTCCTTGTTTGTTTTGTATTATATATTGTGTTTTTCCAATGTGTTGGTTTTTGTATATCATGTATTTTATTTTATTATTATCCCTTAGAAGCCTGTGTGTTTTCTAATGGGAGACAGAAAGGGGATGGATCTGGATGGGAGTGGGAAGGAAATGGAAGAAGTATATGGAAGGGAAATTAATCAGGATATGTTATGTGAGGGAAACATGTATTTTTAAAATATAAAAACACTCGTTGCCTGATGTTACAGCTAAAGAAGTATAAAGAACTCCAGCTCTGCCCAGCATGAATTAGACAGAACACAGTATTCCTGTGTTACAAAGGCCTTGAGCTCTGGGCATGCCTTGGAGAGCAGCAGTCATTGTGTTCAGATATAGCAGCAGACTTTGAATTCTTGACAGTACACTTGTTTATAAAGGATTCAGTCCGCAATTCAGTAAGTAAACACAGATTCTGGTGATTGTTTTTAAGGAAACAGTGTTTATGTTGGCTCTCTTTAGAAGCCAAATGAATGGTAAACTCTTCCTAACTCACATGCAACCCTCATCTCCAAATGATGCCAGGCAGTACAGTGCCGCTCTCCATCCCTCTTCCTTGCTTTTCAGAAACAACAGGCAGGCAGGAGTTAGAAATATGCACTTTATACAAGTAAAATGGAAGTACAGAGAAAGATGCCTTACTTGGCACTGTTAGCAAAGCAATAGAGAGTAAAGTAGATACTGGAATTGCAGTGCTGTTAGCTGTTCATAGTTGAGCAAAACAAACAGTAGAACCTAATTTAGTGAGGTTTGCCTGTAATTGGGAAGTGGCAGCATAATGGTCAGTAGTTCAAGACCAGCCTCAGTTATATAATAAGGTCAGTGTAAGCCTGAGCTATGTGAGACCCTGCCCCAGGAAGAAAAAAAAAAAGAGAGAGAGAGAGAGAGATAATTCTTTGAACAGCCACGCTAATATTCCCTTATCAGTGACTCTTTTCCAATCTCAAGTACCCAGATAAAAACTTCAGTCATCATGACATACATGTTAGCATAGATGGAAAATAAGGGCTCTTTCTAAAATAAATATACAGTCATAATATTTTTTAAATGTTCCTAACAGTGTCCCGAGCCATAAGTGTAAATCTATATTTGACCGCTTACTTGCAAGAAACACATGCTTCAGCCATTGTTAGTGAAATCTCTAAAATGGAGGTCCCTATGGTTATACATATGTAGTGTGCTCGTCTGTTTCCTTGGGGTGGGAAGAAGGGTAAAAAAACAAATGGTTAGAAAGTGATAACAAGTTTTTTAGAAGTATGTTTAAGCACTTCCCTAGAAATTACAGTGTGCTTGCATGTACTCTATACATGGAATCCTAGCAGGGTCTTTTTGCCAAAGTATAGCATATATGTTCAAGAATAACATCCAAAGTAAATATTCTCTTGCCCTAGGGGGTCCAAGATAACAAGCACTCTTTAGTGACTATGGAAAGTTAAGCAGTCTACAGTAAAGACCTTTCAGTATTGCCTGTAGCCTCCTCACTTGTTGATTCATTAGTTCCACTGTTTTAAACCCCATTCTTTGATCACCAGAGAGCCCTAGATCCTATACAGTAGATGAGAACTGTCTTGCCAGGAGAGAACATCTACATCTGTCATTCCAGAAAGGCCGTTGGTCCACATAGCTTCTGTGTATGATAAATAGGGTTTTGGTTTTGTTGTCATTGTTGTTTGGTTGGTTTTGGATTTTTTTTTAGGTTATATACACTTATGCATTGAAGAAAAACTATGTAATCTTCCGTGCATATATAATGTATTTAATACAAGTTAATCTCAGTGTTTGCTGGGAAAGAATAACATATGCTGCATATTCTTTAAATGCATGGATTTAATAAAGAGTTGAGGTTTAAATACCAACATTAGTTTTCAAGTAATTGAGTACCTAATGGCTAGCATGCAAGATGCGGCAATATGCATTTTAGCCAAAACACTCAAACAGAGAACTTGTAACATAGTAATGAGGCTATATAACTTTTTTAAAGCTGTTAAAATGCATGGCTTCTTGAATATATATTTTGTCATGATCCACAATATATGCTATATATATTGGTTAATCACAAGACCATAAAGATTTACTGCAATGTTTCTTAATAATAGCTTAAAGTTTGATCTTTTATGTGTGTGCATCTTGACTGGAGATTATTGCACACATGACTTGAGTTGGGAGCCTATATTTTTCTTTTTTTGTATGGATATTTGATTCCCCAGAATAATTTAAAAATTTTTAAGATTTTTAGTAAAAATTACATGACCATAAAGGGGAGATATTAATACAGTAAAAGTATGTGTTGTTCTTGAAAGAAATTGCCAATATGAAGTCCAACATCATGTGCAGTGATTAACAACAATAATGAAAATATCAAATTTATAAAGAATGTATTTACCTACAATTCACAGCATGTGTTACAAAATAAGCTACTTCAAGTCTTCTTTTTCCTTAGGTCAATGTTTATTTAAAACATAGGTTGCAAACTCACCCCCAGACCAGATGCACATTCTATAAATAAGTTTTGTTGGAATGCACCCATCTCCATTTGTTTCAGCTTGTCTACGGCTACTTCGGGATAGTTAAAATACAGAGCACAGGGCTACAAGCCTAAAATCTGTCCCATCTGACTCCTTAGGAAACCATACCAACTAATATTCTGAATATATAAATGATTCTTCTTGGATATGATATTTTATTAGATTAATCATCCATTTTAAGCTGGTGGCCATCTCTTAGTTTTGTGTAAAAATTATCTTCAATTTGGTAACACATTAATGAGAATACAACATTCACTTTATTGGTCTATTTCATGGTCAACTCTTCTGAAATAAACAACATTATAAAGTAAGAATTAACTGTCTGGAAATCAGTATGGACTTGTACATTTGTTGTTATTAAAAATACTCCATCAAATGGAAGCTGAACAGATTTGAATACTTGGTGATAGATACCAGAGGCAATTATTTGCAACTGACCATCTGAGACATGCCATCATTATGCCAAATACTTAATGCATGAAGAGCCAGGAACAACAGACAGCTATAGTTTGACATTGCACAACTCTAAATCTTTTTTTTCCATTTATTTATTTATTTTTATTATTAGTTACATTATATTAACTTTGTATCCCATCTGTATCCCGCACCCTCATTCCCTCCCAATCCCACCCTCCCTCCCTTATCTCCTCCCTGCCCCTTTCCAAGTCCACTGATAGGGGAGAACCTCCTCTCCTTTCATCTGACCCTGTTTTATCAGGTATCTTCAGGACTGGCTGCAAAGTCCTCCTCTGTGGCCTAGCAGAGCTGCAAGGTGAGGAGGTCAAAGAGCCCACCATTGAGTTCATGTCAGAAATAGTCCCTGTTCCCCTTACTAGGGTACCCACTTGGATACTGAGCTGCCATGGGCTATAAACTGACTGCTGCCATTGAATTTATGATCCATAGTAAAAGATAACAGGCTTTCTCGTAAGGACGTTGGGAGCAACTGGGAAGAATATAGGGAAGGGGAAACTATAATCAGAATATATCATATGAGAAAAAAAATGTAGTTTTCCATAAAAGGAAAAAAAGAAACCTCTTTTTAGGAAAACATGAATTATGAAGTATTATAAAGCTGAAACACTGCATTATTACAATAGATATGTTTTCAGAGGCTGTTCATGAATCCTTGATGTATTCATGGCTTTGTTTTTGGTAGGCCCGCTAGAGTTTTCAAGTGTTATTGAAAATTTGCCTATGGCTTTTCTTTTCTTCTTTTTTTTTCCTTCATAGTGTTCCATGTAAAAATATACTTCGAACCCAAATTTTAATTACTGTGCAATCAAATATTGGATAGAGGCTGTCTGTGCTGTGTTGTTAGCACATATTGCTTTGTATACCTGCCACCATGAAGTTGTGCCAGGCATACCCCAACACGTCCTCAGAGAGACAGAGAAACCCCAATGTCATCCCTACTGTAGCAAAAGTTTTCCTTCCTATGAATTGAAATAACTTTCTGAAGTTCTGCCCCTTTTACATTGAACCAGAGGTCTCAAGGTTAAAGTTGCCTGGCTGTGGAAAACACTGTACCCTGCCTTTCCCTTCACCTGCTACTTAGCTTTCTCTGTCATTGCCAGGGTTATTAAAAAGGTCCCTGCCTCTAGTGTAGTATCTTTCACACTTGAGTAACACCTGAGAAAATGAGTCTCACAGACTCCCAGACAATTGTGAGGGGGAAAAAAAAAACATTTATCCATTTACAGGTAGAAAAGCAGAGAGCACCAAAAAGGGAGGCCCGGGGGCTCTCCAGTAGCTGGGGTGCCTGATGGGAAAGACTGACCACAATCTGAGAGGAGGCACAGAGAAGCATCCTGGCTGACTTGCTGCCATGTTGCCACAAAGCTGCTTTTAGACAGTTTTGTAAAATGATTATCATAGCACTTGGCACCTAGGAAAATATTGACCTTGTTCCCCCTTCTCTCCTAGAAATTGTTGCTCGGAATAAAAGAGATGAAGCTTGTATGCACAGCTAAATGCTTTGCCATTTTAATAACCTTTTTCTGTTTTCAAAATGGCAAGCACATCCCTAACTGGATAACCTCAATCCGAAGCTCTTTTCTCAGAGCCTTTGAGAGACGAAGCATCTGCCCTTCACTGAGAGACTATGGTCTGCTAATGACGGTTGAACGGAAGTGTCCTTTTCTTCAGCGGTGTAACAAACAATAAGTTTCCCATTCTTTAACAAACAATCCCCACTCATGTTCATGCAAGCAAACCTAATTAAACTCAGTGGATAAAAAATGTTAAATGTCATCAAAGTAAGAAGATGCTTGTTAGGAAGGGGGGTTTCAATGGGAGAGAAAGGGGGATGAGAGAGGATAACATAGAATGAAAATGCTCCAAATTGAGTATTTACATGTATGGAAAAAAAAAGATAGGTGATTAGGGAGGTTGGAAGGAGTTGTGGGAGGGAAAAGAATATTTTCAAAATATATTGTATGAAAAATTAATTTAAAAAAAAGAAAAAATAGGAACAGGAAATGATAAGTTTCATTCTAAAGCTGACAGAGTGAAGTTTTAGTGTTCAAGACAATATAGATGAGTCTACTTCACTCATCACCAAACACAAAGTTTGCTTTTTTTATCCACCCAGTTTGATAAGCAAAAGATGAGTCTAATGCACATTAGAATCAGGTTCCTTGAGAGCAGAAATGACTATTTTATTCTTACTGTTCACTTAGAATTTTGAAGGATGTCTGACTCATACGAGGGTACAAATAAAATATCTTACAGGAATGAGTGGGTCTGAAGGACAAACATTCACTGTAATTGGGTGAGCAGTGATCCTGTATGCTCACCTCCTAAGAGAGAACGTTACTACCAGGGAAAGCCTACAAACTGACAGAGGAGCTCAGCCATAGCCTGCACAACAGGGCAGATCAAGTGAGGGACGGAGCCCTGAGAGCCACAGTCTCTACCAGCACGCTAGCTTACACAATCTTGCCCATCCCTGGACTTTCAACTCCGGAGGCGTTGCGCCATCAGATGGTCAACCATTTGTGTAGATTCTCATTTGAGATTTAGGAGTTTTAGGGTTTTGTTTTCACTTTTAGCTTCTTGGTATCTGAAACTGTTGCTTGGAAAACTGTATTAGTAGCACAACTCTTTCATTACTATGTATTTCAGTTACCAGCAGGGGAGGTGAATGGATCACTTAAAATGAAACAATACCACCCCTTTTAGCACACTGTAAACATAGCCTTAGCTTTAACTGTAATTATAGTGTGGTGGGCGATGCTGCTGAAAAGAAAATGCGGTAATTATAACATTATGGTTGAGAATCATCTGAATAGAAAACACTGAGCTTCATTGTGCACAGCTTAAGATGCCATCATGGCCCTCTTCAACACTAACAGGACTGATTAACCCATCACAATGAAAGCATTGCAGTATACTAATAATATAAGATCAAGGGCGAGAGTAAAATAACAGGGAATTTGTTGCCTTTATTTAACTTCCCCGTGCTTCCTTATATAAAGGTCTAGTGTAGAGGCAGGGGAGCTTGCTGACTTAAATGTAACCACAGAGAGAAACAAGCTTGAAAGACCAGCTCCCTAGCTTGCTTTGCCTCTGTCTACTGGCAAAAAAAAAAAAAAAAAAAAAACTTTGCATAAGTTGATGGGATTCTGTTTTAAAGTTGGTTTCCTTGAATACAGTTTTCTTTTCTCCTCAACAGAAAGATTCAATGGCTCTGGGTATTATGGTATCTACCATAGCAATGGCTCTTGTCTGGGATTTTTTTTTTAATTCTTTATTAATTAAATTTTATTCACTTTGTATCTCCCCTGTGGTTCCCTCCCTCCTCCTGTCCCAATCCCTCCCTTCCACCACACTTTGCATGCATGCCCCTCCCCAAGTCCACTGATAGGGGAGGACTCCTTTTCCTTCCTTCTGATCCTAGTCAATTAGGTCTCATCAGGAGTGGCTGTGTTGTCTTCTTCTGTGGCCTGGTAATGCTGCCTCCCCCTCAGGAGGAGGTAATTAAAGAGCAGGCCAATCAGTTCATGTCAGAGACAGTCCCTGTTCCTATTACAATGGAGCCCACTTGGATACTGAACTGCCATGGACTACATCTGTGCAGGGGTCTTTAGGTTATCTCCATGCATACTCTTTGGTTGGAGTATCAGTCTCAGGAAAGACCCCTGTGCTCAGATTTTTTGGTTTTGTTGCTCTCCTGTGGAGTTCCTGTCCTCCCCTGATCTTACTATTTCCCACATCTTTCCTAAGATTCTCTGCACTCTGCCCAAAGGTTGCCCATAAGTCTCAGCATCTGCATTGATAGTCTGCAGGGCAAAGCTTTTCAGAGATCCTCTGTGTCAGGCTCCTGACTTGTTCCCTCTTTTCTCCTCCTGATGTCCATCCTCTTTGTCTTTCTGGATAGGAATGATGTTTCTAATACCAAATGTCTTTGTCAGGTCATTGAAACATAAGCTAAATTTGCACTTTAAATGATTTATCTCTCTCTCTCTCTCTCTCTCTCTCTCTCTCTCTCTCTCTCTCTTTTAATTAAAGCCTGGAGATTTCCAACAACAATAACAAAAAAAAACTGTTTTAAAGTAAAAAGAGTGTAGTCAGAGATCCTGGCCTGGGGAACCTGACCCACACTTTAAAGGCATATACTATTGAATAGTGTTTATTGTCAACAGGGGAATATTTGTGTTTTCATTTCACTTTCTTGTGCATCCGGTGTAGCAAAGACATATGAGTATCTTACTAGTGTTGGAGAAATCTGCAAAATGCAGCAGTCTGGAGTTAGTTCCCACAGCAGAAGAAATTGCCTCCAAGTGGCACATCAGATTGGAAGGGAATTTCTGGCATATAATTAGGTATTGAGTTTATTTTCTGAAGTAAAGGTGGACACAGTCAGCCATTCTAAGGGTATGCATTTATGGGAGTGTGATTTAATATATGTTTTGGAGTATAAAGGTGGAAATAATTTGTTTCCTTGGTTTTCTCTTTATTCTTAGATTTTATTAGGCCCTGTTCATCTCCTCACATTAAGCCTCAAAACAGATTGCTTACCCTCCCCTGTTAATACAGAAATATGAGATTTCATGTTCCTTCTTATTCTACTTTAATATTCTGCTCTAAATGTTTAAGGAAGAGAAAGAGGAAAGGGAGGAGGAAGAAACTAGAAATACAAAAATAGAAATATTTCTCGTATCTAACCTGCAACTTACATGACAACTGCCTGAAGTTCAATGGTTTCTCACTCTGTTTATTTTGTGACACCCTCAACAAGCCAACAATCTGCAATGTCATCAGTCCCTAGGTTCCTATCTCTCAAATTACCCAACATGAATTGCTTCTTAAACAGTGATGACGGCCTCCCATATATGAAGTTTTCCTAAAGCACAATGTAGTATTTGAAAGATGAAGTTCAAAGGAGAAGCCATCTTGTAAATCCACCTAAACATCCAAACTATATCAGAGAAAGTGGGCCTCAGCTCTAAACAGCTCCACACAAACCTGGGACTCCAGACAAGTCACTTAACCCCTGAGGTTACAGCTGCTCATCTATCAATGAGAAAACATACCACCTGCTCTACAGCTTGCATAAAAATTCCCACTGAGCATGAGGTTCATTTCCTTCTGTTTACTGTCCAGCTCTGAAAAAACGTGGTATAGAGCTTTATTAGTATATCACTAACACAGAGTACATACATACACACAACCCAACATCTAAGGGCCTTCATGATATTTTTATAAAGAAGTATTAATTTTATAGCTACATTTGTCAATCAGCCTCATGGCTTATCAACAAAGAAATGGATAAAGAAAATGTGGTATATGCATATACACAATGGAATTTAATTCAGCCACAGAAAAGAACAAAATTATGTCATTATTTTTCATGAAAATGCAAGCAACTGGAAATTATCATATAAGCAAATTCAGTCCATTCCAGAAAGTAAATATTGCATTCTTTTCTCATTTGTGACTAATAGAACTTACGTAGATATTTAAAATTACATGTGTATGGGAAACATGAGAGTAGAAGTTAAACTGTTTTGGGTAAAAAGGAACAAACAGGAAAAGGAAGAGGAGGAGGCAGAGAGATGTAGAGCTTTTGGTAGGAGACATGCTCAAAAAAAATGATAGAGCAATTTAAATTTTATAAACACAATGTAAGTATTTTAAAATAATAACAATAATTAATTTTAAATTAATTAATTTTTAAAATGACTTAATTAGCGAACCTAAGGGAAGAAATCTGGGGTGAAACTAATAGTCAAAGAAGACATTTAACAAAAGAGATTTTGAAAGTAATAAAATGTAGTATTGCATTGCTTAACAATAGTGGACACATCCTGAGAAATACATTCTTCAGCACTTTGGTCATGGAGAGAACCTAAGAGAGTGGATGAGCAGAGATGTGACCAGACACCACCATATCAAGACAATTCATCATTGGCTGAAATGTCACAGACTGAATTCACTGTCTTTGATGCATGCAAAGCCTTGAAGGCCCACTGAAGAAGAGGCAAAGCATTCTGAAAAGGATGATTCCCTGGGTAGAACTATAAGCCACAAATATTTGGAAATTGGTCATTTGTTCCATGAGCTTTATTTCATACTCTGGTTCAATGGCAATCCTCTTTCTCATACACAAAAGAATAGTGAGGATAACTGCACAGGAGATGAGAAGATTTATCAGAACTGGCTAAATTAATTAAATATGAAATGTTCTTAGGCACAGAGCAGGCCAGTTTCTGCAACGTTCTGAAAGCAAAATAATAGTCAACTCAATAATCTGCTACCAATGAATGTGACAGGTTGAGAAACCTGGGTTAGGGGAGCAAAAATGAAAACCTTAGATATCTCCTTTAGTTTGTTAAACAGCCAAATCTACAAGAAATATAGATTTCAGTTGGAACAATAATTAGAAGTATGTGATTTTAAAGTGTTAAACGGTTGCAGGTTAAAGGGGCCTACTCTCCTAAGTTCACTTTGTGGAGACTAGGCTGGAAAGAAAATGAAGTTGCATAATGGAGAAGGATAATAGTATTTGTCTGGTGTCTCCATCCTAGTTAAGAGACCCCAGCAAGTGTTTCAGCTCTCTACCTGCAAGTGAATTGGGGGTATTTACTGAGCAGCTATTGATGACAGCACCATATTCAGAGTTGCAGGAAAGCCAGGTGTGATGGTACACACCATTAAGTCCAGCATTGGAAAGAAAGAAAGAAAGAAAGAAAGAAAGAAAGAAAGAAAGAAAGAAAGAAAGAAAGAAAGAAAGAAAGAAAGAAAGGAAGGAAGGAAGGAAGGAAGGAAGGAAGGAAGGAAGGAAGGAAGGAAGGAAGAAAGAAAGAAAGAAAGAAAGAAAGAAAGAAAGAAAGAAAGAAAGAAAGAGATCTTTGTGAGTTTTAGAAAAATGGGTTTTAGGTCAAGCAGAGCTGTATCAGCATGAAAGCATGTCTCAATTAAAAAAGAAGAAGAAAAAGAAGAAGAGGAGACATTTGGGCTGGAGAGATGGTTCAACAGTTAGGAGTGCAAACTACTCTTTAAGAAGATCTGAGTTTGGATCTCACAACTGTCTATGACTCCTGTTCCAGGCCATCTAACACCTTTTCTAGTATACACTCTCAGCAGCACTTGAATTTCACAACCCCCACACATGCAGACATAGCATATGCATAGTTTAAAATAAAGAAGGTTTTGATTTTTTTTTTAATTTCCAGGGAGTGGCCAGGGTAGAGTAGAGGAGTTGAAAGGATGAAGATATAGCTCTCAGATCAAAAGTGGTTGCAGTTATATGCCAGAAGCCATTGTCCCTATTTTAGCCAACTATGGTATTATTAAAAGTCATGCAAGAAGGCATATTAATTAATTGAGCTGTGTTACAGAAAGCAACAGCAACAATGAAGTGCTTGTATTTTGTCCATTGTGCTAGTTATCTGCAGTTGCCTTGGGAATTTGCAAGCAAGGACAAGAAAATAATCAGTACCAACCAGTCCCAGATAATGAACACATTTACTCGAGGACTGTTCTTGCATTGTTAAATGATACTGGGTTGGAACTAAAAAGTAATAAGACTTGTTTTCTTTAATGCATCATTAATTAAGTTAAAGAGAATTCCCAAGGAAAAACTTTAAAAAATCATTTGAGCCATTATGTCATGCATACAGCTAACTAATTTAAAGGACTATTGTTTTTTTTTATAATTTATTTATTTTTATTTTATATACATCTCTGTTTTGCCTGCACGTATGAGGGAGTTGAATCCCTAGGAACAAGAGCTACTAACGGTTGTGAGCTGCCATGTGGGTGCTGAAAATTGAACCCAGGTCCTCTGGAAGAGCAGCCAGCTGAGCCATCTCTCCAGCCCCATTTGAGCCATTATGATACTGCTGGGATGCATTTAAATTTTCCCAAGGTGATTCCTTTTAAAGATTAGATTATTTAAGCATGTGAGTATTGGAATAATGATTAAAATTATAATTTGTATCACTTCACAATCAAATCAGACAGTACTAGCATTGAAATGAAATCTGTGGCTTCAGTAACTGTGATGATAACGTATAGCATAAGGAGGGCTTACTCTGAAACACTGATTGCCCGAAGTGTGTTCTCCAAACAAGCATGGGTTATAGCTCTTTTTTATTTCTGTGTTTTCCCGATACACAAATGACTGTAGATTTCTCATGCTCACTCTATCATAACCTTTCTTCCTCCTTCCCCCATCTCCCCTCCACTGATAACATTCTTCCCCCACAACCATACCCCTACTGCTTTCATGACTCTCTCTCTCTCACTCTCTCTCTCTCTCTCTCTGTGTGTGTGTGTGTGCGTGTGTGTGTGTGTGCGTGTGTGTGTGTGTGCAAGATTTAAACCTAGCTCCACCTTACTTTACCTTCTCTTATTACCCCTCTTTGTTGGGGAATCTGAGTTTTTGAAATCAGTTTTGAAATTGTATAAAATTTATGAAAAACTGAACTACTGTATGATCCTGCTATACCACTCCACCGTGTACACATGAGTGAATCTAAACCAGCATACGACAGAGGCTCCTTCACATTCAAATCTATCACTGCATTGCTCACAATAGCCAAAATACAACCAGCCTCAATGTCTATCACAGAAGAATAAGTTCATTATTTTTGTCTAGCCAAAAAGAAAGAATAATGAACTTATATCATTTACAATAAATAGATAATTTTGGAAATTATAATATTAAACAAAAGAATCCAAGCTCATAAAGACAAATTACATTTTTTCTAACAAGCAAAATCAAAAAAGTACATGTATATAAGATATAGATGTACATAACAAAGTAGAAGGGGTGTGAGCGAGAGAGAGGTGTGCACTACACTCGCAAACTTCAAGGTGAGCTTAAAATCTGAAGCATTATCGGTTTTAATTGGGATAAAAATTAACTGAACCATCTAAATCTGTGCCTTTGGGACTTTGCTGAAAAGGAAATGAAGCTGTCGAACAAGGGGGAAGGTAGCAATAATGAGTGTCATCTGATTATCTTCTCCTGAGTGTGAAGGGCCTGGAGAGTAATCCTGGGAGGATTTTACAGATGTTGACAAGGTTTGAGCCTCTGTGGTTAGATAAAGAGACCACAGTACTTGTTCTCCTAAGGTGTCTCATCTGGATCAGAAGCTCTAAATTGCATTCAGATTCCATACAACACCATTTCTAATCTTTGCATCGCATCCTTACCATCTTGCAAGTATCAAGAATGCCAGAGCGCCTCCATGTTCTCAAGGCTGGGCTTATTTGTAAGTGGATATCCAGTAAGGTGTGAAAGTGAAAGAGATTTCACTGTGTGCTGGCCTGCTGTGGAGAGAGGAAGTTGAAATGAGCATCATCCAGGAGCCCCAAGATAGAAGATACTCAAGGGGCTAAAGATAGGTTCCTCTCCTAGATGGACCACAGGGCACGCTGGAACATATGGGTCTGCTCTTGCTGTCTCCACTCTGCTCTTCCAGCTCTACCTCATCCCCTCATTCATCTGTCAACAACTTGGAGCGGGGATTACTATAAAAAACGTGGATGGCATTTTTGATCAAGCTGGTTAACTTTGCTATAGTCTTACTTCCATGGAATATCCCTGTGCTAGGGCTGTAGCATAGTTGTTCATTCTTTCATTGGATTTCTGGTTTTCTGGTTCAAAAGCTATCCAAAATAACACAAACTATAAATGCACTATTTTAAATTTTACAAAAATATTTTCAGCATGGCTCACTGTAGTTTATATTGAGGGACACAAAGATGGTACTTTTTTTCTACTTTATAAACTACAAGATGTCGGATGCTAGAAGAACTTTTTAAATTTCAACTTGATGGGTTGCTCACTGTAAAATTTAACTGAAATATTGCCTCTCTCCCACTCCTTCTAGAATTAAATGAAAGTACCAGGTTTACATCACATTATTTATGACAAATATATTAAATTATGACCTTTCAAATGTTTATGTCTTGAACTTGAGGTTTGGGACCTTTAAAAATAAATTTGACATAGCAAATATAGTATGAATTTCAAAATTACAGACTATGTATCATAGGGTTGACACTCTCTTGTGGTACTGCTGAAAATCAGATGAAGTCTCTGGTTTGATTGTAAAGACCATGCTTTTATTCCTTCTTTTTTTCTTGCCCTGTGATTTCAAGATTCTAACGTATGTCTTAGTATCATACATACCACAAAGAGTCTAAAATAAGTTGTTACATCAAGATAACACTGCAGTAGTTCTATTAGACAGAAGAACAGCAGAGCTGTTATCTGATGCACACTTATAAGAAGTTATGTAAGTCTTGAATGGAAGGAGAAACAAATTCTCCCCGAGACTCATCACTTGAAAGTGTATTCTACCATGGTCTGTTTGAATACTTCAAATGTTTTAAGCAGCTAGGAGTCCCCATAGCAAGATGCTATTTTCCATATCTAACAGAAGTCTAGACTAGGGCAGGGAAGAGAAGTGACTTGTCCACAGCACACACAGCAAAGAGATGGTGATCTGTGATTAAATCCCAGGTATCCTAACTCAAGGGTCTCCACTCACCACTATGCTCCACAGCCTCTTTACCTGCTCTTGCTGTAGAAATTGTCCTCCAGACTTATAACGATTTAGGGAGAAGGTGAGAATATGTGCTTTGAAGTAGAACTTCCTATGCATCTTTGGGTCCAAGTTTTTGTACCTTTACCACGGTCTTCAAACAAAATCCCCTCTGATACTCTTGATAAGAAGACTGACCAAGATAATACACCAAAAAGATAACCACTGTTATCTGTTATCTGGGAAAAAATGTTAGAATTAACTTAGGGTGTGGATTGTGGTAGCCAAACTTCTGAGGCGAGAGGAAATAAACACTTCTTAAACCAGCACTGTTTGGAGCTTCCCTCATAATAATTCTCTAAGGTTCCTCTTGCATTACCCATTTCATTGACTTCGAGGAAACGCATGCTATGGGAGAGAAGACTGACTTTCTAGAATCAAATAAAGAAGGCTTCACATTAGGGTATACTTGCCCAGAGCCTCGGTTTCTTCCGTGTTTTCCTAAACCCCGGGTTTATTCATGCAGTCCCCATTCAGGAGTGAAGACGCATGAATAAAGGGAAAAGGTACCATTGACCTTGTGAAATGTCGTCATGGACATGCTGGCTAATGTAATTCAGCTGCATCCCCACAGGGAATAACAACTGCACTTAGCCTTGGTGCTCAGTTGGGGGTATTAAGCCTTGTCTGTGTCAGTGGAAATGTGAAATCCAACAGCTGATCTGAACATTTGCTGCTGTTGACATTCTATAAAATTTCCCCTGAGACAGGAACTCTGTGTTCTAGTCCAAACTAAGTGACTGTTTCCTGTTTGTTGACCTACAGCTTCAAGGTTACTAAGTCATCAGCTTCGAAAGGTTCATTATTCCCCTCTAACAAAACTTTGGGTTCTACTAATAGTCCAAGTAATTAGCTTATATTCCCTTTATGTCAGATACATTAGCCATTGCCTCTCTTTCCCTACCTTATCTATATTTTTACTTTTTTCCTCATCCATTTACTGGTAGTACCCAGAATTTAGAACCATACAGGTGATAGACGAAGTAGATGAAAACTTACAAGTGAATTCTGGAGATCTGGTTTGAATCCGTGTCTTCTTACTAGTTCAATGAAAATAAGTAAGACATTCAACCTCTCAAATACTTAATCCCACATCTGTAAATGGGAATAATGCTGACTCCTCCTGAAGTTGTCTTGAGCTCAATTGTTCTGAGTCTTCTTTCATGTCTCTGCTTCCAACACTCAACTGCATGTAGGAAATGCCTGGCCCCTGTGTAGACAGACATATCTCAAAGCCCTACACATGTCCTTTTCTAAAAGATGATTTAAAGTCTCCCCTTTACTGCAACCAAACCCACTGTCTATTACCTTTACAAGTCATTAGTTGCTTTACATGTTACTTACACCTGATATCTTTATATCTTACCTCTCATATCATAACATGAGCTTAACTTCCTGCCATTCAAGTGTGTCTGCTGACTGCCTCTTCTCCTTTACCAACTACTAGACTGCACATTCTACTGGAGAGTAGAGACATAAAATCATACAGATCAAGAAGAGGGACTGAAAACAAAGATTGAAACCCATGCTGCCTACCAGCTAGAGAAACTCAGTAGGTCTAGGGTGGAGCCCCACATGCCCAGTAGTGATCAGGAAAACCCCTCTACTAGATCTGGCTCAGAACTCCTGGGTCTGTATGTCAAACATTGACTCACAAGAAGGGCATATGTTTTCTCTAGTAGAGTTTTGTATAAACTCACCACCAACAACAAAGCTTTACAGAGAAAAGAAAGATGATAGGTGTGTGCACACATCTTTAGTCCCAGCAGTCAGGACACAGAGGCACATAGACTTTTGAGCGTTTGAGGCCAGCCTAGTCAACATGGTGAGTTGTAGGATATGGTGAGTTATAGGACATCTGCAGATGCATAGTGAAATCTTTCCTCAAAGAATGGAAGGAAAGAAGAGAGGGAGAGAGATGGGGGAGGAAAGAATGAACAAAAAGAAAGCCAAAGTGGGCGAGGAAATCATCAGAGCTATACACAGAAACTCCTCATCTGGAAGGGAAATTCTCCATGTGTCCAGCTCCTAGTAGCAAACCAGTTTCTCCATATCTATGCAGAACTTTTACTTAAGCCCTTCCTTATGTAGACAAAATACTAGAGACAATTTTACGAATTGTTTTACTTAATCTGGTAAGAAAAGTGTTTGGCTAACACCAGGATATTTATTGCTCTGCTCTGCTGTCTGCTCCCTTCCTCCCACATAGCTACATTTTATCTGATGGGCAGGTACCTCATTTTTAATTGTTCCTATAACTCTGCTGCCAACAGAGCAGTCCTTTAAGGATGAAGGCATCTGGAGCATTCCAAGGGAGTAAAAATCTCAACTCTATATCTTGGATCTGTGCACATAAGTGTATACCTGGTGACACTGGGAAAAGTGTAGAAGCAGAGGGGAATAAAATAGAAATATTTAAATAACAAATTGACAGTTTATTTTCTGTAGTGATGCTATTGTTTCTACATTGTGCATCTCCAAAAGTATTCATGTCAGAAGCTTGGACCCCATATGGCAATGTCATGAGGTGGTAGGACTTTAAGACGCTGTATTTAGTGAAAGGTTCTGAGATTATTGGGATCCTCGATTTTGGAAGGGACTAATATAGTTCTTAGGAGACCACAATCCAAGGAAAGTATTCTTTTAAAAAAAAATGTGGCACTACCTCCTCAGTCTCTCTGGCTTTCTATGTTACCATGAGATCTCCTTCACCCACACTCCTAACTTTGTGTTGCCATCTACCACCAGGCCCTTACCAAAGCTAAACAAAAATCAAAGCCTTGATTTTGAATTTCAGATTTGCAAGATAAATAAACATTTTTTTTCATAAATTTCTCAGCCTCAGGTATTTTGTAATGGTAATAGAAATTGGACTATTCAGAAGACTGATGGTATATAGGTTTCTTGCTTCATTTTACTTATTTATGTATAAATATGTAATGCTGTCATAAGTCACAAAAATTTGGATTGTATATCTTATTAGTAAAAACACTTTAGTTCATAGTCACATAGTCATAGTTTGCATATTTACATGCTTATAAAGTGCTTACACATACACATTATTCTAATATATTTTGTTTATCATAAGACATACATAAAATTAATTTTATGCAACGAGAACATAGCTCAGTGATAGAGAGCTTTCCTAGCATGTGCATGGCCCAGAATTCAATCCACATCAATGCAATCTATACACACACACACACACACACACACACACACACATATATATAATTGCATATATATAATTTGTATATTGTTGAACCAAATAATATTCTAAAATGTGTTTAATACTTATTATAGCAGAATGCTTCTTCCAATGCATTTTAACAAGTTTACTTGTTTGGGAAGGGAGAATTCTCATTTAGTCTATTATGAAACAGCAATTTAAAGGCTGAGACTATATCTCATTTATCAATGTGTTATTTTTAAAGGTGTCTGGTACATACCAAGTTAGATGTTCATTCATAGTAAGAATTGGTTTCAGTCTTTATTCAAATAGTCTTTGGAGTCATTTCTGACTTGGAGCTTGACTTTCATATGGTTTGCCTGGTGCTCATGAGAGCTTGTTCTAAGGCTGAGAAAAAGCATCCGATCAGCAGTTTTAGGACTGTTAATGGACTTGCATTATCAGTTCGCCTTTAATTTGAGATTCTTTGCATGATTCTTTTTAGAGAATTTACATCTTACAAGATGATTATAGTTGAGCAACACCATATCCCTTAAGTCTGTATATCCTTTAAATCAGCCAAGAAGAGCTGGAAAAACTTCTGCCATGTGAAAAGATGAGTGATGAAGAGATAAGTGGAGGGTCTGAGTCATGACCCTCCACTTTTTCTGTGGATTTCTGCTCATTACAGATGTGCCTCATGTGAGTGAAGACTCAGCATGAATCTGATCCCAGTGTTAGAAATCTTTCTTTACTTTTCGATGTGAGATAAATAACACATAAATATATATTTAAAATTTTTTTCTACCTCTTAATGGATCACCTGATATATCCACCTTGAGACACTGGATAATCTTTTGGGTCCCTATAGACAAATATGTAGACTCTAATTTTACTTAATTTCAAATATCTCTGTTGTCAGAGTCACAGCTGGTCTTTGCTCACATTTTTTTTTTCTGTCCTATGATTCTGGGACATATCATGCAACATGCTCCCTTGAACCCGTCTTTTCATCTCTGTCCATTCTCGCTCACTGATTGTAACTCTCCTTCAATAGCGAGGGAAACCATTCTTGAAATGCATAGCGTATTGCCATGTCTCCCTAGGAATCAGCAGTGGCACAGCTCTCTGCCGTAGCTGCTCACTGCTAATGGATTCTAAGGGGCAACCTGGGTAAGGAAAGCTTATGAGAAGAGATGTGCATGTTAGAGAACATCAGGTGATTAATACCCTTGGAGACTTTATTCAGGCAGCATTAGACCCAAACTGTGAGTTTCATTTTCATTCTAGTCTGCCAATCTACTAAATACCTATTTGCTGCCACCTAGTGTTTTGAAATATGTTGGTGCCATGTGGGATTTGAACTCACTGGACACTGAAACATCTACTACTACTACATTACTACTACTCAGAACTGAGTCTTCCTTTGAAGTTCCACATAAGCTTTCAACTTATAACTGTGATCCAAAAAATCATCATAACTTTCTGTCATATCGTTTAGGGGCTCAGGAGCATGTGAAGCCCTGTGCGTGGCACCCTTGTACATGATATATATACATATGTTACACTTTGTAGCTCTTAGATACAGAGTAAGTATAGAATATCAATCTGATTTTTCACTTCACAGAACATATACCCTCGCTATTTACCAGCTGCAGGTCATCAGTAGTTCAGTCTCTCTCAGATGCCATCATTTTCTGCAAGTGTAAAGCAGAATGGCAAGTCTGGGTGACTTTAAGAATCTATGACTCATTATAAGCCAAAGTCATGCCCCAAGAGATGATCCCGTGTCTTTAATGAATGCCATTTCTGTGTGACTATCTGACCTCTGGTTGTAGCTAGAAGTGAGCAGAGCCCCTGACTTGGAAAAGAAGAGCCAAATACAAGCCATTATTTTATTCCATCTATGTTGTCCACTCACATATAAGCTAATCGTCTATATGCATCCAGCCTCTTGAGCTATCATGGAAATTAGAAATGGGCAGTTGTAAATAAACCATTTCCCAATCTTTGCTCTTATTTTATGCTTCCCTGTTTTCTCATCAGAACCTCTCTATCATGTTGTCCAAGAATATGAAAGCTTAAAATGATGCTTCCCTTTATTTAAACAACTATATCCTAAAATGCATGGCCTGATGAGTCTTATTTCCTAAGTCACTCAGATTTTCTGAGTCTGAGAACATCTTCAGATATTCTTTTCTGTGAGGAAATCTGGCACATTCCTGAAGGCAATGCATATGTTTCTCATAATGAAGTTGTTTCCCCATTTGTTTCACATAATAAGAGTAAAAGTTTAAACATAGGCCCTTTTTAGACTGAGTGCATAACACTTAATCTTTAGGCTCTGGTCTCTACGTCTATCTAGCAGCTCATAGATTTTGATAAGTCTTTGAACTTAATGCCAAACACAAAACAAAACAACAACAACAAAGAAGAGAGTCCCACAGTATACCATATGGGGAGAAAAGCTTTGGAGTGAGAAAATTGTGGTCTTGTGTCCCAGCTCTTCTATTTATTGCATCTGTTTTGCCTAGAAGTTATCTTACCTCCCAGGTGCAGCTTTTTAGCTAGAAATGAGGACAGTAACACTAACACACAGCATTCCACACACAAGAACCATGGATAGGGTCTGCTTCGTTCATGGTCCTTGTTTGGTGCTTCAGTCTCCTCAGAACCCCCTAGGCTCAGATTTTTTTTTCTTTGTTAATCTCCTTGCAGTGCTTCTGTCCCTTCCTTGTTCTTCTATTATCCACTCTGCTTCTTCCATAAGACTCTGCACCCTGACCAAAGTTTGGCCCTGAGTCTCAGCATCTGCTTTGATCCCCCGTTG
This sequence comes from Meriones unguiculatus, assembly GCF_030254825.1. Classification (NCBI taxonomy): domain Eukaryota; kingdom Metazoa; phylum Chordata; class Mammalia; order Rodentia; family Muridae; genus Meriones; species Meriones unguiculatus. The sequence goes on from NC_083351.1 coordinate 129,717,729, forward strand.
GGTGAATCCTTTCAGAGAATCCTCTATAGTAGACTCCTATCCTGTTTCCTCTCTTCCACTGCTTATGGTGTCTATCCTGTTTGCCATTCTGAATGAGATTTAAGCATCTTCCCTAGGGTTCTCCTTAGTGTTTAGCTTCTTTAGGTCTGTAGATTTTAGCATGGCTGTCCTATATTATATGGCTAATATCTGCTTATAAGTTGAGTGTATACCATGTCTATCTTTCTGTTTCTGGGTTACCTCACTAGTTCCATTCATTTGCCTGCAAATTGACCCCCTGTTCAGATGTAGCCAATTGGCAGCTCAGTCTCCATGTGGGTTCTTGAGTAAAGGGAACAGGGGCTGCCTCAGTCATGAACCTGATTCCCTACTATTTAATCACTTGCCCCTGGCGATGCAGCCTTACAAGGCCTTGGAGGAAGAGGATCCAGGCAATCCTGATGAGACTTGATAAGCTATGGACATATGGCAAAGGAGAAGAACTCCCCCTTTCACTGGACTAGGAGAAGGAGATGGGTGGGGGGAGAAGGAGGAAGGGTAAGAATGGGAGGAGTTGAGGGAGGGAGTTTCTTTTTATTATATTTTTTTATTATTATTATTTTTTACACTTTATTCACTTTGTATCCCTCCATAAGCTCCTCCCTCCTCCCCTCCCGGTCCCACCCTCCCTACCCCTTCTTCATGCATGCCCCTCCTCAAGTCCACTGATAGGGGAGGTGAGGGAGGGAGTTTCAATCAGCATATATAATGAATAACTTGTGAAAAAAAATTAAGATAAAAAGAACCATGTATATAAAATAATAAAGCACATGCTAGGAGTGTGGCACATAGTAGGAGCTTAATTCCGTAAATGACTTTTATACATTGCCTAAGTAACGGCAAGCAGAAGAGATGGCTCAGTTGGTAAAGCACTTGCCATGCTAGCATGAGAACTTGAGTTCAGATTCCCAGAAGCCATGGTGCAACAGCATACATTTATCATACTCCATAAAATGAATGGTCACCTCTTCTGGTGCAGGCAATGATGAACAACAAAGAAACTTGTCTCAAACAAGGTAGAAGGTGAGAGCGCATGCCTAAGCTTGTCTTCTGGTTTCCACACAAATCCCATAGAATGTTCACACCTACAGTCACATATAAATACACATATGCGCACGCGCACACACACATCCATAATAAACACAAAAATTTCAATTACACAGTTAAAAATACTCAGAACAGTATTGTAATTGTGTTATACATTTCCATTCAGAAGCTGTTATCACCAGATGTTTGTTTCCCAGGATGGAAATTCTGAGAATGTAGAGACATTTGGTAGTCATTCAGGGAGAGAAAGGAGCGGTCTTAGCATCTGGTAGGCAGAGATTAGAAATGATACTATATATCTCAAATGTACACAAAAGCACTGAGACTATAAATTACCTAAAGTATTAAAAGTGCAAAAGGGTAAATTTCCTGTTAGATTCTAAGCACTTGACCTTTCTTAATTTGTTTAACATAATAAGGCTCCATCATGGTTGGCTATGAAAAGTTCTACCTTGCCTAAGATTCGTATTCTAATTATGAGCATTGTTAGACTAAGATCAAATAAAGATTTGCTGTGTTTCAAATCTTTCCTGGAAGGTCAGTTCCCAGAGGCATCAGGATCTACTAATGCACTGGAAATGGTGTGCTTGCTGTCCTTCGTCCTGGTAGTCTTTATTTGCTGAAGACTAACTGGGAGTCAGTTCTCAGTGTAACTCACTTCTGAGTACTATAGTACTGCCAGAAAGTTGTTTAGTTGGAACTCAAGCTCAAATCCCAGTGGCTTATAAGCTTGTTGTCTTTCCATGGTTGTATTAACGGTGTACCCTATGGGAAGTTAAAACTTTCTGCCACAGCAACCATGGCTCTTCTCTGGAGTGACACAGAGCTGGAGCCAGGGAGTTGCCCTTCCTCTGAGGATCTGCATCCTAGAATCTAACACTAAGTTCCATAACTACTGCAACATATGTAGATGAACTCCCTGCACCAAACACATTAGAAACTACAATGTGAGAAACCCCTGGAAGACAGCTGCGAGCTTGCATTTCCGCTCCATGTAAGTGGAAGGTAATGCCAGACCTACTTGAGAAACACCAAACCAATCATGAACAACAGGGAGTCATGCTATCAAGCCTTCTGCCATCCTCTGAGGTCTACACAGGCAGTTCTGCATCCCCGTTACATCGAATTGCCTTCCCTAGCATTCAGTGCATGCTGCTTCACATTGCTAATCCAATCCATATTTGGCTTGTTTTTCCCAAGGCTTGGTATCTGAAGGGCCTTTCAATATAAGCACTTGAGAAATTCATTTTTGTTCAGGTGTAATAGAGAAGTTTATTGTTCTATTCAGTGATCCTCAATTCATCACAATCACCTTGGGCATTTCCACAATACCGGTGCTCAGGCATTACCCTAATCTAATTAAATTAGTCCTTCAAGATTTTTTAAACATTTCAAGTGATTATAATATGCTGCCAGAACTGAGATCCACTAGCCCAGCTGGAAAGAGCTGGTAGGCAGGTGCCCAATCCACCATGAGTCTCTATTTTTCTTCTTTCTTTCTTTCTTTCTTTCTTTCTTTCTTTCTTTCTTTCTTTCTTTCTTTATGAGATTATAATACAGTTATAACATTTCTCTCTTCCCTTTTCTCCTTCCAAACCCTCTCCACATACCCCTCCCCACTCTCTTTCAAATCCATGGCCTCTTTTTTTATTTACTGTTATTGCATGCATATATGTATGTATACGTATAATGTACATTACCATATACAACCTGATCAGTCTGTCTAATGTTACTTTTATATGTGTTTTCAGGGATGTCCATTTGACAGTAAACAACCAATTGCTGTGCTATCCTAGTTCACTGACAGAAGGCTCTAATTATTCCACAACCTCTTACTTTAGATATTAATTTTTTATTGTATTAGCTAGAAAGAGCTTTACCCTAATCAACAATAAAATCAAATTAGTAGAAATCAGTGCTAATTTCTTTTGTAATTGTCTTTGAGAAAAAGCATGCTAGGCAATGTAGTTTTTTCTTTCATTTTATTCATTTTCATTATAGTTGCTCTTTGACAATTTTATAAATGTTGTTTTAGATAGGGTTACCATTCCTATGATGAAATACCATGACCAAAGCAAGTTGGGGAGAAAGGGGTTTATTGACTTATGTTTTCCATATCACTGTTCATCAACAACAAAAAAAGTCAGGACAGGAACTCAAACAGGGCAGGAACCTAGAGGCAGGAGCTGATGCAGAAGCCATGAAGAGATGCTGCTTACTGGCTTGCTCGGCCTGATTTCTTATAGAACCATTACCACCAGCCCAGGGATGGCCCCACAAAAAATGGCCTGTCCCCACACATGAATCACTAATTAAGAACATCCCTTACAGCTGGGCACTGTAATGCACACATGCAACCCCAGTGCTCAGGGAGGCAAAGGCAGACAGAACGATATGAGTTTAAGGCTAGGATGGTCTACAAAGTGAGTCCAGTACAGACAAGGCTACACAGAGAAACAGTGTCTCGGAAAGAAAGAAAGAAAGAAAGAAAGAAAGAAAGAAAGAAAGAAAGAAAGAAAGAAAGAAGAGAGAGAGAGAGAGAGAGAGAGAAAGAAAGAAAGAGAAAATGCCAGACAGCAGCTTTGTTTTATAGAGAAATTTTCTTTTTTTTTTTACTCAATTAATTTATTTATTTATTTTTCTTTTTCTTTTTTTTTTTTTCTTTTTTCAATGCAGTTTATTCAGGAACCTTGAACAATCATCTAACCCTGGGGAAAGCCAGCCCACAGCTTAAATAGCCTCTGGGTAGCCAACCCCAGCGTGCCACGTGGGCAATGCAGATAGGTCCATATACATGGAAGCAAGCCAGATCCTCAGCCTTAGCCAAATGTGGAATTGTTCATGACAGAGAGCACTCACCATCGGGAAGGTGGAAGGCAGAAACCAGCTCCATCTTTAAGGCGCAGCATTCCGCAGCTCTCTACAGTTCCCCCTTTTTGTTTTAGACGCATCAGGCAAGAGTAGAGGTCTGATCTCTGATATTAGAAATAAATTGGGACTTTGTACTGATGTTCATTTAGGTGTCATCCACCCAAAGAACATCAGACCCGTCCGAAACCTTTTTCTCAGAGGCGGGACCTGGGGCATCAACCCGCATGCAATCAGACATGCTCCTCTCTGGGTCCAAAGCGGCTGACCCTGAGTGCAGTGCTTAGCCTCGCATCCTGAGCGTAACATTTTAGCTTTTTATGGTAGCCAACCATGCTTGGAGAGACTGTCCTGCTGAGAAATTTTCTTAATTGAAGTCCCCTCCTTTCAGATAACTCTAGCTTGTGTCAGGTTGACATAAGGCTAGCAGTATATTTGCATTTAATTGCATTTCAGTTAGCTCATCCTCTGCCCATTCTCTCCTACCCTACTCCAACACCCCTCAACTCTTCACTTTCTTACAAGTGCCTTTCTCACACTCATGTCTTTTTGATTTGTTTTGTGATCGGCAGAGTTTTACCAAAGCCATCTGTGTTTTTGAAACTATCCATTGGAGCCTCATGGGCTCACTCATTCATACAGAACTAAAGATAATGTGTGCCCTTACCTCAGAATCTACCAGTAGCCAGTAATACCCCCAGGAAATAGGGAGAGCACCATAAGTCCCTCCCTGATCGATAATGACTGATGACAGGCCCAGTTTTGTGCAGGCTCAGTGGAGATCATAATGGCAATGACTATGTTGTGCCCAGAAGATAACATTTTTCCAGCCCTTCTATCTTCTGGCTCTTAAGTTCTTTCTGCTCCCTCTTCCACATTATCCTCTAAGCCTTTGAAGTGGTTATATAAATGTCCTATTTAGGGTTTGACACTCAACTGTCACTCACTCACTCACACTCAGCACCTAAGGCAGCCACAAGTCTCTGCATTCATTGCTGTTCATTGCAAAAAGATTAAAACCAGGAGCAATGTTTCTCTATGGATATAAACACAAATATTAAGAAAATAGTTTGGCTGCCTACCAGTTTGGCTACAACAACATGTTGCCACCTAAGACCAAAGCATAGCCGTCAGTCTCCCGAATTGGTCACAAAAATGAGCTATCTGTACAGCCTGTGTGCAGTTAATTTCCTCTCCCAGACCTGATGTGAGAACTTATCTAAGAAATCACCAAATTCAATGACTTGGTGTTCATTTTTTAAAGTCAGTAGAAATTCAGATGGTACCTTTAATTAATACCAACTTCACAAACTTTGTAGTGAACCAAGAATTTACTTTTCAATTTACTGGATTTTTATTCAAAATAACAATTTGGTTTTTTTTATTTTTTTATTAATTACACTTTATTTACTTTGTATCCCCCCTTGTAGTTCCCTCCCTTCTTGCCTCCCAATCCCTTCCCTTTCTCTTCCTTCTCCACCAATGCCCCTCCCCAAGGCCACTGACAGGGGAGGTCTTCTTTTCCTTCCTTCTGATCCTAGTCTGTTAGGTCTCATCAGGAGTGGCTGCATTGTCTTCCTCTGTGGCCTGGTAATGCTGCTCCCCCCTCGGGGGGTGGTAATCAGAGAGCAGGCCAATCAGTTCATGTCAGAGACAGTCCCTGTTCCCAGTACTATGGAACTCACTAGGAGACTGAACTGTCATGGGCTACACCTGTGCAGGGGTTCTGGGTTATTGCCATGCATGCTACTTGGTTGGAGTATCAGTCTCAGGGAAGACCCCTGTGCTCAGATTTTTTGGTTCTGTTGCTCTCCTTGTGGGGCTTCTATCCTCTCAAAATCTTACTATTTCCAACTTCTTTCATAAGATTCCCTGCAATCTGCCTAAAGGTTGCCCATAAGTCTCAGCATCTGCTTTGATAGTCTGAAGGACAGAGCCTTTCAGAGGCCCTCTGTGGGAGGCTCCTAATTTGTTCCCTGTTTTCTCCTTCTTCTGATGTCCATCTTCTTTGCCTTTCTGGATGGGGATTGAACATTTTAGCCAGAGTCCTCCCTCTTGATTAGTTTCTTTAGATGTACAGGTTTTGGTAGGTTTATCCTATATTATATGTCTAAATGAGTGAGTATATACCATATACTGAAAGACATAGTATATATGTCTTTCTGCTGCTGTGATAGCTCACTCAGCATGATCTTTTCCAGTTCCCACCATTTGCCTGCAAATTTCATGATTTTCTTGTTTTTTATTGCTGAGTAGTATTCCATTGTGTAGATGTACCATACTTTCTGTATCCATTTCTCAGTTGAGGGCCATCTTGGTTGTTTCCAGCTTCTGGCTATTACAAATAAAGCTGCTACAAACATGGTTGAGCAAATATCCTTATTGTGTACTTGAGCCTCTTTTGGATATATGCCTAGGAGTGGTATGGCTGGATATTGAGGAATCGCTATTCCTAGTTGTCTGAGAAAGCGCCAGATTGATTTCCAGAGTGGTTGTACAAGTTTACATTCCCACCAGCAGTGGAGGAGGGTTCATCTTTCTCCACAACCTCTCCAGTATGTGTTGTCACTTGAATTTTTGATCTTAGCCATTCTGATGGGTGTAAGGTGAAATCTCAAGGTTGTTTTGATTTGCATTTCCCTGATGGCTAATGACGTTGAGCATTTCTTTAAGTGTCTCTCTGCTACTTGATATTCTTCTACAGAGAATTCTCTGTTTAGCTCTGTTCCTCATTTTTTAATTGGATTACTTAACTTGTTGCTTTATAACTTCTTGAGTTCTTTATATATACTAGATATTAGCCCTCTGTCAGATATAGGGTTGGTGAAGATCCTTTCCCAATCTGTAGGTAGTCATTTTGTTCTGACGACAGTGTCCTTTGCTCTACAGAAGCTTTTCAGTTTTATTGGGTCCCATTTATTGATTGTTGCTCTTAGAGCCTGTGCTGCTGGTGTTCTGTTCAGGAAGTTGTCTCCTATGCCAGTGAGTTCCAGACTCCTCCCCACTTTTTCTTCTAACCGATTTAATGTGTCTGATTTTATGTTGAGGTCTTTGATCCACTTGGACCTTAGTTTTGTGCAGGGTGATAAGTATGGATCTATTTGCATTTTTCTACATGTAGACATCCAGTTAGACCAGCACCATTTGATGAAGATGCTATCTTTTTTCCATTGTATGGTTTTGGCATCTTTGTTCACAAGTGTGTGGGTTTATTTCTGGGTCTTCTATTCCATTCCATTGATCCACCATTCTGTTTCTATGCCAGTACCATGCAGATTTTATTACTGCTGTTCTATATTACAGCTTGAGATCAGGGATGGAGATACCTCCAGAAGATCTTTTATTATAGAGGATTGTTTTAGCAATTCTGGGTTTCTTGTTATTCCATATGAAGTTGAGAATAATCTCAGTAAATCCAATGTCCCTCTGCACTGTGTGTACCTGGGAAACCACATGCACACACACACACAGCAAGAATTTTATGCTATATTTTCTTTCAAAAAGCAAAATGTAAAATCGTAAATCAGAATTTCAACCACCCAGTCCATTCTATTCAGAGTAGCTTTGGAGTAGTGCTAGAATAACATGACTATCCTATAGGTAAGAGAACTTACACCCACAAAATTTGAGTTCTGCCCTCTTTCTTTTTTCACATGCTTATTCTAAGAGTATTGTCAAGAAATCAATAAAGCTACTGCTTTGGTTCCAGAGTGCTCAGTCAGCAAACATCCAGTGGCACCTTTTGAAGGCCATCCCCACAGTGTCTGTGAACTACAGCTAAATCTTCCCCCTTCTATGCTTCTTCACACATTTCATAGATTCTCTTTCAATGGATTCTCAGAAGTACAGAAAGCATTTGCTTGAAATTTCTTGTTTTAATGTAAAACACAATAATATAACAACATCTCCCAGTTACCCAAGAACTCAGACTTCAAAAGCTGCAGCTATAGAGAACATAACAGAAAATCATCTCCAAACAGAGAGGGAAAGGCTTACACCATATGTACCTCATATACCCTATAGCCATTGGACCTACAATGACATGATTTTTCAGTACAAATAGACATGATTATAAGATGAATTTCAGAATCAGCAATGGTCATAATTTGCTACTCCAACAGTCAATGACTCATAGGTTATTATCACAATTGACCTAGAAGTTGTAGTCATGGTGAACATTTATGTAATGCTTATTCTGTATCAAACACTATCCTAAGAGTTTTGCATGTGTTAGCTCATTTAATCTTTACAATGAGCCCATGATATATTGTTTTGTTCTTTTTTAATGAGGCGGGGGTTAAGTAACCTGACTAAGATCTCACAGATTGTAAGTGATGGTTGTGGGTACAGAACCCAGGTGTCTGGAACCAAAATAATGTTGCCAGACTCTACCTAGCATCAGCAAGTTACTTTCTGGTAATTTCTGTAAATTGTAATGACAGTCCTCAAGACAAAGAATTGATAGCATTTTTAATATATCATGCCATTCTAATGAGAAAACTGCATAGACCTATCCAGAGCTTCAGTGAAAGCATGAGTGTCACCACCAGCTAAGTTGGAGCTACTGGTAAGGCTAGCTTCCTTACCAGTCCTTACATAGTCACAGAATAATTCACCATGATAACTCCTGATCCCTATGCAAAGTCATTCAAAAAGCCCCATGATGTCAGGTAGGTTTTATTAAAGATTATGCAAATCTTAATACAATTTAGAAAAAAATACTTTCAAGGCTAGGTCTTAGTCATGTTCTAGCAAAGGAAACGTTCTTGTTTTGTTTTGAAGGAATTACAAACCAATATTAATTTTCAACTTTTGTAGAAGGAAATGAGTTCCATAAGCATTATTTCTTGAAGTGAAAGTGGTGAGCCATCAGTAAATCAATTTACAAGATTGCAAGCTGCATTGTATGTATGTATATAATGTGTGTGTGATTGTATTATAAACAAATAGGTGTTAGATAACATACAATCAGAATTTATTAAATGCAGTGAGAATCATAGCTGTAAAATGTTTTTATTTTATATGCATGTACATATAGAAATATGTATACATGGGGAAATTATGTAAGAAGTTTTCTTCCCAGGGGGATCACTTTTTAAAACTTTGGAAGCCACGGGTGTAATAATTGAAAATAAAGACATTGAAACATAACTGCTTGGTGGCAATAAGGGCCGTGACACTTAGCAAAGTGACCTTTGTACTTGTTATTTTTCTTTTCTGTGCTTCAGTTTCCTTATCCACAAAATGGTAAGGACAGTAGCTATCACATGATCTTCAAGAACACTTAATGACTGTTATATTGTTCCACTACAAACGTAGATGAGGACCTTGTAAAGCAGTGACAGTGAATGAAGTAACTTCTTTCTGTCTTCATAGTATTATAACTTCATGTATTCACACATTGAATCTTTAAGAATCACAAGTGTTTTCTATTCTCTGATAGTGCCTGAGTCAAATATAAAAGCTGAATACAGAGCTGTTCTAAATCATTGATGCATGGATGCTAATCAATCATCCAAAGCCCGTGAAGCACAGACAAGGAAGGGCAAGAACTCTCTGCTGAAACCACCATCTTTTGTTTATTACTGTGGAAGGAACATTACAGTTTCATCACACTTGGCCTCGACCTGTACGTTTATGCAATCCTCACAACATATGAAACCATTTCAGTTGACAATAGTACTTCCTCACTTTGGCTAGAGTTCAGCAGTAGCCATTCCTTCCAAAGAGCAGGGAGATTGGTTGTCTGCATACACAGGTGCCTTGTCAGAACCCAGATTTGCCATCATGAACCAAAAGCCACTTTCTCTCCTGTATTTTTCCCTCTTCTCACTTTTCATGCTTTATTACCACACACACTGATCTGGTAATTTCACTCATCACTGAGGATGGAAGCCAAATCTGAAGACCATTTATCTGTATTTTCTTTTTGTGGTGCTGAGCATCCATTCCAGAGCTTCATACAGATTTAGTAGGGCTCTACCACTGAGCAACAGCCCTAAAAGTATTTTTCCCTGTATGTCTTTGTACAAGTTTGCTGTGTTGATTTTTTTCCTTGATCATGTTAAGGAATGTTATCTTTTTATTGAAAATTAAATTTTTTTTCACGAACTATATTGTGAGCAGTTTCCCCTCCCTCATCTCCTCCCAAATCCTACCCAACTCCCTACTCATTCAACTCCATGCCTCCTTTCTGTCTCTCTTTAGAAAACAAACAGAAAAAAATTTAAAATGTAACAAAAAACAGAATTGTAAAAAGTAAAGAAAGCATGAGAAACAGAGACACAAACAGATTGTAATACCCTAACCCCCCCCAAAAAAAAAAAACCAAAAAACTCTCAACATTGGAAGCATAATATACCGGCAAAAGACTGGTATGGTAACAAACAAACAAACAAAAACAAAAAGCCTAAAAAAAGCAATATGAGATGAAAAATTCTCCAAAAAAGCCACTGGGTTAATTTTGGGTTAGCCATCTACTACTGGATATGGGAGCTTCCCTTAAGTATGGTTTGTATACTCAGTGAGGTTCCACTGAAGAAAATTGTTTGTTTGTTTTTCCCTTTGCAAATGGTTATAAATTAGAGATAGTTTCTCTGTTAGGGAAGCTTGTGCCTGCTTCCTCCTCTCAGTGCTGGTACCTCCTCTGGCTTGGATTTGTGCAGTTCCTGTACATGCTACCATGGTCTCTGTGAGTCATATGGGCATCAGTCCTGTTGTGTCAGGAAGATACTGTTTCCTTGGTATCATCTATCCTTTCTGGATTTTACAGTACTTCTGCCTCCCCTTCTGCATAGCTCTGAGCCCTGGGGAGGGGGAGAGGATTTGATGAAGACATCTCATTTAGAATTAAGTATTCCAAAGTCTCTCACTCTCTGCACATTTACCAGTTGTGAGATTCTGTACTGGTTCCTATCTACTGCAAAGGGGAAGCTTTGCCAATGATGGCTAAGTGAGAGATTGATCTGTGGGTATAGCAGAATATCATTAGGAATCAGTTTATTGGTGCTCTCCCTTAGCAGAAAAATAGTATTTAATTTTCACCAGAAAAACCTCCAACACATAGCCTATCTAGTCTCAAGTTCTTGGCCATCCGTATGCAGTGTAAGGCATGGGTTCTATATCACGGAGTAGACCTTAAGTCTAAGCACATAGTGGTTGGTTTCTTCCACAGTCTTTGCACAACTGTTATACCAACATAACATGCAGGCAGTCACCCTTGTAGACTGAAGTATTTGTAGCTGGGTCAGTGTATGCTCTTATCCTTTGGTAGAGTGCACAATAACTTCTAGTACCATAAACACTGGTCAGGAGGGTGAAGGCTCTAGTTAGGCACCAGCTCAGTGTTTCCATGTTCAATGAGAGATGTAAGTGCTGCCTTCAGAGCAATAGGGCCTAACAAGCAGTTTGTGGAGAGCAACCAATGAAGGTGTTATTTTTGTCTTGTTTTGGTTTTGTTTGTTTGTTTGCTTGCTTGCTTTCTTACTTTTCTTATTGTTTGGTTCACTGCTACCCTAAATCAAGAGAACGTTGTCAACTGGTTGACATTACTGTAGGCAAGGAGAAAGATTTTTCTTTCAAGTTACCATCCCTACAAAAGATAGCTCAGTCTTCTATTGTGTGTTAAGAGGTGACAAGTGTTGGATTGTCAGAAGCACATAGCTTTCAAGACCTAATATAGTGGAGAGTCTCTATTTAAGGACAGGCTACTGCAGGGCACTTTTCTGAGAGTCTGGAGCTCTCAGAAGAAACCCATCCTTCCTCATCTACGACTTTTCCCCCTGCCATCCCTTCCCACTTCAGTTCCTCTTTTCTCTCCTACCTAAGCACATGGCTCAAGCAGACTTAGGGAAACTGTGTGCTATTTCATTTGGGATCTGTTGCGAGTCAAGGCAAGAAAAGCACCTCAGAACGTTAATCCTTCAATATAACAGCTGCTTGATGTGCTCTGTCTGGGGACTGTCTGGGAGATCATCTTCCTCCAAGGGGAGAGCCAGCAGGCAGCTGTGGAGGAAGCTTACTTAAGCTGTGCAGTCCATTTGACCTGCACACCAATAATGTGGTGCTGCGGTGACCCAGGGTAAGCAGTGCTGTTTCCCCAACACTGCAGGACTTGGATACAATACCAAACTTTACCAGCTTTTAAAAACTTTAGTGCAACTCTCTGTGAAGTTTATAGATAAACTTAATAGAAGCAACCCTGTAACTTCTTGATTTTTGTTGTTAGAATATGCTCTGATGGATATTTCGGCAGGAGTATCATTTAGATGTACAATTTTGTGCAAAGATTTTAAATAGCCTTCCTATACTCCAAGTTTTCATGAAGCATTATTCTAAGGGACATTTATAAGATGACAATGCCATCCTGAATGAGGCTTCTCAGTGTGTGTACCAGGTGCTGATACATAACTTTCCTAGAACAGCAGAGGGAATAAAACTGTACAAAAGCCACATTTTGCTATCTCATACATAAGTTTGTCTGCAGTTGTGATTCTTAACCTGGAATGCCCATTGCAAGTACCTGAAGAACTTCTAAAAATCAGATTCTCTACACTGTACACCCAAAGAAACCAAAATCTCTAGAAAGTAAGGGGAGACATTATTTTAAAACATCTCAGTTGGTTCCAGCATGGAAGATTGGAGGTTTCCAGGTGACTGATTTTTAAAAGCTAAATTCAGAGGATGTCAAACCTTGCCATTTTCACCCCCCTTGAAAGACAATCTGTAGTCACTGATAAATGAAGTATGCATGTAAAGTGATGTAATAGGAAACATGGTGTGCCTACTAATAACTAAAATAAAGATGTAACTCTAAGTGGGAATCCTTATCTTTTGTGCTTTTACTCTTTCTAAAGCTTCATGCACATACAACAATGTGTCTTGAGAATATCCATCCCTGAACCCCCCCTTGCCTCCAGCTTCTCCTGCCTCTGCTTCAACTAAGTTTATATCCTTGAATTCTCATTTTTTAAATGAAGACTTTTGGGTCTGAGGAGATGACCAAGTGATTAAAGGATGAGGTAGAGGTCCTGAGTTTAGATCCTCAGCACTCACGTAAAAGTCAAGCCTGTGGTACACCTCTCTAACCCTGGTACTGGAAGGCAGACAAGCAGATCCTGGGACTTGCTGGGCAACCAACCTACCTAAATGGCAAGCTGCAAATTCAGTGAGAGACAATGTCTAAAATATTAGATGAGAGCCAGAGAAGAAGACAAACAGCAACCTCTGGACTACACACACACACACACACACACACACACACACACACACCACAGCCTCCAAAGAAGAAAAGCAAATGAGTATGGATGCCATTCTAAGATCTTTGTCTAAAAGCAGTGTTAATGCTAAAATTTTTTCAGAATACAGGACATCGTCCACTGCTACACTCAATTATACAAGAAGGAATTAATCTGGGGGACAAAGGTGTAAAAAAAAAAAGGTAGAACCCTCTTGTCAACTGCAACATTCTTTTCAGGGATGCTGTAAATGGGTGTAAATAGTAGCCCCCTTAGACATTGTTCTTTAGGGCCTTTCCCCTCTCTGCCCATTATTTTCCTTCTCTGTCCATTATTTTCCTTCTCTGCCCATTATTTTCCTTCTAGTCCTAGACTTGCCTACCAAATGAACTACCTGTCCCCAGATCATTTTCTCTAGCTCTGGATCTTAAACAGGCCCCAAGGAATAATGCTGAAAATGAAGGCACAACTATTTGGCTTCAGAATTAATGACCGACAATAGCAGGCAGTAGATGCTGAGATGATGAGCCAAGAAAACAGCTTCTTCAAATGTTAGCATCACATCCCCAGACAAGGAATAAACTGGCTTTATCTTTCCTTCTTTACACATTTTACGTAATGCTTCACAGGAATGTCACATGATCCTCCTAATTCCATGTATGCCCTTTATCTTTATTCTGCAGGTTCTTCTGGGAAGCCTCGATTCACCAACTGTCGTTCTCCTGAACTGGAGACATTTTCATGCTACTGGACAGAAGGAGATTATGATGATTTAAAGGTCCCAGGAAATATTGAGCTATACTATAATAGAAGGTGAAGGCTTCATCTCCTTCTGACTTTTTCCTCCATTGATTTGTCACTGTGGATTTATGAGTCACAGTATGTGGATGGGTGAGAGTATGTGGGCTAGTGAGAGTGTACATGCCTGTGTGTACATAAATACATGCAGAGGCTTGCATGATATTTGAATTGAGGTGGTAGCCTCAGAGACCTCTCTAATGTAGTGTGTTAAATTGAGGAAAGAAAGGAAATGAGAAAAGTAGTGTAAGTATATGAGGGAAAGTCTGTGAGGAAAAAAAAAATTTTTTTTTTGCAGGTACAATGCCCTGAGGCCATGTTAACATGTTTGAGAATCAGAAGAGCCTGTACAGATGGCGTGAGACTGAAACTTGGGAGGGTGACATGAAAAGGAGTCAGCAGTCTACTCAGGGACTGTGAATGCTTCTAGGCCAGGGAGGAACACTGAATCTTACTTTGTTTTTTGTTTGTTTGTTGTTTTTTGTTTTTTTTTTTAATGTGTTTTAAACACCTCCATTTTTTGGTTTCTGTATAAGATAAGAACAGGTCATTGTCTTAAATTAATTAATTATACTGAATGAGGGAACTTGCTCTTTCGTTTTTACCCATGGTTGTTGGTGTTACTTTTTATATAATTTTATTTTGGTTTCTTATGCTCTTCCCACACCCAATCCCTTCCAACACCCCAATACCAGGTAGGAGAGGAGGAACATTAGTGGGGATAGGGGGAGGAGTTCTCTTTGGCTACTTCCTGTTAGGGTCATTGGGTTTCTTGGAGCAAGTCTAATCTTCATTTCGGGATATCTCCAACTTATTGTCACCCAACTTTATCAACAGTGACCAGGAGCAACAGTGGGGAATGCCAGCAGCCTTCTTCCTTCTTGGAGTGCCCAACATTCTCTCTGGGCTCTGGCATTTATTCCTTCTCAGAGAATTCAGAATAAAACTCTCTGCAGCTGGCAAAGAGCCACTCTCACAGCCCTCACGAGGCAAATAGTTTGCTGCTGTGGACAGTCTGAATCAGTCCCATATCCTACACCTGGAATCAAAACACAGATATGTTTATATCCACAGTACAAGTTCCCCCAGAATGACAGATGATAGGGAAAACAAACAGCTAGGAATGTGCTTATCACCCAGTAGTTAAGTTTCATTCCCCTGTAATTTCTTCCCTTTTCTCTTTTACCACTTTTTTTTTTTCAATGCAATGAACCTTGAACAATCCTCGGACCCTGGGGAAAGCCAGCCCACAGCTTAAATAGCCTCTGGGTAGCCAACCCAGGCATGCCACGTGGGCAATGCAGATAGGTCCACATACATGGAAGCAAGCCAGATCCTCAGCCTTAGCCAAATGTGGAATTGTTCGTGACAGAGAGCACTCACCATCGGGAAGGTGGAAGGCAGAAACCAGCTCCATCTTTAAGGCGCAGCATTCCGCAGCTCTCTACAGTTCCCCCTTTTTGTTTTAGACGCATCAGGCAAGAGTAGAGGTCTGATCTCTGATATTAGAAATAAATTGGGACTTTGTACTGATGTTCATTTAGGTTTCATCCACCCAAAGAGCATCAGACCCTTCCGATACCTTTTTCTCAGAGGCGGGACCTGGGGCATCAACCCGCATGCAACCAGACATGCTCCTCTCTGGGTCCAAAGCGGCTGACCCTGAGTGCAGTGCTTAGCCTCGCATCCTGAGCGTAACATTTTAGCTTTTACCACTTTTAATGCACACAGTAGCAGTATAATGTATGGGATGCACTCTGATATTTTAATGCATCTATATGATATGTATTTATCAAGCCAGGACAATTGATTAATCAATTTGGGCATTTGTCGTTTATTTGTGCTGGGACCATCCAAAGTCCTCTCTACTGGATATTTTGAAATACATAATGAATCATTGTCAACTATAATTTCCTACTGTTGTTTACTTAGTTTCATAGTACTACTGTACTGTACTGCACTATGCTACTATAGTATACTAGTACTCTATTAGAGCCCTCTATAGTATAGCACTACACTACATTACTATACTATACTCCTATAGCACTGTAGCACTATTGTGCTATAGAACAAAACTTCACCTTTTTAAATGTTAAACAACTTCTTGTCTCTTTTTTTTTTTCCCTCACAAACCCTCGAGGAAGGCCTACACAAGCTGTAGGGTTAGTGAGCACCATTTATCTTAGGCTCTTGTCCAAGGATCTGAGAATGATGCATTCCACTCCATAAATGACACGGAAGGGGAGGACTATGTGGGGAGCAGTTAGTCCAAGCCAGCCTCCTGAAGTCCACCCTGGCTTCAGCCCTTGCTCACCAAGTAACAGCCAGCTAATTAGTTAAGCTGAGCTGCATCGCTTCTGGGAGTACAGTAATAGACTTAGCTCCTAGCCTCTTAGAAGGATTTTTGATAGAAAAATTCCTGACATTGTACATTCCACATAGTAAGTACACAGTCAATCTATCAATAAGCAAGATTTTCTCAGTAAACAATAATAATTTTAAATAACAATGATATAGAATCTAGATTCCTGAACTATAAAATTGATTTTTAACTCCTTACTGTTTATGATTATTGATAGACTACAAGAACTTTCTAATGCCTACTTGAGTAATTAATTTACAGATAACAAAAACTCTAAGTGAACAACCAAGATTGGCCCTATACAACTTCTAGTTATGAGAGGCATCACAGACATACTCCTCTGAAGAAGGCACACAGATATGAGATAGTTTGGCACAAAATACACAGCTTATTTACCTTGATGTTAATACTGTAAAGAGGAATGGGACAGCAAAGTAGAGGCAGATAGATAGATAGATAGATAGATAGATAGATAGATAGATAGATAGATACATACATACATACATGCATGCATGCATGCATGCATACATACATACATACATACATACATACATACATACATACATAATGAGACATGAAGCTAAAGTGTTTGGGAACACTTTCCAATATGTATAAATTGCTTCTGTTGTTTCTAAAATGAGAGAGAAACTCACTAGATACCATTTTTGCACCTTGCTTCAGCAGCTCAGATAACTAGAGCTATCAAAACAAGTGAGAAGGTTTTTATACAGACACCATTGACCAAAGGGATCCAAGAAACAATGGGACAACACCTTGAACTAACTCCACACCAAAAAAACGATTTTCCACCCTCCTCGTAGTCACCTAACCAAACTGTGAGCCAAAAGATAGATCCAGAGTTAAGAAGCCCTCAAAAACATCCTTGTCCCTTACTCTCTTACATCAGAGCTACAGTAACTATGTCTGCAAACCTCCTCTGGATATCCCAATCCTCCCAGCATCACCAGTCAGCACTCACCCTGGGAACTAACAAGAAATCTGCTGCAAGTGTGAACAGGAAAGGAAAATTCCAGGCATATTCAGAAGAACATCCTTGTTTTAGCCCTTGTGGAACTGAGTATGCCAGGAGAAAAATATTCTCACCTCCCTAAATACCATGAAAACAAATAAACTCAGGACCCAGAGCCAACCCAAACTCCCCAAATCAGAACTTTGTGTTGTCTCTACAAAAACATAAATAGTGTAAATATCCTAGCCAAAACCATAAAGTCCCTCCACCCTGTTGATCTGAAAATCAAGTGTAGAATCCAAGTTAGCATATCAGGATGGGGCTGCACTGATCTGTAAACTGTTAGCACCCATTCACACAGAGACAGGCACAGAGTAGACTTCCAACCCTTGTTGTTGTTACTGAGAGTGCATTCCTAGGCAACGCCTGAAACCATAGAGCCATGCCTCTCATCCCTGACACACTGCAGCATACTTCAATTCAACGCTATTGTCTGTGCAATCAGGGAGATTCAGCAGAAAGAATCCGGGAATGTGGTGGTATGGCTGGGCTCTTCTTGGAATCCAAAGCAAACAGGAATCTAAGCACATTGGGCTGTAAGCACAACAGAAGGGCACAGGCAAGAGTGTCTTCTGCTTAGTCCAGATCCTAGCCAGGTAAGCTGGCAGAGGACATGTCCCAGCTCTAAAGACAGGGCTGATCCAGAGCTCTCTGTGAGGCCCTGCAAGTGAGAGCCCACCAAGTCCAGCCTCTGCATTTGAAGGTGACTACACTTGAATGCAAATCAGAGGCCTGGCAGAAAGAGGCACTGCTAGGTATGGCGGATCTTTGGGAAAGCTTCATGGGAGCCAGCGGGAGCCTGTCAACATCAATCTCATTGTTTTAATCTTTCTACCATTTATTTAATTTTTTTTTTTCATCATCACACTTCCTCCTACAGGACTTGATACCCAGCTCACTGGGATGTAGGGTGACGACTAATCTGGCTCCTTTATCAAAGGAGGTTGGATGGATCCTCCCCAAAGTTTATAGCAGACAGAGGTGGGATCTATGTATGGCCTGTGGGCTCAGGGACTCCAGATGATCCAGCGGCCTTTGGTGGAAGGAACTGGTCATAGTGGTTAATTCCTTGTTTGGAATTATCTAAAGTTTGTGGGTCTGGAATCTGGTTTTATTTTTGTGACTTCTCTGCTCTTTATTTTCACTCCAGTTGAAACCATTTGGGCTGGCAAATGTAAGAAAACTTCAGAGAAAGCGTGAAGCACATCAGAGCTAGGTGGTGCCTTACAATAAACGCAGACATGCTGACCAGTAGCTGCCCTGAAGCTTTGCACCGTCCTAAAACTTTTTAAAATCGACCCAATTGATTACAAAAAATACACTTGATATATTCTCTGATGTTGCTGAATGCCTAATTTGCTGGACGATTTTGGCAAAACTTTTTAATTCACTTAGTTTGAATGTCAGCCAAGGCTACACAGAGGAACCCTATTTAAAAAAAAAAAAAAACTCAACGAGAATTTAAGCAACAGTTCCCTGCCTCAGACTCTGAAGTCTCTCCTGTTATAATCCCAAGTGTGTTCCAACAGCTGATGAACAGCTGTCTCAGTGGTCCCCGATTCTACGTGCCAAACAACCAGCCTGAGAAACAGCTGTTAGGAAGGAAATATAATTGTGTCTTCAGGGTTCTTCATTCTTTCCTTTCTGGCCCTGCTTTGCTCCCATCCCCTGTTCTCATTGCCCGCTGCTGCCAGCACCACCCGTCAGTGGGAAGCTAAATGTTCACATCTAGCTTGTGAGCCGCAGCACCTGTACCTACACAGAGTCCTTCCTGTCACTCTGTGTGTGTCTATGTACATGATTATATACATACGCACCTGTGAATACATGTATATGTGTGTATGTCTGTGATGTAGAAGGCAGAAGTTGATGTCAGTTATCTCCTTTCATTGCTTGCCACCTCTTAATTTTTAAGACAGTCTCTCACTGAACCTGGAGCCTTGCCTATTTGGCTAGACTAGCTGGCCCACTAAGCTAGAGAGATATTCCTGCCTCTACCTTCCCAGCACTGGTAACGCACATGCTCCCCTCCTCACCTGGCTCTTGGGGTAGAATTCAGGTCTCCCTATTTGCACAGCAAGCACTTTACCAACTGAAGCATCTAGCCGGCCCCTAATTTAACCTTCTCTCTTAAACAATGGTTCCATGGCTTTGCATCCTCTTCACCAATAAATCCTCTTCTGAACTGAGACAGGCTAGTAAATAAAACAAAGAGATAATGAATTATCTCATTTGTGCTTTTCAATCATCACATCACAGTGTTAAATAGATGAGGGAAGCAATTCAAGGGAGGAGGTAGAAGAGGGGTTTACTTTGTCCCACATCGTAGAGTGTTCAGTCCATGGTCCCCTGGATATTCAGCTATGGGACTGTGGAAGGTAAAAAATAATGGTGACAATAGCATGTACAAAACAGGCTACTCGGTTCATGCTGTCAAAGGAAAAGAGAGCAAGACAGGGAGAGGGGCTAGAAAGGATATAACACTCTTCAAAGTCACACCCTCAAAGCCCTGCTTCCCCCAACCAGCCCCACCTTCTGTCTTCTACCACACCCAATAATGATACCAAGTTATGAACCCGTCAATGATTAGTACATTGATGGTGTCAGTGAGGAAAGAATAGATCTACCAGCTGGGAACTCATATACATATACATATATACATACAAATATGCATACAAATAGCATGTACACTCAATAAACAGATGCTTTTATTTTAAGCAGAAGTATCTTATAGGCTCCTGACAATCTTCACACACTGGTAACACTAGTGGATATGATTTTTCTCAGAAATGGTACTGCTAAAATTTTGAATTTTGTATTGTAAGATATTTGTCTTAGCTTACTGAATCTGGCTGACTAAAGCTGTGACATAGTTTGGGGAATGATTAATCTTTTTCACTCTCCATTTCAGAATTGCTCATGAATGGCCCCAGGAATGGAAAGAGTGCCCTGATTATGTCTCTGCTGGAGAAAACAGCTGTTACTTCAATGCATCACATACCTCCGTTTGGACACCCTACTGTATCAAGCTAACTACAAATGGAATTTTGTTGGACCAAAAGTGTTTCACTGTTGATGAAATAGGTAAATCATGGATTTGTTTCATTTGACACAGCTTTAGACTAAATATTAAAGGAGCACCAGTTTCTGAGTATAATCTAGTAGAAAGACTTTGTGGTTTTAGTACATGGAGTCTGTCACACAGGAATCTAAAATGATAGAATCTAAAAAGACAGTTAACTTGACTCTAGCTTAAAGATGCCTGTAATGGAACTAGAGAGGAAATGCTTGGTGCCTCAGAACATTGGCTATTCTCCGAAGGATCCAGGTTTCTTTCCCGTTACCTATATAGCAACTAACAACCATCTTGAGTCTATACCTTCTTCTGGCCTCTGAACACAAAGCACACAGTGCAGAGACATGCATGCAGACAAAACACTCACACAAACAAAATAAATCAATTTTTTAAACTTTAAATAATAGACATCTGGTAGTAAATGCTATGAAGAAATTAATCACGGGCTGAGAGATGACTCTGCAATTAAGAGTACTTGTTACTCTTTCAGAGGACCCATCACCTACTTGCTGGTTCACAACTACCTGTAACTCTAGTTCCAGGAACCTTCTTCTAACCTTTTTGGTACCAGGCATGCACGTGGTGTACATACATACAAGCAGACAAAGCAATATAAAATAAAAATAAATCTGAAAATTTTAATTACAATGGAAGAAATTAATCCACCTTTTCTTTATAATCTTCAATTTTGAATTGGATTCTTGTTGCCAAAACAATGGGTTAACTCAATGTACTTTTAATTTTTCCTCAATTTTTGGCACAATGTTTTATATTCACATCTACTGAAAAATGTTGGCCTTTGACCTCTAACATTGGTATAATCAAAGCCTAGATTTTCTTGATCAGAAAACAAAATAATCATAGAATCTAACATTTACCAAACAGCCACAATTAGGTCAAAGTCATGTTTATATTGTTCTCAAACAAACATTAATGAAAATTCGCTCAAGGAAACAAGTCCAAGAGCAATCCAGATGGTTCATTGCCCATCCTGTGGATTTAAAGAGGAACTGAAACAAGCAGCCATAACTGGGATATCCATGTTTACAGTATGACTGTATAAACAGCAAGAAGCAAAGAAGCAGTGAAGGACTTTCAGTAGCTGACCTTAGTTCTTTCAAATCTATCCACAAGAGCCCCCTTGTTTCTCACACAAATTCCTATCCCTTTTCACAGACAAATGTGCTTTCTTAGGCATCAACAGACTGGAAGATAGTGGGAAAAGTTGCTTGCAGACAGAAGCAAGCAAAACATGGAAGTTTGCCTTCCAGAGAGAGGGTTGACAAAACTGTAAGGAGCAGAAAGCTTGTCTGGTGGGTTATAGAAGCTGCTTATTATTTAATGGCTCCCCCTGCTGCAGAGCTGATGCTAAGTGATTGAGTGGGTAGGTCATCTGTAAGGATGCTGGCTTACAACCCATGCCCTGTGCCTATCCCTACCAGTAGCAAGCCTTACTCATTTAACTGACTCTCACTGAGCTCCTGTAACTATGTTGACTATACTATATGATACAGTCAAGTAGTGGAATTGGGTAGTTCAAAAATATAATAGCAGGAGGATGTGCCACAACACAGAATGGCAAGTCCTGCACTTGAGGTCTTTGGATGCATAAAAAGGGAGAGGTGGAAAACTCCACAAGAAGACCTACAGAGACAATTAACCTGGGCCCATGGGGCTCACATAGACTGAATCACCAACCCAAGAGCATGCATGGACTTGTCCTAGGCCCCCAGCACATATGTAGCAGATGTACAGCTTGGTCTTCATGTTGGTCCTTCAAAACTGGAGCGGGGTACCTCTCAGACTCTGATGCCTCCCTTTGGATCCTGTTCCCCTAGCTGAGCTACCTTGTCTGGCCTCAGTGAGAGAGGATGCACTTTGTTCTGCATCAACTTAATGATCCAAAGCAGGTTGTACCAATGGGGGACCTCCCCCTTCTCCAAAGAGGAGGGGAGGATGGCGGAGGAGTATGAAGGAGGGTCTAGGAGAAGAGGAGGGCAATATTTGATCAGGATGTAAAGTGAATAAATAAATATATTAATGGGAAAAAAAACAAGCTTGTGATCAAATGCATGAATGACCTGCCATGCCTGAAGGATAAAGAGGAGCCAGCTGAACTGAACTGTGACAGTTAAGTATGAATAGAGTTACCAAGTATCACAGACCTTCCAAAAATGTTTAAAGACTCAATGTCAATTACATAGACCTAATATCTCTTTGAAAAGTCAACTTTAGTCTGTGGGCCTCACAAAAATTTTGGGTTTTATTTTACTGCCAAAGGTTGCATTTGTATTTATTTAAATAAGGAAATATCTAACCCAGAGAACTTATGTCTCGTATAATGGTCATAAGAGACAGGTTCTATCATAAACCCCATTTCACAGATAATGCAGCTGAGGCCCAGGGCTCTTAAATGATGACATCAAGGGAAAGTAAGATAACAGATAGGTTCTAATTTTAACCTACTGCAACTGTGTTGTTAGTGTCTTAAAGAAATTGACTTTTGCTGCTTATGGTTGGAGATTGGAGTAGGACAAACTAGAGGCAGAGCTGTTAGAAGACTTTCAGAGTCAACTGAACAATGACTAAAAGAATCACAACAGAAGCCTAGAAAGAGGGAAGCAGAACCGTGTGAAAAGGTCTGACCCTGGTATGTTCTGAGAAAAGATGTGTGTGGCCTGAACCCACAGTTGACTCGTGTGTTCTGCATATATTGTCCCTCAGTGAGCTGTTCTTTGGATTTAAGTGAAATAGGAGATTAGTTAGATGTTTGGCATTTATTCAGTTCATTCAGCAAGGTAAAGATCATGTCGTTACCTTTGGCCAGGCAGTGTTCCATGTGATGAAAAGGAAGATATCTTCCTGTTAAAACTGAATAACAGTGAGAGTGGAAAGATGGCACAGAGAAATAGAAAAAAAGAAGCACAAGGGTATGGGAGGGGCTGCAAGGTTAGGTAGGGTCATCTGAATTGGTTTCCCTGAAGATGGGTAGAGCTGAGTAAGGAACATGCCTGTTAGTTTCTGAAAGAAAAGCGTTTCAGCAGGAAGGTGACCATCCTGAGACCTAAGATGCTTCCGCGTGGAGGAGGCAGTGGGCAGCAGAACTGGCAAAGACTGGGAAGGGTGGAGAGAGGGGAGAGACAAGATCAAAGTTAGTCATTTTCAGGCACTTGTGATTACTGTGGCTTTCACTTGGGGTGAGATTAAAATAAAAATAAATAAATAAATAAATAAATAAATAAATAAATAAATAAATAAATACCTTGGAAGGTTGTTGGTGATCACTGTAGTGTCCTAACTTAAGAGTTAGTCTGTGGGTTGTGTGGAGAATAAACTGAAAGAAAGAGGACAAAGACCAGAATAAGAGAAAAGGGAATCTCATGAAAGAAGGGAGAGATAGGAAGACCTGTAGGGGCCAGGAGCTCTACAAGGAGAGCAACAGAACCAAAAAAATCTGGGCATAGGGGTCTTTTCTGAGACTGATAGTCCAACCAAGGACCATTCATGGAGAGAACCTAGAACCCCTGCACAGATGTAGCCCATGGAAGCTCAGTCTCCAAGTGGGTTTCTTAGTGAGGGGAACAGGGGCTGTCTCTGACATGAACTCAGTGGCTGGCTCTTTGATCACCTTCTCCTAGGGGTGGGAGGCAACTTCACCAGGCCACAGAGGAAGACAATGCAGCCAGTCCTGATGAGACCTGATAGGCTAGGGTCAGATGAAAGGGGAGGAAGACCTCCCCTATCAGTAGTAATGGAGGGAGGGTATAGCAAGTAGAAGACCCTGGAGGAGGTGAATAAAAGCAATGCATATTAACACATGCATATACAAATCATACAATGAGGTATTGCTTTGTATGCTAACTTTTAAAAGTTAATTAAAATGCAAATACACATTCAAAACTAGTCACTTAAAAAGTTAAGCTTGTGGTTATTCCTGAATTCCTAGCAAATCCAGGACAGAGTAATACTGTTGTCGTATAGTAATATGTACTTTGATTATGCTTCAAATTTAATTTCTAAGATGTATTTAAGTGTATATATAATGAATATTTTAAAATGAGGAAAATATTTCTTATTTCTAAAAAAAAAAATAATAGTGCATATGTGACAGTGGTTATAACATACCCTTCCATCACAGGTATGTGTCCACTCTAGGTCAATGCAAAAGTTCCTCTCTTTGTCTCAATAAAATCTCCTTATAACATTTATTTTAGGCTTCTCTCTGACTAATTCTAGGGATCTAAAGATTCTAACTAGCTAAGTGCATATGTTAAGAAATAAATAAAATTTTAATTACGTATCATCAAGTAGTTTCAAAAGGTTTGGTAATAAGCCCTATCAAGCAATACTTCACTTGAGACATGGCTTAAATTTACATATAAATTCTAGTTTTGGAATTTATATTTTATGAGACTCTAGTCTTTATGGACCTTATAATAAGAATGCAGAGATTTAACCTAAGAAGATAATAGAGGATTGCCAGAAGAAACTGAGCAACATACAATTTCAAATTGCACACGAAATAGTTAAGCAAAGACAGAAAACACTGAACTATCACTAATTCAAGATAGCAGCATAATGCCTTCTCTTTTATGACTAAGAAACAAAATAGGATGGCTAGGAAGACAGTAAAATAAGGGAGCGTTTGCAGAGCACTCAAGGGACTGGACTGTAGCAGCATAGAGATGTATAAGGTAAGGTCCTTCCTCAGCTCACACACAGTTTGGAAGAAAAAAAAGCCTCTCCTTCCTGTTCCAAAACATGCCATATTTTAAAAGTGAAATTGCTGTGATTCTCTACATCTTCAGGGGTCTGTGGTGTGTGTGTGTGTGTGTGTGTGTGTGTGTGTGTGTGTGTGCATGTGCACACACAACTTAAAATCCTAAAATATAAATGCTACCAGAGCTAAAAACAAATATGTAGCTTGACAACTCTTCCAATGAAAGTTATATATCAGACTTGAGACTCAAAAGGGAGTTGGGGAGTGTTTATAAATGTTTTTAAAGTGAAATATCATTCTTATAGTTAAAAGGATGTTGCCCTGTTATAAAGCAAAGAGTTCTAATAATGTGGATTGCTAGAGAAATTAAGAATGTGATCAAAATGAAGTAATTTGCTCTCTGAAGAAAGCAGGTTATCAATACTAAGAGTGTTTCTCTGGGGACTGAATCTCCATTGACTTCACAGTGCAACCTGATCCACCCGTTGGCCTCAACTGGACTTTGCTAAACATCAGTTTGACCAGGATTCATGTAGACATCCAAGTGAGATGGCGGCCACCGCCCAGCGCAGATGTTCTGAAGGGGTGGATAACTCTGGACTATGACGTTCAGTACAAAGAAGTCAATGAAACTAAGTGGAAAGCGGTAAGAGTCGCTGCGCCAGACGCTTTTTCTTCTTCCTAATTCAATAATCTTTCTTAACTTTTAACAACACTTTCTTTTCACCTAATACCACATGCCCACGTTATGTGCACTACAACTTGTTATTAGAGGAAAACTGATATAATCAGTAAATTAATATCTTAAAAATCTATAAAACGCTATTTAAGCTGTGGGCTGGCTTTCCCCAGGGTCAGATGATTGTTCAAGGTTCCTGAATAAACTGCATTGAGAAAAAAAAAATCTATAAAACAGCAAATGCTCATGTGAATCTTCCATGTACACAGATGAAAGACTATTTGGAGAAGAAAATTATTTCTCTAGTCATCTTTGTGTTCAGTTTAACCATAGAGCAAGGTCACAGACTAACCAGTTTGCCAACTTTGGAGATGTGGCTGAGCATAAGTAGAATCATGCTCAAGGTCAATAGTAGGCTATGGCCAAATGTCCTCCCATGGTTTAAACTGTTGCTATTCATGAGACCTATATTAATATCTATTTTCAAGTCTTTCCAGGAGAGAGGCATAGAGAAGTAATTTATCCCACAGAGGTTTCAGAAAGATGTTCTTTTACATACCTCAGGGAAAATCAAGCTGAGATGTCTATACTCAGGCAAGAAAAAGGCAAGTTGGTCCCTGAACCTCTCACTTCCCTGCCAAGTGCATGGGAACTCAGCACTGAGATAAATTCCACATGGCAAACAACAAGAAGGGAAACAGGATTACCATGTCACTCCAAATATAACTAATTCTAAATCAGTCTAACCACAACCACATCCCTGGCCAAGCCAAGCAGTTTCTGGATAGGCATGAGGTTGTACCCAGCACCCTGGCAGGATTCGCTCTCCAAATTTTGAGACACAAGGCCCTGTCCTTTCCATGCAGTACCAAAAAGGAAGCCAATTTTGTCATTAGCAGAGAGTACAACTTGAGCTACTTCAAACAGTGACTTGTCTTCAAGGTTCTGTTTTCTGAATCATTTTAATATAGATATCTGGTTTGTAACTTGGTACCTAAGAGGCTGGTTAGATGCTAATTCAAACAAGACTTTCTCAACCCAAGTCATAATCAAACATTTATTCACCAACCAGGTATAGGAACAACTACTTTGCAGAAGGTACTAAGGGCACCTGAGGTAGCAGTTTTCAAAATGAGACTTATGTACCTCTGAGGACTCTCAGGATCATTTCAAGGGAGCGTATGAGGTCAATGCTAATTTCTCAGTATACTCTAATAATATTTTTGTGCCATAATACAAAAACGGTGCTAAGAAAACTGCTGGCTCTTGGCATGAATCAAGGCAGAAGCTGTTTACTCATAGTCTCATCGTACAGTTCACAGTAAAGGCTGGGGGACAGTTTCATAGAAGACTCTACTTAAATTTCAACCTTTGAGTCCACATAGCACATGGAGAATACACGTAGGACTCTTCTACATTCCAAGGTCATGATGGATCAAAACACTTAAATGAGTGATTCAAAACTGAACTACCACAGAAGGCCTCTGAAAGACTCTACCCATCAGGGTATCAAAGCAAATGCTGAGACTCATAGCCAAACTTTGGGCAGAGTGCAGGGAATCTTATGAAAGAAGGGGGAGACAGAAAGAGCTGGAGGGGACAGGAGCTCCACAAGGAGAGCAACAGAGCCCCCCCAAAAAAACTGGGGGCTTAGGGGGGCACTACAGAGACTGATATACTCCAACCAGGGATCATGCAGGGAGAGGACCTAGAACCCCTGCTCAGATGTCAACCATTGACTAACTCTCCAAATGGGTTCCATAGTATGGGGAACAGGGGCTGCCTCTGATAGGAACTCAGTGGCATCTCTGAGGGTGCAGTCTTGCCAGGCCACAGAGGAAGACAATGCAGCCAGTCTTGATGGGACCTGATAGGCTAGGGTCAGATAAAAGAAGAGGACCTCCCCTCTCATGGAATAGGGGAGGGGCATAAGGGAAGAGGAGGGAGGGAGGGTTATACTGGGAGGAGATGAGGGAGGGACCTGAAGCTGGGATACAATGTGAATAAATTGTAATTAATAATAATAATAATTTTAAAAAATAAATGAAAAAAGGAAAAACTGAGCTAGCCACTCTTGCATGGTGCACAAGTTTTATATAAGGAACAACAGACATACTAGTAGATAATTATTCATATTTTAATTGTCAAACATTTCTCAAGAAAATAGCTGACACTTCTAGTGAACACCTGGCAATGTTTGTACCAAGAATAAATTTTAACTTTCAGAAGAAATGTAGAATTTTTGAAAATGTGTATCTACAAACAATATTTTGATAGCCTTCTAACATATGAAGACTTACCCCAAAGGCATCCATGGTGATGTTAGCAAAACTGGTAGTTTTATTTATATAATAAAATTTGTGAAAATTTCTGAAGTCTACTTTCAATAAACCAATATATTAGATATTTTTCAAATAGTCTAAAAATAATTATACTAATTATGTTATATGATAATTATGTCAATATGTCAATGATGCTTTGAAATATTTATATGCAGTATGATGGTTCAGTGGAACTCTTAATGTATTTGTTTTTCACAGATGTTTTTGAACTAACAGTTTAAAAATCTACTCTCTTGTACATTTCAAAATATCCCATTTTTTCACCCATTTATCCACCAATGGGCCCAGGATAATTTGAATTTTGGCTATAGTAATGAATAGGCAAATATGTCTTTTAACATACTAATCTTATTTCCTTTAAAAATAAATTATTAGTAAAAAATCACTAGCTGATATGGTAACTTTAATTTTAATTGTTTATGTAACCTCTATACTCTTTTCAATAGTTAATGTACTAATTTTTATTTCTATAAACAAGTTAGAAAAGGCATCAGCTGTCTCATCCTGCTTGCTTCAAGACAGACCCACTAATAGTGATGTGAATGTTATTAGATTTAAAGCCATGACTGGCATCTTTAACTGGACCAGACAATGTGCCTGGCTAGGTTATAAGCCCTAGAAGAGAACCTAGTGCTATTATTCTGCTAAATGGACATAGTAATTAACTGCCCCCCAACTTATTATCATTCTACCCATAGACTAATAAACCTCATCAGAGAAGCTTCTTTTTTCAATAGCTATTAGTTAATACAATCAGTCAACATGCAAAGGATAAGAAACTGCAGAGAACTCAGCTCTGAATGGAACATCCATATCCTATAGCCTCCAAGATTCAAAGATTATTGAGGAAGAAGGGGAAGAAATATTAGAAGCATGTAAGGCTGTCAATGGCTATAGGGAAACTATTTGCTGGTCCTGACGATGCAGTTACAACATGAACTTACAGCAGCTGACTGCCCGTGACAAGATCATGCCAGCCACAGTCTCAGAATGTATCCCAGAAGCAGAAAGACACACATGGCATATACTCACTTACAAGTGGATACTAGATATATAATATAGGATAAACATACTAAAATATGTGCTCCTAAAGAAGCTAAGCAAGAAGGAGGACCCTGGGTAAGATGATCAATCCTCACTCAGGAAAAAAAAAAAAAACTGGATGAACATCTGAAGAGAGAGAAAACAAGGCATAGGACAGGAGGACAGGAGCCTACCACAGAGGGCCTCTGAAAGATTCTACCCAGCAGGGTATCAAAGCAGATGCTGAGACTCATAGCCAAACTTTGGAAAGAGTGCAGAGAATCTTATGAAAGAAGGGGAGATAGAAAGGCCTGAAGGGGACAGGAGCCCCACAAGGAGAGCAACAGAACCAAAAATATCTGGGCCCAGGGGTCTTTTCTGAGACTCATACTCCAACCAAGGACCATGCATGGACATAACCCCTGCACAGATGTAGCCCATGGAAGCTCAGTCTCCAAGTGGGTGTCCTAGTATGGGGAACAGGGACTGTCTCTGACATGAACTCAGTGGCTGGCTCTTTGATCACCTCCCCCTGAGAGGGGGGTAGCCTTACCAGGCCACAGGGGAAGACAATGTAGCCAGTCCTGATGAGACCTGATAGGCTAGGGTCAAAGGGGAGGGGAAGAGGATCTCCCCTATCAGTGGACTGGGGGAAGGGTATGGGAGAAGATGAGGGAGGAAGAATGGGACTAGGGTTTACAGCTGGGATACAAAGTGAATAAACTTTAATAATATAAAAATTATTAATATAAAGAATATAATATAAAAATTTTAAATATAATAATTAATTAGTATAAAAAATTAAAAAGAGAAAAAATAATCCCAGCATGGATGAGGGAGAACCTTAAGAACTTCGGCCCCTGCCTGCAAAGCTCTTGACAGTTAATGGCTGCTGGGAGCTTGACAGTTCTCTTCAGGGATGTGAAGTCTGAGAGGTACCCTGTGCTGCAGCAGGTGGTCCCACACTATGCACATAAAAGCAGTAAATAGACTGAACATTTTAGAGGGAGAGAGAGTGGACTCTTAAGTTGGAAGACAAAAGAGTGGATGATAAGGAAAGAACAAGAGGTGGAAGATGAGTTTGATCAAAATGCTAAAGGCATTTATGAACATTAAATAATAGAATTATTTTCTCATTTTTTTATTAGTTAATACCTAGCCATTAAAAACCAAAACATGAGACTGATACTCTAACCCAGGACCATGCACGGACAGAACCCAGAACCCTTGAATAGATGTAGCCCATGGAAGCTCAGTCTCCAAGTAGGCTCCCTACTAAGGGAAACAGGGACTGTCTCTGACCTGAACTCAGTGGCTGGTTCTTTGACCACCTCCCCCTGAGGGGGGAACAACCTTAGCAGGCCACAGAGAAAGACAATGCAGCCAGTCCTGATGAGAACTGATAGGCTAGGGTCAGATGGAAGGGGAGGAGGACTGCCCCTATCAGTGGACTGGGGGAGGGGCAAGGGAGGAGAAGAGGGAGGGTAGGATTGGGAGGGGACAAGGAAAGGGGCTACAGCTGTGATACAACGTGAATAAATTGTAATTAATAAAAATAAACAAATTCATTAAAACACACAATTAAAAAAAACATTTAAAGGAAAACATTTTTCTGTTGATCCTTTCCAATATTTTTCGGTTTGCAATTTCACCTGTTTCTGATCTAACACTTGGCATCCCTTCCTTCTGCTACCTTTGGGATTGCTTTGTACTTTTTCTAGTTCCTAAAGGTATAAGTTTTGTTCCCTGTTTAATTCAGTTAAAAGTTCCCTCAGAAATATTGAATGGTAGTATAGAAAGATAGAGATGGGGGGGTCATAGGTTGCTTTCTGGGGATCCCTATGTGATTATTTAGAGTTATTAGTTAAATATATAAATAATACTGATGACAATAAAAACCAGGCCTTGCTCCATGCACAAAACGCAAACTTACTACTTTATGAAAAACAAGGAAGTTTAAAATTCAGAGTCTTGCTTTAAAGAAAAACTTTTTTTGGACATTAATATGCAGCCACTTTTGATGTGAACTGACAGACTAAGATCAGAAAGGAGAGGAGAACCTCCCCTATTAGTGGACTTGGGGAGTGGCATGCAAGCAGAGGGAGGAGGGAGGGTGGGATTGGGATGGGAGGAGGGAGGGGCTTATGGGGGGATGCAGAATGAATAAAGAGTAATTGATGAAAAATTTAAGAAAAAAGGGAAAAAAGTAATTTAAGAACCTTAAATGACTTTCAAAATTGGAGGAAAACATGGAGTTAGTCAATTGGCATGGAGCACGTCTCGCCCCTGGGGGCAATGGTCTCCTGAACCTACTCAGACCTCGGACACCACCACTGCTAGTTCTAGAACTGACACAGGATGTTCCAACGAGGGGTTAAGGCTTCTCATAATATTTCCTATAAGCCCACACCTGTTTGTCTATATCCCCCATTTTTATTCATTATTAGCCAGATAGAGCCAAGTAATTGTGGTAATGATACTTGCTTTTTTGCCCAATGCTGGAATGCTAGTAAAGTTAGGTATGCCCTGGTTACTCGCATGCCTCACTGGGTGCCTATGCCCATTGATGCCCCTCACGCTATGACTCTCTTCAGACAGAAAAGGGATCTTGGAACTACAGCCACCATTGTTACTACCATCTCATTGACGGCTGTTGGAGCTACCACCAGGGCATTAGCCATGAGTCATACTGGGCAGACTGCTCAAACCCTGAATAATCATTTAGCCAATGTAGCTCATGCCTTAGTTGTACATAAAGGAATTAATGCTCAACTAAAAGGAAGCTTGATGGTGTTCAATCAGAGGATTGACCTCTTGCAGGAGCAAATTGATACCCTATGGCAAATCGCCAATCACCTCCCTCTGGGGGGGAGCAGCCTTACCAGGCCATAGTAGAGGACAATGCAGCCACTTTTGATGTGAACTGACAGACTAAGGTTCATTATTTTAACAAAATTATTCTTTACATAATTTGTCCCAGTCTATTTAATACCCAACTACCTCTGGGCATGTTAAAATCTTACTCACTTTCTCGAAGCCCAGTTCAAAGAAAAAAGGAAAGACACGTGAAGAATTTGTGCATTGAGCTGTTGATGCTTGAGGTAATATGTTTTTATGTTTTATTTTGAAAGACTGGCCCCATAAAGACAACATCCGTTCCATTGTACTCACTGATCCTGGAAAAGGATTATGAAGTGCGCGTGAGGACCAGACCCCAGAGCTTTGAAAAGTACAGCGAGTTCAGTGAAGTGCTCTATGTAACATTTCCTCCGATGGACACATTGACCTGTGAAGAAGGTAAAGTGTGTGTGTGCGTGTGTGTGTGTGTGTGTGTGTGTGTGTGTGTGTGTTGTTTAGGTCAATATACTCTAGTTTCACATGTAAGGAATAAGGCATAGAAGTCACTATCTGTAGAAGATGTATGCAATAAAAAAGAAACTAAAGGAAGGGCTGGAGAGATGGTTCTGTGGTTAAGACCACTTCCTGTTCTTCTACAGGACCCAAGTTCAATTCCCAGCACCCACCTCAAGATAATGACAACTATCTATAACACCAGCTCCAGAGAATCTGCCATCTCTAGCCTTTGTGGGCACCTGCACTCATGTACACATACACAAATATACATAATTTAAAATAATAAATAAAGTATTAAATAATTATAATAATTATTTAATAGTTATAATTATTTAATAATATAATATATAATATAATAATTATATTATTAAATAAATTGCAAAAGGATGTTGTTTCCAAATTATTTTATTTAAGAAGGGTCCCAGGGCATGTGGAAACTCAGACAGGGGATACAATGTTTGTCTCTGAACAACAAAATTCTAGGGGGTTATTTTTTTTCTTCATATATCTCTATATTTCCAATATTTTTTCTTTTTTCATTCTTTTTAATTTTTTATTTATTTATTACAATTTATTCACTTTGTATCCAGGTGTAGCCCCCTCCATCTTCTCAAGGTCCTCTCCATGCATGGTGCTTGGTTGAAATATTGAACTCTGCAGGCCCTCCTGGGCCCAGGTTTTTTTGGCTCTGGTGGTCTCCTGTCCCCTTCAGGTCCTTCTATCTTCCTCATCTTCCATAAAGTTTCCTGCACTCTGCCCAAAGTTTGGTTATGAGTCTCAGTATCTCTCTCCATACCCTGCTGGGTAGAGTCTTTTAGAGGTCTTCTGTTGCTTGTCTTCTCCTACTTCCAATGTCTGTCCTGTTTTCCCTTATTAGTGAGGTTTCAGCCTCTTCCCTACGTCCTTGTTGTATAGCTTCTTTAGACAATGTGTTTGTTTTGGATTTGTATCCAGGAAGAAACAAGTTTATCTAAGGTTTGAAAGAGAAAAGGTTGTGCTCATAGATTTGGGGAAGGAGAGATGTGGTGTTTCCTTAGAGAAGGCTTAGTATGTCATGTTTTAGTCATACTTATGGTACACAAGTAGCATCTGGATCTCCTACACAGAAAACCTACAGAGATGACAGGAGATTTCTATGTGTCTATATTAAAAAGTAGTTAGCTTCTGCCTCTATGGTAAGAATATTGGGAGATGGAAGTTCCACAGACCAATTCTCCCAAGGCTCACAAAGTATACCAGTACCTGAGCAGCCTCACTACAGTGACATAAACTCTCAGTTTTAAAGCTGTAAAAATGTAGAATGTGCCTGGGTATATCACAGCTACTCTGTCCTCATAACTTCAATATATCCTCTGTGTAGAAGCTAAAACATACCGTTAAAGTTTAAAATATAGCAGGTCAGTCTCAAAGTGGGTTCCCTAGTAATGGGAACAGGGACTGTCTCTGACATGAAGTCAATGGCTGGCTTTTTGATCACTTCCTCCTGATGGGCAGCAGCCTTACCAGGCCACAGAGGAAGACAGTGCAGACAGTCCTGATGAGACCTGAAAAGCTAGGGTCAGAAGGAAGAGGAGTAGGACCTCCCCTATCAGTGAACTTGAAGAGGGGTATGGGAGGAGATGAGGGAGGGACGGTGAGATTGGGAGGGGATGAAGGAGGGGGCTACAGCTGGGGTACAATGTGAATAAACTGTAATTAATAAAAACAAATAATTTTTTTAAAAATAAAATAAATAAAATAAAATATTAAATAGGCATTATTTACTTAGTTTTAACAAGCAACAGTTTCTTTCTGATGCTGAAGCCCTGGTGATATTCCTTAGATATTTGGACATATGAGAAGCTTACAGGTTCGGGATTTTGTTTGTTTGTTTATGTTTTACAATGTGTGTAAAACGTGGTTTTCATTTATCATTTTTTTTCCTTTTTTACAATAATTTTATTTTTTGAAGTTGTAGTATAATTACATTATCTCCTCTTCCCTTTCCTCCATGAAACCCTCCCATGAACCACCACCAACACCATGAGGATGGCCACTATCTCACGTTCTCTCAAATTCTTGACTTCTTTTTCTTTAACCATTTCTTGCATCCGTGTGTGTGTGTGTGTGTGTGTGTGTGTGTGTGTGTGTGTGTTTTATGTAAAGGATTTAAACAATGGACAAGCGTGTTGCATCCTTAAGAGAGAAAGCAACCAAAGTCGCCCCTTTGTGTTTCCATGGTTACCAAGTGAAACACTAACTGTACCATATGAATTCAAATTAGCAAACATTTTCAAGTGGGAAAGAACAGTGCAATGTAACCTTTGCTTCAATTATTCATAATTCTGTTAGTAAAATATTCTTTTCTGTTTTAGATTTCCAGTTTCCATGGTTCTTGATTATTATCTTTGGAATATTTGGCGTAGCAGTGATGCTATTTGTAGTTATTTTTTCAAAACAGCAAAGGTAGGTGTGAAACACTGACATTAATGTTTTTGCAAGCTCTGATTTTCTCTGTATACTCCCATTTGTTATTGGAAATTTTCTCTTGTACAATAAGAGCAGCTATTTTAATTAACTCAGAAAATTTTAATTCCTTGCTTTGCCTTTATCACATTTATATTCAGCCTGTAGCATTTACCTTAGAAAATGGACAGTTTGGATCAGGAAGTTGTGTAGCACGATAAGAGGTTTGTCCTAGTGACTGTGCATATGTTAACACTTCCCTATCACAGGTGCTCCCTAAGTCATCCCTTCATATCAGGACTCATGGTGTTCCTCGACCTTCAGCAGAGTCTGCTGTGGTAATGGTGTACAATCTAATTTAAGTGACAGCTGAAGCATCCTGAACATGTCACACTAGGAACTTTCTGAGTTTCTGCGTACAGGGGTGATTTCAAATAAATTTGGATTCCATTTAAATTATTTAACTATACATGATTTTATATCTCATCTACATTTGTAAATTCAGTCAGCATTCCTTCAGAGTTTTAAGAAATTCTGTTTATGTTTTCTTGGAGTCCAGAAAGTTGGGTAAAACCATTCAGCCACTGGGGTTTGAACTTCTTTGTATCACTTAACCTCTCTGAAAGGTTGCATTTTTGTATGCAACATGACTTTTTAAATCACTTTGGAATAATAAAATATCAGTTTTTATTTTGGAAAATAAGTCTGTTGGAAAAAGATTGCAGAA
Organism: Meriones unguiculatus; assembly: GCF_030254825.1. Lineage (NCBI taxonomy): Eukaryota > Metazoa > Chordata > Mammalia > Rodentia > Muridae > Meriones > Meriones unguiculatus. The sequence goes on from NC_083351.1 coordinate 129,753,475, forward strand.
ATCGTTGTATGCAACATGCAGAAGGAAAATATTGATAGTTTGCCATTTGTTTACATTTAAGATATTTTTAGAGTCATGTGAGATCATAAGCCTCTTTCTAGGAAAATATGACTGCCACTTTCAAGATTCTAGGACTCAGCTGTTCTTTGTATTGCAAGTCCTGTGTCTTGGAAAATCCCTCGGTCTGGACCACTGATAGTCGGTTTCTTTATCTAAAATTGAAATCAAGTTCTTCAGCTGAAGCAAGAGGCATCAATGACTCGGGATGGAATATAGAAATATATGGTATGGCTTTTAGTTGTAGTAATCCAGAATACTCAAACTTCAATATTAGCTATTGTCAAAATAGAACTTTGCAAGCCAGATGTGATAGCACAGGCCTTTAATCTCAGCACTGAGGGAAGCAGCAGCAGGTAGATCCCTGTGAGTTCAAGCCAGCCTGGTGTACAAAGCAACTCCAGGATAGCCAAGGCTACATAGAGAAACTGTCTTGAAAAACTGAAGGAAAAAAAAAAAGAATTTTACTAGAAATAATTCAGGTAATGCCTGAATTCTTCAGTGCTAATATTGAAAGACTACAATTGAATGAACTCCGTTTTCACTGGGGTTTCATATTGAGTTTAATAATGTAAATAAAGGGGAAAGAAGAAATCACTACGTAATTCAAATTTAAATTCCTTTTTACTCAAATTCCTATTTTGTGAAAACATCTACTACAGTTGAAACAGCACAGTTTTCAGTTGTTTGCGAAAAATAATTATACCTTTAGAATTTTAAGTAAGGTATGAGCTTGAATAATGCCAACAAAAGTCAAATTAATTGGTTTGAATTAGTCTACAGAGCTAGTGAAATTTACATGGAACTATAGTAAATAAAATTGTTATGTATATAAATCCATTCACCCTTAACTCTAATTGTCCATTTCAAGTCATGAAGGCCAAGAAGACATGTCAGGTTGTCCAGTTATACTAGCTAACAATATGTAAAACAAAATATCATCCTCTCAATAAGTAGGATTTCAAAAAAATAAATATTAGCCTCTGTTTTGTTTGCCCAGACTGGATGATCTTCAACTTCTGATCCTCCTGCCTCCACCATTCTCAGTTTTATGTGGTGCTAAGAATTCAACCCAAGGGCCTATGCACACTAGACAAACACTAAACCAACTGAGCTGCTATCAGCCCCTAAAGGATATTTTGTTTTCTTTTTTTTTCTCTTTGTCTCTATTTTCTTTCTTTTCTTTATTAATTACACTTTATTCATTTTGTAACCCCCCTCCCGTGGTTCCCTCTCTCCTCCCATCCCAATCCCTCCCTTCCTCCACCCTCTTCATGCATGCCCCTCCCCAAGTCCACTGATAAGGGAGGTCTTCTTTTCCTTCCTTCTGATCCTAGTCAATTAGGTCTCATCAGGAGTGGCTGCATTGTCTTCTTCTGTGGCCTGGTAATGCTGCTTCTCCCTCAGGAGGAGGAAATTAAAGAGCAGGCCAATCAGTTCATATCAGAGACAGTCCCTGTTCCTATTACAATGGACACTGAACTGCTATGGGCTACATCTGTGCAGGGGTCTTAGGTTATCTCCATGCATAGTCCTTGGTTGGAATAGCAGTCTCAGGAAAGACCCCTGTGCTCAGATTTTTTGGTTTTGTTGCTCTCCTGTGGAGTTCCTGTCCTCTCCAGATCTTACTGTTTCCCACTTCTTTCCTAAGATTCTTATTGATTTTTTGTTAGGAGACAAAGAAATGGGTTTCACTGTGATGTCTCCATGCATGTACACACCATGCTTTGTTCTTATTCCCTTACAGCCATCCTGTCCCCCTTCTTGCTGCTTCTCTTCCTCCCCACCAATCCATTATTCTGCTCTCTGTGTATATATATCACATTATCTTCCCTGTTCACTGCATTCCTCCAGACCTGTTCCTAGCCTCTAATACTCCCCTTTCTACTTTCCTTTCCCATATATATTTGGATATTAAACATATTAACATTTAAATCTTCTTTCTATACCTGAATGAAAACATGGGGACATTTCTTTCTGCATCTGCCTTGTTTCACTGAACTTAACAATCTTCAGTTCACCCAACTGGCAAATGTGATTTCATTTTCTTTATGGCACGGGCTACATCTGTGCAGGGGTTCTAGGTTATCTCCACACATGGTCCTTGGTTGGAATATCAGTCTCAGAAAAGACCCCTGTGCCCAGATTTTTTGGTTCTGTTGCTCTCCTTGTGGAGCTCCTGTCCTCTCCAGGTCTTACTATCTCCCCCTTTTTTCACAGGATTCCTTTCACTCTGCTCAAAGTTTGGTTATGAGTCTCAGCATCTGCTTTGATACCCTGCTGGGAGGAGTCTTTCAGTTGTCCTCTGTGATAGGCTCCTGTCCTGTTTCCTGTTTTCTCCCTCTTCTGATGTCTGTCCTGTTTGCCTTTCTGAGTGAGGATTGATCATTTTACCCACGGTCCTCCTTCTTGCTTAGCTTCTTTAGGTGTATAGATTTTAGTATGTTTATAAATATATATATATATATGTATATATATATGTAGAGGCCCAGGGTTCAGTTCCCAGTACCCACATGGTGGCTCACAAACATCTGTAAATCCAGTTCCAGTGAATCTTAAACCTTCTTCTGACCTCTGCACACAGCAGGCACATACATGGTAATGAACATAGATACATGTAAATACGTTAAATAAATAAATCTTAATATATATATATATATGTATCAGACTTTCTAATAGTATATCTTCTATGAGTAATGAAGCTTTGAACATACTGCAATGCTCAGGTAAAAATCAACAATTGTGAAATTGGCTTGAAATCTTTATTGCACTCCCACTTTCCTGTGATGAATTGGATTTTTGTGAAAAAAGAATCCGTTTCCTTCATATTCCTACAGAAACCTTTATCATTACTCAAATTTGCATGTTGTGATAAAAGCAGGAAATGATAGAAAATAGTAGCAATTGGTATGGAACTAACACACAGTCCCAAAATTAAAATGCAGCAACAAAAGCTACTTTTTTGCTCCGGGGTGTTGAAGGCTCCAGGATTAACGTGTCTTTCAAGTTTTGTAAAAGAATGTTACTCTGTTATAATACAAATAATTCAAAGTAAAAGCCAGCAAGGTGTGTACTGATATTCATACTTGGATTAGGTAAATTTGGACACAGTTTCAACTCAGGCTATCTTTCCTCTATGCTTGTTCCCACCATATGTTCGACCCAGTCTTATTAATTCATGAAAGAGCTGCAAAGCCATATAGAGAAATGGGAGACTGAGTGACTGCATGTACACATGGCAATTTTGATTTCTGTATTGGAGTGAGAATTTTGCTACAACGTATGAGACTTTGTGACACTCCTATCAGTGGGAACAGATGTATTTCTGACACTTTTCCCAGCTCTTAAGAGAGTTTTCCTTTTATTAGGTTGTCTTGTCCTGCCTTGATATAAGGGCCTTTGCCTTGTCATATTGTGTCTTGTTTTGGAAGCCTTCTCTCTGTATCTCTTATAGCTTAATTAATTAATTAATTAATTAACATCCTGGTAGGAAGATTCCCTCTCTTCTCTCCTCCCAGTCCCTCCCTTTCACCACCCCTCCCTTCCTCCTGTGCCACCTCCCTTTCTCCTCAGATGAGGGGAGACTTCATATGGGTATCAACCCACCTTGGCATATCAAGTAGGACTTCACAGAACTTCTTCTACTGAGACTAGACAAGGCTGTCCAGTAAGAAAAAAGGGATACAAAAGCAGGCAACAGAGTCAGAGGCAGCCCCTGCTTCCTCCTGTCAGAGGACCCACATGAGAACCAACCTATACAACCGTTACATATGAGTGGCGGGGAGGGCTAGAACCATCCCCTGGATACTCTCTGGTTGATTGTTCAGTCTCTGTGAGCCCTTAAGTGTTGTGGAAAGGATATTAGATTCTAGAGGGTTTCTCTACCCCAGTCAGTTCCCAAATAATCAAGACAGAGACCTTTTAGAATTATAAATGCTTTAGGGCACCATATCAACCCTCTAAGCTATTTTGCCATTTCCCAGATGCACACTTCAAATTACTTGCCACAGTTGTTCCTGCTTGGGCTGCTTCTGTTCCATCAGGCCATTCCTCATGGCCACAGGCTCATGGGCCACACTGACCCATGGTGACTTCCTTTCTCTGCCTTCCTCTCTTCCTGTTACATCTTCTTTCTCCTTCTTCTCTCTCCAACTCATGGTTACCATTTGACTCCAAGCCTGGGAACCTAAGCTCAGCCTACTTCTCTTCTGTGCAGCTATAGGCTGTCAGATACTTTATTTAACCAGTCAGAGAATATTGGTGAGCAGAGTTTACATAACATCACTTAGTGTATGTGAGACTGCACTCCTCAGGACAACCAGATCTTGGGGTCCAGTAGTTAGCATTAGACTACACAGCACCAGACAAACCTCCAACACCTATGAGTCCAGGCTAGTTGAATTTGTCAGTTTTCTGGTGGCATTTTTGACCTCTCTGGATCTTTCAATCCTTCCTCCCCCTCTTCCATAAGATTCCCCTAGTTCCACCTAATGTTTGGCTGTGTGTCTCTGCTTCTATTTTTATCAGCTGATGGGTGAAGCCACTCAGATGACTGTTAAGCTAGCCTCCTGACCGTAAGAATAGCAGAATATTAATGGTTGCTTCAGTGGTGGGCTCTCTCTCTCTCTCTCTCTCTCTCTCTCTCTCTCTCTCTCTCGGCATGCTACTCAAGTAGGGCCAGCCATTGGTTGGCTGGGCCAAAGGTTTTTTGTGGGGGTTGGTGTCCACCTCCTTTCACTGGAAGTCCCACCTGGCTATAGGAGATGATCATTTCATGTTCCATAACCTCCACTGCTAGAAGTCTCAGCTCAAACAACATCCTAGACTCCTGGGAGCCTCCATCATCCCACAGATGATCAGCCCAACCAGTTTCAAATCTCTCTCCCATTCCTTCCTGCCTCTCCCCATACCTGACCTCCAACCCCATTTCTTCACCCAGTTCCTTTCCTCCATCTGTGTCAGATGTGTATTTTGCTTCCCCTTCAGAGTGAGATTTAAGCCTCCTCCCTTGGGACCTCCTAGTTACTTATCTTCTTTGGATTATAGGATGATTATCCTGTTCTTTATATTTAATATCCACTTATAAGTGAGTATACACCATGCGTGTCTTTCTAGGTCTGGGTTACCTCACTCAGGATGATCTTTTCTAGTTCCATCCATTTGCCTGCATATTTCATGGTGACCTTGCTTTTAATGCTGAGTAGTATTCCATGGTGTAAAGATACCTCATTTTCTTTATCCACTCTTCAGTTGAGGGACATCTAGGTTGTTTCCAGATTCTGGCTATTTTAAATAAAGCTGCTATGAACACAGATGAGCAAATGTCCTTGTTGTATGGTAGAGCATCTTTTGAGTATTTGCCCAGGAGTGGTTCAGCTGGGTCTTGAGATAGAACTGTCCCCAATTTTCTGAGAAACTACCAGATTGATTTCCAAAGTGATTATATTATAGTCCACAAGCAATGAGAGTCCTCCCCTTACTCCACATCCTCACCAGGATGTGCAGTCACTTGAATTTTTGATCTTAGCCATTCTGAGGGGTGTAAGATGGAATCTCAGAGTCATTTTGATTTGCATTTCCCTGATGATTAAAGACATTGAATATTTATTTAAGTGTTTCGCAGCCATTAAATATTCCTTTGTTGATAATTCTCTGTTTAGCTCAGTATCCCATTTTTTAATTTTTTATTTAACTTTTATTAATTACACTTTATTCATTTTGTATCCCCCCATAAGCCCCTTCCTCCTCCCCTCTGGATCCTACTCTCCCTCCCCTTTCTGCATGAATGCCCCTCCCCAAGTCCACTGATAGGGGAGGTCCTCCTCTCCTTCTTTCTGATCTTGGTCTATCAGTTCTCATCAGAAATGGCTACATTGTCATCTTCTGTGGCCTGGTAAGGCTGCTCCCCCCTCAGGGGGAGGTGATCAAAGAGCAGGCCAATCAGTTCATGTCAGAGGCAGTCCCTCTTCACATTACTATGTAACCCACTTGGACACTGAACTGCCATGGGCTACATCTGAGCAGGGGTTCTAGGTTATCTCCATGAATAGTCCTTGGTTGGAGTATGAGTCTCTGGGAAGCTCCCTGTGTTCAAATTTTCTTGTTCTGTTGCTCTCCTTGTGGAGCTCCTGTCCTCTCCAGCTCTTACTATTTCCCACTTCTTACCTAAAATTCCATTCACTCTGCCCAACAGTTGCCCATCAGGCTCAGCATCTGCTTTGATAGTCTGCAGGGCAGAGGCTTTCAGAGGCCCTCTGTGGCCGGTTCCTAGGTTGTTTCCTGTTTTCTTTTTCTGGCTTTAAGAGGCCCTCTGTATCAGGTTCCTAGGTTGTTTCCTCTTTTCTTCTTCTTCTGCTGTACATCCTCTTTGCCTTTCAGGATGGAGATTGAGCGTTTTAGTTTGGTTTGTTGGTGTTTGAGTTCTTTATATATTTTGAATATTAGCCTTCTATTGGATGTCAGGTTGGTGAAGATCTTTTCCTATTCTGTAGGCCACTGTTTTGTCCTATTGACAATGACAGTGTTCTTTGCCTTACAGAATCTTTTCAATTTCATGAGGTCCCACTTTTTAATTGTTTGTCTTAAGGCCAGAGTTTTTGGTGTTCTTTTCAGGAAGTTGTCTCATGCACCAATGCATTTGAGACTATTCTCCACTTTCTCTTCTATTAGATACAGTGTATCTGGTTTTAGGTTGAGGCCTTTGATTCACGTGAACTTGAATTTTGTGCAGGATGATAAATATGGATCTATTTGCATTCTTCTACATGCAGATATCCATTTAGACTAGCACCATTACTTGAAGATGCTTTCCTTTTTTCCATCGCATGGTTTTGGCTTCTTTGTCAAAAACCAGGTGTCCATAGCTGAGTGGGTTTATTTCTGGGTTTTCAATTTGATTCCATTGATCATCCTGTCTGTTTTCATGCCAATAGTATGCATTTGTTTATTACTATTTTTTTGTAGTACAGAATGAAATCGGGGATGGTGATACCTCCAGAGGTTCTTTTATTGTACAAGATTGTTTAGCTTTTATTATTATTTTTCAATATGAAGTTGAGAATTGCTCTTTTAAGGTCTGTAAAGAATTGTGTTGGGATTCTGTTGGGAATTGTGTTGAGTCTGTAGCTTGCTTTTGATAAGATGACAATTTTTTTTTTATTTTATTTTATTTTTTTTTATTTATTTTTTATCAGTTACATTTTATTAACTCTGTATCCCAGCCATGTCCCGATCCCTCATTCCCTCCCAGTCCCTCCCTCCCTCCCTCATCTCCACCGTGCCCCTTTCCAAGTCCACTGATGGGGGGACCTCCTCCCCATTCATCTGATCCTGTTTTATCAGGTATCTTCAGGACTGGCTGCAAAGCTCTCCTCTGTGGCCTAACAGGACTGCTCCTCCCTTCGGGGGTGGGGAGACCAAAGAGCCAGTCATTGAGTTCCTGTTAGAAATAGTCCCTGTTCCCCTCACTTTGGGAAACCAATTGGTTACTGAGCTACCACAGGCTACATCTGAGTGGAGGTTCTAGGTTATATCCATACATGGTCCTTGGTTGAATGTCAGTCTCAGAAAAGACCCTGTGCCCAGATATAAATTTGGTCCTTGTGGAGCTCCTATCCTTTCCCCATCAGACTAACTCCCCTTCTTTCTTATGATTCCCTGTACTCTGCCAAAGGTTTGGTCATGAGTCTTTGCTTTGAAAACACTGCTAGTTAGAGTCTTTCAGATGCTAGAAAAGATCATTCTGAGTGAAATATCCCAGAAGGAGAAAGACAAACATGGGATATACTCACTTATATAGATCTATAAGATATGATAAACATAATGAAATCTATACACCTAAAAAAGATAATCAATTGAGTGGACATGGGGTAAGATGATCAATCCTCATTTAGAAAGACAGATGGGATGTGCATTGAACGTATGACAGGAGTCTACTGAGCGCATCTGAAAGATGACAATTTTTACTATATTAATCCTACTGATCTATGAGCATGGGAGATCTTTCCATCTTCTGATATCTTCTTCAATTTCTTTCTTCAGAGACTTGAAGTTCTTATCATACAGGTCTTTCGCTTGCTTGATTAGAGTTACACCAAAATATTTTATATTATTTGTGGCTATTGTAAAGGGTATCATTTCCCCAATTTCTTTCTCAGCCCATTTATCATTTGTATAAAGGAGGACTACTGATTTTTTTTTTAATTAACTTTGTACCCAGCCACTTTCCTGAAGGTGTTTATGAGATGTAGTATTTCTGTGGTAGAATTTTTAGGGTCACTTATGTATTCGATCATATCAGTGAATAGTAACACATTGGGACACAATGAAAGCAGAAAGTTCATAGCACTAAGTGCCTTCATAAAGAACTTGGAGAGATCTCATACAGAAATTTAAGAGCACACGTGAAAGCTCTAGAACAAAAAGAAGCAAACACACCCAAGAGGTTATATGGCAGGAAATTCTTCTTCCTTTCCAATTTGTATCCCTTTGATCTCTTATAGTTGTCTAATTGCTCTAGCTAAAACTTCAAGTACTATATTGAAGAGGTATGGAGAGAGTGGGCAGACTTTTCTTATCCCCAATTTTAGTAGAATTGTTTTAAGTTTCTTTCCATTTAATTTGATATTGTCTATTGGCTTGATATGTATTGCCTTTATTGTGTTTAGGTGTGAATCTTGTATCCTGGATCTCTCCAAGACTTTTAACATGAAGGGGTATTAAATTTTGTCAAAGGCTTTTTCAGCATCTAATGAAGTGATCATATTTTTTTTTCCTTCAGTCTTTTTATATGGTGGATTACTTTCCTGGATTTTCCCATCCCTGCATCCCTGGAATGAAGCCTACTTGGTCATGTGGATGATGTTTTTGATATGGTTTTGGATTTGGTTTGCAAGTATATTGTTGAATATTTTTGCATCAGTGTTCATAAGGGAGTAAGGGAAATTGTTTGGAAATTCTCTTTCTTTTTGAGTCTGTGTTGTTTAGATATCAAGATGACTATGACCTCATAGAATGAGTTTGGCAAAGTTTTTCTGTTTCTATTTTGTGGAATATTTGAAGAATATTGGTATTAGCTTTTCTTTGAATGTGAGGTAGAATTCTGTTCTGAAACCATCTGGCCCGGGCCTTTTTTTGTTTTGGTTTGAGACTTTTTAAATTAAATTTTTATTTTTTATATTAATTACAGTTTATTTACTTTGTATCCCAGATGTAGCCTCCTCCCTTATTCCCTTCCAATCTCACCCTCCCTCCTTCATCTCCTCCCTGCCTTTCTCTAAGTCCACTGATAAAGGAGGTCCTCCTTCCTTCCATCTGACTCTAGCTTCAGGTCTCATCAGGACTGGCTGCAAAATCCTCCTCTGAATGACACCTTCTATTTCCTTAAGGGTTATAGGTCTATTTAAATTGTTTACCTGGTCTTGATTTAACTTTAGTAAGTGGCATCTACCAAGAAAATTGTTTATTTCATTTAGATATTTCTAGTATTGTGGAGTACAAGATTCTGAAGTAAGACCTAATGATTCTTTGGATTTCCACAGTATCTCCCTTTTCATTTCTGCTTTTGTTAATTTGGATAGTGTCTGTCTGCCTTTTAGTTAGTTTAGTTTATCTTGTTGATTTTCCCAAAGAACCACCTCTTGGTTGTCCTGATTTTTTGTATTGTTCCTTTTGTTCTTATTTATTGATTTTAATTTTGAATTTGATTATTTCCTGCCATATAACCTCTTGGGTGTGTTTGCTTCTTTTTGTTCTAGAGCTTTCACGTGTGCTCTTAAATTTCTGTATGAGATCTCTCCAAGTTCTTTATGAAGGCACTTAGTGCTATGAACTTTCTGCTTTCATTGTGTCCCAAATGTTTTGGTATGTGTTCATTCATTTTCATTGAATTTTAGAAAGTCTTTAATTTTTCATTTCTTCCTTGGCTCATTAGTCATTGAGTAGAGAGTTGTTGGGTTTCCATGAATTTGTAGGCTTTCTGTTGTTGTTGAAGTCCATCTTTAACATAAGGTGATCTGATAAGATACAGGGAGTTACTTCAATTTTCTTGTATTTGTTAAGACTTGCTTTATATCTGAGTATATGGTCAATTTTGGAGAAGGTTCCATAAGGTGCTGAGAAGAAGGTATATTCTTTGGTGTTTGGGTAAAATGTTCTGTAAATATCCATTAGGTCCATTTGATTCATAACATCTGTTAATTTTATTATTTCTCTGTTTAGTTTCTGCCAAGATGACCCATCCATTGGTGAGAGAAGGGTGTTGAAGTCTTCTACTATTTTTTCTTTTTTTTATTTATCACAATTTATTCACTTTGTATACCAGTTGTAGCCTCCTTCTTCTTCTCCTCCCAATCCCACCCTCCTTCCCCTTTCTCCTCCCATTCTTCTTCCCCAGTCCACTGATGGGGGAGGTCCTCCTCCCCTTCCCTCTGACCCTAACCTATCAGGTCTCATCAGGACTGGCTGCATTGTCTTTCTCTGTGGCCTGGTAAGGCTGCTCCCCAGTCAGAGGGAGGTGATCAAAGAGTCAGCCACTGAGATCATGTCAGAGACAGTCCCTGTTCCCCTTACTAGGGAACCCCCTTGGAAACTTGGACACTGAGCTAAAAGAAACACATAGTATTGATTGTGTTCTCATGCTGGCTTTTAGCCATCTGGTTGTCTATGGTATTGGTAGTCTATTGCCCAAGTTGTGGGCAAGGAAAAGGAGCACAGGGAGCAGGTACAGTTTACCTCTGTTGGGAGTGTTTTAGGAGGAATAGTGGGAAGGGTCAATTCTTACCTAGTACTCCCTGATGGCAGCAGGGCCCTGTGGATACAGGTAGATTTGTGGGCCCAGAATGGAGGGAACAGCTGGCAGGGGCTTGCCCAGAGGGACCCAGCACACAGGGGGCTGGGGCCTGTCTATAACATGCTCACCTGTCTGTCCCCAGTGGCAGCAGTCCTTCAGGGATAAAGGCTGAGCTGTGTGCCAGGTATGTGGTGCAATGAGGACAAAGTGGGGCTCACCACCTCAGGGCTTGCTGGGAATCATGGGGGAAGGGTAGGCTCACCTGTGATTCCCTGGTGGCAACTGGCCTCTGAGAATGCAAATAGGACTATGGGCCACAAGATGGAGTACACAGGGGACAAGGTGTAGTTCTTTACTGCTGGACTTGCTCAAGGGGACCTAGCAGGCAGAGGGCTGGGGTGTAGGGGTTGTACCTGTCTGTCCCAGGTAGCAGCAAGCCCCTGGAGATGTAGTGTGTGCTGTGTGCCAGGAATGGGCCTTCTCTTTCCTAAGGGAAAACTGGGGATTGGAGTGGATCTTGAGAAGAAAAGAGGTGAGAGGAAGGTAGGAGGAGTAAAGAGAGGGGAAAGTGTGGGGTGTATTATATGAACAAACAATCTATTTTTAACCTTAAATATTGAAATGTGCAGTCAAACTAGGTTGATATTTCTACGTACTGCATAAGCTGAAAAGGGGGCCAGCTCTCCCATTTGAGGAGACACACAGCTTACTGCTATCATAATTGATTCATTGATTTACACTACTAGCTCGGGGCCCTTGGAGTTGAGAGGTCTCCGTGGTTTAATGTCACCACCACTACAGAAAGCCACTAGCATCTGCCAAAATAGAACACGTTCTTTAAAAAGGAGACATATGTGTCACAAAATCAAACATTAGCTATTTGGGAATCTTTGTTTCATATCATTGAGATTACTTTGCATTTTTAGTCTTTGAAACTTGAAAGATGCATTTATGGATGCAGAAGCAAAGAACAGAGAGGCATGGCATAGGACAGACAGCTAGCTTTGGAGCAATCACTCTGGGCCTCAGCACCAGCCCTCCCAAGGGTCTTGTATGAGTGGAGTGCACAGATAATATCGTCTCCCTTCCTTGTAGTTGTAAAGATTAGGTGAAATGTTTAATGCAAGAGTCGATCATCTTGATCTATAAATAATCATGTGGTGAGGTTTTAGGCTTTAGGGACCACATCTGTATCACAACCACTCAGTTTTCCCACTGAGGTATGGAGGTATCCAGAGTTCATTGTGTTGGTTTTAAGGCAGGAACTCTGCTTAATGCTTGCAACAAAATAGATGATTTGTTCAAATTTGTTGAAGAAATGCTTACAGAGCAGCCTCTAAATAATAAAAGCTAAATAATAGAATTTCAAGAGGACACCAAATCTATAGAGTAAAAATTGAAATTAATTATGGTCAAAACCAATTTCAGAAACTAGAGAGGTGGTTCAACAACTGAGAGTGCATACTGCTCTCACAGAGGACCCCAAGTTCAATTGCCAGTAACCACACAGGTGGCTCACATCTTTCTTTAACTTCAACTCCAGAGAATCTGACACCCTCTTCTGCCCTTCCTAGGCACTCACTCATTTATGGAATATAATCACAGAGAGACACATAAAATAAAAATTAAAAAAATTTTTGAAAGAGATACGAGGAAAGGTTTTGAGAGAGGGCAACTGGGAAGGGGCTGGGGAAAAGAAAAGAAGGGGAAAACAGTGCAATTCAATTTAAATTAATAATAGATATTTTTAAAGAAAATTTAGTTCAACATTTGAAAAAGAAATGTAAACACATCATAGAATTATACATATAAATCTATCCTTACTGGAGATAATTTAAATGGTCTGTCCTACTTTCAATGATCCATGCAATATCATGCTGTCTAGAAATCATTTTAAATGTTTTTGGTTACTATGGGCTGTATACTGCTAACTTAGTCCAACACACCCTTTTTCAGGGGTAAAAATAAGTTTAGTTCTACTTTCTGGATTATCTCATTTTCTTCTTGATACCATAAGCTTTAAGCGTGTCTTATTTAGAAGTAATATGGAAGTTGGCTTTAGAAAGAATTGGATTCTGCACTACCAAATACTAAAATTCTAAAATTGACTACTCATCAAAAGCACTAAGGAAAAAAAAATATTAGAGGAAAATGACATTTTAACTAAATGATCTTAAATTAAGCCTTTGGGGGGGGTGATGTTTCCCTTCTGCAATTTTTGTCACCTACTGTTTAATACTCTCCCTGACTTTCTCATAGTCTGTTTATTCAAGATATGAGATATGGCTACATTTGATTTCTACCTTTTGAAATAAGAGAACATGTAATTTTTAAGATGTAAAAATAAAACTTTATTTGTTTTCAAGGATTAAGATGCTGATTTTACCCCCAGTCCCAGTTCCAAAGATTAAAGGAATTGATCCAGATCTTCTCAAGGTAATTTATTCTAATTGGAGATCCTTCAGTAAAGTAATACCTAAAGAAATACTGCCCTCTCTTAAGAAGATTTTGGGTGTTTGATTGTTTGGCTGGTGTTTTTGTTGTTTTGTTTTCATTGGGGGTGGTTGTTTGTTTTGCAAACTCAACGCATCCTATTTAAAATTATGTAATCATTTTGAGTTGATTTTCATAGATCTCTGCTTTCTGTCTGCCTCCTAGGAAGGAAAATTGGAGGAGGTGAACACCATCTTAGGCATTCATGATAACCACAAACCTGACTTCTACAATGATGACTCCTGGGTTGAGTTTATTGAGCTAGATATTGATGACCCAGATGAAAAGACTGAAGGGTCAGACACAGACAGACTTCTAAGCAAAGACCATGAGAAATCAGTTAGTATCCTTGGAGCAAAAGATGATGATTCTGGACGTACCAGCTGTTATGATCCTGAAATTTTGGACACTGATTTCCACACCAGTGACATGGGTGATGGTACCTCACAGTCACAGAAGTTAAGAGCGGAAGCCGATCTCTTGTGCCTTGACCAGAAGAATCTAAAGAACTCACCTTATGATGCTTCCCTTGGCTCTCTGCACCCGTGCATTACTCCAGCAGTGGAAGAAGACACACCACAGGCACTCGTGAGCAGTGAAACTGAACCAACCCACCAACTGGCCTCTACACTGATGAGCAATCCCTCTTCACTTGCTAACATTGACTTTTATGCCCAAGTGAGCGATATTACACCAGCAGGCAGGGTAGTCCTTTCCCCAGGTCAAAAGATTAAGGCAAGAACAGCCCAGTGCAACACGCAGCCAGAGGCGGCCGCACCCTGCCAAGAAAATTACGGCATGAAGAGTGCCTACTTCTGTGAGTCAGATGCCGAAAAGTGCATCGCTGTGGCCCCTCACATGGAGGCCAGGTCATGTGCAAAACCAGACTTTAACCAGGAGGACATTTATATCACCACAGAAAGCCTTACCACTACTGCACGGATGTCCAAGACAACAGAGCCTGCTCCAGATGCTGAGGTGCCTGTCCCAGACTACACCGCGGTTCACACTGTGCACTCGCCACGGGGCCTTATACTCAACGCAACTGCTTTGCCTTTGCCTGACAAAAAGAAGTTCCTCTCCTCCTGTGGCTATGTGAGCACAGACCAACTGAACAAAATCATGCAGTAGCCTTTCCTATCTTTATTGGTAAAGAAGTGGCTGGGCATGAGCGCTTAAACCAAAAACTATGTTTAATTCTGTGTTGGGAGAGTGTGAGGGTGAATGTGGATTGAAAAACACCTTTTCTGGAAATGTCGAAGCATTAGCTAAAGTGGAAAATCAAGAATGCTTAATCAGATCGATACTCCCATTGTGAATTATAAATATTTTAAAGAATTGTCTCTAAGGCTGTTTAGTCGCAGTGATTGTACTGTGGGTCTTAATTTTGTGATATTAAGCATTAAATAGCTAAGTCTTTCATGTATGTAAATCATGCTTTTTGAAAAAAGCAAACCAATCAGGAAATTGAATGCAGAGTGTAGCACAGGCTAATTTCCTTTTCTTTTTAAAAATAACTGGGAACTAAAGCTCTAAGTGAGAAGGTAAAACTAGTTTGGATATGCAAAACATTTATTTTGACATAAAACTGATAAAGATATTTTTAATAATTTACACTTTAAGCATTGATATTTTATAATATACTGCACACATATTGTAGTTCACAACAATCCATCCAAGGATATAACAACTACAATGTAAAGAGGGTTTAACGCTTTGGTCAATAAACCTAAAGAAAAATAAACAAGTTAGATTTTTACAAAGCCCTTTTTATAACTCCCAGAAATTCTTAAATCTAAATATGTCTAATAACCCACATTATTGGAACAAACTCATTTTAAATTTTTAAACAAATATTTTTAATTTAGAAAACTTAAAAATTTTCCTACAGATCAACATATCACACACCAAACAATAACAGAAATGATAATAATAAAAGAAATGCTTTTTTCAATGAATTTAAGTTCAAACCACAGGGCTGCTAGTAAGAGAAGTAGATGCGATGGTGTTGTGATTGGCTAAGATGTGGAAGTGCTGCAGGGACACACTGGGTTGGGTTTTGAGAGCTGAGGGAGAATTAGAAGGACCCCCTGCCATGGAGTTCTGCCTCCTTGAAAACAGCTCGGTTCTTATAGGAACCTAAGAATTAATATACAGAAGGAGAAATTCACATGTGTGAAATCCAGTAGCAGATGGGATAAAGTTAAGCAGGTAATAGAAAAATAAAGACCTAGATCTTTGTTTCACAGCCAGACACAGTCTTTTAATTCATGGCAAAGAAGGGGGGGGGGGGGCAGAATAAATGACTTTGCACTCACAAAGGATAACTCAGAATTAATTAAACAAATAACAGAAAACTTGTCATCAAACTTTTTGTAAGGTGTATTCTAAGCAGTAAAAAGAGTTTCATTACTTCTTACTTTCCCCTCCCCCAGGAAGATTGATCTCAAATATGTTAGAAAACAAACAATATAAGAACCACTTTCTGATTCTCTAATAATGTAAACATAGTTCTTTGGGTTAACCCTGTAAAAGATTTGTGAGAGAGAAAGGACCCTTAGCCTGCTAAAGAATGCTTCTCATTTTAAGTATTTTTTAGAAGCTTGAAACTTTAAAATTGCCTTTAACTTTTAATGGTATTTACCATTTTGCTCAGACCTTTGTGGGAAAACAGGCTTAATGTTTAGTGATTTAAAGTTCTCTTTCATGCAGGAGAGACAGTGAAAATCTAGCATTGGGTGTTTAAGGCTCACCGTGTTATGTTGTAATAGATTCTAATAATTTTTTCTGATACCTTGCTGCTATGGTTTCTCCAATGGCTATATGATTTAGTTCATATGAAATATCATCATCATCAACTTAGAATCTATTCAACTTAAAGACGTGTGTTTTGATGAACTATCTTACCATTTCACCATAGGCTTACCAGGTTTCTATAGCCAAAAATAGTTAAATACCTCAATCAGTCCCAGAATGTCATTTTTTTGGTACTTTGCTGGCCACACAAGCCATTATTCACAATATGACTAGTTGTGTCCTGCAGTCTATATTTAATTAATTTTCTTTTATGTCTGTGGAGTTTTCCCTTCAAAGTTCAATAAATTTATTTTCTTGGATTTCTGATCATGTGAGTTTCTATTGTCCCCACCATGAAGCGCCCTAACCCAGGCTGTGAACTGAGACTAGCCAATTGTAAAGGATTTAGAGTTAGTTTAAACACATCAGTGAGTAGTGAATCACACAGCGACAGGGGGGTATGGCGTAGATAAGATATACTTTTTCTTGTATGGACTGTGATTTCTCCTCAGACTACAACCTCATGTGGACAGAGACTTCCAGAGCCACGCTTTGAACACATCATAAAAGTTAAATGGTGAGTTGATGTGGACCATGTGGGAAATGGAAAGAGGGAGATGTTTGGTATTATCTCTAAGCTACATTACTAACTTGAGTGTGTTACCAGGAATCGGTTCTATCTGAACTCACATATTGACAATTTGTCATGTTAACTATGCTTGTCATCATAGGAAGCACACAGTAAGTCTCTATAGTAGTTGCTTTTCTCATTGCCTGAATGAGCAATTCTGGGACAAGAGGTTTGTTATGTTCACAGTTTAGAGGGTGGGAAGGGCATGGCAGCTGGGCTGGCTTGATCTGTAACATTGGGAGCTTGCGACATGACTTGTTCACACCTTGGAGGATAAGGAAACAAAGCTCCAACTGGAATGAGGGGCAAATATAATTTTCAGTGTCTACCCACAGCTACCCGGGTATGTCAGGTATGCCCATAAACCCAAAAGTTCCACAACTCCTCAAAGAGAGCCATCAGCTTGGAACCAAGTACGCAAACACATGAGCCTCCAGAAGGCATTTCATATTCAAGCCATAAGAGTTTCTTATTTCTTGGTTAGATGGGTTGTATGGTTTGAGATGGAGAGGGCAGCAAAGCTATGAAGCATAGATTCTCACTGGAGGTTTCAGCGGGTAGATCACATGCTCTCAGGTATGCAGCGAGTCCTAGGAGGTGGAAGGCTGGCATTGGAATTAGCCACTGAACAATTATTTACTGCTTTAGCCAGTTGCATAAACTGCCAAGACTATACTGTACTTGGTACAGTAAAAAAAAATAATAAAAATTAGCTTTTCTATTAAAAAAATAGCTTTTCTACCTGCTGACTTCTGCCCTTTGATCATTAGCTAACATAACTATGATATGAAACCTCTTAGATTTCCTACTTGAAAATATGCATTGAAAAATTGTGTCCTTTCATGGTGATATGAAAAGATAGTCTGCCTTTTCATTTACATAGAAGAAACCAGAGGTCTGCACTACTGCAAGCATCTGATGCCGATTGCTTACATGCACTATACAAGACGCAATCTTCTAGAGCTAAAAGAGGTTGCTGTCTATTTCAGAAGATTGATGGCACATGACTACATATATATTTCTATATTTAAACATCTTAATGCTTCTACTGAGATATATACCAACAGCAAGGTATTTATATGTTTTATAGAAAAACATGTTTGATCATAAATTTATTCCACTAAGAAATCACAAGCAAAGCTGGGTATAATGGCACACACCATTGATGCCAGCATTTAGGAAGCAGAGGCGGGTAGATCTCTATGAATTCAAAGACAGCCTGCTCTACAGGGTGAGTTTTAGGACAACCAAAGATACACAGTAAGAACTTGACTCAAAAGAAAAAAGGAGAGAAATCACAAGGAAAAAAAGCTAGACATGGTTTAACTCTAAACTGTAGTTTAGAATCCAGTATCTTACCTAATATGTCCTCAGTCTCCTTTGACAGTTTTATATTTAAAAACTGGTCTAGACGACACTATTTACAAATAAGAATTTGACCTTTCTTTAACATATAAAACCACTTTCCTTGGAAAACTAAGTGTTTTGTGTCTACCTTGTTATGTGCGTAGTATTCTTCATGTTCAAAATGATCTCTCACTGGTAAGTCACAAGTTAATGGGCCGAAACTATAGAGATTCACTGTACTTTAGACTTGAGTGTGACTCCTGTAGGTGAGCAATCTCTATGGGGATAATAAAGGTGTTGCTTACAGAACTGTAAAAAGACCTATTAATACCACTGGAATAAAAGCTTCTAGGCTGAGGAGACCTCTTCACCAGCCCTGACACATCTCCTTACTTATAAGCTGCCACTTTGAGAAGGAAGGGGAATAAACTCCCCACTGGACAGCTGTATAGCCAGCGGCTACCTGAACTGTTGCCAACAGTATGTCTCTGGAGCAGAGAGCTTGTTGCTACTTCCCTATATCATTCTGAAAAGACTGGAACCACGTGTGTTCGGTGGCTAGATTGAGCTTAAAGAGTCCCCCACAGATGTATTTGGAAATACTTGCCATTTCTTGAGCAAAGGTTGTGATTTCTCAGCTCTGTGTTCTTGCTCCTGCCACTTTCTCAACAAGAAAATCTCTCACATATCGAACCTGTCAATCAAAATGCTTCTTCAGTTAAGGTTCAGTTCAAATGCCTTGATGGATGAAGAATTAATTCTTCTACTCCCTCCCACAGATTTTCCATGGCATTTATCATTCTTTGTCCTTTAGTTTGCCTAGCAGCCTTTTAGAATAGGGTAACTTACATATATTTACTTGAGAATACCTAATCTTAAAATGTTTTTAAATGAACAATTTTAAGGTGAAGCAAATTTAGAAAATAATTTAAATTAAACTCCTCTATGAGACAGTCATGACAGATTTTTAGGTTTTTAAACATTAAAAACTGAACTTAACACATTATTTTCTAATTTATTTAATGATGAAATACATCACATAGTCAGAGATGTGATGGTTCAATTTCAGGCCACTGTAAAAATTTAATATTACAATTAATAAAATCACAGAATTTGGGGGCTTCCCAGTGCATGTAACAAGTTATTGATGCTGCACTGTGCTCTGTTGAGTGGGCAGGAGCATTGTTTTTTTTAAAATAGCTTAATTGCTTTATTTTCATCTGAGCCTTCAGTAAATCATAGCTTTCTTCTGGAGGATGTCCTGCCTTGATGCTGATGGGTGTGGACTGATCAGAGCAGTGGTTGGTGAAATTTGGGATGTTTGTGGCATCAAGGCAACAGTGAATTCTTCCACACATTTCTCTGTGGTACTTGATGTCCTCTGATAGGATTTTACCCACAGAACTTCTTTAAAGATTGGAATTAGTTATTTTAAACCATATCATCGTTTTATAACTGAGTTTGTGTTATATGCTTAGTCTGTTGTTTTTATTTAACAATGTGATGAGTAAGGTGGCAGCTCAAGAGAACATTTTCTTCCTGAAATACTTTTATGATTGTCTGAGAATTTCATACAAACACAATGTACTTTGGTCAAATTCAGTCCCTACCTATTTAACTTCTCCATATATGCCCAGATATTTTTCCCTCCAAATGCTGTGTACTCATTTTACACTCCCGAAGTCCATTTATTGTTGCCATTATGTGTATAGTGTCATCTGCAAGAGCATGGGCAGATTATTGGATAGCCATTTCCCTGAAGGAAACTGACACTTCCCTCCCCTAGCCATTACAAGAAAAAAAACAACATAACTTTCTTTTCTTATCCATAAGCAACTTCACATCCATTAAAATTTTATGATGAGACTATAGCAATGCACATGTCTTCTAGCTCAACTTCTGCTTCCTCTCTGACTGCTTTGCCATGTCTGTAATTTCTTGAACACTTCATAGTTTCTCATGAAGCTCGGAAACAACTTCTTTCAAATTTCTATTACTTTGGCCATTCTCACTTCCTCCCATGAATCACAAATGTTAATTGAATCTAGATTGTGAATACTTTCCCAAAGATTCTCAGTTTACATTGCCCAGATAAACCAGAGGAATCTTATTTGTGGCCATTCTCTCTGGCTTTCTGAATATATTCCTTAAACAATAAAAATCATGCTAGGAAATCACTGTTATTCATGCACTACAGAGTTATCATCATGCTCATATGCATGAAAGTAACATGAATCTCATTCTCATATCAAGAAGGGCTCTTGGCTAACCAGACACATTGTCAAAAGACAGTAAGATTTTTTTTATTTTTTTAAACACCAGCCTTTTTATTTATATTATGATTAGTAGTTTGAACTCATGATATGTATTAATGGGGGTCTCAATACATTTATTAATGGAGTCCACTAAAATATTTCAACACATACATTCAACATCTGTTTATTTTCCCACCCCCTTCGTCCCCAATCTCTGGTTTGCATTCAAATTGCATTCAAGACTTTAAAAAAAAATCTTCTACTTAGTAAAGATTATGTAATACTTATCTTTTTGTGTATAATTTATTTAATTTACATAATCTTCAGAAATATGGGTGGAACTGGAAGTCATGATTTTTTAGTCACTTTATTATAATAAAAACATCCTAGAGCTAGATTAAGGAAGCCTCTCAGACAAATGTTTTTTATGTCCCAACTCTATATATCTCAGTGGACTTTTGTATAGTTAGAATGGTTATTCTAAATCCATGAGCCTCACTTAGGGTTTTACACTTTCACTATCTGCTACATGTTTGATCACTTATCCACCACCACAACAACAACAAAAAACCCATGACAGTAAAAACTAGCAAAACAATTACTTTTATGTTCTTCTTTACAATTCATGGGTGCCTGTATTCCATCCTTCACTGTCACCTAGTACTATTCTCTCTTGGTCTCATTTCTAAATGTTATATTATAATATACACTGTGGAGGAATTTTAATCTAGCAACACAGCTGTTCTGGCAAGGGATCACATCCAACGTCCTTCTGGGTCTACTTCATCTGGCTGGAATGCAAACATGCTCTAGATTGCAGTATGATCTGGATAGAATACAGACATGCCCTTAGTATACAGTTTTAATCCTAAACAATGAAGATAGGGTTAATTTATGAAAGAAAACAGTCATGTTTGAAAGTGACATCTAATTGAGGGGTAGATAAAGTGACTAATCAGAGAAAGATTTGATGGAATGTATCAGAGAAAGGATACACCCTTCTCTCCCAAGAACAGGACAGGAAAAAGGTAATTTAAGAACAGTGCAGGGAGTGTTCCTTCTGTTTCTTTCTCTTTTTTTAATATAATTTTTTATTTATTACAATTTATTCACTTTGTATCCCAGCTGTAGCCCCACCCTCATCCCCTCCCAATCCCACCTTCCTCCCTTCCTAATCTCCTCCCATGTCCCTTCTCCAGTCCACTAATAGTGGAGGTCCTCCTCCCCTTACATCTGACCCTAGCCTATCAGGTCTCATCAGAACTGTCTTTCATAGTCTTCCTCTGGGCCTGATCAGGCTGCTATGCCTTCAGACAGAGGTGATCAAAGAGCCAGCCACTGAGTTCATGTCAGAGACAGCTCCTGCTGCTCTTACTAGGGTGCCCATTTGGAGACTGAGCTGCCAAAGACTACCTCTGTGCTGGGAGTCTAGGTTATCTCCTTGAATGGTCCTTGGTTGGAGTATCAGTCTCAGAAAAGACCCATAGCCAGTATCTGGAAACAACTCAAATGTATCTCAATTGAGGAATGGATACAGAAATTGTGGTACATTTACACAATGGAATACTACTAAACTATTAAAAACATGGAAATAATGAAATTTGCAGGCAAATGTTGGGAACTAGAAAAGATCATCCTGAGTGAGGTATCCCAAAAGCAGAAAGACACATATGGTATATACTCACTTGGAAGTAGATATTAGACATATAGGATAATCATACTAAAACCTGTACACCTAAAGAAGCTAAGCAAGAAGGAGGATCCTGGGTAAGATGCTCAATCTTCATTCAGAAAGGCAAATGGGATAGACATCAAAGAAGGGTGAAAATAAGGAACACGACAGAAGCCTACCACAGAGGGCCTCTGAAAGATTCTACCCAGGAAGATATTAAAGCAGATGCTGAGACTCATAGCCAAACTTTGGGCAGAGTTCAGAGAATCTTATGAAAGAAGGGGAGATAGAAAGACCTGGAAGGGTCTGGAGCTCCACAAGGAGAACAACTGTGGAATAGTTTGAGGAGTATTAGTGTTAGCTTGTTTTTGAAAGTCTGGTAGAATTCCATGCTAAAACCATCTGACTTTGGGCTTTTTTTTTTTTTTATTGGAAGACTTTTGATGGCAGCTTCTATCTCCTTAGGGGTTATAGGACTGTTTAAACTGTTTGCCTGGTCTTGATTTAAGTTGGTAGGTGAAATCCATCAAGAAAATTGTCCGTTTCCTTTAGATTTTCTGGTTTTGTGGAAAACAGACTATTGAAGTAAGACCTAAAGATCCTTTAAATTTCTTCAGTGGCTGTTGTTATGTCCAACTTTTCATTTCTGATTTTGTTAATTCGGGTATTGTCTTTCTGTCTTTTAGTTAGTTGGGTTAGTAATTTATCTAACCTGTTAGTTTTCTCGAAGAACAAACTCTTGGTTTCTTTGATTCTTTGTATTGCTCTCCTTGTTTCTGATTTATAGATGAGTTGGGGTGTTTGGGTAGGGTGCTCCCTATTCTAAAGAATGGGGGAGAGAGGGTATAGCTTAGAGGGTAGGACTGGGAGTAGAAGAGGAAGAGTCCCATGTCCTAGATGTAAATTGGATTAATTTAAAAGAAGAAGAAGGAGGAGGAGGAGGAGGAGGAGGAGGAGGAGGAGGAGGAGGAGGAGGAGGAGGAGAAGAAGAAGAAGAAGAAGAAGAAGAAGAAGAAGAAGAAGAAGAAGAAGAAGAAGAAGAGTTTCTTACCAGGACAGTTTTACAGAGACAGGTTGAAGAGAGAAAAAGCTAGACACAGGTGAAGACAAAACAGGGGAGAAGGTGCTCAGAAGATTAAAACATATTGCCAGAATTAGTTTGAGGTCAAGCAGAGCAATTCAGTCAAAAGCCAAGAGAAGTTTAGGCTAGAACAGCTGAGTTGAACCAGCCTCAGAAAGAGCTAGATAAGCTTGGAAATTGCCCTCATCTCATCCTCTCATCCCCTCACCTGAGGATATAAAATGGCATTTACAATAACTTCTCTCTCTCTCTCTCTCTCTCTCTCTCTCTCTCTCTCTCTCTCTCTGTGTGTGTGTGTGTGTGTGTGTGTGTGTGTGTGTGTGTGTGTGTGTGTGATAAACATGCAGTTCTTTTCTCTCTGAGTTTGGGTGACCTTGCTTAATATTATACTTTCTATGTCCATCTATTTTCAGTCAAATTTCATTTTTATTTGTATGTGTAGAATATTTTCTGCTATGTGTGCCACATTTTCATTAGCCACTCATTTGCTGATAAACACCTAAGTTGGTTCCCTTTCCTTGCTATCATAAATAGAACAGCAGTAAACATGCATGTGCACTTCGGTAAGAGACAGAGTTCTCTAGGTATATGCCTAGGAGTAAAATAACTTGATTATATGGTAGTGCTATTTTTAATTTTGTTAGGAACTTCCAACCAGTATTCTTTTAACTCCACATCAGCAGTCAATAATGGTTCCTCTTTCCTCACATCCTTTCTAATATTGGTTGTCAGATACTTGATGATAGCTATTCTGACTGGGGTGTGGTAGTACCTTAAAATAGTTTTAATTTTGAATTTACCAGATGCTTAGGGATATGAAACACTTTATAAGACAGCTATTGACCACTTGTGTTTTTCTTTTGAAACTGGAAAGACTTTTCATACTCCTGGATTGGTAGATCATATATCAAGAAAATACTTATACTACCAAAATTAATCTAAATATTTAATATAATACCCATAAATATCCCAAAGTTACACCTCACATATCTAGAACAAAAAATATCTAATAATTTGTAAAGAACTGACCCATATATGTGAGTGTATGTACATATATGTATACATATATGTATATATATATACATATATATATACATATATTGCCTTGGATATAAAGTTAAGTATACAGCTGCTAGTATCATAATACCCAATCTCAAATTACACTACCAAACTATAGTGATAAAGACAACCTGGTACTGACATAAAAATCAATAGACAAACAGAAAATATTATACAGTGCAAAATAAACCAATAAACCTACAGATTTCAAAAAAAACAGGCAAAAATCATTCAGAGAGAAAAGATAGCCTATTAAGTATGGTGCTGGAAAATTAGATAGGCCCCTGCAGAAGAATGAAATTAGACTCAAATATTTCCCCTTGTGCAAAAATCAATTTGAAATAGACAAAAGATATAAAGGGAAATAATGGAACAAGAAGGCTTAAATTTGGGTCAGGGAGCAGAGGGGAGAGTAGAGGATGGAGTATAGGAAGGGATAATACAAAAGACCTTTCAAAAAAAAACAGATGAAAACATCCAACTGCAGGAGCTATGAACTCTGAAAGCTACAATAATGACTCATCTAGTGAGACATGCCCACTGGGGCAACAGTGACGTGAACACTATGGAAGTATCCAAAAACTTTTATATTTTGTTTTTGTTTTTGTGTTTCCAGACATAGTTTCTCTCTGTGTAGCCTTGGCTTTCCTAGAACTCCCTTTGTAGACTTTTTGATTGGATTTAAGCTCTACTTCACAAGATGAAACCTATACCTGGCACCATTATCAGGAGAAGAACGTATGGCTAGGACAGGCCACAGTCCTTAAGGGAGAACTATTATTCTGTTAAAATAGACATAGTATTAAACAGCTCCTCATGATTACACTATAGATCAATGTATTTCTCAGCCTTCATATGAGAAGCTTCTATTTGCACTAGATAGTGATTAAAGGTTCAGAGAACGAGAGACTGCAGAATGCTCAGCTCTAAAAGGAACATATAGAATATACCTGCCTCCCAAGGTTCAGTGATCATTGCAGAAAGGGGAATGAAAAGAGTGTAAGAGCCAGAGTGATGAGTGACTATAAGGAAATGGTGTCTTCTGGACACAGTGGGGTAGCTGCAGTCCTCCTAATTGGGATAGCAAATACAAAATTTGTGGAATCCAAAGCCAGATCAAACCCCAGCATGGAGAGGTATTCGGTACATAATTCCACCCATAGCTATTAACAAATGCTAGCTAGCTGCCAGGAGAAAGAAAAACAATTTTCTCTCAGTGTGTATCCCCTGCTAAGTTAACCATGCTCCAATGAAAGACCATCACAAATTGTTTTGAAGGTAATTTTGAAGGACACAAAGTTAAGTAGAGAGATAAGTGGGGTATGTCTGGAAAGAGATGGGAGAGGAGGCATAAATATGATCAAAGCACATTGTATGAAATCCTCAAAGAACTATTTATTTAAGCTACTGGCAATTAATGCCTGCAAAAGAGGGATAATCAGTATTCTCCATGGATGCCATCCCTAACAGATTATTCAATCTCAAACGGTTATCTCTAAACATACTGAATTAGTCAGTGTTCTATTGTGAAGAGACAACATGACCACAATAACTCTTATAAAGGAAAGCATTTAATTGCTTACTTACAGTTCGAGAGGTTTAGTTCATTATCAACATGGTGAGAAGCATGGCAGGAAACATGGTAGCATGCAGACAGACATGGTGTTAAAGAATGACCTGAGAGTTATACATCTTGATCCACAAGCAGCAGGAAGAGAGACACTGGGCCTGGCTTGAGCACTTGAAACCCTAAAGCTCACTCCCAGTGACATCCTTCCTCCAACAAGGCTGCACCTACTCCAACAAAGCCACATCTCCTAATCCCTGTCAAGTAGTGCCTCTCCCTAATGACCAAGCATTCAAATAGATGAACCTATGGGGGCCATTTCTATTCAAACCCCCACACGTGTGTACATATGAGCAACAATAAAAACTCAGAATGGTGCATTTATGTATACATGTCTGTTGATATATATATATATAAAATAATATAAAGAAGAGGCCATAAAATTAAGAGAGAGTGCATAGTGGTAGGATGATGTAAATACAGTACGTGTACATGAAATCCCCAAAAACTGCTGTAGGAAAACATAAGAAATACATGTTAACATGTCGAGATGGGTTCGAACTTTCTGAATAGAACCTCGAAACCCAGAAATTAGTCCTGTGTACCAAGAGATGAAATGGCACAAAATGCAAAAGTCTCTTCACAAGAGGCTGAGAAGACAATTTAGTGCTTAAGAGAACTGGCTGCTCTTCCAGATGACCCACAGTAGATTTCCAGCACACTCATGGCAGCTGACAACTATCTCCAGCCACAGTTCCGGGGGATCCAATGCCTTCCTGGAGTCTGAGCTCTGAATACACATAGTGCACAGACATACATATGGGCAAAATATCCCATTATATATATATTATCCCAAAATACACAAAAACATAGAAATAAATAAATTTTCTTTAAAGTTTCCACACCACAATAATGTATTTTAAAGATTTTTTTCTGACCAGCAATTCTCAACAATGATGTTAAAATACTTAATAAACCATTGTAAACACTTGTACTGTCTTCAGCTGATTCTTTAATTTATAAGGTAAAAATACTGCAAATTTGGTATGATTATAACAAAACAGTCATGTTGTCCTTTGATGCTGTGAAAGTGGGCACTGAGTTCTCTGTAGCTATCAGAGTCCTAGGCTTGGACTTCTCTCAGAGTAAAGCATTACTGTGTACATGTAATATTCGTTACTTAATATAGCCACCTTCATCAGTTTTCTGGGGTCTTCTGAATGTTTGCTCAAGTTTCTGTGCCCACACTTGCTGCTACCCTTGTGTGCTCATATTACAAGCTTCACAAACAACTCTGCTGGGCATACTGTTTCCCTTCTACAACTTCCTCACTTTTCTCATCCTTCAAAGAATCAGAGTTAGGCTTTCTCTCTGCACTAGACTTTGCCCCAGGAGAACACTGTGGCTGATTTGATCTTCTGTGCATACTGCTCATGCTTTTTCTGAAAAAAAAATAAGACTATATCATGTTCTCAGTCACATGGAACTTTTTAAAGGTCTGTATGTTGACTACTGAAACTCCAGCATCTTCCCACTTCAAGGCAGTGGTCCCTCAGTTATTACAATCCTATCCCACCCAGGCAGGACATTCCCTTCACATTCATAGCTTGGACAAACAAATAATGGCAAATATTAACTTTTAGCCTGTCTTATCTTTTAACATTCCTTTTTCACTTAGCAACATCACTTCTGGTTTTGATTTAAAATAAAAAATACTTGACCATATTTTGCATATATACCTAGGAGGAGTATAGCTGTATCTTGAGGTAGCACTATTCCTAATTGTCTGAGAAAGCACCAGATTGATTTCCAAAGTGGTTGTACAAGGTTATATTTCTACCAGAAATGGAGGAGGGTTCCCCTTTCTCCACATCCTCTCCAGTGCTCGTAGCAGCTTTGTTTGTAATAGCCAAAATCTAGAATCAGCCCAGATGTTCTTCAATTGAGGAATGGATATAGAAACTGTGGCACATTTACACAATGTACACATTTACTCAGCATTTAAAAACAAGGAAATCATGAAATTTGTAGGTAAATGATGGGAACTAGAAAAGATCATCCTGAGTGAGATGTCCCAGAAGCAGAAAGACACACATGGTATATACTCACTTATAAGTGGATAACAGACATATAATATAGGATAATCATACTAAAATCTGTACACCTAAAGAAGCTAATAAAGAAGGAGGACCCTGGGTAAGATGCTCAATCCTCATTCAAAGAGAGGCAAATGGGATAAATCTCAGAAGATGGAGAAAACAAGAAACAGGAAACAGGAGCCTACCACAGAGGGCCTCTGAAAGACTCTATCCTTCAGGGTATTAAAGCAGATGCTGAGACTCATAGCCAAATTTTGGACAGAGTGCAGGGAATCTTATGAAAGAAGGGGAAGATAAAAAGACCTGGAGGGAACAGGAGCTCCACAAGGAGAGCAAGAGGACCGGAAAAAAAAATCTGGACCCAGGAGTTCTTTTTTGGGACTGATACTCCAACCAAGGACCATTCATGGAGATAACCTAGATCCCCTGCACAGATGTAGCCCGTGGCAGCTCAGTCTCCAAGTGGGTTCCCTAGTAAGGGGAAGAGAGGCTATCTCTGGCATGAACTCAGTGGCCAGATTTTTTATTACCTCCCCTTAATGGGGGGAGATAGTCTTACCAGGCCACAGAGGAAAACAATGAGGACAGTCCTGATGGGACCTGACAGGCTAAAGTGGGACGGAAGAGGAGGAGGACTTCCCCTTTTAGTGGACTGGGGGAGGGGCAGAGAGGAGGAGGACTTGCCCTTTTAGTGGACTGGGGGAGGGGCAAGGGAGGAGAAAAGGGAGGGAAGTTGGGATTGGTAGGGGATGAGGGAAAGGGCTACTGCTGGAATAGAAACAGGTGAAGGAATTGAAAGAAAATACAGTCAAACTGGTGAAGGAAATCAACACAATGGTTCAAGATCTGAAGACAGAACTGGAAAAATTAAAGAAAACACAAATGGAGGAAATCATGGAGAGGAAGAACTTGGAAAAGAAAACAGGAACTACAGAGGTAAGCATAGCCAATAGATTACAAGAGATGGAACAAAGAATCTCAGATATGGAAGATACAATGGAAGAAAGCCATGTATCCATCAAAGAAAACATTAAATCCAAAAAATTCCTGACACAAACCATCCAAGAAATCCAAGACAGCATGAAAAGACAAAACCTAAGAATAATAGGAATAGAGGAAAAAAGAAAATTCTCATCTCCAAATATCAGAAAACATTTTCAACAAAAGCATAGAAGAAAATCTCCCCAATTTAAAGGAGAGGCCTATAAGCATAAAAGAGACCTACAGAACACCTAATAAATTAGACCAGAAAAGAAAATCACCACATAATCAAAACAGTAAATATACAGAACCAAGAAAAAACTAATAAAAGCTGCAAAGGAAAAAGGCCAAGTAACATAAAATGGCAAACCCATCAAAATCATACCTGACTTCTCGACAGAGACCATGAAAGCCATAAGGGCCTGGATGGATATCATGCAGACCCTACAAGAACACAGATGCCAGCCCAGGCTACTATGCCCAGCAAAACTCTCAGTCCTCATAGATGGAGAAAGCAAGATATTCAATAACAAAAACAAATTTAAACAGTACCTATCCACAAATCAGGTGTTTCAAAAGATACTAGATAGAAAAATACAACCCAAGAAAACACAAGAAATAAATAACCTCACTTCAGCAAAACTAAAAGTAGCCAAGAACACAAACACACTACTACAACCAACATCAAAATCAAAGGATGTAACAGTCACTGATCATTAATCTCTCTCAACATCAATGGACTCAACTCTCCAATAAAAAGACACAGATTATATACCATGTGTGTCTTTCTCCTTCTGGGATATCACTCAGAATGATCTTTTCTAGATCCCACCATTTGGATCTAGAGGAATACAGAATGGCAGAGAAACACTTAAAGAAATGTTCAGTGTCTTTAGCCATCAAAGAGATGCAAATCAAAATGATCCTGAGGTTTCTCCTGACACCCCCCAGAATGGCTAAGATCAAAAACTCAAGTGACAACACATGCTGTTGTGAGAAAGAGGAACCCTCCTCTATTGCTGGCGGGAATGCAAACTTATACAATCACTTTGGATATCAATCTGGCGCTTTCTCAGACAATTAGGAATAGTGCTTCCTCAAGATCCAGCTATACCACTCCTAGGTATATATCCAAAAGATGCTCAAGTACACAACAAGGACATTTGCTCAACCATTTTTGTAGCAGCTTTATTCATAATAGCCAGAACCAGGAAACAATCCAGATGTCCCTCATCTGAGGAATGGATACAGAAATTGTGGTACTTTTACACAATGGAATACTACTCAGCAATTAAAAACAAGGAAAGCATGAAATTTGCAGGCAAATGGTGGAACCTAGAAACAATCATCCTGAGTGAAGTATCCCAAAAGCAGAAAGACACACATGGTATATACTCACTTATATAGACCTATAAGATAGGATAAATATACTGAAATCTATCTGCCTAAAGAAGATAAACAAGAAAGAGGACCCAGGATATGATGATCAATCCTCACTTAGAAAGACAAATGGGATGGACATTGGATATAGGAGCAAACAAGTAACAGGACAGGAGCCTACCACAGAGGGCCTCTGAAAGACTCTACCTAGCAGTGTATCAAAGCAGATATTAAGACTCCTAACCAAACCTCCAGCAGAATGCAGGGAATCTAAAAAGGGGGAGAGGGATTAATACAACCTGGAAAGAACAGGATTTCCACAAGGACCAAATATATCTGGGCACAGGGGTCTCTTATGAGACTGTTTCTCCAAACAAGGACCATGTATTGATGCAACCTAGAGCCCCTTGTTAGCTCAGTATCCAAGTGTGTACCCTAATAAGGGGAACAGGGACTGTTTCTGACATGAACTCGATGGCGGGCTCTTTGACACACACACACACACACACACACACACACACACACACACCCGAGGGAGGAGCAGCCTTGCTAGGCCTCAGAGGAGGACTTTACAGCCAGTCATGAGGACATCTGATAAACCAGTATCAAATGTAAGGGGAGGAGGTTCTCCCTTATCAGTGGACTTGGAAAGGGGCAGGGAGGAGATGAGGGTGGGAGGGTAGGATTGGGAGGGAAAGAAGGAATGGGATACAGCAGGGATACAAAGTTAACAAACTGTAACTAATATTTAAAAAATTAAAATAAAAAAAGTGTGGTGGTCGATTTCAGTCTGTCGCTGTAATAAGCACCATGACTGAATGCAACTGGGGAAGAAAAAGTTTGTTGCAGGTTACAGGTCACTGTAGAAAGTCAGGACAGGAATTGAAGCAGGAATTTGAAGCAGAAACAATGGGCAATGAATGAGTGCTGAAACAGTGCTGGGGGGCCAGCTTCAGTCTTATAAGCTGATGGATGTGGCTGAGCCAGCTGTTTACAGAGAGCTGCAACACTCTGGGTTTGAGCCTTAAAATGATCATGAGGGTGGAAACTGATTCTGAAAAAAAACAATTCCTATGCAGGAACATTGATCCTGTTGGGTTGGTGGCTGGCAGGGGTGTTCATGTGTTCTCATTCCACACAGAACACAGGCAAGGTAGCAGAGAAGGAAGGCAACATGACTAGGGTTTATGGTGGACTGGGTTAATTAGGACTGAGTTTAGAAGTACCGTTACAGATGCCATTCTGAGTTCAGTAGGGACTTATATTGCAAAACTGGGATGCTGCCTGTAGCCAGACATCCCTGGGAGCAGTGGAATGAGAAGCACCTGTCTAGTTGCGCACCAGAGAAGTGGGAGGGGACCTAGAAACCTTCTGGAAAAGCCCTGTGTGAAGAGGGAAGAGTAAAGAGACCCGTAGGAAGTGACCTCACTGCCGTGATGCTGAACCAACACTGCAGAATACTGGTAGTCAGCAGCCAACTGTTTGAGCCAACCCAGGAGGCTCACTTGTTTGAGACCCTAGAAAGGGCAGGATGCTCTCTTGCTGTCTTTGGAGTGCTAAAGATTCAGGCCTCAAGAAAGACAAGAGTGAAGGCCATGGTGGTGTCTGGGGACACACGGTTTACTTTTCCCTCCGATGCTTCTGGACATTTACCTAAAAAAAAAACAAACTTGATCCAGGGAAGCCAAGAACACAACCCCACAGACCAGGATGAGCAGGCATTTGCCCCAGCAGACCTGGAGGAGCTCTATAGAGAGCCCTACATCAGTGCCAATGTAGTAGAAAAGCTGGCGAGCCACCTGGGGCCTTCCCTGCAGAGCGGGGACTCTTTCATTGTCCCTACCTTCTTGTACATATACTAAGTGTTTGCCAGTATTCAGTAGGTGCTGGACCCGCTGTTCAAATAGTATACATACTTCCACCCATATTGTGAAGTTGATGAAGTAAGTAATACCATCTGTACCTTCCTGGACACATGGACAGACAAGAACCTTGCAGAATTTTGTCAGACCTCAGACCTGTCCATTCTGAAAAACCTGAAGACCTACTTGATTGTGAACATGCCCTACTCTGATACACTTGCAGAAAGAAGAGGCCAGTGATTCAGAGACCAATGATGAGGAAGACTCAGATCTGGAGATGCACACATCCTCATCCAGAGATTGAAGTGTGTTAGTCATCAGTGAAGACAGCAACTCTGGAGCCAGAACCAGCTTGTGCACCAGAAACAGAAAGCACGAAAACAACCAGAAGTTTCTGTGACACCTCTGTCTGCTGTTGGAACCAGATGCAGCAGCAGCAGCCTAGCAACATACTTGAGAGCTGTGGAACCTATGTCTTAGCAAGTTGGCCGATACACTGTGCATTTCCCATATCTCCCCTTTGGTGCAGTAGGTTTACCTACTTAGAGAATGGCCCTGCCACACCCTATCGCCAGTGGGGAGTCTACCTTATATCTACTCTGCAGACAGCACCAGTTCTTTTGCCACCACAGAATCATGCTCTGGTTTCAGTCCAGCAGCATTCCCAGCTCAACAGTCAGCTTCTCCCTCTCCCCTGAGAAATAGCCTTTTATTCTTCTGATTCTTTCTAATGTGTTTACTTTAAGTATTAATAAACTGTTATTTTAAGTTTTTTTTTAAAAAATAAATAAGACAATAAATTTCAGAGGGGTGTTGATTTGAATACAGCATTTTCATATGCTCTCATTAACTTCATTTAAAAAATGCAAAGCAGCTGTGTGATTGAAGTAACCCAAGAATCTTCTCGTCTCAACTCAGGTAGATTACTGAGCCTATATACAATGACATTTTTCCAAAGGCTTAGAATGTTATCTTCTCTGTGTTGTTGTTTTGCTGAAACAGACTTGGAATTTCTTATTCATTTAGCCAAAGGCTATGGGAAGATGATTAATACAGACCTATCTACATTAATAAATTCTTTTCCTTCCAAGTACATCTGGCATATATATATATATATATATATATATATATATATATATATATGAACATTACAATACTGGGAAATACTTATGCAGCTCTTTATAAAAGAAACATTCACAGTGAAATTGTAGGATAATGTTGATCTGTTAATGCCTGAACAGAAATCATCCACTCCTCATTTCTGCCTACCAAGTTAAAAGACATCACTTAGATAGAACCTCAACTTTAATATATTTTGCCATTACAGTCACAGGAAGCTATCTTTAAAGGAACATACAGAGAGCAATTTTCTACTGATATTTTTAATAATGTCAATGTCATTGTTCTGTGAACATTAAGAGATATCAGCAACATTTGGTAAAGGAATACCTTATCAGGAAAGTGTATTCAGTATGCCTTTCCCAGTGGACCAACATAAAAATATCTGAAGAAGACATATTTATTGTCTTCCACTATATGGTACCATAAAGCCAAACTTACACACAGTTCTGATTTTATAAAATATGTTTACCTACGTTATTTTACCTAAACAAACAAATCAGCTTTAAGCAAATCAGACATAAATTTCAATACTTATGGAAAAGAAAGGCAATGTTCATAAAATATAAATCACCTAATTAATCAACTAACTGAGTCATGGTAAAGACCCAGCACTTACATCTGGCTAAATTTCTAGAAACAAGGC
The DNA here is from genome assembly GCF_030254825.1 of Meriones unguiculatus. Classification (NCBI taxonomy): domain Eukaryota; kingdom Metazoa; phylum Chordata; class Mammalia; order Rodentia; family Muridae; genus Meriones; species Meriones unguiculatus. The sequence continues at coordinate 129,787,309 of NC_083351.1, forward strand.
AAACTAAACCTTACTTGATGGAGAAAAGGCGTCAAGAATGGTTATCAATGCTAAGAAAATTGAAAGGCAGTTCCTTAGAATTTAAAGACCTAAAACATGCATAATTTAAAACTTTTGAAGAATTCTTTTAGAAGAGAAAAGGGGGAGTGAAGAGATGGCTCAGTCATTAAGCACTGTAGGAGATACTTAAAGGAAAATTATATGAACAGGAGAAATAAAAACAGGCTCACCACAGGAAAGAATACTAAAGAAGTGTAAAGAAAACCAATACATTTAACACAGTAAACCAACAAACCCCTAATACTAACTGAGAAAAGAGAAAAGAATAAATAATAATCCAGCCAGTCAGAAATGATCCAACAAAATTACAGCAATCATTAAACATCCCTTAATAATCTTAAGTGCATGTGGCTTAAACTCACCAGTAAACAGATACACACTGAGTGACTGGCTCTAAAAAAGTACTAGATCCTATCGTCTGTTGTTACCAATAAACACATCTCACAAAGACACCCACAGACTAAGCCTCAAAGGATTTAGATTGTATTATGACCTACCAAAACTAAATCAAAAGGATATAAAAAAGTTAAACAGATGAAAAACAAAACCACGGTGTTGAACTGGATTGTCTCCCAGCAAAGAAATCTGTGAAATTATTAAACATTGAGAAATGGAAAGAAAGAAAGAGAGAGAGAGAGAGAGAGAGAAAGAAGAAAGAAAGAAAGAAAGAAGAAAGGAAGGAAGGAAAGAAAGAAAGAAAGAAAGAAAGAAAGAAAGAAAGAAAGAAAGAAAGAAAGAAAGAAAGAAAGAAAGAAAGAAAGAATACTGTGTAGCACTTGAAGGAGTTCACTGCCTGGTCCCACCAACTTGTAAAGAAAAGGTAACACCGATATTCCTCAATTGGTTTCATAAAGCAGAAAGGGTAATAAAAATAACAAATTCCTCCTTTGAAGCCAGTAATAACCTGATATCAAAACTAAATGTGGGGGATGGGGAGATGGCTTGGTGGTTTAAAAGCACTTGCTACTCAATCAAGAGGACCAGAGTTCAGGTGCTAGCATCCATGTCACCAGCATGCAAATGCCTGTAACTCAAGCTTCAAGGAATTTGAAGACCCTTTCTGGCAGCTATGAACATGCACTGCTCTGAATAAAATTCTTAAAACTGTGTTTGAGAATGCAGTAAGAAGATCATATACCATATGAAGACGATTTCACTCTAGGGATGCAAGATTGATACAACTTATGCAAATAAATAATTGTAATGCCACAAGAAGACAAACAAGTACTGGTGAGTGTCCGGGGAAAGAGGAACCTTTCTACTCCGCTTGTGGCAATGAACAATGATATAGCCACTGGGGAAAGTCATGTGAAAAATCTTCAAAAAACTAAAAACAAAATTTAGATGATATAGCTATGCCACTCCACCGTATACATCTGAAGGCTTACAGGTCCATTTATCACATAAACATTTGCACATTGATGTTCATTGCTACACTATTTACAATAGCCAAAATGTGGAGCTGACTTAGCCATCAGCAGAAGGCTCCTCTGACCCACAACTAGAAGGAGAGTTTTGCGTGTCTGACACAGGTTTTTGTTGGTCTATCTCTCTTGGGGGGAACATTATTGCTTAAGTCATGTAAGTCCATTTAAATTATACACACACATATATATTTATGTATATATAATTTACACACATTTATATAGTCATACATTTATGTTTTTATATGAAATTTTAAACAAACATAAAATAGTGTTTCCTTATGGCTTTTTTCAAACATTTTTAATATTATTTAGTCCTCCTTCCTTCCTCTTCCTCTGTGATACCAACCCTCCCCACTTCTCAGTGAGAGTTCCCCACCTCATTTTTTTTTCATTTGCCCTGTATGGCACTTGTGCACTCCCCACCCTCCCCACCCCCCGCTTCCTGGGATCCCTTTTTACTTTCCTCATGCCTGTGGTTACTCAAGGCCACATACTTAATCTCTAAATAGTTTATTTTAAAAAATCAAATTAATTAAACTAAATCTTGTTCTCTCACTAAAAAAAAAAAAAAAAAAAAAAAAAAGATAACTTGACAGCAGACATGCTTTTAACTACTCTTGGACCACAATGAATATTATATTTTTTGAATATTTTAAGCAAGATTCTAGATGTCTATGTTTAAAAAAAAAAAAACAGAAAGCACAAAAAACTAACTTTATGCAACTCAAGAAATTTGAAAAACAAGAACAAATCAAACCCAAATCCAGTAGTTGAAAACATTATAAAAAAATCAAAGCAGAAATAAATGAAATAAAAACAAAAAGAGCAAGACAAAGAATCAACAAATGTAAGAGATGACTCCTTGAAAAGTTTAACAAGATCAACCAAACTTCAGCCCCAAAAGAAAGAAAAAGAAGATCTAAACTACCAGAATCAGACATGAACTGGAAAATATCACAACAGACACCAAAAAAAAAAAAAAAAAAAAATCAGACTATTATAGAGAGATACTTTAAAGACCTGTACTACATTAAGTTAGAAAATGGCTGGCTCTTTAACTCCCCCTCCTCCCCGAGGAAGGAGCAGCCTCGCTAGGCCACACAGGAGGACATTGCAGCCAGTCCTGAAGAGACCTGATAAGTTAGGGTCAGATGGAAGGGGAGGAGGACCTCCCCTATCAGTGGTCTTAGAAAGGGGCAGGGAGGAGATGAGGGAGGGAGGGTAGGATTGGGAGGGAAGGAAGGAGGGGGCTACGGCTGGGATACAAAGTAAATAACCTGTGATTAATATAAAAAAATAAAAATTATATAAAAAAATCTAAAAAGAAATGGATACATTTCTAGGTCAACATGAATCATAAAATTTAAACCAGGTAATGGTCAACATGTTAAACAATAACATCACAAATAAGAAGGTTGAGACAGTAATCAATTCTTCTAACAAAAAAATAAAGTCCCAGATAGATTCACAACAGAATTCTATCAGACTTTCAAAAGAAAAACAAACAGGCAAGTACTTTCAAACTCCTTTCATGAAGCCAGTATTTCTCTAAAACCCAAACCAGGTAAAGATAAAACCAAAGAAAGAAAAAATAAAGGCCAATGTCCCTTATGAACATGTAAAGAGTCTCAGCAGCCATTTATTTTAAAATCCCTATGTGTTGGTACCAATGCTAAGGAAACATTACTTGAACAACAGCCGGATTCATAGTTTCCACTTGAATCCAGTTCTCATGCCATGCCATACCACTGTTCAAATAATGAAATATGAACAATCCTATTACCATTTGCACTTGACTGCTTTATAAAATTTTAATCCTATAGAAACATAAAATTAGTGTAAGTAAATTTTATATTTCTCATTCAAAAAACTTTGCAGCACATATACTTTTAACTACTATTGGACATTTTAACATTTTTGAACACTTGAAGCAAGAAACTCAATCATCTTGGAGGGAGCGGAGAGGTCGTAACTGGGTTTCTTTATGTAGTATTGGCTGTCCTGGACTCACTTTACAGACCAGACTGTCCTCAAACTCACAGAAATCTGCCTCTCTCTGCCTCCCCAGTGCTGGGATTACAGGCATGCTCCACCGCACCCGGCTCCAAACATCTTTTAAGTGCATAAAATTCATTTAATTGGTACAACAACCTTTATGGGTAGAAATTTTTATTAATCATACTATACAGACAAAAAGTTGAGACATACAAAAAAATTAAGATCTTGCCCAAGACACCCATTGGTAGATAAAGAGTTGAGCCAGAACTTAGTAAAACAAGACACTAGATGGCAAACTATCTAGTAACTGAATCTGGTACTTAAAGGGCCTAATAATGACAGGAATGAATATGAGTTATCATTTATCTAATTGTGCTAACTTTAAACAAGTTTAAACAACCAAGCAAACTAGTTTACTCACGAGTTAGTAAAGACAGTAATTAATCTGGCAGTCACTGAGTGTTGATTCGTGGTCTGAAAAAAAAAAAAAAAAAACACATGAAAGCACCTAGGAGGCAGTAAATGCTGAAGGGACCTAGGCTGGCCTGTGGCAGCATCTCTAGGATGGTGCAGAGTGGACAAGAGGATAGCGGACCCATAGTTGAGGGATCCTGCTTCCCACCCGGAAGAGGACAGCAATCTGGAACGGTCCGACCATCGGCACCCAGAGGACTTGGCGGGAGACTGAAGTCGCGCTTTGGCAGTAGGTACGTTCCAAACTCTTCATGAGAGATTAAAATTCCATTTCCCATAGATTCTTTTCCTTACACCTCCTCGAACTGTCCTGGGTTCCTACAGTTTTGTCCTATCCAGTCTTTTCACAAACACGGCCCTCGCCCACACCCATGCATGTCTGTTGGTCCCTGAAGAAACTGGAATGCCATGGCGGAGCTCAGAAGAAAGTAAAAGCAACCAGAACCCCGTTCCTGGCACATAAAAGGACGGGCCAGGGCCCGGCTGAGTAAGGTTTCCAAGAAGGCAAGCTCTGGGACTCAAGCCAAAGAAAGAAATGGAACTATTGCTTGCCTGTAGACTTGGTGGATACTGAGCCTGGAAAGTCGTAATCACTCAGCAGAGTAAGCCTACAAGCACTGAACCACTAACTTGTCACCTCTTTTCACTGGGCAAGACCAAATTTGTTGAAGAATTTGGACCTAGGAAATTGGCAGGGGTGGGAGCAAGCGAGATGGCCTTTAAGGCCCTGCAGGCCGGTGGTGGGGGTGGGGAGGTTGTGTGAACATGCCTTTAATAAACCCAGCACTCTGGAGGCAGAGGAAGGAGAATCTCTGTGAGTTCAAGGCCAGGCTGATGTACACAGTTATCCAGGACAGCCAAGGTTATACTGTCTGGATTTTCCCTGTCTGGAAAATCCAAGGGGGAGAAAAACCATCTAGAAATGAATGTGATAGAGAGATAGCAAAAAATAGTAAGTGGAATATTAATGTTAAGGTTTTTGTTTGTTTTGTGATGGGAAACACCTACCCAGTACTCCGCTGCCTGCCTCTCTCTCTCTCTCTCTCTCTCTCTCTCTCTCTCTCACACACACACACACACACACACACACACACAAAGGCTTGTCAAGCAATAGCACTTCCACCGAATAGCATCCTCAATTATAGTTACAAGAATGTGTGTATATGTTCTGTGAGCTCCATAAAGAAGAAAATCTGAGAAGATGCAGGCTCAAATTAAAAAGCATTTAGTTCAGAAATCGAGTTCTGAGACAGAAATAGGTTTTTTAATTATTTAAATTTTAGAAACTAGAAAGAAAAAACTTTAGGGAAAGATTTTTAAATACTTCAGATTATCCTCTAGTTTAAGTAACAATATCAGCTAGTTATTTTATTTTAACTTTGCTCAACAAAGAATTTAGCTTATTTATCATTTAGCTTATTTATCAATTATTTTCTAATGTAATCAAGTTTTTTACTAAAGAATTTTAAATAATATTACAATATGGGATTGGTAATATTTCACTAAACTGAAAATATATAATCAAAAATCAGATTTCAAAATCATTAAAAACTGCAAATATCAAGTAACATAAAAAAGAAGAAAATAGAATTTCTTAATGGAGTAACATCCAGTTTGACAGCAATATGACCACCAAAAAAGTATTTTGAGTAACTGCTTCATAATGTCATTGACTATTTACTTTAGAGCAGGTCACATCCAATACATTGGCTTGTGGTCTTTTTCCAAATCTAAAATTTCTGAGTTTTAAATTTATATTCACCACTTTTTTTACATGAGAAATGTCTAATGAAAGGATATCATATTTAATATTGTATTAATCTTAATTCTATTAAAACAGCTTCTTACTCCCACACTCAAATGCTGCCTACATACCATGTCTCCATCCAGAGTGGATGAGTTCACCTGTGTGATTCTGAAGAATTTCTATGAGTGGTTCCATAGGGTTAAAACTTTGAAATAAATAAAATATTTGGAATTAAAAAAATTAAAACTTTGCCTTTATTTCAGCTGTTAGCTATTACTAAAAATTATATCCCCTCAAAATGGAAAAGCAAAATATAAAACACGAGCAGGCTAACAGATATTTGTGGCATAACAGTTAACAATCACATTTAGCATATTAAGTGAGAATATTTACACTTGAAAACCAGGCCACAGGTTGAGTAATGCATCAGTTCCAGCCATGATGATAGGCAGAGATGAATGTTAGGCAGTGGCAGTATTAAATTTTATTAAATATTGGATGCAAACAACTCCTGTACATGCACACATTTTAGATGTGTTTAGAGAAAACTGGCAGAAGTAGAGATGGTAGAGATTAAAGAAAACAATGCATTTAACTGCTGCTAATCCTGAAAATAAGAAAAGTTCTCCAAGTAAATGGAGCTCAGAGGACAGTTCCTTTAGTACTTGAATTATGATCAATGTTGTAATGCTGTGGGTCTTTCTTACTTAGTATTGTCTACTCTTCATTGTTTCAGGCATGGATCAAAGCAGTGATGGAACTGTGAAGAAGATTAGCAATGTAAATCTTGACAAACTTATAGATGATTTCTCACAGATAGAAAAGGTATGTAAAGACATAGGATAGCAAATGGCCATAGGGAAACAAAAAATGTATTTGTCAATGAGAGAAACTTGGAAAAACTGAGAAAAAGAAAAATTCATTAAAAACAAACAAACAAACAAAAAAACAAGTGAGCCAGGACTAGAGAGATTGTCCAGTGGTTAGGAGCACTGGGAGCTCTTACAGAAGACTAGAACTTAGTTCCCAGCACCCACTTGGCAGCTCACGGCTGTCTGTAATTCCAGTTCGAGAAGATGCAACACCCTCCTCTGGCCTCTCTGGGCAATATACATTCATGGTGCAGTTAGATGTAGACAAAACACTCACACGCATAAAATAAAAATAAATAAAGTTTTAACTTTAAAAATATAATGGTCAGGGTCTACATCTGATTCCATGAGGGGCTGTTAACTTACTGGAGACTGAAATTTTAACTTGGGTTTTTTATTGTTTGATTATTTCTGTAGGCTGTATGTCTTTGTAAATACTGCTAAACTTGGTGTGTTTTACTCCTTAAACATGAACTTTAACTATGTTAGCTAAATAATAAAAGTGTGGCCAGGCATGGTGGTGCATGTTATTAATCCCAGCACTCTGGAGGTAGAGCGTGGTCAAGCTCTGAATTCCAAGAACAGCCTGATCTACAGTGGTCCAGGATAATCAGGGCTGCACAGAGAAACCCTGTCTCAAGATAAGGGCTGAAAGTTTATGAGAATGCAGATTTATTGTCCCAAATTTTCAAAGAACAATATGCTACGAATTTGAAAACACCAATAAACTCACCTTTTTTCATTGTATGTTATTAATATATCATTGTTGTTGAATCAACATGTTTTAATTTTTTTAAAAATGAGCCAGATTTGAATAATGTAAATATATATTTTGCTAAACCCTTTCCTATATTTTTACAATTTTACTATTTTATTCTCTCTTTGACAATTTAATGCATGTATTCAGTGCTTCTTGATCATATTCAGCCCAAATCACATCCACATGGAGTAACTCCCTTCCCCCTACTTCCCCTTCTCACCTTTTCATCAGCACCCTTCTTCCCCTTTTCTTCTTCTTTAATAGCTCACTGGGTGCAGCCAGTGTTTCCTGCATGCTTGGTCATACAAGGCTACCCACCAGAATACTGTCTACCTACCAGCAGCCACATGCACCCCAAGACAGTAGCACCTGTCACCAGTGGTCAGTTGCCAGAATCTCCTCAACTAGAGATAGAGCCCCATGAGCCCTTTTTGACTCATACTGCAATCAATACTCTGGCTTGATCTTGTACAGGCCAAGGCTGCTGGGAGTCCATGAGTACAACAGCCATGTCCTGGCCAGAAAACAGTGTTTCACAGCACTCTTCCTCATCCTCTGGTTCTTACATTCTTTCTACCTACTCTTCCACAATTCCCTTTCTCACTTTAACTTATTCCTACTAATATATGAAAGTGTTCCTAGGGCAAGGAAAAATATTGATTTTATTTAATTAATCAATTTACAGCTCCCTCCCTCCTTCCCTTCCAGTCCCACCTTCACATCCCTTTTTCCCCCTTTCCCCCTTCTCCCCTCCCAGTTTTCCTCAGAGAAGGGAAACCTCTCCCCATAGGTACCAACCCACTCTAGCACATCAAGTAGCAGCAGAACTAAGCATCTCCTCTCCCACTGAGGCCAGAGAAGGGAACCCAGCTATAAGAAAGGAATCCAAAGGCAGGCATCAGAGTCAGAGACAATCCCTGCTCCAGTTGTTAGGGGACAAACATGAAAAACAAGGGGTCAAGGACACAAGAAGACCTACAGAGTAAAATATCCTGAGCCCATGGGGGCTTAGAGAGACTGAACCACCAACCAAAGAGCATGTATGAGCTGGACCTAGGCCCCCTACATATATGTAGCAGATGTGCAAGTGGAGTGGTTTTGTGTTTCAATCTTCTACCATATTACTAATTATCATATAGAACATGGATGTACTTAGTTTTTTCCTATTCTACCTAGTTTCTTTTCCTTCTCTTTGCCTGAAACTTAGCAAATAAACCTCTAGTCCAGAAATTAATATAGCAACAGGGAAAATAAATAAGTACTCCTATGAGTAAGAAATTTTTAAATTTTTTTTTCATTTGATATGGTATTTTTAATTAAAAATCAAAATTTTGATTTGCTAGTATGATATTTAGAAACTTACCTTTTAGATACATAAGTGATAATACAAGGTAAGTGGCTGAAGATAAAAATGGGGATGTGGATAGTGGTACAGAAAATGTAAGACTGATGGTAAGTTGATACACTTGAATACAAGGAAGCTTATTGTACTGTTTACAGAGATACCAAAGAAACATGTTCAAATGCTTTTTTTATTGTCTGTAATAGAAAAACTAGAAGCAATAAAAATTTCTCTAATAGTTTCAAAAATAAAACTCAGAATAGCTATAAAAAGGATTCAGTAGATCTGTGACTGTGACATTGTTTCCCAGAAAATAATGCTAAGTAAAGCAATTAAGTGCAGAACAGAATAAATAGCATAGTCACGTCATCATACAGTAGTCTGGAAACAAATACAAGGAATTGTTTGGTGTCTGTTGGCTTAGGTCCCTGCTGGACACAGACTCCTGGGCTCAGGGGCCCCTCCTGCATCAGTCTCCAAAGTTGCTGACTGTAGGCATCTACCATTGTGCACAATAAACACCTGTGATTAACATGAGACTAAAAGTTGAATAATTGAAAGAAAGGTGCTCAGGTCATTTTTTTTTATAACAGGCCGATTTAATATTTTACCATGCTCCTCCCCGTGTGTGTGTGTGAGTGTGTGTGTGTGTTTGAGTATGTAATATAGTGTTTTGCTGGAACTAAAACCCAACAGGCCCCATGAATATTAACAAAGCACTTTATTTCTGGATTGCATTCCCAGCCCTACCATGTTACTTTTAAAATAGAAAATAAATCAGAAAGCCATGCTAATGTAATTAGGGTGATCACTGCATGGCTGACATTGTACCCTACATGTGTAACCTACGTTAAGTGCACATGAAACTTCTAGACTGCTGTCTTGTTGGACTTTTTTTAGTATAGCTCCAAAATATGTGAAAAAAAAACTCGAATGAAGGCAGTTAAGTTTTCTACCAGGTTCTGCCCACATAAGAAATGACAAATTGAAGGCCCAGTATCGTATAGTTTATTTGAAATTATATCCCAAGTTCAGTTCTTAGACTTTCAGATGTTAAATGGTTTGTGTTCTCTTTTGTTTTCATATTCTTAACAGAAGAATCAAAATAGTATTGTTGACTTTGTGATAACATGTACCCAATTTCTTCTGTAGAAAATGATAGAAACTGTTGGAAAGAACAACCTTCTGGATATTCAGCTGGAAAAGACTAACAATTTATTAAAGATAATGCAAACAAGAGAGGCCACAATAAAAGAAGGTCAGTTATTGCTGCCTGAAGAAACATTAATCTAAGGAGGGGGCTCACTATGGTGGCTGACACTTTTCCCTGCATGTATAACCTACCATAAGTATATGTAGAACTTTCCAGACTGTTTGTCTCATGATACCTTTTTAGTATAGGCATGAAAACATAGAATGAAGGAAACTAATTCTTCTGCCAGACACAGCTCATGGAGGAAATGGCAAATTGAAGCCTTAGTACATAGTCTGTAAAACCATATGGGGCAAAACTTGATTTCCTACTAAGTAAATGAAAGGTGGGTCACCAGTTTTAAGAGTTAAAAATGAGTTGGCAAAGTGGCACAGAGTGTAAAGGTGCCTGTAGCTAACCAAGTCTGATAACCTGAGTTTGATCCACATAGTGGGAAAAGAGCATCAGCTACCAAAACTGTCCTCTGACCTCTGACTTACACATGCCACTCATGTACACACACAGACACACACACACAGACACACACACACACAAACACACACACACACACACAGAGACAGAGAGAAAGTGGTGAAATGTAGGAGTATTTTTAAGTGAAACTATTAATGTATTTTTGTTTTTTTATTTTTTATTTGTTACTTCTTTTCTTTTTTTTGAGATTACAATAATATAATTTCCCCCTCCCCTATATCCTTGCTTTCTTCCAAATTCATGGCCTCTTTTTTCATTAATTGTTGTTACACAAATATATGTATATGTGTATGCATATAAATTCCCAAATACAACCTGCTTAGTCTGTATAATGTTACTTGTATGTATTTCTTCAGAGTTGACCATATAGCATGTATATTTTCTTCCTGTGTCTACTGAGAGGCCCTAAGTAGCAGTGATCCAGTGTCCAGATCTTATCTTCTAATATCTTTCTCTAATAAAAAGAACTGGGTTATTATAGGATTAGGATTAAACTTATAAGACTGAACTATCTGGTAGTGTCACAAGAAAGATAATACTCAAACAGAAAAAAATAGCCAGGTGTGGTGTTACATTACAGAATTTCAGCACTCAAGAAGCGGAAGGAGGATTAGGAGTTCAATCCAACTTGGGGTAGAGAGAGAGAGCCTTTCTCATCTGAAAAGTATTTTTTAGAGAGACAGAAAAGAAAAATATAAACCCATAATGATGTAGTTTGTCAAAAGCAACTCAGAAACTGACTGGAAGAGATCTCAAGGACCAAAACTGGGATCGTTTCAGTAATACACTGTAACAGTGTTGAATTATACTCATAATGCAAAACAAATAGCCTTAATCCACTTTTATAAAAAAAATAATAAATTAAAAAGAAACAAATCCCCCATGTGGAAGAATTCCAAGTGCCTTAGGTAGATAATTTGTTCTCAGATTGGTAGAACATGACTGTGCACACTGGTGAAGTGCTGACTGAGTAAAGTAAATTTCTTTTCTGTAGGGACGCACACAGCACAACAAGGTGGGGTATGTAAATTACATGGCGCTGAATTGGGCAAATTCTAACTCAACCACAAGATCAGTGACATAAAAAAGGATACTATATTAGCAGTAAATACCTTTGATGTGGTATGATGTGATGAAAATGACACTTTTCTAAACTTTCTCCCCATTTCAACAACCCCACTGTCATCATGAGAAAACACCACACAAATTCCCACAAAATGACATGATAAAATATCTGACCAGTATTTCACAAGATTATCAAGGTCATCAAAATCAAAGAAACAAAACTGTCAGAGCAAAAAAAAAACTCAAGAGAACATGGCAAATGAGTATAAAGTGGTATGGTGGAGAGCCTCCTAGAACAAGCAAAAGAAGTAAGCATGGAAAATGGATGAAGTGTGAATAATGTATCAGTATTGGTTCATTAGTTGTAACATACCATTCTAGTGTAGAGTGTTAATAATAGGGGTTATAGGATAGGGGCTATAGGCTATACATATACACATGTGTGTGTGCATAACCTTTGGATTTTTTTCTATACATCTGAAATTGTATTAAATGTCAAAACGACAAAAAAAAACACAAAAAAAAACTTTTTAAAGTACTTGTATTTATTATGGAAAGCTTTTTAAGTGTGTGATACTGTGTGTCAAAATCATAACAGAAATTTGTTAATTGGTAGACATTTTTGGAAGAGTTTTAAATATACAGAGAAAAATGAATGCAAGTATAGAAAGATCCCACATAGTCTGTTTCTCCCAGTTTCCCTGTCATCAACACCTTTTATTTGCTACAGCCCCTGAGGAAATATTGAATTGATGGATATTTAGTTAGAATCCAAAGTGTACTTAGACCCATTCCTTGTGTTATTCATTCTGTGGGTTTTGGTAAGTGTGCAGCGGCACACATCTACCACTATAGTATCAAAGCACACTAGTTCCACTGCCCTAAAAGATTCCCAGTGCGCTCTGCTCATTCTACCTCCCTTCCTCCCATCCCTCTGGATGTTTCATAATCGCTGGTCATTTTACTGTGTATAGTTCTTCATTTTGCAAATAGTCATATAGTTGGACTCACATAATATGCCACTTCTTCAAACTGACTTCTTTGACTTGGCATTAAAATTTCTTCACATTTCTGTGCCCAATAAAAAAAAATATTTTATTGAATCACCTGGAGGTATGACAGTTTATTCACCTATTGATTCTTTCTCATCCAAATTTTAGCTGTTATGAATATGACTGATATAGTTATTTTTGCACAGTTTTTGTGTAGCCTCTTGAGTAAATACCAAAGAAAGTAAATTTTGGATCACATTGTAAGAGTGATCAAGATAATGATAATATTACTGTTGAAGACTAAGTACTAATAGAATCTTTTATATGTTTATCTTTCCATTACTGTAACAAACACCTGGGCAAAATCAACCTAAAAAGAAGAAAATTTCACTTAAACTTACAGTTTTAGACTGTGCAGTCCATGAATGTGTGACCCCATTGCTTTGGGCCTGGTGCAGCACATGATGGTGTGACACAGCAGAGATGGCCCGTATGCCTCATGACTGGATGTGAAATGGAGGAAGAGAACTGGCTCCCACGATTCCCTTTGAAGGCATGCATCAGTGACCTAACTTTTTGCTAGATTCTGTTTCTTAAAGCCTCCCAGTGACTCCATGAGCTAAGAGCCAAACCTTCAGCCCATGAGCAATGCTTTAACTTCATCTAATTATTTCAAACTACTCTATGAAATATTTACTAATGTACAAATTGATAATGCTAGATCCTAAATTTGCATTAAAATCATTATTGGTGTGCTAAATTATTAAGAAATAGCTTAATAATCAAGAAATATTTACTAGGACAGCATAATAAATTCTGGAAGAAAAGATAATATAGATTAAAGTTTGCAAAGACAGTGAAAAGCTTTTATTTTAATACATTGAATGGTATCCTAGTTAACAAAGAATTCCTTATCTAGGTAATTCTAATGTGGAAGAAAAATGTGGTGAGCCTGCCATCTTGTGTTCACATTTTTAAAATACTTAAAAAAAACAAAAAAAAAAACCTCCAGTATGCATAGTATCAAGGGGATCGTCATCTGCTAATTACTGAGGGAACTTCAGCTACCTTATGTCACTAATTGGTAGATTCTGTAAGTCGTGTTTTCATTACAATAAGAACAAGTAATGAGAGAACACATCTCTCATTATATCATCTAGCACAGTAATGTATGAGAAGCAAGTTATTAGCTAATGCCTATCAAGCAAATGTAATTTAACCAGCATTCAGTTACTGGGAAAGAACAACATGAAGAAAGGCGAGCTTTGTGGGGGGGGGGGGACAGAAAAGGGAGTGGAAAAGACTGAAAGGCCCCAAAAGTAGAACCTGGTACTGGTCATAAGGCTTTGAACTTTTTAAAATACTTTGACTTTCATCATCATGATTGAAGCAAATATTTTGCATTGTTTCTAAAGCCACTGGCACCAAGGTACTGATGCCTTGTAACACTTTTCTGGGTTGCTAATCCTTTCATAAAGCTCCTCTTGCCCAGGATTTAGTTATGAGTACCAAGAGAACATATTTCTCAGCAGTAAAAAAAAAAAAAAGGCCTCATCCTATAACTTCTCAGCAGCTGTGGCCCTCCACCTTGAACAAACCTACTGTGGCTTGACTCCCTTTTCTTAGAATGTGTTTTCCTGGAAGAGTTGCAAGGAAAACATTTTGTGATCCCCAGACATGTCCAGATCTGAAGACATTGCAAGGGCACATGGGGGAAGGTCTCTCCTCTACTGTGCCCTAGAAAACTCTTACTAAATGTTCAGATTCATTTCACCAAAAAAAAAAAAAAAAAGGTGGTTTTAAAGTACTTACTGTGTGTGCTTGGCTAGTTGACACAAGGTGAAGTCATCAGGAAGGAGGGAGCTTGTTGGGAGGTGGTAGTGCTCACCCTTAATCCCAGCACTCTGGAGACAAAGGCTGGCAGATCTCTGAGTTTGAGGCTAGCCTGATCTACAGATGAAGTTCCAGAACTGCAAGAACTACACAGAGAAACCCGGTCTCCCTTGCTACCATCAAGGGCCATACAGATGTCCGTGGCCTGTGCCACTGCATAAAAGCTATGTTGACATATGTGGGTCATGCTGCCACAGGGACCATGTTAATGTGAGTGACCTATGCAGCCACTTGAGATCATTTTTATGTCTATGGTCAGTGATGCTGACAAGGACTATGTCTGGCTTCATAGTCTTACTGCAGCCAGGGACTGTGCTGATGTGCATGGCCCATGTTGCCACCAAAGGCCATGCAGATATCTGTGGTCTGTGCTGCCACCTGACTCTATGTTGATGTCCATGGGTTGTTCTGAGGGCTATGGTGGTGTCTGTGGCCCATGCTGTGGCAGAGAGCCATGTCAATGTCCATAGTCTATACTGCCATGGAAGACCATGCTGAGGTCAGTGGCACATGCTGATTCTAGAGACAATGTAGATATCCATGCTTGGTACTCCCACTGTAAAGGACAAGGAAACTACTTTTGCAGTGGCATCAATGACTGCAGACTCAGGGTTGATAAAGAGGGACATAGAAGGCTTCAGTGACAACCCCCTAACCCCACTCCACCCTACACCCCCCTCCCAAAAGTAACAGCCTAGTCAGGAAAGCATCAAAGGACACTCTTTAAAAGTGTGGTAAGGAGGCTGAAGTATAGCTCTCAATGGTTGATGGCTTCCAAAGGGCCTGCAGATGGGAAAAGACTATTTTTCTAGAAGGGGCTGGCTACAGTGAGTTCTTTCTTCTTTGTTGTCTTCATTTTCTTATTTTTTTTTCTTCTCCCTCCTCCTCCTTTTCCTCCTTCTTCTTCCTTCTCCTCCTTTTTTTCTTCTTCAGTGCAAGGAGGCCATAGGCTGGGGCAGACCTGGAAGGACTTGGAAGTAAATGGGATGGGGTACATGATGTGAAACTCCCAAATAATCAATAAAAATATTATCTAGAGAAAGAGAGAGCCCCATTTGAGAAAATGATTCAGGAATATCAGGCTGTACACACGCCTGTAGTGCATTTTCTTAATTAGTAATCAATGGGGAAGGGCCCTACCCATTGTGGGTAGCATCACACCTGGGCTTGTGGTCCAGGGTTCTGTAGGAAGGCAGGCTGAGCAAGCCATGGGAAACAAGCCAGTAAGCAGCACTTCTCCATGGCTTCTTCATCAGCTCTTGCCTCCATGTTTCATCACAGGAATAGAAGCCCTAACTAAGACACCATATATTGTAATTTACCTTGAGATGTCTGGTTGCTTTATTAAGATCACATAATTATTGGTTAAATATCATTTTTGTTTCAATTCTTTCAATCAAGATTTTCAAATAAATGTATCTTTTATGTCTTAGAATGTACTACTCTTCATACTTTGATAAAAGGGCTACAACAGACTATACACTATCAACACAGTTTGAAAGGTAAGTTAGAAGGAATCATTCTTAAAAGCATAGTTTGGGGCCTGGAAGGGGAGTTGATTGAATAAATTGCTTACATGAGTACACACTGTAGAAACCATGCTTAAAATAAGAAAAGAAGAAGGAAAGGAAGGGAGGGAAGGGGACGGAGAGAGAGAGAAAAGGTAAAAGAAAGACAGGAGTGTTGGTACCCTTTTAAAAACCCAGCACTGATGAGAGACAGAGATAGGTGATAGTCCCCAGGGCTCATTCAGGGACTGCTAGCCTGACCTGCTTGGCAAACTCCACACCACTGAAAGACCTAGTCTCAAAATACAAGGTGTTTTGGTATTGCTGGTAGGAATATAATATAGCTATTATTACAGACTGGTGATTACTCAGAAAAATGAAACAGAATTACCATTTGATTCAGAAATTCCACCCCAAGATATGAACAAAAAGAATAAAAACCAGAGACTTTTTAAATTACGCTAATTTTTAGTACAATAATTTAAATTTTGTACACTAATATTCATAGCAGTATTAATCACGAAGGCCAGAAGGTGGAACTAGCCTACTGTAGATTGGATATAAAATTTGCCCTAGGAGCTGGAGAGATGGCTAAGAGGTTAAAAGTACTGGCTGTTCTTCCAGAGGTCCTGAGTTCATTTCCCAGCAAACACAAGGTGTTTCACAACCGTCTATAATGAGGTCTAGTGCCCTCTTCTGGCATACAGGTGTACATGCAGACAGAACATTGTATGCATAATAAATAAAATTTTTTTAAGGTGCCCCAAAGTTTCCTGTATTATTTAGTCACCCCAGCCCATAGGAAAAAGAATACTGGGAATATTGTTTTGTTTGGTTGAAAATATTTCTTTATTTTTTGGCTTGGTTTTCATTTGAAGGAAACCAGGTTGCTGTGTGTGTGTGTGTGTGTGTGTGTGTGTGTGTGCTGGTTTTAGTTTTGGTGACCCAGAAAGAACTTATCTATAGGAACTTAGGCACCTTACAAGTGGCTACACCACTGAAGAAAATGTCCACTTTTTTGTTTGTTTGTTTGTTTGTTTTAATATGTTCACTTTAAATCCTGATCGTAGCTCTTCCTGGTCCCATCCTCCCTCCCTCTTTCCCTATCCTCAGAAAGAGAGAGCCCTCTTCCCTTATCAACTGTCCACCTGTTTTTAGTTTTTCAGCACAGGGTTTCTCTGTAGCCTTGGCTGTCCTTGACTCATTTGGTAGACCAGGCTGGCCTCAGACTCAGAGATCTGCCTGCCTCTGCCTCCCCTGGTGCTGGAATTAAAGTCGTGCAACACCACACCCAGCTTACAGCAACTATTAATTTCCTCCAGATGTTCAGGAAGAGTTGAGGCCTCTCAATCCCATTTCCATTCCAGAACAGGATATTGATGGTCCCAGCCTTGTGCAGGTCTTGTGCAGGTAATCACAGCTGCTATGAAGTCAAGAGTGCAGCAGCCACGCGATAACAGCATGCATCTCAAGTCATTTCCCTACTTCATTGCTCAAGATTCTCTGATGATTCTCTGTAACATACAAAAACTTCCAAGCTGTCCATACAGATGATGTCTTCCTGGATAGTGTAGTTTGAAGTTGTATATCACCTCCTCCTCACTTTTATATTTCACCAAGTTTCCTATTCCAAAATTGTAGCTTTTCTTTTTTTAAAGTATATATATATATATATATATATATATACACACACATATATATATATGTGGAAGGTGAGGCACATGTCGTGTGAGGCTCAAGTGGAAGCAAGAGGACAACTTGCAGAAGTCAGTTCTCTCCTTCCACCCTGTAATTCCCAGGACTGAACTCAAGTCGTTAGGCTTGCAGGTAGGAGCCTCTACCCACTGAGATAGCCTGTCAGTCCATATTCCATATTTTTTACTTATTTATTTTTCTTGAGTCTCATTTTGTAGCCTATTATTTAACCAAATTGACCCAGAATTTGCAGCAGTCCTTCTGCCTTAGTCTCCCAAAAGCTAGAATTACAATGACAAGCCACCTCACTTTTACCTCTGAAAGTGTTTCCCTCATTCTCTGCTGCACAGTTCTTTGTCTCTGGATACGCTTCCCTAATATAGATGCCTTACCCTGTAAGTCTCAGCACAGGGTGGTAGCTTCTTCCCCAAAACCTTCCCCAACATCAACATGACCAAGGTCTTTCCCCCCACCCTGTGTTCTCACAGTATTTCAAACACAGTGCCACTATATAAGGTTATCTAATATAGCTATTGCATCTAACACACCACCAGACTGTAAGTTCTCTGAAAAGCAGTAACTTCTGTGGTCCTACATTCCCAGTGTTTGGCAGTACTGAGTTCATGCAAGAACAGAAACTTAACTGTTACAGATACTACCACATTAATTTTAAGCGCTATTAATAATATATTCCTTGATTATTTGTACACAGATGAAAATGAACAACAAAAAAGAAATGTTGATTTTATGAAGGAGAAGTTAAAATCTCATGAGCAGGTGAGTTATATGCCATTGTATTCTGCTAAACTCTTGAAAAGCATTTATTCATCAAATAGCAAGTGGTTTTAATTAATAAATATCACCAAAAATTATGTAGATGTAGTATACATGTATGTGTTATGTGTAAAAATCTTTAATAAATGAGCAGTAACTTTTGCAAATTCTAGTCTTTTTTTACAAAACCTAATGGACCAATATTACTTACACACTGTTTCTTTCTACCAAGAAGAGATGCAATTATTTTGCTGCATGGTTTTTAGTTGTGCTGATAGACTTACTTTAGAGCATATTCTGATAGTTAATATTTTTAATTATTTTACTATAAAAGAATTGAATCTGTGTTCTTTATGCTTTGAGTAATCATCGTACCATTCAAATAATGGGAGACTTTATGTAGAGCACAAATTAGTTCCTCCCAAGGCCATTGATAACATGCTACATTTCCTCATCTCCTTCAGGAGCAGTGTAATGAAAGCAATTGCAGAACATATAACACAGTGCCTCAAAAATACAAAAGACAAAATAAATGCCAATACCTTTCCCTCTACCCCTTGAGGAGGTTTGTTGTACCACATTTGGCTCATTGTCAAGAGCCAACATACCAAGTTCAAAGTCTCCAAAACTCAAGCTGAGTTTGTACATACTTAGCTTGAAGGATCTTCTTGAAACTTGACAAGTTCCTGTGTGAGGAGCTCTTGAGGAAGCACTAGCTTATTCTAGTGCCCAACCTGGGACTTCTGTCTGAGTTATCCTTATCAGTAAGAAAAAGCATGCTGCCTGTAATTTTGGAGGATTTATCCTTTTAAAATTAATTCATTTATTATTATTTATTACAATTTATTCACTTTGTATCCTGGTTGTAGACCCCCTTGTCTCCTCCCAGTCCCACTCACCCTCTGTCTTTTCCCCCTATGCCCCTCCCCTATTCCACTGATAAGAAGGACCTCCTCCCCTTCCATCTGACCTTAGCCTATCAGGTCTCATTAGGGCTGATGGCATCCAGACAGTCCATGTACCCCGTAATAGGGAACCCACTTGAAAACTGAGCAGCCTATGGGCTTCATCTGAGCAGGGGTCTAGGTATTTTAGTATCTCTAGGATACTTTTTTCTATTTTTCTCCTTCCTTCATTCTTCCCTGCTCCTTTCCAACTCTTCAGTACAAAGCACCAGAGTAGGATATTGAATCAGTTGCAATCAGTCGAGGCATAGAAACAAAAAATTTTACCTTTTTTCCATTCTAAAACATCAAGTCTGACCATGCTCCTTCATATATATATATATATATATATATATATATATATATCAGTTATATATATATATATATATATATATATATCAGTTATATATATATATATCAGTTTCTTAAACAGCTTTTGCCATATTATATTTCTTAAATGCCCTCAATGCAATGAGAATTTACTAATACAGACCCATTTATAAACCCAAAACTCATGAAGAACCCTTAGAAACAAACACAGAAGATGTTTAATAGAATATGTGCCAGTTGATTCTGTACATTGCACACAGAAAATAAGAATATATCAAGAAGCTGTTCCTGAATTTAAAATTCTAGAAACTAAATAAGAAGGCAGCCAGCTATCATTTCCTAGGATTGGTGTCACTGAAGAAAAAAAAAGGAATTCTTCCTTAGGACTGACACAGGCTAAAATAATAAGAAAGAAGATTCCCCCCAACCTCACCCCAAGGTACAGCCCAGCTCAGCCCATACCATACGCCAGCACTTATGCCCAGAAGCTGGAGTGAAATTCTGAATTTTATCAAATTAATGCATGCCTTCCATTTAGTAGTGGCATCTGCAAGTGACACAATCAAATGGAAAGGTACATAGAATTTTCTCATGTGTTGTTTTAAATCAACAATGACTTATCTCATGTAGTTTATAGAGAAAACTATATTGGCTGTTCTAGTTGCCTATCTAGAAATCTAAATACACACAAGTGTGTAAAATGGCCATTTTTAAGGTTCTCCTTGCATTGGCTCTGCCCAGATTTAACCAAAGCTAGAAGTCTTACAGGTTCAGTCAATCCTGTAACTTGCCTGGCAGGATAAATAGCACAAATGATAGGCCAGACTATGTCCCTTTAAACTGGTTCTTCTGGTTCTTTTTCCTGTCGCTATGATAAAAGACACTAACAAGAAGAACTAAATGAAGAAAGGGTTTATTCCAGCTCGCAGATCAAAACTACATCATGCTGGAGAAGTGAAGGGGCAGGAGCTTCAAGCAGCTGTTCGTATCACACCATATCACAGCCAAGAAGCTTAGAGAGAGGAAAGTGCTTGCATGGTTTCTCCACTCTCTAGACCAGGATCCTTAGCCAGGGAATAGTTTTACACATACACAATTAAAGTGAGTCTTCCCATATCAATTAACATAGTCAATATAATCCTCAACAGGCATGCCCAGAGGCCTATCTCCCAAGTAAGTCCAGGTTGTCGGACTGACAGTTAATACTAACCATCACCCTGCGCAATTGTATTTAATTATAGACATACAACTTGACTCTTCTCAGTTTTTTGTTTTGCTTTACTTCCTCAATACCACTGAATATATAGTAATAGCTATAAACCTCTTATCAAAAAAATACTCACAAACAAATGCACACATATACACACATATACGCACAAAACCTAAGCTATAATTTCAAGGTACACTGCAGAGCCTTAGTAATAAACACCAGCGTGATACTTGCATAAAAACAAACATGTGGCTCATTGGACTAGAATAGAGAAGCCAAATATAGACTCAGATACACAACCACAAAACTACAGCCACCTGATTATTTACAAAGATGCCAAAAATAGGTACTGGAGAAAAGACAACTTTGTTAACACATGGTGCTTAGAAAACTGGATATCCACACACAGAAGAACGGAACTAAGAGCCTTTGTCAACCTGCCCAAGAATCAACTTCAAATGGACAAAAGGTTTAGTATAAAGCGTGAAATCATAAAACTGTGAGAGAAAAAACTTTGGAAAACTGGTAAGAGGTTAGGTTTCTTTAAAAACCCAGTTATATTATGTGAATATGTTTTTGTTTTAATCCCAGTTGTGGGATAAGAAACTGCCTCGCAGCAGGTGATTATGCATGCACTAGCAGAGGCATGATCTTTACCAGCTGCAGATAGTTTAATTCTGGGGACTCTGAAGAGGAAATAAATGGGAGAGCCCAAAGAGGGCCTGTGTTGGCTGCTGCTCCCTCCTCTGCGCTGTTTTGTCCTATTACTGAATTTTCTATTGCTGGATTATTGGTTTGATGGACTGCTGAATAGTCTGATGACAAAGATTGAACTTGCCTCAAGGAACTTCATGTTCCAAGTCAGCAGGAAGTAGCCAAAATAGGTCTTTAGAGGTCCCCTTTCCCATCTCTCTCTCCTCCTAGTGTTGGGGGGGGGGTTGGAAATGATTAGGGTAGAATGAGGGCTGTAAGGGAGGTAGAGGAATAAGGACCCAAAAAATAGATATTTTTAAAATGCCAACAGAAAACACTTTAAGATAGAGGCGTCGGTAAGGATCTTTGCAATGGTTTCTCTAATTGCATGGCAAATAATGCCAACAGTAGATAAACCAGACCTCACGAAGTTAAAAATATTTTGTAGAGCAAAAAAATAGCCTATAGAATGAAAGAAAATCTTTGCTAGTGATACATTAAACATAGGATTAATATCTAGAATACTCAGCCAGGCATGGTGGCACATGCCTTTAATCCTAGTGCTTGTGAGGCAGAGGCAGGAGGATCTCTGAGTTTGAGGCCAGCCTGTGACGGAGCAAGTTCCAGAACTATCATGGCTACACAGAAAGGAAAGAAGAAAATAAAAGAAAGGAAAAAAAATGTGTAAATATACAATGAAATATTATTTCAGCCACAAAGGAAAATGAAGTTAGTATGCAGGAAAAATATGTACAACTGGAGATAACCATACTAAACAAATTATATAAAGACAAATACCTTTTCTTTCATTTGTGGTTCCTAGGTTTTATATAAATACATAAAATCATAAACATATATTTGACATGAAGATAAAAGCAATAATGTTTCGGGGAACAAAGGCGAGAGGAGGCCAAGGGACAAAGGGGAATATACACACAGTGTGAGTGTGTGAGAGATGAAAGTAGAAGGAGCATAATGAGGAGAAAAGGGGAGTCTAAAGGAAGTGTGGAGGAGAAACAAGAAAGGGTAATGAGCAGCGCAGTAATTACTTTTCTTGTTGCCACAGCTAATACCCTACAAGAAACAGTTCAAGGGAGGGAAGTTTTCTTCAGGCTTACACTTTAAGGGGATACATCTGATCACAGCAGAGAAGGAACAGCCTCAGAAGCAGGGGACAGCTGGCCAAACTGCAGCCACAGTCAGGAAGCAGATTTTGAGCAGAAAGTGGAGGCAGGCTATCAAATCTCAAGAGTTTACCCCCAAAGTTTCTACAACCTCTGCAAGCAGCAGCACCATCTGGTGACCAGGTATCCAGACACATGAGCCTGTAGAGGATAGCCTACATCCGGACCACATGAGGACGAGAAACACATGAGCCTGTGAAGGACAGTCTCCATTCAGACCACATGAGGACAAGAAACAAAGTACGACACATTCTCTGATGCAGACTCTAGATGTCTCGTTAGCAGAAGAGGGACTATTTTGAAAGAGAAAAAGCACCAATTGAACAGGGGGCCAGAAAATGGGCACACATGAGCAAAGTACAATGATATGTATAATATATATCATGTATTATATATTATATGCATATATAATATACTATATATGTGTGTGAATAATGAAACATTATTTTGTGTATGCCTACTACAAAGTTATTTGAAGGTAAGAAAAAAACATTGCATATAGTTGCATGTCAAAAGTAATATAGACACGTTTTAATTATCAAAAACTGTAACTATTACATTTGAAAGAGGATATATTTGAATTTGTAGGAATATAAGAATAATATTGCCAAACTTAGAAGTGAAATGAAAATCAAAGAGGAAGAACATAAAATCAAAATGAGCAAACTTTATCAGGATATGCAGAAACAAGGTAATTTTAAAATTTTAGCTTATTATTTATTCTGACACAGTGTAAAACAATTTAAAGGTGCATATTATTTTTCCAGTAGTATTCTTGAATGAACATTGCCTTGATAAATTTAATTTTTATATATGTAACATAAATATAATAGTTCTAAATTTTATTTGTTTGTGCTCAATTTTGCGTAATGTGAAAAGCATCTATATAATTACTATAAAAGTTTTAAATAAGTTTTAATGATATTATATGTATTAGCATATGGAATATAACTTCACCAATTTTCTTCAGTTAAACAGGTGTCATTGCACATATGTAGTGGGTTGCTTTCTATCTGAAACTATTCTTAGAGACCCTATCTTTATGAACATCATATATAAAAATTAGTTGAAGTCAGGCCTATACACCTGCAATCTCAGCACTTGAGGCTGAGGTAGGAGGCACATAACTAATTGCAAGCAAAATTTCAAATTAAAATTAAAACTAGACATAACTTTACATCTACTAAAAATCTTTTTAATTTGTTTTCCTGTGATCTCAGAGGTTCATCTACATGACCACTACATAATATTGTCAGTGTGATCCAGAAGTGCCATTATTGGGGGTTTACCAGAGAGAAATGAAACCACACAAAGGCCTGAATTTGAATGTTTACGGCAACTTTATTCATGATAGCCCAGAGTTATAATCATACAAATTTGTTAACTAGTACTAGTTTTTTTAAAACTCCCTGTACATCCATTGACAGCAATAAAAAAGTATAGGAAACCGATGCACTCAGCAGTGTGACCACTTCAAAATGAATAAAACCTGACATGGTGGCACATGCCTATATACTGGCACTCAGGAAGCAGAAATAGAAGGACTGCTGCACGGTGTATTTCTGGTCCTTGTCTCAAAAAGGCAAAATAAAATAAATATGTAAATAAATCCAGACTGAAAATACTGTGTTTTGTTTATGGAGTACTCTAAAAAAAGAGAAAATTTCAAGTATGTGAGTGGTACAAAAGCTTTTTTTTCCGTTTAATTTTATAATTATTCTTTTTATCAAGTCAAAAGAGTAGTGCCTAAGGTACTGGTTCATAAATATGTTTTTATGGCCTGGACCAAAAAGTTCAGTTTTGTAAAGATTAATATTCAGTGATTTCTTTGAACACTATTTTAATCCTTAAGTTAAGTATAATAATAATTTAATGCTATAAATTAAATGGAGATAAAATCTATATATTCTGAACTACAAAAATGGGTTTTATAGATATATGGTTCTAATCTAGTGCATATTTGCATAACATCCGCACTTGGATTCATGTCTCCACAGCTAGTACCATGTGGATGGCACTACCCAGTTCAGCCGCCAGCTTGGGTATACTCCCACCCCTTGAATCACATTTGCAGCATCTTTTTTTTTTTAAGGTTTTTTTTTGTTTTTGTTTTTGTTTTTGTAATGTGAATGGATATTTTGCATGAATACATGTACAGGAATACAAGCATTCCCTGCACAGGAGGATGTCAGAGCCTCTGGAATTGGAATTATAGATGGTTGTTAGCTGTTAGGTGGGTTCTAAGAACTGAAGCCAGGTCCTATGCCAGAACATAAAATACTCTTATTGGTGAACCATCTCTCCTACCCCAGCAGTTTGATTTGTTTTGTTTTGTTGTTTATTTTTAATTCAGTTTCTCTTTAAGGGTAGAAAATGCTTAAACCTTTTTTGTTTTTTACAAGTTGAAAGCTTAGCTGGCAGGGGTCTTAACCGGGGACACCTTCCCTTTGTTCCAGTGCAGAGCGAGAGGCATTTTCTTTTTTTATTATTAAATTTTCATTTTTTTCACATTAGTTACATTATATTTGCTTTGTATCACAGCTGTAGCCCCCTCCTTTATTCCCTCCCAATCTCACCCCTCCCTCCCTCATCTCCTCCCAGCCCCTCTCTAAGTCCACTAATAGACAGGTCCTCCTCCCCTTCCATCTGACCCTAGCTTATCAGGTCTCATCAGGACTGGCTGCAATGTCTTCTTCTGTGGCCTAGCAAGGCTGCTCCTCCCTCGGAGGGGGGGGGGTGATGAAAGAGCCAGCCACTGAGTTCATGTCAGAGACAGTCCCTGTTCCCAGTACTAGGGACCTCACTTTGATACTGAGCTGCCATGGGCTACATCTGAGCAAGGGTTCCAGGTTATATCCATGAATGGATCTAGATTGGAGTATCAGTCTCAGAAAAGACTCCTGTGCTCAGATATTTTTGTTCTGTTGCTCTCCTTGTGGAGCTCCTGTCCTCTCCAGGTCTTACTAACTCCCTTCTTTCATATGTTTCCCTACATTCTGCCCAAAGTTTGGTTATGAGTCTCAGCGTCTGATTTGATGAAATTTTCAGGCAAATGGTGGGATCTAGAAAAGATCATCCTGAGTGAATTATCCCAGAAGAAGAAAGACACATACGGTATATACTCACTTATAAGTGGATACTAGACCTATAAGATAGGATAAACATACTAAACTCTGTACACCAAAGAAGCTAAACAAGAAGGAGGACCCTAGGTAAGATGATCAATCCTCACTTAGAAAGATAAATGGGTTAGACATTGGAAGGAGAAAACAAGAAACAGGACAGGAGCCTACCACAGAGGGCCTCTGAAAGACTCTACCTAGCAGTGTATCAAAGAGGCCTTTTCTTAACCATGTTAATCATCTTAACAATTACTTTCAGCACGTGATTTGGCTGAACATTAAATGTTTAAGGGCTGTTTTTCTCTCCAAACTGTTACTATCTGTTCTTTTTGCCTCACTTGCTTTTTTTCATAATAGACTTGCATAAGAGAAATTAGTAGCAACCATGTCACATACCCAACATTGTGTAGTCCTGAAATTTCCTATACCACCAAAAATAAAATAAAATAATTAGTTCATTACTTTTTAATTTAGCCTCATGCAAATTATTAGGGCACAGGTAGAAAACAGTTACATTCTTTGCCAAAATACCACATGAATGGCTGAGCTCACCTACTGATCAAGTCCTTGTTTCCTTCTGAAACCTCTTGAGTTGAGCTTCTGCAGTCCACACTACTCTCAGCACTTCCTGTCTTCCAGGTTTCCACTGGGACAGACCATTGAGCTGTGCTTACAGCATTCAATTGCTTTTCTACTTCAAAGTTCCAAAGTCTTCCACATTTCTCAAAAGATCAGCATGGTTAAAGTCTTCACAGCGACACCTGCTTATTCTCTGTTACTAGCTTCTGTATTTAGTACCTTTTCTTCTGCTGAGATAAAATTCTACAACCAAAGCCACTTATAAAAGGGAAAATTTGGGGCTGGAGAGATGGCACAGTTGTTAAAGAGCACTGGCTGCTTGTTCAGAGGACCCTGGTTCAATTCCCAGCACACACATGGCAGCTCACCATTGTCTGATCTGTAATCAAATTCTAGTGGATCCAACTCCCTCACACAAACACCAAACATCCATAAAAATACATAGATAGATAGATGATAGACAGATAGAGAGATAGATTAAAAAACTAGTGTTTTATGAATGAATGGGTGAATGAATGATTGTGAGAATTTAACTAGCTTATGGCTTCAGAGGGAAAGTCCATAACAGAATGGGAGGCATGAAAGTAGGTGAGAGATCATGTCTTAACTGCAAACACAGAGTAGGCAGAATGAACTGGAAGTTTACTGCCATTGATGTACTTCCTCCAGCAAAGCTATACTACCTCCTCAGACAGAACTCTTAACCAGGGGAAGAGTGTACCAATAACGAGCCCTCAGGTTTTGGGGGGGAGTATGTCTAATTCAAACCACTATAGGACTCAAGACAGAGGAATGTATTAGACATATTAGGGAGTGGTTGCCTACTTTCTACTGTTGGATTTCAGACCCAGGACAAATGGCTGAAGTGCCTATTTAACGTATCAAATTGGACCTATCGTCCAGGTTCTCCCAGCATCCCTCAGACCCTACCTGTTACAGGGTATGGCATACCCCACCCTCTACCCTAAACTTCCCAGCCCAGGTCCTGGGCTTCTCTTCCCCCGAAGGCTCTTCCCTATCTAACCCAGACATTTTCACCCCACTCTTCTTTCTCTCTCTCTCTCTCTGCATTTCTCTCTCCCTGTGTGTGCACTCTGTCTCTCTGAGAAGGTGACAGCCATAACTGTAATTATATTTAGGGCGATTGACATGGCAACAGTGGGTTAGGGGTTCTTGATGTACCAGTGACAATAGAGAGGCTAGATACACAGTCTAAATGATGGGAAAAAAAACAAGGTCTGAAACTAAGTCATGGATTAGTTGTAGGTAGAAGTCCCTCACTTATGCATTTTGTGAAATGACTCGTTGTTATTAAAATTTCCTTGAGGCTTCCATGCTTGATGGCATGTGTCATTAGCAAGAATAAGAGAGCTAAGAAATTTGGTGAAGCACAGAGATGTGATGTTGATCAGGAAAAAGGCCTGATCATTACGGAAAGTACAGCAAGGACCTGCAGATCTACAGTCAGGTATAATAGTTCAGACTTTCTAAACTAGCAATCCAAGTTTTGTGTCCTTTTCCAACTATTGTGTATCTTATTTTGTAAGACATTGATGCTTAAGAGCACAAATATTTATTCAGAAGCATTCGAAACACTTTGTATTTCAGACATTATTCAATGCCTTGTCCAAAGTACTTTAGAAAACTACCTTACACACACAATTTCTACAAAAAGTATAATTCACTTTCTTAAAAAATCATTTACTTAAAAAAATGTAAGTACATTTTAGTTTCAGAGATTTAGTACATTATCATCATGGCAGGTGCGTAGCGGCAGGTAGGCAGGTGCTATAGCAGTAGCTGGGAGGTGTATCCTGATCCTTCTGCAGAGAGGACACTAGGCTTGACATAGGCTTTTGAAACCTTGAAGTGACACACTTCCTCTAAGAAGGCCACACCTCCTAATTCTTTCATGTAGTGCTACTCCCTGGTGACCATGCATTCAAATGTGTAAGCCTATGGGACCATTCTTATTCAAACCACCACACCTCATATGAATGTGTTTTGCACCATCTACATGCATACAAAAATAGGCTATGTATGAAGTCAGGCTTCCCTTTAAACCCACAATTTAAGATGATCACTGGGTAGTTGGATCATCATGGGCCTTATTATTCCTTTCTCATAAGATGGGCCAGCGTTTCTCTCAGTAACTCTCATTTGATGTAACAGCTATATTATGTGAAGCCCTGCTTTAAAGATAATATCCTGAGAAAAGCCCTTTCCATCTTAGGCTCATCCGCCAAATTTGGTTAACAATTCTCTCACTTTTTGGGTATGAAATATCCCCCAAAGGCTAATGTGTTCGACTCATGGTGCCTAGTTGGTGCTGTTTTGGCAGATTGTGGAAAATTTCAGAAGTTAAGCTTGCCTGGAGGATGTCACCGGGGCAGTAAACCTTGGCTCATATAGCCCAGCCCCACTTCATATTAACTGTCTGCTAACTGGTCCCCTGAGATCAAGCAGCCATTGCAGGATCCCACCATCACAGAGCCAGCCATGGCCATGTCTTCTCCATATAGTGTCTTGAATCCACTCATACCATGAACCAAAATAAAACCTTATTTTTGTTGGGCATTTTGTAACAATGGAAAAAGCAACTAATATAATTTCCTCCTGAGTTGTCAGCAGTTTGCCATGTTTCTCTTGTATCATTCCAATCACAGTTGTAATTAATGTCTGCTTCCTAGCCTAAGGTATACTCAGTGAAAACAAATGTATTTTGCACAGAATATTTAATATAATGCCTCGTACACAGGTGATCAATAAACCTTGATTAAGTAAGGAACAAAAAAAGAAAGAAATGAAAGCACTTAACTTTGAACTGTTAACATTTATTTCTGTTTTACTTAGTTGAATTAAATGAAGAAAAGCACAAAGAACTAATGGCAAAGAAGGAGATGGAAATATCAGAATTAAATACAAAATTAAGAACTCAAGAGAAAGAAAAGCAAAATGAAATACTCAGACTACATCTAGAAGTAGGTGTTTACAAGTCTGCTAAATGGAAGCACATTCCTTAGTCTAAACCATGCTTTGCTTATTTCTTATTGCAATGACATAAATTTCAGGACTAGATAGAACCCTCTGAGAGACTCCACACATTCTCATTCTTCAGCAAAAGAATAGCCCACTCTACAGGCTTCTGGCCACATACTTTTCAGCACTTGAGCTGAAGAAGACCCTAGCTTCCAGGTAGGATATTGCTTCCTCTGAGAATGAGGACAACTCAGGAGTTACCTGATTTTACCAACTAGTATACTCAGGTGGCAAAAGGCCACCATTTCAACCTGGGAAAAGTATAAGGACTCCTCTATTTCTATCTTGGGACCCTTTTGTTTGATTTGGGATAAAAACAGACAAACTTAACTATCCTATTTTTATGAAAATATATATTCTAGAGGCAAAATTTCTTTGAAACATTTACCCATGTATTTTAAATAAGATATTCTTAATTTTCTAGTTTTTTATTCTGTTTAATGAGCTGTTCAGCTGTATGTGAGAACCTCAAGGATACTGATGTGTCAACAAAATACTTGTCTTGCTTTTTTTTTTTTTAATTCTATCAACCTCATTTTTCATTATTATGCCATGGCTTCCACCCATCTCTGCTTCCACTTTGCATTATGCAAAAATTCACAGATGTTAATGAAAATAATTTACTCTTTATTTTCCAGCAACAACTTTGCTAAGCCTAGAGTTCTTGATGGTAGTCTATGTGTAAGGGGAGATGTGTTGCTTCAGAGGGATTTTGCTGTTGCTATTGCTGCCTCTGTACTGCTAGTGGTGGTGCCATACCTGCCTCCTAGCCAAGTGTGACCACAGAGGGCTGGATGGCCAGCTGAAATACAACAAGCCATATTTCAAGATGTACTGCCAATTTATAATCTGTCAGTTAGGAATTCGCAGTTTATTTGCCATGGACCATGTTGCTAGTCTGATGATGCTGTTTGACTAGTACTTGAATGTCTTTATCTATCTTCATTATAACAATCCAGTGCTCTCCTCAAGCGAGAAAACAGTCTCATAGAAAGCTTATTTTAGTTTTCTGAAAGGCTATCCTAAGGTAAATCTAAAAGGAAAAACTATAGTGGAATATTGTGCAAAAAAAAAAAGGTCTTATAAAAATAGGCTGTAGGCACTTTTGATTCAATTTAATTCAAAGAAAAAAAAGCCAGAATTGACTAATCAAATCACTTCCATATTCTAATATTTGGCTTAAAAGTTTGAAAGATAAATGAGCTTTTCTCCTAAGACTGTGGATCACACTGTTATCAGTTGTAAAAATATCTCCTAGCTCAGTGGTCAAGCATATGCCTCACATGGGAGGGTTGGGAAGAGATTTGGTGTTTTGAGCAGAAGTACGGTGCTGTCTGTAGAGGCAGTGCCAAGGCACTTGGCCCTTTTTTAAAGCTCCCAAAGCAATCTTAACCTACCTTTACCTGACTCTTCTTTGGATGTTCTCTGTTCTTTTTTAGGATTGTTTCATAAAGACTATTGTATACAGAGTGTGTTCAATTACAAATTATGTAGCAAAGGATTTTATTGGTATACTTTTTCTGTAAAACAAACAACAAAAAAAAATGTTTCTAAGTAGTAAACCATAACATTCCTAATAACTTTCTCTTTTTGAATTTGGTTCAGTTTGACACCAAACTAGCAAGAGCTCAGACTAAATCAAAATCATATCCAGATGCTACTATTTTGCCACAAAGTATCTACAGAAGGGTATGTGCATTTTGTCCCATGACTATAACTTCAGCAAATTGTCTTAGTGTGTTCCTATAAAAATTACTTAATGCTTATTTTAAGTATATTAAATTTTTTTCTGTAGCCTTATACCAGTTTTTCTTCCAAACTTTGGGCAGAGTGCAGGGAGTCTCACGGAAGAAAGGGGGTTAGAAGGACATGGAGGGGACAGGAACTCCACAAGGAGACAAACAAAACTAAGAAACCTGAACCTAGGTGCAGAGACTGATGCACCAATGAAGGGCTATACATGGAGAAGACCTAGAGACCCTGTTCAGATGTAGCAGATTGGCAGCTTATGTAGGGTTCTGAATGAAAGAAGCAGGGACTGCCTCTGTCATAAACTCTATTGCCTGCTCTTTGATCACTTACCCTTGAAGATGCAGCCTTGCCAGGCCACAGAGGAAGAGTATCTAGGCAGCCCTGAAAAGACTTGATAAGCGATGGGCAGATGGCAGAGGAGAACTCCCCCTTTCAGTGGACTAGGGTAAAGTGATAGGGAGAAGAGGGAGGGAGGGTGAGACTGGGAGGAGTTGAGGAAGGGGGCTTCAGTCAGGATATATAATGAATAAATCATAAAAAATAAATCATACAAAAATGAAGCTATAGACCTTTCAAAGTAAGACAGTTGAAATTTGCAGGCAAATGGATGAAACTAGAAAAGATCATTCTAAGTGAAGTAATTCAGAATCAGAAAGACAAACATGGTATATACTCACTTAAAAATGGATATTAGTTGTATAATACATGATAACCATACTACAATCCACAGACCTAAAGAAGGTAAATAACAAGGACACTAGGAAGAATATTTAATTCTCACTTAGAAGGGCAAATAGAATAGACACCTGAAACCGTTGAAGAGAGGGAACGGGATGGGAGCCAACCACAAATGTCCTCTGAAGGACACCACCCCTACAGGATTAAAGCAGATGCTGAGACTCACAGCCAAACTTTAGGCAGAGCACAGGTAGTCTTATGGAAGAGTCAGGGAATAGAAGGGCCCAAAGTAAGACAGGAGCTCAACAAGGAGAACAACAGAGCCAAAAAATCTGGGCCCAGGGAGTCCTGCAGAGACTGATGAACCAAGGACTATGCATAGAGAGGACTTAGACACCCTATATAGCCACTAGGCAGCTCAGTCTCTATATGGGTTCCCTAGTAAGGGGATCAGGGGCTGTCTCTGACATAGACTCTGTTGCCTGCTCTTTGATCACTTCCCTCTGGTGAGATGAGGACAGGAGGGGTGTCCTTGCCAGGCCACAGAGAAAGAGGATGCAGGCAGTCCTGATGAGACTTGATAGGCTGGGGTCAGATGGTAGGGAGGAGGGCTCCCCCTTTCTGGGGAATAGGAGAGAAGAAGGAGGGAGGGTGGGACCAGGAGGAGATGAGGGAGAGGACTACAATCGAATATGAAGTAAATAAATTATAAAAACTAAAGTTAAGTCCCAGTCTCTCCTTTGATACCCTGCAGGGTAGAGACTTTAAGAGGCCCTCTGTGGTAGCTCCTGTCCTGTTCCCTATTTTCTTCCTCTTCTGATGTTCATCCTCTTTTCCTTTCTGAATGGGGATTGAGCATCTTAGCCAGAGTCATTCTTGATTAGTTTTTTTTTTAGGTGTACAGATTTTAGTATGTTTATTTATTCAGTATGTTTATGTCTAATCTCCACTTATGAGTGAGTATATACCCTGTGTGTCTTTCTGCTTCTGGGCTACCTCACTCAGGATGATCTTTTCCAGTTCCTACCATTTGCCTGCAAATTTCATGATTTCCTTGTTTTTTATTGCTGAGTAATATTCCATTGTGTAGATGTACCACAATTTATATATCTATTCCTCAGCTGAGGGGCATCTGGGTTGTTTCCAGCTTCTGGCTATTACAAAAAAAGCTGCAGCAAACATGATTGAGCAAATATCCTTGTTGTATACTTGAGCATCTTTTGGATATATGCCTAGGACTGGTATAGCTGGATCTTAAGGTAGCACTATTCCTAATTGAGCAGCCTTACCAGGCCACAGAGGAAGAAAATGCAGCCACTCCTGATGAGACCTGATAGACTAGGATCAGAAGGAAGGAGAGGAGGACCTCCCCTATCAGTGGACTGGGGGAGGGGCATAGGTAGAGAAGGGGGATGGAGGGTGAGATTGGGAGGGGAGGAGGGAGGGAGCTACAGAGGGGGATAAAAAGTGAATAAACTGTAATTAATAAAAATAAAAATTAAAAAATAATGATATAGTTAAATTTTTTTAAAAGTTTTTTAAAATACAAGTATATTGATTGTAGTTTTGCAATGCCTTATGCTTACTCTTACTTCTAAGTTGGTATGACAGTTTTTTTTTTTCTGCTTCATTTAGAAACTTCAGCATCTTCAAGAGGAAAAGAGCAAGGAGATTGCAAGTCTCCAGAATACTATCCGAGACCTGGAGCAGCGCCTCGCAGCTGTCAAAGACTCCCGCTTCACACGGAGACGATTCTAAGCACAGCACTTAATTTATTTGCTACAACTTAATTTCCTTAAAGGCTTTAAAAATTCACTTATGTTTTCAATGTGAGTGTGATAACAATAAAGACACGTACTTTTAAGCTTTTTTTAATTGCATTTATTTAGATAAATCTGTACTGTAGCCAACTCTGTACTGCATTCTTGCTTCATGGTATTAGCCATACTAGAGATCAGGTTCATAGGGCTTAGTTTCTCTATTAAACCATCATTGGTTATGGAAATACTGTCGTAAGCAGTATGCAGATTAACAATTACTTTCTTCCATTACTTCTTTCAAGACAGTAATACGCAGATGAATACAACAATACTAGATGAAGAAAACAAGATACACAGATGTATGTAGTGAAAATAAAGCTAAAAGTCTTAGAAAAAAAGATATTTAAAATGTAGTTTGTTAAAGATTTAACTGGTTAAAAATGTAGTATTAAAAAGACAAAGTTTTGAGAGTTTAAGTAAAGAAAAAACTGGAAAATGTGTTTTTGTTGTTCTTTCTCCATTCTAAATTACGAGCTATCCAACAGAAACCCCTAGGTCATAGTTTATGTTTCTGTTCTCATCAATGTAACTAGAACACCGGAAAAAGAAAAAGAAAAACATATTAACCAAAAGCCTCAATCACTTTTCAGTTGCCTATATTACCAGCCCAATTTGGGTCAAATTTTCTGTGGCATAAAATTTTAAATTTAGATGCCAATATGACTTCCCTGTTTTTGCACAAAGCCAATTCCTACTTTGAGTTCACTGATTGATTAAGTGGGTTGCAAAAATTCGAGAAATTAAATTCTATCTTTAGACTGACTTGGGGAGTGTACATCTAATTTTAAACATTTAGTTTGATTTTCATTTTCACTTTTTGGTGTTTTTATTTCAGCTTCAGTTGGGGCTGGCTTTTGTGGGGTTTAGAGGCTGACTCTGTCAGGCAGCTGGAGGTGATCGACACTGGCAGGATTCAATGACTTTCTCCTCCGCAAAAAGTCCCTGTCAGCTACATAGAGATGGGAGGTTTTCGGCACACTGTCAAGTGATTGCAGAGCCTGATTTCTCAAATATGAGGTGGCGGCAGTGGCAGCAGCAGCTACTAGCAGCTACCCCAGACTCCTGAGATAACTTACACAGGAGCTGGTTGATGCACCCCCTTCGTCAGAGCTTCCTTTGAGCAAGTGAAAGTTGTAAACCTTCACTTGCCCCTGGGTCTCAGCTCTCTAGGTGACCCTGCCTATGCTGACCCTTGTGCTTATGGTGGTGATGAAAGCCTGAAGGGGGGAGCTGTGGCTCAGCTTCTAGTGCTCCTGGTTGCTGTTTATCTGAAGGATCACTGCTCCCATGATGCTCATGCTCATGTTTGTGGTGGTGATGTGGTTTTGAGGGCTCTGCTGTTTTACCGGCAGGAACAGAGGACACATTCTTACAGAAGTCTTCCTCTTCAAGACTCTGGAACAAATTTATAATCCACTTATTAACAAGATTATAGAGTTACCATAAATGCATGAAGAAATTACTTGTAGAGCCAACATATATGTTATTCCACCAAGTTAATTAGGATACCGTTAGCTAGCACATTGCATGAAAACGAGCCCAATCTTAGTCTCAATGTCTACGAATAGTGACAGGAGTTGGCCAGGCTTTGGACATTCCTTCAAATTCTGCTCTATCTTTATCTCTTCACATCTTGTAGGCAGGGTAAATTTGGAGTCAAAGTTTTTGTGGATGGGTTGGTGTTCCCCTCCCTCTATTAGGAGCCCTGTCCGGTTATATGGTGTCCTCTTCAGTCTCCATGATCCCTGCTAATAGGGGTCTCCATTTGAGTCACCCTCATATCCTCTCAGTAGCCTACCCTGTCTTAGGTCTCCAGCTTGTCACAGAGATACCCCAGGCCAGGGTTTCTCTTCTCTCTGCAAGCCCTCTCTCCTGTCCCCCTGCCCTTCTCAATTTTTATTAAAGGTTGAAAGAAGACAAACTAATTGACAGCAGTTTTCTCTCTCTCTTTCTTTCTCTCTCTCTCTTTCTTAGTAAAACAAATAATGTATCATATAACTGGTTTCTGGGAGAAAGCAAAACAGGTAAGTGCTGACTTGACCTAGAGGTAAGATCCTATAGCATGTTATTCTCTTTAACTAAGAGCTCATAAGTTTTAAGCTTATGATGATAAACGTTTTTGTCTTTTTATTTCAGTACTGGCTGTATTTATAGCAGGCATTCACACAAATGCAAGACCAAAACTAATCCCAAAATATGAAAAATTAAATCTTGAAGGCATTATTTTGTGTCAGGTCAGCTTTAAAGGCTCTATTTGCCAGCCAGTCTCAATTTTAAGATCTGAAAATAACTCTCGGAATTTTAAAAATATTAAAATGTAAAAGTGGTATAATTAAGGTAACCTGCCATCAAAACTAATTGATTAAATGAGTCATTGAGATATGAGGAAGTTTCTTTAATATCTGGGGAAAGAATCACAAAACATAACCACTCAATAATTTCAGAATGTTTTTTAAACCTGAATTTAAATTTTGACAATCTGCCCTATCAAGAAAACATTATTTAATATTCTTTTCTCTTAAGTATGAAAGAAAAAAATAATCAATAAAAATTAAAATAGGTTTTTATAGAAAAATTTAAATGTACTCCTAATAAGAAAAATATTTCCATGGTTACTAGAAGATACTGGAGCACTAATCCTCATGCAGTAACATGCATTAGTACCAGGTACAAATGCAGAGCACTTAATACATGCAGGCAAGTCACTCATAAACTAAAAACAAACATTTAAAACCAATGTAGATCACTATGTCAGTTACTAATGAATGTTACTGAATGAGGATAAGTGCTCCAGGAATTTATATTATGACTGTGGTAACCTGTGCATGCTCAGAGCACAGTGGCAGTGGCAAAGCTCATCTACGATGTTACCTGTCAGAGAACTGAGACTATATAACTATTTAGATTGTCAGAGATTCAGGACAACCAGCTTTGCTGAAGAGCTACCCTCTTTTCCATTCTGTAATTTGAATGATTGCACTTACCTAAAAAAGAAATGTGTTCTACTCACAATGTATCTGGAAGAGGGCACTGGATCCCCTGGACCTGGGATCACAGTGGCTCTAACCTGCCATGTGGGTGCTAGGGCTGAACACAGCTCCTCCGCAAGAGCAACAAGTGTTCTTCACCACTGAGCCAACTCTCCAGCCATGACTGGTTTGTTTTTAAAGCCTTTTTAGATAAAGGTGCAATATGAATCTTGAAAATATGGTTTAAAATGTGTTACATAACAAAAAATGTCTATTTAAAAATTTCTTTAAGTGATAATGGACCGCTTATTTAAATAGATTTTTAAAGTTTTCTCCCTATGTTCCAGTAAAAACAATTGAGAAAAATACCTACCGTGAAAGAGCAGTTTCCACACTTCTCCTCACAGTAAGCGATCTTAATGGCTTCTTCAACGTACGGGAAAGTAAGGAAGGAATAAGGCAAACCAAGGTGATACACAAGGCGACCACATCTAAAAGGCAAATACAGTGTTACTGCTGTATTCTCTGTACTGTGACCCTGCTCAGGCTTAGATTTCCCCCAGTGGGGTCTACAATTAGGTTTCCAGGCTATATACCAGGCCAGGTTATAGGACGATTACACTGAGTCTAATCTTAGTATTTTAAAATGTTATACATGACATTAAATAATAATAAAAAATGTGTAATGACTGTGACTCAACTATATTTTTTATTAAATTTTTATTTTTTATATTAATTACAGTTTATTTACTTTGTGTCTCAGCTGTAGACCCCTCCCTCATTCCCTCCCAATCCCACTCTCCCTCCCTAATCTCCTCCCTGCCCCTCTCTCTAAGTCCTCTGATAGGGGAGGACCTCCTCCCCTTCCATCTGACCCTAGCTTATCAGTTCTCACCAAGACAAGCTGCAATGTCCTCCTCTGTGGCCTAGCTAGGCTGCTCCTCCCCGGGGGGGGGGGGTTGTAGAGGTCAAAGAGCTAGCCACAGAGTTCATGCCAGAGCCCACCTGGAGACTGAGCTGCCATGGGCTGCATCCCAGCAGGGGTTCTAGGTTATATCCATGCATGGTCCCTGGTTGGAGAATCAGTCTCAGATAAGCCCCTGTGCCCAGATGTCAACTATATTTTAATTAGCATATATTCTGCCAAAGACTAACCATGGGAGTTTCTCATAACTTCTTAGGAAAGACTAATTCCACAGAACCAAAAATCATAGCATAACAACCTAAGTATCATATTTATTTATTATTTTTGTAGTGTAGGAATCAAACCCAGGATTTACATATCCTGTGTAAACATTCTGTCAGTGAGCCATGTCCCCAGCCCTTGATTTTTTTTTTTTTTTAAGATAGATTCTCATAATGTAAGTCAACTTAGCCTTGAACTCACTGTGGAGTCCAAACTAGCCTGAAACTCATGACACTCCTGTCTATTGAATGTGACAAGCACTAGCACTATAGATATAGCGTGCCTACATGCATAATGATTGCTAGCTCATTTATTCAGAGACATATTTGATATAATAAAATATTTAATAAAATAACTAGAATTATAACTTAACATTCTCAAAAAAGGTAATGTTGAAATGTCTATATTTATCGACATTGTACCCAAAATATACATCTTTATATTAGTGCCAAAGTGTTGTACTTTACAACTGACTAGATTAGAAATTTAGAGGCCTGAAATGATAAAATGTAATCCTAAAATAATATTTAATGTGAGACAAAGTGAGCACTCAGCCCATGCAGAGCCAGAAGAATGCATGTGTCCACTAAAAATGTTCTATAGAAGATAATATATGCATTGGAATTCTCTCCAAATATGAGTGTTTTATTTGGTTATAGATTCCAAAATAAATCTATACATATCAGGCTTAAAACACTTATCATGCTTAGTTAAGAAATGCAGGCATATAGTTTAAAATTGTAAATTAATCAATCACAAACAAGGGTAGTTTTAATCTTCAAAATATTTAGAATTATATATGTTATGCAAATGTATTCTTCACTTATTTTACACAGAGGGAAATGTATGGTCACTTTTCTGTGACTACCTAGTGGAGTTGTGGACTAATATTTAACTCAAAGAAATCATTCAAAATATAAACACCAGACTCCTCAACAGACTGAATTTGAAAACTGATAATAAAACAAAGACAAATGCCTTACTTTAAATCTTTTAGTACTAAATACAAATCAGGAAAAAAAAAAAAAACAAAGAATAGATGAGGTCATTTCTGCAGAATGACCCTCAGTTGACCTTCAGAATGACCTTCAGTGTGAAGGAAACTAAATCACCCTGAATAATATAAACATGTAAACAGGAAGAATGGAGGAGGAAGAATGAGAAGGAGGAGGTGTCGCAGTGGGGGAGGAAGAAGACATCTGTGGAGAAAAACAATAGGGCAGTGTCTGTCCTAGGAATGAAAACTGAAAGTGGTTCCAGCAGTAAGAAATCACATGAGATGAAAACCGAACTGTGACATTCAGCAGTGACGAAGACTACACTACTGCATGGGGTAGAAATAAATAAATAAATAAATAAATAAATAGGAAGAGCCTGGGAAGAGGGCTCACCTGTCATAAACGAGGAAGTCGTCTTTGTTTCCATTTAGGAGAGTCCAGACATCTGTTTGGTGTTCTTCTTGTCGGTAAACAGCAATGTGGTCTGACACCTGATTTTTAAGATGTGTGTGCTTTAATTGAGAAGGGGGTCCTTGATGATTAACAACAACATAAGAAATGTTATAATAGCCTTGCTTCTCGAGTTTTATTCGCAGCTCTTCCAATCTAAGGGGAGAACACGAAAAATGAATGAGGACATTCAGTTTTGTTCATTTGTTCTACCGTCTACATTCTTTTTTACTTTCTGTGAGCTCTTACTATTTTTAACTGACTATAATTTTTTCTTTGTTTTATAAGACTGAGCTCTTTACTTTTACAGTTATTTAAACTTGAAACTTTACGGTAAATGCTTGCATGAACATGAATTCCAAGTTAGTATATATTTAAATTCACCTTGCATATATGCAGAATGTTATGCAATTAACATGTGATGGATGACACAACCAACATTTTTTTATTTGTGGTTTTTAAATGATGCAAGACCTTTTATCTTAGTGTTTAGTGTCTGTGCTGGCAGTCTTCCTCTGCTTTTTATATTGACGTATCTGCTCCACTAATAGGAGTAAACTTTACATGGGTAAACCATAGGAGAAGAAAGTCACAAAATTTAGGAACACAAAAAGGAAAACATTTCCAAAGCCCAGGAATGCCACAGTAAACATTTTGGTAGTTTTGTATATATCCATGTATGTGTGTGAATGTGTGTGATCATTTATACATATGTCCTTGTCTCTTCATCAGATGTGTGCTATACAAACATACTGGTCTCCAAAAGTGTTGTTTAACAATTATATTATATCTATTTTTTTAAAGATTTATTTATTTTACATATAGCTCTGCATGCCAGAAGAGGGCATCAGATCCCAGTAGAGATGGTTGTGAACCACTACATGATTGCTGGGAATCAAACTCAGGACCTCTGGAAGAGCAGAGTGCTCTTAACCACTGAGCTATCTCTCCATCCCCATATTATTTCTTTTTTAATTGCATCTTATATGTACATGTTTGTATTTAGTAGCCTTTCCCTAAAGATATCCTGAACCTTCAAGGACTACTCACCTGGATGCCTGCAGGAGGCACAGGTATCAGCTGGCTTGAAGTAGAGCAACCACTGTCACTGTGCCCTCGGAGTTTAGCATTGGATTTTGATCTCCTATAGTCCAGGCTGGAGGTTGCTTACAAACAGGGCTTTGGCCTTGGCTCTCTGTTCCTCCATAGGGGAGGAGACAGAGAGCCAGGGCAAGCCCTAGGCTTCTCCACATTGCTGAGGTTGTCCTATAAAACAGAAAATGTAGTCTTCAGAGATAACTTCACAGTCATTGCTATGAATTTTTTTAAATATAGTAGGTTCAATCCTGCTTATTAAAACTTAGCTTGTGGATTCTATTTCTATTTTGTTAGGCTCAGTATGCCATTGTCATGAGCCTCCTCCACTAAATCTTCCTGTAAAGGGGAAAGTGCCAGCTAAAAGACAGAGGAATTATCACATGATGAGCTAGCTATCTGCGACCTGATACTGCAGCAAGCCTCCTTATGGAAATGTGCCTGATTAGACGGCTGGGCACCGCTCTAGAAGACACATGCAGAGGAACACCTTCCAACTGTAGTATATAGTCACAGAACATTCTACAGACATCTTGACGTTCATTTGCAATGTACTAAGTTCTGACTGCTTTGTTTTGTTCTCTGTCAACTTAGGAAACTCTGCACAAAACTGAAAAGAGACAGCACAGAAAGAGATGTGAGGACATAGCACCAGAGACGAGATACCAACATGAATGTGGCTTGTGATGGCCCTTAGCTCTTCTTGAATGAAATTTTTCTGTAATGTGCCAGGCAGAAGGCAGAAAGTAAACTATGGCTTCAAGTTCAAGTCTTCCACATTTATAAACATCTTGGGGACATTCAATATTTTGGGCTTGTTAGTCCTAGATAGCTAGTTATATAATGATATAGGATTTGAATCTCTTCAGATATGACTTCCTGCTTTGATATTGCCACCATACTCCTGATAAACATGACCAAGAGAGAAAAATTCTAGCCAAGCAGCAATATTACAAGTCATTGCTCTTGCCCCATCTAAGACTCATTCCTGTTGCTACTACTGCCTTCATGAAGCTCCTGTGACAAGATAGAATAGTCTCAGATTTAAAAAAAAAAAAAATACCCCCTCTCTCAGGAAAGTTAAAATATTAAGTGCCTGACCAGAAACAGCCCTCAAACGAGGGCCACCTCTCTCAGGATCTTTTTTAAGGTAAAATTAGAAACGTAATTTTAAAAATGTGAAAAAAAAATCACTTAAAAGAAAAAAAAATCCACAGCTCAGAGTCATTTTGACATAAGAATGCAAGAAGTCAGGTAGCTCATGCCTGTAAAGCTGATACCTAAAAAGCTGAGGCAGAAGCTTACCTCTGAGTTCAAGAATAGCATGGCTACAGGAAGAGTTCCAGACCTGCCTAGAATACAGAGTGACAACGTTCCTTATAGTATTTAATGTTTCTGAATACAAGTTTAGCTGGCATTAGCAACACACCTGTAACCCAGCATATGGGAGCTGAGGCAGAAGAATGGAGAGTTAGAGGCTATTCTTAATTATATGCTAAAAATTTGAGATGAGGGCCTCACTGAAGAAAGAAGTTGGAACCAAGTGAGGTGGCACATGCTTTTAATCTCAGCATTCAGGAGGCAGAGGCAGGTGGATCTCTGTGAGTTTGAGACCAGTGTGGTCTAAGTAGTGAGTTCCAGGACAGCCAGAGCTACATGTGAAACCCCATATCAGGAAACAAACAAGCTTGGAAGAACGGAAGAAGGAGAGGGAGCTGGGTGTGGTGTCCACACCTTTATTCTAACTCTCGGAAGGCAGAGGCAAGTGGATATCTGTGTGTTCAAGGCCAGATAGGTATATGTATAGCAAGTTCCAGGCCAAAGAGGGTTATACTGTGAGGCCCTGTCCAAAAAAAAAAAAAAAAAAAGAGAGAGAGAGAGAGAGAGAGAGAAAATGTGACTTTTAACTCCATCTCAGCTATTTATATATTTATACTAACACATTGTTAATTCTGATGTTTAATCTGGGAAGGTTCTTCAGGATGATATTTACAATAATAATGAGATTATTTTCTAGGTCAGTTCCTGGGTTTTGCTAGAACTGTAAATCCAAGATAAAGTGTTAAGCACATTTATATATTCCAGTTGTGCCTCAGAATATTCAAGTTATTACTCTTTCTGCAGTTGAGAAAACTATGGCTTAGAGAGACTGTAAGTGCCTTCTCTATGACTACACAAGTAGTAATCCACAAAAGTAGATTCAAATTGGTTCTGCTCAATCCAAAACATAATCTCTCAGCTACTGGGGTACATTAGTGGTTTTTAAATACATCATGTTGCAATAAGAATAGCAGCCAGTCCTCTATATGCTCTGGGACAGTAAAAAGAACATCAAAACAAGCTACTCTGTTTTTCTTTTTCTTTCTTTCTTCCTCTCTTTCTTTCATCTTTTTGGGGGGGGCAATGGTAGACCAGGCTGGCCTCAGATTCACAGAGCTCCACTTGCCTCTGCCTCCTTGAGTACTGGATTCCAGGCATGCACCACCGTTCCTAGTTGTTCATTTTCTTAATAGGAAGTCTAGCTTGTATTTATTTCCTAAACTAAATTCATGTGAGGCTCTGTAGCACACACAAACATCTCAAAAAAACTAAATTAAGTTGTTATTGAATTGTCAGCACAGCATTTAATACTCTGCCATAAAATAGATATTTTCAAATGTCTAAATGGCAAACATAGATGAGAAGACTATTGCCCTCACCTACATTTCTATGAAAAGAATGATCTAGTAGCAAAGGGGAGACTAAGGAGAATTGCAGATTTCCCTGTCATTATAAGCAATAGGCTATTCAACCTCGCTTAAAGTTCGTTTTATAGAACAAGTTTTGCATTTTAATTGTAACTGTCAAAGAGCTATATAAAAAGAATGAGTGCAGATAACAAAACACACAGTAACTGGACAGTAGGTATAACCTTCTGTCTCTGTCACTTTTCGGTTACAAGCCCATATTAGCTATTCACCTTCAGAACTACATTTGAGTGTATCCCATTAAAAAGAAAACGTGCGTACTCTTTGTGTGAAAACGTGCGTACTCTTTGTGTGAAAACGTGCGTACTCTCCCTCTGAATTTCAGACCAGTCCTTTAGCCCCACTTTCGAGCTTCCATTCTCTACTTAAACTCAAAATCTTCCCTCTCATGGACCACCTGTGGCACTGCTGTAGCTCCCCTCTACAAGTGACCACTTCTGCACTGTGGATGGAGTCTGCTCCCTCCCTGCTCTTCATTCTGAAACTGCTTACAATTTCCCTGTAGGATGGGCGTATTTCCATTCCCGATCTTGAAATCCAGTAGCTTTTCCTCTTCTTAGTCCTCACTCTACCCTTCAGTGGAAAACACTGAAACTTAATCAGATAATGTTGCCCCTATAATGCCACAGTCTTCTGAAGAGAGAAATAGCTGCATTTCCATTTCCTTCTCCCACTTCCCCAGAGCACAGTGCAGTAAAAGACGGCAATCAACAAAAACAGAAATCAAAAAACTGTGCTTCTCAGACGCTTCACCTACCACACCCAAAATCTTGTTCATTTTTTATCTTTGTTTTCAAAAATCTTCTATCCATTTTATTACTAAGCCTACTCTAAGGGGGGAGGGGGAGGATATATTTTATCAGAGTCAGACTGCATTTCCCAAACTCTAGAAGAATCAAGTGTTACTTACGCAACCCCTTTGGACTAGCTTGCTTGTCTCTCTCTGCTTTCCTAGGGCAGTTCCCCAAAGCCGCAAGCTGACACTGACATTTATAGCCCTGCTGTTTACTTGCCCTCTGAGGTGCAGTCCATAGTTCAATGCTTCCTCCTGCAGCGACCTTGCAAAAGCAGCGAAGCACTGAACAGGTTTAGACCACCGCAATGAGAAGAAAGTAATGGCCGAGGCTCTGCACACGGAGGGATGGGGTTAGACAAGTACTAACTTACTTTCTGCTTTTGATCACCCCATTATCAAAGATTTAATGGTACAGTCCAGGGTGGGAGGAAGGGCTGAGGGGAGAGGCCCTCCAAGTGCTGTTCCTTTCCCAACTACAAAGAAAAACATTTGCTTAGCCAGCAAGTTACGCAGCTGTTTAAAAAAAAAGAAAAAGAAAAAGAAAAAGCTGTTTGTTTGTTTCTTTTCTTTTCTTTTCCTTTATGATGAGGAAGTTCGTTCGATCCTAAACACACACTGTAAGCTTCTTTAGAAAAGTTACCTGCTCTTCACATTAGTTCGGTTTACTGCAGATCTATGTTCAGAGTCAGGCTGTACTCAATTGAATTTGAATTGTTCTACAATTTCATGGGACCTCTGCTCTTTTGTTCTTCCTTTAATATAATGAACTAAGAAAGTAGTCTCAAACACCTCATTTAAATACATATATATATAGTTATTCTCTTTCTCTGTGTCTCTCTGTCTCTCATACACACACACACAACAACAACAACACTGGGGTGGGGCAGTGCATGAATACCACAGCTTTAATATGGAGGTCAGAAGACAATTTTGTGGGGTAGGGTTCTCTCTTTCTTTGCATGGCTTCCCTGTAAGTGGGTTTCCCATTATGTGGATTCCGGGAATCAAATTCAGGTCAGTCTTGCATGACAACAGCTCTTAACCTTAGAGCCACCTCCGTGGCCTCAAACCACATTTATCTCATAGCGGTAGTCCTACT
Organism: Meriones unguiculatus; assembly: GCF_030254825.1. Classification (NCBI taxonomy): domain Eukaryota; kingdom Metazoa; phylum Chordata; class Mammalia; order Rodentia; family Muridae; genus Meriones; species Meriones unguiculatus. The sequence continues at coordinate 129,832,291 of NC_083351.1, forward strand.
TCAACGAATGCATGTAAATCCTAACAGGATTTTTTTTTAACTGTTGCTTTAGGGTTGTATGCTTGATATTTTAATTTATCTTAAGGCTTTCATTCATGTACACAATATATTTTGATCAAATCTACTCCTACTGCCCCTTCAACTCCTCCCAAACACATTCCCAGCACATCTTCCTCCCAGCTTCATGTTGTTTGTTTGGTTGGTCAGTTGGTTTTGTTTTGTTTTCATCTAGTTGTTTGTATCTAGTTACAGAATACAAATATTGTTGATATCCTACAGGTGTGGGGCCTCCGCTGGAGGATGAGCAATCTAGCAAAAGCCACACCCTTGAAGAAAAATTACTCTCCACCAGCAGCCATCAAGTGCGAGCAGCTTTTCAGCTATTGCTGGGAGCCTCCCTGAACCCTCCCCAACTCCTAGGAATGTGAACTGGCTTGATTTTGTGCAGGGAACAACAGCTGCCCTGAGTTCCTGAGTACAAAGGTCCTAGGGTATTCTAAAGACACTACTTGACAGCAGTGATCCCCAAACCCTGGCTCTTGCAAACTTTCCACATCTGCGGTGCTCCCTGAATCTTGGACAAGGGAGTTGAATGAGGTGTTCATTTAGGGCTGAACACCCCACAGTCTCCCACTCTCTGAACTTTGACCACTTGTGAATCTCTCTACTATCCCCACCCCCACTGCAAAAAGAAACTTCACTGATAAGCGGCACATCAGAGAATTTAAAGTTTCTAGCGTGAAATCTTTACAAAGGTAAGTATCGTACAGATAAATTGCTAGCTGGATTTAGGGAAGGAACAGAAATTTCAAAGCAAAAGAAGATTCCTACAATGTCAGGAAGAGACCAGCTTTTTTTTCTGGTAGCTGCAGGGTGGCGTGCTTGAGTGAGGCAATAGGCCATGAATGTATAGGGTCTCCTCACCCCTGCCTGCTTTCTATGTCCTCAGGGAAATTCACAGAATGTCTTCAACATTTTGTGACCCCAGTCAGCTGCTGGATTTTCTCAGCAAGTTTGAGCCCAAGGTCCCAGGGCCTTAAATATTCCAAAGCATGAATAAAAGTATTTAGGTTGTTAAATAAAACATTGAGAAGAAGCTAACCTCTAACTTTGAGCTCAAGTTCCTTAAACCCTCATATACTCCCAATATTCAAGCCCCACCCTGAGGGAACACATGTCAGACCGCTCTTCTCTCTCCATAGTCTCCTGAGGGTACACTGTGTCATTGTAAGCGAACGTTGAGAGACCACCCTACTGCTTAGTGTTTCTGAAGATTTTGTCTCAGCCTTCTGAATGACCTTGGCTATGAGGCCCCTGGACAGAACACTGTGATAGATGACATCATCCTGAGCAGCAATGTTTTCAAGTAAGCCTTTTTTGCATAGTCAATGCATTTTGTACAAACAAACTCCCATCGATTGCCATGTACTAAGTTCTGTTGAACAGGGTGCAGAAAACACAGAGTCTTATTCTTCCCATAGAGAAATCTCATTTGAAATTAGAAGGCATTTGAGGACCCAATTCTGTTTACCACGTAGCCAGCCTGCTGGGGTCTCAGATCCTTATAAAATCCAAGCAAAATAGGCGATCTGGGTATATCAGGAAGGGAAGCATTTTTACTTTCTCTTCCTTTCATTGCACGTGGCTTAGCAGGTACCTCTTCCCACTCAAAGGATCTCTCTCAGGTATTCAGTGGGCCCCAGGGGACATACCCAGGCATGTGTGCACCCAGGTAAGTGAAACTCACAAAAGAAAAAGATAGAAAGCCTGTGGGGGGGAGCAGCGTACTGGGAAGCATGGGGCTATTGAGCACTGTCAAGAAAGTAGAGTTTTTAAGCAAACATTGATTAGGTACTAAATCAAATTACATTAAATTAAATGAATGCTAATTGGCTCTATATAGAAAAAACAAGGCTAAATAATGCTTTGAAAATTCAAAAACTAATTAAAAAACTATCATTTGTTCTCAGGGACATTAAAATGGAGTAAGCAAGAAAGCAAACAAACAAAGCAAAATAATAATAATAATAATAATAATAATAATAATAATAACCTAAAGTGTAATTGTATCTGGAAAGGAAATTTGGGGGGAAAAAAAAAAAAAAAGAGGATCTTCCAGGAAGGAAGATGGATCTCTAAGAGTTCAATGTCATCCTGATGTATATAGCAAGTTCCCGGACAGCCACATAGTGAGACCCTGTTGAATAAAGAAATAAATGATCTCTGAATGCAGAGGATAAGATGGGTGTGGTGAGAACAGCATGCATCAAGCAGGTCAGCAGACATTTCTGCTTCCACCATCCACCTACAGAGCACCTAGAAAAATCTGAACTCAGCACTGTATCACCTGTTTTTTACCACGTCATTATTTTTTGAACAATTATAATCTCCTGACAGGTTTCTCTGATAACGCAAACACATTCAAATACTAACATCACTGAGAGTAACTAAATGACTATCAAGTTTAACTTTATCCCGATGATCTCATCAATTCCAACCTAGATTCAGGACTTAGCATCTTTGAAGAGCATCCATACCCTGGCATTTATACACATGTTTAACCTGTGTTTTTAACAGGCATTCTTACCTTGTTATAAATGTGAATAATTGCTATGAAGCATCTGGGTCCATGATAAAAGAGTTACAGAGACTATACACTGATTTTATAAACCAGTTAGTAGCCAAGACAGCTGATAACACAGTATTGATCCATTAACAATTGTGAAATACTGAGCTCTCAAATCGTAGAAAATGAAGAAATGCTATTCCAATATAAAGCACCTCTACAAATTATTAACCTCTCTGGTTTAGGCTGTGTTAAATATATAAAGGGAATCAATACTTCCACAGTATTATTGGGACTAGTGCCATTTGATCCAAAAGATGCCCTTGCCTTCCCCCAGCAAGCACAAAGTTATCCTAAATGTTATCTGATGAAAGGTTTTTAATATAGTATCATTTAAACATCCATACTGAAAGATTAACAAAAAGGATGTTTAGGAAAAAAACAAAGTGTTTTTAAGTAAGCACTATCTTTTGGCAAGCAGAAGGCTTACGAATAGCAACTAGGATTAGATAAGGCCTAACTACTCTTTGACACTCAGATGAGCCTGAAATGTATTTTGAAGGGAGATTTCCCTCAAGCTCACAATTTTACAGATCTAAAATCTATTTGGTGAATCAAACATAAATGAGGTCAGGGAACTAATACATACAGTGCCAAGTTTCATTTGGGGGCTGAGTACTTCCAGAAAACAACAAATACCTAAGTATGTTGCTTGGGAAAAAAAAAAGAAAGAAAGAAAAAGAAAAAAGAACCTTGCCTAAACCAAAACTATAATGTCTCTCAGATCTTCAAGCATCAATATCAACTGTACCACATTAGAAACAGGGGTAGAGAGCCAAGTAGCCTCTGAAATAGTGTTCATCTCTTAATAGTGCCCACATAAGATTAAGTTGGAGAGTTGGGATCAGAAAAGTAATGTCCAGACACCTGTACAGGCATTGATTATTCACGATAACTAGCTCTTAGACTATCAACAGGGCAGAGTAAGATGGCCAGCTTCAGATTCCCCTAGACATGAACTCAGAGCCTGCCACAGGTGCTCTCAAGTCTGAGAGTGGCCTAGATCACAGCAGTGGAGATAAATTGAGCAGTCTGGCACAAACTTTTGATTCTTAATATTTGTGGAAAGAATGGATAAATGAACAGTGAGCTTTTCTAAAAGGATTAAAAACTGGAAAGTCTGAGTTGTGAAACTAAGAAATTTCTTATAAACCAGATTGCTCCAAACAAGTTAAATAATTTACTAATCTCTATCTTGAAATTGTTTCCAAGGTCAGACTTAACCTGTTACTGGTAAAGCCCCAGTACATACTTACTGCTCAAATGTTCATATTGTCAGTGTGTGGTCTCCTGACCACCATTCAAAACTGAAAACACCTTACACCACGATACCCCAAAAGACCACCATCAGGAGCTGAGTCATTGCAAACCACATGAGGATCTTTTTATTACAAATTACAAGCTGCAGCTTGGGCTCACACTCCCCCAATGCCGAAGTGGTGAGAGCAGAGAGACCCCCATGCTCAGGTTAGTTGGGTGATTTAAAGATTCTGGTCCCTCCCAGCATGCCCAAGGCAGGGGCGATTCCTGCCTGACAAGCATCTATTGGTCAAAATGCTGCATTTTGAATTGATTGGTTATAGGAAGGTCCCCAAACCATTAATGATCTGGTGTCCCTCCCTAGGGGAATGGGCCAGTTTCCTAGGAACTGAATTTCTAGTGAGTGGGGACAGAATGCAGTAAGGCAGTTCTTCTCCTCAGGGCATTACTGGACTTCTCCACCCACCTAGTTCAGGTCTTAAATATTAATAATAGCTGCTGATTTTTAATCTTTTGGTCTCTCAACACCACCTCCCAAAAGACACTCATTCTTATTTCCTTTAAAGCTAAGAGGCCTTATCTGGTGGACTTCACAGTTCAGAAAGAGACAAGACTTAAATAACAGAAGCTTTTTTCCAGAAAATTCTTTCCATTTCAATTAAGTGGCTATTACAAGACACTATTAATTTTCTGGTGACCTTGGTGTTTTATATGTATGTGTGCTACCGAAGCATCTTCTAGGATCTGTGCCAATAAATTCTTAAACTTTGAGATCTTAAATCAAATCTTTAAAGTCTTCTGGTAGAATAACCAATTAAACATAATAGATAATTTTAGATGGGTACATTCCATCATAATGAAGAAGTCATGGCAGCAAGAAAGAAGTGACTAGTACCATGAGAGATGAATGCAGCCACTCAGCTCACTGTCTCCTTTTTATTCAGCTGGGGATCCCAGACAATGGAAAAGTGCCACCCACCCTGAGTGTAGGTCTTTCTTCCTCAGTTTACATAATCCAGGAAATCCCTTGCAGACATGCCTAGGGGTTTGTTTCTATAGTGATTATAAATACCATCAAGTTGACAACCAAAATTAATTTTCACCCTGTCTTTACATAATGCTCATCAAAATGAATTCAATTTTCCAAAACAAGGAAATATGGTCTTATTTAATATCCTAAACTACCTAAAAGGATACAGTACCTATAAATAAATGAAACTAATCTATGTACTGTTCCACTACTACTTTCGCTCTTTGTGTATAGGTGTGGGTGTGTGCACACATGCGTATTATATATATATATATATATATATATATATATATATATATATATATGTATATATATATATCGTATCATATATATATGATATATCTGGGTGTGCAAATATAGATATATGTGAGCATGTGACCATGTATGTTCATGTGGAGGCCAAAGGTTAACCTTAAGTGTCTTCTTGGATTGCTTTGCCTTATTTTTTTGAGACAGGGTTTCTCACCAAACCTAGAGCTCCCTAATTGGCCAGACTGGGTGGCCAATAAGCCTCCAGGGTTCTTCTTTTTTCCATTCTTTGATGATGGGGTTTTAAGCATCATCGTGGCCAGGTAGCTACATTGTTCTGCCCAGTTCTCGAACCCCAAAAGACCAGGAATAACTAGACTCTGCTGTAAATACATGAGGTTCTTTTTATTGTAAATTATAAGCTGCAGCTTGGGCCCACACACCCCCACTGCGAAAGTGGTGGGAGCTGAGCACACCGTGCCCAGGTTAGTTGGGTGATTTAAAGATTCTGGTCCCTCCCAGCATGCCCAAGGCAGGGGTGATTCCTGCCTGACAAGCATCTATTGGTCAAAATGCTACATTTTGAATCGATTGGCTATAGGAACGTTCCCAGGCCCTTAATGATCTGGTGTCCCTCCCTAGGGGGAATAGTCCAGTTTCCTAGCAACTGTATCTCTAGTGGGTGAGGAAAGAATGCAGTAAGGTGGTCCTTCCCCTCAGGGCATTACTGGAATTCTCCACTCACCTAGTTCAGGCCTTAATTAATAATAGCTGCTAATTTTTAATCTTTTGGTCTCTCAACATGAGTACTAGGAATGCAATGTCTTCAATGTTTGTGTTGCAAACACTACCCCTGTTGATCTGTCTCCCCAGCCTGTCCACTGCTATTCTTAAACTAACATTACATCATGAATATTCATCAGACATCCATAGACAACTTTCTTTTAGCAGGTTTAATTACCTCATTCCTTTTCTTTAAGTGCCTACTTTCTCCATCCTAGGAATTTTTCATATTTTGTTATCTTTTTGAATGTACACACTAGTTGTTCTTCATTAGCAAATTTTAATGTATTGTACATATAATTTCTGCTTGAGGTAAAAATTGTTTGATCAATGGAAATGCAGATATAAATTTGTTTTGAGACAGGGTCTCACTGTCTAGCTCTGGCTGGCCTGGAACTCACTCTGTAGACTATAGAGAGTATGTGTAGCCTCCCACTCACAAAGCTCTGCCTCCCGGTACTGGGATTTAATAGTGTGCCTCCTGTTATATATTAATTTTTATTGTTATTTCCAACTTCTCTTCTAAATATACACCAAATAATATCCTCATCCACAAATATATGACAATATGATCAAATTATTATTTAATTTGAATGTATTTCAGTATTTATATTTGTTGACTGCTTTAATTTGTTAAGGCTGTTATAATAAAATGCCACAGAGTTGGTATCTTGAACAATAAAATTTTATGTTCTCATAATTCTGGAGGCAAGGGTAAGATTCAAGAGTTAGTAGGTGTGGCTTCATCTGAGTCCTACTCCTTGGCTGAATGCTGCCCTACTTTGTCCTTATGTGACCTTCCCCTATGACTGTATGCCCTAAGCACTTTTCCTGGGATAGTATACTGGATTAAGAATACCCTAATTACTTCCTCTTACATAACTGCTTCTCAAAAGCCCTGTCTCTAAATACAGTGACATTCTGAGGAATGAGGAACTAGGATATCAACATTTGCACCTGGAGGACACATTTTCAGACATAATAATTAACTCTTTTTGTTACTTTTTGTTTTTGAAATGCCAGTTATATGCTTTGATCATTTTCCTATCAATTGCCTTGTCTTTTCTAATTATTATATAGATTGTTTATGTATTAATGAAATGCTTTATATGTTTTTCTTTGTTGTTTGATATATTGACTTATGAAGATTGCATACCTAAATTTTGATTTATTATCAATATAAGATTGAATGCAGAAAGAATTTTATCTCTTTATGCCATTAAGATGTCTGGTAGAAGTGTGATCCTCCCAGTTTTTTTTGTTTGTTTGTTTGTTTTTTTTGAGTTTTCAGATGTCAGATGACTTCTTACTACAACTTAATACTACTACAATACTGGTAGCATGAAGCATCCTGTTATTAAAATGCAAACACTGTCTGGGAAGGTAACTCAACGGTAGAATCCTTGCGTAGTACTCAGATGCTTCAGGTTTGATTCTCAGAATACATAAATAAAACAAAAGTAGAAGGAAGGAAGGAAGGAAGGAAGGAAGGAAGGAAGGAAGGAAGGAAGGAAGGAAGAAAAAAAGAGGAGAAAAAGGAAGGATGTAGGGCTCAGTTAATAGAACACTTCCCTAGCATGAAGTCCAGGGTGCAAATTCCAGCACCACATAAATTATATCTGGTAGTATAACCTGAAATTGCAGCTCTTGAAAGGTAGAAGCAGGAAGATCAGAAATTCAAGATCATCCTCACCTACAGAGCAAGTTTCAGGTCCGCCTGATGCTGTCTCAGAAGAGAGGAGGATGTGAAACCCACATTCAGATGTGAGTTTGTAGACTGTCTTCTTATTAGCTTACCAGCCCTCTCCAGAACTGGTATCTATTACAATGGCCACTCTAAAATAGGAAGAAAGATAGAGTTGTGTTAGTTGGATAAGTAATAATCCACAGTGGTTTTGTTTGAGAGCCACAAAAAGTAACTACTTCTACACTGTATGTGCCATTAAGATTTTTTTTCCTTTTCTCCAAAAATTTCTGGGATAAAGTAAAAGTTTTTCTGTAGAGAGATCCCATTGGCATCAGGAGGAATGTCTTCTCACACAAATCTGGCATCTCAAGGGTGCAACACTCACAAATGACACAGAGTATATTATTTAAAATGCATGTGGCATCCACTTTACACAGATCTCTTTTTATTTATTCTTTCTGTTTGTAGTCCCATTATTACCATAAGACATCACAAAGTCAAAGCTACTGTTTGAAAGTAATAAGCTTCAATCAAAAACATATCTCTGTATTTCTTTTGTCTCCGATAGTTTGGAATTGTCATGACCTCTTAATGTGCCAATAATATATCAAAGTCATCAAATGTTGCAGATACTATCATAAAACGAACAAGGCCTTAAGTCCTGTGTGGTGACACACACTTGTAATCTCAGCATTTGGGATGCTGAGTTGGAGTGCAGGAAGACAATGTGTTCTAGAACAGCCTAGGTTACATAACAAGACCCTGTGTCAAAGAAAATCAAGGCCTAAGGGCGTGTTTCAGTGGTAGAATGCTTGCCTAGTTTATGCATGATCCTGGTTTGAACTCTACCACCAAGGGGTGGAAAAGAACAAAGTCATCAGTGTGTACTATTGCAGTTTCTCAGTTGTCTAAACCCAAACCATCCACCCTGGCTTCCTGGTTCTCTGTCCTCAAGGTTGCCAGATACATTTGATCTCCAGAACATCATGTACTTGGTCTTGGCTGACACATCCAAGGATGTTCCAGCTTCAGCCTTTAATTTGCAGTATGGACAGGGGTCTGGCTGTGCTCACATTTAGCGTCTCCTATCATACTGACCCTGACCACATTCGTTAGCCTGACATTTGCCTCCTAGATAAGGTCACACTTCTTGCCAATTTCTTGCCTATTTGTCTTTTCAACCACAGGCTCAAACCTGTGACAAGGCTCCAACCCCAAAGGCTTAACTACAGTGAGAGCAGGAACCCAGACCCTTTCCACCTTAACCTCATGTTGCTTCTCCCAGCTCAGGAAAGCTAATTCTAGCCCAGTCCCCACTTTCACCCAACCACCTCCACCTTCATGAGTAGCTCCTCTCCTCAGAGTGCCCTTCCCTCTACTACCCCATCCAAATGCTAACAAACAGATGATCAGGCTCTGGAGACTACATTGCCTGGCTTTGTATCCAAGTTTTCTACTTATTAACCATGTGACCTTGCACAAAATACTTAGTCCACAATGTACAGGGTTCCTCATGCATGAAATGAGAATAATAGTACTGTGCAGCAGAATGGCTAACTACTTAATATTGGCCTCTGAATGTTGGCTGCAATCCTATGAAGAGAGGTTGGAATTAGTTGGTAAATTGCAACAGATGAAACTGACGTGGCTTGAAATCAACCTTTCTAGCAAACTCCAGCCCTTGGAAGGTGCGTGTCGGCCATTTTGAATCTACTCAGAGAATATAATTTAGCCCAATACTGATACTCCAGGAAACCTATATCCATATAAGACATTAAGGTAAGTTGTTTAGCAGCAAAAGGGGGTGTATTCCTCTTTCTTTTGCGTGTGTATTTTTTTAATTTGTGTATAAGTAAGTGAACATTTTTTTAAGCAGCCACACTATTCCAGAGCATGACTACAGTCATGCTCTCTGAGATCTAGGTCCCCAAGACTGGGAGCCATATTCTTGACACTAGTGCAAGGTGTCAGGTGACAGTTGACTTGGACCAAGTTCTCAACCCTATGAAGAGACAGAGCCTCTGAGCCTCACTGTACAGTTGTGTACATACATGCATACCCTACTGAGTTCATTTAGTATTGCCCATATGTACACATGCTTAGGGACATCACATACTCTTTGACCAGTTATGAGCCTCTGCACTGACTGCTGTCTCTATACTCACCAAAGCTGAGAACAGTTCTTCTCTGTAGGAATAAACATAAATATTTAGTAGAAAGTTTAACAACATGACCATTTTTAAAAAGAAACTTTGATCCAACATTCCTGATGAAAGCAGAAACAAAATTACTTTTTCTTCTTTTCTCTTTAGCATATATTTATTGTAGAAGATGGTGGGCATCACTATGACCTTTTATGCATATATTTGCACAATTCCCTTCCCATGACCCTTTCTTATTCCTCTCTTCCTTCCCTCTCATCCTTCCTCTAAATAATGCCCTTCTACTTTGCTTTCTTATGCATATACATTTCAAATGTAGCTTCCAGGTATGAGAGGAAAAGTGATATTTCCTCTATGATTTGGGCTATTGTGTTTATCATAATGATCTCCACTTCCAACTTTTTGATGGCTTGTTTTTTAATTACAAGATATCATGATAATTTTTTCTTTGCTTGCTCCCCCCCAACTAACCTCCATTGTACAAATGTGCCTTCAGAAAATCCATGGATCTGCTGGTAGACATGTAGCTTGATCATAGAACTTGGGTTTTGTGCGAGGCATCATGAAGAACATGAAAGGGGTGAGGAAGAAAAAGTATCTCTCTGGGTTTTTATCTGTTATGTATATAAAGCACTGTTTATAAAGCATTTAGCAAAACATCTGACCATGGCAAGAAAGCAATGAAAACACATATACTTATGTACCCTGTGTTTTACCACAATGAATTCATTCTACATATTACTTTTTGCAGAATGTTTGGCATGGTTTTTCCACTAATTAGCTATTATATTTTATTTCTAAAAATAAAAACAACCCACACATAAAAATGTCTTCTGGTCTCACGGTGTTTGACTTGAGCAATCTTTTTCTTTTCTTTAGTTTCATAGTGTATAATTTCATGAAAGTTTAAGGCTTTCTTGTGTTTGGGAATACTTCCAAACTCAGTCAGGCTGGAGAACTCTTGTTCAAATTTAAGACGTTGCCAAATGTAAGACCTGCTGACTCTGCAGCACAGCTGCCGGATGCACTGGTTGACATGTGGAAAGAAAAACATAAGGTTATGAAACGAAAGTGCTTTGGAGACCAAAATAGCAGTGTCAGAGTTGAGGCTTGTTCCTCAGGAATGCTTATGTGTAAGTATCATGAATACCTGAAACCCACACATCTGAGCCCCAGACTGACTGACTGTGTGAGATAAGTTGACAGGAGACTCCAGGAAAGTGCCAAGGTGACCAGGCAGTCAACATCCAGAAGCCTTCTGCACCATTACTACCACCAAACAGCAGCTTCTACCTTCTGAGGCTTTTTGTTCATTGAGCTTTTTCTAAAATGCAGAAAGTCATCAGAGAATTGAAGTCCAAAGTTCTTAGGATGAAAGAGTTTTGGTCCTTTTCCAGAGCAAGTTTTGGTAGAAGAAAGACAAAAGCTTGAGTTGGCACCTAATACATTGAGGGGGCAGATAGATAGGTAGGTAGGTAGATAGATAGATAGATAGATAGATAGATAGATAGATAGATAGATAGATAATGTACTGAAGGATGAAGTTTAAGAGCACACAGCTATACCTCATTTACCTCCAAGGGTACACAAGCAGTAGAGGCTGTGTAGCAGTTGGGCTGGGGTTCGGTGATGGCTATTACAAACCCCAAAGTTAGAAGAAAAATGGGACATCAAGATACCTCCTTGACATATGCAGGCTAAAGCTTCCTCCATAAGGAAAGCAACTGTTATTATCAAATGGCATGTGAAGAAGCAGCCTGGGTTGTGTAGAAAGCTAAATGGCAGGGCGGGTTATAGTCTCTCACCTGTGGACAGCAGTCTTTCTTCTAATAGTACTGTCATCATGTCAGGTCATCAGACACATTGGTGGTGATGCAATGCTGGAAATCCACCAGGACAGCTCGTTCTTGAAATTCTATTCCACATCTTTCTTTGAAATCAATCACCCTGGGTGTTCTCAGTCTTCCACATCTGTTCCTCTGAATATCACATTCATCTTTTTGATGCTCCAGTCAACTTAGGGATTCTGTGTAGTGCAGCAGGATGCCTTCTTAGGATGCACAAGGTCCTAGTTTGATAGGCCAATATGAGAGAGATACAGTGGAGACGGAGAATTCATCACCAGTCAGCCAGAATGGATGGTGAACCCTTGATGACTTTTAAATAAACAAATCAGCAAGCTTTCACATCACATAATACTGACCCAGAAAGAAAGAACAACCCACTATCAGCTGAAAGAAAGGAAAAACTGGAATATGAACTAAACACAAAGATGAGGCATCAAGGTCACAACCACCCCACTCTTAAAAGTTATTGACTTCTCTATCAATGGATTTTAGCTGAGTTTGGAACATTTCTTCAGAAGTTACTGGAAATTGGATGAACTGAACTATTTGTTCCTCAAGCAAATGTTACCAGTAATCTTATAGTTCAGGAATTTGTCCTTGTCCTGTGGGTCAAATTCCCATAGGAAAAAATAAATAAATACATATTTTTGCAATGATCATTACTTGTTATAAACAGTTGAAACAATTGTCTATTTAGTAATTGAGATCAGTTGTTCTGCCTAAGCCATGCTTTTAAGTTTTCAGTATACAGCTCAACCTCTTTCTACCATTTATTTCACTGTATGGTTTCATAAATAACACTTAAACTCTTCTTTATTTACAGCACACTCAGGTTAACCATAATGATCTCAATTTCTATCTCATGTCACCTCTTGAGATGCCTATCCAGGACACTGAACTTCATTGGAATAAACATAAAGAAGAGGCCAGGAGGGGAATTTGGTGTGACACACCAGGCCCTATGTGTGGGACATGTGCTTTAAACAGAATGTTTCAATTACATCTTACTGCATATATCAGATCAATTTCATTTTAGCTAATATGATATTTTTATTTGGGGATTTAGTATTTTTTCCTTATGTGCATCAGTGTTTCTGTGTGCATATGTGTCTGTGCAGCACTTATGTGCTCTGCACCCAGAGGCCAGGAGAAGGCATAGCATTCTCTGATACTGGAGTGACAGATGGATGGCTATGTATCATGTGGGTGCGGGTAACAAAACCCAGGCCCTCTGCAGGAGCATAAGGTGTCCTTTTTCTCTGAACCATCTTTTCAGCCCCCAAATTTTTGCCTGTGGATATTTAGCATGGAGATCAAGGAAATTTTGGTCTCATAGCCCCAAATTCAAATAAAAAAAATCAAGAATTATGTACGCATCCCTAGTTCTAAGCAACCTATTTATATGCCAGTCTCGCATAATGTTTAGATGAACATATCTCGAGACTTCAAAATCTCTTTCAATAATTCACATAAATATTCAGTTCATATATATGAGAAGCAAATGTTTAGAATAAAGGATTAAGCCATCCCTCTATCAAAAGATCACTTCTACAGCCCAAGTTTCTGCTGCTGACATGCCCTATCACCATAACATACCACCTATCATAGGGTTGCTGATTAGATAAACAATAGAACCTTAACGTAGGAAGGGACGTTAGTAATCATCATAAATTCAGGCCTCTCTTCTGAGAACCTGGAGGTTCTCCAAGACCCTTCCAGATGCTAGCAGCAGAGGCAAGGCCAGCTCTGCTACTCCCAGCCTGAGTTATTGTGAACAGAGACATTCCATCTCAGTTCCTTCTGCTGCAAAGAAGCCAGGCTTCCGCCTTGAGGGTAACTGGGGACTCCACAGCTCTTATCTTTCTAAAGTCTGTTGTCACTCCCAGAAAATATTAACAGTCACCAGGCTGTAGGTTTGTGATTGCACAATAAACAGAGTATTTTCAGATTTGCTTATGTTTGCAGACTAACATCACATGCTTCTAGATAACAGGAAGTTATGTTCAAAATGTGTACTTTGGAGTTTTTAGGACAAGTCAGGAAAATATATTGTTTCCTAGTTAATGTCATCTTCACTCACATATTTTTAAAATGGCATCTCATGACAGTATTTAACTTAAGAAAAGTAAGTACTACCTGTGTAAATTTTTATGCAAAAGCTAAGGATTGGTAATCTATCAGTAATCGGTAGAGAGCTTGGTTAACAATTAAACACTGTCCTAAGGTTGAGTGTACCAAAAAAAAAAAAAAAAAAAAAAAAAAAAAAGCAATGCGAGCCAAGATGCTCTCAGACAACTTGGTGTGCAGAAAATGAAATCCAGAAATGTACTAATAAATGTGGAGGAAAGCATTAGAGCGTTAGGCATTATATTTTACAGTAAACCTTGCAATGCCATAAGAACTAAAGGATGACAGACTAATACAGATAAGGCTGATACAAACCATTTTTACTGACTACACATTTGCGTTTGGGAAGAGCCTTAAACTCTCTTTGACCCTAATATTAGAAAAGCAACCACTTTTTGGTAACTATCTTTTTTTTTTAATCAATTTCTTTTTTAAGATTTATTTATTATTTATACAGTATTCTGCCAGCACGTATGCCTGCAGGTGAGAAGAGGGCACCAGATCTCATTAAAAATGTCTATGAGCCGCCATGTGGTTGCTGGGAATTGACTCGGGACCTTTGGAAGAGCAGCCAGTGCCCTTACCCTCTGAGCCATCTCTCCAGCCCCCTTCCACCTTCTTTTTATTTCTAATACTTATACATGAATATTTATGAAGCACATCTTTATATATGTGTAACGCCCTGCTGTTTATCTCGAAAGAGCTAACCACAGGCACATTCCTCAAATTTTCAAGATTCATCAGTTAAACCTGAAAAACAATTTAGATAAAATTTGGTTCTTCTAATTCATAGTTTCCATGAATCTCATGTACTCTAAGATTTAAAAACAGAAGACTACTGCTAAATGCACACAAGTTATTTGAAGCCATAAAATTTGTGCATGTTGAATATTTAGATGCGAGTATATAATATCATATTCTTAGAAGTTTTAGACCTTTTTAACCTTCCTAATACAGAGAACAGATACATCACATTTCCTTCTGCAGCACTGACTTCGTTAGTACACTGAGATATGGAAGCTTTTCCTTCTGAGAATACTAAAATGATAGCAGGTCCATACAGGAAATGACCTCACAGATGATTCAGGTCCAAGTCTTTCCTCCGGAGTGCTCTTTACTCCATTGGGAATCATTAGAATAAATGCTCAAGTAAGAAAAAAAAAAAGTTGAGAGAAAAAGCAAAAATTGTTTTTAAAAGGAAAGAGAAAAAAAATCGTCTTTTATTTAAATACTACATGCTAAATGCCACAGGTGGAAAACAAACAAACAAGTTATAGCCCTTGGGAATATTACACTATGGCCTGTCTTTCTGTAGCCTGGGTCTTGCTTCTTCCCTTGGGGCATCCAGGAACTGAAGCATACAGGTGCTGGACTTAAAGGAATGACGCTTAGCTAGGGAGGTAGGTTAACAGGATCTCAGTTTGGTGGTGAATGCCCAGAGGGGAGAAAGCCGTTTTCAGATTCAGCTCTTTCAGTGTGCTACAGCCCTTTCAGTGACACAGCTCTTCTAGTGATACAGTTTTCTTTGTTGGGGCAACAAGGACTATATAAGCCTTGGGGGAGTGGGAAAGGGTTTTGCGTGAGTGAACATCATTGGCTGGGGCTAAGGTGCTGGGAATGCTTCATTTACATGGAGAGGAATTCCACACGTGCTAGCTGAAGGTGTTTTTTTATGAGGAAACCTGAAACCTGGTCGGTCACCAGGCTATGTGACTACCTCAAGGATGGCAGAGATGGGGGCCCGCAAGACTATGAGCACCCGGACATATAGGCCGGAAGAGGGAGACAATCTTACGATGAGATTGTCAGGATTTGAACATGTCTCAATCTCACGCTCGCTCTAGGCTGGTTTCCCAGTCACTGGGTTCATGTACCCCACGATAGAAGCCATGGTCGTCTACAGCGTGCTAGAGAACACAAATATCGGGAGAGCTCCCTTGGATAGCTTAAATTGTAAGGGCCTTCACTGGCTGATGCAAGTGATACAGGATACCGAAGCTGCGCGTAGTGAGGAAGCTGCCACCCGTAAGTTTCAAAGGGCTTTACTTCAAGTTCCAGCTTCCCACTTCCTAGTAATGTGACTAGCAATGTGTATGTTGCTGAACTTCTCCAAGTCCTAAGCGCTACACCTGAAATATTTAAAAAAAAAAAAAAAATGATAGGCCCATTTTTACAGTGCTATAGTGAGAATCAAGCGGGATTAATAATAATAAAATGACAAGCCCAGGGCCTCACAAACAATGAGATCTCAAAACAGTAATTATAATCTTCATCATGACTAAAGTCAGCAATAACTATTAATCATAAGATTTTTAATAGCATATCACACTGGGAAGAGAGTAGAAAGTTGACCGGAGACCAAATGCAATGCCACATATCCGTAATCCAGCACATGGGAAGTAGAGGTGGGAGGAGCAGCAGTTTAAAGTCTTCTATAGCTATGTAGTGAGTTCAATACCAGAAAGAAAAGAAAAGGAAAGAAAGAAAGAGAGAGAGAGAGAGAGAGAGAGAGAGAGAGAGAGAGAGAGAGAGAGAAAGAAAGAAAGAAAGAAAGAAAGAAAGAAAGAAAGAGAGAAAGAAAGAGAGAAAAGAAAAGAAAAATGATTTGGTTGCAAATGTACAGACTGTTTTTTAAAATTTTGTTGGCTGATAGAAAAGAAAGAGTGAGCTTAAGGAATACCTTAAGATAAAGGCATAAATTTTTATTTTGAACAAAAGAAACCTGAATACTTTCATAGCCTAAGAGTTGGACTCCTGAAGAAGAAGCTGGGGATAGTAAAGACAGGGAAAATATTGAAGATTACAGAATATGGACACTAAACAGCAGTGTGAGAATTTGCACTAAGCAGATAAGGTAGACAGTTTAAGTACTTCATTTTATGAAGTATAACTACACCATCCAGTAGGATGTCAGGTTTCCATCTTTCTCCTTCCCCTCCAATGCTAGTCATTACACTCTATGCACTTGCCTTGGCATCACTCTGCTCTCTGTGCTTGCTTTGGTATTGCTACTCCAAAGCAGAGTCCATGACTACACCATCAAGGAAATGCCAGAGCTTCACAGAAAACAATGTCACAGAGAAGGGTGGAGATTTTCATGCAAAACTGCCTAAGGGGGCCTGGCAGTGTACACAGACACACACACAGACACACACGTGTGCTCACGAGCATGCGTATGCGTGCATTTGTTAGTGAAAAATTATGGTTTTGAGGGAGACCTAGGCAGAGGTGTGACTATGACAAATATCTACAGAGGAAAAAAAATCCCTTACAAGTGGAAAAATGTTTTTACTATCTAATAGTTACATGTCTTAATTATTATTTTCTGTGTTTTAAAATTATCTTAGAATTAACTTGTTTTGAAATAAGAAATGTACAGTGCTTTCAATTAGGTTTTATCCGATCATATGAGTTGTAGTTACTTAGCCTTTAGTATACAAAAATGACAAACTGTACAAGCCAGGTTTGCCTAGGTAGAGTGGCTTTGTGTTCGGCTCCTGTAAATGTGTCCCAGAGGCTTCTGAACTTTGAGCTCATGAATCAAGCTCACAACAGCCATTTGCAATCACTGTGGTCTAGTCTGTGGATATCACTTAGCTGCTCCCCAAACACTGATGTAAATAATCTCTCAAAGTCTGTCCCGGATCCTTATCACTTTGTATTTATCATTGTCATGGCCAATTAGGAACACTGATATTCAGTGTGCCTAAATGACTGGCTTATTTTACAACCGTCATAAAGATGATTGATCAAACCCTGGCAGGTGATGACATTTTTCTTTGCTTTAATGTGCTTATATTAAGAATCCTCACATCTAATCTTTTCATTTACAAAAGTTGTGGCCCAGAGAAATATATTTCCTTCACTTAAAATTCATGAGCAACAAATCTGGAAGTTTGATGTTGGCCTTTCATTACTATTACTTGACTAAGAGAATGCCTGCATTCCTGGGATGCTGAAGAATGAAGAGTGTTGCTGCCTTTAAAACTCCTATACATATCAAATGTTGAGGCACCATGGTGTAAACTGTGTGGAAAAGCATAAGTGTGGGCATTTGGCACTGGAGACCGTGTCCCTACATGATACTTAGAGCCAGCTTGTATCTGTTAGTGCAGACATATTCTTGGAAGAGTTATCTAACAGATAAGTACCTTTCCATGACTTCATATTGTAAACAGTTTGAAGTGGACCTTGTCTGTAGATATCAGCTTTAACTGCCAGAACAACTGCCATAACATTGCTGACGTGGTTCGGCACAGCCCATAGGAATTATTGAAATTGCTAGGTCAGCTACTGGTGAGTAAAAAAAATAAAAATAAAAAAAAAATAAAGAGGACTTTGAGAAGACACAGAGGAAAACTGGATCTAGTACATTGTTGCATTGTTTAGCATATTTTTGTGTGAATATGATTCATACTGGAATCTTGTTAAAATGTAGAGTCTTTTTAAGAAAGTTTAAGGTGTGGTCAGAGATCCTTCGTTGCTAACAATGCCTGGGTAATCCCAGCACTTTTGGCCCAGTGACCGTCCTCAAGTATCAAACCTTATTTTTTTCTTGCACTTGAGAATCCTACAGCGTATAGTGAAGCAGCTATCTTTGTCTAAGGCAGGATTTAGGTGGACAAAAAGGTTAGAAGCAGGTTGTTTGTGTAAGCAGCACATACAATTCTAAAAACAAGCTGCATGAATAAACTCATCCTAAAAGCAGACTGTTCTAGGAGAAGGCATGCTACCACATCATGACAAGGTGAGAACAATGATTATCTGGTAGTATCTAAGTATTCACACAAAACTGTGCCCTGGTACTTGCAGAGACCCAGGGTACATCTAACAAGTAGGCAAACACCTCCCAGCTCATGTTCCAGGAGCTCTCTGCCTAAAGAAGCAGATGAAAGCAGGGAGGGGAACAAAAATTAAAATGAAAAAAATTCAGATCAAGTATCCAACTCCAGCTCTTGCAATTATCTGTGTGGCCTTGATTAAGTTCTTTAAAGCTTTGAGATTCAAGTTCCACAATTCTGAAGGCGCAGTAATACTAATACTGTTAGAATTTGATATGAAATGTCCCATGATTTGGGGCTTGGGCCCACCTATAGCAAGATTCAGACATAGGGTTTAGGGGAAGCAAATGGAACATTAGGGCACTGAGGATAACAATTGATTTATCCATTGATGGATTCATTATCTGATGTGTTATTGGAGTAACATATATCTAGGAAGTGACACCAAATTGAAGGAAATAGACCCTCAGAAGTGTACCCCTGTAAACTATGTTCTCTCTCTTCCACAACTCCCCTCCTCTTTTCCATAACATGAGGTAAGTCTCTTTCCTCCACTACCACCTTCTACCTCCTTGCAAACCCAGAAACCATGGCGCCAACTAACCACAGACAGAGATCTCTGAAACCATGATGGAAAAAAAAGCCTTCCTCATTTAAGTAAGCTGGGCATTTTGTCAGTCGCAGAAAGAAGACAAACACAACTGAGTCGCAAATACTTTTTGCACTAAACAAAATAATTATTTGAAAATTTATGTTTGTAAACTTGGGGCTCTGTAGTAGTTTTATTTAGAAGATATGCATTTGTAAGGGAAGTAACAGATGAACCTTAATGGTATCGTCATTGAGTTTAAAAAAAAAAAGCTCCAACAACTACAACTTTTTATTTATCCTCAGTGAGCATGACATTGGAGAAAGGTCAGGTTGCATCTAAGGAGCTCAGCTGAAAAGGACCATTGTTCATCATCAAATAATGTTCTTGTCAGGTCCGCCTATTGGTACTTGGGAGACTACCCTAATTGTGTTCAGCACAGTGTGACACATCACCAAATAATGTCTCAAAAACAGTCTTTTAATTTCCAAGAGTTTATCATGTGCTCTTTCCACTATCATTTATCCACATCATACCAAAAACAAACAAGGCCCAATTACAGATATTATGTAACACCCAACTTAAAAAAATTTTTTTTTCTTCTTTTTCTGGGGCTGGAGGAATGGCTCAGCACTGACTGCTGTTCCAGAAGTCCTGAGTTCAATTCCCAGCACCCGCATAGGATGCCCTTCCTCTTCTGGTGTGTATACACGCAGACACAACACCCATATGCATCAAATATATAAATAAATAAATAAGCAAATCTTTTTATCTTGAAAGTTATATGCCACCACTCCCAGCTTGTCTTCAAAATCTTGTGGAAAAAAATAAAAGGTAGTCACTCAAAAATATAGTAATCTCAGTACACAGAGACAAGGAAGAAGAGGAGAAACAATATTATTATGATGAAAGTAATTTGAGTCAGTGGTGGAAATCTGTAAAGAATTCCTCCTACTGCCAACAGGTTTTTCTAAACACTAATTGCTGCCTTGAGAGGAGTTTGATTTCTGTTGTAGGGGAACTCAGAGCTAGTTTGGTTTAATGAATAGATCTCATTGTTCAGCTAATTAATGCGTTTTGCATCATGATCACATTATCAGCCAGACCAAGTGGAAACTGCAGCCAAAAGTTGTATCCCTGATTTATTTAACTCTTTCACTGCAGCTGCAAATCGCATATTACCCTACTGTGTGTTAAGACTTGATCCTTATCTCACTCTTCCTTTGGAGACACTCAAAACAAATATTATTCTGAGTAGAAGCATGGTGGCATCATTCTTTTCCCTAAATTGTTCTAATCTTCATATGTATATCATGGCCACAATCTCCTTCTAGGCAGTGGCTCCTCCTCTCCAGTAGACACACTCCTCATTATCCAAGAACACAGAAGTGTATGAGAATCAAGTGAAGAGAATTAGAAATTTTCACTAGGCCATTTAATACCACTGCCACCCCAAGCCCTGTTCCCTCCAAGGACACCCCCAGCCCGGGCCCCTATTCTAGGTTATACTCTAAGGCTTTAACTCTTCCATTTCAATTTCCCACTCTCTGTTGCCCAGCCATGCTTCATACAAAGATTTGAACCTGGGAAGAAAGAGGCCAAGTCAGTTTGTCTGATCAAAGCCTCATTTATTGGAAATTTTTACCCAACTTATATAAGGAGAAGGCAGGAAAGGAGGAAGGCTAAATTACTGCTGCAGGAGCTAGCAAGGGTGCTTTCATGGCTTGAAAACTGCACCTGCAAGATACCGTAAGGATGTTTTCTTAAGATATCTCACGGATGCTCTAAAACTAACAACAAATGTCCTCATAAATCTATCACCCATGACTTAGGGTCCTAGATAACTCTTTCACTAATTGGCTTTAGATCTCCACTAAATGACCTTTGCTCACTATTTGGCTTTGGCTTCAGTAAATAGCTTTGTCTCCACTAAATAGCTTTGGCTCACTCTTTGGCTTTGGCTTCAAATAGCTTTGCCTCCCAGCACCATTTCAAGAGGGTCTATCCTTGAACAAATACCACCCTGAAATTTGTGCTTACCCCAAATCCTTAGATTTCTCACACTGAGACTAGATCCCTGAAAGGCTGAGACTGGCTGGGCTTGAATAGTAAGACCTTGGCTCAAACAAAAGCAAGTTGCTGTAGTGATAGTTCAGCAGGACCGGAGTTCACTCTCTACTGTGTTTTGGGTTTAGTTTGATAGACTTTTGTAGGAACTTTATGGTTGGTTGGTTGGTTGGTTGGTTGGTTGGTTGGTTGTTGGTTGGATGGATGGTAGGGTCTTGTTATGTAACCCAATCTGGTTTCAAATTTATGAGCCTCCTGCCTCAGAACTTTGGTTAAAGGTATGTGCCATCATCTCTGGCCTTAATGTATATATATTATCTTCCAATTCTACTTCAGAACTAGAAGTTCATTGACACACCCATCAAAACTGTTTAAGAAATGTGTATTTTCCTTTCTCCTAACTTCTGGGAAGACAAAACAACTTGGCTTCAGTTTAATAATGGAGATGTCAGTGTGACTAACTACCTTGGGTTTTAATCTAGGCTGTTGGAAACTGTTGCAGGACCTAGTCTCAAAGACCTTCTGTGGTTTTCGACAGTTTGTTCCATGTAAACAGTATATTTCAAAGTCCAGGGGTGTCCAGATAAAAGTTGCCTAGAGCTTTAGTAAACATTTGCTTTCGATTGGTGGAAATCACAGTTCTCAGCATGATCTCTGGCCTTAACCCTTTCAGGCTCATGAGTCTCCCTGGGAAGCCCCATAGCTCTTTCCTGCTTCCCTGTGCTCAAGTCCACAGTTATACCAGTTTTACCAGGAAAAGCAAAGTTCTTCCCACAGCTTCAGGTCTAGCCTAATTTAGCTTTCTCTGAAAAATCAAGATTCCTGGTCCTCTGCAGAAATTCCCTCAGTCTACTCCCTTTCATTAAACACTTTCCTTCTCTAGGCCTGGATAATTGCTTCTCTCTTCTTTTCTTTTTAATCTATCAGGGCTAGTCAATCCATAAAAACACCTTATATGAGGTCTGAGGACTGTAGTTGTGGAGGCAGTGGTTCAGAGAGTTTTGAACAAATGCTTTGCAGAACGTAGGACAAGTGGGAGCATATGTGAACTATTGAATGCAGAGGCTGAACAGGACAACATGGCTGATGGGAGGAAAGAAGGCATGGACAGAATCGAAGTATTCAAAAGACAGAGAGTCTAATGAACTGTTGATACTATCTCAAGCTTTTGGATCCAGTAATTTTAATTGTTCAGATGTCTATGGTCAAGGAGGTGATATATTTAAAGTAGGAGCTAAATTATCCATAAGCCCAGCCCACTTAATGGCCTCCCAGCTCCCGTTTGAGAAGCTCTTCAGTGATGCTCCCATTGTGATTTTTCCTTTTAATATGGCCCTCTATAGACCTGTAGGCCCAAGCACCACCACGTTTACAAGAAGTAAGCCTTCTTTAGTATTTATTTCTCCTTTTTATTATATTTTATGTGTGTATATAGATATATATTCTTTTGTGGATGTGCATGTGTCCATGTGTCCATGTGTCCATGTGTCTATGTGTGTAGCTCACCGGCCATGGTGTGAGTGTAGATGTCAGAAGACAATTTATAGGCGTTAGGTCTCTCCTCCCATCATATGGATCCTGGAGCTCAAAATCAGGTCATCAGGTTTGTAGGCAAGAATCTTTGCCTGCAAAACCAACTAATGGATGATATTTGATTCTTTTTTTTTTTTTCAATGCAGTTTATTCAGGAACCTTGAACAATCCTCAGACCCTGGGGAAAGCCAGCCCACAGCTTCAATAGCCTCTGGGTAGCCAACCCAGGCGTGCCACGTGTGTAATGCAGATAGGTCCACATACATGGAAGCAAGCCAGATCCTCAGCCTTAGCCAAATGTGGAATTGTTCGTGACAGAGAGCACTCACCATCGGGAAGGTGGAAGGCAGAAACCAGCTCCATCTTTAAGGCATAGCATTCCGCAGCTCTCTACAGTTCCCCCTTTTTGTTTTAGACGCATCAGGCAAGAGTAGAGGTCTGATCTCTGATATTAGAAATAAATTGGGACTTTGTACTGATGTTCATTTAGGTGTCATCCACCCAAAGAGCATCAGACCCGTCCAATACCTTTTTCTCAGAGGTGGGACCTGGGGCATCAACCCGCATGCAATCAGACATGCTCTTCTCTGGGTTGAAAGCTGCTGACCCTGAGTGCAGTGCTTAGCCTCGCATCCTGAGCGTATCATTTTAGCTTTTTATGGTATCCAACCATGCTTGGGGAGAACGTCCTGCTTCAATGGCTGTAAAGGCCTGAATGATCATGGCTGCCTCACACTGTTGTGAGACTCTAATCTTGCATATATACCACAGGCAAACCAAGGAGACCAACACCAGAAGGCCTGCTAACGCTCCCATGCCCGCCCATTCCTTCAGATGATTCATGGCTGCAACAATCCATGTTGATAATCCTGTGGCTAGTCCTGCGTCCACTCTGGTAGAATATACTGTGACAATGGCCACTCTCAGCTGCTCCATCGTAGTATCGAATTCTCCAGTCCAATTACCTAAAATATAGCTCCACAATTGTTTAGACAAATTTGCAGCACAGGAAAAATTCTCATGTTGTATGCTAGTGACACAAAGTCCAGCATACTTTCATTGACAGCCAGGTTGAGCGATTTGCCAGAGGGTATCAATTTGCTCCTGCAAGAGGTCAATCCTCTGATTGACCACAATCAAGCTTCCTTTTAGTTGAGCATTAATTCCTTTATGTACAACTAAGGCATGAGCTACATTGGCTAAATGATTATTCAGGGTCTGAGCAGTCTGCCCAGTATGACTCATGGCTAATGCCCTGGTGGTAGCTCCAACAGCCGCCAATGAGATGGTAGTAACAATGGTGGCTGTAGTTCCAAGATCCCTTTTCTGTCTGAAGAGAGTCATAGCATGAGGGGCATCTGGAAAGGATCATCCTGAGTGAGTTGTCCCAGAAGCAAAAAGACACACATGGTATATACTCACTCATATAGACATACAACATAGGACAAACCCACTAAAACCTGTGCATCTAAAGAAACTAAGCAAGAGAGAGGACCCTAACTAAAATGTCCAATCCCCATCCGGAAAGGCAAAGAGGATGGACATCAGAAGAAGAAGAAAACAGGAAACAACCTAGGAACCTACCACAGAGGGTCTCTGAAAGCCTCTGCCCTTCAGACTATCAAAGCAGATGCTGAGCCGGATGGGCAACTGTTGGGCAGGTGAACGGATATTTGATTCTTAAGCTTTACTGAATGTCTCCTAGTCAGCTATTGCCACTAAACTCAACAATCTCCAGGAAGTTTTAGAAGGAAGAATAGTCTAGCAGATAGCTGTTTATACCTATGGCCTCCTTACCCTCCCTCCAGTCAGTGATCAAATCCTCTCCATTCTTCACCCTCCCTCTCTCTCCCTTACCCTCTATTAGGGAAACACAAAGGATTTCCTAAGTAGGGACTTTGATAGCATTTACTGTGTGCCGATAGCACTTGCTGTTTGCTAGACAATCCTAAATGCTTTGAATGAATCACTCCAGTGTCCTCAGCATGCTTGCGGACCATTATTGCTTGCTTTCTACACATAACGGAACACATCACCCCAAAACATGCCATTTTCACATACTGATAATTGTAGGATGAAGCAAATTACAAGAATTAGACACAAGTAAAAGCCTTTTACCTCCCCATCTCTGACAGGATGAGTAGCAATTCTTTTTTTTTTTTTAATCCAGTTTTATTTTAGGTTTGTTTCTTCAAAGGCTGAGGACAACTCTAGGGTTTATCAACTCAGAGAAAGGGACGCAGCACACCCAGCTTCCATTGTGCATCCACATATAATTCCTTCCTACAGGTTGAGCCACCCTGAAAGCTTGAGATC
The DNA here is from genome assembly GCF_030254825.1 of Meriones unguiculatus. NCBI lineage: Eukaryota > Metazoa > Chordata > Mammalia > Rodentia > Muridae > Meriones > Meriones unguiculatus. The sequence continues at coordinate 129,857,348 of NC_083351.1, forward strand.
CTTATCTTTTGTTTTCTCATTTCTCTACAAGACTGTTGTTTTCTCCAATATAAAAAAACAACTCATTCTCCACATGAGTCTAGGCTGTAGCTGTCTCTCAGAACTACCCAATACTCCCATGTGAATACACAGTGTACATTTTGATACTCTGTGCTTGTTTTACTCATCTGTCATTTGTCAGTCTCGTTCACAGGGCCCTGGTCAAAAAATTTAAAAATCAGTAGCAGGAAATGTATAAAGATCAGTAGTTGAAGCAACAGGCTTTGGAAGAACATCCAGTGTTCTTAACCTCTTAGCCATCTTTCCAAGGGGAACATTCAGTAGTGGTGTGTGTGCCAATGATAGAGAGAAGAGAAACAGAAAGTGTATACTTTGAAGGTCCTTGTGCTCACAGATAAGTACTGGGAGAACATGGACTGTTAATTTTCAGGGTTATTCCCTCAAGGGAAGGAATGCTTGTACCTGTTTTCCATCCAGAAGACTGGGAGAGGATAAATGTGTATTCTAGTCTGCTCATCCTCCCCCAGACCATTGGTTTTCTCAGTCCTTTTATAAAAAATGTCACACAAACTTTACAAAGAGTCTGGATGCAGTCACTTCCAATCTTTATTTAGCTTACTGTTTCTCAACAAGATTTACATGTGCTTTATTATGCACACAGGATTGACTTAATTTTCACCAAACTGTGCTGTGCCTAACTGTGCCTAAAATAAACTATTCAGGGTCAGACTCCCAAACTATGAACTGTCATGCCTAGGTCACAAGCCCCCCAAAAGACCGCTAGGAACACAAGTTCTGATGCAAAACACACAAGGGTCTTTGATTCAAGCTCAAGCTTGGGCCACAAACCCTCTTGACATAGATAAGGAGAGTGACAGCCAGCTCCAAGGAAACAGGGTTTTTAAAGGGAAAAACCACAAGCAGGGGCTTCTAAGCCTTAGCTTAGTTTACATGATTGGACAAAAGGTAAAGGAATGAAATGCACTTTGACCTAGTTGGTTGACAGCATCTGGCTAAACCACAAAGAGGAACACTGCAACTCTGGGAACAACTTAACCGACACCATCTTTATCCATCTGTCTCAGTTGCTGTGTCTAGCTGCAAGCTGCTGAGAACATTTTGTGTTTTTTTTTCTCAGAACTTAAGAGTGGGAACCAAGGTACTCCAGGGACAATCTGACCTTGGATGGAGTCAGAGAATCAACATAGATTAGTTCTGCTAATTTAACCCTTTCAGAACCAACACCAGTCACTTAGTTGTGTTTATCCCCGAACTGTATGTGGAGGTCAAAGAGACCCCTGCAGCCATAAAGGAGACCCACTCAGCTCACTGGTTTAATGGTGGAATCACTTTGTGAAGGCAATGGTGAACAGGAACAGCCTGGCACTTGCATCTCTTCCTGTTAGGCCTGTTCCTTCATGTTTTCCTCCCACCTGTACGTACCCAGGAGCAGTGGCTCATTGTCTTTTTCCCTTTCTTGCAGGCCCAGCCAAGCCTCTTCTGGCCCTTTCTCAGCTTTCAGTAGCTAAATGATTTAATTCTTAAGAGAACCAAAAAGGAAGCTGTGTTTTAGCATTCTGTCCGATTACTTTCTTCCATCTAACTTTTCCATTAATAAAACTTATACTTTAAACCACCAGTAAATTTTTTTTATTAAAAAAAAAAAGAAGAACACAAAGTTGGGTGAGTAGGGAAGGGACGTGGATCTGAGAGAAGTCAGGGGAGGAGTGAATATGATAAAAAAAAAGTATTATGAGAAAGTCTCAAAGAACGAGGAGGAAAAATAAGATGAATGCAATTTTTAACTTAAAAAAAAAAAACAAGAGCAAAACCTTGTTAATGATAAAAGTATCGTTTCCACAAGGCTTAAGGCATCAACCTGGTTAGGTTATGCCCAAGAAAACAGCAGGGGAAGCTGGAGCTTTGAAACAGTCCCCTGAATACAAAGGATCTCTTTCTACTCAGGCCCCTGGTTGCCAGGAGGACAAAAACTAGGAAGTTCATTGACTGATCCTTGACCTCTGCTCTGTCACTTATCTTGTCCCTAGGTCCTTATGGACCAGCTGGGAGTACTTGTTAAACAATTCCAGTATCAATTTGTTCAGAGTTGGATCCCCCTCTCCCAGCAGGGCATTGTTTATAGCACACACTTAAAAGGCACCATTTTTTAACAAAAATGCGGAAGCTTCTGAGAACACAGGCAAACAGGAACAGCCTGTTCAGTGCACAGCTTCCTGATCCTTTTGACACTTTTTTTTTCTTTTTTTTTTAAGATAGACTGACCTTGAACGCATTAACATCCTGCCTCATTATAGGTGGGCACCACCATACATGATCTTTTTGTCTCACTTGCCCTTTAAAAAACAACAACAACAACTTGGAAATACCTCTGCTCTGCAGAGGAATCCCACAGCCTGTGAATCCTCTCACATTTCCAGGAAAGGCTCTTGCTGAGTGTGCAAGCACTGGCCCCTCTTTCAGACAGACCTTTTACTTGGAAGGACTGATTCTTCAGAGAAAGACAGTTAACCATTCTTTCTTTCTCGGTGGGATGATAATTCTTTCTAATTTTTAAATCTGCACAAATCAGAATCTTGTACTCTTACACAATCCCCCCCCCTTGGGTTCCTTTTTAATTTATTTTAATTTATTTTTCCCCCATGCTGGAATCTAGCCCAGGGCCTCACAAATGCTAGGCAAGCGCTCCACCATTGAGCTGTGTGTCCAGCCCCTTGCAGTTATTTATCAGGTGTCCTTTGACATTTTTTTTAATGTAAAAAAAAAATAAATAAATAAATAAAAATAAAAATTAAAAAAAAAATCTTGTTTTACAAAAATCCACCCTTTTTCACACTTTATTTCCTTTCTAACATTTTTCAACTGTGATTAGCTGAATACACAGATGGGGAGCTTATAGGAGTCACAGATAGGGAGACCGATGGCCGACTACATATGCACACTGATGCACACATACACTCATACACACTTGCAATTTTCTCAGAAAAATTAAATCAAAAAGACTTCCCAACTTGTGCTGAATTCTCTTCTCAAAACAGCCCTGTTTCTGTGGAAAGTCTCTCCTAACCACAGAGCTGACAAAGCACAGCTATTGTAAAGCACTGCCATATATATTTTTTTTTCCTGTATTGTTAGCAACATTTATTTCAGATAAAAATCTAGTTGTAGTCTTCATTTAAAAAAATAATTTTAAAATAAATAATTGCTGGATGTGGTTGGCTCATGCCTGTAATCCCAGCGCTCAGGGAGGCAGAGGCAGGTGGTTCACTGTGAGTTCAAGGTTAGCCTGGTCTACAAAGTGAGTCCAGGGTAGCCAATGTTACACAGAGAAACCATATGAAAAATCCAAAATAACAACAACAACAATAATAATGTATTAAAACAAAGTATTTTATTTTTTACATATTTCTGTCTTGCCCCTGGAACTAAAATATGGACTACAGGCATGCATTTGAAGTATTCAAGGGAATTTAAAAACAAAACAGAAAGTGACAATGTTTTCTAATGCTTTACAATCTGTCTCTTGAAAAATGGGTAAAGTGTCACAGTATGTTAGACACTCAGAAGAGGCCAGTTCAGAGAGAACCCTGACAGGGCATTTGCTCATCAAGTGACCTGAACTTCAGTGAAAGGTGGATAAGCATAATCAGAGTCTAAAGACATGAACTCTGTGCTCGATCCTGTGGATACTGTGTCTCCTCGCCACAAAAACAAGGTTCTTGTTTGCCTGGGACTTTAAAGAACTGGGAGCCTTGGGCTGTTTTCTTTTCTTTTTTTTTTAAAAAAGAATGTTCATGAAGTTGGTAATTTGTCTTTGTGTTTATCCTCTGGTTTGTTTCTTTTTGTTTGTTTGTTTGTTTTTTGCTTTTTCATTATCCTTATGCTTCACAACTCTGTACTATTTATGAGTCACATGGAACAAATGATAAGGCCGATGTGCCCAATTGTGTTCTCGACAAGCATGTTCTGAGATATGGATTCCTGTGTAAAAGAATGGCCAAGGGAATGTCCTCGGGGAGACTTGTATGGAGTGAGGACAACAGGAAGCACAGGGAAAGAAGCCAGCCAGTGGTAAGAGTCCAGTCACATCACATCCCTGGCTGAGTGCAAGGACACTCTTGAGTGGCTCCACCTGCAGTCAAGGAGAGACGGTCCCCAAACCACTTTTGTACAAGGAGGGCCTCAGAGCTGGAGCTGAGAACAAAGCTTCAGATGCAGGGGCAGCTGTGAGCTGGCCCCGCACTCCCCACAGCTGTGTCAACCTGTTATGGCTGCCTGGGCACCATTGCTAGCTGCACCTACAGCAGCTAGCACACAGAGGACTTTAAACTCATGTCCCTCACATGTGTGAACTTGTTTCTTAATGCGAATCTCAAGGAGATCTTCCAAAGTCCATGGGGAAGCGTAACTGGGATAAACAAGCAGAACTTTAGCCCCTGTTCTCATCCTTTCTGTTTACTTGTCCTATTGGATTTCCAGGTAGGACTAACTGAGAGAACACACATTGTGATGTAAGCCCCTCGATGATAAGAGTGCTTGTCTGTCTTGCCTACTGAGGAGCCCCACGTTCTACAACACAGGGGACACAGAGCAGACTCTTGGTAACCATTGAAAAGCATAAATAAAAACATTTTAACCTTATAACAGAGACAGATGAGTTGTTCTCTCTCACTCTTGAATTGGAAGAAACTTAATCTAAGCTTTCTCAGGGCTCCTGTGCTGCCCTGAGCTGGGTATCAGTGATATTTTGAGACTAAGTATGTCTTGGCTTATGTTCACACATTTCCCACCCTATGGCAAAACAAATACGCAAATATCAGAAATGACTTAGGAAAGTGGAATCATTCATTCTTTAGACAATCAGCTAACCTAGAGTTAGTAACTTTGTAAAAATTAAAATAAAAACGCCTCTCACCAGACAAGGTGAAATATCCGATAGATCAGTGTGCTGGGACAGGCCATCTCTGCACACCTTCACTGGTGCTGGCCCACAGCTCTCCAACCCTGATGACCATGATGCACCCTGGCACCAGATCTTGCCTACAACGCGGTCTTCCCTCAGGTTTTTAAATGTTTAAGATTTTATACTTAAAATGACAGACCCCCCCCCCATATCCCAGTGAGACAGAGTGAACCAACCCCCAAAGTTTGACATAAGTTTCTGTTTCCTCTAGGGAGTCACGCTCCTCTTCCCTGGACCTCAGAAGGAGGAAGCTCCACCCAGAGATCACATTCTGTCTTCGGGATGAAAACAGGAAACCGATAAGCATGGATCTCAGTTTTCCGAGAGCTCCCAACTAATTTCAAAGAACAGGCTACTCTAGACTAGCAATTAGTCCAGTAAAGAGACTAAAAAGCCATTACTTCTCAAAACATTTAAGAACTGAGAAACCTGAGCTACTGGGCTTGGGTACAATGTTAGAATATAACTGAGAGAGGAAGAAAACCTGAAACTTTTACCAATTAGATGCTCATTTACAGCTATTTGTTCCAAACAAGAAGCCTAATTGTTAAAGGAGAGAGAGGTTAATCATGTGGTGCTGCCTAGTGAGAGTGCAGACAAAAGCAGCTTTTGAACCTCAGGGTAGACAAATTGGTCCTTTGTTACTTTCCTAAAGTGAAAAAAAAAAAAAAGGGTTAGAATTTAAATGCTTGGGAGATGGAGGCAGGAGGGTTGACTCCGCCAGGCCTGCATGAGCAAATACTATGCCTCAGAAGGAAAGAGAGAACGGAACTGCATTTAATAGGCTAAAATTCTATATGCAAACAGTGAAAGAGAAAACAGGAGGGTGTGAAGCAGATCATCCCTGGCACCACAGAGGAAAGGAAAATACAATACACAAGCCAAGCTGCCAGAGGGGGGAAAAAATCTATGGCATGATTTACTGCATTGTTCCCTTGCAAAGCTGACAGAAACCTACCAAGCTGAGGCACATACAGGATGGAGAAAGAGCCCTTTAGAAGTAGGAGCTAATAAACACACCTTCCAAATATTCTGTTAGCTAACCTATCTGTAAATGAATCTAAGCAAAATATGTTTTTTAATTCCTAACTAATAAAACATAGTGAGGGTAAATAGCTTTGGAATGACAATTGTGAAAACACTGAATTTGCCTTTTCCCAAATGAATAACTTTGGGCAGCTGACCTAAATTCTCTGAACAACAGCTTCCTCAGTTGCAAATGGGATTGGTAACAGCCAACTAATAGCATACTAAAGAATAAATTAAGTCAGATACCCACTTAAGACTATTACTTAAGCACCTAACTTAGACTAGAGAGATGGGTGAGCAGGTATGAGCATTTGTTGCTCTTGCTGAGGACCTAGGTTTGGCTCCCTGTACCCACATGGCAGCATAAAACTGTCCATCACTCCAGTGCCTTCTTCTGATCTCCACAGGTACGAGGTACTCACTCAGTGCACTTACATATCCACAGGCAGAGCACTTGTACACATAAAATAAATAAATAAATAAAATTTGAAGTGCCTGACTTTAATAGATTGGTAGAGATACAACAATCAATAGCTTTTACTGCCATCTGGACATTTAGCACAATACAGGAATGGGGCACTGGTTTTAGGTAAAAGTTCTACTAGGTTTCAGCCCGGGGCAAAAGGGTTGTGTAGATACAGAAGACTTTGGTGTAGAAAACCCTCATGCACTGTGCTTGGAAAGTCACCTGTTCTTATCTCACCTGTGGAGAGTTGGGACCAACCCTCACGGGGCTACAGCACTCAGAGTGGGACCTGTACCTCATCTGGTTAGAGCTGGCCTTGTGGGTGTGCAAGTGGGAGAGTTGGCCCTGAGGACAAGGGTGCAAGAAAGATGGTGGGCTGGCCTACTCATTTTCCACCCAGCCCCAGGGCTCTGAGTTGCACACCGTGTAATCTACCCTATCTATGAACTGTGGAGCACATGAAGGAGCAGTCCTGCAGATCCAGAGATGGGGGATCTGCAGGACACATGGTGACAATAGGATATCTGAGATGAATCCCTGTGAGGATCCAGTATTGATAGTGTAGCAGAAGTCAGAGGCCTAGAACCAGACCAATGAATCATTGCAATGAACATTTGTAAGTGAGTTGTTTGGACAAAGGAGTATACTGTGGGACACACTGAGGCTTCCATGGAGAGATGTTTTTTTTTTTTTTTGTTGTTGTTGTTTTATTTTCTTTTGGTGGAAGGGAGGTTACAAAGGGATGGGGAGATAAGTAGGATTGGGGTGTACAATATGAAATTCACAAAGAATCAATAAAAAGTTTTTAAAAAGAGTACTGGGAAGAATAAGTTCTCTGTAACATAATATACATACATTCATATATATATATGTGTATATATATATATGACTCCAATACAGTAGAAGGATCTGCTTACACTAGCTAGGAGAAGAATACACTTGGGTGAAATTCTGGGATCCATCCTTTGCTTTCTTTACCACTATATCCTATCCCAAACTTTGGAGAATATTATATGAGTAGAACAGATTTTGGGGATCTCAGGTCAAGGCCAAGTGTGGTAAAAAGAGAAATAAATGTAGAGAAGCTACACACAGAGACACAAGCTTTTAATCCCAGCACTCAGGAGACAAAGGCAGGTGGATTTCTGTTAGCTCAAGGCCAGACTGGTCTACAAAGCATTTCTAGGACAGCGACAGCTTCGCAGAGAAACCCTGTCTCAAAAAACAAAAACAAATCAAAGAAAAAAAAAAAAAGAAAGAAAGAAAGAAAGAAAGAAAGAAAAAAAGAAGAAAAGGAAGTAGAGAGTGAGAGAGGAGTGGAGAGAGATGGATTTGCAACAAGATTTCAAAACAAAGAAAATAGTACTGAAGGATAACATAGCTCACACTCTGATATCTAGACCCAAAAGACAATAGACTGGAATGACCCACACCCTGCCCCAGTCCCAAATCACTCATCTGCATATGCAGGTAGACACAGCCAGGCTCAGCCTCTAAGGATGCCGGGAAGACTGAGGTTGTTTGCTTCTTGAATTAGTCTTTCCTTGGGTTAAGAGCTGATGGACTCAGTCTCTCCCTTTCCCTTCAGTCAGAATCAGGACATACCTAAGACTTCCCCGTAGAGAGAGACACATAATTGAATTTTACCAGATAGGGCACACACTGGGACTTCAAAAGGTTAGGAACCTTGCTCATCACACCCCTGAGAGATGACAGCCTGAGGTTAAATCCAGTGTTTTATTCTACTTCAATATGCTGCATATGGATACTTGTCCTGAAATTTCTGGAGAAAGATGACCAATCTTGTAACTTCCTGTAGTGTGCAAACTTTTAAAACTGGAATTTAAAAAGCCTGGACTCAGATCCAAGCTCTAGTTCCTGCACTCATCTTGGTCTAGCAACCATATGTCAACAATCTCCAGCCATGGCATCCAGAAATTGAGGTCATACTGCCTAGTTTTTCCTGAACACAATGTGAAGTCTCATGTAATATTGTTAGTGTGAGCTGTCAGCACTTCAGGTATGGGACGCTGGTTCCTGGTGTCACTGACTAAGCTGTGACCAGCCCCTGAATTTCAAATCACTGAAGAGAGCCAAAAGGTGTCAGGAGCCTTGAGATAGCATGTATTTCCAAGTTGGAAAAGGGGAAGACTGATTAGCTTTGTGACCTGATAAATCTAAGACTAGCTAAACTCAAGATCATACGGGGGTTATCAGAGGCCAGAGGAAAGGATTAAGCACCCTTCTGGCTGTTTCATCAAATTTCATTTCAAAACTTTGACCTTCTACCCATAGAAGAGAAGAAAGAGCACAGAAATTGATAAGCACAAAGCAAAAAGGCATTGTCTTTGGAACGAAAACAGGATCCTTGTGACCTGGTAATTCTACAGCATAGCACATGGACTCCAGACATGTGAAGAAAAGCAAACAAAGACAGATTACCCTAAAAAGTCAACAACAGATTTCAGCATATGCCTATGTTTCCACAGCCACAAGTTATCAGACTGAACAAATGCTATGGATTGTCTTTGCTCCATTGGCAGGCTTTTTCTGGAATTCTCATTTCAACTTTGTTGGCCAACAGCCATACCCACAAATATTTTGGATTGTTGTATCCAAAACACAAAAATAAAATCCTCTCACGAGTGTTTCATGAAGGGAGATGTGGAAGTTATTAAACACCCCTTTTCCTTTAAGGATTAAAGATAACCATTTAAAACTTGGGGTGCCCATTTACATTTAGCTCTTTCAAAGAAAATAAAAAATATGAGGAAAGAGAACATGTTGACCCATGCTTAATATTTTTAAGGAGAGCTCACAGTTGAAAATCTTAGCTATCAGAAATTCTGTAGGCAAGTGCTTTGTTGTCATGTGTCTTGCTCTTAAGTACAAAGCAAGCTGAAATGACTACTCAGAGCTTCACTATTTCTTTAGTTTTCTTCGCTGAAGAGACATGTGCATGCAGGATGGTATGGACCACACATATGCAGAGCTTCGAGAGATGGTAGTGTGGGCTAGGATTCCAATGTGTCACTACAAGTTCATGTATTGGAGCAACAGAATCTCCAACTTCATACAATGGGAATATTTGGAAGGAGGACTTCTTGGGAAGTAATGATGCTTAGAAATCATGCAGGTGGCATGTGTGTGGCATGGCACTGGTGACTTTAAGATGAGAAGCGGAACTCTGATTCTTGCTTTTCCTAATACACTTTTTCTTGTTCTTCTAACACCTTCTAAGTTTTCCACCAC